>NC_087255.1:28169700-29543450 GCF_037042905.1 Lytechinus pictus | reverse complement strand
TAGAATAGCCTTCAATAATATCAATGATAACCTCTTGGGAATAATGCAATCTCGAAGCAATCGACTCAATCTCCTCATCAGTGGCGAAGCTGTGATTTATTCAGCAGGGTTGCACGGGGGGGGGGGGGGGGGCTTGTTGAACTTTTGTAGAGGGCACCAAGATAAAAAAATAAAAATAAAATGGGGGGGGGGTAGAAGTTAAAGAAATTCCGAAATTTTATTCTTAAAAACAAATTGAGGTATCTCACAAGGCCTAAATAAATAATGATGACGCGAAGCGCGATATATTTGACATAATATTTGAAAAATAATATTATATTTCACCATAATCCCTTTCCTTTTCTCTCTTGTTTTTCTTGGTCGTGATTTTTTTTGGGGGAGGGGGGGGGGGGCAAAACGCCCATGTCCTAACAGTCATTTCCTAGCTTTACTTTATAAACAACATTAATGTGCAATAATCTCATAAGCCCTATGCGAGATAAAAAAATTATTAAATTTCGTGTATTTTGACCCGAAAATTGAACATTCTGGGCAATGTTTGTGAACATGAACAAGATGCGCATGTAACTAGATAATTACTACGAGCGCGAAGCGCGAGCAGAAATTTTTAATGTGCGTTCTGGCCTGGTCGAAAAGGGACCTGTTAAGGAAGTTTTGCAGTTAGCCATTAAGACGATACATATTTCAACGATTAAATAATGCGAGCGCGAAGCTCGAGCTGAACAATTTTTGATATTCCAACCAAAAAATTAGATTTCAAACCCCCAACGGGACACTCGATTCATATTTTGTCACTCATGAAAAATGATGGGTAGTTTTTGGTATCTTCCCACATCAATAATGCGAGCGCAAAGCGCGAGCAGAAAATTTTTGATATTCTGATCTGAAACTGGATAATTTTAGCACGTTTTTAATAAGATCAAGATGCTTTCTCAATAAACATGCGTGCACGTGTTTTAGAGTTAGACAGAATCTGGGCATTCTGAATACATTTCATTTTTCACCATGAAAATCAAAAATGCGAGCGCGGATTGCGAGCTGGAAATAATATATTTGAAATTCCGATATGAAATGGGTCAATTTAAGCAATATTTAAAGCACTGTGTATATAGGGGAATTGTGAAGTGGATGTGGAAAGCACTTAATAAATGATGCGAGCGCGATATTTTATTATTATTTTAAACTAGGATCGATATATTTTAGACCTAAGGACATTTTGTCATTATATAAAAATGATGCCTATCTTCTATTCCTCTTCCTAAAACTTGTCGATATTTTTTTCTGAAAAAGGGACAATTTAGTTATGAATTCATAAAAAAAAAAATTCATATTTATTAATCTAATAAGCCTATTGAGTGCGTGAAATTTGTTGACAGTGCATGAGGCCTGAAAAACTGGATATTTTATATTTGTTGTAATCATGAACAGCATTCATGGGTTGATACATTTATAGCAAATAATGCGAGCGCAAATCGCGATCCGAAAATTTTAAATGGGGGGGAATTCAAGTAGTTTGTTATAGAATATATAGGTAGAGTAGCGTACCGTGGGTCACGGCATGGGGGGGGGGGCACCACCACAAATTTGGTGTCACTTAGGGAGCGCGCTCAGTTGCCAGGTATGCTGACCTAATAAAGAAATTTTAAGGACATGCAATGCCATTAAACGGGTAAGTATCTCACTGATTAAATAATGCGAGCGCGAAGCGCGAGCTGAAAATTTTTGATATTCAGACCTAAAAGGGACATTATAAGCAATTTTTTTGTAATCGTGATACGTACCTGTCTCGCTAAACAAACAATGCGAGCGCGAATCGCGAGCTGAAATTTTTGTATATATTGACCCCAAACAGGGACATTTTAAGGACTATATTCAAGGTATCCATTAAGAGTATAAATATCTCAGCATAGTCATCTAATGATAGTGGCATCCTTTGCTGATTTTGTTAGAATTACATCTAAACACATGAAGCACTTTTTGTAGTCATTGTAATCATGATTATCATACGCATCTCACTAATCAAATACTGCGAGCGCGAAAATTTATGAAATTCATACCTGAAGAGGGGCATTCTAAGGCTTGTTTGTAGGAATTCACTAAGTCCTTACGTATTTCACTAACCAAATGATGCGAGCGCGGATATTCAGATCAGAAAAATTGACATTTTAAGGACTGATTTTAGGAATTCATGAAGAGCAGACATCTCGCCAATCTCGCCAATCAACTAATGCGAACGTTAGCACGGACAGGAAATGTTTTATATTAAGACCTTAAAATTGGGCAATCACTTTAAGTAGTCATGAAAAAGAAGCAAATGTCACTACATAAAACAATGATAACTCGAATTGCGAGGAAATATATTTGGTGTATATTGATTTGAAAACGGGAGGTTTTAGTACAACAGGATTATACATCTCGTTAAACAGTCTATGCGAGCACCAGGAACAATGAAGACAGGCCCTGAGCAAACTGTTTCATACAGTCATGAAAACATGCTTCTTATGTAACATAATTATGATATAATATAACATTATAATAAACAATAATTTCTTCTTTCCCCATTACGTTTCTCTTCCTTTCTCCCTCTTTTTCTCCTTTTCCCCGTTTTTTTTTTTTTTTTTTTTTTTTTTTGGGGGGGGGGGGGGCACTTGCCCCCCATGCCCCCTGGTAGTTACGCCACTGTATAGGTATACAGAACTCACCAATCAAAATGCGAGCGCACAGCGCTAGCTCATGACAATCGAGACACCTGAAATGGAATATTTTGAGAATCTTATATGAAATACACAAAGATAATAGGTAGGCCTAGAACATTTTAATGTTTCGCTTAATTTCACAAACCAGTTATATTCACATCCTTGTCGGTATGCAAATGAGGAGACTGATGACATCACTCACTCACTACTTCTTTTTGTATTTTAGTATATGAAATATTCCATTTTTCTCCGTTGTCGTGTGAAACAACGATTAATTTCTCCCTGAACATGAGCAATAAGCACTGTTTAATACTAAATGGTTTAATCAAGTTGGTCCATATTGTAAAATCTTTAAAAAATGAAATATTGTATAATTCTAACAATAAGAAACAAAGGAATTAGTGAGTGAGGGACATCATCGACTGTCTCATTTGCATGTCACTGAGTTGTGCATATCACTGTTTTGTGAAAAATGTAAATTTTAAAATGTCATAATTTTCTTATTTTACATCTGATTTTGATGAAATTTTCAGCATAATGCTTGTTTGATTTTTTTCTTTTTATTCAAATCAAATTTTATTTGAGGGGTGGACTTGTCCTTTAAGAAATGAATGCGAGCGCAAAGCGCTAGCTGAAATTTTTTTTAATGATGAAATGAAAAGGACATTTTCAATTGTTAGATTAGAATATAAAATATTTTCAGCTTGTGCTTCTCGTTCGCATAAAAAAAACCTGTGAGGTCGGGATGCGTTTATAACTAAACAGTGATGCGAGCGTGAAGCGCGAGCTCAATTTTTTTATATACTGACTTAAGAAGGACTCATTTAAGGTATAATTCCTATTCTAAAAGATTTTCCTTTTTCTCTTCGTCTTTTTTTTTCTTTTTCTTTCCTTTTTTTTGCGCCACCATGGGGGGGGGGGGGCAAAAACTTTGCCCCCTGGATCGGCCTATGTATATTGACTTGAAAAACACCAACATTTTAAGGACTTATGTACGTGTGATCGATGGAGAGGATACATACCTCACTAATCAAATATTGCGAGCGCGTAGCGCCAGCTGATTTGATATTAACCCCTTTTCTGACCCTGAACAGGATACCTATCTCGCCAAACAAACTTCAAACTCGAGCACATTGAATTTTGTCTATTATCGTAAAAACGGGATATTTTAAATCAGCCGCGTTAATTTAACCTTTTTTGGCAGGAAATAAATTTAACTTTAAACAGGCAATACGAGCAATGTTGCGCCCCCGGTCGAACATGAATTTGCATGGAGCCCCCTAAGTTCAAGGTCAATTTGGCGCCCTCGGTTGAACATGAATTTTGCGCCATGTGAAATATCACTTTGCCCTCCCCCTTCTGAAACATGTATTGTCGCCTTATGGTCATTATGGTCAAACATCAAATTAGCGCTCCCCTAGTTCGAACATCAATTTGGCGCCCCGCTAGTTTGAACATCAATTCGGCGCTCCCCTAGTTTGAACATCAATTTTTGGCGCCCCTCCCAGTTCAAACATCAATTTGGCGCCCCCATCTAGTTCGAAAATTAATTCGCCCCCTCCCCCTTGTTCAAACATCAATTCGGCGCCCCATAGTTCGAATGTCATTTTGGCGCCGCCTAGTTCTAACATCAATTTGGCGCCCCCCTCGTTCGAACATCACTTTGGCGCCCCTAGTTCGAATATCAATTCGGCGCCCCCTAGTTCAAACATCAATGTGGTGCCCCTAGTTCGAACATCAATTCGGCGCCCCCCCCCCTAGTTCGAGTATCAATTCGGCGCCCCTACATGTAGGTCGATCATCAATTCGCCCCCCCCCCCCGTTCGAACATCAATTCGACTCCCAGTTCGAAAATCATTTTGGCATCCCTTCGAACTCAATTTGGCTTCCCTAGTTCGAATATCATTTTGCCCCCTAGCTCGAGTATCAATTTGGCGCCCCCTAGTTCGAACATCAATTCTGAACCCCCCTAGTTTGAGTATCAGTTTGGCGCCCCCCTAGTTCGAACATCGATTCGGCCCCCTCCCCCCTAGTTCGAGTATCAATCTGGCGCCCCCTAGTTCCAACATCAATTTGGCGCCCCCTAGTTCCAACATCAATTTGGCGCCCCTACGTCGAACATCAACTCGCCCTCCCCCCCCCCCGTTCGAACATCAATTCGGCCCCCAGGTTTAACATCATTTTAACATTCATTCGAACATCATTTCGGCGCCCTTTTGGTTCGAACATCATTTTCTTTCCTCCTCTTCCTCTTTTTTTCTTCTCGTCCTTCCCCCTCTTCCTCTCCCCTTTTCTTTCTCTCTCTTTTTTTTCTTCTCTTCTTTCTTCCCTCTTCCTCTTTCTCCTTTTTCTTTTCTTTCCCCTCTCTTTTTTCCCCTTTTCTTTCCCCTCTTCCTCCTTTTTCTTCCCCCTCTCCCCCTCCCTTTTCTTCTCTTCCCTTCCCCTTTTCTTCTTTTCTTCCCCCCTTATCTCTCTTTTTTTCCTCTTCTTTCTTCCCTCTTCCTCCTTTCCTTTTCCCCTCTTCCTCTCTCTTCCCCCCTCTTCTTTCCCCGCTTCCTCTTTTTTCTTCCCCCTCCACTTCCCTTTTTCTTCTCTTCCTTCCCCCTCTTCCTCTTTTTTCTTTTTCTTTCCCCTCTTCTTCTCCTTTTTTTAAATTCTTTTCTTTCCCCTCTTCTTCTCCTTTTTTTCTTCTTTTCTTTCCCCTCTTCTTTTTTCTTCTTTTCTTTCCCTTCTCTTTTTTCCTCCCTCTTCCTCTCTCTCCTTTTTCTCCTTTTCTTTTCCCCTCTCCCTCCCCCTCCCTTTTCTTCTCTTCCTCTTTTTTCTCCTTTTCTTTCCTCTTTTTCCTCTCTCTCTTTTTCTTCTCTTCCTTTCCCCTCTTCCCTTCTCTCTTTTTTCTTTCTCCTTTCCCTTTCCCTCTCTTTTTCCTTCTCTTTCTTTCCCCTTTTCCTCTCCCTTTTCCTTCCCTTCCTTCCCCCTCTTCCCTTTTTCTTCTTTTCTTCCTCTTTTTTCTCATCTTCTTCCTTCCCCCTCTTCCTCTCTCTTTTCCCCTCTTCTTTTCCCCTTTCTATCTCTTCTCTTCTTTCCTCCTTCTTCCTCTCTCTTTTTTCTCCTTTTCCTTTCCCCCTCTCCCTCTCTCTTTTCCTCTTTTCTTTCCCCCCTTTTCCTCTCTCTTTTTTCTTCTCTTCTTCCCCCTCTTCCCCTCTTTTTTCTCTTTCTTTCCCTCTCTTCTTTTTTTTTTTGCCGAAGGGGGGGGGGGGGGGCAAGGCCCCCTCGGCCCCCCCCCCATGGATCCGCGCCTGTAAAACGGTAATATAGTTATTCTCTTCCATGGCTCAAAAACTCTTCACGAATGTAGGCCTATTAGTATCCTAACCGTGCAAATGACCTCTGTAACAGTCCCTTAAAAATTAATAATAATAACGCAGTTCTTGTATAGCGCATATCACATTATGTCATAACGTCCCTATGCCCTTCCAAAGGACTTGGATATTATTACCCAGGCTTTAGCCTCGCAGCCTTATACAGCGCGGTGGCATTTCAAGGAATAAATTCCTGCCAGGTACCCATTCATCTCACCTGGGTTGAGTGCAGCACAACGTGGATGAATTCCTTGCTGAAGGAAATTACGCCATGGCTGGGATTCGAACCCACGACCCTCTGTTTCAAAGTCAGAAGACAAATCCACGCTCCACAATGAATGTTGGGGGGGGGGTATAAAAAAATGATGAAATGGATTGGTAAACGTTAATGATGACAAGGGAAGGAAAACGTTTATGCGATCCATCAAATGACTGTGAAGTTACTTTTGGCGCGAAGATGTTTTTTTTTTATTGGTGAAGATTTAGTGGCGACAGGTTTACATATCCAGGGAAGTTTCAAAGTTTGGGTTCTCTGACGCCACATGCAAGCAGCTCTCCAATTGGTCACGTGATAAATTCAATAAAATACAGTACTCTCAGAAAATTGAGTATGATTTTACCAGTGCACTTATTATATCATCAATCTTTTTAGACACACGATAACATGCCCGATTCTATACGAAAAAATATATATTCCAGTCATCATGAACTATTAACATGAGTAAAATGTCACTTTGGAGCGGATGCTCGCGTATGACGCAAAAAAATCAAATCTTAAATAAAACAAATCATAACTATCTTATTCGTTGACGATTGTCATCAAATCTTTACCAATATTTTTTCCCTTCTTCTTCTGATATTGATACATATTTCATCGCGATAAACTCGTCTTCGCTGATAGTTTGAACAAACATAGAAAGGGTAAGGGGTTTGAACGGAAGAGAAGACGAAAACGACAAAATTCATCAAAGTGGGTAATCAAGATTTAATCCAAATATGACATTATTTAAAACGGGGAAATAGTTAAATAAGAGAAGCAGATAGTCAGATAAATGAAAATTTGCACAAAGTTGAACAAATAAGAAAGTTATGAATTTTGCAACGATGTCACATGTTTTAATCTCTGTGTAGGGGATCAGGGGCGGCGGAGTAAAGTTGAAAGTAGGGGGCACATGGAAGAAAGGGCACCTTTCATGACTCATGAAACTTAAGGCGCATAGGAATATTCTTACAAGTTTTTTTCCTTCATAAATAGTAACATATAAAATACAAATGAGAATATTGTCTTCTAGTTTCAAGGGCACTCGTTAAAACATAAAACGGACCCTTCTCAGGTGAAAGGGGCACAGAACACGTTCGTGAGGGGCACATTTTGAGTAAAAAGGGGCACTAATTCGAGAAAGGGCACTTACAAGAAGGCAAGGAGCACTTGCTCACATTATAAAACGGGTCCTACTCAGGTGAGAGGGGCACAGTACACCAGTGGTGTAACAGGCGGGGGGCAGGAGAGGCAAGCTGCCCCCCTGGCGGATTTCACCGGGAAAATAAAAAACGGGAAAAAGAAAAAAGGGAGGGAGAAAGAAAGGGAAAGGGGAAGGAATTGGGAAAGGGAAAGGAGGAAAAGGAAAGGGAAAAGTGAAAAGAAAACGAAGAATTTTTTAATGAAAAAGGAAGGAATTAAGCGGGAAAAGGAACGAAGAACATTTCAGTAAGAACGAATCATTCCGAAATAGGCCTATGTAATGCAATAGCATGATGGGAAATAAATCAAAAGATGACAAAGTGGCAAACAATAGCGCGAAACGAAGGTAGAATGGAATGAGTCAAAAGCTAAATTGGAAAACAAAGAAATGGGACAAGAAAAAAAATAATAACACGACCGGGCTGCCGAGGATTAAAAGTAAAGAGCGGGAAGAAGGATTGAAAGTATACAACATTGTGCTATAAGCTTGCTAAACTTTATGCAAATAAGCTACCGGGGCTTTGCCCCAGACCCCACGCAGTAGGGGCTCTTCATCTATAACATTCAAATAGCTCTATAAGGCCCCCCCCCCCCCTCTGTAGGGGCCCTTCCTACGTTAAGCGTTATATGTTCAATCACTGGCATATAGGCGCGGGGGTCTTGGTTCCACACCCAAGAGGAATAATTATAGGAGACAACGTATAATGAAATTAAATCTTTGTGCGCTGGACCATGAACCCATCTGTACTGAATCAATGGAAACAATGAAATGTGTTGCTGAATATATAATGGAAAAAAATCTATCACATAATTATAGAAATTAATTTCAATAGGCACTTTTTTTGCAGCTCGCTTCGCGCTGGCGACTTGTTACAAAGTTTCCCACATTACTTTGTTTTGCATGCCCCCTCAAAATATTTGGTTCATTACGCAACTGTGTTGAATAAAATGTGTTGTGTAAATGCTATATTCTGTATATACCCGCCATTTGATTAAAAATAGCGGCAATCTGCAAGGTTTAAATGGCTTTGATATCAAGACCCCAACCGCATTGCACTGCCGTATATGAGTATGGAAGGGTTGGGCCATGGCCCCAAAAGTTCTGCAACCATGAGAGCAAAAAAAAGGAGGAGAGAAAAGCAAAGGAAAAGTGAAGGAAATAATGTTATTTACTGAATATAATGTCAAAAAATATCTCAAAGTTAGATTCTCATGAAAAGGTGATTTTTTTCTCGCTCGCTTCGCTCGCTCGGGACTTATATATTAAGCAGCTTTTTAGCACATGCGCCATACTGTGCTCTTGTGCTCTTCACGCTTCTGTCGCAAAGAATCCTGTTCACAGTGGGGTACAGACCACAAAAAAAGGAATGGAAAGAGAAAAGAATGAAATATATTATTTTCTGAATATCATGTCAAAATCTATCACAAAATTGATTTTTTTAAATAAAAAATGTCAAAATTTTTGCTCGCTCGCTTCGCTTTTCTCGCAACTTTTTTTAAAGATAAATTCTGCCCGATACGCAATATCTGGCCCTCTCAAAATCGTAGCCTCATTACACCATTACGCCTGTTCATACCATGATATGACCGGGAATTTTTTTGCGCTGACGGGCGGAAAACAACTTAAAATATGTAATCTACAGAATACCAAAATGAAGCGTTGTGGCCCAGTGGATTAGTCTCCGGACTTTGAAACATAGGGTCGTGTGTTCGAATCCCAGCCATGGCGTAATTTCCTTCGGCAAGAAATTTATCCACATTGTGCTGCACTCAACCTAAATGAGGTCAATGGGTACCTGGCAGGAATTTTATTCCTTGAAATGCGTGTACGCTGTAATCTTAGTAATTACGGCTGCCAAGCTACAGCTGGGGTAATAATATCCAAGTCATATGGAAGCGCATCGAGACATTATTCATAATTGTGATATGCGCTATACAAGAACTGTATATTATTAGGTGGTCTGTCTATGATAGATCACCTCTTAATTTCGTCAGAATTTTCTTTATTATTTCTTTATTTATTTTCAGCACCTATATGTTTGTCGCCAACTTTTCTCCGAATTGGCTGAACCAATTTGGCTTATTTTTCTGTCATATATAGAGTTTATCATAGAGACAGCATACTAAGCTTTTCAAGGTCATCTGATTACGATGACGTCATCTACGCGCCATTTTGTAAAATTCTCAATTTGATCATATCAACATAACAGATCATCAATAATCAACCATATTTACATCACATAAACTTTAGGTTAAAGGTCATCTGTAAATGTCATCAAAGGTCATGTAAAGGTCATGACGCGCGCGTACGCGCGCGTCAAAGCAAAAAAAATTATCCAAAAGACCTATAAAATTTTTTGGGTACGTTTCAAGTCATTTTAAGCATTTCATAAATTTGCGCGCGCGCGTTTCCGCGCGTAACGCCATAACGCAACGCAGAAACACAGTTTTTTTTATATATATCATTGCATTGATGATATAATTCTGAGCAATTTGATACCTTGATCAACCTTCTACGACCATTAATAACGAAATTAACACCGGTTAAAGTTATGGGAATGTTGAATTCGTATGGGGAATATCGTGGCTCAATGGATAACGCACTTGACTATCGTCCTTGGGGGCGCAGGTTCGAGTCCTGGGGTGAGCAAGATGACTTTTTTTTCTTTTTTTTTTCTTTTTACCACCTCGTACACGTTCCTTTATGACAATTAAAAGGTATAAAAGTTAAAATTTAGCAAGATAAAACAGATTATAATTTTTTCATACTTCAATTGTCATATATTAATGAGACCCTTTTCACAGTGCTTTATCATCTCCCCTCATATCCCGTCTTTCACAACTATTCTATCCATAATGAACATTCCGTTGTCATCATGATGATCATATTGATCTACATGAACATGGTGATAGTCAGTGGCGTAACTACGGGGGGGTGGGCATGGGGGGCACGTGCCCCCCCCCCCCCAATCGGCTGGCCAAAAAAAAAAAAGGAGAAAAAGAGGGAGAAAGGGAAAGAAACGTAGTGGGAAAGAAGAAATTATTGTTAATTATAATGTTATATTATATCATGATTATCTTATGTTATATTACATAAATAAATTATAACTTTATGAAACATAATTTGCACAGGGCCTAGTCTTCATTGTTCCTGGTGCTCGCATTGTCTGTTTAACAATATATATAATCTTCTTGTACTAAAACCTCCCGTTTTCAAGTCAATATACACCAAATATATTTTCTTAGACTTCGAATTATTATTGTTTTATGTAGTGACATATACTTTTTTTTTCATGACTACTTAAAGTGATTGCCCGATTTTAAGGTCTTAATATAAACCATTTCCTGTCCGTACTTACGTTCGCATTCGTGGATTGGTGAGATATGTCTGTTCTTCATGAATTTTCTAAAATCAGTCCTTAAAATGTCCCTTTTTCTGATCTGAATGTAACAAATTTCAGCTTGCGCTTCGCGCTCGCATCATTTGGTTAGTGAAATACGCATGGTCTTCGTGAGTTCCTAAAAGCAGGCCTTAGAATGCCTCTCTTCAGGTCTGAATTTCCTAAATTCTCAGCTCGCGCTTCGCGCTCGCAATATTTGATTTCTGAGATGCGTATGATAATCATGATAACAATGACTACAAAAGTGATTCATGTGTTTAGATGTAATTCTAACAAAATCAGCATTCGCTTGGCACTCGCATTAGATGACTATGGTGAGATATCTGTACTCTTAATGGAATCCTTTAAAAAAATAAATAGTCCTTATCCCTCTTTTGGGTCAATATATACAAAAATTTCAGCTCGCGCTTCGCGCTCGCATCATTTGGTTAGTGAACTACGTATGATCTACGTGAATTCCTACAAACAAGCCTTGAAATATCCCTCTTCAGGTCTGACTTTCCTAAATTTTCAGCTCGCGCTTCGCGCTCGCAATATTTGATTAGTGAGATGCGTATGTTAATCATGATTACAATTACTACAAGTGCTTCATGTGTTTAGATGTATATTATTCTAACAATATCAGCAAGCGCTTTGTACACGCATTAGATGACTATGGTGAGATATGTATACTCTTAATGCATTCCTAAAATATAGTCCTTAAAATGTCCGTTTGGGGTCAATATATACAAAAATTTCAGCTCGCGCTTCGCGCTCGCATTATGTGATCAGTGAGATACATATCCGTTTAATGACACTGTCCTTTAAATGTCCCTATTATGTCAGTATACCTAGCAACTGAGCGCGCTTCGCGCGCTCTATAAGTGACTCATAATTTTTGCTGGTGCCCCCCAATGCCGTGACCCACGGTACGCCACTGGTGATAGTGATCATGATGCCGAGAATAAGGACAGACCACCTAATTCGTCCGCATGACGAATTAAATTCTAGTTATTATTATTATTATTAGAGCGAATAAGCGACAACAAAAAATGGAAAGTAATTTAGGTAATAATTGTAATGATAACGATAATAATGATGAATTTTAAGTAGAAATTATAAGAGTGGAAAGGGGAGGCAAAGGAAAGAGGGGGGGGGGGAGAAAAGGGTGGTGCAAATAAAACTGAAAATGAAGAGGATTAACATGGCAGGTACACAGGTTAAGGCACTGTAGTGACATTATTTAGAATATATAATATTAGACAAAGTTATTGATAATTAAATATTAGATTTAAATACTTTTAGTTACAGTTATGTGTTAGCTTGACTTGTTGGTGTGGAATATTGACAAATTAGCATCTTTTTAAATTTGCGCTTGGAAATAGTAATGCTTGGTGATTCTTTAAAGTCATTGGGCAGTGAATTCCAATACACTGGTCATACACTAGTTATGGGAGTGTACACAATTTATATTACAATACACCAAACGAGTATTGAGCAACTGTCTGGATGTCGCTAGAAATCAAATGCAAACACATTTACATTTTTAAGCATTCTTGTAATTCAACATTTTCGATGTTAAAGAAACGGTTCATTAATCAAGTATTCATTGTATTGATCAATTCCTCGCCGTGTTGCGTATTGCGAATTTGCGAACTGGAATACATTGTGTCAGCGTATACTAATGTTTACTTTGATATGCCATCCAGACTCTGGCAAATAACTTCTATTCTGTTCATGAAGTGCTCAACATAGTTGGGATGTGCGTGCATCGCATCATTTTTATTGTAGATGTATAAATATCTGCACCAGCCATGACTGTCGTACATATTATGGAGGCGGGGGTTCTGGCAAGGGCGGTGGAACGTGATTTCGGTAAAAAAAAGGCACTTACATGTAATGTCGAAATGGGCATATTGGTGCAAACGGGTATTTTCACCATGAGATACTCATCTGCGTGAAGTAGTTGTGTTTTTTTTGTAGTAATTAAGCTGAGCAAGGCCTTTTAAAGTATTTTTTGATTGATAATATACATAATTTAGGGTTGATTTATTCCTCGAGCGAGCGATACGGAAAAAAAAATCAAATCTGAAGTTGTGAAATTAGCTTTTTGGTCAATCAAGGCGTTAATTATACTGACGGAAGGGCATCCTTGAGGAATGTTGTGAGCGCGAATCGCGAGCTCAAACATTCTTGTAATAAATTAGACATGAAAATTAAACATTCCGAGTAGTTTTTGTTAACATGAAAAAGATGTGTATCTAACTAAAATGTTAATATACTGAACAGAAAACAAACCTAATAAGGACTGCATTTAGTGACTGATGAAAAGGTTACATATCTCACCAATCGAATACTGCGAGTGCGAAGCGCGAGCCTAAAATTTGTGATATTCCAAACTGAAAACTAGACATTCTTAGCAATTTTGTAACCAAGAACAGAATGAAAGAACAGAATATTATGGGCTTCTAGTTTACTTCCACATGCCACGCCCCCTCAAAACTTTTGGCTCATTGCGCCACTGAACAGGGCCGTAGCTAGAGGGGGGGGGGGGGTATGGGGGGTGTGACACCCCCCAACATTCGTGGCAGTCGGCAAAATCATGTACCAGTTGGCAAAATGGAGGATAGGGTAGAAAAAGAAAGAAAGAGAGGGAGAGAGAGGGGGGGAGAGAGAGAAAGAAAGAGAGAAAGAAAGAGAGAAAGAAAGAGAGAAAGAAAGAGAGAAAGAAAGAAAGAAAGAAAGAAAGAAAGAAAGAAAGAAAGACTTTTTGACTTTTCAAATGAAAACTTTATTTACAAATTATAATCACAAAAGTCAGGTATATAATAAAAGAATAGTTTGACATAAACATTCAAATGAGATCAGGTTGATTACAAGCACAGAGTTATAAAATCAAATGTTTAAATGAGCCATGCAATGCTGCCCTCGTTAATTGTAAAAAGTAATCTATTCATACACCATTTACGTGAAAAAGCATCAATATTAGAACATAATTTGTAATAAGTAAATTCATAGAGTATTCTGTTTTTGAGACGATGTAACCAAATTATAAGTGGATCGGTGAAATTTGAGGTACGGTACATAAAATAAATTGTACTTTTTAAACTAATAATAAGGAAATTAGCAAGGCGGATAATCTTTCTGTCACGCCCTCTGGCATGCGGAATGAGTGCCCAGTACAGGTCAAAATTAAGTTTGAGAGAGGGGAGGAGATTGTTCAACAGTCTATGAAGAAGATTGAGAGGGGGTTGAATTCCTTTACATTCGATGAACAGATGTTGAATGGTTCCTGCTTCTCCGCACCATCCGCAAAAAGAAGAAATGTCTGTATTAAGATGATGGAGTACAGTGAGCGACGGTAAAATATTGTGAAGGAGTTTGTATTGAATATCAGCCTCTTTTTTAGGTGTTGGTAGTTGATAGATAGATAGCCAGTTCACTTTTGTAGATGGATCGAGAAATCCAGTATCATGCCAATGTGAGCTTGATGAGATTGTCGTGTTATCTAGTTCTTTCCTGTAGATTGTGTAGATGGCTTTAGAAGAAGCAGTAAGTCCATTTTCGGAAGAAGCCAGAGTGAAGTTGATCGGAGTTACTGGAACAGACAATAAATCAGAGTATTCGTGTTGACAGCCTGAGTCATTAAAATATGTAGGAAAAACTTTAGAGAGTGCAGTTCGAATGAGTAATGTTTCACGTTCGATGAGACGCGATGATGGTTGTCGAAGTCCTCTTGGAAAGTTCTTTTGGAGACAGCTACTCTCAATCCAAAGACCGGTTGAGTGGTTTATCAAATGGCGAACTAGTTTCACTCCGCATGCCATCAGGCGCGTCGGAAAAAAATTATCAACATCAATTGCATCAATAATATGAAAACTACTTAAGGGCATGTTAATTGCATGGCTGAAAGAGAGGGATTGTGTCACAATTCGAGCTCCAGATGTCAACCAAGCTCGCAGAACTTCACTATAGTAAACTGGAAGACTTGTGTAAAACTTAGGATCAATTCTTGTAAAGAACAAATGGTAATCAAATCCTAATTTACAATACTGTCTCAGAAAATGAGCCATAAAGTCATTTACTGGATGAGAATTTAACGAAAGAAACCGTTGAATAATCGAAAATCTGTAAGTTAGAACACGAGCTTGGAGACAAGCTAGCCCCAGCCCTCCTTCGTCAGGTTTTTCATACAACACTTCTTTCTTTAACCAGTGCCGCTTATTTGACCAGATAAAATTCACAATTAAATTCTGAAGTTCGTTTAATACATTTTCAGGAGGAGAAAGAACTGCAAGAACATGAAATATTTTTGATGCAGCGAGCTGGTTTGCAATCAATACCTTGCCTTTAAATGAGAGTGAGTTCGATAAACGAGACCACGAAATGAAAGTCTTATTAAGTCTTTCTTTACATTTAATCCAGTTTTGTTTAGAATAAATAAAGGTGTTCCCTAAATGAACTCCTAAAAAAGGGAGACCTTCACTATTCCAAGAAAAGTTGAGGGGTTTATCATTCCGCCCTTTCCAACGGCCGACCCAAAGGCCTTGTGATTTTTTTGTATTTAAACATGCAGCAGAGGCCAGACTAAACATATTGTAAGTTTGTTCAACTAATTCAAAGCCAGCATCGGCTGTAACAAATATCGATACATCGTCTGCATATGCAGATACTACACAACGTTTGTTAATAGCAGGGATATTTAATGCATGATTTGACACGTTCTCTCTTAGTGAGTTCAGGAGAGGCTCAATGGCGAGAGTATATAGCAACCCTGATAGAGGGCATCCCTGTCGTATTCCTTTCTCAAAGGGGAAGGGAGCTGTCAGGGATCCACACACTTTAATAAGGCTTTCAGCCCCTTCATACAGAATTTGTATATAAGATATAAAATGACTTCCAAAGCCCATGCGTTTCATAACATTGAATAAATAAACATGATCTACATTATCAAATGCCTTTTTCTGGTCCAAGTTCAATACAGCCAAAGAAATATTACCAGTGTTTGCATAGAACAAAATATCTCTAATGAGATTAATGTTGTCATAAATAGAACGACCGGGGATACAATAACTTTGGTCTCTTCCAATAACATGGTCAATGCATGATTTTAGCCTACTGGCAAGCAGCCTAGCAAAAATTTTATAGTCTGTGTTGAGGAGGGAGACGGGACGCCAATTTGAAATATCAGCGAGGTCTCCTTTTTTGGGGAGTAAAGTAATGACCGCCCTCCTAAAAGAGTATGGTAAAAATCCAGATTCAAGAGAGGAGGTAAGAACTTCGAGAAAATCATCTTTGAGCATGGGCCAAAAGACATGATAAAATTCAGAGGTAAGTCCATCGATACCAGGAGACTTATTTTTGCCTAGCTGCTTGACAGCATTATCAAGTTCTTCTACAGATATTGGATTCTCAAGGTCCTTTGATAAGGACGGATCAAGCGTCTTGATATTTACAAGTAAACTATTGATGGCGCTCTTGTCAGTTGGCTTTCGAGTGTAAAGAGATTCATAAAATTCCCGAACATGATTTTTTATCTCAGAAGGGTTCTCCGAAATACGTCCCGAAGCGAGCCGAATGCGGGATATACTTTTTGATAAGGAATTCTTTTTTTCTAAGTTGAAGAAAAAATTGGAGCATGAGTCTGTTTCATTTGTGTATTTAAAGCGAGACCTCACAAGAGCTCCGCGTGCTTCATTTTTCAGTAACGAGTTTAATGCATTTCTATGCTCGTCGAGAGTATATTTATCTTGTTGGCTAGATTCTTTTGCGCTCTGAAGTTTATCAATCTCTTTGTTAATTTCTATTAGAGCTTGCCTTTTCCTTTGTACTATTTTTTTGCTATACATTTGAGTAATTGATTTTATATGAACCTTGCCGAAATCCCACCAAGATGCAAGATTCGGGAAGTCATTTTTTTCTTTTTGCCAATCTGACCAAAAAAGACGAATAATATCAATGTAACTTTCGTCTTCCAAAAGAGTGTTATTAAAAATCCAATATGCACTTTTTCCTTTAGCTCGTATTGGAAATTTCAAGGTTAGAGAAACTGCAGAGTGGTCAGATAAGGAACAAGGTATAATTTCACACTTATGAATAGAAGAAACTAGACACGATGGTACATAAAATCGATCTAATCTAGACTTTGAAAAGCCCTGTGCACTGGCTGGATTGTGCCGTTGCCAGGTGAATTTCTTTTCATTTGGATTTAGAAAACGCCATGCATCACAAAGAGAAGATTTATTCAGAACATTTTGCAAAGCCGTAACAAGTTTAGGTCTGCGTTCTGTGAGCGTGCACAAACGATCAATCGCAGGATTTTCAGTGCAATTAAAATCACCCACAATCACAATATTATCTTCGCAACAGGTGGATATATGACAATTAAGGGCATTAATAGCTTTAATTGCCATTTCATCAGATTGAGGAATGAGTGTGTTGTATACATGATAAATACAGTTATTATGGGAGAGCTTGTTATACAATATATAGCCATCAAAAACAATACAAGTAGATAAAATATCGACTTGAGAATTATTAACCAAAGTTGTCACTCCTGACCCTCGAGTAATACCGGGTGAGCAAAAAGGTTTATGCGACCAGTTGCTCCAGCAAGGATTGCTATCTTTAAGGTGGTAAGTTTCCTGTAAAAATACAACGAGCGGGTTGCATGCAATTTGCTCAACATAAACTCGGAAGGAGGCATTTTGAGTTTGGGAGGAGCATCCTCCGGTGTTGAGGGTCAGCATTGACAGTGCCATTATGGCTATAGCAACTTGAGCGTACGTAATGAATGGAGAGAAGGTAAAAAGGAATTAGCTCTCCAGAGTGCTGATCAATTTGTATATCCTCTGCTGCATGTTACGTTTTACTAGGGGGCTGTTTTTCAGGGGCTTTAATTGTTTAACTAGCCCTGGAATATTTGATGTATATTTCCGTGCAATCTGGGCAGGCTTTTTCCGCCCTTTTACGTTTGACAGAAATTTAACAATTTGGCCTTGGGAGAGGGGGCCTTGAGTCAATGGGAGTGCATCTTCCTTCGGGACATCTTCATCCGTTTGGGCATCTTCCCAAGTCATGGAGTCAGTGTCGGTAGATGAATCTCCAACTGTGGAGGATGGGGTAGGAGGGATATTGGGGGTTTGGGAGTCAAGGACTTGCGTTAAGGTTGGAGAGTCTACGGTTTCGGTTTGGGAGGAGGGAGCTTTCCTGGCCACTTTCCGAAGAGGAGAGGGGGCCTTCAGTGTAGTAAGAGTAGTATTGTTTTCGTTTGATTCGGGTGTTAGTTGCTTACGTTTTGAAACAACTTCAGAGAAAGTTCGGACAGGTGATGGGGGAGTTTTCCACACAGGCGAAGGGCACGCAGAAATAGATTTGGGGGGAGGGGACTTGGAGGACACGACTATGGGCGTGGTAGTTGAACTGCTGGACGGCTGAGCAGGTGATGTCAGAGGTATGTGCAGTGGGGAGGATTGAGGCTTCCTGATGCGCGAGGGGGTGGCTGAGGTAGAACGGGGCCCACAATCACGAGGTGGTAAACTAGGGAAATCAGAGGAGGTGGGTACAGGTGGGGGCATTGTAGTTGCCGCCAAGGGGGGAGGTGATGGTGGCATGGGGTCCGAAACCGTAGTGAGGGGCGGGGAGGATCCGCGCTGGCGCACTCTCGTGTCATTTGAAGCTGGGGCAGCGTTTGTCTTTGACTGATTAGTATTTGTGCTTGTTTGAGGTTTCTTACAATTGCGGGAAATATGACCAAATTCACCACAGTTAAAACATCTGACTGACTCAGTTGAAATAAAAACACGATAGTTCATACCTGAAAACACGAAATTAATGTTATCTGGAAGTGTTGTGTTAGGTTTCACTAACACTTGAACGTGCCTTCTAAAACTCATAATATGGTTTAGACGTTTGTCTTTAAATCCTAGAGGTATTGGTTTGCAGTCGGACACAACTTTGCAAAAAGGTGCTAGATTTTCAGTCAAGACAGAATTCGGTAGTTCTGGGTATACATTAGATAAAATGACTCGAGTAGTGGGCCGTACAAGGGGGGTTAGTTCAAGAAAGGCCCCCTCATACTCAAGGCCTTTTTGTACAGCATTGATAACAGCTTCTTTTGATTTTAGATACACAGCTATGCGACCATTAGAGATGCGAGAGGCAGATATTACGTCATTAGCAGGTATAGTTGTAGTAAAGACATTGATATAAGATTGTATCGTTACATTTTCAATAGCTTGAAAGCTTACACCATTGTGACGGGTGACATTTTTAAAATGTCCTACATTGTTTAACAAAGGGCCAGCTGCACTTGTGGTACGCTGGCCCTGTACACTACGTTGGTTTGCTTGACTGGCCATGTACGAACCAGTCTAGAAACCTTACAAAAAATAACAGAAAATGTGTTTAAAAAACACTAAAATTGGTAAACCTGACGAAGGAGGATCGAGTCTATATTAATCTATAACCCAACACAATTTTAATGGTACAAAATCAAGGACCAAATGGTCATATAAATCAGTGAAAAACCAGAAAAACCGGAGCTCGAAAAAAACACAACTACCTCACGAAAGAAAGGAAGAAAGAAAGAAAGAAAGAAAGAAAGAAAGAAAGAAAGAAAGAAAGAAAGAAAGAAAGAAAGAAAGAAAGAAAGAAAGAAAGAAAGAAAGAAAGAAAGAAAGAAAGAAAGAAAGAAAGAAAGAAAGAAAGAAAAGGAAAGAAAAGGAAAGAAAAATAGGGGTACTAACTTCGAAGAAGGTTACGACTTTTGGAGTAAAGACAACCAATTGGCAAATCCAAGTCCATGTAGCCAGGCTTAGAGCCCTACTAGTCAGAAAAATAGACAAAACACAGAGGGAGCTATAATAACACACAAAGTAAGCCCCCGGTCCTCCCCCAATATGAACAAGCTTGTTAGTTTGCAAATTATACCACAATTATTGACGATTTAACAAACACATTAGTTTGTAAAATTAGAGGCAAGACTAGGTACATAAATATTGGGTGGGATGAATTTCCAAGGTTTAAGTTGAATAATCAAAGCCAAAGTATAGTTGGCAAATTATAAAGTGGGCCTATTAAAGTGGCAGAACACTATACGCTCTACCAGTCAGCAAAGTGATGTACAAGTACTGCCCCGTTTCAGATCTGAAAAGAATAGAACACAAGACTTAAAAAACTGGTAACTCTGCAGTTGGCAAATTCATGAAGACAAGTCTACAACTTGTAGACTTGTCTACTAGTTTGCAGTTGGCAAAAAACACAACAATGTTCTAAGTTATTTTTACTAAACATTTTTTTTTTAATTTATGGTGTCAGAATGTGCTTAGGGTGGGGATGGGGGCAGGTTGTGGTTGCATCATTCCTGGTGCTCGCATTGTCTTACTAATGAGATATATAGTCCTGTTGTATTTTAAGTCCATAAAGATTATGCACCAAACTATCTCCTCGCACTTCAAGTTATCATTGTTTCATGTCGTGACATATGCTTTTTTCATGACTATATGCTTAAAGTGATTGCCCCCTTTAAGGCCTTAATAAAACATTTCCAGTCTGTGCTTACGTTCGCATTGGTATGGACCGATATAGATACCGGGCTGGTGTTAAATCAACACCGGCGTTTTTGCAGTGCACGAATTCCTAAAGACAGTCCTTAAAATGTCCCTTTTTCCGATCTAACTATAACAAATTTTCAGCTCGCGCTTCGCGCTCGCATCACTTAATTAGTGAAATAGTAAATTCCTACAAACAAGCCATAGAATACCCCTCTTCAGGTCTGAATTTCAAAAATTGTCAGCTCGCGCTTCTCGCCCACAATATTTCATTAGTGAAATACGTATCATGTTCATGATTACAATGACCACAAAAAGAGCTTCATGTGCCAGTGTAATTCTAACAAAATCAGCAAGCGCTTGGCGCTCGCATTAGATGACTATGATGAGATACGTACGCACTTCATAAATTCCAAAAGATAGTCCTGAAAATGTCCCTTTTAAGGGTTAAGTTATACAAACAATTTCAGCTAGCGCTTCGCGCTCGCATTGTTTGTTTTGTAAGACAGGTACGTATCATGATTACAAAACTTTGCTTATAATGTCCCTTTTTAGGACTGAATATCAAACATTTTCAGCTCGCACTTCGCGCTCGCATTATTTGATCACTAAGATACATATCCGTTTAATGGCACAGTCCTTAAAATGTCTCTATCAGGTCAGTATACCTGGCAATTGAGCGCGCTTCGCGCGCCCACTTAATGAATCTAAATTTTTGCTGGTGCCCCCCCCCAATGCCGTGACCCACAGTACGCCACTGTTAGCAGTAGCACTCTTGAAATTTTAGTTGAGACATCTTGCACAAAAGGTCAATTCAAAATTAACAAATCTTTGATTATGATATTATTAATGCATAGGGTATATCATTATACTGCAAGTATAGCAACTACGGCACACTAGCCTTTCTATTTTGATCCAAAATGTTTATTTTTAAAGTGCAAATATCTTTGTATATCTTTGTATAATTTACCTTAAAGTATTCACCAAATGCCACTAATTCAATTCTAAAAATTCAAAATCTTTTAGCATGTGATTATTGTAGGGGGGGGGGGCACATCCCCCATCAGACCCCCCCCCCCCTGTGCTCACGTTGGCGCTGTCACGCCAAATTTAGTTGGCAAATTTAGCTGGTACACCCCCCAACAAAATGCTTCTGGCTACGGCCCTGCCACTGAACTAGAAAACAATTGTATTGGCCTCTATTCAAAGTCACTTTTATTCATTCGCGCCCATTTTTTGTATGATGAATGTAATTTATTTCTTGAAAATCTTGTGAACACGTATCGAACATGTCGAATGGAATTTAACCATGTATGCTGAAGAGCACTGGCATACATATGTGGGGAAGGGGGGATTCATGATGCCCCCACATTTTTCACGACCAAAAAAAAAAAAAAGAGACAAGGACAGAAAAAATGGTGAAATATGATATTTTTTTATAAATATTATGCCAATATTTATCACAAAATTTGATTTGTGCAATAAAAATGTCGAAAATTTTGCTCTCTCGCTTTGCTCGCTTGCAAAAAAAAATAATTTTTACGCTATACGCCATATCTAGCCCACTCAAAATTTGTGGCTCCGATTACGCCACTGTTGAACAGGTCCTGATGTTCACCAGACATGCTGTGGAAAAACTAATAAATGTACGTGATGACAACAAAATTTATCTATTGACTCACCATGCTTACACGGATGTTAATACTTAGTGTTCTTTCTGTTATGCAGCAATTATGATGGCGAGACTAACAAAGAGAGAGGAGAGCGGGAGAGAGAGAGAGGGGGAGGGGAATCGAGGAAGGGAGGGAGAAAGGGCCGCGGAACCGGGGGGGGTGTATTTGGGATTCAGCCCCCTACTTTTTTTCCAAAACCATGTACAAAAACATAAAAATGACCAATTGATTGTGATTTTTTGCATGGTCAGCCCCCTCCACTTTCAAAACCGTTCCGCAGCCCCTGGGAGAGAGAGGATGGGAAAGAGG
Organism: Lytechinus pictus; assembly: GCF_037042905.1. Taxonomy (NCBI): domain Eukaryota; kingdom Metazoa; phylum Echinodermata; class Echinoidea; order Temnopleuroida; family Toxopneustidae; genus Lytechinus; species Lytechinus pictus. Next base: position 29,521,020 of record NC_087255.1, on the reverse strand, counting down.
GGATTTACACTATTGAAAAGAGACTACTTGTATATTCATTATTAAATCATATTGCTACACATGGCCGTACGCAGACTTTTATCTCGGGGAGGGGGGGGGGGGGTAAGACACATATTTTTTTTTAAAGAAACTCGAAAGCGAAGGATCAAGGCGACCCAGCTTTTTATTAGGACGCTTTTGCATTTTCTGAAGCGAACTTTATTCGCGCAGACTTTTAGTGCATTTTTGTGAGAACTATCAACAAAATTTAGAAGTATTCAAAGTTTTGGGAGGAGGGCAAGATGTCCCTGTCCCCCACGCTGCATACGGCCATGTTGCCACAATAATCTCTCATTGCAGTATTATCATCATCCTCATCATCACCGTCCGTCGTCATCGTCATCATTGTCTTCAGTTTCATTATCATCAACTTGTATGCGTTCGATTGATTTCTAAAACAGTTACAAAATTGGTCAAATTGATAAGAGTTTAACTAGGTATTAGCGTTACTAACGATTGATTTCTAAAACAGTTACAAAATTGGTCAAATTGATAAGAGTTTAACTAGGTATTAGCGTTACTAAACCAAAAAATCAGTCATTGACAGAGTCGTTGAGCATAGATTGACACGAGGCACACCAGCTTATATATAAAAGAATGGCGTATCTGACAGAATAATGTTACGGATAGTATATTCATAATTTCATATATTCCTCGACAGATCAAAATAGAAATGGATATCACGAGGCGTTTTTGCATCATCTCCTTGATAACTGTGCATCTCTTTGTTGCTCCATCGAGTTCCAGTAAGTATCTATTTGCGTTTTCATTGTACTTGATAAATCGGAATGAAGACAATAAAAATGTAGCATTTAGATATGTCATTTTAGAGAGATGACAGGATATTACCAAAGAGCAATTCGTGTGAAAATTGTTTCCGAATGACCCGTTAAAGGGGAGTCCACCATGCCGTTAAATTTGATTGAATAAAAACGGGGCAGTAGATCATAGAAATATGAATGAAAATTTGGCGGAAATCCTTGAAAATGCAGCACTTTCTGACATCACCAGAGTCAAGCTTCCGTATGCACCCTGTTATATAAACTATGTTCGATAAAACAAGATCTCGATTGGGTTTATTTAATTGATAGTATGGTAATTAGGTGCGATAAATATCACCCATAGGTGTCGAACTAACACCAAAACTCTGTTTTTAACACCAGAGTAAACTGACTAGTGTGTTTCTCTATGTACAGTTTTTGTTAACACCAGATTTTGCTGCGCAATTTTAAGGGTATAATTAAGGTAATCTTTAATATTTTCCAGGATTGTATATATTATATTATCTTTGACAAATTTCTATTAAAGCTATCTTGAGTTGGATTTATGTATGCGCTCACATGGCACTAATTTTCTTTGATACGGTCTTATGAAACAAAAGTGTCATTATTAATTGCTTTGCAGCTGACAAGTTATTCGTTGCCGATGCCCACGAGAACGGCGGGAGCATCCTCATGGCCGAAACCGACGGGTTAAGCTTCGTCAATTCCACCTTCAGCACACTTCCCCTCACTGGACTCCGACAGCCGATCGGTGTGGAGTATGACCCAAGGACAGAGATGGTTTATTGGACGGACGCCTTCCTGCACACTATTAACAGAGCCGTCATTGACGGTTCTATGCAGGAGGTCATCGCTCAACTGGACCAGATAAGCATACCAGAAGATTTTGAATGTATGGAAAAAATACGATCATGACAATTGCAAGCATTATGTTTTTGTTGTTAACGGGCCTTTACTTCCTTCAGATAATGAAGTAGGTTGGGGGCCCGCCACTCGTCAATGGAAGTGGCCCCCCTAGGTTGGGCGTTAATACATTAAAATGTCATATAGGTTAATACATTTGGGTTGCGCTATACCCCGGCGATGCCACCAGGACGACAGTGAACTGACGGGTATTACCGTACCCCTTTTCTTTTTCGGTTTAATGGATCGTCCTGTCGGCAGGACTAGGGTACAAGTTACTTGTAAATTATTCCGAGTACACAATTTTTGTTGTATGTACTTATACACAGTTTGTATCAATGTTCTGTTTGATTGAAGTGCAACCATATGTTTTGTATACTTTGATTGTTTTTGTGACGAATAAAAACTGAAAAGATTTAAAAAAAAAGTTGGTTGGGGGCGCCGCCCAGTTGTACAACAGTCTCCGATAATTTGATTTTCCTTGTATATATTGACAAAATGGGAAATGGATTTGTGAAGAAAAATATAGTCATAAAAGAAGAGATATTGGCCGTGTAAGTCCGTAATCTATATTTTAAAAGTATGACGTCGCCTTCAGGTTTATCTGCCCTACCAAAGTCTCCTGACTTCGTCCCTAGATATTGTGTGTTATATATATTTTTAACGGTTAAACGATGTTGCCTCGATTTAGATTAGCCGAAATTATTAATACATTTGATATGCCTAACATTATAAGCATTAATTTACGCACAGCGGCTTATATGGAAAATAAAGTACAACAGAAAATGCTCATTGAAATTGATTTCATAAAACCCATACCATATATTTCGGTCTACTTTGTCAAATGTGAACATTAATTTTTTTTTAATTCTTTCAGATCCTTTTGGAATCGCCCTGAACCTAGATGAAGACAAGGTCTACTGGGCTGATCAATATAGTGATAGGATCGAGATGGCTGATCTGGATGGCTCTAATCGAGAGGTTTTGATATCGACTGGTTTCAACACAAACGCGGCTGGAGTAGCTTACTCACGAATAAGAAGGTATCGACACTTCAAGGGATGGTCCGGTCTGAAAGTATTCATAGCTTAATAAATAGAGTAGAATTCACTGAGCAAAATGCCGAACATTTTTAGCAAAATCGGATAACAAATAACATAGTTATTGAATTTTAAAGTTTAGCAATATTTAGTGAAAACAGTCGTCATGAATATTCATATAAGTTCGGCTGATGATGTCACATCCCCACTTGTTCTTTTGTATTTTGTTATATGAAATTAGGTTTATTCAAATTTTTTCCTCCAAGAACTAGAAAAATTGGATTGACAACTGATTTAGTGCATTAGATATTTAATGCTGCAACTTATTTCATTATAAGGGACATATTATCCACACAAGTATGAAATAATGAAAAAATTATGATTTTATGTAAATAACATAAGAAAACGGAATATGGGGATGTGACATCATCAGCCCACCTAATGAATATTCATGACGACTGTTTTCACAAAATATTGCTAAACTTTAAACTTCAACAACTTTATTATTTGTTATCCGATTTTGATGAAATTTTCGGCATTTTGCTCAGTGAATTCTACTCTATGTATTACGATATAAACATTTTCAGCCCGGACCATCCCTTTAAATAGTTGCATTGAATTTGATTTGACCAAATCTTGTACATCTCCGTATAATCATTGGAAATTGTAGAAGCTTTGTAGATGGTGGATTAAATAATTTGATTCATTTTACCTCTAAAACTAAGATTTAATCATCATCTATTTTAAGAAGTAACCCAATCACTTTTTTCCATTCAAACATTGGTCTACTTTGATTTGATCGCATTGTATACATTGGACCTTTCATTTCAGGAAAATATTTTGGACAGAGCAAGGACCGGAGCCTAAAATTGAGATGGCCAACCACGATGGCACAGGGCGCCAAGTCCTAGTTGATAGCTCCCAACTTGTAAAGCCAAATGGTATATGCCTCGATTCTTCAGGTGAGTTACACTGTAAAATTTTAAGCACGTTGGTTAAGCCCGTCACTTTAACAACTATTGTTTAAACTTAAAAAAACTGTTTAAACTTTTTAAACAGGTTGTTTAAAAGTTTGAATAATTACAAACAAGTTTTAACAACTGGTTGTTAGAGTGGCAGGCTTAAATAGTGTGTGTGTTTTTTTTTACTGTGTAGAATGAATACACCAGGAGGGAGGGGGGGGGGCACCGTCCCGTTATTCTTTAATTCGCACGGTATTACCGCTTTCTTCAAAGGCAATCCCTTTTTAATGATAAACCATTTTCATTTGCAAAATGTTGGCCAGAATATGTTGTGCCCCCCTTACAAAGTGAATCGATTTATGGAAAAAAATTGCTGGTGATGATAATGTTAGCATTTGTCGTTAACATGGTTAACATAATAGTATAATCGACCGAAAATATCTGAAGATAAATTGTTAGAATTAAAGTAAAATCTGAAATGGTTATGTTGGGGGAACCAAATAAACAGTGTAGGCCTACTGTTTAAAATATCAAGTCAAAATTGATTAAACATCTTACCCTCCCCTCAGACAAAAATCTTATTTAGAAATTAGCAATTCTTAAAGTGTTTTACATTATAAAGACGCTTTATTATACAATCTGGGCCGAATGAGCTGATCAACAGCGACAGATTGGTTTGTTTTTTAATATTTAGGCCTATTGCCTAAACAAACTTGAAAATTGTAAGTAAAAAATCCTTAAAACATTTATTTGAGCCCTAAAACTGTATTTTATAATAGTTAACCACGTTGTATAAAATCTGTATATGTTCTTTAATTTTGTTTTGCTCTTAAGTGCCCATTGAATTGCTGGGCATGTCCTTTCTAAATTTCGGATAAATTGTTTTTCAGAATGTTACGTGAGATCATCATTGGTTCATTGATTGACAAACAGCTCATATTTTCTTGTGTATGCCTGCTTATAAAAATAATTTGTTCCTAGAATCAAAGATGATTCCTTTTAAGATTTTAACATGACTTCAATATTTCATGTTTATCCATGCAGAGTCGAACCTTTATTGGACCGATACGGACAGAGACAGCCTAGAAAGCATAAACTTGGATAACATGACGACATCAATACATTTCATGATAAACCTTGATATTCATCCGTTTGGAATTGCAAATTATTTTGAGGATTTATATTTCTCCGACATTATAACGGAAACTGTGTATCTTGTCGACTTTCCCGATCGCATGCTGGCTCAAATTGATCGTGCTTTGCCCTCGCCTGTTGATATTCACATCTATTCAGGTAACCCTTTCATGTCGTAGGATATATTTTCGAAGGAAAGGGGAGAGTACGTATGTGTGTGCTCGTGGGTGAGGGCACTAGCGTACCTATGGGGGGCAGGGGGACAGACTGCCTCCCCTCCCTGAGGATTCACAACTGATCCCTCCTATGAACTCAAACACTTTTTTTTTGCGTTTTAATTTTTTTCTGGTGCGAAATGTCCTTTACATGCGGTTGAAGACTTTTTTTTCCTTGTCAATTTTTTTTCTGGTGTGAAATGTCCTTTATACGCGGTTGAAGACCTTTTTTTTTTTTGCTTCCCAAATTTTTTTTGCGGACGAATTTGCTCCCCCCTTTGGAAAATCCTAGGTACGCTACTGGGTGAGGGTTTGGGGTGTGTGTGTGGTCGGGGTCTTAGAGTGTGATGCTGTTGTGAATTTATTAAAGATTATATTCCACCCATTGTTTGATTTCGTTATATTTCTCCAAAATAACAATCAAACCTTATCATCGCATATTACTAATGTAAAAAAAAAAAGTGATTTAAATTTTAAAAAATCCTGCAATGATGTTTGCATCCCTCTCCCTATCTCTATCTTTCTTTCTATATTCTAGGCAGTTGTCATCGTATTGTCCACCTCATGTACTTGTGTTGTGTTGTGTCGTGTTATTGTCCTTGTCTCTGAATTTCAAAATTCTGTACATAAGATTTTTGTTTGTGTTTTTTTCCCCCCTTTTCGTTACTTATTTTCATGTACTCCTTTACGTATATTTCAATATTCCTTGTATCTAAGTTTTTGAGGGGTCCACATTCTACAAGCTTTGCTTTTTAGTGGACCCCTCCATTCTTCTCATTGATATATACTTATATTGATTTTAATTATATTTAATTATATTGATTATATTGATTTAAAATTGATATACACGTTAATCTATATTTGAATTACTTATTGAATGTTGAATCTTGTTCATGCTTTTGTTTAAATTGAATCAATTATCTTGTACATATTTATATTATGTTGAAGAATGAAAAATAAATTTGAATTGAATTGAAAAAAAAAAATAAATCATAAACATTACTTGATAGACGGGGCAGTCATATAGCTGTCTTTAAAAGGGCACCAATTAATAAACCGTTTTTGATGAAGATGGGCGCCAGTTCGAAATGCAGTTCAGTGCCCCGTCTTATATGTCTTACAAAGAGTTGCAATTGATCCAATCAATCGCAACTATGGAAAGCCAGCAAAGTCAATATATAAAATGCATGTTTTTTTTTTAAATCTAGATATTAATGTATATCCATAAATTCATTGATTTCTTGACAATTTTGGTGTGCTCTCATTCGTTTAAAAAGGACATTTTGCAAATTTCATGTAGAAAAATTATGACACGAATGGATTTCCATAGAGTTACGATTGATTGGATCAATCGTAACTCTTTGTAGGACAGGGCCCTGGACTGGTGCAGATGGACTTGTAGCTAAATTGTGTAAGCCCCCTCCCCCCCCCCCCCTCAAAAAAAAGGAGAGATGAGAGAAAGAAAGAATAAAAGTAAACCTATACTACGGATTTACATGATATGATTTTGAGAGTATGGCGTATCATGCATGCACAGTTGTAATATATTTCTTTAAACATGCTTTTGTGAGTGCAGGGTCCTGCTTTTCATAAAAATGTACAACTACATGAAGAAGATCAGTGATATTCACATAATCATGAAAAAAATACTTTATTTTTAAGTGATATAGACCTATGTTAAGTTTTGTGGAAAGGCTAACATTGTATGATATTGTTTCTATTCCTTAAGAGCTAAATCTTGAATCCCCCTTTGTATACTCCAAGTCATTTTTCAAGTTTAGCTAATATGATTAAAATTAATGAACGACAATAATGCGTATCAATTTCATTCTTGAATTTCTTAGATACAACTTGTCCAGGCTTCAACCTTTGCGCCGCCACGGGGACATGTGTTCTGACTACTCGGCAACCTGAGAACAAATTTGTATGCGTTTGCCGACCTGGATACACAGGGATTTCCTGCGATGAAGGCAAGTAACGTTTTAAAAATACTGTATGCCGCACCCAATTTTAAACAATGATAATGCAGGAAAGATTAAAACTTTTAAAAGAAAAATGACAAAGAGGCGTATTGAAACTGTTACAAAGGGACGAGAGTCCGCTCGAAATGAATAAATGAAATGCCGTGCATGTTATTAATTATTTTGTTTGCGAAATCAGTTCAGTACAATTCTATAATTATTTATGGAGTATAACGGTGAATGTTAATTGTTTCTTGAGAAGAGAATGAACACACTTCATTTATTTTTATCGGCAGTATCGGGAACTAATGGAATAAAGGCCCTTCGGTGTGATATCGTGTTGCTGCTGTTGCTACTACTCCTACTATACTACTACTACTACTACTACTACTACTACTACTGCAGCTGCTGCTGTTGCTGCTGCTGCTACTGCTACTACTACTGCTACTACTACTACTGCTGCTGCTGCTACTACTACTACTGCTGCTGCTGCTACTGCTACTTCAAGTACGATTACTACCACCACTACTAGTACTACTACTAATGTACTACTACTTCTTCTACTTCGAATACTATTGCTATTAATACTACTACTACTACTACTACTTCTACTACTAATACTACTACTACTACTACTTCTACTACTTCTACAAATTACCTTAAATCCGACGTTAGGGAGACCTTTCGTCCTCTTCAATTATTCAAAATTACTTTTGACATAAATTCAATTCCCCCAATAAAATCGTCGTTCTACTGCTTTTATGGAATAAACCCTATGTTTTCCCCGACGCCTATTCATCCCTATGATAGCTTCTGGACAGTTGGTATTATAATACTAAAAATATTTGTGAAAATTGTGAATTTTATAACACTATGATGACTACAGATATCAATGAATGCGATTCAGCACCCTGCGTTCATGGGAGTTGCAGTGAACCTGAAGTGGATTCTTACGATTGTACCTGTCAACCTGGATTCACAGGCCTCAATTGCGAAACAAGTACGTATTATTCAAACCAGAGAATACTCGGCCATTCAGATTGAATTTATTTTTGACATAGAGCTAGGGATGAAAAATCACGAAAAAGTTATCGTAAAAAAAACAATATAGTAAGAATAATTGAAGGATTGGAGGAAATTAACAAACTATACATTTTTTTTTTTGATTTGATTTCATTTTATTTACCAATATAAAAACAATATAAAATTACAACATAATGTAATACATGATAAAATAACATTGGATGGATCGCCCTATTCAGCTGAGCCATTACAGCACAACTGTTTTGCCGAGGGGTCCAGCTATGTTAAATAAACAACATGAAATTCATATTACAAAAATAAATTCATTAACAAATGAATTTAACAAATTTGTATAACATAAAAGCAACAACAGCTAAAGGGAGAAAGAACAGCAATCCCACCCCATCCTTCAGTAGAAACCGAGTATCGAACCCTACCCACCACCCACCCAAAAATATTAAACTTATTCCCAGTTTAATATTTGGTAAATATTACAGTTCGATATATGTTTGAATGGACTTATCCCAAGTATTATTCTTTCAGCTCTGTTTTGCAACTTTTGCAATTGGGTAACACATCCTTTGTTATAATCGTACACTATATCAGCTTAGTAAAACTAGGAAGAATAACTAATTGGTAGATAAATTTTAAGCTAGCCTCATTAAAACTGTGTCGAAGACAGCCCCCCAAAAACTTAACAGCTTGCTCACTTTTTCAGTAAAGTATTCAATATGTTTGTCCCATTTTAACTGATGATCAATAACCACTCCAAGATATTTAGCACTTTCTTTAGGTTGGATCCACTTTCCCTATACACATATTTGACGTGGGGATTACTTATTTAACATAGTGCGGGACCCAATCATCAAACATTCTTTTTTATCAAAGTTTAAACTCAACTTATTAGAACACATCCATCATGTCCATTTGTAAATATGGTTTAACTGTGTGTTCAGTATACTTTCTATATTTCTTACATTTTTAAGGGAAAATAAAGGACAGTATTATCTGCGTAAAAATGGATAGTATATTGATCGACATTCTTTGTGATGTCATTTACATATATAGTAAAGAGCAATGGCTCTGTCAGAGATAGTAGAATTTATACAAGTACATATTTTACGGTTCATATAACTTTTAAACCATATAAGACTAGAATCTGAAACTCCAAGAGAATTGAGTTTTTCAAAAAGAATATAATGGTTAACGGTATCAAATGCCTTACGCATGTCTATGAAAACCACTCCAGGGTATTAACCATTGTCAAGAGCGTGAAGCCATTCATCAGTGACTCTTATAAGAGAAGTGATGGTTGAGTGCTTTTCTCTAAAGCCAGACTGATGTGAAGAAAGTAAATTGTTCACTTTCAAGTGGTTAGCAAGTTGAATTTGAACAAGTTTTAAAAGCCGATGAAAGAATCGCAATTGGCCGATAATTAGAGGGATTTGTTTTTTTCACCAGATTTATAAATCGGCACAACTTTGGCCTGTTTCCAACGTGAGGGCATTATCCCACTTGATAATGAAGTATTTATAATATGAGTCAGAGACGATATTATTACATGAACAGACAATTTCAAAATATACATAGGAATTCCATCAGTGCCGATTAATTTCATATTTTTCATACCACATAACACTTTAAGAACTTCATTTTCAGAGACTGGCCTGAGAGAAAAGGATTGAAAGTTAATGTTTCCATGAGCACATGAAGGAAGAAAGAAGATAAGGGGTGAACAAGAATTATACGGAGAGGAATAAGACAAGAACAAGAATAGAAGCAAAAAGACGATGAAAAGAAATAACTAAAATGAATTCGAGAATAGAAAAGAAAAAAAAGAAAAGAGGGAAAGCGTGTACTATCCCCACCATAATGAAATCACGCCAAAATCAGTACCAACACCTTTATGGGGGTGTGACGTAACGGTTTTGGTTCTTTTTCTTAACATTTATGATGGAAATGCAAAAAAAATGCTGGAGTAAATTGTTTAATGATAAGGTTCTTGACTATGATATTACCCACATTGAAAGAGTAACACTCTTATGATGTAGCACTAATATCCGAAGTTTATATTTATCGTTTGTCTTGCCATGTTTACAGACATTACTTATTGCGACCCGTCACCCTGTACGAATGGAGCCACCTGCACGGAAGAATCACTAGGATATACATGCGAGTGTGCTGAGGGTTTTACTGGAGACACATGCAGTGAAGGTTTGTTGGATTAGTTAGTGGTATTCATTTACCACCCTTTTATCTAAAACAAAATCTAAGTAAGTAAGATGACTTAACCATTACTTAAGTCCTTTCTGAGGGACATTGTGTTTGGGACCAATGCCTTTCTAATATGTGCAAAGATTTTTTAAGTGGATCCTAGGTAGTTCGTCACCTACTGCAAACTACGGTCGTAAATCATTAGCTACCGTTATGCTTTTCTACTACTCACATGACATAGCTAAAGCCTCTGCCACTTTTTGCGGAAAATTTGGTTAAAAACGATATTTCTTTTAATCGATTTTTAGAGATCACGTGTCCGTTGCCGAACCATCCTCTTAGCCATGTTTCGCAACCCCAGAGTACGTACATGGCAGGAGCTCTGATCACGATTGAATGCGATGAGATAGATGCTTCTGTCGTTTGGAGATGCAATGGCGCCACCGGAGAATGGATTCAGCTGGCCGATCTAGATTGTCAATCAGGTACTGAACAAAACTACACCTAACATAAACGTATTTTCACAATCCTCTTGCCGTGTCTAATACTCTGTTAACACGCTTGATTCGAAATTGTTGTAATATGTTAAATCAGAATTATTTGTGTTCCCTATCTATGTCAATGGAATGTTTGAAAATGTGAAATATTTGGCCACTGCTAGCTTGGAACTATTCAGGCAATTACATTTCTCAATTGATGAAAGCCTTAAAGATGTTAGCCTCATTATAAATATTATGTAGTTTTGAAATTTTAGTTTGCGTTAATGCTCTAATACAGAGACCTTTTCTATGCAATGTAAATGGTTATATTTTTTAATCATTTTCAACTTGTAGTGTTTGTGATGCATTACAAATTAGTGTCGCGCGGGAAAGGTCTATACTATAAATATAATAAATTATTCTTAATTGTATATTACTTCTAGAATCGCCCTGAAATCAATACAAATAATCTTGGTATTGGTATTAAAGCATATCTGACGTTATTTTGACGGTCAAGTATTAGTTCTTTCTCTTGAATTATGCTCAGCAAAGAGATGAAATACAAGATTTATCAAATGATTAGTAATATATTTATCTCTCTTTTCTTTGTGTACAGATGAGCAAGGGTTGCCAATATCAGCTCTAATAGGCATTGTGGCTGGGGCATTGTTCGTTCTATTAATTGGAATCTGCCTATGTTTCCTATACAAGTGAGTATATTTCCAGGTTTTCATAAATGAAGAGGTGATAAGAGAGAGAGAGGGGAGGGGGGATGGGAAGTGAGAAATGATTCTGAGTATGAAAAAATATCTCGTACGATAGCCGGGTGTATAAATTAGGTAATTAAACAATTTCTTCCGCCTAGAATTCTTAAGAATTTATATTTTGCCATGATTTTACCTTACATTGATTATTGTTGTACATCTTAAGGAAGCTGTGCAAAAACCAACGAAAATAACAAAAATAAGATATAAAAATTGCAGAATAAGTATGCCCGAATAATTTTGAATAATTAACGACTATCTTACTCCCCAACATGATTGTTGTCTACACTCAAATGGCAAACAGTGGAGGAACGTATCAAATATCAATATTGTGTTCTTGCTTTCAAAATACAAAACGATTTAGCCCCATCCTATTTGGGACCACTTTTGGATCACGGTGGAGGAACCGTGGTGCAGTGATTCTGACTCTCGCCTTGTAAAAAGAGGGTTGTGTGTTCGAATCCCACCTCGGTCTGGCGTCCTTTGGCAAGGCGTTAGTCCACACTTTGCCACTCTCGACCCAGGTGCAAAATTGGTACCCGGTAGGATGTGAAAGTCATTGTATAGCTTGTACAGTACTGTGTGCGCCTCACCGGCGACTAACTGGAATACTCCCCAGAGAGTGGAGGATGTGCACACATTGTGTGCGGGATGACTGATTGAATCCGATGACCGGGGTAATAATTATGTAAAGTGCTTAGACACGTCGTTCCGATTTATTAAGCACTATATAAAAGCGGATTATTATTATTATCTGCAAACGTAATTTAAGTCATAAAACACGATATTCTGAACAATGTCCCCTTCAAATACCCTGACCAAGGATGGTTTATGAAAACAAATATTTTGAATATGTTGCTGCCGTCTTATTTAATTCGCTCCCTTGTGATATACAAAAATGTACGTCCCTCCATGCATTAAAAAATCACTGTAAATCATTAAAATTCTGACTGTAATACATGTAATTACACTGAATAACTTGATGTAATGATTCCATAATACTTGTTGATTCATTCTATAATAACGTATTCTGTTTTTACTTTATTATGTTACATACATTGAATTGCTATGATATTGAGTTATTTGTTAAACTGCAGGGCGCCTTTGGAAAGCAGTTTTGCATAACTTAACAGGCCTACCTTGCATTATGATATAATGAAAACAAACAAATAAATAAATATAACATAGCCAGGAATGATGGATGTAAATGAAGGTGACAGAGTGGAGAATGAGATATATTTTTTCACTCGCTTTGCTCACTCACATTATCTAAAGAAAAATAATGTGCCTTATCCAAGAAATCAGCCCCTCATGAATTAAGCCTCACAAAGCCAGTGGTATAGTACGGACCTTGTGTGTTGATATAATGGTGTTTGCATGTAATTTACTGGAGGAGTAAATACCTGATGACAATATATACTTTTTGAGAAAAAATGATTAAAAAAATGAATTCTGAACCTCAATATTCTTATTTTTTCAGATTTGTAAATAAAAGAAACCGGGATCTTCCATTAGCCAGCGACCTCCACGGTAATACCAACCCTGCTGCCAATCTACCAATGGGTGCTGTAGGAGGTATGTCCTACCCATGCGCCGAAAGCAAGATATTAGGCCTGGATGATCCCATCTATGCTGCTCCTAAGGATGTACTTTCTAATGACTACACATCGACATACTCAACACAAATTCCCCGTACCTCTGAAGGGAGTAGGTTAGGAGCATTACCAGACACACCGAAAGTTGATGATCTCCCACCGGAATATTCTGTTTGTGATCCTACCACCTCGGGTGGTGAGCTTGCCACACTTGCCGTGGGTAGCATGTACGAGTCAAGGATAGGCTACCAACGCGCTCCCATCGACATGACGCCCTCACCCATGATGGCGCCAAAGAACCTCAATCATCATTATTATGAACATCGGCCCCGTTCGGAAGCTAAGGATAAGCCTAATGAGTACTTAGTCGTCCAAGAAGATTAGCTAAACAGATTCAAGAACATTTTAATCCTTATCGAACTGAGGGTCTGTTAAAAATTATGGTAATCCCATTCACTTTTGAGATTGATTTTTTTTTTTTTTAATGTTTGCCTTGAAACAAGTCTAATGTGAAGGATACAAATAAAAATGCGCTTTATTGGAGAAATTTTGTGATAAGGTATGACATTTTGTTTGATCGGTTTAACAATAAATTTAGATTTCTCGGTATTTCCTTCAAATATAAATCCATATGCCCTAGAATGATCATTTACAGGATACCATTATTGTCTGAAGGCTGTCTTATATCTAATCACTATATAGATTTAAAAGATAATTGCTAACGGGTCACTTTTATTAAAGAAGAAAATAATACATTTCTAAGAAAGGGCGGTCACTAGCTCAATATTCGAAATTCAGCATTTGGAAACGATCAACAGAACTAAGATGCAATGGTCTCTTTACTTTTTGTAAGATTAATCCTCTCCAAAAACATTACCCTTACCATAGCTTTAAGCTGTGGGAAGATTATCAGAATCCTCCCTGTTTATGTGTCTATTATGCATAGCATGATACTTGATATTATTTATTTCCACTACTAGTATCCCGTAATTAGTAACCATCTGGAATAAAATTATTGGAAGTGGTTTTTTGACTGATTTGAGTAGGTATGGGTGTCAACATTTACCCCAAAAAAGTTAGGAGGAATATGCCACCACGGACCCGTTTCATTAAAGGTTTCATTAACTTTACCTTTTAGGAACTGCCAAACAGTGATTTTGATTGGCTTGTCCTTTTTTTTTTGTTATAGATTTATAAAACAGACCACTGATAATTCCATTATCCCCTTTTCATGAATTAGATTCGCTCTAAATTCATATTCTACTGCATGTAATATAACATTTTTTCATAATGCTCGTCATATTTAATTTGAATTAAGTTTGAATCATCACGGGTATTCCCAGCACAAGCTGCATTTTGCTGGTTTCCCCTTCTGTTTTCTTCATGATTTACCATTTAAAATCATTTAGAATCATTGTTACATAATATATTGTGTTTCATATATCGTAGATTTTCACGTATTAGATCCAATGTAGGTAAACGCCAAACATCAAAAGCCTTCGATAGTATATTCGTTGCAGTCACTGGCGTACATATGTTGAAGGGGACTGCTTGGGTGCTATGCCTAGTATGCATGCACAGACATTTTTTTGGTGCAATTCGCATAGTGTAGAGTCTGAAGTAGTGAGACTAGATTCATTATTTACCATTGCCGCATTTTATTTGACACAGAGTTTTGCAATTTGCAGTCTAGTTTTTATTATAGACATAGTAAAATTTATCAAAAGTGTCAAATATGAGTATTTGCTTGCATACTAGGCCATGCACCCCCCCCCCCCGTTTCAAGATCAAGAAGGAAAAAAATAGGGGACAAAAGAGAGAGGTAAAAGACAAATGGGTTAATTTGTTATATCATTTTATGAATAGCATGTCAAAATCATGAAATTGATCCACATTGTGCTGCACTCAACGCGGGTAAATGTGTACCTTACAGGAATTAATTATGCGAGTACGCTGTAAATATATATTACGACCACCAAACTAAATCCATTGTAATAAGTCCTTTTGAACCGCTCAGAGACGTTATAATCATAATAATGTTATAATCGCTATACAAGAACTGTTTATTATAATGATTGATATATGCGTCTATTTGATTTAACAATTGAGTATGTACCCACCAAACATACGGGTAGAATTTTGGTAATTGATCAGAAGACTTATACCTCGGTCACATTTGCTCTACGGCGGCCGTACGGCGAGTCGAAAACAGCCGTTTTGACATTTTTTTGTAATAGCTACATATACATGGTTTGAATAAAAATCAATAAAAGTGCTGTTTTCGACTCACCGTACGGCCACCGAAGAGCAAATGTGACCGAGGTATTAGTATTCCTGAAATGAAAGAATGGACAGAGTTACGGCTTGAAAATTTGCCTGTAAATTCATATAAATGTGAATCTGATTCTGTTCTGTTCCATTTCTTCATCCCTAACCATCGTTGACGAATAAGAACCTTCAGTTCAGAGAGCGAGTACATGCCGGGGATTCAATACATTATTGTACAGTTTAATATTAATATTGGTTTAACCATCAAATACAAAAACAATACAAATTAGTTAGAGAATTAGACAAGCAACCTTTATAAATATTGCCCTTCTCGATGATATCCCATATGTGAATGTTGTAAGTTCCAACATCACTGAAAGGGTTCATGTGAGTGATCTTGTGACGTGAGGAATCTTTAATTTTTCACGATCGTGATATCTAAACCTATTTTGATAATCTTTCGCTTGCAAAGCTGCAAGGTTGTACAATATTGTTATAGGTGACCTATCGTGCCTATTAGTTGATGCAGCACGACACTGATTTTAAATGATTTAAGTGAATTGTGATAATTCTTTACAGTAATATGCAAAATAATATAAATAAATGGTATTACGTAGAAACAATCTATAATTATGATTGATTTTTTTTTCTAGTGAAACGGGTGCCTATTGTTAATCTTACTATGGTCGCCAGAAATCGTTACTCGGCCCTTTCTAGGCCTACGGTTTCAAAATATTTCACGGCATTTTAGTCTCAATTATTTTAGCAAACCTATTTTTTTTCGTTTTCGAGTCAATTTATTCACGTTTTCATCTATATCAAAGAATCAATAATGAATAGGAAGGGTCTGTACGAAAGAGGTCGCTCATTGCCCCCCCCCCCCCTCCCCACAAATTTTTGTCCAAATTCTCAGATAGATAAGGGTTGACAAGCAGCAACTGCATTTTGCTGACCCTCAATGGTGTGAGTAAAAAAAATTGACACCTCAAAAATAAAAGAAATATGTCATGAATGCATTATTATTATACATGAATGGAAAGAGCATCTTCTCCCAAATATTTTGAAACCATATTTATGTGGTAGGTGTTAACGCTTGGATGATCAGGAGGAATTATTTGCAGGGATGTAATTGTTGATTTGCGCCAAACTATGGCATGGCGGTATTTAATGAATGAATTGAGATGCCAATGATAACATAATCCTACAAGAGTTGTATTAAAATCCATTTCAAAACACTTTTTCAGTAATTTACATTTCAATTATTCAATAAACACATTTAATAATAATAATAATATAGGTATATTTACCCAGGGTAGCCACTTCAGTTTCGAAAACTGTTCTACCAGCGGGCCCTGCTATTATATCAGTATCAATTCTCAAGTTAATTTAATTGAAAAGGGATTTGCAAATGAATACTAACTCATGTAGGATTATGACATCATTGGCATCTGGAATTCATTCACTGCATATTTTGGCGCAAATCTAAATTAACATCACTGCAAAATTGGTACCCGGTAGGATGTGAAAGTCATTGTAGCTTGTACAGTACTGTGTGCGCCTCACCGGCGACTAACTGGAATACTCCCCAGAGAGTGGAGGATGTGCACACATTGTGTGCAGGGATGACTGATTGAATCCGATGACCGGGGTAATAATTATGTAAAGTGCTTAGACACGTCGTTCCGATTTATTAAGCACTATATAAAAGCGGATTATTATTATTATCTGCAAACGTAATTTAAGTCATAAAACACGATATTCTGAACAATGTCCCCTTCAAATACCCTGACCAAGGACGGTTTATGAAAACAAATATTTTGAATATGTTGCTGCCGTCTTATTCAATTCGCTCCCTCGTGATATACAAAAATGCACGTCCCTCCATGCATTAAAAAATCACTGTAAATCATTAAAATTCTGACTGTAATACATGTAATTACACTGAATAACTTGATGTAATAATTCCATAATACTTGTTGATTCATTCTATAATAACGTATTCTGTTTGCACTTTATTATGTTACATACATTGAATTGCTATGGTATTGAGTTATTTGTTAAACTGTAGGGCGCCTTTGGAAAGCAGTTTTGCATAACTGAACAGGCCTACCCTGCATTATAATCTAATGAAAACAAACAAATAAATAAATATAACATAGCCAGGAATGATGGATGTATATGAAGGTGACAGAGTGGAGAATGAGATATATTTTTTCACTCGTTTTGCTCACTCACATTTTCTAAAGAAAAATAATGTGCCTTATCCAAGAAATCAGCCCCTCATGAATTAAGCCTCACAAAGCCAGTGGTATAGTACGGCCCTTGTGTGATGATATAATGATGTTTGCATGTGATTTACTGGAGGAGTAAATACCTGATGACAATATATACTTTTTGAGAAAAAATGATTAAAAAAAAAGGAATTCTGAACCTCAATATTCTTGTTTTTTTCTCAGATTTGTAAATAAAAGAAACCGGGATCTGCCATTAGCCAGCGACCTCCACGGTAATACCAACTCTGCTGCCAATCTACCAATGGGTGCTGTAGGAGGTATGTCTTACCCATGCGCCGAAAGCAAGATATTAGGCCTGGATGATCCCATCTATGATGCTCCTAAGGATGTACTTTCTAATGACTACACATCGACATACTCAACACAGATTCCCCGTACCTCTGAAGGGAGTAGGTTAGGAGCATTACCAGACACACCGAAAGTTGATGATCTCCCACCGGAATATTCTGTTTGTGATCCTACCACCTCGAGTGGTGAGCTTGCCACACTTGCCGTGGGTAACATGTACGAGTCAAGGATAGGCTAACAACGCGCTCCCATCGACATGACGCCCTCACCCATGATGGCGCCAAAGAACCTCAATCATCATTATTATGAACATCGGCCCCGTTCGGAAGCTAAGGATAAGCCTAATGAGTACTTAGTCGTCCAAGAAGATTAGCTAAACAGATTCAAGAACATTTTAAATCCTTATCGAACTGAGGGTCTGTTAAAAATTATGGTAATCCCATTCACTTTTGAGATGGATTATTTAATTTTTTTTATGTTTGCCTTAAAACAAGTCTAATGTGAAGAATACAAATAAAAATGCGCTTTATTGGATAAATTTTGTGATAAGGTATGACATTTTGTTTGATCGGTTGAACAATAAATTTAGATTTCTCGGTATTTCCTTCAAATATAATTCCATATGCCCTAGAATGATCATTTACAGGATACCATTATTGTCTGAAGGCTGTCTTATATCTAATCACTATATAGATTTAAAAGATAATTGCTAACGGGTCACTTTTATTAAAGAAGAAAATAATACATTTCTAAGAAAGGGCGGTCACTAGCTCAATATTCGAAATTCAGCATTTGGAAACGATCAACAGAACTAAGATGCAATGGTCTCTTTACTTTTTGTAAGATTAATCCTCTCCAAAAACATTACCCTTACCATAGCTTTAAGTTGTGGGAAGATTATCAGAATCCTCCCTGTTTATGTGTCTATTATGCATAGCATGATACTTGATATTATTTATTTCCACTACTAGTATCCCGTAATTAGTAACCATCTGGAATAAAATTATTGGAAGTGGTTTTTTGACTGATTTGAGTAGGTATGGGTGTCAACATTTACCCAAAAAAAGTTAGGAGGAATATGCCACCACGGACCCGTTTCATTAAAGGTTTCATTAACTTTACCTTTTAGGAACTGCCAAACAGTGATTTTGATTGGCTTGTCATTTTTTTTTTATAGATTTATAAAACAGACCACTGATAATTCCATTATCCCCTTTTCATGAATTAGATTCGCTCTAAATTCATATTCTATTGCATGTCATATAACATTTTTTCATAATGCTCGTCATATTTAATTTGAATTAAGTTTGAATCATCACGGGTATTCCCAGCACAAGCTGCATCTTGCTGGTTTCCCCTTCTGTTTTCTTCATGATTTACCATTTAAAATCATTTAGAATCATTGTTACATAATATATCGTGTTTCATATATCGTAGATTTTCACGTATTAGATCCAATGTAGGTAAACGCCAAACATCAAAAGCCTTCGATAGTATATTCGTTGCAGTCACTGGCGTACAGATGTGGAAGGGGGCTGCTTGGCTGCTATGCCTATAGTATGCATGCACAGACATTTTTTTGTTGCAATTCGCATAGTGTAGAGTCTGAAGTAGTGAGACTAGATTCATTATTTACCATTGCCGCATTTTATTTGACACAGAGTTTTGCAATTTGCAGTCTAGTTTTTATTATAGACATAGTAAAATTTATTAAAAGTGTCAAATATGAGTGAGGGGACAAAAGAGAGAGGTAAAAGACAAAATGGTTAATTTGTTATATCATTTTCTGAATAGCATGTCAAAATCATGAAATTGATCCACATTGTGCTGCACTCAACGCGGGTAAATGTGTACCTTACAGGAATTAATTATGCGAGTACGCTGTAAATATATATTACGACCACCAAACTAAATCCATTGTAATAAGTCCTTTTGAACCGCTCAGAGACGTTATAATCATAATAATGTTATAATCGCTATACAAGAACTGTTTATTATTACTATGATTGATATCTGCGTCTATTTGATTTAACAATTGAGTATGTACCCACCAAACATACGGGTAGAATTTTGGTAATTGATCAGAAGACTTATACCTCGGTCACATTTGCTCTACGGCGGCCGTACGGCGAGTCGAAAACAGCCGTTTTGACATTTTTTTTGTAATAGCTACATATACATGGTTTGAATAAAAATCAATAAAAGTGCTGTTTTCGACTCACCGTACGGCCACCGAAGAGCAAATGTGACCGAGGTATTAGTATTCCTGAAATGAAAGAATGGACAGATTTACGGCTTGAAAATTTGCCTGTAAATTCATATAAATGTGAATCTGATTCTGTTCTGTTCCATTTCTTCATCCCTAACCATCGTTGACGAATAAGAACCTTCAGTTCAGAGAGCGAGTACATGCCGGGGATTCAATACATTATTGTACAGTTTAATATTAATATTGGTTTAACCATCAAATACAGAAACAATACAAATTAGTTAGAGAATTAGACAAGCAACCTTTATAAATATTGCCCTTCTCGATGATATCCCATATGTGAATTTTGTAAGTTCCAACATCACTGAAAGGGTTCATGTGAGTGATCTTGTGACGTGAGGAATCTTCAATTTTTCACAATCGTGATATCTAACCTATTTTGATAATCTTTCGCTTGCAAAGCTGCAAGGTTCTACATTATTGTTATAAGTGACCTATCGTGCCTATTAGTTGATGCAGCACGACACTGATTTTAAATGATTTAAGTGAATTGTGATAATTCTTTACAGTAATATGCAAAATAATATAAATAAATGGTATTACGTAGAAACAATCTATAATTATGATTGATTTTTTTTTCTAGTGAAACGGGTGCCTATTGTTAATCTTACTATGGTCGCCAGAAATCGTTACTCGGCCCTTTCTAGGCCTACGGTTTCAAAATATTTCACGGCATTTTAGTCTCAATTATTTTAGCAAACCTATTTTTTTTCGTTTTCGAGTCAATTTATTCACGTTTTCATCTATATCAAAGAATCAATAATGAATAGGAAGGGTCTATACGAAAGAGGTCGCTCATTGCCCCCCCCCCCTCCCCACAAATGTTTGTCCAAATTCTCAGATAGATAAGGGTTGACAAGCAGCAACTGCATTTTGCTGACCCTCAATGGTGTGAGTAAAAAAAATTGACACCTCAAAAATAAAAGAAATATGTCATGAATGCATTATCATTATACATGAATGGAAAGAGCATCTTCTCCCAAATATTTTGAAACCATATTTTTGTGGTAGGTGTTAACGCTTGGATGATCAGGAGGAATTATTTGCAGGGATGTAATTTTTGATTTGCGCCAAACTATGGCATGGCGGTACATAATGAATGAATTGAGATGCCAATGATGTCATAATCCTACAAGAGTTGTATTAAAATCCATTTCAAAACACCTTTTCAGTAATTTACATTTCAATTATTCAATAAACACATTTAATAATAATAATAATATAGGTATATTTACCCAGGGTAGCCACTTCAGTTTCGAAAACTGTTCTACCAGCGGGCCCTGCTATTATTTCAGTATCAATTCTCAAGTTAATTTAATTGAAAAGGGATTTGCAAATGAATACTAACTCATGTAGGATTATGACATCATTGGCATCTGGAATTCATTCACTGCATATTTTGGCGCAAATCTAAATTTACATCACTGCAAAGAATACATCCTGATCATCCAAGCGTTAACACATACCTCATAAATATGGCATGTATGGTATCAAGTTAATTGAGAGAAGATACTCTATCCAATCATATATAATGACTATGTGTTTATGACATATTTTTCCTTAAATTGGGGATTTGTGAAGTGTCAAGTATTTTCTTTTACTCACACAATACTACAATACTACAATTCCTAAGAATAGCATAGACGATTAATTGCAAAGAAAACTGTGTAATAAGATTGTAGAGACAAGTCATTGCTGCTCAGAAATAATTGCACGAAGATCACTAATTTTTTTGGATTGACTTAAACATAGACCAATTGCTTTTCTTCCTGCCTAATATCATTCGCCTATGTTTTTCGATACCTGCCGTACCAGCTAAAACCAAATATTTCGATGGGGGAGGGGAGCAAGACGGGTATTAAGGCCTAAGGGGTGTAACATTTTTTCCTCCTTGAATAAATAGTGTTATTTACCAAGTCAATGTTTCTCCTTTGATAATTTTGCTCCTTTTTTTTCCTCCTCTTTTTATGTCGACCCTTTCCCTCGTACCACCGCCCTCGACCTTGAGTACTGTATAATGCGTTTGAAATTATTATTCAAATTGTAAACAATTTATCAATCATGGCAAATATGTTTTCTTGGTTTCGTGGTAATGCTAATTAACATGGAGGGACTGTTCGTCTAATAGATTACATGAAATTTTCATAAAACAACAAGGAAATAGATACGGTATGTAGAGATCCACACCGCATGACAAATATAGGCCTAAATCAACCTTTCAACTACAAAACGCATATCAAAATTAAGACAAGCGGAAAAGAAATGACTTTTTTATCAGGATCATTGTGATAAAGGAGAGAGGATTTACTTTTTATAAGAAGGAAGGTCCACTTTTTAAGTTTCCACTTTCAAGCACCATACTTTTTAAGGAGTACCATGTAAGTATAATTAGGATTTGCTATCAAGATAATATATACTGGCCCCAATCTTGTTTAATTACACCGAATAGGTTTACCTTGCATGCGTACCGGTCTATACCAGCCCAAATAGGCCTATTTGCTCAATGGAGTCCAATATATTCGACTGATTGGAAGTGGGAACTTATTAGAATCGGAATACTTTAAACATGTATAATAGGCTTAGCCTATCCAATGGGATGCGAATTATGTACATGGGATCAATTTATCCTCGGACCCGTTTCAAACTTATACAACTATGGCAACTTCACAATACTTATTGCTACCTACCATGTAAGTCTTGATCGTGATTCGTCATTAACGGGATGCTTGGCCCTATTGCCATGATAGTTACCATAATTCTAACTAAAATAATTTAATATTTAAGTTATGAAAGGAGAGGTTGATTGCATTATAATCAGTTATTGTGCAGATTTACGATGGTCTTGATATGGGGTTCCAGACAAAAAAAGACAACATGAAAGTTTGGAATTCGAGCCTCCGTACAGATGACCTTATACCATATGAGCAAGGCATCGCATTACACCAATTTATCAACTTAAAGTATCCTTTCTCTGATTGTGATGAATTGTAGGCCTATACAATCTGTTCTTGTCCATTCTTCCAAAGATCATTTGTTGAGCATAGCTGCCTCGTTTTCCAACTTTTCACTTCTCACAGTCTTGTGAAAACTCGATTGGATATGGTAGAGCCGATTATACGTATACAAGCTTTATTTCTGGACGGTAAAGACTTGAAATGTCTTTTTTGTGAGGGGCACCCTCTCACATTGAAATCCTACTCAATTCACTGAAATATTATTGCCCCGGTCTCTGTAATTCGTTTTTTTTCATACATGGAAAAGAAATAGTTTCCTGCCTTGCTTTCATTTGTTTCATTGCCTAACATTGTAGCGACCACGACTGATCATATTCACCGTCGCAACGTCCTTTCATCACCGTCATCATCCCGTTCTATCTGATGGCAACTTCCACCATGGATGCGATGACAACCCTTGAAACGACACCACTTGACGAAGGGACATCAGGTACATGATTCGTAAATATTGATCCCTGTTCATATTATATTTAGACTCCCCGTACAGGGGGCGTAAGATTTGCATTTAATAAAACGGTTACTTCGAGGAAAAATGCAACTCAAATAGTTGAGACGGGATCGGTGTGTGGGGCTTTAACTCGTCCAAATAAACATGTGTCATGCTTTGTATTGTTTTTTAATTCGATACCGATTATTTTTTTCAAATGTCACTAAAAGATAAGACATTTGTTTGTCCCACACTAATTCATGTCTTGCGTGGAAATCTTCCCACATAATTGTGCGATATTATACTCTCCACCATTCTCTATAAGAAATCGGAGGATATAATAGTAATGTATTCACTTTACTGGTCACCTGCTATAGAGAATAGGATATGATTATGATAAGGTAAGGGGTAGGGTGAACGAAAATATGAGAACCTTGCGGTATCTTCAAGATTGATTTTATTTGTCAGGAATAAGGTACATTATAACATTAAGTATCGAAATACTTTGACAGGATAGCCCATGAAAACCGACATGATTTATTTCCCAATGGCAATGAATGGGGTCCGTTTTTTTTTTTGACAAAGTGCACTTAATATGGAAATATATACAAACTACGACAAATCAGTCTTGACCACTAAACTAACAAGTAAAATTATACAGCATCAAAACATTTGTCTTTCGTTTCCTTTTGTTTCTTCAACCCAATAAAGGTGTTGGATCCCTTCCAAACTACATGCTTATCATCGTGTTGGCTGGTGGTGTCTCCATTGCCTTTCTTGCTGTCGTTCTTTTGATGGCAATTATAGGCGTATTCAAAACAAAAAGGTATGTAAGGGAATTGTTCACGTACCTCCTAATCTAACGTGTAAGTTACCATGTTTGATTTTGAATAAATTGCGAAGATTGCGCTTGATTTATGCTTTATTGATCGAGCGTTTCTCGTAGCAGGAATGGATGTAACATGCGTTCAACTGAAAATTTAAGTTTAAAGGGAAACTTGGGTTTGATTTGGGGACTTGTGCTCCATTAGTTATTACATGCAAGTTTCTTGCAACGTGCCATTAAAATTTATTTTCCTATATTAATCCCTAGTTGGATTCTCAGATCATAGACCTGTACAAAGAGATGGATGAACTAGATGTTCACTGTCAGTCTCAATCTGAATGACATTCTCTTCAAAGGTGTCTACTTTGATTCTATGATGGTCAACGTCAATTATAGATCATGACTTGAAAGAAACACTCCGTGATTATACATTGTACAAAACATACGCAGAAAATGATAAATCACTTTCATAGTGCAGTTCTGTTTTACGTGTTTAACATACTTGGGAAATAAGATGCACATTTCAAGATATTTAGTCTATATTGTGATTTATTGTTTATTATTCACAACCCCATTTTCCAAGATTCCTCCTAATATATCCTACTGAAAAAAAAAACACTATCCCACAGTGTGTGCCACGGTGTGTTCAGTGTGGAACACAATGTGAACACACCGTCACATTGTTAAATTTGAGCATTTTAACAGTGTGAATGAAATATCCACATAATGGACCATGTGAACATGGTGTGCACAGTCACAACGTCGAGGTGTCCACAGTGTGAAAATATCTTCACACTACAAAGATTGAGCATATTAACAGTATGAAAACTGCCCTGAACATGTTGTAAATGACAATTTTCTTTGCTTGCACCTCGCATGACATAGCTTACATCTATATTTAGGAGAGTATCGTATCACTTTCAAATTCCTTCCTTCCTGCATTGGCTTGGGTAGGTATGGGATAAAATGGGGGACAGGTTATTTTTACTTGATGTATAAAAAACCAATGGAATTTTGAGAAAATGTTTTAAAAACTAACACACACAAGACTTAAGGGGTAGGGATGGACCAATCTTCGTAAAGAAAATAAAATATAAGAACGATATTCTTTTCTTTAATTTCAGGAAAAGCGGCACTGCCAAAATTTCGAATACCGGAAACAACAGCGGTGAACCTGTTTCAGTTCAAGTCGAGCTAAGGACCAGTCCTTACCCAGAACCTGATAAACTGGAACAGAACCAGGACTACTTGCGGCCTCGTTCCTATCGTGAAGCAGAATACACTAACACAGGCGATATGACCCAGGTCATCCCCAGTGATCGA
Organism: Lytechinus pictus; assembly: GCF_037042905.1. Classification (NCBI taxonomy): domain Eukaryota; kingdom Metazoa; phylum Echinodermata; class Echinoidea; order Temnopleuroida; family Toxopneustidae; genus Lytechinus; species Lytechinus pictus. The sequence goes on along the minus strand of NC_087255.1, from coordinate 29,495,200 downwards.
ATGATGGCTCATGTTATGTATGAAAATATTGAGTTTGGCGATCTTGGGGCATTGTACCACAATGATCCGATTGGAACTCTCAGACACTAAACCGAACTTCTCAAGGAGCCACGAGCCTAATTACATCAGGAGGGCTAAAGATATTCGTTCGACCCAACCCATTCGAATTTTTTTAATTTGATATTGCTGATTGGTCAACGTGTATGAATATGATTCAAAATCTATCACTGATTCTAGAAATGGTAACTACTGAACTTCCTTTGCCCAAATTGGGAAGATATATCGATGATTTGGAACTATTTTTTGACTGGCGGAAGAATTGGGGCTATTTTACTGTTTCAGTTGATGAATTTGATGCCATCATAGTTATCTTCATAAATGGCAATTTATTTTTAAAATGAGCTGGCTACGATACCCTTCTCTGGTCAGACATGGAATGTCAGATATATATCCTATCCAAAGGTAGTAAACATTCGACCGTCTAATTTAATATTTATTTTTTATGAATTTTTCTTAAGTGCCATTTTAACACACAGGTCTATGGGGAATGTTTTACGCGCGTGACACCTCAAATAACTCTCCGAAAATCAGTTGAATTTTGCTTCCCTATAGTCACACATCTTAAATCACAACCGATTTCCACCGCATGATGGTATAAACCTTTCATCTCATTCCACTCTCACTTTGATCCAGGTTGGACGAGGATTTTTATTATGGGTCGAGCCAGGTATTTAAGGGTTCAGAATGATTTCATGTCAAGTTTAGTAAGTCAAGTCATTGTTATGTACTTGATATAAGTCGAATCATAGATAATTGTTTTGGGGTTCAGAATGGTTTCAAGTCGAGTGAAGTAAGCCAAGTCATTGAAGTGTAGAGTCCAAGTCGGGTTATTTGGGGTTTCGAGTAGAGTTGATAAAGTCAAGTCCTTGATTTCAAGTCGACGTACTAAGTGAATAAAGTCTTTGATAGAGATTGAGTCACGCTATTGAAATAAGATTAATTTTGAGTGTCGAGTCGAGTGGTTGAATGTTTTGGTGTATAGAGGTGGACTCGGGTTATTTAAGATTTGAGAATTATTTCCAGTCGAGTCGTATGGCCCTGGGAAGTGGGGGTGCTGTGTGTAATATTCTCCATAGGCAGTACCCCCAGGTATTCTGGAAAAATGTCACCCAATGACATTAATTCTCTATTGAATCCTCAATTTTTCTTTCTTTTCAAATTCCCAATTTGATCTGCATTTTGTAGTGAAAATCTTCTTCTTTTGTTTTTGCTTTTCAAATTTACATCAGAACCGTTGTCATTGATAAAGAGTTATGTGATGATATTTTGGGGGTCGTAATGGTTTCCAATGGAAGCCATCGACGGATCAAGTCATGTTGTTTGGGGTCGTGGAATGATTTCGAGTTTGAGTCGAAGTCAGGCTTTCGATATAGAAATCATGTCATATTACTTAGGTTTGGAATTATTTCGAGTCGAGTAAGTGAAATCATTAAAAATGGAAACCTTTAGACCGTGTCGGTCTACACCCACGTACTATCCAAAATTACACAATCAATATATACCCACACAATACGTCATATTATTTTACGGGATGTTTATTTTCTGATAAATGTTTAGATTGTTTCGCAAATAAAAATGAACATTCTTTTTATTATTTTCAATACAGGACTATGCCTTTCTAACACAGCTACTTCTCTGAGACTAAAAATTGTTGATAGTTTTATTGGTTATTTTTTGTTTTATGCACTGTTTTTGCTGAATCATATTCATCTTTACCACGAGCTCTTTGTAATCATAAACGGAAAATTAAGATAGTAGTGCGCGCGCACGTGTGCGTGTGTCAGATTCGATGGTTGTTGGTGGGTGTGACTGTGTATGTGTGTGTCATCGTGTATTTACGTTTTCGCCGATGTTGGATATTCTGCAACAAGATTTGGTATTCTAGCCCTTACAATGGCAAGGTCGCTCGATTAAATCCGCAACTCTCTCTTTCTCTCTCTCTTGGCTCAAATATTGAAGTGAAACTTTGAAAAATAAAGTCCAAGGGGCTGTTGCAAGAAAATATTTGCAATCAATCACAAATATTCTGTGGCAATACTACGATTGATTGATCACTTTTAACTATAGCAAATCAAGTCACACTACTTGTTTCATGGAGCATATTAGCAATCAATAGCAAATTTGCAATTAATAACATGGCATATGCTTAAATTTCGAGAAAAAAATAGACTTTCAACTGATCGCAAGTTTCTTGCAACGCCCCACAAGACTTGTAAACTGATTCAAAATCTGACGGATAATCTGTCTTAATTCAAAGTAAGTGGATGAAAAAGCCCCGGGAGGGGGGGGGGGGGGAGAGTTCGCGTAGCATAATACATATTCCCTGGCAAAAAGAAAAAAGTTACGATTTTGTATGCATAGTAATACATATACTGGGGCCCTTCTCACAAGTAAAATCATTGTTTTTTACTACAACAATTTATTCACAATTGAGTCTCTTCTATAATGCGAGGACTCTTAATCATCTGCTCTCGGTCCAACCATGGACAGAGTAGTAGGTCCATGGTCCAACGCATTTACCTTGCAAACCGAAATTGATACTGAAGTGACGTAGAAGCCAATGGGTCACTACCAAGTTTATCGATATTTTACTCACTACTCTGGTAAGTACTCCTAAGATCTTTCGAAAAGTGAAGGGGGGGGGGCGAAGAGAAAATAAATAACAGCATTAAAAAGAGATGTATAGGTCCTACATGGCAACTGTGGTGTAACTCTGTGAATAAGCTAATTCCATAGAGCAATAAAAGTAGGCTATCTTACCCCTCCCCCATCAAAATTCCCTGGCGCAGTCCCTATAGAAGCCCTAAAATTGGCGTTTGTTCGACCGCGATTCAATATGTCCATTATCATGATTATTATAGAAATTGAAAGCGATGATCATCTGCTTTACAAACCTGTTCTGTATAAACTAGGCGATGTTGCGAAATAATATTCAAACATTAAATTTAGTTTCGTGGCAAAGGGCAGTCTTGATCAAAGTTGTCAAAGCATGTCGGTGATTTATTGTGATTCACATTTTTTTGTTTACTGTGGTCGAGCATTTATTTGAGTGGAGTGGTTTGAAACAAATGCGGATATCATAATGTAAACAAGAAACTAGATAATGAACTAGATCTTTTGATAAGATAAAATATGGTTTATGTAAATAGATGTGGTTTTTATATTTACATCCCATAAAATCACAATATTACAAATATACATCGTTTCATACTTTTTCAAAACTATTTCTTAATCATCCATACTATAAGAGGTTTATGGACGCAATATATTGCAATAAACAGATGTGAATGCTGCTTGTTTGATTGATATGGTCCGGTTCAACTTGAAAATTTGTACTTAATGTGAGTATAACCTTTTTATACTATTTTTTTTTGGAGAGGAGGGGGCACTAAGACCTACTAGCAATTCTTCTTAATTTTATCAAATGATAATTGTGATTTTACTGTCGTTTTGCGATTGCTTGGGATCTGTAACCGTTCGATATCCCAGATAAATTACTCAAAGCATTATGAAAATTTTGTGCATAGGGCCTTTGCGATGACCAGTAATAATAGCATGCAAAATTCCGCATCATTTTCCTCAAAAACCCATTTATTTACCTGAATAAGTTTTCATAACTTACAAACATATACATAAAAACTGATAATAAACTATTCATAATATATATTCCTTTTATATTAACGTGGCTTGTTCTTTAAAGTATTTATCTAGTCATATTTCGTAGTGTTTTATAGCTTTTGGAGTAATGGTATCACCAGACCTCGATTTTGAATTCCCTTTATGTAACCATGATAGATACCATCATCAGTGGTCAGTAATGCTACAGTCACACCAGTGGCGTACCTAGGATTTTCCACATGGGGGGGGGGGCAAATTCGCCAAAAAAAAAGGCTTCAACCACAAATAAAGGATCTCGTCCGCCAACAATATTTTGACAAGCAGTCTTCAACCACAAATAAAGGATTACGTACCAGAAAAAAATTTGACAAGCAAAAAAAAAAAAAAAAGGTCTTCAAGAATCGTCATGGGGGCAGGGATATGTCCCTTGCATGGGTTGTGACTTGTCAGGGGGGCAGTCTGCCCCATCTGCCCCCCCCCCCCCCCGTAGGTACGCTAGTGAGTCACAACATGAACATTGTTTGCTGACGATTCGAACATTTTCTTTTCTCATGATAACGTAAACCAACTTGTAAGAATTGTAAACTCAGAACTTATACATGTCACTGACTGGATTAAGGCGAATAAACTATCACTTAACTTACAAAAGACGAATCTTATGCTTTTTAGTAACAGAATAAATAAAATACCTGATAACATAATTTTTGATAATACTGTTCTTGAAAATGTTTCAGAGACCAGATTTTTGGGGGTTACTATTGATAATAAGCTATCATGGAAACCACACATCAATAATATATGCAAAACAATTTCAAGAAACATCGGAATTATCAACAAACTCAAATATTCTCTCCCATCTCACACTTTACTTACACTGTATCATACATTAATATTACCATACATTAATTATGGCATTTTGGCATGGGGTTGTGCGATCCAAACACAATTACAAAGAATACTGTTGCTGCAGAAGAAGGATCTTAGAATAATTTTTCAAACCCAATTCAGATCACACACAGATATACTATTCTTCCAAAATAATATTCTTAAAGTGAGTGATTTATATCTTTTCCAACTCGCCCAATTTATGTATAAACTAAACAAAGATGATCTCCTAACAATTTTTTCAAATATGTTCTGTAAAAACTCCTCTATACACGATTACCCAACGAGACAACGTAATTGTTATCACCTACCCCCTACCCGTACTATATTAGCGAAAAACTCTTTTATCTTTTTTGGACCTGTGTATTGGAATTCCCTGCCCAACGACTTTAAAGAATCTACAAACCTTAATATTTTTAAACGGAAACTTAAAAAGATGCTCATTTGTCAATACTCCACACTTACAAGTCAAGCTAACACATAATCTAAACTAAAACTAATAATAACTTAACCTTTAACTACCAATAAATTTGTCAAACTTTACTTATAAAAAAAACAACAACACTACAACATGATACAATACATTACGACCTGTGCACCTGCCATGTTCCTCTTTTCATTTGCACTTTTTATTTGCACCGCCCTTATCTCCCTCTTTCTTTCCTTTGCCACTTTTCCCTCCCGATTATGATTTTGTAAGTACTTTTTTTTGTGTGTTACCACTGTAATTATTATTATTTGAATTACTTTCTCTTATTTTTGTTGTCGCTTATTCGTTTTATTTTGATATTTGTGGATTACTTGTTTTAAGTTTGTCTTCTGTGTCCGTCTCGATTTTTGTATAGAGTTGTATATATAGTTTGTTTATAATTTAGTATTGAAACTAAGTTTAGGGGCTTGCCTTCTCTACAAGCTTTTGCTTTTCTTGGCAAGTCCCTCCGTTCATTTCTTGTTTCTTTTCATTGATAAAATTACTGCAACAAGTTGTAGTTTTGTTTAATTTATATTCAACATTTGTTACGAAATTTCATTGATTTGTCTGTATTATCGATTATATTGAATATGTATTGTTTCTTTGATTATATTTTGAAAAAATTGTTGAACGGAAATAAAATCTAAATCTAAGTCGACTCCAAACCGACCGATAGTATGACTCCATGAATAGTGCATTGTTCTAAAATCAGTATCATCTGTGTGACTGCCGCATTGATGATATAACTTTATGCTGAATCCGCTTTTTGTAAATTGTTTTATCAACGAAATGTATTATATATGCACTCTTTAAAATATTGGGTAAAAATGCTCCATGAGGGTAATTATGTGTTCAACCAACTTTGGGCATTTCTTTGGGGCATTTTTTTATTTATCCAGTGTGATGACAATTTTGTCCATTCTAAAGTAAATGCTGCTTATTTTTCAACCTTACTGGACAATATGCTTCCCGCATTGGGTAAAATACTGCCCCAAATTGGTTGGACACATAATTACCCTCGTGCTGATTAAAATTTTACCCAATATTTTTTACAGTGTATACTGTATACATATTGTTAGTTTTTTTAAGAAATTGTATTATTGATACCCTTGGACCTATATGAGACCCATGATATAATGACAACATTATATTATTTGAATTGAACTCCGATTGATATAACTAAAAAAAAAATGGCCCACTGAACTTTGTTATTTTATATTTCAGAATTTAAGAATGTAAGGTATGTGACCTTCTCTCTCTTTAGTCAAAATTATAATGCAAAATATCGCATGATCTCTATTACGGATAACTTATCAACACGATTTATTGTGTTTTTTTTGTGTGTGTGTGTGTGGTTGGGTGAAATTGTATCTGTGGATTCATGGTCCAATAGTTTCGCAAATAATGTTTTTTTAATTATTTTTTAAAAAGAAAGTTTCAACAAACGAGGAAATCCAAATTATTCAACCTTGGACAATATTTGCATTCAGTGTGACCGAACGTGACAATGGTGTAAATCCATTCAGAGCAAGGGGGGTGGGGGTGATAGCAATATATTCACCTGAATAATCAAAATTTTGGGTACACCCCCACACCAAGAGCTATGTATACGTGGGTACATAACCGTGTACATAATACTGTTATCTTTCTCATAAAGGCCTATACGATTTTTTTTTTCGATGGCTATATTGGAATAGGTTTTTTGTGATATAAAGTAAGGAATTACAGTTAATAACAATATGCGAGCGAGCGAAGCGAACGAGCAAATTTTCAGTAGTTGGAAGACGAGATGGTGTCCAAAAACCTCTTTCAAGTGGTATGTAATATTATCACTTCACGGGCAATGTATACGTAGGTATATACTGTAAATGTGTACATTATACTACCATCTTTCAGTTCAAGGCCTATCACGATTTTTTCGATGGCTATATTGTTAATGTGTATATTGTACTACCATCTTTCAGTTAGAGGCCTATCATGATTTTTTACAGTAGATATCAATATATGCGAGCAAACGAAACCATCAAGTAAATTTTCAGTAGTTGGAAGACAAAATGATGTCCAAAGCCCTCTTTCGGTGGTGTGTAATTATCACATATTTGGCAATGTCGGATGTGTATATACTGTAAAAGTGTTCACTGTACTACCATCTTTCAGTCAAAGGTCTATCACGATTTTTTTTCCGATGGCTATATTGTAATGGATTTGTAGAGATTTAAGTAAAGAATTGCAGTTAATATCAATATGCGAGTGAGTGATGCGAGCGAGCAAATTTTCAATAGTTAGAAACAGAATTGGTGCCAAAATCGTATTTCAAGTGTGTGCAATCATTGGAGAAATGCAGCGAGGGAACGTAATGAGCGAGTCTTGAAAAGGTTGCTTCAGTCGTTAAAAAAGATGTGAATACATTACAGAGGATTATAAAGGTAATTAATCAATAAATTAAACTCTAGAAGAAAAGGAAATATAATGAGCAAAAAATTATTAAACAGTCCATATTTTGTCCAATGAAACTCATTTGCTCACTGGTTAAAGGTGAGATAAGAATGAAAATGGGGATCTGATTATCGGGATTAAGGGTGCTTTATTAAACTGATTATAGGCCACCACCTATGGCATGCATAGGGTGCCATCACAGGCCAAACTGTAAACTTCTAAAAATGTGAAAATGGCAAAGGAAGCAAATTAAAAGTAAAATATTGCAGAAAGGAAAGATTTTGAATAATCTTTAAGATTATTGGGTGATGATGCAACATTCATTATTTTGAACAGATTTCATATTTGAAATATTTATTACATTGTTGTGAATTAAATTCTCCTATAAACGGATGAAAGTGTGTGGGAAATATTGCTGTATTAATTAACTTGCTTCTGTGTTTCATTAACGGAATGTTGGTCAATGTCATTAGTAACTCATGGTATATACACTTAACTTAAACTATATGGTTTTTGTATATTTTTTGTATCAAATATCTTCCCCTTCCACAAAGATGCTAGGATAATATGACCCTTGCCTCCCCCCCCCCCCCCCCCCACATTCACGCCAGTGTATTAACTCAACGGAAGATTTGATTGGCTTATGATCATTTGAAGTAATATAAGTTATAACTATATTTAAAGGTATTTGGTATCATATGATTCATAAATGGACGTATTATAACCATACTCTCATGATAGAGGGATTTTGCAATAAGCTAAACGTAGGACTATGCCATGGCTTAAATTTTGTAAGATTAGATTGAGCACCGGAGCGGGGCGACAGCGAGAGAAATTTTGAATTCTTTGAACGCGGTATTTGGCAAGTTTAAGCACTTTAACCGCATTTAAAGGTCAAGTCCACCTCAGAAGAATGTTGATTTTAATAGATAGAAAAAATCAAACTAGCATAATGCTGAAAATTTCATCAAAATCGGATGTAAAATAAGGAAGTTATGACATTTTAAAGTTTCGCTTATTTTTCACAAAACAGTTATATGCACATCTCAATGACATGCGAATGAGAGTCGATGTCCCTCACTCACTATTTCTTTTGTTTTTTATTTTTGAATTACAGAATATTTCAATTTTTACAGATTTAACAATAAGGACCAACTTCACAGAACCATAAAATATTAAGGCGATGGGAATTCCACTTGTTCAGGGTGGAATGAAACTTTTGTTTTAAGGACAATGAGGAGAAAATGGGAATGAATCATATTTCACATAATGAAATACAAAAGAAATAGTGAGTGAGTGATGTCATCAGTCCCCTCATTTGCATACCGACCAGAATGTACATAGAACTGTTTTGTGAAATTAAGCGAAACTTTAAAATGTCATAACTTTCTTATTTTACACCCGATTTTGATGAAATTTTCAGTGTTATGCTCGTTGGATTTTTCTCTTTTTATTCAAATCAACCTTTCGTTGGGGTGGACTTGTCCTTTAAAGATAAATCCACGCATCATTCGGTGATTAAAAAAATAACGTTTCTGTCTTGAAAAGTGTGGGGTGATTGTACATGCTACACCTCTTCTCCGAAAAGTAGGGAATATCCCCAACCCTTTCCCCTCCCAGATTTAGACGGAAGCGATAGTTGGGCAAAGTAATATTATACCAAATTGTGGATTAATAATCATTATGGTATTACAACGTAATCAACGTAATGGTAGTGACACCAAGTGAATATAAAACCATGTTGTTGTGTGAGTAAATGATGCGATTTCAATAATCGTCTGATATTCATTCTTTAAAAAAAAATAATAATAATGGAAAATTACTTCCATTGACTTGTCATGGGTTTGCGATGATAATTTTAATTTCCATAATTTGATTCACAGGTATTTAATTTCATCTCAAAGATGAGGTTCATAACCACTGCTCTAGTCTTCGCAGTTCCAGGATTTTTCAAAATCTGCACTTATGGAGGTATATATAAGTTTCATTTAACATTGTTTATAAGTTCAATCTGTATTTAAAAAAAATACAAAGGATTATCCAATATTGTGTTAAAGGAAGCAAGCTCACATACACTCTAAAAAATATTGGGTAAAAGTGCTCCATGAGGGTAATTATGTATGTGTCCAACCAACATTGGGCATTTCTTTTGGGCATTTTTATTTATCCAGTGTGATGAAAATGTTGCCCATTCTAAAGTAATTGCTGCTTATTTTTTAACCTTACTGGACAATATACTTTCCGCATTGGGTAAAATACTGCCCCAAATTGGTTGGACACATCATTACCCTCGTGGTGGTATACATTTTACCCAATATATTTTTTTTTACAGTGTATTAGGTATTTGGGTAAATTTAAAAAAGCCAGTGTTTCTGTAAATTTCATGTAAATTTAATGCTATGTGAAAATAAAACTAAACATTAAAGTACCTATGCATATTTATGCTTACTTGAATTTTCTCATGTGCAGGAGCTCATGTGGGTTCAGTTGCCCTTTTTAGATCAAATGTCCTCGGCGAAGTTAATAAAGTATCTTCGATGATTTCTTGTCGAAATGATATACCGTAACCGGTTGATTTCAAATTTATGTTTTTACCTTATTTCCAGCTGAAATGTTCGTCGCTGATCCAGGGATGGGGAGTCAGGCGATATACGTGGGTGTTTCCGATGAAAACGGGTCTTTTGCTGAAACAGACTTTAAAGCTCTGCCTTTGGACAACCTGATGTTGCCATGGGCAGTCGCCTTTGACAATAGATCAAGGACTGTCTTCTGGTCAGATGGTGTTCTTGACGCCATCCTAAGAGCGAATATTGATGGTACTGATCAGAGAATCATAGTGGAAGAATTAGGATGTAAGTGAATTTGCCTGATGGAGAAACATAATTGCCTCAAATCGTGACCAGGACATTTTGTCCTAATTTTACAAATTTGATTGTATTTGATATCAAGACAAGATATTTCCCAAGTTTTGCATAAAATTATAATGAGGAATCCGTCAAATTTCGGCGTACGATATTTGCAGATACTATACAGGCAAATTTGTGCAACTTATAAAATACGCGATATTTAAACACAACTATCTATCTAGGCCTATAGATTATGGTGATAGGATATAAGACGTCGTGCTCTAATCAACTATCGTGTTCTGAATTCATACTTCATGTAGTAAGAAGTATTATGTCATTTTCTTTTAAATAATAATTTTCCAACGTCAATGTTTTTTAATGATAAATTCTACCCTGCTAATATATGACAGTTGGAAAATGCATTTCCATATTTTTGTCGCAGATCCTGCTGGTCTGGCCATTGACACGATGAACGACAGAATTTACTGGACAGACTATGAACTTGATGTGGTAGGATCTTCAACCCTTAACGGCACTGACAGAACTGTATTGGTCAATAGTGGATTAACGAGGCCGGAAGGTATCACAGTGTCCACGAGAAACAAGTGAGGGAATTAGAGGCTGTTCTCACTCAGTTCCTTAAACTAGTTTAGTGGAAACTAGTTTAGTGGAAACTAGTTTAACGCTAAGTGAGAACGGTCGAAGCGCTCTTGGAAGCGCTCTTCCAAACCAGTTTGGAAGACCACCTCGCGATGTAGTTTTCAAGATCGCTTCGCATCGGAAAAGTGGTTTTAGCGTAAGTGAGGACACAACCGTTCTTCGGGAAGCGATCTTCGCACATTTTGAGCGCGCTACTCCACACGACAGGTGTAGAATGCCTATGCTGCGGTTTCGAATTTCGCGCGAAACGTGTCTCCCCACTGAGAGCGTTTCCATAGCAACAAGAGCGCTATACGTGAAGTGATTTTGAAAACCACTTTCGTGTGATCAAGTGAGAACGCTAGCAAAGCGATCTTCCAAACTGGCTTTCTGAACCGGTTCCCAGTAAACTAGTTTTAGGAACGTAGTGAGAACAGCCTCTTATACACAATCCTTGTCTGAACTTTCATTGCCTCGGACATGTCGGATGTTTATTCACTTTCAACTAAATCAAGCAATATCATCCTGCCTCGTTTGAGCTGTCTTCGCTGGGGAACATTATGTTAATGAAAAAAAAAGTTTTCCGTTTTATCACCATGTATGTTGTTACCATAGAAACCGGTAAAAGTGAATCTGCATATGCTTTGTAGTTAACACGCTTTCGATTGGTATCTAATTTAATGATTTCCTTTTTTCTTTCCTAAATCAAATGGGGCCTTTAATTATTGTAAGCTGGATCAGAATATTGTTTCATAATTATGCCATTAGGCTATGAAATGTATGGTTCGAATATTATTTTTAATACAAATATATCACATGGGGGAGGCTTTTGGCAAGAAATTATGTTATTGTTGCCTCTTTTCACGATATGACAAATATCCGCCCTTCCTTTTTTCCAATTCGCGATTCATGCTCCAACCTTTCCCTTGTGGCCTCTTACTCATTCCGTTGTTTTTTTTCCGCCAACATTCGGCAGTTTCATATATTATTTTCATTTATTTATTTATTGATTGATTGATTGATTCATTCATTCAATCATTCGTTTGTTTATTCAATCATTCCTTAATTCGTCCATCCATCCATCTATTCAATCATTCAGTCATTCATCCATTCATTCATATATTTATTTGTTTTATACAGCCTTCTATTTTGGGCTGATCGGGGTGACAATAACAATCCTAGGAAAATTGAGCGTGTCAATACCACAGGCAGCCAACGCATGACGATCGTTTCAAATGAGCTGAATTATCCGACTGCAGTTTCCCTCAACCACGATGGTAATAAGGCATTTTTATGTTGTTAATTAAACTTAATGTGGATTTTAAAAAAATACAACAACGCGACGACAGAACAGATTATCACAATAATGCTGTAACTATATATTTTTTGTTCATGTAATTTCAATAGTACAGTGTACATTCATGAATTTGTTCTATGTTACACGGTTATTGCAGCAATAATTTATCCTATATTGTCATCTTACTTATACCAAGAAGAAAACTCGCACTAATATAAAAAGATAAGAGAAGTTATAACATCCAACTATTATTAATACACATGCAAAGTTTTGAATGCCAATAATGTACACACAGAAGAGGTGTAGTGTGGATAGAACTGTATTCTGCTCAGACAACTTTTAATGTCAAATTCAAATTTAATGTAACATTCCATTTTTGTCAATTCTACCTTGACGATTTTAAGACATGTTATATGTTTTCTTCTTTTTAGAGGATCGTTTGTACTGGGCAGACTTTGGGCGAGGGCGTGTGGAGTCTGTAACTATTAATGGTAAAGACCGTAGGGAACACGTTACCAAGGTGCAAGGCTTCTCCTTCATCAAACCTTACGGCCTCGCGCTCCTTGGAAGGGAAGATAAGATATTCTACTCTGATAATACTCAGTCGGTCATCTTAGAAATCGACAAGTCGCGAAGAAGTGAACAAACAGAAATAACGATCCAAGGCAACGAAGTTCAATTTCGGGATCTGAGGCATATCTTTATTAGCGAATTTTCGGAAGGTATCTATAATGGCTGTCGATCATATATTTTGCTTATTTTTATATCATTTTATCTGCCAGGCGTACTCTGACAAGATAGCCCATTAGAGTCGAGATATCCAGTGATGTATTAAAAGCACGCACATGTTATAATCTTACTATAATACAAGTATATATTATCGCCAATCAGGATGAATAGTGATATCAGGGGAGCGTTTCATCAACATTTTTGTCCGACAAGTTGTCAGATCTGACATCTTTCCTTGATTCTGATTGGCTGAGAGGTACTGTTACTATGGTAATTGTCGGATAAACCAGAACTTGTCGGATAAAGTCCCTTCATGAAACCCAGTACAGGAGCCGGTGACGATCAGTAACATGTCATTCAGAAGTATCTCCATTGGCTACTAGAATGCTCCTCTTCGATAGCATTGTAACCATGGTAATGCAATCTACGTTGTGTCTTAATCTTCTAGTCGCGTCGTCTATTGTGCCACTTTGTAATTTCCAGCAATACTTCATCGTCACTTATCCGCAGCACAAAGAAGATTAGTCCAGGTTGGACGTCGATATATGGAAGATATCTTCCTAAATAATGTGACTCTTAAATTGCCCAACCCAGTGCCAATCCTTTACGTTATCCTTGGGAATAAGGTGGCTTCCGTATATTAAGGTCCAATCTGATAAAAAGGATGTCTGGATTGGAGAAAGATCTCGAGTGTTGACAATAATCATAATAAGCGAACATTGGGTTTCTTAGCAATCTTGATTACTGATATGCAGTACCGTTTGATGGCTATTTTCTCTAAGACACGTTTCTTGATTTCAGATTTCATTTCAAATTTTAATTATGTAGTTTGTTTTAATCCCTCATCCACGATAGTCATCTGTGATCCAGATTCCAAGTCTGCACCCCAGCAAGCGCCGTGTCCATCAACCGCAGATTCGATGACAACTACCACGACCGTCGTTCAAGATTCCACCAATCACACGACAATAGCCGGGTCCTCTTCGATGTCTACAACGATTAACTCTACGACAGCAGGTAGGTCTTTATGACTGGATCATGCTGGCTGTTCAAAGAAATATTTACCGGGCCGGGGGGGGGGGGGGCAATACACGTAAACATTTTCTTAGAAACTAAAAAAGCGAGAGTGAAGCAACCGAGCTTGTCATGGGGGAGCTTTTGCATTTTCCACAGTGGAATTGAACATTTTCGTGCATACTTTTTGTAAAAATTGTCATTAGAATGTTAGTGTGACCCCCCCCCCTCTGCTGCGTACGGTCATGGACTGGATCATGGAGGTACTCCCCGCGGAGCCTGGAGATAATTATAAAGGGTAGGCGTTTCCTACCCCCCCCCCCCCTCCGAAATTTTGAAAACTTGCATTGAAAAAAATGTACTTAGGAAAATTCACTAAACAGCTAAAAGGGTGCTAGAAATTTCGCTTTAGAAATTGCGCCCTTAGACAAGCTCGGCGTCCTTGCTCCCTCGCTTTCGAGTTTCTTCGATTATTTGAATGATTCTTGCTCATAACCCGCCTGATCCAAAGAAAAAAAAATTTGCGTACTGCCGTGCATTGATGCGTTTTGGGGGAAGAAACAGTGTTTTGGAATTATTCAAATATACAATTAGAAAGGGTGTTATGGTTTAAAATGAATTTCTTCAATTGCAAGCCTTTCGAGAACGCAGCCACTGTACATGTACGCAGTCTTTCGCATAATATTAATAATAATCCGCTTTTATATAGCGCTTAATACATCACGACGTGTCTAAGCGCTTTACATATATTACCCCGGTCATCGGATTCAATCAGTCATTCCCGCACACAATGTGTGCACATCCTCCACTCCCTGTGGAGTATTCCAGTCAGTCGCCGGTGAGGCGCACACAGTACTGGACAAGCTACAATGACTTTCACATCCTATCGGGTACCCATTTAGCCCCTGGGTCGAGAGTGGCAAACTGTGGATTAACGCCTTGCCAAAGGACACCAGACCGAGGTGGAATTCGAACACACGACCCTCTGTTTACAAGGCGAGAATCAGAACCACTACACCACGGCTCCTCCGCATCAGACGTATTGCTGATTCTTTGCGTATATAATAACGGCACATCAGACTCGTAAAGGCAAAGACAGAAGCTGCAGGGTCCGTCTGACTAGACTATAGACTAGCATTTCGAACGATTATCAGGGGCGGATCCAGGATTTACCAAGGAGGTTGCAGTACTGTTTAAAAGAAAGAAAGATGGATATTTCTTTCAAGAAAAATTTGACAAGCAAAAATTGCAAGACATTTTCCACTCGATTTATAATGGCTCTCAAATGCGCGGGGGGGGGGGGGGGGGTATTCACAGGCCGGATATGCCCCTACCGCCGGTATCCGCCACATACGATTATAAATGAAACTTAAATGCTATTAAGACCCAGTCGAAAATTAATCCAAACGTGCTTCTCAAATGTTGATTAAATTATTTGGACAGGAGTCCGTTCCATGCTTAATCTTCTAATTGTTATAACTATTTTATTCCCTATATTGGTTCATTTCTTTTGATTACAACTTTCTTAGTTTGATTTGGAAAGATTAAAGTACCGCTAGTGATCCTTTCGGATGTTCACGATCGATTTTTGCCCAAACCAAAATATAATTATTTTATATTACATAGATGGCAACCAGAATCTACCACAATCGATGTTTATCATCGTTATCTCAGGAGGTTCAATAATTGGAGTTCTAATCATCATCTTGATAATAACTATTGGAATTAAAATAAGGTAAGATGACTTATTGGTACATGCCTATACGCTGAAGAAGGAAAAGAAGAAGGAAAAGATGAAGAAAAAAAATAAGAAGAAAATTAAGGGAAAAGTGTGTATAGTAGTAGTAGAAGTAGTAGTAGAAATAGTAGTAGTAGCAGGAGTAGTATTAGTAGTAGTAGAAGTAATAGTAGTGTAGCAGCAGCAGTAGGAGTAATAGAAGTAGTAGTAGTAGTGTAGCAGCAGCAGCAGCAGTAGTAGTAGTAGAAGTGTAGCAGCAGCAGCAGTAGTAGGAGAAGATGAAGAAAAAAAATAAGAAAAGGGGAAATGTATATAGTAGTAGTAGTAGCAGGAGTAGTAGTAGAAGTGTAGCAGCAGCAGCAGTAGTAGGAGAAGATGAAGAAAAAAAATAAGAAAAGGGGAAATGTATATAGTAGTAGTAGTATTAGTAGGAGTAGTAGAAGTAGTAGAAGAAGAGGAATGAGGAGGGGAAGAAGAAAAAGAAGAAGTATAGTCGGAAAGGAAGAAGGAAAAGGATGGGTAGAAGAACAAGATGAAGACAAAAAAAAAGAGGGACAGAGAAAGGGTTATTAAAAAGTATTTATTGGGAGAAATTGGCAAAGAGGAAGACAAGTTTTAAGGTTTATAGGGGGGATGAACAGTAAAAAAGAATCGCGGATTCTAAATAAAAGAAAAATACTAAACAACAGAGTTCAAATCATTACGGTATATTGTATCATTCTATTGCCAGTCGAGATAGATCTCCATCGGTTGAGTCAACAAAGTCTTCTAATGTCGCCCTTCCTGGTCGTCTACCATCCTACCTCGAGCCAGATCCAATAAGAACGAACATCAATCAAACTCCATCTACCGAGAGGTCTACTGTTCTTCCAGGGCGTCTGCCATCCTCCCTTGAGCTAAATCGTGTCCAGTCAAACCCTGAAATGCCTCCATCACATGTATATGAAACAACAGATGGCTTTGGACTATACGAAAACACCACTGATGTTGATGGCGCCTTCAGTGAAACACCTGTGATAGGAGATTCCTCGGGATATACAGAGCCGTACCCTTATGCATATCCGTACTTGGATCGACCGGGATTACAACAAACGGAGCCCCCTCCAACATATTTAAACGGAAGTGTTTGGGTACCTGGGCAAATTCGTCGTTGATGAGTAATATCTTATCTTGACGATTTCTTCCCCTTAGAATTGTCAATATTTATCTATTTCGATTCTTAGCTAGTGGATATTTCAGATCAATATTTTATTTTATAAGACCAATTCTATCCTTAATTTTTCAGTTTTGTCGTTTTCTGGATTGCCTTTTCGTAGTAATATTGACTTATACTTTTCTTTTGTATTGTTCTGTCAATGGATTTTTGGGGGGTGTTTCGGTAATTTCAAGTAATGTGGTTGTTTTCTCTGTTGGTGACTATCATACTACACTGTTAGAAAAAAAACAGAAGATTTTACAAAAGAAACAAAAACAGATTTTACAGAAAGAAGTAACCAAATCATTCTGTAAATATTTAAAACAGCAAAGATTTTATACAGTTATAAAATTTTACAGAACAGGTCTGAGTTAAAAAGAGGGAAAACAGTTTTATAACAATAAATTTGTTAGGTTACATACACCAAATATCTATTTTCTGTCATTTTACACAAATGCATGTAATATTACGCAGTGCAGTAAGATTACACATGTTCTCGGGACTCTGCTGCAGGAATTTTTGTTTTTTAAGTAGAAATTTTCTAACAGTGTAGTTTTCCTTTCCTTGTTATGTTCCCGACTTCCGTTTCGTTAAAACCCCACCTAACACAAGAATTGTAATCAAGTGGGTCTTTCCATTTCCACGCGATATGGAGCACTTAAAAAAGAAGATTTTATTGATTGTATATTTACAGATATGCTAGCATGCTTATTTCAATAGCGACGATTGCACAGTATTTATAATACTGCTTTAATCATATTGACTTACTTTACTTGACTGTATTTGTTGTTGAAACTGGATGCATATGAAATGAAATACTAATACATAATATAATTGTACATAAATAAATTACTTACTATATCACATCTACGGTCATTGGAATTCGCGTCGTCAGATCGTACTAAACATAAAGCAATTTGTACATGTCATACATATTCAGTCAATTTTGGATGTCGAATATAGCATTGAATACTGTATTCATTCAACATGCATCTGTTCATATTCAACCAATTTTACTGTGTGTGTGTGTATAATCTACTAGTGGTATTGAGCTGTGTAAGAAAATATCATATTTCATTATCTGTAAATATTCATGTATATATTTTTTTTAAAACCGACGTTTCAATGTATTGAATCATGTTGAATGTATAAAGGCAAGTTTATGAATTGTTCAATATTTTGTACGATACTGTTTAAAGTATGATATAATTTATACTCGGGGCTAAACCTCGATTGTCATGTTGCTATCGTATAAGGTCTTAGTAGATAATGTTTGTAAATATGTGTTATAATCAGCTATTATAATCATAATAATGATTGCATGGACCATACAGAGAGATTTGGTAATAAACCCAATTCAAATCAAATCCAACTTTGTTTATTGTTTATTTCCTTTTAAAAAGCATTACAAGCAAAGTCAACTGGGGGAAAAGGCCATCATTAATAACGAGGGGTAGAATATATAGACAAGTATGATAAAAAACACGTGTTTTTGCAATATTTTATTCATACTTCACTGTTCTAAATATAGAGACAGATTAAGAACGACCTCACACTTTGCACTACACTGCTGAAACGATCTGCCTAAGTCGAGTTATATGTTTGACTTATGCGAAATATGACATAGAAGATGTAAATAGCACAACTTGTACACGTTCTGGTCTGAACTGAGATGATTTTCTAAACATAATATAGAAAGCCGACTTAACCAAATTTAATGTCGGCAAGTTGTCACATTTGAAGTTGTGAAGTTGCAAGTATTTTTTTCATTCTTCCAAAAAAAATTGTTAGTTCATATCAAAACATCGAGAGAAGGGGGGTGGTCCAGGATTTGAGCTCAATACATTCCGACAATGTTTGTGCCTCCCTTCGTAATCAAGACCCCTTTCTCTATACCTATAATATACAACCAAGATGAAGATCTACACTTTTTTGTAAAGCCATGGGTAAACTTAAGAACCTTTTTTTTATCCTCGTGGAAAACTTTCCCCGAGACTCCCGGAGTTTCCAACCTGACAACCTTCATGGAGCACTGTAGGATAACTTCTCTAGCTCACTCTACATCTTTAATTCCTCTGATGACAACCCCTCCCGAAAATTCTTTGGCATATTCATCGAGGGAGTCCCATAAAACAAGGGGAATAGTCGTAAAAATTTCCTGCTAAATGTAAGAATTTAAACAGCTAAGAGAGATAATGTCTGTGATACTTATTCTGTTCGAATATTTCGAATCCATTTTTCAGTAACATATCTAACCTTTTTCATCAAATTTAAAGTTCATGGAATATACTGTATATATTGACATTTTTAATAGACTTGCCTATACATTCATTTCAACATGACATATGGGCAGATTTGTATTTCAAACGTATACGGTATTTTAGTCCGTTTTATCTCTGTGAGGTACATTATATGATTCCAAGGAAAAAAACATGTATTACATCAAATAAATCTACTCATTGGCAATTATCAAAATTACCATCATACCTGTGAACATTAAAACCACTTGCATTTACAGTGTAGCTATGGTACTGAGGATACATGTATTTACAAAACATTGATGTAAAACAGCAATTTAGCTTATCTTTTTATCCTGAATAAATATTTTCCAATAAATAAAAAATGTAATAAAAAACAACTAAAATACAAACAAAATACATTTAGAATAAAATGAATCAAATTCTAAGTCCCAAATTCATTACAAACAAATACACTAAATATAAAACAAATCAGATTCTAAGTCCGAAATTAATTCGATTTATATTTCAGTATCATAGTTTGAAGTGGTCATAATCAAGATCTCCTGGTCAGAAGCACCAGCTAGGGAGTTGGTAGTGAGATCACATACAACTCCCTGGAAGCAGAATCAAGGTTTATAGCATGGAAAGAAAATTGAGCAAATACAACCTATAATCCTGTACTGGGGTGACCCCTAATATAAGGGGTGATAGTTGCTGTGTTGGGCCGAGCACTCAAGATGGCTAGGGCGTGTTGTCGGATAAACCTCTCCCAAGAAATCAACCTTAGCAACAACAAAAAGTCACAAAAATGAATTTAATACAAACTGAATATCATCATATAGATATGTAGCGATTTATATATATATAAAAAAGAATTTAAAAAACACAAGGGATTGTACAATATCTATAAAAAAAATCTCCCATTTTCAGGTCAGAGTGTCATTCATAAATTTCAGGTTTTAATCATTTATGTCCATGGGAATTGAAGGTTGGATCATCATGTAAAGTCAAAAGGATTGAAGACTGTACAAGAAATTCACGATCGGACGGGTGCCTTTACCTTGGAAGCCGTGAGTCAAATATTGTATACCAGAATGAGAAAGGTTGATAGTTTAGGATAACAAATAGAAATTATGATCATTACGAGGTAAATGTTTTCTAAAAAAAAAAAAAAAAACACATGGCACTTAGAAAAGACCAAAAGATACTTACTTTCGTTTATTTGATGGATTGTACATTTGTTCTTGAACATTTCTTCCCTCTTGACTTGACTCTAACCTGGAATAAAAAATATTAGTTCAGTCAATTTTGCCATTTTACAATATAGAAATAAATATATGCCATGTGCATGTATATAGTGATTGCAATGGGAATGACTTCTGTTTAAATTAGTAAAGTTTCCATACTGCTAAAAAAAAAAAAAAACATTTTTATTGACAGGAGACCAACAAAGCACTGACTTTTCTTGCAAATGGAAGTGTTCATGTCATTAAGAAGTGAATCTCAATGTTTTAAGGATTTACTTTTGCTACATATCATTCATTCATTCATTGATCATTATCATCAGTTAATTCGTTATATATATTTTCTTACAATTATCATCATTATAATAATATTTACGTTTTCTGATAGAAAACTTTCAAGAATTATCAATTGAAATTACGTTATGCAGGGGCCGCGGAACGGTTTTCAAAGTGGGGGGGGGGGGGGGCTGACCATGTAAAAAATCACAATCCTATGGTCATTTTTACCTTTTTGTACACGGTTTGGGAAAAAAAAGTGGGGGGAGGCTGAAGCCCCCCCCCCCCCCCGTCGCTTCTGCGGCCCCTGTCATGATAGTGAACAATATAAAATGAATGAGAAAAAAAATATTTAGTTTACCAAGGGGCAGACCCGAATTTACAGGGGGGATTTTCTTTTAATAAGTGAATGACCCAAAAGAAAATGTTAAACAAAATTTGACAGACCAAAAAAAAGGTGTGTTGGGGGGGGTGGGCAATGCCTGCTTGACCCCTGGATTCGTGCTTGGGTTTACTAACCCTTGGGCAGTGAGCCAGTTTGAATAAGCCTCGGCTGCTGCAGCTACGGAGATGACTCCTGTGTTATGATCATCCTTCATCCTGAAACAATTCTTAATGCGCTCTATCTCCTTTGGCACTAGGAACATCATCAGTTGAACCTTGAGGTATGGACATGATAACCCCAATATCTTGTTACATAACTTTCAAAACATGTTATTCACTATTTCACTATCAGCAACAAAACATCAGCTGGTCAATTTCTGTAGTTGCTCATTATTCATGTTCCGGTTCATGTTACAAGTGCGTTGTTTTGTAATATATGACCCAGTTACTATACAATAGAAAGCAGGGGGCAACAGACCCCCTCCACAATTTTTAAAGTGATAAAAACGAATAAAGAACAACACAACGAAAACAAATGAAGAGTAAAAGAAAAAAGTGAAATGAAATGAGACTAGCTCAAAGAATTATAAAATGCTTCTTACTTTTCCAAAAAAAAATGTTTCAAATATTCACATTACCCAAAATACCAGTAAAGTATCAGTAAAGTTATGGCTAATTAGACATGTGCAGATTTCTTCATGTCTATAGTGATAATACTACTACACTACTACTACTACTTATAATAATACTAATATATATAATAATAATTAGTATAATGATAATAATAATAAATGATTTCAACTTTTGCATTTACCTGAGGTTGTTTTTCCAGAATATCAAGAGCTTCAACAAGTAAATAGTCTTCCCAGGAAACAATGCCGTCTCCATCAGTATCATACTGAAAGAACTAAAAAAAAATCAGCATTGAACTTATAATTAGTCTTTGATATTGACAATAAATGCAGTTTTGTTCATAAGAGAAAAGCTCTCAACTAAGTAATGTACAGTCCTATGTAAAATATGCTATACAAAAGACTTTATGCATAGCAGTCTTTCAAAATGTGGAGTAAATTGCAATGCGCGATACCAGGAATGGGATTGTTAGATTTTCAAATGCAAATGATGTAAGGACATGCAAGAAAATAGTAAATAGATTAAATTCACTGCGCATTTTAGAATGTTTAACCATCAACCCCGATGAATAATATTTTCTCTCTGAGAATTTCAGAATATGATCTTATAAGTCTCAACTGAATGATTACAGTGATTGCGATGAAGTATGAAGGAATTTTCATAATCAATCTTCATTGCTCTGTTGTAAAAACCATGAAACAATTTGATGAAGATCGGAGGGATTTAATGAAGAGAGAAAGTAAATTTAACAATTCTGGATAATGATTACATTTTCTCAGGGTAAAAACAATTTTTGTCAGGTTAATGTATAAATAATTTCTTAGAGGCATAAAAGCATGTATACTTATTGTTCATTCTTACGTGGAGGATGAAACTGACATACAAATAGATAATTGAGTACGTGTGTATTACACACACACACACCCTCACAAAACATTATATATTAATTACCCCCCTAAAAAAACAAACGACCATATAAATAAACAACGTTAGCACCATGTTGCAATGAAATACGAATGTAATAAAAATATATGTTCCCTACCTTTTCCTTTGCGTTACTTTCAGTAGCTGATGATGTCTCTACTGCTCGGTAATCTGCCCAAGATATCTTCGAATCTACAAATTTTGTAATTTATACAACAAACTAAGTTTTGCAATAGTATGTACGTTATACAAGCTGTGGTTCATAAAGTAATTTTGTCAAACTATACTGAAAAAAAATCACTCTTCTTTCACAAAATCCAAGAATTTTTTTATTTGCTCAGCATAATTTCAAACACAAATTTACTTCATCAAATGAGATGGATGAATACGTATATTGTTTTGTTAAATTACACTTGGTCTAACCGTTAAAAATGACTATATAGCAATTGTTTCATATTACTGGAAGCTAATTTGGTTGTTTTTTTTCTTGAAAAAAATGTATGAAATGAGACAATCTGAGATAGAAATTATATCCTGAATAAAATATATTTATAATTATCTTTGTTCTTAAAGCCAGACTACCACAACATTACTTGATCATGTACATATATCCACTTCAAGGAAAACAGTTAATTTATATTACTACAATTTATAATATTTTTTTGCCCATGGCAAAATTATAACAGAATAAGCTTTACCAACTTTCCTTGTTTATATAGAAATATAAATCACATTGCCACTGTAAATTACCTCTACATTGACAATTCATTTCCCAGTGTTTTTGTTAAAGGTATTTAAGCGTATGGGTCTTTTGTGAAGGAGAACGGGGCGGATCCAAGGTGGAAGGAGGCACTATTCCCCAACAAATTTAGGGCCACCATTTTTATTTTTATTATTTTTTTTTTTTTTGGGGGGGGGGCAAGCACAGTAACAAGAAAACAGTATGGCCTGGAGGTGAGTCTGGGCTCGCTCGCCTCAGTGGATCTGTGACTGAAGGAGTCTTGAAGTGTCGTTACCCTACTGAAAAGAACAGTGTCCCACGTGTGTGCCATAGTGTGTTCACAGAGGGGAACACAATGTGAAATCACCTTCATACTGTTAAATCTAAACATTTCAACAGCGTGAATCACGTAGTCGACCATGTGAGCACGATGTGAACAGTCACGCTGTCGAGGTGTCCACAGTGTGAAAAGAAATTCTGGCACTTTAACAATGCAAATAATATTTTCACAAGTCCACTATGTAAACACACTGTATGACACTGTGTTCTTTCCAACAAGATAAGCTCCTCAGAGAGGATTATTCCTAAAATACCTACAGTAACTTACCTTCATCTCTGTCATATCTGTCAAACTTTTCCATTAGTCCATCCATCTCAACCAGTGTAATAAGGTTTCCAATGGACTCCTTTGATATAAAAAAAAATGTAAATATTTAGTCATGGCTCGACTGAGGTGAATTCATCATTATCATCACTTAATCAAGGAATGTATGCAAAATTGTTATGATTTTTTAACCTAAATTTGAGGTTGGCCTATATTTCGTTTTCAGGTAATTAATGGAGAAAATTCAAAACTAAAGATTGATACACTTGTTATAATTCTTTCAAATAAAGTTTCTGTGTAATGATGAAAGTGGATGAGTAATGATATGAACATAAGACAAGTGGAACGCCTCTGGCAGTCTCGCCTGCATTACGCAATTTAATATAGCAGCAGTGCTAACTTTGAAAACTACTATAAAATAATCATTCACAAAAACACCATTCATATGGTCAAATACACCCATGTCCACATTTCATTCACTCTATCCATAAACTTTCAAAGTTATGATGGCAATTCAACAATTACCCCAACATGGCCTAAGTTTATTGACCTTAACTGACCTTTGACCTTGGTTTTGTGACCTGATACTCACAGGGGATGTTTAGTGATACTTAATTACTCTTATATCCCAAGTTTTATGAAATAGATCCATAAACTTCAGAGTTAGGATGGTAATTCAACAAATACCCCCAACACGGCCAATGTTCATTGACCTTAAATGACCTTTGACCATGGTCATGTGACCTGAAACTCGTACAAGATGTTCAGTGATACTCGATTACTCTTATGTCCAAGTTTTATGAACTAGATCCATAAACCTTCAGAGTTAGGATGGTAATTTAACAAAGACTCCCAACACGGCTAAAGTTCATTGACCTTAAATGACCATTGACCATGGTCATGTGACCTGAAACTTGCACAGGATATTCAGTGGTACTTGATTAACCTAATGTCCAAGTTTCATGAACTAGATCCATAAATTTTCAAAGTTATGAAGGTAATTCAACAAATACCCCCAACTTGGCCAAAGTTCATTGACCCTAAATGACCTTTGACCTTGGCCATGTGACCTGAAACTCAGGCAGGATGTTCACTAATACTTGATTAACCTTATGTCCAAGTTTCATGAACTAGATCCATAAATTTTCAAAGTTATGATAGTAATTCAACAAATACCCCCAACTTGACCAAAGTTTATTGACCCTAAATGACCTTTGACCTTGGTCATGTGACCTGAAACTCAAGCAGGATGTTCAGTAATACTTGATTAAACTTATGTCCAAGTTTCATGAACTAGGTCCATATACTTTCTAAGTTATGATGTCATTTCAAAAACTTAACCTTAGGTTAAGATTTTGAAAATAATTCTCCCAACATGGTCTAAGTTCATTGACCCTAAATGACCTTTGACCTTAGTCATGTGACCTGAAACTCAAGCAGGATGTTTAGTAATACTTGATTAACCTTATGTCCAAGTTTCATGAACTAGGTCCATATACTTTTTAAGTTATGATGTCATTTCAAAAACTTAACCTTAGGTTAAGATTTGATGTTGACGCCGCCGCCGCCGTCGCCGCCGCCGTCGCCGTCGGAAAAGCGGCGCCTATAGTCTCGCTCTGCTATGCAGGCGAGACAAAAATGAGTTGAAAACAATGATTAAAAAACACTATACACAAGAATTCATTGAAGAACACTTACACATTCTGAGCAGCTCCATCCGACCTCTTCTTCCGAGTTCTTCAAGGCCGTGGCAAAATTGACATCACAGCAGTAGCCACCAGATTCAAGGCATTTCTGATGCGAACACCTCCCACAGATCCTGCACTCATGGAT
This sequence comes from Lytechinus pictus, assembly GCF_037042905.1. Classification (NCBI taxonomy): domain Eukaryota; kingdom Metazoa; phylum Echinodermata; class Echinoidea; order Temnopleuroida; family Toxopneustidae; genus Lytechinus; species Lytechinus pictus. Next base: position 29,469,412 of record NC_087255.1, on the reverse strand, counting down.
GACGTCATTCTTCACCATGTTGCATAGCGCACAGTTCACATCAATGTCAGACTACATGTATGGGTCAAATGGGGCAGTTATACATACAACGTACAATGCAACAGAACATGATGATTTTTTTTAATGATATGGGAGCCCCCAAGCTTGTAGGTAGGACTCCCTAAAAGTAACAGACTTGACAAAGACAGTAAAGTATCAGTAATATGAAAGTTATGTAACATAAAGATATCAACTAAAAAAAAACACTGGTCAGCACTGACAGTGGTGACAGGCTGCACCTCAGAATAGGGGAAGGCAGATAGTACCATAATTACTTAGATCTCAGTCTAACAAAAGATTTAACCATGGATGGGAAAATTTGTTTAAAACAAAGGCAATCAACTCATGATAGGATAGAAATCTTCATTCTACACAGTTCTAAAACTCAGTTAGTATATGTACTTAAACAAATACTCATTGCCTTTAATGTTTTGGGGAAAAGATAGTTCTGAAGAATGCATTATTATCCCCCCCCCAAAAAAAAAAAAAAGCAAACATATGCCTAGAAGATAAATGTACATGCAGACCTATATCAATTTATTGGAGTGTAAATTATGACATAAAATGTAGATGTATAGTCTTACTTCAAGCATGGATTCGTATTCTAGGTTGGCTGGTGCCGTGCCAAATTTAGCTTCTTCAAGGGCAAGTTTCTGACGTTCTGCCTGTCTCTCTGAACGCTGTCCGTTGTATGATATCTGTGTTGTTTCTTTCGGCTCATCAGAATGCCTACGGAGTACGGTGCGTATAAAGAAAATCTCTTGCTGAAACAAGTACAAGTAACTTGAACTTTGTTACAGAAATGAAACTTAAAAGAGTGAAAAATAAGGCTTACATGTACTATTGTAGATATCTAAATTATTTAGATAAATACATGTAGGCTAGATCTATCTAGACCCTACTCCATAAAATATGCCTGGAATGGAAATGCATGATGTAGCAATCGCTCATCCCCATACTAGCCTAGCCCTAGGCTATATTGTGGGCTAGTGGCTAAAAATAGGCATTTTAAAGTTATTTTTATGCTGACCTAACGACTGTTTGACTTTGAGCCTTTGTCTGACCTCTGTGAGGAGCCTTGGAAATGGAAACATGTCACATGATAATTAATTGATCAACTTGAGTTCTACTCAACTTGGAAGTTGAGTGCCAGAAAATTTGAAGATGTCGCAAAATTTAACTAGGCCTACATTGATCACTCAAAATAAACTTTTTATAAAGAAAGAAAATTTGAGGCCAACTCACCTATTTACTTTTTGGACACATGTCTAGTCTACAGCACAAGTGCCATTTACATATTGCCTACCCTATCCTAACCTAGCCCTGCCAAGGTTAGGCCTAACGTTAGGGCTCCGGGGACCTCGACAATGTGTTCGGGCTTGAGTCTACATTAGGCTAGGGCTAGGCCTAGCCCTAGCAGGCTGGTTTGATTTAGTCGATCTAGACTAGGTCCTAGTCCTACTCTAATTCCCATCGACACGGATCAAGCAAAAATAATGTAGATCTAGACTATTCAGTAGGCCTAAGTGAATATCTACCTGTTCATTTTTTGAAAAGGTCTCATCCATGATGGAATTGTGCCTGTGGGCAGTGTGGCGTTTCCTTTTGCCGTGTCACTCTGTCTCTGGCTTTCAGTTGCAGTCGTGCTGCTTGTTGTAGTCCCGTCTTGCTGCCTACTTTGTCCCGTGTCAAAAGGCGTTGCTCCAGCAGCTTTGATTGGTGCAGCTCCCTTTTTGCCAGCAGATAAGAAAACATTTGCTATCAAACCAATCCTGCCTGCCTGCTGTGCTCTCTTTTGTATCCTTTCTTTCCTATACTTCATAACTGCGTTTCCCATCTTGATCTTTTGGTAAGACTAAGAATCGACAGGATTTAGGCTAGATAAAAAAGTTAACAATCCAAAGCCAAAACTTGACAAGTTGTTCCTCCACTCGAGATCGCAATAGGCTAGAGGCTGCGAACTTTTGACCAATCAAAATCCATATTCAGATATTGCCAAATCGCGACTCGGCTTGATTGCAACATGACGCGACGTAGAGGGCCGCCGGCATTGTCAATATTCCCATCATGCAGTGCGCACATAGTTTTGTACCCAAAATCGCATAGCGACCACCGACGCCAAGCGATTAAAAAAACACATTTTGGAAGTCATAAGTTGTTGTCACATCTATGTGAGTATAGCTACTTTTGAATTTTATTAGATATTGTCATGGGAATGAATGTTTCGTTTCATGATCCATTTAAGGAAAATACTTTTTTTGGAAAAAATGGAGCAAGGATCGACAAAAAAGTCTAGCACAGTCCCATACGTTAGAGTTTATGTTGGCTTCGTCGAACTCGTTGATTTTGCATTGAAATTTTTTTCACAGAATTCAGAAAATCATCTATTTGTGATTAAAAAAAGGAAATATGATTACGCAAAATACCTCCCAATTTCATTTCATATACTATCATGTGTTCCGGTAGGAAATAGTTCTTATTTTTAGGGGCTTTTTTATTTTTTGTCCATATTTAATTTTAATATTGGCTTGCCTCACTCTAGACCAAAAGCTTCGGTCTCTGTTATGTTGGTTGTTCAGCTGAACTCCGTTGGCTTCACTCACCAAATACAGAGACCGAAGTTCTAGCGCGATCTGTACAGGGGACTCAATGGCCATATGTTTATGTGTATTAAGTTCGGATAAAACAGGGCAGTGAAGTTGCGCGACAGCCGAGGTAAGTCACTGTTTTTGTTCCTTTTAACTTGATTTCCCCCGTTTTCTGGCAATTAATGCCAAGAGGGAATATTAATTTGCATTTCGGTCGCGTTAATTTTCAAAAGTTTGATTCATTAAAGACAAAAATTGAAGAGCCCCGACGGGGGGATTTTGCATTGTAAGTCCCCAAATGGTGGCTGCACGATAGCGAGCCGTCTGTGTATGAGGAGAAATTTAAAAAATAAATGTTTAAAAACTCCTCGAAACAGACGGCTACCAGCTGTCTAGCCTCACTCCCACTCCTAGTACCAATGAGGTCCAACATTACATGTATGGACCTCATAGGCGACATCAGTAGTATTTTTGGTTAGAAATCTCTGAGAACAGGATATTTCTATATTATATCACAAGTACAAGCTATATTCCTTTCTCTTATTTAAATTATAATTTTATAGTGTAAATGCATCGTTGGCAACAACAAAAAAATGAAAGAAATGAAGGGGAACTTACATTTTCACGGCTTTTTCCAGATTTTCTGGGCAGTTGCTCTTCACTTCTGACTCGCGATCGAAGCTGATATGAAGATCACGTGATTCGCGTTCTCGTCAGCTGATCGGTTGATTATTCTTTTCGTCAGACGTTAATAATATATATTTTATAATGCTAGCATTCATCGCTAATTTAGGTGAAAGAGATTGAAGTTAAACAGCGCCAGGTCGGAATCATAATTATTTTGGAAGAGTGTATTTATACACTCGATCTCATACCTGACGTAGACGGCGCTATTCAACAAATGCACAATCTTCAATATAAAAAATAAAACAGAAAGAACGCCTTGAACACAGGCCAAAATGCCTAACGATTTCTCCGCGGCATTAACAACTATCGTAAAGGGCGCTCCATTTATTAATAAAGATGGACGTATAGCTGTCTATGGCGACAAAATTTGCCGCAAATATTTACGAAGAATTGTGAGAAATGGTCTGAAAATGCAACAAAAGAACCGGTGAGTACCGATTAAACATTATCAATTTATTTAATAGAACATATTTTATGACTAGAGTTTAACAATTTCTAGATAATATTGCTTAGTTCTAAGCTAGGGCGGCCCAAATGCGCGTGAGTGGAGTCCCAGTTTATTAACGCGGGTAAGTATTGGGGTGTCGCCTAGAGTGATTAATATTAAGCAGGGCGCGACAAACCCGCTTGCCCGGGGCAAGTGAAATTGACGTGCGGGCAAGCATTTTTTCAAAGTCAATTGCGCGATCGGGCAAGTGGTTGTTTTGATAATGAAAAGGATAAATTGACAGTAAAAGTTTAATAATTGTTTGATAGATTGCAATCATCGGCCAATTATCTCTCATACCAGTAAAAAAACAGTGGAAACATGTCAAATCAGCGCCAATTTACCGACAATTTATCGCCAGCGCCCAGCGGTCCCGTTCGATGGGGGCTGCCATCTTACTTTCTAAACTACACTGTGCGCATGCGCTACTAATTGAAAACCCCTCTCTCGCCCTCTGAGCGCTACAGTACATGTACGGACGTACACGAGCGATCGCGAGCCAGTCGACTCGAGAGCTAGATCGCGCTGAATGCATGCAAGCTTCGGACTGACTCGGCCAGGATCAGGGTGACCAGACGTCCCGTATTTTATGTGACTTTCACACATTTATTCATCTTCCCTTCTTTTCTTTTTTTTTCTTTCTATATTCAATTCAAAGAATGACGGAAACCTTTTTATCTATTTTTATTCTCTCTCTCATCCTTCTTTTATTAGAACTTTCTTATATTTTTTATTATTTCCTTCATTTTCCCCTTCATTTTTTCTTTCTTTCTTCTCAATTCATCTCTTTTCTTTCTCTCCTTCATTCTTTCGTTCACCCTCCCTTCCAATTCTGTATAATTTTTTACAAGTCTAACACTGTGTAGTCTTCTTTCTTGATCTTTTTTTTTGTCGATTGTCCTGTATTTCATTTTGTGAAATCTGGTCACCCTGGCCAGGACTCGGCTTCAACTTCAAATCAAATAAACAATGAGTCGTCAGACTAAAATAGGCGACTTTTGTTGTCGTGATCGGCGACCAGAACAACTTGAACAAGAGTCAAGAAAAAGAAATGCCAAGGGCAAGGGCAGCGCCAGTATATCAAGTTCAGCCAGGACAGAAAAGAATATGATTAAGAGCAAAATAATTTTTGGAAAAAATTGGGCAAGCAGTTTTTTCTATCGGGCAAGCAAATTTTTTCATCACTTGCCCGACAGGGCAAGTGATAATTTTTTTATTTGTAGAGGCCTGTATTAAGATAATTAAGAGACGGACCAAGACAAAGATGGATTTCCCTAGAAAATCCATCTTTTAAGACCAAAATCATGTAAAGTTTATGAATTTTATTGATTTTTACACCTTCCTACGCCTAATGCGCAGGAAGGTTTTAAAAATGTTAGATAAAATATAATAATGTAAAAAAAAAAAAGGTTTCTTACCTAACTGATGCTGCGTAGACCCCACGATCCACATGTAAACAACGGAAATACAATATAGCGTCGACCCTTGAACCGCTTATGTATGACATACTTCCGGCTAGCAATGCCGTCTTGAGGAACAATTTATAGATAAAAATTATTCATCTATAAATTGTTCCTCAAGACGGCATTGCTAGCCGGAAGTACGTCATACATAAGCGGTTCAAGGGTCGACGCTATTGTATTTCCGTTGTTTACATTAGGCCTGACTTGAAACGGATATTTCAATATTCGGATACCCGACACTGAAAACCGGACGGCAGACGGGTATTCGAAATTTTACCCTGAAGTATAAAAAATAATATCCATTTGCACTTATTTGAGTTATATTTAAGTTATATTTGAGTTTTGAACCTATCCGATGATGGCGAGAGTCAGCGTGCGCTAATTAAAATATTTCTGAAAACCACAAAATTACGAGAAGCTGAATATTTTGGGTTGAATCTGTTTTGCAATCGGATTTAACTAATGTGAGTCTTAGCGTGAGGCTACGGCTACAAATGTAGATCGTATGACTGTGTAAGCTATTAGTAAATGACTATTATTTGAGTTATACAAGTCGGGCCTAGTTACGAGAGTATGTGTGTTTATTTTTTAGTTCCGATCGAATGAAATAAAATGCAATGAATTTGACCGAGGCGAGTGTAAGTGCGAGTCTACTATTACTAAAAGTCTAAAACCAGACAGGCCTACATCATTCAGCTCATGCACGTGCTGTCCTGTCTGGACGTGTCTGGAGTGAATCGTCCGATATATATTTGGTCACATTACACTCGCTACACCTTCAAATGGGATCGTACTTGGAATATTTTCATTTCCATGGGTCCGACCTCGCGCATGCGATGTTTTGAAATCGGCAGCAAATTATTTATAGTAGTGTGAGGAACTTCATGTTGGCTCTAAATCACCAATTTTGAGACTGATAGAAGCATGGAAAAGAAGTGAAACTTTGTGTAAAGTAAGAATATTATTTTCAATTGTTTTTAAAGATTGTGATGTTGCATGAATTTTATATATTCCCCCATAAAATCCCACCTTTGTCACTCGGAATATCAGATCGAGTTCACGGGCTCGATGTTCGGGTAGGTGGAGCGGAGGTGGAGTGGAGCCTGCACGAATATCGCTCGAGGTAGCATTTTGGTTGAATTTTAGGGGGGGGAGGGACTTGAGCTCTCATGAGAGCGAAATAGCCTGTCGCCCTATGCTGCCAATTCTGCACAAATTTGATTTGTTTCTTCCTGGGTGTTATTTTACCATACATTTTAAATACAACACTTAAAAGTTCTGAATTTTGTTAAATAAGACCTTTGCGATGTGATGTCTGGCATGAATCATCTGCATATTTCCAAATCTTGCTGATCTTTTATGACCTGCATGCGATGTATATTTTATGTTATTTATTCATTTGAATTGATTGTTCCAGGAATCGTCCCCCCTCTGGTAGCGGGCGAAAGCCAACAACAGGAATGAGACCACCTTCTGGTATGAGACAGCCCCCTCCAGGGACAGCTATGAGGATGCCTCCTGGTACAGGGGTAAGGGTTGTTAAGAATTTTCAATTCAGTTCTTCCTATTAGTGCAGGACAATCTTTCAATATCATCAAAATTAGGCAATAATGAAAAAAAAATCAAATATTCAATAATGGTTTTATGACCAGAAAAAAATACAGTCCATTATGAAAAGTTAATTACAATTTATTGGCCCAAATGCTGCTCTGTATCAGAACTTTTTACATGTACCTGTAAGTTTGTACCCTAATGCACACTTTTCATGGACAAGCAATGGTAAAAGCCTTACTTTCATTTCCCCCCTTCCCTGCTCTCACAGATTTGCAGCTCATAATGAATGTTTATAATGATTTTTCAGACTCAGAGATATATCATATTATCAACAATATTTTGCTGACAATAATCTACTAACATTGAAATCATATATCGACCAGCACTAGTTCTTATTTTATAATAATGTTTTCAGTTGTAATTCAGTGCAATGAAAATTATAAGAACTATTGAAATGTTTCCCAAATTTATAACATTGAGCAATTAGATGCAGGATTTCACATTCTCATTTAGGGAGCGAGTTAGATCAGTGGGTAAAGTGTCTGCCTGTCGAATCAAAGGTCTTCGAGGGTTCGAGTCCACCCCGGGCGGATGACTGAAGCCTGTATTGTGTGTAAACCTGTCCCTCCCCTGTTCCATAGATGCAGGCTACTGTATGTTACAGTGGAAAACACTCTGTCCCTCTGTTAGGATGTTAAATGGAGACTCCGTGAAGAGGAGAGTCAGCACCTTTGCACGTTAAGAATCCACTGCATTACTCATACTATGTAAGAGTAGGGGAAGCCCCAATGTAGTGGTCCACTTGCAACCCCCCTATCAATTATCGGGAGGAGAGATCTGCAGGTCATAGTGATTCAGTTCGCTTTTCACCTCTGAGGCACAGGTGATGCCAAACAGATACAAATAATAATAAAACTTGTAGGAACTATTTGAATATTATCAAGGCCTTGAGCACTTTACAGAGCGGAGTGCATTTTTTGTAACATTCACTACTATACATGTATAGTAATGCAATTTTTCTGAATTAATGAGAGTATTTTTGTCCCCAACATCAATGCACTTTATCCTAGTCAAGTCTATACTAATCAAACTGTAGTGTCAAAGGTAGGATATATGATATGAGAGCAGAATTCAGTTGGTATGGTGTTTTTATTTTGACATGTAAAACTCATTGAAGAATATATGTATTACATTTACATTATTACAGGCTCCAGGAACGGCTCGGCCTGGGACGAGGGGTGGAGCTGGCCCTTCAACAGGGGCAGGTATTTATTTATTAATTTACTACATTCTATAATGTAATAATAATCATAATTGGATTTATATAGCACTTTTTCCAGGGGATACAGAGCACTGTTAAAGACAGACAAGTTAGGTTTATGGTTATATACATGTAGGTTTGTTTTAAGATGTCTTTTAAGAGGTCAGGTTTTAAAGAGATGGAGGGAGCTTGTTCCAAAGACGGGGGCAAGAGATTGAAAAGAGTTGAAGCCAGCCTGTTTTTTAATTATACGTACATCATAATTGAAGCGCTAGAATTTTATGTACATGTATCTGGCCACTGATGCATAATTACTTGAATTCAGTCCAGACACTTATGTATAGAGACCAGTTATTTTGTATACATGGTTTAAAAGCTGCTTAATTAAAGAGATAAGTGTGTTGAAATGCTTGTAAGGGTTCTACCATATACTGCTGTCTAATGCCCCTTTCATGGATTTCTTTGATGTTTTAGACTGTTTTCCATGTTACTGTTGAATAACAATTGAAGTTTTCATCGTAAATAATTGAAGACTGCATCCATTTCATACAAGGTGAATTCTAAATTCAGTTCAAACAAAATATGTTTCAGTTACAAAGAATTCAGTGCAGTGAAAATTTAAAGGACAAGTCCACCCCAACAAAATTTTGATTTGAATAAAAAGTAAAAAATCCAACAAGCATAACACTGAAAATTTCATCAAAATCGGATGTAAAATACGAAAGTTATGATATTTTAAAGTTTCGCTTAATTTCACAAACAGTTATATGCACATCCCGGTTGGTATAACTGATGACATCACTCATTATTTCTTTTGTATTTTATTATATGAAATATGAAATATTTTAATTTCTCCTCATGGTCCTTGTGAAACAAAGTTTTATTTCTCCCTGAACATGTTGAATTACCATTGCTTAACATTTTATGGTTCAGTCAAGTTGGTCCTTATTGTAAAATCTGCAAAAAATTGAAATAATATATAATTCGAAGAATGAAAAAAAAAAGAAATAGTGAGTGAGGGGCATCATCGATTCTCTTGTTTGCATGTGACTAAATTGTGCATATAACTATTTTGTAAAAAATAAGCGAATAATTATGTCATAACTTTATTATTTTACATCCGATTTTGATGAAATTTTCAGCATGATGCTTGTCTGATTTTTCTCTATTGATTTGAATCAACATTTTTACGAGGTGGACTTGACCTTTAAGGAACTGATATTATTGTAAGAACTGTATCAATACAGCTAGGTACTTCTTGTCATATGCCCCTAAGATGGTTACAGGATTCCTTTGTTTTGTTCATTTCATTCTCCAAGTTCTTAATGCAAACATCAATGTTGCTGACAGGCCAACCACTCAACAAGGCCTCGGAGGACTCAAGACTGGACGAAAAGGTGAGTATGAATGTTAAAGCTGTTTTTAGAAATCTACAATCTACAATTTTTCCTTGAACGTTTAGCGCCTATTAATATATTGCAGCTTAGCTACAGTACAGCCGGGGTAATAATATGATACCAAGTATCAAAGCGAAGTTGAGTATATGCACATAGTAACTGCGCTATATAAATGGACATATTATTATATTTCAACTGCAAATGCATGAATAAATGTGTCTTGACTTTCCATGTTCCAACCATTCATGCACTTGTTCAGAGCTTTACAAAATAATACCTTTTTTTCAGAAACAGCCTGCCAGTTGTAATGCAGATTAATCATGTTGATGTTGACCTTTTAAATGTAAGTTTCCCCCGAGGGGGCCACTTCCATTGACGAGTGGATACCATGCGCGACCATGGGGTCTCGAAAAGCACCCTAAACACATATTTTCCATTTTCTGAAAATGCACCCCTTAACAAGTATTGGCGTGTGAAACCATACCCTTAACAAGTATTGGAAACAAAATTTTACTCTTGGCAAGTACCCTGAATTGACCCCCTAAACAAGTAGGCCTACAGCGATATTTTTATTGTTATGTCACGGACGTCGGCCTACCTTCACCCACATCATTGGGTTTAATACAGCCCCACCTCCCTCATCTCGCCCAAATCGTACTCTAAACACGTAGTGTTGACTCTTGGGGCAAAAGTACATCCTTTATAAATTATTTTAGTCTTAATTTTTTACACCCTCGCAAATTTGACCCTAAACACGTAGCTTTCCTAGCGAAAATAGATACCCTTTTTTCATTATTTTAGTGTTTTTGACACCCTTATCACGTTACGTACGTAACGTGCCCTATCTTGAAAAAGACATCCTTTTTACATGTTTTTTTTGTCACGCATGGTATCCACTCGTCAATGTAAGTTGCCCCCCCGGGAAGTTTCCTTATGGGTGATGAAACATCTCACCTTTGACCTTCTATATATGTATCTCATTACAGGTCCTTCAAGGGTTGTAATGGATAAGTCTTATTTCCTCGGCCTTCTGAGAACCAAGATGAATGAGCTGACAACTGAAAACAATAAACTTCAGCGAGAAATCGACAGGATAAATGAGGAGAATAACAGCTTTCTGTCTTACGAGAAAAAGTAAGTTAACCGTAATATGTGTGGGCTTGTAAAAGCTGTTTTGATTGCTTTAAAGTCTATTAGGGTCGAGGCTGATATTATTGCATAATCGAAAATGTATTTGACATTGTGGCAGAAGATAAAAAATGGAGCTAGTGGGATAAGAAGGGCTTGTGTGAATCTGACATCTATGAATTGCACTACATGTGAATATTGCTCTGGTGTCTTGGCTTTTATAGTAGACAGCTTTCAGTAGCGATATAGAAAATTAAGAATCATTTCAATATTCTTTGCTTACAGGGCTAGTGATACCATGTACAGTATATTGGTGTTTTATTGTATAAGAGCTCCTAATGGATGCCTGTTAAAACTGCAACCCAAAAATAGATAAATGCACATCATTCTGCTTGCAGTATGTACATGGGTTTTACTTTTGTCATATCATGTTTACAGGGCAGAGGGTGTGGCTGCAGAAATCAAGGAATTGCAGGGTCAATTAGGAGACTACAATACAGTAAGTTGTCACTTAATAATTCATCATTGAAAGTAACATTGGCATCAGCATTCATGGGGAGTAGATTAAAGTAGTACTCTGGGCTGAAAATATAAATTCACAGAGCTAAATGCTGAAAATTTTATCAAAATCTGTAAACAAATAATGAAGTTATTAAATTAAACACTTTAACAATATTTTGTGAAAAGTTATGTGCATGTTGTCATGAATATTCATTAGGTGGGCTGATGATGTCACATCCCCACTTTCCTTTTTATTATGTTATTACATGAAATCATATTTTTTCCTTTTTTTTCATATAAGTGTGAATGATATGTCTCCCTTATGATAAAATTAGTTGCAGCAATGAATATTTAATGCATTTAGTTATCATTCCAACTTCTTTAGCTATTGGAGGAAAAAAAAATTGGTGTCAAATTCATAAATTCCAGTAATGGAATTCCAGTCAATGATCATATAACAATCAAGGTGCTTCTATGTGTATAAGTAGAAAAAAATGATGAAAAAATTGCCAAGTGACTCTGTTAGAAAATGAGTAATTGCTCAGTAATAACCAAAATAAGTGGATAATATTCTTTCAGGTAGATTTTTTTTCAAGCAATGATAATGCATGTTCCCACATGTGCTTATCTGTATAATAAATGTGCTTTGAAATGTGAAGATTTGAAATGTGCTCTGTGCTTTCAGTCTAGATCCCATTACTTGACATTGTTTGGTTTATATATTTGAAGTTAGAACTTGCTAGATCAATGTCAGTGAGAGAAGGGTAATAATAAACCTTTTTACGAAGACTTTCCACTAAAATTATAAGTGCAGCTACTTTAGTTTAGCTTTAAATACAGTGCCTAATTGGTCTTTGTGGGGATGAGGAAATGTAATATTTTTTAAATAAATTTTTAATATCAATCAAATTGCTTGAATAATTCAAATTGAGGGATTATGATTGTGTACAATGGCTAGTTAATTGTCTTAAAGGTTACATGTAGGTTTGTTAACCCTAAGTAGACTGGGCTATTTCGACGCCTAAGAAGACTGAGGGGGGGCTGAATGATTTCGGCCGTCGACCGCGCGATCGCGATGAAAATTGGCACGTGCGCTACCCATGGCATTATCTACAAAACTGTAATATCAAATTCTGCGAAAAATCACATTGCTCATTAATTATGCTAATTTATGCGTAAAATCATAAGTTTGCTCTAATTAACAAAATAATGCCCCTAAAATGCTAATTTTTGTTTCACATACTCTTTATAGGCATCTGATCAAATTTGTTTTTAAAAAATGTCAACATCACATTTATTTTTGATGTATTTTATTGTTTTCTAAATTTCTTATGTATTTCTTTGTTTTTTTAACTTTTTTTTTCAATGGAAATTGTCAGAGACTTTATTTTGACCATAAACAAGATAAAATTAATTGATTTTAAGCAGTAAAAGGAAAAATAATGATACATTTTATGAATTTTGGCTAAAAACACTATTTGCATTGGATTTTTACACAAATTCATGTTTTTGAACAATTGTGGGTCTGCATGCACTTACAAAATGTTGCATGATTTCGGAACCGTGTACCAGGCGGTCATAATTTTGGTCTCAAAAGTTGCGTTAGACTTGAAAATAAAAAGTCAGTGAGCGACGGGGTCAAAAAAATTAGCGCAGCGTATTTATCGCGAAAAATGTCGAGGGGGGGCCAAATCAGCCCCCCCCCCCAGTCTTCTAAGCGTTAAAGGAGGGATTAATATGTTAAGATGTTTCCACTGTTGAATATGTTTATTGAACAAAAACCCACACTGTCATGTCATTTTACTCACACAGTTTGCTTTTCTGTTTAGAAAATGTCGTTTGTGGTAAATTTTGCCCTATTACTTCATATGAGCTCATGAATCATAAGGCAGAATAACATGTACATGAGGGATTGTTTGTAGCTGGATAAATTTTGAAAATATGTTAAGTGTGATGCATGTATATGTGAGGATATAATATATGTAACTGCTTCTGTATAAAATATCAATCTTATCTCCTAGCTTGTAGATAAATTGAACACAGATACTGAAATGGATGAAGTGCAAGAGGATTACAATCAGGTATGTTATATTTCTGTTTTCTTATTTCAATACAATCCTTTCCCCTTCCCCTCCCCCCTCTCTCTCTCTCTTTCTTACATCCCTCCTATGGATTGAGTAGATCCCTCCTATATTATTCAGAACCAGGAGAGCATTTCATGAAACAAATAGTTATTTGCACTGACATATTTGCTCTGAGCCAATCAGATACAAGGATTTGGGTAGTTCATAACAATAATCAATTAGAATTACTGACTTTATTTCATGAAATGCTTCCCATGATACAGTATGTTTCAACCACATTGTATCAATGCAATTTGAGTTAAAGTTTTTACGTTGTGATTTCTTTGTTTACTCGCATTTATTTACAGCTGAAAGTTGAAAATGACCTCGAAAGCAAGAATATTGACACAATTTTCACAACACGACAAGAGTAAGTATCTATATTTTGCCTTTATTTATCTAGAGTCTGAAAGTTAGTTATACATTAAAGTCAACATGGCAATACATGTATGAGGTGTGTTGCTGAGTTGCCATACTGACATGTAACTGCTTAGAAGTTAATTTTGCAAGATACATTACACACATGTTGTCATGCTGACTTACAAAGTGAGGAAGTTGGCATGACATGACAAGACTTTTACATTTCAGATGCCTTAACATGATAAAATAAAAATTGATTTATATTCTCAAGTACAATGATGTTTTTAGGCCTAAGCTTAATCCAGTGCAACAAAGACCATGACTTTAAATGTTCTTGTGATTGGTCTCAATACTCCTCTCCTTTGCTATGTTGTACCCATTTTACAATTTCTTTTCTAATTTGTGCTGTTATATATTAATTTTCACTGCAGAAATGTGGCTCTTAACCCTAAAAATATCCAAATAGATTTGTTATTTGAAGTTTTCTTCTTGTTTTGGCATAATGAAATTGCAATGTAAACAAAGTTCTTCTTTTTTCTGTTTATATGTATACCACAATTGCTGTTCAAAATATTATTCTTATATCCATATTTTCCTTTTCTATCCTTAGGACTGAATCTCAGATAGCCCAAGTAGATGAGGAAATACAGCAATGTAGACGGATGGCTGATACTCTGGTAGATGACATGGTATGTTAAAATAAAATTATATGATTTTTGTATGGCCTGCATAGCGATATCTTAACCAAAGTTTAATTTAAAAGAAATGCTATGATTTTCAAAGTGTCATCTACTCCTTTGGACGAAATGGTTAGTGTTACCAGCCATGCATGGTAATATTTATCGTGTTCACATAATCAAGATGATAGCCTGGCTGTAGCCTGACTGTTCCCTGTCCCGAGAGAGGCTGTTCACCGATGGTCTTGATATGAATACATTGAGACATTATCCTGGAAAATATAGACCCATCTAAATGTTTGTCTTTTTAATTTCTCTCATTGCAATATACTGTACAATGTGTACATGGGAAGGAAATGGTAGGCCTATATATTGCTTTGTATAAATCCTATTTCTAGAATACAGAAACCCTTATTTAAATGTAAAAGTTATGTCTTTCTTTGCTCGACTTGATCGCTTTCATAATGCTGTATTCAGTAACAAGTAGAACACACTCAATTGATTTGTTGCAGAATTATTGTGTTATCACCCCGGGGGGGCCACTTACATTGACGAGTGGATACCATGCGCGACCAAGAAAACACGTAAAAAGGATGTCTTTTTCAAGATAGGGCACGTTACGTACGTAACGTGATAAGGGTGTCAAAAACACAAAAATAATGAAAAAAGGGTATCTTTTTCGCTAGGAAAGCTACGTGTTTAGGGTCACATTTGCGGGGATGATAAAACAAAATTAAAATGTTGTATAAAGGATGTCCTTTTTCTGGCTTTTTGCCCCAACACTACGTGTTTAGAGTCCCGATTTGCGCGAGGTGAGGAAGGTGGGACCTTACTAAACCAAATGGTGTGTAAATTAGGTAAAACCGACGACCGACGGACCCGTGACACAACAATAAAATTTACTTGTTTACGGGTTCATTTCAGGGAATACTTGCCAAGAGTATAGTTTTGTTTCCAATACTTGTTAAGGGTAGGGTTTCAGACGCCAATACTTGTTAAGGGGTGCATTTTCAGAACATGGAAAATACGTGTTTAGGGTGCTTTTCGAGACCCCGTGGTCGCGCATGGTATCCACTCGTCAATGGAAGTGGCCCCCCCGGGGTTATCACGGGCACTAAAGTGGGCAGGTGATTGCAAAGTAAAACAAAATTTGATAGCTCGAGTGTCAATATTTGTACAATAGCAAATGGAAAATAAAGGCAATGAGTTGGAAATCTTATCGTAATACAAAATAAAGACACAATTAAAATTACAAAAAATCATACATGATTGTTATGAATCCAACCAAATTTATTAATTTTTTTTTACTATGATCAGCCAATTGTGAAATAAATCTCTTACAGTACTGGATCAATCTATCTGCTCATTTGACACTCAAAATGTAGCTTTAAAACAGTTTTATTCCCCTTAATAATTTCCTTTCACTTATTTTGCACAAATCAATCAAAATACAAAAAGATACAACTCATTCTGAAATAATATAAATTATAACAATAAATGCAGAATGAAATAGAAAAAAGGGGTACACTTTAGAGCGGTGGGTGGTGGGACCTACAAATAAGGAAGCCAGAGTTTTAAAGTATGATGAAAGGGCACATTATACCTAAGAAATATACAGTGTAAACATATTTTAGCATAGAGTTAGACTATGGCTTATGAAGTTAAACTGGAGTTCAGAATCAATAAGGGCCCGTGTATTTAGGAAATATATAATTGGGATACAAAATATACAAAATTATAAGCATCCTTAGAAATGAAACTTTCTTTTGAAACAGAGTGATACTACTGAAAGAATGTACATGTATTACTCATTCTAAACCATTCAAAGAATGTTGAGCATATCCTTATTTCTTTATCTGTTGGACTCAAAATCAATTTGTTATATATGCCAATAATTTGTACTCTTCTGTGATTATAAAAGAAGATTATATACAGGAAATTGCTTTATCCACTTCAGATCTGTCATGATAAAAGATAAACACACACAGATATATTTGTAAAGGGGATGAGTGTTTTCACTGGTGCTTTTCAAGTTTACTTAAATTGTAAATGGTCTTCTGTGACCCAATAAGTTAACAAATATAGATTCATAGGTAACAGAAACTCAGACCGAAAATATTAACAGATATATATTCATAAATAAACAGAACTTCAGACTGGAAATATCACTGAGCAATTAAAGAACACATGGTTTTTATTCTTAGAAGTCTTCACTTTTGTATTCATGGCTTCTCTCTTTAATACTGTTGAACTTAATTGTTTGCCTCTGTTAATACAAAAGGCGACAAATTAGAGTGTCGTGTCATACATGAACAGGTACACGTGCACACTTATGCTAGTCTGCAGGCACAGACCCTGATTGGAACTTTGATCAATAAGTGTGCCTCCACGCAAAGACTAGCACATACTGAGCGAGAGAGCCTTCAGTACACAAGGCATGAGTAGGCTGCACATTCAGACCCTTAACTCGAGTGAAGGGTTTGCCCAGCAGACTACACTTATGCCTTGGCTTCTTTGGCACAATATGATGTGTTTGTCAAGGTTTCTACAAGATTTCAGTCAAGTCATTTCAGTCATCTGCGGAAATTGTAATAACATGATTCTTTCTTAGAGGATGGAGAGAACTGAGCACTCGGCCATATAACATGTACTTGGTGTATAAGGGAATGTGCATGCATATATATTGAAAACAATAGGGAACTAGGATAATAAAAGAGCAGACATGTACTTGTAAGTAGGAAATGAAATTAAATATTACATACCATTGTAATTGTACCTTTTCTGCAATTGAATATGATATTACATTTTAAAATCAAACAAGTTCTGATTTTTAAAATTTTTTATTTTACCTCTTATGCTGCGATATATATGCTACAGCAACAGATACAACATAAAGCATTAAGACCACTAAAGCAAGGTGAACAATTGAAACAAGGGAACTAGGATAATAAAAGAGCAGACTTGTACTTGTAAATAGGAAATGAAATTAAATTGCATACCATTGTAATTGTACCTTTTCTGAAATTGAATATGATTTTACATTAATCAAACAAATTCTGATTTTTAAATTTTTTTATTTTACCTTTTATGGTGCAATATATCGTCGGCGTTCATCCGAACCGTCGTTTCATTCATTTTTGGTCCAAAAAAAAATTTGATTTTGAGATTTTTGCAGAAAATTAATGTACAAGTCCTATTCTATTCATAACTGAATTTCTAGGCAGCAGTTTATTTTAATTTCTGAGATATGAGCCTGGGATTTTCACAGCGATGCCATAGAAATTTTTAATAAAATGCGAAAAATCCCATTGGAAACGTGTACTGTAGCAGAGCAATACAACATTTTGACTGACCGCGATTTCAATGTGCGTGGTCAACCAAACTATCGTATTGGCCATCTGCAATGCATTGACTTTGCACGTGAAAAGCGATACGACGTTTTGACTGACCGCGCGCATTGAAATCGTGGTCAGGGTTGTTGTATTCCCTATGGCGTTTTTGTACAGGCGAAATCTAAACCGCTCAAACTGAAATTACAAGCACGGAGCTCTTTTGTGATATTTTCTATGATCCTTGGTTTTGTGTAAAAATAAAGATACCATTGTCAAGCAATTGTCTTGGTCTTTCCAACCATGTATTTTTCTAGCAATGAATATGTTGTTAGGCTGGAGAACCAAGTGTGAAAATTATACTAATCTTTGAAGTCGATTTTCTCTGAAATGGGTCGTATGTGTGATACAACCGTTCGGATGACCACCAACGATATACTGTATGCTACAGTAACAGATCTATACAACATTAAGGATTAAGACCACTAAAGCAAGGTGAACAATTGAAACAAGGTGTACATTAATACACATCGTACATAAGCATACATGTATATGTACATGTATGTGTATATTTAGCGCACTTTTGGCTACATTTTCACAAAAGTTTGTACTATTCAGTTTAGATGAACCTCTGGAGTAGACATGCCTTGAATATTGTTGAATACAGTTTATATTTGGGTTTTTATACAAAAAATCCATAGTTTCAAGGAATTTTACAGTCCATCAGAATACTGATAAATGATGATGGCTGTTTTTTTAATGTTTATTTTGTGATATTACATCGGATGGCTCTGAATGGGCAATGGGATACCAATTTTTTCACAAGTTACGTGTAAGGCCAATTTTGCACAAAGATGTTGAAATATTGGAGTGGAATATGAGAGTTCATTTTATTGCCCACAAAAGCAACTTGTACACTCCTTATACTTGGACAGAGAGGGGGAGGAAGGTGTTGAGGGGGGGGGGGGGTGTGACTGCTCTGAATGAATCCTTAGCAAGATTTTCACAGTGACTGCAATAAATAAGTTGCAAAATACAGAGATACATGTACATGTATGTGCATGTAGTTATCCTGATTATTTCTCTTTATTTAACAATAACATGGATAGGTCTTGGACATTAGACATTGAGACAAAAAAAAAAACATCTCCCTTGTTCTCATCCTCATGGAATATGGAATCCAATTGCCACAATAAGTGTTCACATACATTTTATAGGTCAAGAAACAGGTATTTCTCAGAGAAATTGACCAATCAGAATCTATAATTCATTATTAACAATCAAGTCCATTCAGGGATTAGTTTCTATGCCCTCAAGAATTGAGGGGGAAAAGACTTAGGGTAATGCTTCTATTTCATTATGGTATATCTAGCCATTCTGTATTATTCTGGTAAGTCAAGCAGTCACTGCCAAGCTTTCCATGTTTAAGGATTTTATTTTTGTTCATACAATATCTTGTAAAATAAAGCCTTGTTCCACCTTATTAATATAAAACTCATGTACACATGGATAGTGTATTCATCATGAGCTTACTTTTGTTTCTTAGTTTATGACTTAGTGGAAAGCACTTTTTTCATTATAATCTAGAAGGATAAAAAGATGACCCTTCAACCGTCTTGGTGGAAAGCACTTTTTTCATTATAATCTAGAAGGATAAAAAGATGACCCTTCAACCGTCTTGGTGAAAAGCACTTTCTTCATTATAATCTAGAAGGATAAAAACATTATATGACCCTTCAACCATCTTGGTCTTCAAGATTTTGTCTCAGTACAAGTACCTTAATTATGTTTTCTTTTAAATTTTTGCTTGTTCATAATACAATTTGACTACTGCACTTTTACTACCTTTCTTTGATGATTGTCTTGTATTTACAATTAATTTATTTACACCTCACTGAAATGTTTATTGGCAGCTGCATGTGCATTTAACATTTAGTTGGTGAAACTAGGCTATTGAACTAAAACATAAATTTCATCTGTTTGCTCTGCTTTCTTTAACAATATTAAATGATGACTCTGCATGCTCACACTTGCAGTTATTTTTCAGTTCTACTAGTTCTCTTGAGATGCTCTTAGATTGTCTAATCTTGAAAATATACATTACAAGAAGAATGATGAAACTCACGAAGCAGATTACAGTGGATACATGTATAATGAATGGATAACTTGCTATGGCAGTTGATAGTTTTATTGGTAGAATTGTCCTTGGATGTATGGTGGAGTATTCTTCTATCAATCTTTCTGTAGACTTTTCTGATGTCTCTACATGTAGGTGTTCGGTGGTGAGAGTCATTGGACATGGATCTGTGATGTTGGTTAAAGCATTGTTGTCAGTAGGATGCAATTGACAGTCTTTGCAGTTGCAGATGTCTTTGATATCTTCCGAACTACTAGAGCAACAGTACACGGGACCAGGGTCTGCTACTCGAGCAAGGATCCTTTGCTTCAAAATTCTACTTTCCTCAACGGCTCTACTCAGCGAGGGTAGCCTCATTCGATTTTGATAACATACAATTTGTCCTGTTAGACTGCCTACGGGAGCTGTACATTGTAGCGATACCCATTCCTCATCGGTATATTCCCCTTGTGTTGCACAACTCGCCTTTCCGGGAGGATAGTCTACATGTAGCATAATTCTAGGATAATCTGGAAGCATTTGGCCATTCTTGTAAGCTGTGAGAATGTATGTTCCTTGATTGTCTCTCGAGACAGGATCAATCGTCAGTTGTAGTGAACATTTGCTAGCTCTGGTATCATTCCATTTGTTCAGAAAATGATGTCGGGGTAAAGGCGTTTTCTGGGGAATTGCGGAATTATAAAATGGGGTCCTATAACTGTATTGTAATGTGACCCTTGTACTATCGCACGGATAGGTAAAATTTAATTCTGCAAGCTCCCCCTAAAATGCATTAACTGTGGTAGGTTCGTTGGGTATTGCCATAGCAATTAGCAGAAGAACTGTGATATGTATTTGAAATGTCCAGTTCAGTAGAATCTCCTGTGCCATGGGTATTTTCTTGGCTAAGTTTGGATACCTTTGAAGAAAATAAACAAATTCTAAAATGACAATATGCTATCAAATTCAATGTTACACACAAAAAAATCAATAAATTTCATTGTAAGACCTGCACATAAAAAATAGTAAACGTATCAATCATGCACAAATTACAATTAAGATTTAGATTCAAGGCTCAGTGTATGTACAATGTAATTTGTCCTAATACGTGATTATGAAGCTTTTTTTTTTTAATTTTGACATATGTATTATTCCAGTGACTATTTTTATCAGATTACATATTCTACAACAATAAAAAAAAAAATGTGTTCAATGATATAAAGTATACATAGTTTTGTACTCTTATACTTTATGTTCTGACAGTTGATTAAAAAAAAGTGGAAATGAAAAATCTCTGAACTTACCCAAACTGAATACAGTCGTTTGAATTTGATGATTTTGAAAAGAAAAAGAAATGTCTGTAATCTAACAAGAAAAATACTTTGAATGAGTCAAGGTTCAATGTGTGTTTACTATTTATACTAAGTGCTGGAGATGTGTGCCCCACTCATCAATTCAATATTTGTTGTATTGCACGTGTATGTACTCAGAGTTTTTTTTTTCTCAAAACTTAGTGATATTAATAGTGAGGGGGGGGGGGATGCCACAGAAATTTAACTGTGGCTCAAGTCATTAATTGCATTATATTTTCTGCAGAATTATGTTGATGAATATGCAATAGTGTACATTCTGAGCTTGATCTGACCAATGCGGCAATGTTTATATACCGCACTCAACTGTTTTTCATGCCATTTTAAGTCACACTTCCAAACACCCTTGAGATATTACCTTGAGAGTCCATTATCCATATAAAACAAATATTATATAAAATATGACATATCCCTTAGATGTTTGAAAGAAAATTTCTTAATAGTTCAATGAAACAAATAACAAATGTTCTTTGAAGCCGCATTTTAAACCTCTTCAAGTATACACAGAGTGTAAATAATCAGATTCCACTTTTTTAATACCAATTCTTTACCCATCTTTAAATCAGTCTATAATACAAAATTACTTTGCCAGAATTACTATGCCAATACTCTAGGTTTGTGCTTTTAAGATCAGAACCTTCAAGATTTGTTTTCTCTTTTGTTTAACTTCTTAAAGTTTCCATGGCAGAGAATGAATCATTATATGGATGATTTGTGGTACACGATATATCTTGTGGTTAGACTGTTCTTGATTTGTTTTTATCTTGGTTTGGCACCGATCAATTGTTTAGGGTGCATTTGCTTGTTCAAAGTGAACTTTTATGCTCTTTCAATTTAGAAACCACAAATGAGAAGCAAGTACCAGAATCTGAAGGTGAAAAATGAGGCACTCCTTAGGCAACTTGAAGAGAGACAACAAAAAATAGATTCACTTAGCACCAAGAAAGATTCATTGGAAGAGGTATGTATGACTTTCTATGTCTGTCTCCCTTTTTTTTGGATTACCTTTTCTTTCTCCTCATTTGCATTGTCTCTGCCTCTCTTCCCCTGCTTCTAAAAAAGGTTTCCTTTTCTCTCTTTATCTTTCTCTTTATCTTTAGGTCTCTATTCTTCTCGTATTCTCTCCCTCTCTTCTCCTACCCCCTCATGGAATTCCTCAAACAAGCTATTGGCACACAAATTGGTAGCCTGACTTATCTGGGTATGTAGGAGCGCCTTGAACACCTGACAAGGATATGTTGCACAATACCCTTTACATGTCATGTTATTATTAATAATGGTTATTTCATATTTTCAGGAGCTTCAACATTCCCAAGTAAAGCAGGAGGCAGTTCGTCTCTATGAGCAGCTGCATGAGCTGGAGGATAAGAAGAACCAGTTGATTGCTGAGGAACAGTCCAGGGGCACTCCTGCAGAAGAGAGAGAGAAACTCCTCAAACAAGTCAAGGAAGATAACCAAGAGATTGGCAGTATGGAGAGACAGTAAGTTGTCCTGTCTTGTAGGGGGATTAAGTCTCAGAAGTAAAAAAAAAAACATCTTAAAGCATTTTAGTGCTGTCTTGTAGGGGAATTAAGTTTCTGAGGTAAAAAACATCTAAAAGCATTTAGTAAAGGGTAATAATGAAAAAAAGAAAAGAAGATTAGAATTGTTACCACAATTGAGACGTTTTGTAGGTGTATTGCACTATACAAGAATAGTTTTATTATTATTATTATTTTCTTCTTCTTCTTCCTCTTCTTCTTCTTCTTCTCCATCATTATCATAAGTATTATTATTATAACTCACCTGAATATGTTTGTGTTGAATTTGTATTTTACCTCTACATGAGTACATGTAGTACAGGATTCGTTAATGAATGAACCTGTACAAATATTTGAGGGATTTATGTGGATAGTGAGACAGGGTAATTATTAGTGTTGATAAGTGGAAGAAGGTGTCTGAAAATTAAAGGTCAATTCCACACCAGAAAAATGTTGACTTGAATTAAAAGAGAAAAATTAAACAAGCATAACACTGACAATTTCTATCAAAATCGGATGTAAAATAAGAAAGTTGTGACATTTAAAATTTTTGCTTATTTTTCACAAAACAGGTTAATGCACCACTCAGCAACATGCAAATTAGACAAGTTGATGATGCCCCTCATTCACTATTTTTTTTATTGTCTGAATTGTACAATATTTCAGTTTTTACTGATTTGACAATAAGGACCAACTTGACTGAACCATCATATGTTAAAACAATGGTTATTCCACATTTATTGAACATTTCATATTTCATATAATAAAATACAAAAGAAATAGTGGATGACATCATCATTCCCCTCATTTGCATACCAACCAGGATGTGCACATAACTGTCATGTAAGATTAAGCGAAACTTAAAAATAATTTCCTTATAATATATCTTATTTTACATCCAATTATGATGAAATTTTTGGTGTTATGCTTGTTGGATTTTTCTCTTTTTGGTTCAAATCAACTTTTTGTTGGGGTGGATTTGTCCTTGATAGCAAATAAAAATTAAATTCTCTGTGGTGCTGCAGTTGTTCAAATAGAATTTATGGACTTAAATAATCTTGTAAAGCATCTGTAATTCTTTCCTTCCAAGAGCTATCCACTCGGGGGGGGGGGCAATTTTGCCACTTACATGTAAATGAAAATTACGAATAGAAATAAATCTGATCATCTGGTTTTAAACGGAGAGAACAATTTCACGTCCGATCCGGGACGTTTCTTCAGCTTGTCTGAACTGGCGGGAAATCATCGTCGCCGCTTGGTGACGTCGCAATCGATTTCCTGCCAGTTCAGATGAGCTGAAGAAGCATCCCGGATCGGACGTGAAACTGTTCTACGTTTCAAACCAGTAAGTCTAGATGATCAGCTTTATTTCTATTTGTAATTTGTATTTCTTCCTGGATGAATCAAAACATACATCAGCTTTACATGTAAATTCTTAAAAGACTAATTTTCAAGATTGATATTAATGATCTACAGTACATTTTCTCAATACAGGTAGTCATCATCATACATTTCCTTTTCAAGACAAAATAAGATAATTTTTTTTTCTTTATAAATATTCTTTTGCTAGAATAAAAGAGATCAAGGAAAAGCTTGAGGATACTATGGAAGAAATCAGTCAAGTGGATGTTGACCTTGAGGAACATCAAGGTAATGTGTATGTATATGTAAAGAGCCTTTTGTAATCATGCCCCTCTCCTTTATCCAATGTCAAATAATCTGCATCACATCAACAATAATATTAATAGCTAAATTTTTGTAGGTTTTTTTTTTCTTGAGGACACAATTTGCAACTATTATTACCCAACTCTCAATCAAGACCTATCAATGAAAATCATGTTCACTATTTCCCAAATATTAGTAATCTAAATTATTTTCATAGTAACCGCACACGATATTTGATTGGAACGTATGCAGTGCAGTGCCAATGCTGGAAAGGGGCAAACAATCCACTTTTTATCCAGAGTCCGCATTATTTAGGAATCTTGTTCATTAATCGAAGATGAGATCCAGTGCTCTTACAGTGTGAACAGCAGCACTACCGGAATAATAGAGACCATTTGTGTCCTTACACTTTCATTCATTCACTTTTCAAGAAATAGTTTGTCTATCATCTGCGCCCACAATTATGAATGTGGTGTATTTAGTGTGTCATTGGTGTGCTTTGACTGACAAAGCTTCTCTATAATTGTGGTAAATCTATGTTGAAGTGTTGGTCATTATTTAAGTTTATTACTACATTAAATGAATGTGTGTCCAAAATGCTGTGGATGATATGAAATTTAAATGTATGTTAGGAGATGAATTTTGCCATTTCCTATGGGACCCTTGTCAAAATAATATTAACTGTATACAAGTATCTCTTCTTTTTGATACACAAACATTTCTGAAGTATAGCATGGGCTAGATTTCTGATACGTAATCGTTTTGCACCATTAAGTTGCAATGAGTATTCAAAGGGCCTTCTTGAATGAAATTGAGAATATTACCAAGAAAGGGTGCTAAATATGCTAGATATCCCCAAAGGTAAAATTTAATTTTTTTTGGGACAGATAATCAATTGATTAAAAAAAGTTTAACAGTCACTATAGCATTGGAATATTAGATGATACTCCAATAAGATTTTCCACATTATTCAACCTTTAAAAAGCATCACAGAGCCATGATACGATTGCGAATTTCATTTTATTTTGCCTATCTTTCATTTCCTAGGAGAGAAAAATATGAAGTACAAAGAGCTGAAGAAGAGGGAAGAGAGTATGAATGGTAAGTTAATTTGCTGGCACTGAGGTATATTTAGTGAGAATATGCATTGGTTTTTAACTTTGATGGCCTTTTCACAAATGGTCAGGTTGGATGTTAGGCTATCTGTAACTCAAAATATTTTTTTTTATGCACAGACACATATTTGACACTATACCCAATAGCAGGTCTGGAGTAAAGACTAGATGCCAAAGGTTCTGTCTTTGTCAGATGAGAGCCAGCCAGACAGTACATAGTGAATCTAGTCTCATTAGTTCAGACTCTGTATTATGCACTATGCGAATTACGAAAACCAAAAGTCTGTGCCTGCAGCCTACTTCGGGAGGGGGGATGTATTTCAGGAAAGTTGTCAGCTCTGACACCGATCGTTAGCTGTGACCATTTAAGTGAAATACTTGGTTTTGTTTGACTGAGAAGCATTGAAGTCTGAATGTTACTATAGTAACTGCCAGAAAATGACAATTTGGTGCTCTGAGCAGTTCATTTTCCATGTCTGTGGTCTGACCAGTTTATTGTACTGCAAGTAACTATGATGGACTTGACCTCTTATGATATAAAATATGGTGATTAATCTTTATGATCTTTTGTCTATTTATAATCTATTGGCCTTTGGCCACATGTTGAATAAAATTAAATATAGATTACATAACATTTACTCCAATTATAGTCACTTTACTCAGTGATTCCAGACCAGTCTGTTGAGATAATAAATTAGAGGGCGCATCATTGTGACTTCTTTGTTTTTGTTTTCCCTTTTTGCAGAATTCCTTGAAACGTTTGAAAGTGCAAAGAAAGAGGAAATAGTAAGTTTATTTTATGTAGAATGTAACACATATCATTCTCCCTGAATATTCTGTACCAGTTGCTTTTCACAAATTATAAGAATAGTCAATTCAAGTCACATTCATTCATTCTTGAATTATCCAAAGATATGCATTAAAGAGCTTGTGATTACTGTACCGTTGATTAATCTTTCCTTGTGTTGTTCATGGACCTTTTGCTTGTTGCATCTCAAAAACAAGAGAGATTTGTGAAGTGCTGGCTTCAAAATGCCCTCCTTTTTACAGCATCAGTAAAGGGTGATTGTCTCTAGATCGTTCTTGCAACAGTGTGGTCTAAGAAGCATATTTTGAAGGAAGTAATGTACAGAGCTGCCAAGTAGTACGATTTTCCGTATTTAGTACGTTTTTGCAACCAAAATACGGCAGTACGTTTTTTTCTTTAAAAAATATGTTTTTTGTGAAATTTATTGCGAAAAATCATCTCTATATGTCTCTATTTCATAAAACGTACACAAATATGGTTATTAGATCAATGCAATTTCAGGTAACTTGTTTTTTTTTCAACCATTTTGTAAAAACCAGGGTGAGATATACACAAGTTTCAATGTTTTTTTTTTTTCATCTGCAAGAGCAGTGCACATTTAAGCTTGCATGCAGCTTGAGCGCCGTGATGGGCAAGTGCGCCAAGCATTTTATTATGAAATACACTTTTTTGGGGAAAAATACAAAATATTTATATCACACGGTAAAATTACTGATTTTTTTGTCAGAATACTGATTTTGGGGGATAAGAATACTGAAA
The DNA here is from genome assembly GCF_037042905.1 of Lytechinus pictus. NCBI lineage: Eukaryota > Metazoa > Echinodermata > Echinoidea > Temnopleuroida > Toxopneustidae > Lytechinus > Lytechinus pictus. The sequence goes on along the minus strand of NC_087255.1, from coordinate 29,442,464 downwards.
ATGCAAAATACAACTTGGCAGCTCTGAATGTATGTTACAGGGAACAAGATGTTACAGCTTTTTGGATGGGATGTATATTACTCCTGTGAAGGGGAGGAAGTGCACAGGTGAACCTAAGAAAATGTGCTTAAAATCAGATAAAGCATTAATTCACTCGGGCATGATTGGAGAATCCAAGAGGGATTACATCAGAGGAGGGGGGGGGGGGGAGAATTCAACCTACTTTACTAATTAACATGTTTATTAGTCTAATAGCAATTTTCTGAGTGTGAATGAAATACAAACAATTACCATAGCAACCCATTGGACCCTATGCTTGACATATTTTGCGCTGGGGTCTATTTGCAAATATGTATTTTACTATGATCAAATCATGGCCAGATTAGATTTGAGTTTCTTGTTGTCTTTTATCTTGTGTGTTTTTCCAGGAAAGGAGAAGTACCAGTGAAGAAACTGTTGTTACGCTCCTGTCTCACACCAGCAGGGTAAGGTCAAAGAAATTCTTATTTGTAACTGAGCACTCATTTTGTGGTGGAGGGTTGATATTATTCTTATTTCCTTCCTGGAAGTTTACAAACATATACACGTATCAAAGCTAATCACTTTAAAACCGCTCTATTACAACCTCTTTGAGCAATGTTATGACCTCATTACAACCCTTCATCCATATCCAGAATGTAACATTTAAAGTATATATTCACTACCATGATGAGTGTATTTTTTTTAACATTCATTTCATATTATTTGTGAAGAAATCAGATGCTTTATTGTTCTTCCAGGCATCCCTGTTTTTAATAGAGATCAAGTTGTCATATGAAAGCCAAGTAGACTACATTTGTGACCAGCCACCCCCAAACCAATAAGTTGACCTGGGCCCCATCTTACAAAGAGTTGCGATTGGTCCAATCAATCGCAACTATGGAAAGCCAGCAAAGTCAACACATAAAATGCATGTTTATTTTTTTTTAATTGTAGATATGAATGTATATCCATAAATTGATTGATTTCTTGACAATTTAATGTGATCTCCTTTGTTTACAAAGGACATTTTGCAAATTTCCTGTAGAAAAAATTATGACACTGATGGATTTCCATAGAGTTACGATTGATTGGATCAGTCGTAAGTCTTTGTAAGGCGGGGCCCAGAATTGATTTTGAGACTTTCACTGCATTACGAAAATACACCGTTTGGGGTTTCACCGCTGTTGGGGTCGCAAACTGCGGTAATAGACCCCATTTTTCGTTTGAAACTCTCATTTCTCATTTGAACATTTCCAAGCCCCGATAAACCCATCTTGGCCAGGTAATCCCCGTTGTCTCAATTTCACCTCCACTGGCCAGTAAAGCCAAGGACGAAATGATAAACAACAGCTGTGCTATTACGTAAGACTTCTCTGCCTGAAGAAGGAACTTCGGAATTAAATTATTGTCTTCGATATTTAATCACGTTTTCAAAGGCATATTGTATTCAGACATCCAATATTAGTCCTTTTTCAATTTCGAACGAAGAAAATCGACCTCGAAATAAGGAAAATAAGCGAATAAAAATTAGGTTATGCTTTGCATGCAGGGACTGCCCTTAAAGCGCTGCGCACACGATGCATTCACCGCGTGTATACACGGAACTCCATAGCAGGCTCTTAGACACGTTGCAATCCATCGTGTGTGACCCCCTGCTGTGCTGGGCTGTCGCGTTATCTTCAGACCGAGGTCAAGAAACAGGTGTTTTGATACTTAAATTTCTTGCTTGGGGGCAGTTCGGGATTATAGTGGTTGGAGAAGAGAATTGGTGAAAACGATCTGGGGTATAGCCTTCTCAAACGGAGGTATTTCGTCATGGAGATTGAAAAAGCACATCCTAGGCTTTTAAATGATATATGAAATGTCACAATTGATCAACAAATCCCACACAAGTACTTGATTGAATGTAGAGGAATTCCAGTGAGAGCTTAAAAAATGAGAAGAAAACAACGTTTGAAGTTCTGGGCTCACTCAATCATGAGATGTGCACACTGTGCAATCTCGATGAAACTTCCAAATAATTAATCTGCAAAAACATGTTCAAAGAAACTTGTGTATCTTTTTGTTGTTTCCTATTCAAATGGAAAACTTGAAATTTTGAAAATATGAAGAAGAATTACTCTTTCAGATCAGCTAATTTTCCAAATGTTGCCTTTTGAAGAGCAAATTACTATTTTTACAGAGAACCTTTCCTGGCGACTTATTATTGGATTTGTAATGACCTTTTGCTCGATGAGCTCATACATGCATCTTTGATATCATAACTGGGGCCTGTTGCGTTTAAACGCAAGTAAAAAAATCAATCGTAAGTCAAAAATGCGCGCTGTTGATTGGTTGAAAATCAAGTTGCGCATGATTTTTAGAGTTGCAATTGATTGCAACTCTTTTGCAACAGGCCCCAGGGCAGCTCCAGAAAAGCTTAATTTTAACGGCAATTTTTGATTACTGAGAAGGAGTTGTCTACATCAATTAGGAGACTGCTGTCAGGAAATGTGTGTTTGCCGCCATTGCCATATTTTAAAAAATACAGCTTTTTCTCTGCTGTCTTCGCAATTTTCAAATGTTTTAAGTATGAGGTACAAGGTTTAATAGCCCAGCAACAAGTAAAAAGTGAGATATTTGTGATTTATTTTCTGTAGAATCTTGGGCGTCAGAAACACATGCCAACCCCTCAGGAACTGGCCAGGATGCAAGATGACTTGAGCTTTAAACAGACCGAGATGCACAAATCAGAAGCTACGGCTTCAGGACTCACAGGAGGTACCTCACACCTACTACCCCTTCTACTTAATCCATCATTTTCTTCTCCCTATTGGAGAGAATGCAGTTTCCCTTAGTGTGTTCACATTGTGGACCATAACGTGAAATTACCTTCACACTGTTAAATTTGAGCATTTTAAAAGTGTGAATCCCACCTTCACATAGTCCACTATATGAGCACACTGTGAATATTCACACTGTGACTTACAAGGTGTCTACAGAGTATAATTGCATTCAACTTGAGCGTTTTAGCACTGTTAATTACATATTCATGTAATCCACTGTGTGAAAGCTACATGTATGTGAAAACACTTTGTGACATCATTCTTACCAGCAGGGATGTATGTCTCTTAAAAAAAAATATATGTTTAATCTTTTTTTTTCTTCAGCTGTTTTGTTCTTTCTCAGAAAGAGGAGTTAACTTCAGTCCGCCCCACTCATTCAATTCCTTACTCTGCACCTTGGGCACTCTGCCGAGTGGATTTGGCGCATTACAAATCGTATATATCATTATTATGTCAATTTCTTTTTGTATTCTATATTTTACCTGTTTATATGCCTTTTATCCCAAGATCCCTATCTTTTTCTCACAAGAGTGTTTTTACTACATCAACCAATTGGTTACATTGCATCATATGACATTTCTCTCCCCTCTCCATCAGAATCTTCTCGGCTCCAGATGGATCTTCAGAAGGTGGAGCAGCTGGAGGGTAAGATCACAGCGGAGCTGGAGTCTCTCAAGGTGCGTATCAAGGAGATGGAGGAAGAGCTCCAGACTTACTCTGACCTCGACTCACTGCAGAAGAACGCTGATCTCAAGAAGAAGGTGGGTGCAAGTGTTTAATTTGATACTTTTGGAATTGTTTATTGGTGCCTGTGGGGTTTAAAATAATACAGTCTATGGGGAATGTTTTACTGAAGAAGGGAGAATGACAAAATCTCAATCCCACATCGAACAGCGAACAGAGAAATGAAGAACTTAGGAGACACAACAAAGTCTGGTAGTGCACTGATTTTATTAGAGGGCTGCTTTGCCACATTAGAACTCAAATCACATCTACAATTTACATATACATGTATTCAAATTACATAAAATCAACCAATCAAAGTAGAGAGAATGGAGGAACCAACTAAAAGTGGAAGAGTCTAATTCATAAAAATAACCAATAAGAGATAGAGGATGGAGATGAATAAGATGTTGGGATGATTACATAATAAGAATGTTGAACAAAAGAATCAGATGTGGGAATGTAATGAATGAACACATCTGAATAGGAAAAGAATGACGAGAGAAGCAGGTTGAAAGTCAAATGGAAATGGATGATAGCAGAAGCATCAAGAATGTGCTGAAATAAATACCAAAGCAAGAACTGTAAATAACTAAACAAAAAAAGGAAACCGAATGTCAAAATAACGGTCCTACAGTACCCATGGGTGAGCTTTATACATGTTTTTACAATGAACATGTTTGCTGTATATCATTGATTGTATTCATTTGTTGTATGTATTTTTAGCATATCCAGAGATGCCAACCCTCCCAATTTCATCGGGAGGCTCTCGAAAATTCATCCCAACTCCCGCCCTTACAATTACCATTCTTATCCTCCCGAAATTACGATTTTTTGCATTGATCGAATTGGATTGGAAGTACATGTCTGTCTGCTAACTTTAGCATGTAGTAACTCCATTACGTTCGCTGCTACTAAATTCTGTGTGACAGGCAGACAAATAAGGAGCAGCGAAAAGCTGGTGCATGTAATATGCCCAACGGGAATCCACTGTGCACCAGGCCGGTAGGCCCGGCTAGCTTCGCGAGACGTGTGCGCTCGCGGCCGCTGGATTTGTCGAGTCGTGCGGTGGAATATCGGTGTGTGATTTCGGCGTATTGATGGGTTGATATTGACACGAAATGGCGGAAAATCAACAAAAGAAGACTAAGAAATGGTCAGACGTATAAGACTGAAAACCAATAATAACCAATACATGATATGATATCATGTATTGGTTATTATGCTGAATAAACCATTCATTTTTTCAAACTGAATGTAATTGAATTTATATTGGTTTTATTTTGTTCTAGAAATTACAAGAAGACAAGATTACTCTAGCAAGAAGGAGAGATGTCTTAAAAAAGAGTAAGTATGAACCTTTATATCCTACATTAGGGACCACGAAAAATAGTGTGTGTAACAGACCTGTAGATCATTTAACCATTATAATTTTGTAATATAATGGTTTTATAGTTTTGACAATAGATGAATGTAATTTCATGTTGCTAGCCAAGTTCAAAGGTCATGTGGTGTCAGTTAATTGGTACCAACTTTAAACAAAAGTTTAAGGTTTTTTATTTTTAAATACATTTTAAATCACAAGTCTTTATTCTGGTAGACTTTGATAAAACAGTAATAAGGTATCACAAATTACATGAGTTTGATGTCAGGACACTTGGTCAAGATCAATTGAAGGTTATTTGAGATCAATTAACTTTGAGTTTGATAGAGAGTTATATGTATTCATTTTTTAGAAAAGTCTTTAATCAAATAAACTAACACTTGTGTGAGATTATTGGATATGTACAATATTAAACAGAGAAATTCCAGTTTTCAAATTAGAGGTGAAAGGTCATTTGAGGTCATTTAACTTCGGATTTTGTTATTTTTTACAAATTAATACATATATACATACATACATTAAATATTTATATTGCGCCTTCCCATTATCATGCTCAAGGCGCTTTACATAAAATATGACAAGTAAAATTTTTCTCTCCGAGTGCTTACAGAAATAAAAAAGGGTAGAAAACAGATACGCTTTTAGCTTATTTTCAATACTCGTAAATTTGAAGAACATGAACGGATATTGATAGGGAGACTATTCCAGATACTGGGACCAGTGAAACTAATACATTGCTGACCTTTCTTGGAGTTCATTTTGTAAACGAAAATGATCTGATCTAGAACGTAACGAATACATGTAGTGAGATTGTTGGACTCGAGAAAGTACATGTAGGCATGAAAAATATTGCTGTTTCAGGTTATTTAAGGACATGTACACAAACAAAGGAATTTATAAGTAATTAATTTTTGGACCGGTAACCAGTGAAGTCTGGCCAATTATACACATAACCAAGCCAAAGTGGTGCACAAAAATTAAACCAGAAATATCTTAAAATCTACAGCCATCTAAAACACAAAAGTCGGCTCTAAATCATCTATACATGTATGTATTACAACCAGACAGTATGAAAATGTCTCGACACAAGCAAAATAAATACCCGAAACAACCTGTAACTTGGAGAGCAGTTACAACACATGTCAGCCTGCTAGGCCACTCAAATCTATGTTTTAATCTAAACATGTTTTCATACTCCATCAAGATTGTATATAAGGAGTATCAAGTATGAGCATTTATGTGAATAAAACTTCAGGTAATCGGATAAGTCAAGGACAGCTTGGGTAAAAATAAACAACCCTGAAAATTGATATTTTGTCTTATCTTCATAAGGAAATGGTCATACTGAATCCATTAATTTCCTTATTCCATGAAAGATTGCATTTACAACATTGCTCTTCATGGCCTTTGGTTATAAGATCGTGCATTTAAATAATGATGAAAAAGAATGTTTGCCATTTTCAATATCACAAAGTCAACAGTCCCACTATTTAGAATTGCATAATGCAGGCGGGATTGCCAGAGGCATTCTAGTTGCTATTGTATGAAACCTAACATTTTTCCCCCATGGGGTGGTATACATGTAACCGCATGATTGCTTCATCTATAACTTATTTGGTGTTCCAAAGAGATGATTTCCATGGCTGAATAGAATGATAATGAAATGTATGTGATACAATCCAATGCATTGAATTATGATATTTTCATTCCAAGGCCACTCCTTTATACTGGTAGTACAAATATCTATATTTAAGCACAAATGGGAAAAGTTAAAACGAAAACCAAATACCTCAAAGACCAATAAGATGGTCATTGAGGCCATTCAATGACCTTTATTAATTTAAGCCTTAAAAGCTGTATTGATTTTTTAGGCCAGGAACTGTATATCTAGTGGAGCAAATTTTATAGTTGCAATGAAAATTAAAGCTGCTTTACCAAATGCTCAATAGACTTGGTTGAATGTATCTCATTGATTTCATTCATACATAGTGTGCTTCCCTGTAGTAAGACCCATCATGGTGATGCAATGTAGCCTATCCCTCGTGTGACTTGGAAATGTGATTTTAAGTTACACTTAAAGGGGAATGAAACCTTTGGAACAAGTAGGCTTGTGTCGAAACAGAAAAATCAAAGAATAAGAAAAAAGAAAGTTTGAGAAAAATCGGACAAATAATGAGAAAGTTATGAGCATTTGAATATTGCAATCACTAATGCTATGGAGATCCTCCCATTGGCAATGCGACAAGGATGTGTGATGTCACATGTGAACAACTTTCCCATTGATGGACTATAAAATACCCTAAAAATGTTTCTTTTTGCTTTTTCTTATAGTGATACAAACACTTTATCCATGATGTATTCTTTAAAAATCTGTATTACATGCCCTCCTATAGAAAGAACGCATGATCTACTGATAGATGTTATTATAAGAGGCAATTTAAGTGAAATATACACTAAAGTAATGGGGAGAGTTGTTCACAAGTGACATCACATCTTTGTCGCAATGCCAATTTGAGGATCTCCATAGCATTCGTGATCGCAATATTCAAATGCTCATAACTTTCTCATTATTTGTCCGATTTTTCTCAAACTTTCGTTGATCTGTTTCTTTGATTTTTATGTTTTCACACAAGCTATCTTGTTTCAAAGGTTTCATTCCCTTTTAATTCTTTGTTAAACCTTCCCCAGGCGTCCAACTTTTATCCAGTCAGTACGAGGCCTTGAAGTCACAGCTCAATGACAATGAAACCCACTCGCAGCTTGGCAACCTCGAACGCAAATGGCAGCATTATGAGCAAAACAACCACGTCATGAAAGAATGTATCCTTTTTATACAATTGGCTGATTAAGCATGATATATGATTCTCTTACTAAATCCGTCCCTTGTGGTTTCATATGGTTACATGTATTTTTATTTCTAAACTCTAATGAAGAAAAAAAATCCTTTATTGTCAAGGATGACATCTAAGAGCCTGTTCAGACCGGCAGAGATAGCGCGATCTAGCGCGCGCTAGATCGCGCTATCTCTGCGGTGTGGAAGGTACAACGTCGTTTCGGTCCGCCCAACAGCGAGCCACGGCGTGCCACTGGAGCACCTCTTGGGGGTGGTCCACGAGAGATAGCGCGGTCTAGCGCGCGCTAGATCGCGCTATCTCTGCCGGTGTGAACCCGAGCTACGATAGCACGCCGGAAGTCATCAAACACAGTTAAAATACAAGAGTCTAGAATCTAGATTAATCAAATTAGAAATACATGCACAATGTATACAACGCCATGAAATAAACGTAGGCCGGCTAGCATAATAGGCACAGCGATATCGAGCTCTCAACTAACTAGTACGGGTTCGTAATAGCGCACGAAATCTTTGACCGCTCTGACCTCATGACGTCACGCGTCATGGCAACAGGACCTCTCAAAAAAGGGGGTGCTACGATAGACCGCGCTATCTCACTGCGGTGTGAATCCGGCGAATGCCAATGGGCGGACCGTGGATCGCGCTACGATAGCGCGATCCACGGTCCGCCCATGGTCCCCCCTTGCGGTGTGAACAGCCTCATACATGAACTGAGGTGGCTGGGCTAGTGCTCATCCATATGTTAGAGTGAGAAAATAGAGAGGAGAGAGAGAGAGAGAGAGAGAAAAGAGGTGTGCCGGGGTGGAAGATAGAGAAATGGGAATGAGAGAAAGAAGAGATAGAAAGAGAATAAGCGGAGAAAGGAATATCACAAGACAAAAGAGGGACTTGTCATATAACATTTATGATGATGGGAGATGGCAAGAGATGCCTTTAGATAATGCTTTAAAATTGGATGCACTTAGCAAGCAGTAGCATGAGGGTATATTTTAATAGGGGTTAGTGGGGGGCAGGGTCAGATGAAGATGTGAATGGATTTTTTTTTTTTTTTAATTCATTTCTTAAAAAAGTAAGAGATTCATACACATAGTTTATAATTTTACAAGAAAACCATTCTATGTTTGTCCTTTTCCTCCATTTAATTTCTAATACTTTAGGGGCATTTTTAACCATGTCACTAACGGGGGAAGGGGAGGGGGGTTACTTAGTTTTTTGGTGTAAATATTCTCGACAGCATTCCTAACATTTGCAAATGAAAAAAATCAGGTACCAAAATCAATTTCTATGTATTTTTAAAAATTTATCATGTATTTCTTTCTTTTTGTTCTTTTTATTTCTATTGTTTTCTATAAAAAAAATATGTTGGCAAAATTATTTCGGCCGCAACTACCATCACATCAAAGGACCGTTAATAAAAGTAAAAATCATCACACATTTTAGCTGAAAACACATTTTTTATTTATTTTACATATGAAGTCACGTTTTTGAGCAATTTTGGGTCTGACATGCACTAAATGTTGTGCAATTTCATGATCACATACCAGGGCATTGCAAATTTGGTCTCAAATGTTTTGCGAGACTTGAATTGAAAAGTCAGTGAGTGGTTCAGTCAAAAAATTTAGTGTGGTGGATTGATAGTGAAAAATGTCGAAGGGGGAGGGGCACTATGCTCCTCCCTCTGGGAGTATTAGGGTTAATTCCTGGTAATTTCATAACTTGTAAAACTCGCCACCCACTCCTGTAGCACTGATCTTTACATCAGCCCCATAATCCTTTGTCATTTAGATTCTGTTGATTTGACATAATATCTAGACCAGTGATATTATTATTCTAACGTTATCGGCATCTGTGCAGTGGGTTATGATTTTTGTCTCACCTGCATAGCAGAGTGAGACTATAGGCGCCGCTTTTCCGGCGGCGGCGGCGGCGGCGGCGTCAACACCAAATCTTAACCTGAGGTTAAGTTTTTGAAATGACAGCATAACTTAGAAAGTATATGGACCTAGTTCATGAAACTTGGCCATAAGGTTAATCAAGTATTACTGAACATCCTGCCTGAGTTTCATGTCACATGACCAAGGTCAAAGGTCATTTAGGGTCAATGAACTTAGACCATGTTGGGGGAATCAACATCAAAATCTTAACCTAAGGTTAAGTTTTTGAAATGTCATCATAACTTAGAAAATATATGGACCTAGTTCATGAAACTTATACATAAGGTTAATCAAGTATCACTGAACATCCTGCATGAGTTTCACATCACATGACCAAGGTCAAAGGTCATTTAGGGTCAATGAACTTTGGCCGAATTGGGGGTATCTGTTGAATCACCATCATAACTTTGAAAGTTTATGGATCTGATTCATGAAACTTGGACATAATAGTAATCAAGTATTACTGAACATCCTGTGCAAGTTTCAGGTCACATGATCAAGGTCAAAGGTCATTTAGGGTCAATGAACTTTGGCCAAATTGGGGTATTTGTTGAATTACAGCCATAAATTTGAAAGTGTGTTGGTCTAGTTCATAAAACTTGGACATAATAGTAATCAAGTATCACTGAACATCCTGTGCGAGTTTCAGGTCACATGATCAAGGTCAAAGGTCATGTAAGGTCAAAGAACTTTGGCCACGTTGGGGGTATTTGTTGAATTGCCATCATATCTCTATAAGTGTATTGGTCTAGTTCATAAAACGTGGAAATAAGAGTAACCAAGTATCACTGAACATCTTGTGCGAGTTATAGTAGTTTTCAAAATCAGCACTGCTGCTATATTGAATCGCGTGATGCAGGTGAGACGGCCAGAGGCATTCCACTTGTTTATTGTTTGATGATGTGGTTGTTCAGACAAGCATGATTGATTTAAACAATCCTGCAATTCCACAGCGAACTAACCTGGTTTTCATACAAATCACTGCTCTTTTATTTGTGATTTGTCTCCCTTTGTTATTCTAGTCTAACAAATATGACTTCAAATGCACCCAATGTTGGCTCATTTTCTGTCACCATATTTGTCCATTGTTCCCTATTTTCTACTTTTATAATGGTAATATCGCTCGGCACTTCAAATATTTTTTAATGATGTCGGTGAACAAGCATGATTGGTTTTATTTTCAATTTTAAATTATCCTGTAAGAAACAAAAAACAATCTTGCATGAAACCGGTGACAAATTGACCCCATTTTCATACAATGCAATGTACTTTTATTCCTGATTTATGATTCTTTTTGGCTCGCCCACCAGAGGTGAAGGCGAGACTTAGGGATCCAAGTGTAGGTCGCTTTTCAACCAAACATGGATGGTAGATGGACATGGGGGACCTGCATGTTATGCTGCAGTCGGAGGTCACATGGTAAGGTCAAAGGTCATTTTCAGGTCAACGTTAAAGTTTACATGCAAGACTCTTATGACACCTAACTCCGCAACCGTAAGTCGCTTTTCAACCAAACTTGTATGGTAGATGGACTTGGGGGACCTGCATGTTATGCTGCAGTCGGAGGTCACATGATAAGGTCAAAGGTCATTTTCAGGTCAACGTTAAAGTTTACATGCAAGACTCTTATGACACCTATTAAACTCCGCAACCGTAAGTCATTTTTCAACCAAACTTGGATGGTAGATGGACTTGGGGGACCTGCATGTTATGCTGCAGTCAGAGGTCACATGATAAGTTCAAAGGTCATTTTCAGGTCAACATTAAAGTTTACATGCAAGACTCTCTTATGACACCTAACTCCGCAACCGTAGGTCACTTTTCAACCAAACTTGGATGGTAGATGGACTTGGGGGACCTGCATGTTATGCTGCATTCGGAGTTCACATGGTAAGGTCAAAGGTCATTTTCAGGTCAACGTTAAAGTTTACATGCAAGACTCTCTTATGACACCTAACTCCGCAACCGTAAGTCGCTTTTCAACCAAACTTGGATGGTAGATGGACTTGGGGGACCTGCATGTTATGCTGCAGTCGGAGGTCACTTGATAAGGTCAAAGGTCATTTTCAGGTCAATGTTAAAGTTTACATGCAAGACTCTCTTATGACACCTTACTCCGCAACCGTAAGTCACTTTTCAACCAAACTTGGATGGTAGATATACTTAGGCGACCTGCATGTTATGCTGCAGTCGGAGGTTACATGGTAAGGTCAAAGGTCATTTTCAGGTCAACATTAAAGTTTACGTGCAAGGCTCTTATGACAAGTGTTATTCCATCCCAGTCATTTCACAATGAAGTTTCGATACAATTCTATTGCGTGCCCTTGCAAATCACAATATTTCTGGTTATTTTCATAAGTGGGCGAGACAAAAAAATCGCTTTTGCCTTGTTGTTATTCTAGCCTGAGAAATTTGACTTCAAATGCACGCGATGTTCTCTCACCATATCCGTCCATTGTTCCCTATCATTTTATTACTTTCATAAATGATAATATTATCTCTTGACACTTCAAAGGGTGTTTTGTAAAGATTATTTAGAGATATCATTCATGCCAGTTGTAATAACACTTTAGAACAGAATCCATCAAAATGACGAGGCGAGTCTAACTCACCTTTTTTCCCCCAAATGTGAACGGAAATTATCAGCCCAACAAGGCGAGTCTGATTCGCCTTTTCTGCCCCAACAAAAATGTAGGATCAGACCTGCGAGCTGAGGGAGACACGGCACTTTTTTGCAGTGTGGACAGAAAGCCGAGTCTACCCCGGCTATTTTTTGCGAACTTCTGGTGTATCTTGCGTGCTTAATTCGAGTTTTGGAGCCACACAGTCTGTCCAGAGTACACTCGATTTTATGCACAGTCCCATACCTTACGAATTGTGTATCGTGAATCTGCTTTCCATCAGTTATGTGCAAGCAAGTCACGGCACTAATATACTGGTATATGGTTAATTTTCAAGGCAAGCACGCACTCACCAGAGTTTGTTTAGATATTTATCGCGGAGGATTGTGAGTAATTGGCGAAACTGACAAATGAGGCGAGTCTGCTTCGCGAGCTAGGGCTAAATGTGAACGTGAGGGAGAAGACCCCACGAGCCGAGGCTGACTCGCGAGGCGAGTCTGATCCGTGAGCTAGGGCAAAGTGAGAACGCGGTATGTATCGCCCGATAATTTCTCTTATGTAAACGTTTCTCCTCCGCAGGCATGCCTGAGCATTGAGCCAGGGTTAGACGATAAACAACAGCTTTGATATTACGTAAGAGCAGCTCTGCTTGCTCACTTCATAATGAACGCATGCACAGAACTTTTTTCTTACTAAAATAATAACTTTGAAAGTTTGAATGTCATTGCATATTCATTGTTCAGTTTTGATGTTTAGTGTTTGATTTTTACTCATTAATTTCAGCCTGGAGTTCCTGTAACTTCAATTTCTCTTTTCAATAGCAACTATAGGAAAATTATTTTCTATTTCAATTTATATCATGTACTAATCTTTATGATACATTTAAAAAATGTCATGTTTGCGCACAGTGAGGAAGAACAATTATTTGTAGAAAAGAGCCAAATCACAGCACTGCTACCTTCTTCTACTCTCACAGGTATCTACTTTGAAAGTGATATGGAAGCGGAATAAATGAGATGTCTGAAAAGTCTTTAATGGCACTTGTCAAGACTGCATTAATTTGTACAGGACTATGAAATTATGAAAAAAGAAAAAAGGAAAAGCATTCTATCATGGTCCAAAAGTTCATATTGAATGTTTGTTGAAAAATATACATTAGTTTCTATAAGAAAAGAAGTTGATTATTAGTGTACAGTTTATGACAGGTTTATGCTGGGTGCATTAGTGTATGAAAGGTGTAATGTCCATAACGTTTCTTTTATATTTTTTGTTTTGAGATATTATAAGTTAAAATATTATCATAGAAAGTCAAAGGTTAAATACAATATCATTTATAGATCAATCTTGTTTTATTCCATTAGAAAAATCAAAGTAAGAAAGTTCAATTTCAAACCAAACAAACAATCCTCAAATTGGCAACCCCTAGAATAAAATAATGTTACCACTAAACATGTCACCCTACTACTTCAAAAATGTGGACAAATGTGTTATGTCCGTAACGCTTATTAAAGATGTAATGTCCGTAACGCCACAGTTTTGCCTCTTTAGGGTACAAGCCTCATTTTGTTTTTTGTTTTTTCTATAATCTAACTTTAATCCAGAAAGCAGTTTCATAAACTTTAAATTTATTGGTAAATCGGTCCAACTGTGTACCCAAACTCACAGACTATAAATGTATAGGTATGCAAAATGTTTTGTGCAAAAAAGTGTAATTAAATTATATGGTGTAACTACCACAGCAAGTACTGAATTGATTGAAACTTTCACTGTTCATAAGTAATGGTCATATATGAGTGATTCCATGATATAACTTCAGAATAAAAAAGTTGTGTGATCTTTAACCTTTTGAAGATGAAAAAAATTGTCTGAAATGTAATGTCTGTAATGCTGGAACATGAAATAATGTACAAGCCTTGATATTTTTTCTTCTGTTATTCAATGTGATGCATGGGGAAGTATAGAGAAATTAGTATGACATGAAGTACAAAATATATTAACCCTCACCCTTTAAATGACAAAACTTAATAAAGATAAACGCCTGAGATGTCTGAAAAAAATAGACAGTACAGTCAATTTGCTTTTTTGCAGTTACCAATTGACACAGTTTGAAAAATCATATTTTTTGCGAAAACCGATTTCGATGAGCTTTACCAAAATAGATAGTCTCACTCATGCACAAGATTAATAATAATAGCCAATTTTTATATAGCGCTATTCCCAGAACGGCTCAAAGCGCTTTACAGCATATTATTACCCCGGTCATTTCAATCCCGCACTAAAAGTGCACAATTTCCACTCCCTGGGGAGCATTCCTTTCATTCATCGCAGCCTCATTATGGCGCTGGCAAATTCAAACATACAATATGTCAAAAGATTCTGTCAAAAATTTTACTTTTACCTGTTAGATGAGACCAAAGCCTAGGAATGATGTGGAAAAATATTCCCATGTTGTATTTTATAAGAGAAGGGAGACTTTTTTATTGATACTCACTTTATATAAATAGACACACCATCAATACACCTTTTATTTGGGAGGGGGGTGGATGAAGCACCCTTATTGCATCCCCATGTTTTGTTTTCTGACATAAGAGTGAGAAAAAAATTAGTTTATAGAAAGAGAGGGGTGGGGGTGTTGGAGGTAAAAGAGTTAACATGGGAGTGAGGGGAGTAAGAGAAAGATAGAAAGAACAAAAGGGGAATATTTTAGATGATGGGAGATGGCAAGAAACAGGAAATTCTTCAAAATTGGAATCAGGTGGGGTTGGCTTTAAGGTATGTTGATACAGGAAAAGGTATCTGTGAGGGGAAAGTTTCATTTTTTTATATATATAAATAGATGTAAACATGGAGTTTTACAACCAAGCCATATGCTTTCTTTCCTTTATAAAGCATTGTAGTCTTTTTTATACCCTCGCACAAATTTGACTGCAAACACGTAGCTTTCCTCGCGAAATATATACCCTTTTTTCAGTATGTTAGTGTTTTTGACACCCTTACTACGTTATGTACATGTATGTAGCATGTCCAATGTTGAAAGAGAAATACTTTAACTTGTTTCTTTGGTCATGCCTCTTGTCCACTTGTCGATGGAAGTGCCCCCCCCCCCCCTGGAGAATAGCTTAACATGTCAAATCTTGGGCATCTAAAACTAACTTTCCCCAGGACGTGAATCTTGTGCAATAAGCCTGTTCACGGTTGTAAACTGCGCACGAGCAGAAAAAGGTCATTGGAGACAACCATGAAGGTGGCTTTCAAATTCACTGACATAGGCATTTGTGATTTGATGATTATTCATGAATTCCTTTCAAAATATTTATCACATCCAAGCTGAAGAGTAATAAATAGAGCCTTCATAATCACTGGTATTTGACAGTAGCCTAAACAATAGTCAAATGTGCCAAAGGCAGACAATAAAACAGATTTCCAAACTTTATCTCTGATGTACTATTCTAGTCACCTGGTCTATACAATGCCTTTTGTTCTTAGAATTTGAACTCAAATGGTAAAGCTTACGCAACATCTACATGTGAAAATGATAGTGCTTATCCTAATGAAAAATCACAAAGGTCATTGGAGAAAAGTTGATCATGAGCTAACCGTGAACTGGCTTATTAGAGGAGTGATAATTTTTTTTTTAAATTAAATAAAAGATGCTTCCAATACACTACAGTGCGTCCCAAAAAAAACTATACACTTTTGAAATGGCTGCCAAATAAAAAATGTAGCACTTTGGGGAAAAAGACTTACATATATGGAAAGCCAATAAAGTCAACTTTCAAATGACACCAAAAAGTTGGAAAACTATTCAGGCTTGAGCGAGCACTGCCCACTGAAACAAAGGGTATGAAAATTAGGGTGGGCTGGAATTAGCCTTCCAATTTATGTCAGTTTTTGAGAGGCAGCAAATCCTTTCGAACTTGCAAAGTTAAGGGCGTTGTGATAAATTAATGATCAACCGTGACCAGTTTTGGTTGCATAAGCAAATTTTATAAATTATTAAATTGAACTTTAATGCATGAGTGAACACAAATTACACTTTTTGGGCAGCATTTCAACTTTATTATTTGGATATCTTTTTGGGCAGCATTTCAACTTTATCATGTGGATTTCAGCAATGTGTTCATGGGAGTCGGGAGAATAGGGGGTGAGATAGAACTTAAGTGGGAGAAGTAGGTTGATGGAATAAGGCTCAACAGAACATTCAGCCCCTGCCCCCTCCCTCTTTCCCGCCCTCCCCTCCTGTTGAGAGACTAATGGCTATTGTCATGTACGCGTTAAGTCCAGAGCAGAATGTTGATTTCATGATTAATTCTGAATTGGGGCATCAACTTTTTCCTATCAATCATTTAATCGACAATTTATCAGTAAATCAACTCATTCAATGTGCAATGTGATCAATCAAACATTCATTTTTTTCAATTAATTATTTCATTAATCATCATAATCATTAAATTTCTTGGTAATCATTCAATAACAAAACTGACCATCAGCCACCGGTCACTTGGCAGTTATAAGTTTTGAATACGTTACAATCCAGGAAGTGAGATAGAGAGAGAGAGGGGGGGGGGCTGGGAAATGGTGGTGGAGAGGGGAGGGTACATATGACTTTTAATTTGTAATTTTTAAAGGACAAAAGGAAGAGGAATGCTCTTTTAACCAAGTCTTAGCATATCTCGCCCTCTTGCTTGAAACAGGTACCATCACATTACTCTGACTCTCACGAACACACTTCTGAGGTCCACAAGATGAATATGCTACACTAAATTACAATTGCTGTTCACTCATGATTAAATTTCAATTTAGTAACTCATGCAATTTAGTAACTCATGAAATTGCCTAAGAAACCAAAACTTATCTCACTCATTAATTTAGCTTAGCAAGTTCCAAAGGACTAACCACTCAAAAAAACTGTAAGGCTAATTCCTGCCCAGCCTAGCCGAGCTTAGTCTCTCAGGAGAGAAGCGGGGGGGGGGGGGGGGGGTTGAGATGGAGAGAGGGGTTGCTAAATGTTCTGTTGACCTTTAGCCCATCAACGTACTTCACCTACCTAAGTCATATTACCCCCTCTTCTCCTGACTGTCATTAACACATTGTTGAGATCCACATGATAAAGACAAAATGCTGCACTAAAAATTGCAATTCATGATCACTCATGCTTTAAATTTCAATTGAATAACGCATTAAATTTTCACGAACAATAAACTGATCACAACTGATCTTTAATTCACCAAATAACCCTCAACTTTGCATGTACCGAACAAAAAACCTGAAAGAAATTGGAAGGCTAATTCCGGCCCACCCTAATTTTCATACCCTTTGTTTCAGTGGGCAGTGCTCGTTCGAGCATGAATAGTTTTCCAACTTTTTGGTGTCATCTGAAAGTTAACTTTATTGGCTTTCCATATCTATAAGTCTTTCCCCCCAAAGTGCTATATTTTTTATTTGGCAGCCATTTCAAAAGTGTATAGTTTTTTTTGGGACGCACTGTAGAAAATACCTTCATTTCATGGGAAATAAATCAATGTAATACTTTATCATGAAATAAACATTCTCAAAAGAAGTTCCTTTAGAAGTTATATATAGACTAAGTTAGGCTAGGCACTGGCACTAGATTTGTGCTGTGCATGTGCCCAAAAAGTCAATATGTGAGTTGGCCCCAACTATTCTTTTATATTTTTGAGTGAGCCATGTACATGTCGCGATATCTTCTCATTTTCTGACGGCCACATTGTTAAACATTTAGCCTTTTACATTGTGTTATATGCCTGAATGAAATACAATGATATTTTCTTGACAATGGAATCTGTGCCTTAACTAGCAAGCAATGGTGTCTTTGTGTTAGGGGTATGTACTGGCAAATAAACAGTATTTTTTCTAACCTTTAATTCAATGGTTTGCTCCACATGCCCTAGCCTACTTACATTGCGGGGGTTACATGACTGTACATGAACCCAGATAAATATTGAACTCGTTTTGGAGAAAGCGTACAGAATAATACTTCCTCCTACAGTAGTGGCATTCACACATACATAAAAAAGGAAATGTTTGGACCGACAAAATTTCAAGAACGATCCTCTTTACTACAGGTCTTCTTTTAATTATTCAGAATGATTGCAATAATATGCAGAGGACTTAATGTGAATCTCCGCAAGTCAAAATTAATGTTTTTCAAGCACATGATGCACAATGCATGAATATATTATACAGTATGTATTCATGTTGTGTCCATCCAGCTCTTTGAACTTATCATAAACAATATTTAGGCCATGCAAGTTTCAATTGTTTCTTCCGTGCAATTTCTCATGATTTTCCACTGTGTTTGAATGGTCGACAAAAAATTGAAATATGGACTCTAATCCAAATTTCAATTTCCCTTGCGTATGAAAGCCCCTTTGTTTATCATTTAAATTTGTATCAGCCATTTGTCTTTCAACCTGTCCTGTTTGAATTTTTTGTAAAGCTGTAATTATGTCATTTTTTAAACTTTCATCTAACATTCTAATCTTGGAGTTTGTCTGCACAACATTGGTAATTTTTTGTTCTTGAAATCATAATTAGCTTTTATTCGAATGAGAGGGGCTATTTCTCACCATGAGCAAAGACCGTGACAAATTTTGTCAAGCTTTGATGCACATTGTATGAAATAAATGAGGCTTTACTATTAAATTTTCTCCCCAAATCATGTGACATAGTACATAGAGATGTATGGTTGTCACTTTTATTTCATTAACTGAGAATCCATTTTAGATCATTACCTTGGTTCTATCTTTAATGAAAATGTTACCTTTCCTTGACAGTTTTTCTTCCCCAGTTATTGCAGCTAAAAGTATGGAGAGTGATTACCGCCCTTTAGTGGCCAAAGTGAGAGAACAGGTCGGAGACTACAATCGTATGCTACAGGATATATTGGTGAAAGGCGTTCAGCGCTGAGGTCCGCAGAAATGTTGAGATCTTTCTCTAGCAGAGTTTAACCATAACAAGATGGGGGTGGGGGGCTCACTTCATGTACAAATCCACTACAAATCTAATATCTAGTAAAATTTGTCATAAAAGGGTCATTTTGGGGAGAATTTGACTTTCAAATCTTGTAGATTATGCCTCAATAGATACCTAGATAAATTTAGGTGATGATTTGCGTTGTTACTGCGCATTAAATGGCTTACATGTATAAATCGGGGTACACTGGGGCATGAATCTCGCTTTCGTCCCATAGTTGCACAAAATTAGTACCCTGCAAGCAAATTCTCTAGTTGAACTCTTTGGCACAATGATATGATTCATGCAATATTTATATCATTCTTTTTTTAGCATTTTGATGTATTCCATCCATTCAACTGTCAGATTTCCTATCATAACATTTATGCCCTTGAGCAATTCATTTTACTCAAATTTTCTAGTCTTTCGGAGGAGACTTACCCCTATAAGAGTTGGCTATTTTGACACCAAAGAAAAAGGGGGAGCCTGATTCACCCCCCCTTTTGATCTCAGCTTTCGACTGCACGTTATACAGGGCATATTCTATTAAACTGTAAGATCAATTCTTTAAAAAACGTCATTACTAATAGATTATGCTAATTTATGTATAAAATCAAAAGATTGATCTAATTAACTAAAAAATGCCCCCAGAATGCTAATATGTTATTCACATACTTTGTGTAGGTTTCTGATCAAATGTATCTTTAAAACAAAATCAATGACAGAATTATTTTCTTCTTAGTTTTTTTTGTCTCACCTGCATAGCAGAGTGAGACTATAGGCGCCGCTTTTCCGACGGCGGCGGCGGCGTCAACACCAAATCTTAACCTGAGGTTAAGTTTTTGAAATGACAGCATAACTTAGAAAGTATATGGACCTAGTTCATGAAACTTGGCCATAAGGTTAATCAAGTATTACTGAACATCCTGCCTGAGTTTCATGTCACATGACCAAGGTCAAAGGTCATTTAGGGTCAATGAACTTAGACCATGTTGGGGGAATCAACATCAAAATCTTAACCTAAGGTTAAGTTTTTGAAATGTCATCATAACTTAGAAAATATATGGACCTAGTTCATGAAACTTATACATAAGGTTAATCAAGTATCACTGAACATCCTGCATGAGTTTCACGTCACATGACCAAGGTCAAAGGTCATTTAGGGTCAATGAACTTTGGCCGAATTGGGGGTATCTGTCGAATTACCATCATAACTTTGAAAGTTTATGGATCTGATTCATGAAACTTGGACATAATAGTAATCAAGTATTACTGAACATCTTGTGCAAGTTTCAGGTCACATGATCAAGGTCAAAGGTCATTTAGGGTCAATGAACTTTGGCCAAATTGGGGTATTTGTTGAATTACAGCCATAAATTTGAAAGTGTGTTGGTCTAGTTCATAAAACTTGGACATAATAGTAATCAAGTATCACTGAACATCCTGTGCGAGTTTCAGGTCACATGATCAAGGTCAAAGGTCATGTAAGGTCAAAGAACTTTGGCCACGTTGGGGGTATTTGTTGAATTGCCATCATATCTCTATAAGTGTATTGGTCTAGTTCATAAAACGTGGAAATAAGAGTAACCAAGTATCACTGAACATCTTGTGCGAGTTATAGTAGTTTTCAAAATCAGCACTGCTGCTATATTGAATCGCGTGATGCAGGTGAGACGGCCAGAGGCATTCCACTTGTTTAAATTGAAATCATTGGAGACTTTATTCTGGCCATTAACAAATTTAATTGAGTT
Organism: Lytechinus pictus; assembly: GCF_037042905.1. Lineage (NCBI taxonomy): Eukaryota > Metazoa > Echinodermata > Echinoidea > Temnopleuroida > Toxopneustidae > Lytechinus > Lytechinus pictus. Next base: position 29,421,376 of record NC_087255.1, on the reverse strand, counting down.
TAATCAGTAAAAGTAGAAATAATGATACATGTGAATTTTGGCTAAGAACACAATTTGCATTGGGTTTGTACACAAATTCATGTTTTTGAGCAATTGTGGGTCTGACATGCATTTAGGAAATGTGCAATTTCAGAACTGCATATGAATTTTTGTGAAATATTTCATATCTAAAAAGGAAAAACATGAAATTTATTATTTTTTTTAACACAATGCTTGTTTGATTTTTTTCTCTTCCAATCCAATTAACTTCTTTTTTTGTGCTGGCTGGGAAGAACTTGACCTTGAAGTATAATGTACTAGATCGAAGTTTCCTTTTTAACACCCCCTTCCTTATTCAGGCCCCTCCTCTCTTCCCCTTCTCTTGAGGGGAATTACTTGTGTCACTATTCGTGCTCCCCATGACACCTATTTCCTCTGGTTCATTACCTTCTCTCAGTCAATATTCTTTTTCAACCCCACTTTCAACCCCTCTTTCTCTCTCTTTCACTCTCTCTGTCCTACTCCATTGTTTGTTTCTCTTTCTCCCCTTCCCTCTCTCCTTTCCATTTCTCTATGGTCTCACGGGCGTAAAACATTCCCCATATACTTGTGTGTTAAAATGGCACTTAAGAAAAATTCATAAAAAATAAATGTGAAATTAGAGGGTTGAATGTTTACTACCTTTGGATAGGATATATATCTGACATTCCATATCTGACCAGAGAAGGGTATCGTAGCCAGCTCATTTTAAAAATAAATCGCCATTTATGAAGATAACTATGATGGGATCAAATTCATCAACTGAAACAGTAAAATAGCCCCAATTCTTCCGCCAGTCAAAAAATAGTTCCAAATCATTGATATATCTTCCCAATTTGGGCAAAGGAAGTTCAGTAGTTACCATTTCTAGAATCAGTGTTAGATTTTGAATCATATTCATACACTTTTGTCAATCAGCAATATCAAATTTAAAAAATTCGAATGGGTTGGGTCGAACGAATATCTTTAGCCGTCCTGATGTAATTAGGCTCATGGCACCCTATGTCTTTTTCTCTCTCTTTCTATACTTCGTTTCTGGGACTGGCTGCCTTCTGTTATTCAATCAGTGATATGGGCCATTAGTTATCATAAGCACCGTGAAGGACAACATTTGGTTTGATTCAAATGTAATTGTTTTGATGTTTAATTTATGTGCATGTCATGTTCACAGTTGTATATCAAATTGAATTAATGTCAGAAGGCTATCAAGCATATCCAGGTTTTACATGATATATATTTTTTTCATGTGCACATCTATTTCTGTAAGTTGCAATTGGTAAACTGCTTCAAATAATTCAATTTAGAAGCAAGAGATTGTGGATTTTTATTTAGCTAAACATTAATTTTGATGGCACTGACACAGACTGTTGATCAAACCATAATATTTTTGTTGATAAACTCTTGGTAAACCACATGTAGAAAAAGTATCCTACATGTATTATGAAATACTTCTGATTTCTGAATATCATTCAGATAAAATATTTTTTTCTTCTAATTTTACACTGTTAAAAAAACTGTGATTTTACAGGGAACAAAAAGAAGATTTTGCAGAAAGCAGTAACAGAATCATTCTGTAAATTCATAAAACAGGAATTTTTCTGCAATTTGACAGAACAGGTCTGTTTAAAAAGGGGAAAAAGGTGTTTTATTGAAGGAAATTTGTAAGATTCCATACACCAAATACCAATTTCCTGTAAGATTATGCAATCTGGTAAGATTACAGGTGTTCTCGAGACTCTGCTGCAGGAACTTCTTTTATTTTAAGGATAAATTTTCTAACAGTGTAATTTACTAAGCATCTGACATGAACACTCAAAGAAAAGTATTGATTCAAATATGTTGTGATTACATTTTGGTCTATATTGATGCACTCATCTCTGCATATATGTTATGTTTGTTGACTTGAAAATGGTGTTGTATTAGATTTCAAGTCTCCTACAGAGATACCCTTATCATACCACATGTCATTAGCTCAGCAATTTACATTAAAATCCTACTCTAGCAGAAATGAGATCGGGGCCTGTAACACAAAACTTAAGAATGATCGTAGAACATTTATTTATGATTAATTGCATTGACTACAATGTACAATCATTGTAAAAATCAAGCGTATTATCAACCGCTAACTTTTGTGTAACAATTGCTACTTTGGCTTGGATTTGATTTGTGTACTGAAAAGTATGTAATTTATCACCATTTGGTGTTCATAACCCAAACATAGAATTGAATTTGTTAATCGATAGACCTGATTTAGGGACGGTTTCATAGGCTGCACCCAAAAGATTGAGCTATATTGCATATATAGTATGCTTTTTGCAAAGTCTGGTGTTGCCTAATTATACTGCTTTCACCATGAATGCTCTAAACAGACTACATAAATATGTGAGATGAGAGCAGTTCAAAGTTGTTCAATTTTTTTTTGGATATACTTGTCAAAGAGAATTTGTCAAACACACACTCTACCCTAACCAGAATATCCTTAATTAATTTTTTAAAATGTGATGAGTGTAATTTCACTTGTATGTAGTGTAGACTTCCATACATCCACCACCTGACAGGAAAAAAAAAGATTTACAAAAGTAATCTGTGTATCTTAGTGACATGAGCGAAAAACTGTGACAGTTAAACTTAATATGTATTTTAAAGGTAAAACCGGCTCGTTAAACTTGTTAATTCTGAATTTGTTCTCATAGAAAATAAGTACCTTTTCTATCCTTGTATGTAAATAATTAAGTTATGTGTAAATACATGTATGGTGTTTATATCTCTGATGTGTATGTAGTTTACACATTTTCCTGTCATTAAATATCTTGCTGATCTGTAAATAATGTGAATACGTATAGATTGTAGATGAATAAAATGGAAGTAATCATCTATTTGAAATTTACATTGGCGTTTCTTTTTATGTTATTTATATGTCTTTTCTCATAACATGGGAAAATATAATGCCGAATAAATGTGTTTCTATTACTGCTGCTACTACTACTAATATTACTACTACTACTGTACTACTACTACTACTACTACTACTTCTACTGCCAGGCGCGTAGCCAGGGGGGCGGTGGGGGCGGTCGCCCCCCCACCCCCCCAAAAAAAAAAACGTCCCAAAAAGAAAAAAAGAAGGGATAAAGAGAGGAGAAAAGGGAAGAAAGGTTGCTTTGTGGTTTTTTTTTTCTTTTTATTCTTTATTTTTTTCTCAAAAGAGAAACTCCTTCACTCTTGCTCTAAATTTATATATGAATTTTGCTTCCGCGCTGCTCGCGGTTAAATGACAATATTGAAGTTTTTCATTGTTTCCCCCACCCTTTCTCTTACCCTGTTTTTCCACCTCAGCCAGTTAAAGTTCAAATGTATACATTAGGGCATGGAATTAGAGTAAGGTTAGGCCGAAGCATATGAATTTATCTCTTTTTTTTATTGATCGCACAACTTCTGGTCGGGTCGGCTCCGGGCGGGTAAAATCTTTATATCAATTTCTGCCGTCACCTCCATAAAGTCAACTTCTCCCGCTTTTCAGCTCATTACTAAACAACCATAATTTTGGGGCAAACAGGTTCCTAATTTAAACAGAGGAAGGTATAAAATTCGTGTCGTATTAAATAAAATAGTACAATATTTTTTTTTATCAAATTCTATTAATCTTCATGTCATTTCCCTGCACATTCATCTCCTGTCCTGTTTTGCGCCTTCAGTTTGAAATTTTGAATGACACTTAACTGAGTTTCTTTATAATTCAAAATGAAGCGCTTCAGGATAAGTCAAAGAAATTAGGCATCCTTTTTTATATAATTTCAATAAATCACAGAAGTTTCAATTTTTTGCGCACTATTTTCCTTGTAATGAAGTTCAATAATCTTAGGAAATCAATTGAATTAGAGCCGATGGGGTATTAGAGATATCTGCATTCGATAAAACGTCCGCCCTTTGAAATTTCAGAGTATTATTGCTCTGCGCGGGGAGGAATATCTTCCTCCCGGCATAAACACTTCTCCTCTGTTCTGCGAGTTAAAGATATGCACTGTCGCTAAATTGTTTGTAATCAAATCTGATCTTTCCATGGGAAGTATTCAATATATCTTTGAGAATACCCTTTTCTCGGGAATCTTTTCATGGCAAACAAAAATGATAAAACACTTTAGCTTTCGCGCTTCGCGCGGGGTTATGATTTGTATTTCCTCCATTGTATTCCTTTTTGTGCGTTCACAATCACTTTTGAAAACAAGGTTCAAAATCACAATATAGTAAACTGAATTGGAGCTGATATAGGTACTAGAGACAAGAGAGACGGCTCCTTTTCAGTTTAATCTATGAAACACCAAAAGCTTCGCGCGGGAGGGGGAAACTCCCCCTCCCTGCACCCACCCCCAGGGAGCGCGCTTCGAGCGCTCTGTAAGTGTTGGCACGCTTCGCGTGCATTTACCGCCCCCTCCAAAATGAAATCCTGGCTACGCGGTTGACTACTGCTACTACTACTACTATTATTTCATCTTTTGATTATTAAATTCTTCATCCTATTCTTGTTTATGTTCATCTCCTTCCCTGTTGTTCCTCCTCCTCTTCCTCAATTCTGAAGATGGATAATGATGATTACTGATCATTTCAATCAAATCGCTGATCCGTTCACGATACCTCATTTAAAAATACATGTAGTCTATATTCTTCTGGATCATTATCTTACTTCATTTCACTCCAATCTACCTCACGTTTCCACCGATCTCCCAACCTCACCCACATGCGCTCTAAATAGCACACACACGTACCCACACCCTCTCACACACAATTTACAATAAACCTTTCTCACATTTTCAAACGCACATCCATGCACCCTAAATTATGAAGACACACTTTACTTACCCTATGAATACAAGTTACCCTCTCTCTCTCTCTCTTCCTCTTTCTCTCCTACACATACTAAGACCATGGACCTATAGGTCCATGCAAAGACACACGCAAACACAAACTTTAATTCATTGTTTTTATGTTATTTGGCCGCATGTATTCTCAATTTCGGTTTAACATGATGGGGATGAATGTAATAATTTAATACATGCGCCACCAACATGATAAACAACCTTTCTATGTGTTTTGATATTTCTTATGATGTAGAATTTGTGTAAATTTAGCTTTTTTTATTTGATGTTGATTGTATTTTTATGTAAATGATTGTAAAGGATTATGCAATTCAGCTTTTCAGCCGCTTTAGATACCCTTGTTCAAATAAACCGTTTTAAATAAATAAAGTCACCCCTTATACACTTTAAGTTTTTAAGTTGCCGTATTCCCATTTTCAGTCCATTGGGTTAATCATTCTAGTGCTTGTTCTAAATAAAGATACCTAAATGCTGCTTAAAATAGGTGACAAATACATTTTCGCATGCTTCCTGTTCCCCTCCTTACCCACCATGTTTGATGAATGTCAATTTATTTTACATATATTTAATTTTGGTTTCATTTTTGGCATCTATTCATGCTTTATATATATTTGTTCTTATATCAATTTTGCAATTTGTAATATTTCTTATTGAGTGTTGTTGTAGATGTATATTATGCTTTCGTTTTTGTTTGAAAAAATACGCCATTATATTTATAGATATTTCCCTGGAACCCTTCAACGCCTTCCCATCATGCCCATGGTGAAATCGGTCATGACCTCCAATTGTCTCCCAGTAATGCTCATCACCTAACTACCTGGATATCTCATTGTATATCTTTGTCTGCACGAAGCTATCGTGTATTATCGATTCCATCTGTAATCGCAATCACACATGTCGACAACAACTTTTGCTTTTCCATCACGTGATCAACCACGAAGAACGAATCAAGTCGCAATTCGTCACAGCCCGTGATCGGTACATTGCTAAGCTGCAAATTAATATCATTCGCACGAGCGATTCCATTCTTCCATTTCCCTATATACTCTGTGTCTGGTGTGAAGGAATGAAGTATGTATCCAAGTGGATGATGAATAAAAGTAATTTGATTTGAAGGCCTATATAGTCAGAGATCCGAAAGAAAGAAGCATTTAATTCACTTTTATATTGATCTTTGTAGATTATTAGTTTTCTCTTTCCTTAACCTTCGTTTTTCCTCTCCAATACTATATACTCACCCTCTTTCTTTCTCTCTCTCTCTCAATATGTCTCCGTCTTCTTTCTCTATCTGTCTCTCATTCACACGCATGCGCATATCCCAATTCTTACCCATATATGCCCACACTCACCCACTCACATACATGCTCATCCATTTTTTCAAACCCTTGCCACTTCTTTTCCTCTATTATTCCCCCTCCCCCCCCCCCCGATTTTACTCACTCTTTCCATTCTCATTTTTATACTTTTCTCATCAAATCAAACGAATTCTACCTTTGTGGCAATAAAAAACAACAACTGAATATGCAATGGCCTGATATTCAGGTTTCGATTTTAGAATTTCTATGGGGGGGGGGGGGGGTCACAGAAAAAAAGTAGACGAACGGTGGATTATAAATACTTTCCTCCAAAAATTATTCTTTCTTTGTTCACATCACTTTTCGAAGCATAACTTGTACCAGGATGAGTGATATCTTGATAATTGCATCTCTTGCATATAACGAAATTCCGTTATTTGTGCTAGCACGCACCATTAGACTTCCCCATCCGTATGAACTGATTAAAGGGCACAAATATTTTCTCATCAGGCTGTCGTCAAAGTTGGCGAAATAAAAAAAATGACTTTAAGAAACGACCATGACTTGCATTTTTCTTTTCTTTACCACATTAAATGTGCTTGGTACCATTTTTTTCTCTAGAAGATGTTCGAAGTAACGATGTAAACAAATACTGAACATTTTGAAAGACAGTACTTAACATCCACTGTTCTGGGTTTGTTACTTGGGACGCTCGATATATTTCGTTGAATATACTTTTATTTAAACAGTAGTGTCCACAGTTTCCTTGAAATTATATTGCAACAAAGCTAGGGTAGGATACCTTGGAGTCCATGACATTAATGATACACTTTCTAACAATTGGATTTTTTGTTCTTTTTTTGGTGAGGGGAGAAAAATAATCTTTATTTAAACAAAATACAACGAAAAATAACTTTTGGTGTGAAAACGACCAGGGAACATGATGTTGATCTGGAGATGGTTGAATCCGTATTCGAGTGAGAGAGCTAGGACGAACACGATGCAATAAACAAACACCAAGAAACGAGACGACTTGGAAAATGAAAAGAAAATTGAAAAAAAATCTTTCTTGTTTCTTGTCCTAGTGGAGTTTACACTGCACCTGCATGGGATAAGAAAAAAGAAAGAAAAAAAGGCTACATTATAGTATTAAAAAAAAAAGATAACAACTTTGCTTAAAAATTCATTATATATAAAACCGCTTATATTCCCCCCCCCCAAAAAAAAAAATAATAATAATAATCAAATAATGGATCAATATTTGTTTTGTTAATTTACTTCACATTTCCCCCAATATTTGTGCAACCTGGAATTTCCAAACCTGCCAAATGACTAAACCGTATAAATTGCTCAATTGACACTTCGGAAGTTTATTCTATATTTATTTTCCCTATAGAAACAATAAATGGACAAGACAAGCATTTTGAGGCCAATTTTAATAACATTTTATTAAGGAATATGGATAGCTATGAAAAATATGAAAAAAATTGTTTTTCTTACCACCACCATGGCAGAAAACGGTCTTCCTGCTCTTTCTGTTACACCAGCAATCAGCGTCGCGTCTTGGGCAAGCTGTACAAAAAGACATTGTAGTGTATATATTTTATCTTTACAGTATAAAAATATTATGTTAATACGAATATTCACTAGTTATACTGTAACTTTATACTGTGAATTATACGTATAAATGTGAGAAATTATAAATGTACAACAGCTTTGACAACTCTTTTTTTTCAAATATGAAAGAAATGAATGAAGAAAACAATGTTAGGCAATAAGCTTTCCCAAAGCTATCTATCCTTTGGAAAAATTGTTGAGGCCGAAAAAAATGTCTCTGCCGGGACTAAAAGCCAGGCCCCGCAGTTTAGAGCGCCGGTGAGTTAACCACTAGACCACAGAGACGGGTTATTGGCTAGGGCAACCCCGATCCGTTTACCGTCGGATAAACATACATGTAATGTATCTAAGCACTTGCTTTGATCCAGCTGAGCATGGGCGGAAATCTCTCCTCGAAGGTAGGGGGGACACACACACACACTCACCCCCCCCCCCACACACACACACAAACACACACACACATATATATATATATATATATATATATATATATATGTATGTATGTACATATATATATATATATATATATATATATATGTATGTATGTATATATATATACAGTACATATTTCGAAGAGGGGAGGTATTCCTAACTAAAGATGAAAGGCTCAATAAATAATGCGAGCGCGAAGCGCGAGCTGAAAGTTTTTGATTTTCCAACCTAAAAGCTAGACATTCGTGAAACTTTTTCAAATCATGAACAGGATAGGAATTACCTAAAGACTGGGACATTCGTAATACTTTTTCGAATTATGAACAGAATAGGAATTCAACTAAATAATAGCTGACAGCTCTAGGTAAAATATGGCCAGTCTTAAACCCCCATGCAATGAATTGTCAAAAAGCCCCCGCATGTACATCGATTAAATTAGAAGTGCATGTCACGGTTAGACATTTCATCGTAGCATTATGTCTTCATCGGCCTAACAATGCTATTTACGAATTCGTTGGAGGTGTACCGTGAACGCTTTTTAAAAAGAAATCAAACGACAGATATTTTTTCATTCAATTTATCAGGAGCAAAATGAAACTGCACTATTCTCATTCATCATTTTATAACATTCCTTTTTGTCTGGCTGGTTTTTTTTATATCTAAAGTTTTGCCAGGTTTCCCGATGCAAAAAGGAGGAAGAGTAGACATAAGAGAGGTGGAGAGACAGATAGGGTTAGGGGGCGGGGAAAAACATAGAGAACATAGCGAGGAAAGCTTAGACATTGAAATTGTCACGAAAGATTGTGGTTAAATATTATTTCGTTATTTGTAATGTCGTCTGTACTATTCTTTTTGAATATTTGAATGACAATGTTAAGCATGCGTTCCCAGGCTTGGAACTGAATATGTAACTGATTATGAAAATCAATAATAATCTTGTTTTGACTGGTAAACCAATTTGGGGTCGATCGAGGGGGACTGTCTGGTTCAGATTCTTTGCATAAAAGAAGACACTGAACCTTTACCACTGCATCCAATATGATATAAACGGCTTGATGGTCATAACCCTTGGAAGCGGAAGTGCTGTTCGTTATTTTGTACACCATAAGCAGCACCCTCTTGGTAATTAGCTTGGTATGCTAAAATGTAGAGATTTGATACAAATCTCTGTTATTTTTCAAACAGAAAAAAAAAAACATTGTTTATTATCTAATTGTTATTATTTTTGTTGTAATTCTTTTTCTGACCTAAAATAACTTCATTTAGTTGAAATGATTTTTTGTGTCATTTTCCCCTTTCATTTTGGAGTGAAAACTTTTGTTTTCGGCTTTTTAACAAACCAGCACCCAATATCTCTTCCATTTTTGCCTCTGCCATCTTTACCTTTGCCATTTTCAACTCCGTCATTTTTTACACTGTTAGAAATTTTATTACTTAAAAATAAAAAATTCCTGCAACAGAGTCTGGAGAACACCTGTAATCTTACTGCACTGTGTAATCTTACATGCATTTGTGTAAAATTACAGAAAATTTGTATTTTGTGCGCGTACCCTTACAAATTTATTGTAATAAAACTGTTTCCCCCTTTTTAAAACATCTGTTCTGTAAAATTATAGAAAATTATTGGGTTTTTTTTTCTGTAAAACCTGTTTTGTTTTTTTTCTGTAGAATCTACTGTTTTTTCTAATAGTGTACCTCGGCCACTTTTACCCCTGCCATTATCACATCTTCCATTTTTACCTCTTGTCATTTATGCCTCTGCTCTTTTTACCTCTGCCGTTTTTACCTCTGCCATTTTTACCTCTGCCATTATTACCTCTGCCATTTTTACTTCTGCCATTTTTACCTCTGCCATTTTTACCTCTGCCATTATTACCTCCGCCATTTTTACCTGGAACCTAAAAAACGAACAGGATAGGAATCTAAACAATTAATGAAGGCGCGAAGCGCGAGCTGAAAGTTTGTATTTCCAACCTAAAAACTGGACAATCGTAACACTTTTTCAAATCATGAACAGGATAGAAATTTTACTAAACAATATTAGATTCGAACGCGAAGTCTGTGCTCAAGATATGTCATTTCCGGCCTAAAAATTTGTATTATTAGCATATTTTAAAATCAAGGACATGGTAGCTATCTCACTAAATTTTGATTAATGTGAGCGCAAAGCGTATCCTGATTCTTTTTATTTTCCGACCAAAAAAGTCATCTTCTTTTCACCTTATAGCAATAAACAGAATAGTATCTGACTCAACCATAATTACTGATGCGAGCGTGAAGCGCGAAATGAATATTTTTTAATATTCAGATCTGAAAAATTGATCTATCAAGCACTTTCGAAATAAAGAACAAGGAGTTTATTTCAATAAGCACTGCGAGCGCAAAGCGCGAGCTATTCTATTTTTTAAAGATTTAAACCTACGTATAAGGAAAAAGATGGATATCTTCCTAAATGAATGATTTGATTTTATATATTTCGATCTAAAAAGTGAAAAAATAAGCACGTTTTGAAATAAAGAGATGGCTGTGTCTTAATGCAAAGCGCGAGCGGTTTTTTAATTTGTATATCATGACCTGATAGTTTTCTCTTTTTTCCAATTATTACCCTCCCCTTCCATCATTTAATTTTCTTCCTCGTCCTATCTTTCTTCTTATTTTTCTCCTCACCTTCCTATTTTGTGCCGCCAATAGGGGCGGGCCACCGCTTCACCCCCACAGAGATACGATCTACCTATGATCCGGGGCGGATCCACGATTTTCCAAAAGGTGGGGGCAAATTTTTCGGAGGAAATTTTTGACAAGCCCCAAAAATCACAAATTAAGGATATTTCATACCCGAAAAAAATTTGACAAGCAAAAAAAAAAAAAAAGGTCTTCTGTTTTAAAGGCATTTTTACATTACAAATTTTGCTTCTCAAGGGGGGGGGGGGGGGCACGTGCCTCCAGTGCCCCCCCCCCCCCCCGGATCCGCGCCTGCCTATGATGACCCATCCCACGGCAGGAATTTCGTGTATACATGGAATATAAAATTCTCGTTAATAGAGTATTTAAAAACAAATTTGGGGGATTAGATATAGTTCAAACTCATAGCGAAGGATTCATCATAACTCATGAAAACTATTCTTTTTACTGAGTACGCGAACAATGAAAGTATTCTTATATTCCAAGTAAATGTGGAATAAAGGGAAAATGAATTTATTTAACAAAGGTATGTTCTTACGGGGTATGGAACATTCTCGTCTACTATCTATGCACTAAATTTACTTATAAGTATCCAGAGGTGATTTTCTTTTTTCGTCATTTTTATTAGTTATGAAATTGACAATGGCCATCAATGTCATCACTCTTTGGCTGGCATATAGGGCTAGATGCGAGTTCGAGAATAGTCGGGCCGGTATGCCTTGTTTCCTATCCAAGTTCTTAACAAAAGCTATCTGTTTATATATATTTCGAAATATGGTTTGCTTTAAAGCAAAACTCCCATCATTTGTTGTTTTAGAGATAATCATACACACAATGAAAAGTGTGTAAAATTGTGCCTTGTAATGTCAGTTACCGTGAAAATATCCATGTGTATAATTTCGATTTTGAATTATGTATTTTTTCCATAATAAAAGACCACAAATAGTAGGGGGACATTTGATATTATGTCCCCCCTTTCCCCCTGGGATTTCCGCCCATGCAGCTGAGGCATAGCGGCTTGTCATTGTTCAAAACGATTTACACCCGACATAGAAAATTTAATTGGTGGGGTCGAAAATCTCTGAAGGCCATTCGGATCGGGGTCGCCCTAGCCACTAACCCGTCACTGTGGTCTAGTGGTTTAGGTACCGGTATAAGCTGGGGGCCTGTGTTCGATTCCCGGCAGAGACATTTTTCAGCCTCACCAATTTTTCCAAAGGGTAGATAGCTCCGGGCCTTGATTTAAAGGACAAGTCCACCCCAACAAAAGTTGATTTGAATACAAAGAGAAGAATCTAACAAGCACAACATTAATTCATCAAAGTCGGATGTAAAATAAGAGAGTTATGACATTTTTAAGTTTCGCTTAATTTCACAAAATAGTTATATCCCGGTCGGTATGCAAATGAGGGCTCTGATGACATCACCCACTCACGTTGTATTATATTATAATGAAAGCTGAAATATTCAAATTTCTCCTCATTGTCCTGTGAAATAAAGTTTTTTTTCGCCCCGAACATGTTAAATTACCATTGTTTAGCATCCTTATTGTCAAATAATTAAAATAATTACGTCATATATATGATGTGCTGAACCACACGTTTCGCGAAGGACCCTCTAAAAAATGATATGCAAAAATACATTACCAAAACTATTTCCGTGTTAATGCTTTCTATTTGGGAACAAGATCGGGGATACTATAAAACCTTGAGGGGCCTCTTGAGAACCGATGTGTCGATAAGTTACAGTGTGAGAGGATTAAAAGCATTAGGGCATGAGCCAAGGAATTGCCTTACACAAGCAGTGAAGCATGACACAAAATTCCAAAAGCATATATGAATAATCTCTTTTAGAATATCTTATATTAAACCATCATATATTTCCTATACATCTTCATGTCTTGTAATTATAATTTAATTTTTTATCTCAATAAAATTCTAACGATGGATGCCCTTTTGCTCCGATTAATTCCTGCTCCAGCCAAAATTTTAAGTAAATCATCATTTGACGTCTTCTAAAAGTTACAAAACAAAAAAGGCATAGACACTGTTTTGTAAATATTGTATTAACAAGTTCTTGAAAACACTCTCTACCATACAGGACCAGCTGACAACTGACCGACTGAACTGTTCCCCCTTAATTAATACAGCTTTCTAAACGGTAATGCTATAGTGAGATGGAGGCAGGTAATAATCTATAAAATTGTAGGAGAAAATTAAAAAGATAAAATGGCATATGAGGACTAAGAAAATAGAAGAAAGAAGAGTATGTAAAATACAAGGTTATAAAGATACAGAAGGCCACTGCTATCTCCATTTTGAAACAAATACAAAAGTCGTTTTTTTGCCTAACTTATTGTTAGTGGCGAAGAAGAGAAGTGTACTCACCAAAGTATTTATTGATCTTGGAGCCCCTCTTTGTGGCGAGCAACATCTCTTGCATTTCGGGGTCGCGTTTCATGAACTCGACGTCTTCGGCTTCGTCGTCGTCGAGGAATTCGAAGTCGGCCATGACGGCGACGATGAGGAGGGCAGCGAGTACGAAGAAAAGAGCCTTGGCCATGTTACTGTTATAAAAAAACAAAAATATTTTTAAAATAAGGATAGCGAGATAAATGGAATAAGGTTATTCAAATTCTCTTCAAAGAACAACCGACCTATGATTTTAATAAGCTATTTTATCGTGACAGTGAAAAATATTAGAGGCCTATGAACTAAAACATCAATACGTAAATGGTTAAAAGATATATAGTAAAAGATACTTAAAATACATATTAGGTTTAAAAGGAAAGAGTACCTGGCCATAAAAATAAAAAAGTAGTCACATGAAATTCATATTTGAATATAATCACGATAATGCTTCTGACAATCAACTACTTAACTGAGAATAACTGAAATTTAGAGAAATGGGAGAAACAAGTATGTTCTCAAATATAAAGTAGGTTGACTATACATACATATGTAAAATCTTACCTTTATTTGGTATGTCTGGGATGGATTCAAGTCGTCAGGTGACGATGGAGTTTGGTATCTGAGAGGAAGATATGTTATCCTCCAGATTATATATCTCCTTCCAATCGGTCACGCCCAAGGAGGCACGTGATCTCTAATTAGGAAACTGGTCTCGTTTGGGTTGCCATGGGATAGAGATGGAGAGAGGGCGATAAATTGGTAGAAAGAGTCCGATAGAGATGGATAGCGCAGGGGGAAGGAAAATGGATTAAAGAAAGATGCATGGGAGCTAAAGTGATACAACGGATAAGTAGAGTCATTGGGGAGTTATCGTCTTGAGTTATCGTCTAAATTTTGAACATACAGGGATAATAACGTATGAGATGAAGCGATGAAGAATGGAGAAGAGAAATGAAGTAAGACAATCAGAGATAGAGAGGAGGAGACAGAAAGAGAAGAATCATGATACGATGGGGATTGGCGACATTCAAGATGCTATTAATTACGATTCGCTGACGTTGGTCTCCTTGAAAAGGTTGGCAATGAGGATTCGTAAAAATAGCTCAATAACAGCGTGTTTTCATCGAATGTTGACACGTATTTTATGTCAATTATCAAATTTAGTGTTTCACTTTATGTTTCTAGTTTTATGTAGAAGTTTGTTTTTTACTTCTTTGAAAATAAGTGAATAGAAATACAGTGTCGTTTTTTGTTTGTTGTTGTTTTCTTTCATTTTTTCATGGTTTTGGCCTGCTTGAGAACCTATTGAATTTCCATACGACTGTGACTACAGTTGTAGGTTTTATTATCTCTACAAAAACACAACATATGAATTTCGGATAAGAACACAATTAAAAGCGAATGGTAAGTTGTTGAGAAATATGCCAAATTAAAATGGAAGAGCTGTTGACCAGAGACTCGGACTTTATTTTCAGTATTGAATTACATTTATGCGTTAAATCAATAATTGTTCTCATTAGAAAAAAAAAATATTTTCCCTTTATTTTATTAATTCAAACACACACTCTGCATTCAAAAAAATACATTAACCTTAATCATAATCATAGCATGATCCTGAACTTATCACAACCTTAACCCAAACTTAACCCAAACGTCACGGGCGTAAATCCCGGGGGAGATGAGGGATATATTTCCCCCAATACACTTTTCGGAGAGGGGGGGGGGGGTGTTGCACCACAAATTTGACAACACAAATTGTCAACCCTGCACAAATTGTCGCCTCGTGACAATTTGTGCTGCACATGCCGGTTTCAATTTTTTTTAAAGCATGTATTGTGCCAATTTGTGTCGACAAAAAGAAACCTAGAACCACATATTTTTGTCCCCCATTACACAAATTGTCTTCAACCACCAGTCTGGTGTGTAGTTTTTGTGCGTCCATGGTGTGTGTCGTTGTTTGTGGTAAGGTTGTGTGCGTTGTGTTAGAGGTGAGTGTTGTGCGTGTATGTGTGGGGGTGAGGGTGTGTGTGGGTGAGTATATGTGTGTATTATTATTTCTTATTATTATTAGTTTCTTTTGGAGGTTATATCCACTTGGTCCAGCAGTAGGAATTGGTCAAACGCTCTGATCGTCTAATACCAGCTAAACCCATTTGATCTAGTAACCGTTTGGTCTAGCTTCCATTTGGTGTAATTTATAGGACTTGGTCGAATATAATTGGTTGGTATAAATGCCGAATCGTCGTATAGCCAAATGGTCTAATCACCCTTTAGTCTTAATCCCAAATAAATATTTCCAGTCTGTTACAGGAATTGACCAAGTGGTATTAGACCAATCAGATATTAGACCAAATGGAAATTAGACGGAATGGTAAATTGGTCAAATGACAATTAGACTAGAAGGTAAACTTGTTGTAGACGAAATGGAATCAGACCATGTGTAAGATGAGGCTAAACGGCCATTAGTCAAATCGGGTTTAGACCAACTGGCAATTTAGCTTGGGGGGGGGGGGGCTGATGGAGAGAACAGCAGCAGAGCCCGTGGAAAATTCGGTTTTTATCCACTTGGTCAAACAACAGTTGGACTAATTCTCTGTTTGTCTAATAACACATGGGCTTAAACCCATTTGGTCTACTAATACCTTGGTCTTATTTGCAATTAGTCTAATTATATAGTTGGATAATTGGTCTAATTCTCATTTGGTCTAATGACCAATTCATCTAATAGCCAAATGGTCTAATTGCATTTGCAACTCTACATGACCTATTTTGTTTGTTAAGTGTAAATGGGGCGACAATATGTGGTGCAACAGGGGGGATGACCTATGCAATCATTCCCCCGTCACTTTTTAAGGCAAAAACAAAATAGTCAAATTGGTAAAACTACTGTTTAAATGCGAAGATACTGTACATGAATTTGCCCAATTTGCATTCTAAAAACGCATATTTTCACGCGCGGTCGCTTCGTTCCCGCGCATGATTTTTCATGTACCTCAGAATTTGGTCTTGCCAAATTGCTACATTTGACTGTATTTCAAAGGTTATAACCGCTGCATCACGTTGAGTATGGTTAGTCATTTAGCTTTGAAATGTGATATCATCATTATTTAGTCAAAATCTATCCCAAAAATATGTTTTTGGTATAAAAAAATGACAATGTTTTGCTCTCTCGCTTCGCCCGCTCGCAGATTTCTTGAAATGTTGCCCCATACACCATGTCTAGCCTCCCCAAAATGTTTGGATTATTACTTCATTCACCGCTGACATTGATCAAATCAATGCCGATACGAGTAAAATATACAAGAACAGTGTTATTCTTTACGATTTTATTCATTTTATATGAGACTTAAACACCATCTATTAGCAAAACAATCAAATAAAAAAAATGTTTCAAATGTAAATAAAGTCTTGTTTAGAATTTTGAATGTTACAATATCTCAAATTATAATTTCAAGTACTCTTCAAAATCATTAAGTTTAGCAATATTTTCGATTTCACTTATATCAATGTGCTATTTTTCACAACCTTTGAGGTGACACATGAAACCTTTAGTGAAGCTTGTATTGTCGTCTGTGATTTTACATAATTAATTTCTTAAGACAGCCCAGCCTTATTCCTTATAATTATGATGACATCTTCTTCCATTCTCATTATACCAATGGGTAAATGAGTTCCCGGTCATATGATACAGTTCGACTGTTAAATCTTCATTTTATCGTTTTGGTTAAAAGGTAACACGGATTTGGACACCATTCAGTCTTTCAGCAGCCAAACTATAATTCAATAGTTTGTGTCACGATTAAAGTAGGCATCGACAAAAAAATTGCGAAAAGCCTTCACTGTCACCACCTAAATTGATAACTAATTATATTATGCCCGCAAAATTTGGAATTTTCAGCTCAAGTTATTGCTAGTATTATACCCCCATCCCCAACTGATCGGGACCGGATATACGCAACGATATAGTGCCCACTTTATAGAATCTTCCGATTAATCATCACAGTTAGCAATTGTCGCAAGCGCAAATTACCTCGATCAGCAAGACCATGGACCTACTAGGTCCATGGCAAGACACACGGAAATCGATAATTTCCCTAGATCCCTGATTATGAAGATCAATGTTGGAAATGAAAATGTGACAAACATAATTAGATTTTCATATGTATATAGTACGAACAGGGGCGGATGTAGGATTCCATCGGTGTTCACAAAAAAAATCTATGTTGTTTGGCTTTCTAAAAGAGAAGTTCACCTTAACAAAAAATTGTTGCAAAAATACCAGAAAAAATAATTAAATACATTGGTGAAGTTTTAAGGAAATCCATTGAAGATTAAGAACGTTATAAGAGTTTTAAGTTTTTGAAGCGTGAGCAGCTGGCCCATCTGTTTTATAATAATATAAAATGCACGCGTTTCAATTTTTTTTATTGGTTCATGATGACAATTTTTTTTCCTTTCAGGAGCGTTTGTGATATAAATTTACTCGCTCTTGGCCTCAATAAATGAATGATATGGATTTAGTTTTTTATGCAATTTTTAGATTCCTATGAAAAGAAACGTCATGTTGGTCATCTTAGACACCAAGTGCCAAGTATTTCGTGAAGTGGCACTTTTTCAAGAGCTCCTGTAATTTTAGAAATATTCTTCCCAGGCGCGGATCCAAGGGCAAGGGGGGGGGAGGGCAGAGCCGCCCCCTATTTTTTGGCAAAAAAAAAAAAATGTCCTTTTAACTTGAGAAAAACGCTGAAAAAATGAGAAAAGTACGAAGAAGGTATTAATTACACCAATTTTTGTCTCACCTGCATAGCAGAGTGAGACTATAGGCGCCGCTTTTCCGACGGCGACGGCGGCGTCAACACCATATCTTAACCTGAGGTTAAGTTTTTGAAATGACAGCATAACTTAGAAAGTATATGGACCTAGTTCATGAAACTTGGCCATAAGATTAATCAAGTATTACTGAACATCCTGCCTGAGTTTCATGTCACATGACCAAGGTCAAAGGTCATTTAGGGTCAATGAACTTAGACCATGTTGGGGGAATCAACATCAAAATCTTAACCTAAGGTTAAGTTTTTGAAATGTCATCATAACTTAGAAAATATATGGACCTAGTTCATGAAACTTATACATAAGGTTAATCAAGTATCACTGAACATCCTGCATGAGTTTCACATCACATGACCAAGGTCAAAGGTCATTTTAGGGTCAATGAACTTTGGCCGAATTGGGGGTATCTGTTGAATTACCATCATAACTTTGAAAGTTTATGGATCTGATTCATGAAACTTGGACATAATAGTAATCAAGTATTACTGAACATCCTGTGCAAGTTTCAGGTCACATGATCAAGGTCAAAGGTCATTTAGGGTCAATGAACTTTGGCCAAATTGGGGTATTTGTTGAATTACAGCCATAAATTTGAAAGTGTGTTGGTCTACATGTAGTTCATAAAACTTGGACATAATAGTAATCAAGTATCACTGAACATCCTGTGCGAGTTTCAGGTCACATGATCAAGGTCAAAGGTCATGTAAGGTCAAAGAACTTTGGCCACGTTGGGGGTATTTGTTGAATTGCCATCATATCTCTATAAGTGTATTGGTCTAGTTCATAAAACGTGGAAATAAGAGTAACCAAGTATCACTGAACATCTTGTGCGAGTTATAGTAGTTTTCAAAATCAGCACTGCTGCTATATTGAATCGCGTGATGCAGGTGAGACGGCCAGAGGCATTCCACTTGTTGATTTAATAGTTTAAAAAAAATCGGTTCGCGCTTCGCGCTCGCATCATTTGTGAACTACGATCCATGTCCACTTCACAATTTTCCTATACGATGCTTGAAATAGTGCTTAAGTTGACCCTCTTCAGATCGCCATCATTTTCTTTCACCTCGCTCTCGCGCTTTATTGATTTTCATAATAAAATAAATGTATTTAGAATGCCCAGATTCTAGGTCTAAATCTCAAAAACACGCGCACATAATATATACACAGTGTGCTCTTAAGAACGTGCTTGAATTATCCACTTTCATATCAGAATATCAAAAATTTTCATCTCCCGCTTCACGCTTGCATTATTACTGTAGGAAGATACCCAAATAGTCATCCTCTTCGTGATATCCGAAACATGAATAGTGTGTCCCGTTTTTAGGTCTAAATCGCATATATTCGCTCGCGCTTCGCGCTCGCATGAAATGTTTAGGTATATACCTATCATGTTTATGATTTGAAAAAGTGCATATGTCCAATTTTTAGGTCAAAATGTAAAAAAAATCAGTTTGCGCTTCGCGCTCGCTTTATTTGATTGTTGAAATATGTATCGTTTTCATGGGTAACTGTAAACGGTCCTATAGGTCTGTTTTCCATCAGGCCAGATCATATATTAAAAATTTTTGCTAGCGATTCGCTCTCGCAGTAATTATTTAGTTACATACACATCATGTTTACGATCACAATCATTACTCAGAATGTTCAATTTTCAGGACAAAATAAATGAAATTTCCTTGAAAATTAGCTCACACTTCGCTCTTAGTCTGCTTGGCAAACCCCTCACTCGAGTTAAGGGTCTAAATGTGCAGCCTACTCATGCCTTGTGTACTCAAGGCTGTCTCGCTCAGGTATGTGCTAGTCTTTGCTTAGAGGCACACTTGTTGATGAAAGTTCCAATCAGAATCTGTGCCCTGCAGACTACTTCGCTCTCGTACTATTCAATTAGGGCTTACATGAGATTATTATTTATTCATGTTTTGTGAAAATAAAGGTAAGAAGTGACAATATAGACTACCCCTTCAAAGAAACAAATAAAAATCAACTTTGAGCGGCAGATCAAGAGAAATATTGTTTTTATTTAAATCGCCACCCCCCCCCCCTTTTTGGCGAAAGGTGGATCCGCCCCTGCTTCCTCTCCATGAATAACATCCATGCATGTGAAAATCATATATGAATTTCATGCAAAACACGCAAAAAAAAGTAAGAACATAGGGGATTTGCGTGGACGTGGTGGAAGAAGAACATCTGGCGTAGACTGGCCTTCCGAAACGAAGCGGGAAAGCGCACGTCATTTTACCGGATCAATGGGCTAGCCAGGGAGCCATGTTATTGGCAACTGAAAAAGAACGAAAATAATTCGACAGCTAACCATTCCTGACACATTAATTGAATGAGAACAGTTGCAGCCTAGTGAATGATAATAGCCGAATAAAAGTATTATTTTTATTGAATGTTCCGGTATTCTATAAATATATTAAAGCGATATAAGGCCTACAGGAGGATGGCGGTTCAAGACGTTTTTTTTAAACAACCGCCCACAGATTGTTCTTTCAAACTTAGCTTTTACATGTAAAACCTAAAATACTGGATACGACAATAAAACCATAATCACGATCTTCGTTACTCAGGAATAGCATAATCCTAGTAAACTTTGGGCCAAACATTCTTGTTTCTTTCTTTCTTTCATCATCATCATCATCATCATCAACATCATCATCATCAATCACTTTTCCTTTTGTGAAATGAATCAGTTTGGTTGTTGATACATTTTATACTGCTGTCAACACTGTCGGGAAATTGGCATGTGTCCCATGCATGGAAGGGGTCCCCCAAAATGACTAGAGGAGACCACCCCTTGTGATTTTAAAGTAATCAAAACTTTACATTAAAAACAGCGATGTGAGTGATAACAGGAAGAAAGAAAAAAAAATGACGTAATAATTGGAAAGGTCCAAAAATACATATAGTGCCTTTTGTATACACGTATTCCTTTCCTTTATTCTAATATTATATTACTTATAAGAAATAAAACAGGAAAAGATTGTCGAGAATTTAATTTGGAATATTTGTTTGAAAAACAAATATGGTAAACATGTAATGTGATTTTTAATGTTCAATTATAAATATTATACATGCCCATGGTGGGTTTAATAAAAAGAAAATATCAAATCATTCATTGCTTTGTGTTTAGAATATGTTTTTTTTTTCGATCTGCCCATTTCTTTCATCTACTCTGTGTAAACGTTGTTTATGTTTTGTTTATAGAAGTATGATATCGTTAATAATTTGCTAAACTGCCTTTCACACTGTCTGTCACGCTCTGTAACAATTGGAAAGGTCCAAACAGTATTCCTTTCCTTTATTCTAATATCAATATCAAATTATTCCTTGCTTTGTGTTTAGAATTTGTGTTTTTTCGACATTCCGATCTGCCCATTGCTATTATCTACACGGTGTAAACGTTGTTTACGTTTTGTTTATCGAAGCATGATATGGTATTTTCATTGTTTTATATCCTTGTTATAATTTGCTAAACGACCTTTCACTCTCTGTGGTTTCAAACCGCCTCGATCACAAGAATCCCCGTTAAATTACGAGAACTTTTTTAGGCTGAAAAATACCCATTAATTATTCCTGCTTCCACACCGCCCTGAAACATACCCTTCGGGATAAGTTCCTGAAGTTACGAGCATGCGCAGTATGGTCTGATAAGCAGCAAGGCGCGAAATTCAAAATCACTAGCCCAGCAGCAACCCATGCACGGCGCCGCACCCAACGACACGCTGGGCTAAAAGTTCCCGTAATTTGCTTTCAGACCGCCAAAATACCCACGACCTTGGAAAAATCCCCGCGAAAGTTCTCGTAATTTCGCCAAGTACCTACTATTTATCGGGTATTTTCTTTCGGGGATATTACGCGTAGTTTGCTTTCAGACCGCCAAAATACCTGGTATTTTCTGATCGGGGTAAATTTCCCGATCAGAGAATACCTGGAACTGGCGAACTTCGAGGCGGTCTGAAACCACCTCTGTCACGCTCTGTAAAATTGGAAAGGTCCAAACACGTATTAGTCCAGGAAAAATAAGGTGGTTTCAAACCGCCTCGATCACAAGAATCCCCGTTAAATTACGAGAACTTTTTTAGGCTGAAAAATACCCATTAATTATTCCTGCATTCACACCGCCCTGAAACAAACCCTTCGGGATAAGTTCCTGAAGTTACGAGCATGCGCAGTATGGTCTGATAAGCAGCAAGGCGCGAAATTCAAAATCACTAGCCCAGCAGCAACCCATGCACGGCGCCGCACCCAACGACACGCTGGGCTAAAAGTTCCCGTAATTTGCTTTCAGACCGCCAAAATACCCACGACCTTGGAAAAATCCCCGCGAAAGTTCTCGTAATTTCGCCAAGTACCTACTATTTATCGGGTATTTTCTTTCGGGGATATTACGCGTAGTTTGCTTTCAGACCGCCAAAATACCTGGTATTTTCTGATCGGGGTAAATTTCCCGATCAGAGAATACCTGGAACTGGCGAACTTCGAGGCGGTCTGAAACCACCTATAGCGGATTTTTTTTGGGGGGGTCAACCTCAAACAAATTGCAACATAATTTTTTCACCGCAATGCATATCCCTGATTCCCCCTGAAGTCCCCCAAATTACATACTAAAAGTCCAGAAAAATCCCAGTGGTGGAGGAAAGACGTCTAATTTGCATAAATCCAAAATGGCCGCCAAACTTTCAGAAAATTTTAATTTTTGTACATAGATTTTGACATGAGCATTTAATTTCCACGAAATTGGTGTCATATGAAACAGAAATGAATTTCCTACAATTTGGTACTATTTATAGGGGATAAATAGGTCATTTGGATGATATTTTAAGTAATAAAACTGCATTTTTTTTCATTTTTCCCAAAATTGAAAATTTTGGAAATACATGATTTTACATAAAATATAAGAAAAGTAGAACAATTACCTTGAAATGTTTCAGAAAACTTTATTGATATACTATTAGCATGTGGATGAAATTTTAACTTGGTTTCATTCTTTTTAACATATTTATAAGGTATCAAAGTTGACGAAGCACCCCCAGCAATTTTCCTGGGGGTGCTGCGTGTATTATTTTCCATAGGCAGCACCCCTACGAAATCATGTTCCCCCTGTATTTTTGAATATGTTATAATGTACATAATTATCACATCCGACAATCGCAAATCATTTACATAGTCTTTCACATATTCCAATAACATCGCGACTCAAGCTCCGGCGCTCCGATACAGACGCTGTCGCACGCGATACGTGATAACCATAGTTTACACACTACTTGATAGTAGGGAGGGACATATGGGATATGGGTGTGATTGAAACTTCCAGGTTTTATGTCGAATCAAGTGTGCACGCGCCCGACCGCCCGTGTTTTGTATAAACAATTACAAGTCAGACAATAGAAATCAAATTTCACAGTCTTTTTCGCCCTGCCCCATGGCCCTGAGAAGCTGGGATGCTAGGGGTGAAGCACCCCCAAAATTTGGTGGTGCTGCATGTGTTATTTTCCATAGGCAGCACCTCCTGGAAAGCTAGTGGTATAGGTATGATAAATGACAGAAATGTAATGAAAATGAACGACGTTTTGTAGAACCCCCTTCAAAATTTTCCGACACAGTACTTAAAATAGTGTTAAATTTCACCCTTTTTCAGATCGGAATATCAAATATTTTCTGCTCGCGTTTCGCGCTCGCATTATTGATTTTTAAAATAACAAATGTATTAAGAATGCCCAGATACTAGATCTAACTGTAACCGCGCTCACGCATGTTTATTCAGATACGCAGCTTGTTTTGGGGGTACTCCGGGCTGAAAATATTTATATCAAATACATTTTATCAAAATAAATAAATTTTATGAAAATCTGATAACAAATAGTTAAGTTATTTAATTCTAAAGTTTAGCAATACTTTATGAAAATGGTGATGTGCATGTCGTCATGAATATTTAATAGTTGGGTTGACATGGGCGGAAATCTGTCCTCTGCATATACTATTGCAATCGCAGAGTAAACTCTCGATCTTGATTCCCGTGTTGATAAACAAAATATATATATAGATCGATTTGCATTTTCTTTACCAATAATTAAGTTTTTAATTTCACGTGCTCCAAATCGGCAATTGTGTCACTAGTTCTATATATGGACTCGACCGATTAAACCAAGGCGACCATAGGTCTAACGTAAGTAAACGTAAATTTCGGGATTAATTCTAAGTTAATATAATGGCATTAGTCAGCCGCAGGCATAATAGACAGGTCCAGATTTTAGATAAAGTTAATGCGCTAGCCTAGCCCTAGCCCAGCATTTTTTCTGTCATTAATGGCAATTTGATAAGTGGATCTAGCCTGATATAAAGTCTAAGGCCCACTGGCGTACCTAGGATTTTCCAGAAGGGGGGCAAATTTTTTGGAGGATATTTCGTCCGCGAAAAAATTTGACAAGCCAAAAAAAAAGAAGAAAAAAAGGTGCTCAACCAAATAAAAATTGACAAGCAAATAAAATAAAAAAGGTCTTCAGGTTCAAAAGAGGGGGCACACGTCTGTTTTCATTGCATGTGACTCGTCAGGGGGGACAGGGATACGTCCCCTGCATGAGTTGTGACTCGTCAGGGGGGCAGTATACCCCCTGCCCACCCCCCCCCCCTTAGGTACGCTAGTGCTAAGGCCAATATAAGGGTACGGGCAATTCGAAGGTGCTGATTCATTTATGGCAATACCATTTTGTAAAAAGATGTGTGCATCCGTACTCTTATTCCGAAGACGCAAGTCATGAATATTCATATTGGTTTCCGGAACTGCGGTGGGAAAAAAAAATTTCGCGACCCTGCCATGCCCGTACAGCGTATAGTGAATAGCCAAGTACTTATACTTAGTATGTGAACTTAGCCTTACATTAGGGCTCAAAACATTTCGAGATGCAGGTACTGTCTACATATCTTCATGATCACGATTTCTTAAATCGGTAACGAATGAGCATTTTTGTATCAGTAACACAAACAGAAATACGGAAGATCCATAGATGAGGAAGAAGAAAAAAGAACAGTTGACAGTAAAACATGAACAGGAAAGTATTCATTCTCCTTGGTGCTTGGATAATTCAGTTTTTCGAGGTCGGAACCATCAAATCGTTCTCGGTTCTTATTCGTCATATTGCTAAAGACATCGACTCCACAATAAGTCATATTGGTACTTTAATCGGGATTTTTCATGCCTTCACTGTAATATTTGGTAAGTCACGATTGCAGAAATTTAATTTAATTTCAAGTCTTATGCAGATGGATGGGTTTGGGAAGACTGATACATTCATTGTTTTATTCCAAAAGGAGCCAAATCTACATGGCGTTTTCTGTGAATCGAGTGTGTTTAATTCACAACTTTCCCTTATCTTCTGCTATTTTAGTTTGATACATATGATATTTCTATCCTCTTAGATTAATTAAATCATTTTTGTCTAGCATTCACTATCAATTTTCAAGAATTTTTCTAAGAATCTATTTTTCATGCATTTTGGAATATAATGTTAGTCGAATATCCATTTATGCAAATTTAAACATGTTTATAACATGTATAATGGAAAATGAACACGAGATACGTGAATATTCCTAGCAGAGTACATTTTAATCTTTTCTGATGTTTATCCATTGAAAATATGTATGTATTTTTCTATATTCTGTGAAATTTGTATGCAATAAACCAAATTGAATCTGAATGTGGGAAATGAGGGGTTTTTAAGGAAAAGTGAGGAACTTCGAGCTTAGCCTAGCGCAGAGAGTGAGCTTGGAAAGTTTTTTGCATTTTCAGATTCTTTTTCAATATTTTTGTGTTTCCAGTCTTTTTACTACTAATCGTTATATTTCTTATATAACATTGCGATTATGAAGTGTTATAAACAATTTCTCGAATTATATAATGGAGGGATTTGGTCAAAACCTCCTTCATTGTGGTGCGGAAAAAAATGTTTGCTTGTCATTTTTTTTCTAAACAAAATCGTGTAAGAAACGAGTTTAAAATTTGTGTACTATTTTCCATAGTAAAAATTGTAATTTTCGCTATTATATATAGGTTTCAATATTTCTTGTTTCAGCTTTTCAGTCGGCCTTCAATTTTTGTGTATCCTTTTCCTTTCCTCCTTGTTTTTTTTTTTCTTTCTTTCTTCCTTTTTTTCTTCCTCTCTTTCTGGGGGGGGGGGGGGTCTGTCCGCCTATGAACATCAAGGGAGAGCCTCGTCGTTTGATAATATTCTCCAATGGCAAAAAATAATGATAATCAAATCAGTAAATAAAAACATGACAGAAAATATATAGTAGTATAAAATATAAAATCACAAATCAAATTTCTATTAATTCATTTCTGTCAGCCATAAAGTGACAGGATGACAAATAAAGCGCGGTATGATATATTTACACCCCCCCCCCTCCCCCACAAGTCGTATGGCTAGGAGATGCCTAGCTACGCGTCTTGGTGTGTAGGGGAAAATGGTTGTGGTGGAGATGACAACCCCTACGCAAACGAACATACCCTCATGCATCCACCCCACACACACAAGCTCACCTCACACCCACACACGCGCGCACACTTCTATTCTCTCTTTCGTTCTCTCCTTTATTTTCCCTTCTCCTTGCGCGCTCCCCCCTCTTCCCTCTATATATTTCTCTCTCTCTGCTATCATAGCAAGAGTCGGGGGCGGCGGAACGTTTTTTCGCTTGGGGGAGCCAGAAAAGGGGCACTTATATGTCAAAATGGGCATTTTGGTGCAAACGGAAATTTCACCATGAGATTATCATCTGCTTGAAGTAGTTTGTGTGTTTTGTAGTAATTAAGTTGAGCAAAACCATTTGAATTGATTTTAGAGTGAAAAGATAACTATTTAGGCTCATCCGCGAGAGAGCGTAGCGATCGCGCGGGTGTGGAAAAATTCAAATCTGAAGTGGCAAAACTCCCTCTTGGTCTATTACGGCGCCAATTCCTATTGAAAGGGCATCCTTGCGAGATGTTGAAAGCGGGAATCGCGATGTCAAACTTGTTGACATTTCATGTAATACGACATAAAAATTGAACATTCTGATCAGTTTTTGTACTCTTGAAAAAAAGATGTGACGATCTAACTAAATAATTAAAGCGAGCGCCAAGCGCGAACTGAAATTTTAATATGCTGACCAGAAAAGTAACCTGTTAAGGACTGTATTTAGTCGCTCATGAATAGGATACATATCTCACCTATCGAATAATGCGAGCGCGATTTTTTTTGTGAAAAACTAAGCATTTTGTTTTGGTAACCAGGAACAGGATGAGTACCTTACTAAACAATAACTGAACTAACAATTTGGCAAATTTCTAACCTAAATTGTATTTTGTTTGACTTCAGAAATGGTTTTAATTTTGAAAAAAGGCATTTTCCATTTTACGGGGAATATATACAATTTTTTTGGTGGGGGGTCCCTCCTCCTTCCCGGTTCCCGGTTCTCGCTCGTGGCGAGAGTATTTTTTCTGTTTAGACCACAAACTGAACATGGTCAAGAGTATGATCACTGATTCAAGTCTATAACTACTTTAATATACGAAAATTTGGTCGATGAATATTGTTATTACGTCTTATCGAATGCATTGAACGCCCCCAAAACACACACGAAAAAGTGTGATTAATCAAATCGCACTCAACTATGGCGAGCTAGCAGTGCCAATATCAATGTCTTTTTCTATGAGCATCCAAAAATTTCTCTAGACCTTCAATATGTTCAAAGATCACTCTCTAAGACCGACTTTGTCCAATGTTGCAACAACACTTCATAAAGTAGGAAAGCTTGAAAATGAAATCCACCCATGAGATCATTTTTCTCCAACATTACCACACGGGTACACACGCAACTCCTGCAGCCTGTGAAAAAAAATACAGGCAGACTGCGCGGGATTCGAACCCTGGATTTTTTTCACAGGCTGCAGCAGTTGAGTGTGTTACCATTGTGGTTAGAGATAAAAATGAATATATTAATTATTCCTTTAATTAGCATAAAATATGCTTTACATTTTCATCCCCCTACCCCTATCCCTCTCTTAGGGGTGTTAGCTAATGTTTTGCTGGACCATTTTTCGCCCCGTCGGTTATGTATGGTTGGCGGAATGATTGGGTCGGCTGGCTTAATGATGTGTTCTATCGCCGACACCGAGATCACCATAGCAGTTTTCCTCGTCATCTCAGGTGAGATTTCATTCCAAGCGGTGACGGGTTAAAAGGAATTCGAATTCCCATGGCATCACTATAACCCATGGACGGCGCTACAGTTTTCAATTAGTGGGAAAAGGAGAAATGAGAAATAGGGAAGACCTGGATGGAATAAGAGAGTTAACAATTTAAAATAATAGTGAGAGAGAAGAGAAGGACACAAGGTATTAG
This sequence comes from Lytechinus pictus, assembly GCF_037042905.1. Classification (NCBI taxonomy): domain Eukaryota; kingdom Metazoa; phylum Echinodermata; class Echinoidea; order Temnopleuroida; family Toxopneustidae; genus Lytechinus; species Lytechinus pictus. The sequence goes on along the minus strand of NC_087255.1, from coordinate 29,392,841 downwards.
CCGTTTATCTTTATCACCCTTGAAATTCGATTGAGGAAACATTGAGATTCCTGCTCCACCCTTTTATATAAATATCATGGCGTCGGCTCTGCCTTTAGAAAAATGCAAAATCGTAAGATATGTCAAGGTGTCTTATACCTCTGTCACATTTGCTCTACGGCGGTCGTAGAAACCTGAATTCGAGAGATTTCTGCGGTGGCCGCAGGGTCGACGTACGGCGGATTCCTAATTTTTACAGGCCGTAGGGGTGGCCGTAGAAATTTAACGCGGAGTTATAACATCTTTTCTTTTCTACGTTCGAAATTGGACTAGCCGTAGCCATGGCGTAGAGTTGTCTACGGCGGCCATACGTCGAGCGTACGGTGGCCGTGCGGCTGCCTTTGTGTTCTTCTTCCCTCCTTTCCCCTTCTCCTTTTGTGTTATCTGCTTGAGAGGCACCAGGCACGTATTTAGGATTTCGCACCTCGGTGACCCGACCTATAATTTTAACCCCTGTGTACTTTTCGAAAAAAATGGTGCCCCACCCCCAGCCTGGCAAACAGGTGCTTAAAAGCATATATATTTAAGTACTTTCATCAGAGTAAGCCCTACTAGAATTATGTGGATGGGAGCTTTTATTTCTTTACCAAGGGTATATTTAGCTTTCGCCAATAGGGAGGAGGGGGTATTTTCAATTTTATCCATATTTTCCCGATCGGGCGTGGGGGTGTCATGGTATAGTGGTTACGACTCTTGTCTTTTAATCAGAGTGGCATAGATTCGAATCCAAGCCATTGCGTGTTTTCCTTCAGCAAGAAATTTACTCACATTGTGCTGCACTCGACCCAGGTCAGGTGAATAGGTACTCGGTAGGAAGAAATTCCTCGAATGCTAGAGCGCTCGATCAAGGTATAGCCGTGCTAAAGCCGGGGTTATAAAAAACATTATCATGTTAAGCAGGGCCCGCTGAGAGAACAGTTTTCAGAGCTGAAGCGGCAGGGTAAAATACGACGTTATTATTGTTATTATTATAGTTATTATTATTATTATTATTGTTATCATTATTATCGGGAGTTAAATGCTGATTTTTTTTTAGGGTGTAGTTTTTACAAAAGACTGACGCGTTTATTAACATCTTTACTTTATTCATACAAACAAGTTAAGGGAGATTTATTTCATAAGTCCAAATAGATAATGCGAACGCGATTTTTGATATGTTATGTATAGACCTGAAAATAGAATATTCTGAGAAGTTTTGTAAGCATGAGCAGGATGGGTATCTATCTATCTATGTATCTATCTGTCAGCGCGAGCTGAAAATTTATTGATATTCTGACTCAAAGTGTGGAAATTCTAAGCACTATTCGTAATCATGAACAGGATGGGCACCTTAATATCATTCGATGCGAGCACGAAGCGCGAGCTGAACATTTTTTATATTCCGTTCCAAAAGTGGACATTCTAAGCAATTTTGGTAATCATTAGGTAATCGTTAACAGGATGTCCATCTAAACTAATTATTCGATGCGAGCGCGAAGCGCGAATCACCTCATAGGTCGAATTAACCCCCCCCCCCCTTCCTAGGTCGAACATTACTGATCTTATAATATTCAGATCAGAGTCGAACATCAATTTGGCGCCCCCCCCCGGTTGAACGTCAATTTGACGCCCCTTGGTCAAAAATGAAATTGGTGCTCCTAATGTAGAATATAAATTTGGTGCCCCTTCCTAGGTTGAACATCAATTTGGCGCCCCCGCACTTTTATTATTCCCCCCTCTTCCTCTTCTCTTCTCTCCTTTTTCCCTGGCTTCTTTTTTCGTTTTCTCTATCTTTTCTCCCTTTTCTCTTTCTCTTCTTTCCCCTTCTTTTTTTTTTATCTCCCTTTTATTTCCTTTTCTTCCCTCCCTCTGCATATCAATTAATCATAAATCATGAAACATATAAGTATTATTACAGTAATTACAAAATCATATTTAAGTTACATAGATTGTTCTTACACGAATCGTAGCAAGCCCTTGGGCAGTTCATCTTTTTCTTTGGTCTTTTTACTAGCAATGTTGTCCATTTCTATCCGTTTTTTAATTTCTTTTATAAATACATGTTTCAAAACAAAACTTCTTTTTTCGGTTCCTGATTTGTTCCTATCCAAAATAACTTTATATATTGACCAAAATGCAATAGTTACAAAGAGATTTGTTTTACTATCACTTTCAACTTTAAGCAATTGTTTGATGTTTACTTCCACTTTTACATTGTAAACTTCTCGCAAAATAATTTTGATATATTTAAAAAAAGGATTTGTTTAGTTCACAGTCAATAAAATCATGTATAATATCTTCTTTAACCTTGCATGTTGGACACAAATCGTCTGTTGCAAGATTCCATTTAAACAGGTTACTTCTTACTGGTAAGAGATTATATAATAACTAAAGATTGAACTCTCGTAATTTATTTTCTCTAACTTGAATAAGATTATTTTTAAATACATTTGCCCAATTTACATCAATATCAAATTTGTTCTCCCAATGTAAACAGCATTTATTGGTGAAAGTATTTTTTGAGGGGAACAGTTTATATACAGTATTACTACTCAGATCACTGATGCATTTCAAACTTTTTCCAATCATTACCTGGGGAACAATAAAACCAAGAGGTCGGATAGTGATGCCACTATTATCGCTCAAACTTTTTATCCATATTGCTGGTATTGTCTTTTTTAGTTTTGTGTAGTCGAAAATAACAGTATTCTTACTTCTTTGTATATCGATCTTTCTCTGAATGTTTCCCATTGGTATGTAACCATTTCTCCCAATAATATATGTTAAGTAAACTATACCACTTCTATACCAGTCTTTATAAAATAAAGACTGCATGGTTATCAAATATTATATGTTTATTATGCCAAAGTATTTGATTTCGAATATCATTACAGTTAGGGTTAAACATACAAATATCTTTCAATGTTTCTTTGTAAAAAGTTGGTATTTTCCTATCGTTTATAATTTTCAGTGTTTTAGTACTGAAATTACAATTTAAAAGGAACGAGATACCTCCTAGGAGGTCAAACCAATACGAACACATTTTTGTCCATGTTTCTGTTTTGTCATTCAAAAACCTTCCTAACCATTTTAACCGAAAGCTTAGCATTTGATTGTGCACATCAGTCATTTTCATTCCACCATTAATATAATTTTCTGTTAAAGTACATCTTTTAATTTTTTCTACTTTTCTGTTCCAAATGAATCTAAACACTATATTATCCAAACTTGTCATGAATTTTGTTGGAATGGAATCAACAATGCTCAAATGTATTATTTGACTAAGTACTAAACATTTAAGAATAGTTACCCGACCAAAAATAGTTAAGTTTCGTTTTGACCAGCTGTCAAGAGTCTTTTTCAATTTAGTTAATTTTTCTTCCCACTCTGAGTTTAGCGATTTGTCATTATCAGAATAAATATAATGACCTAAGTATTTTACAGGTTTAACAGTCCAAGATAAATTGTATTTTTTAATATGATATAGTATTTTTTAATACGATAATATAAGTACAAAGGTTCTGAAAAAATGTATATGCTTTATAGTTAAACCATTGTGTTTTATTTTTAACCTGTCATTGAACACTGGTTGTTTTCCTAGTAGTCTTAAAATAGCAAAAATTCTTCCTATTTACAAAAGAGGAAGTAAACAGTCGCTTTCAAATTATAGACCGATATCCATTTTAACAACATTCTCTAAGATATTTGAACGTTTGATATACAATCGTTTCATGCCCTTTTTATGTAAAAATAACATTCTGTATTCGAAACAGTTTGGTTTTAGACAGGGCTGCTCCTCTTACATGGCATTACTTGAATTCACTTCCACAATTGCAAAGGCCTTTGAAAACAAACAATTCACAGTTCGTATATTCCTAGATTTATCAAAGGCCTTTGATTGTATTAGTCATTCAATATTATTAAAAAAATTACAACATTATGGTGTAAGAGGAGTAGCCCTTGACTGGTTTAAGAGTTATCTTCAGGACAGAAAACAATATGTTTCTTTTGACAATGTCTCTTCTGAGATGAAACATGTCAATATCGGAGTGCCCCAAGGCTCTGTGTTAGGCCCGTTACTTTTTTTGATTTTTATAAATGATTTACAGCATGCTAGTAATATCCTACACTCTATATTTTTTGCAGATGATACAAACCTGTTTTTATCTGGGGATGATATAGATGATTTAACCTCAACAATAAATCTAGAACTGAAAAAAATAAATGAGTGGTTTCTTGCCAATAAATTAAAATTGAATGTTGACAAGACATGTTGTATGATATTTCAACCTAAAAATAAAAACTTTTCATCCGACAACTTTGATATTTTTATTCAAAATAGTAAAATTCCTGTAGTTAATTCTACGAAATTTTTGGGTGTAGTCATAGACAACAAACTGACTTGGAAAGACCACATAAATTATATATCTTGTAAAGTTTCTAAATCCATTGGTGCAATCAACAGATTAAAAAATTCAATTCCATTAAACATACTTCTAATGATATATCAATCGATTGTCTTGCTCTACTTTAATTATTGCAATATACTCTGGGGTAACTGTGCAATGGTCCATTTAAGCCGAATAATTGTTTTACAGAAACGTGCAATAAGAGTTATTACCAATTCCTCCCCAAGAATCAGTACACAACCTTTGTTCAAAAAACTTAATTTACTTACTATCAGTCATATAAACAGCTATCAAATTGCAAATTTCATGTACTTGTTTCTTCACAATGCTCTTCCCTCTTTTTATGATGATTTATTTGTGAAAAACAAATATGTTTGTAATTACATTACTAGACAGTCTGACAACTTTTATTTGCCTAATTTCAAATATAATTTCTCACGAACTACAATTGAATATGTTGGACCCACTCTGTGGAATAGTTTACCCATTGATCTTAAATTATGTCCAACACTCAACTCTTTTAAAAGAAAGTATAAAAAAAATCTTGTAAACTCATGAATTGTTCCTTAAGCCGTTTTGTCGTTTCCTTTTGTGTTTGGTTAGTTTTTTTTTTCTTTTTATGTTTTGTTTTTATCTATAAAACTTTTTTCCTGCTTGCAACCGTTTGGGATTTGCCTTTGATAGGCCTTTGGCCTTTGTTAAATTCCACACATTTGTATTCTCTGTCAACCGCGTAGCCAGGATTTCATTTTGGAGGGGGCGGTAAATGCACGCGAAGCGTGCCAACACTTACAGAGCGCGCGAAGCGCGCTCCCTAGGGGGTGGGTGCAGGGAGGGGTAGTTTCCCCCTCCCGCGCGAAGCTTTTGGTGTTTCATAAATTAAAATGAAAATAGGAGCCGTCTCTCTTGTCTCTAGTACCTATATCAGCTCCAATTCAGTCGACTATATTGTGATTTTGAACCTTGTTTTTGAAAGTGATTGTGAACGCACAAAAAAGGAATACAATGGAGGAAATTAAAGTAATAATAACCCCGCGCGAAGCGCGGAAGCTAGAGCGTTTTATCATTTTTTTCAAAGAAAAGGGTATTCTCTAAGATATATTGAGTACTTCCCTTGGAAAGATCAGATTTGATTACAAACAATTAGCGACAGTGCATATCTTTAATTCGCAAAACAGAGAAGAAGTGTATATGCCGGAGGAAGATATTCCTCCCCGCGCAGAGCAATGAAACTCTGAAATTTTAAAGGGCGGACGTTTCATCAAATGCAGATATCTCTAATACCACATCGGCTCTAATTCAATTGATTATTTAAGATTATTGAACTTCATTACAAGGAAAATAGTGCGCAAAAAGTTGAAACTTCTTTGATTTATTGAAATTATATAAAAAAGGATGCCTAATTTCTTTGACTTATCCTGAAGCGCTTCATTTTGAATGATGAAGAAACTTAATTGTCATTCAAAATTTCAATCTGAGGGCGCAAAACAGGAGATGAATGTGCAGAGAAATGACATGAAGTTTAATAGAATTTGAATGAAAAATATTGTACTTTTTTATTTAATACGACACGAAATTTATACCTTCCTCTTTTTAAATTAGGAACCTGTTTGCCCCCAAATTATGGTTGTTTAGTAATGAGATGAAAAGCGGGAGAATTTGCCTATATGGAGGTGACGGCAGAAATTGATATAAAGATTTTACCCGCCCGGAGCCGACCCGACCAGAAGTTGCGCGATCAATAAAAAAAAAATGATAACTTCATATACTTCGGCCTAACCTTACTCTAATTCCATGCCCTAATGTATACATTTGAACTTTAACTGGCAAGAAACACATATAGCTGAGGTGGAAAAACAGGGTTAGATAAAGGGTGGGGGAAACAATGGAGAACTGCAATATTGTCATTTAACCGCGCGCAGCGCGGAAGCAAAAATATAAATTTAGAGCAAGAGTGAAGGAGTTTCTCTTTTGAGAAAAAAATAAAATAAAAAGAAAAAACCCACAAAGCTACCCTTTTCCCTTTCTTCCCTTCGCTTTTCCTTTTCTCCTCTCTTTTTCTCTTCTTTTTTTTTTCTTTTTGGGGACGTTTTTTTGGGGGGCGACCGCCCCCACCGCCCCCCCCCCTGGCTACGCGCCTGTTCTCTGTATTTGTGTGATCTCATGTATTATATGCCTTTTATCACTTTAATTGTATGTATTGTCTTTTTATGCAAATGTGAAATAAATTGAATTGAATTGAATATCATATTTCTTACTTGTATCTCCTGACCATATTAATGCTGTTTTTTCTTTATTAATCTTTGGTGATGTCTTTGTGCGTTCCGGAGAAATCGCGCGAAGAGTAAGGGGGGGGGGCTTTAATGTTTTTATATTTACCTATGGCAAACAAATAAATAAATGAAAAAATAAATGGTGCAATTTTAACCCAACGAAAGGAATTGATAAAAATAATGTGTTTTCATATTTTTTCGTAGGTATTGGATTTGCAATGACCGTCCTCCCGTCTCAAGCGTCTGTTATATCTGCTTATGGCGACAATTACTTAATACCGTTCTGCGTTAGCGCAATGGGAGCTGGTGTTGGAATGATGGTGCTTCCATTTTGTACGAAGAATTTCTTGGAGATCTATGAGTGGAGAGGAACGATCCTTCTTCTTGGAGGCCTCAATCTGCACACGGTAGTATCAGGGGCGTTGTTCAAAGGGACTTTAAGACCGCGGGTATCACAAGAGGACAAATCAACACGCATTTCGGCACTGCTGTCGTCGCAGCCTACTGTCGTTGACAAGGAGCAAGATGGAAAAATAAAAAATCCACGAACTTCCCTACGTCAACGCTGTATAACCGGTTCGTGGGCAATTATCTCAACCGTTTACCTAAAGTCAAATATCAGTATGTTTGGACAATATCCACTACTGACCTACTTGTTAATAGCGGCATATCTTCATGGAATTACGTATGCTGGTTGGACTATATTCGTAATTTCCAATGCTGAAGTAAAGGGTCATCCAGAACACAGTGCAGTCTTTCTCTCTTTTATTGCCGGTATTGGCAACACAATCGGTCGTCTTCTACCAGCTATACTGAAGTTTTTAAATAAAGATTTATTTTCATCTAGAATTTCATTTCTCTTGTTTGGTTTCATCGGATCGGTGCCTCTTTGTCTGAACGCAGCAGCGACAGGTCTACCGATGCTAGGCGTCTTTGCCAGCCTCAACGGCCTAGCTTTAGGAGCGAAGGCAATCGCGAAGAGTGCCGCATCTGTGGACGTTGTTCCGGACTCGTTTTCGTCAACAGCACTAGCTTTCACATTAGTCTGTTCCGGTATGGGGGAAGTGACCGGTGGATGGGCCACAGGTAAGGACACCACAACATCCTCTAAAATGGGGGGGGGGGGGAGATGGCCACTTAATAACTAAGGAAATTGCTTACAGAGCAAGACAATAACTGAATCCCAAATCCCCTTCAAATGCGGATATACATGTAGATGACAATTTTTACGGTCCCTCGGGAGTATGCAGGTAGGCCTACCAAACGACTGCTTGCGTGTCGATTTTGCCTTGCAAAATGCGGCGTTGTAGGATCGCCTACGAGAAATATGGATGTTTTACTCTGCGGAATTTCGGAGAACAAAGAAAAGTATTGTCTAACGCCCCTCATAACAAAAAACAACCAATATGTCTTTCTCGAAAATTATTTAATCAAATCAGCAGTTTCGTCCTTGACTCTGGACAATTAAATGACATATTTGTAAAAAAATTTTTTAGCTCCGAGCCTTAGGACGAAACTGCTGTTCCGGTTCATCAATGTTTCCGACATAGATCTCCTATAACTATTCTTTGTCATTTTACGGGCATTTTCAATCCGTTGACGTAAGGGGATGATGATGATGGTGATGATGATGATGGGAAATTCGGGGGGATCTGGTTCAGCACAAATTTAAGAACAGGTTGAAGTTGTGCGTAAAGTTGCGCATACGAATAGCTAGATGTGGGAAATAACTGATATGATTTTGGGTGATCCTTTTTGGGGGTGAACATCAATATTATTCTACATCTATGTCTGAACAATACTTATTTAATATTGAATTGACCGGCACATATACCAAACATTATTTAATCGATTGAGCAAATCGAACCAGCAAACAAATTATATTGATAAAATTAACGAATTATTTCGTAATGATTTTGACATGAGAAAATTGTCAAATCGGTAAGATGGCAAATTAAATCTGATGGAAATTCTGAGATTAAACGATACAAAATATTTATGATAAATAAACCGAATATACAATTTTTTTAAATTTTTGTTGGCAACAACAGCCCCAAACAAATACAAACTATAATTCTAACCTATTATGCTAACTTTCATTTGCAATGATTTTTTTTTCTATAATTACAGGTAAAATCTGGGATGTAACAGGGTCTCTGGACACAGCTTTTCTCTTCCTGGGTTTTGTCGATATTTTGGGCGTGATCATCCTGATCCTGAGCTTCATACACCAGAAAATAATGTACATTGACAGCATGGCGAAGGGAGATAGAGAATATTGATATTCAGATCGATACAGCTGCAATAATATTTATATAATATTGACGGGCCTTGAGGGGAGCATCAAAATGTCGCCCGCAAAATAATCATATTCCTGATATTGGCCCGAGTCTTTAGACGAGGGCAATATGGTTCTTTTAAGGGCAATATTATGTTTCCCGAAAGAAGAGCAAGTTATTTCGTTTGTGTAGGAGGAGAGAGCAAATGAAAAAAAACATGCATATTCTGATGGTTTTCAGACGGATAGGCCTATTGCATATGATGTGTACATATCAACGCATGCGAAATGGTTTCGGCTGGAGAGGTGATCGTTTTTCCTCATTCAATATGTACTCGATTTGTTTGAAAAACCAATTTCTTTTCCATGTCATAATCTAGCGTTTCGCATATCTCCAGCCAGTTGCCAGAGTAGAGGCCCACCGCAGGCTCAGGCGGTATACGCTGATGACCAGTCGTACATGCATGAAAGTGGGATTTAATCTCACATCTTGGAAAGGCATGCATGGTGTCGCATGAAAGAATTTTGCACACGAAAAGCAGATCTATAGGGCCTGTGCAGTCAGACCGCATGTCCCTATGCTAATGAGCAAAAAGGCCAGATTCATCAAAATCATGTGAATCCTCCTCCTTGCAAAATCTCGTGATTCGTGAAATTTTCTTTCTCTAAGAATTTACCTGTTTTATACTCAAGCTAAATGAAATATTATTGCACCATCAGATAGAGTAAATGTTATTCTTTCATATTGGTCATTTATTTTGTATACAATATCTTGATAAATAAGTAAATTTCTGGCCTGAAAATGTGCCTCAAAACTGAATTTTCGTCCTCTGTTTTCTTTTGCAAATTGTGCAAAACTTTTTATTTTGAGCCTCAATAATATATATATTACCATAAAGCTGAACTTCTGTACTTTCTCACAGTGCCACTCTTGATATGCGGCACCTTTTAATCGGGTCAAGATCACACTTTTTCCACCAAGGTACAAGACGAGATTTCTGAAATTTTGTACTTGCATGAAATCCAGAGTTCTGATTGGCTGGATAAGGTTCACAGAACCACAGGCGCGGGTAATTTGAGGAGATTACCATATGGGAAGTGTGACCTTCCCATGAACCCAGGCACTGGACCGTGGTCTCTTTGACCAATCAGAGTGCAGTATTCTTGTTTTCAAGCTGCTTTATGTACTTGGCCAATGAAAAGTGTGATCTTGACCTGATTAAACCAATTGTTATTTTGAAACTTATACCATTTTAAAGCTTACATATTCAGCTTTATCATGATCTAAAAATCATTTGGGCTCAAACAAAAATAAAGTGTGAAATAGCAGCTTTTGTCAGGTGAAAATAATTATTTTGTAGCATGTTTTAGATCAAAATTTTTATCTATATTACAAAATCTTTGAATAAATTCAAACACATGACCTAAAAGAATGATTCTTCTTGTTTACAATGATACCAAAATCATGAAATTCGATGCACAATTAGAGCAGCAATGACCGAATGAAAAGAGGTGTTTTGGTCGGCATCAAGCTCATTAAATATGCAAAACATCTCAAGTCATGAATATCACTTGGATGAAAGAAGCCACTTTCTTGGGACCTGCCGTCTGACTGTGTGACACAAAATAATCTTAGCAATGATTGTATAACAATTGTCTACGTTTGATTCTATTGACTATATAGTATCCCTAAATTAGACCACAAAAGAGCCAATCTGGAATAAAATTATTGGAAATGGTTTTTTGACTGATTTGAGTAGGTATGGGTGTCAACATTTACCAAAAAAAAGTTAGGAGGAATACGGGTTGGGGAAAGTGCTTTTTTCAAGGTCAAAGGTCAATGACCTTTTTGTATATACTGTATAATGGTATCTCTGAGATGGAAAGGCACAGGTTGGTGATAATGGTGTCAAAATGCACAAATTCTTACCAGAATATCAAATAGAATACAATTAATTACCTAGAATGCACATTTACCTATAAAATTCAAGGTCAAAGCCTTTCAAAAGGTCAATTACCTTTTTACATTATATACCATACCGTATAATGGTATCTATGAGATGATAAGGTACGTGATGGTGATCATGGTGTCAAAATGTACAGATTCTTACAAGAAGATCAAATAAAATAAACTTAAGTACCTAGAATGCACATTCACCAATAAAATTCAAGGTCAAAGCTTTTCAAAGGTCAATGACCTATTTACATTATATACCATACTGTATAATGGTATCTCTGAGCTGAAAAAGCACAGGTTGGTGATCATGGTGTCAAAATGCACAGATTCTTACCAGAAGATCAAATATAATAAAATTAAGTACCTAGAATTCACATTCACGCGTAAAATCTAAGTCCAAAAGTCAATGACCTTTTATACTACATGTATATATACCACATTATATAATTGTATCTCTAAGATAAAACGGCGCAGGTTGGTGTTCTTGGTGTCAAAACACACATATTCTTACAGGAAGATAAAATAAAACTAGATTTTAATTCGTCATGCGGACGAATTAGGTGGTCTGTCGTATAGATAGATAAACAGGAAAAAAATATTTAAACAGATATTAGATTGAAAAATAGATAGACAAACAGATTTACATAATCAAACAGATACATACAAGAAAGATAATTATATTAGATGGATGGAGTGATGGATGGAGAGATAAATTATAGGTGGTTATATTAATAAAACATAGACATATATAGATAGATATAGAGAGACAGACATATAGATAGAGAGACAGACATATAGATAGATAGAGAGACAGACTTATAGATAGAGAGATAGATTGATAGATATATAGATATATAGATAGATAGAGAGATGATTGGTGGTTATATTAATAAAACATATATAAACATATAGATAGAAAGAGAGACAGACAGATAGATAGATAGACAGATAGATAGACAGACATATATATAGATAGAGAGACAGACATATCATGAAGCTATTACGAGCTATCTCGTAATAGCTTCATGCTGCGTGGTCCTATCGCGTTATGTAAGCGGGCTCTAACTTTCGCCTGGCGGCTCGCCAATTGATGTTAGATATCCTTCGCCCGAAGGAAGCGATAACAAAGGATTAAGAGAGAAATTGGAAGATGGTTCTCCTTCTCGTGATAGCTTCATGGATAGATAGACAGACATATAGATAGACAAACATATAGATAGACAGAGAGACAGAAATATAGATAGATAGAGAGACAGACATATAGATAGATATATAGATAGATAGATAGATAGATAGATAGATAGATAGATAGATAGATAGATAGATAGATAGATAGATAGACATATAGATAGATACAGAGACAGACATATAGATTGATAGAGATCGAGACAGAGATAGATAGAGAGACAGACATATAGATGAATAGAGAGACAGACATATAGATAGATAGATAGATAGATAGACAGATAGATAGATAGATAGAGAGACAGACAGACAGATAGATAGATAGATATATAGATAGATAGATAGATAGAGACAGGCAGATGGATGGATAGATAGATAGACATATCTAAACAGATAGATACATATATATTAGACAGAGAGAGAGAGAGAGAGATAAACAGACAGATAGATATACAATGTAGGTAGATAGACAGACAGACATATGGATAGATAGAGAGAGAGGGACGTATTCAAACAGAAAGATATATATTAGACAGAGAGATAGATATGTCATGTAGGTAGATAGACAGACAGATAAATAGATATGATATAAAAAAGTAATTATAATCTGTTTTATTTTGCAATATTTTAGCTATTATTTGTTAGAATTCTTATAATTGATCGTGGGCAAGATAGCTAAAAAAAAAAAAAAAAAAAAAAAATCATGTTCACCCGCGGACTCGAACCCCTGCCTGCATGATGGAATGAGAAGTAAGTCTGACGCCTAACCGATTGAGCTAGAATATTCCCCATAGACTTAACACGTAAGCAAAACACCAGAATCTCAAATCCAATCTTGCAAGTGAATTACGGGCATGATCCCGACATCTGATCAAAAAATGGAGGGCACACTTCCGAAAGCTGAGAATCTTAGCTACAACATATTCAAAGCTCAGAGACAACTGACAAAAGAAAATGGAGATATAGCTCACGAAATAGAGGAATGTAGAATCTAGTTTTGAGAAAAAGTCATGTCCCATAGAGATTACACGCAAAATGAGTAAAAATGACATGCCTTTATTATTTGCAATTTTTCAAGATGATCTGTTCATTAAAATGAAAAATAAAGGCAATAACTCAGAAAGAGTAAGACCTAAGCTACAACATATCGAAAATTGGGCGAAAATTGACTAATATTCACGGAGTTAGAGCCTAATTTGCATAATTGTTATGACGTCATAACAAGCAAAATGGATATTTTGATTTCCAACGCAGTTTTGATGACGTCATGATCAAATTGAGAGACAATGGTGACATGAAATCAAATCTACAACTCATATTCTATCGACATTTGAAAAAAAAATTGGGGGTCAACGGACTATTTAAAGGGCTACAGTGAATTTTCAATAGGCATGTTTTTGCCCATATATAGCCTATAAAGAGAGCTCGCACGCACACGTGCTGCAAACTTTAACGGGTGTTAATTTCGTTATTAATGGTCATAGAAGGTTGATCAAGGTATCAAATTGCTCAGAATTATATCATCAATGCAATGATGTAAAAAAAACTGTGTTTCTGTGATGCGTTATGGCGTTACGCGCGGAAACGCGCGCGCATACGTGCGTGCGCGCAAATTTTTTGAAATGCTTAAAATGACTTGAAACGTACCCAAAAAAATTTATAGGCCATTTGGAGAATTTTTTTGGCTTTGACGCGCGCGTACGCGCGCGTCTTGACCTTTACATGACCTTTGATGACATTGACAGATGACCTTTGACCTAAAGTTTATGTGATGTAAATATGGTTGATTATTGATGATCCATTATGTTGATATGATCAAATTGAGAATTTTACAAAATGGCGCGTAGATGACGTAATCATGACCAGATGACCTTGAAAAGCTTAGTATGCCGTCTCTATGATAGACTCCATATATGACAGAAAAATCAGCCAAATTGATTCAGCCAATTCGGAGAAAAGTTGGCGACAAACATAGGTGCTAAAAATAAATAATAAAGAAAGAAAATTCTGACGAAATTAAGAGGTGATCTGTCATAGACAGACCACCTAATTAAGCATCGAGAATGCACATTCACCCATAAAATTCAAGGACAAAGGTCAATGTCCTTTTTAACATTAGATAATAATAATGGTATCTCTGAGATAAAACACCGCAGGTTGGTGATCTTGGTGCCAAAATGCAAAGACTTGTACAAGACAATTAAACAACACTAAAATAAGTATAAAGAATAAACTTTCACCCTTGAAATCCTACATCAGAGGAAATATATAATCTATATGACATAAAAATGACCCCCAAAAAAATGTTTGTGTTCATATTTTATTTCTGAATAACGTAAATAACCATGGCTAATTTGTAATGAAAACATGGAGGTTTCATAATTTCGGTCTGAAATAATGAAGTCCATGGAGAATGTATTTAGGGGTCAGATGTCAATGAGCCCTTTCCAAAATATCAGTGGAAATTTAAAAAATGTTGATAACCAAATAACACTTTTTCATATACTGCGATGCATTGCCAAAAGCACTGAAAAAATAAATAAAATCAAGTATATAATTTGAAATGATTTTTATTTTAAGTAGCAGCATTTAATGCATCATTATATCTAAATCAAGGTTGTCATGTCTTTTCTCTCCAGCGATAGGCCACTCACCTCAATTCTATAATAAATACTATAAACTATTAGCTTAATCTTTTGAAAATGGATAGGATAGGTCTAACTCTCATGTCACAGCTAGCATCATCTGAGAGCATTTCCAAACAGCAGAGGGATGATGATGATGGTGAAATGAAGGCCATCATTAGAGCTGCAGCTTCTGTCATACATGTAGTAAATTACATATATATCAACTTCAACAAAGGTGAATTCCCGTATTATTATTCATTACCTTTCATCAGTTCATTGCGAACTGCCAGAATCTCTTGTGATGCTAATGTTGCAGGAGAAAACTTCATATCTGCTCTCTGCCGTACGTCACCCATGATGCTATTTCTACTAGATATTAGTTTGTACAAGGATCATGTTTTTGGTCCAGAACAACTGATTGCTATCATGCACAAATTAGGCATATAACAATGAAATTCAAAAGGAGATAATAGCTTACAAGTACACATCCATCGACCTAACAAAAGTCCTACAGCACCACTTCCAGTTCTTGAGAATCAAGCTGTGCAACATATCAGTCATAATATAGATCCTGGTCTGATATCCCTTGACAGAACGTAAGGCTTTCATTGAATGGGCCAGATAAAAGTCTGGAAAATGTCAGAAGGTTTTCAAGAGTTCAATTACTCTTTGCTGAAGTTGAGACACTTAACTTCATCTATGACAAATTAGCTGCAGCTCTAATGATTGCCTTATTTTAATTCTTCGTCATTGTCCCTGGCTATATGAAAATGTTATCGGATGATGCTTGCCCTAAGAGTTAGGCCTATCCTTTCCATTTACAGATTAAGTTATAGTTTTATAGTATTGATTGTAGCATTTGAGGTTAGTGACCTATTGCTACAGAGAAATTAGTACCTTGATTTAGATTTATAAAATGCATATCTAAATGCTACTACTTTAGGTAACTTCACCATTGTCACCATTTCAAATTATATCACACATGATTTTTTTACACTTTTGTCAATCCATTACAGTATATTATAA
Source organism: Lytechinus pictus (assembly GCF_037042905.1). Lineage (NCBI taxonomy): Eukaryota > Metazoa > Echinodermata > Echinoidea > Temnopleuroida > Toxopneustidae > Lytechinus > Lytechinus pictus. Next base: position 29,377,068 of record NC_087255.1, on the reverse strand, counting down.
GAAAAAGTGCTATTTGATCCAATTTTACCTCGGACTTGTATTTTGACATCATAATTGGTCAAGGATTCAACTATTAAATTTGTGTTCTTTTTCCACGCGGGTCAGTCTTTTTTCCATCAGAATCACTATACCTACATGCCACAATCACGTTATATCGACCTATTTACTTAAATTCCCTGACGTTATTGACATAGTTGATTGACCTTTAACTCCTAAATATATTTTCCATGGCCATTTTTTATCCTTATTTCAGAATGAAATTATTTAATAGACTTCCAATGTTTTCATTAAAAATAGTTATCTTTCTTTCTATTATTTACAAATAAAATGTGAATATAATGGATTAATTTTTTTTTTTTTTGGGGGGGAATCATGCATGGATATATAAAAATCTATCAACTTTTGACCTTTGACTTTGGATATTGGATTATTCTGTATGATTATTTTGAGTCTTTTTTATCTTCTTGCAAAAATTGCTTTTTGACATCAAAATCACCAACATGCAGCGTTTTATCTCAGAGATACCTTTATATGATATATAGCCTATGTAAAAAGGTTATTGACCTTTGACCTTGAACTTTATAGATTAATATGCATTCTAGGTGATTAACTTTATCTTATTTGACCTTCCTGTAAGAATCTGGGCATTTTGATACAACGATCACCAACCTGTGCCGTTTCATCTCAGATATACTATTATACAGTACGATACATAATGTAAAAAAAGGTCATTGACCTTTGAAAGGCTTTGACCTTGAATTTTATTGTTTAATGTGCATTCTGGGTACTTAATTCTATTTAATTTGATCTTCCTGTAAGAACCTCTGCATTTCGACACCAAGATCACCAACCTGCACCTTTTCATCTCAGAGATACCATTATACCGTATATGGTATATAATGTAAAAAAGGTCATTGAACTTTGAAAGGCTTTGACCTTGAATTTCATGGGTGAATGAGCATTGTAGGTACTTGATTTTATTTTATTTGATCTTCTTGTAAGAATCTGTGCATTTTGACACCATGATCACCAACCTGTAATATTTTATCTGGGAGATACCATGATACAGTATATTTAAAAAGGTCATTGACCTTTGACCTTGAAAAAAAGCACTTTCCCCAACCCGTATTCCTCCTAACTTTTTTTTGGTAAATGTTGACACCCATACCTACTCAAATCAGTCAAAAAACCATTTCCAATAATTTTATTCCAGTTGGTTACTAATTACGGGATACTAATAATGTACAATCAATCTTAAAAATCGAGTGAACCGGACCCTAATGACGCGTCCCCGAGCTTTGCGAAAAATCGCAAATAACCCTCTATGTGTCAGCAGTCGGTCCGGGGATCTTCGGACGAGGACAAGGCTGCAACTTCGATAACTTCTTTAAAACCTCACTTTGGTTTCGCGTCTTAGTTTTATTGTTAGCCATGATTAAAAAACGTTGTCAATCACTCTTTAATGTATATGAAGAGATAACATCGGCTCAAAATTGGTAATCAGGTTAATCGACTTACATGTTGGGTAAAATGGAAACATGCATGTTGGTTCCGTTGAATAAAAAATACCCAGAAAACATGCATGTTCCCTTTCTACCCAATATTGGGTAAAATTTTTATCACTTTTTAGAGTGTGTTTTTCCCTTTTTCTCTTTCCCTGTTTATTTACATAAGCATGTTGTTGGAAGGGACTAAACCTATAACAGACCTTCGGGCTCAATTTTCTACGGTCTCGGAATCATCATTTCTATTCCAATTAAGAGATACGCAAAATATTTAGTATCAATCGCAATGTTTGTTATTGTCTTTCACCCAATTTAGTTGTCAATTGTCGAATACATCTCGTGCAAAAAAAGTAACCAAATCTTCAAACACTTGCCTGGTTTCAACAAGTGAGGGGGTTCATCGTTTGCCATAGGTGTCATCTTGCATATTAAGTAAATATCACTGTACACAATTAAAATAGTTGGGCAAAAAATGCCCAACTTCTAACCAACCCTGTCCACACAACTATTAGTTACAATTTGCCTAAATTCGGTAATAAAAACTAATAATTGGGTAATAAATTCTCTAAATTGGATAATAATTGCCAAGAATATATATGTATTTTTTACCAACTTACATTACCCAACACATTGGACAGTGTGTTGCCCAACATTTTAAGTGTGTACATATTGTATTAGTTTTTCGAATAGCATTTACTGTGTTTTGTCCTTCTGTATAAATTTTACTAAAATAGCACTCTTTTTATTTAAGGACGTTCTACAGTTATGTTTGTGCGCATTATGTTTTGCGCATATTTTACACTCCGCGCGCTGGCGTCACAATGGATGAACTGGTGATTTAATCAGGGGAGTGTTTCATCAACATTTTCATCCGACAAGTTGTCAGATCTGACATCTTTCCCTAATGTTGATTGGCTGAGACGCACTGTTCCTATGGTAACTGTCGGATAAAATGGGACTTTTCGGATAAAACGTCTGACAAGTCCTGTCTTGACTGAGTAACAGAGCTTTAAACTCATTGTTGTGATCTCGTGAGGTCTAATTATGCCAAATTCTCTTGGATGCACAATTCTTAAGAACATCATCATGATCATTCATTTTGGGTTAACTTTGAAGCTCTTTAGCAAAAAATCAAGCACATGGACCCATGTTAATTTTTGCATATTTGGAATATTCAGGTGCTAAAGTATCTATGTCTAAAGTATGATAAAAACGACATGGATTTTCAATGTTTGGGAGCAAGACTACGGAACCATTTGCATTTTAGACGGTATTAACAGACTTTTGCTTGTTTTCGGTGCATTTTGGGCTGTTTCAAGCCGACTCGCAATACTTTGGACACTGATAATTTGAAAACGAGCCACTAGCGTACCTACGGGGGGGGGCAGGGGGGGGGCACTCTGCCCCCCCTGACGAGTCACAACCCATACAAAAGACATATACCTGCCCCCCCCCCCCCCTGACGAGCTTAAAAGACCTTTTTTGCCCCCCTGACTGACGAGGTTGAAGACCTTTTTTTTTTTTTTTTTTTTTTTGCTTGTCAAAATTTTTTGCTGGTACGAAATTTATTGAAGACCTTTTTTTTTTTGGTTTTTTTTTTTTGGTTTTTTTTTTTTGCTTGTCAAATTTTTTGGCGGCCGATTTTGCCCCCCCTGTGAAAAATCCTAGGTACGCCACTGAAACGAGCACATGGACCCCATAGTTTAAATGTCTTAACTTCTTCAGAATATATTCCTCTACAAATCTAGAGAGTATGATGAAAATGACATGGATTTTGAATGTTTTGGAGCAGGACTACGGAACCATTCGTATTTGAGACATTTTGGACGGTATTAGCTTTGGCCCGTTTTAGGCGTATTATAGATTGTTTCAAGCCAACTCGCAACACTTTGGACACCGATAGTTTAAAACGAGCACATGGACCCATATATTTAATATTTTAACGTCTTCAGAATACATTCCTCTACAAATGTAGAGAGTATGATGAAAATGACATGGATTTTGATTGTTTGGGAGCAGAACTACGGAACCATTCGTATTTTAGACATTTTGGACGGTATTATCAGACTTTTACTTGTTTTCGGCGCATTTTGGGCTGTTCTAAGCCAACTCGCAACAGTTTAGACACTGATACTTTTAAAACGAGCACATGGACCCCATGTTTTCAATATTTTAACGTCATCAGAATATATTCCTCTGCAAATCTAGAGAGTATGATGAAAATGACATGGATTTTGAATTTTGAAACCCACAAGATAACTCGTCAACAATATTAGATAATATTTTTAATAATCAGCCTGAAAATGTTTTGGAAGCTGGTATTATTACAACAGATGTAAGTGATCACCTAACTCCTTTTGTTATAATCCATAATTTGATCAACAATAGTCCAAACACTCATTATAATATAAGAGACTTTTGTGAAAAAGATATGATAACATTTGTTATGAAATTACAAAGTGCTGATTGGGAATGTTTAAATAATACAGAAAATGTTAATGAAGTTTATAATAGATTTTTAGACATTTACAAAAAAACTATACGAGAGTTTCCCAATAACAAATGTTAAAACAAAAAAGGTTACTGCCGAAAAGCCCTGGTTTAATACGGATATTAAGAAAATGTGCAGACGGAAATACTTACTATACAAGAAATATTTAAAGAACCCAACATCGCACAGGGAGTATGTATATAAAAGTTACAGAAACACTGTTCATAACTTTATCCGTAAAAAGAAACGTGAATTTTATCATCATAAATTTGAAAATGTAAAAAATAATTCTAGAACAACATGGAAAATAATCAATAATATTTTAACAAAAGATAAGAATCGAGATGCCGTTTACAGCATTGAAAACAATGGAGTAGTTACCGAGAACAAGCAAGAAATTGTACAGATATTCAATGACCTTTTTTAGTAGTATTGGATCTGAAATACATAGGACTACTGTTAATCTATCTCAAGAGAATAATTTTAAAAGGTTTATGAAAAGCAGTATATGTCATTCTATGTACTTTACACCAGTAACACAAAAGAATATATATGATGTTATTTCAAAATTGGATGCAAATAAGAGCGCGGGTTACGATGATATACGTCCTAAGATAGTTAAATATTCAATTCATGAGATAGTTTCCCCTTTATGTAAAATTATTAATATGTCACTTGAAAAAGGTGTATTTCCAAACTCATTGAAAGTTGCCAAAGTAATTCCTATATTAAAAAATGGCAACAAGTTACTAGCAACAAATTACAGACCGATATCAATTTTATCAGTCTTTAGTAAGATATTTGAAAAAATAGTATATGACAAATTTATAGCATTTATTTCGAAATTCAATATATCCCCCCCCCCCTCGAATTACGCTACCATTAAGCCTTATTCAGCAGCGAATGTTCATGCACTTACCTTAATATTGATAGCAGATTAACATGTGAGAGAATGTTTATACTTTTAAGCTTTGCCGTGTTCTTATTCTTACCATCTATATCTTTCTCTAGTTCTCATTCTTACCATCGCTCTCTTTCTCTCGTCCCCTTTATCTTGCTCTTGCTCTCTCTAATGCTCTCTCTCTCTCTCTCTCCCCCTCTCTCTTTCTATCTCTTTCCGTCATTCACTATTTACCCTTATCCTTTTATCTGCCGGATGTCGATTTTAACTGTATAATGCAATATGTATAGATTAAGTTTAGATTAATGATTATTACTTGTAAAAATGTACTCAAATTTATCTGGCTCACATTTATAATTAATTAATTGAATATCAAAGTTGTTCAAATATACAATGAATTTACAGTTTTCCAATGAGTTTCTTCCTGAATTGCGCACTTCACTCATGTTCTGTTATTTGTACAATGTTTATAAATATGTTTCGTTCATGTATCTGTTACAATGTTATGTTCACACCTATGTCATGTTACCCTGTATCTCGTTCGACAAGAACTGATATCCTGGGTTTATATGTTTATTACCTTTGTTATATAATTTATATGATTTATCAATAAAGAGGTGATTTATTATTAAAAAAACCAGTTTGGATTCAGACAAGGATACAGCACTGCTCATGCATTGATTGATCTAACGAAAAAATAGCTAAGGAATATGAAAATAAATCATTAACAGTTGGAGTATTTTCAGATTTATCGAAAGCTTTCGATTGTATAGACCATTATATTTTAATTGATAAGTTATCATCATATGGTTTTAGGGGTACGGTATTAAAATGGTTAAAAAGTTACCTAGGAAATCGAAAGCAATATGTATTAACAATTTTTCTTCACAATTCCGGGATATTACAGTAGGGGTACCCCAATGGTCTAATCTTGGCCCTCTCCTTTTTCTATTGTACATTAATGATCTGCAACACGTAAGTGACATTTTAGAGACTACCTTATTTGCTGACGATACAAGTTTATTTTTATCTGGTAAGGATCCCATTCAATTAAACAATATCCTATATTCTGAAATGGAAAATATTAACTTGTGGTTCCAAGCGAACAGACTTCAAATAAACACAAAGAAAACTTCATTTATGATTATTAAGCCCAAAAATAAGAAAATGGAAGAAAACACAATAAAATTATATATCAATGATGTTGAAATTAAAATAGTGCAATATACAAAATTCCTTGGTGTTATAATTGATGACAATATGACTTGGAAACAACATGTAAATAATATATCCATGAAGATCTCTCAAACCATTGGTGTTCTTAATAGACTTAAAGGTGATCTTCCATTGTATGTCCTTGTACAATTATACAATGATATTAACACATTTAGCTATTGCAATATCGTATGGGGGGGGGGTTGTGCAAATCATTTAATGTTACAACTATTTCGCTTACAGAAAAGGGCAATTCGAATAATAACAAATTCTTCATACTTAGCTCATTCCCATCAGTTATTTTGTATAAAGTTAAAGATCTTAAAAATATATGATATACACACCCTTCAAATTTCACGTTTTATGTTTTCATATTACACGAATAAGTTGCCTGAAACATTTGACGGTTATTTTATAACGAACCGAAGTATAAACAAATATAATACAAGAATATCTGATAAACTATATATTCCTTTTTACCGTCATAATTTCTCAAGAACAGTCATAAGTTATAGTGGACCACTCGTATGGAACAATTTGCCCCCTGAAATGAAACAATGTCCTTCTTTAAACTCGTTCAAAAGAAAATGTAAGTATTACCTGTTAAATAATAATTGTACTACTCATTGAATGAGCTTGTCAGTTGTGTTCTATGTTTTTTGTCTTTGTTTTGTTTTATTGATTTTTTTTTTTTACTTCTTTATTTTTTGCTTTTAATAGATGTTCTTTTTTCTACTATAGTCTACTGATATGGATTGGTTACAGCCCGATAGACCGCGGGTCCGATAGACCGCGGGTCCGATAGTCCGCGGGTCCGATAGTCAGCTGCAGCGGTGTGTGTAAAATTATGATCAGGATATAGTGAGATCCAATGTCATCAAGAGGTCAAAAGGTCAATGATACGAGTCCATGGGGTTCTATAACGATGACCCAAAGGACAATCGCCCCCTGACAACTACTTCAAGGAAAATATTATCCCCATATTTTTATCGTCGGGGACTGTTACCCCCCCCCCCCCGGAAATTTACCCTCTAGACGCCAATTACCCCTAGTACGGAGCCTTTCAAATGCCATTGACTTGACGACATGGCGAGATACTTTATCTTGCCATGTCGACTAAATAAGCTTATTATGTCCGCATGGCGAGATACGTTATCCTGCCAAGTCCACATATAAAAAGTTATACGTCAACATGGTGAGATATTTTATCTTGCCAAGTCGACTTGTAACAAGTTATATGTCTACATGGCGATATATCGGGATTCTCGCCGGGACTTGTACACTTCATATCTCGCCATGTCGACATATCGACTTGACAAGATAGAATATATCGCCATGTCGAAATAATAAGCTTATTAATTATACATGGCAAGATAAATTTGTTCGTTAGGTTCAACTTCTTTATGTTGATATTGAAGGTTGTAATAATGGCTATTCCTCAAATATTTTTGAAATACACCGCGGAGTAAGACAAGGTTGTCCGCTCTTGCCATATCTCTTTATTTTAGTTGTTGAAATTTTAGGTTGTTTAGTTCGAGAAAATCAAGAAATCCGTGGTTTAAAAATATATGATAATACTGAAATAAAAATAAGTCAATACGCAGACGACACAACTATTTACCTTGAACCCAACGAACAAAACTTAAGAAAATGCATATCTGTATTAGATACTTTTAAAGAAATGTCTGGATTGAAAGTCAATGTTGAAAAGTGTAATGTTATTCAACTTGGGAATTGTACGATGTAATATGCCAAGACATTCCTTTTCAATGGCCCGTAGATTATTTTTCTGATTTAGGCATAAAAATCCCATTAAGCGATAAACGTACTTTTTTTTATTTAAACTTTATACCAGAACTGGATGAGATCAAATCTCTGTTAAACATTTGGAATGGTAGATCTCTTACATTGTATGGAAAGATAGTAGTAATAAAAACATTGGTCATTCCAAAACTAATATATCTTTTAAGCATTATTTCAGACCCACCACCGACATTCTTTATCGAAATGCAACAGCTATTATTTAATTTTATATGGAGTAAAAAAGGTGATAAAATTAAGCGTTTTCTTTGATACAATGACTACAAAGATGGTGGTCTAAAAATGTTACATTTTGTCATGTTTTAATCAAGCACTTAAAGTATCATGGGTCAAAATATTTTTAGATGATGATAACAATGGGAAATGGAAAAGTTTTTTTAAAGAATCTGTTCGTTTCATTGGTGAGAGCAAATTTACGATTTGGAATATTAGCAAAAGTCATATATTATTCAATCCATGTACCGAAACTTTTTGGAATGATGTATTGAGTTCATGGTCATATTACAGATACTATAATCCTGTTAAGTTTAAGGAAATACTGTCGCAACCTCTGTGGTTCAATTCACACATTTTAGTTGATGGAAAACCTCTTTATATTCAAAGATGGTCAGAATCTTCTTTAAACACTATTTACGATTTTCTAACAGAAGATGGACTTTTTAAATCTTTTGAAGTTATAGTTGAAAACTACGGTTACACATCCATCATGATGTATAATTCATTATTATCTGCCATACCAAATGAATGGAAAAGAGTTATTAGAAAAAATACATAAAACAGAATACACCTTTTGAACCACACGACGATCGATTACGTAATTTCCTTAAACACAAAAAAAGTTTCTAAACTATGTTATTCTCATTTTATAAATAATTATACTTTGGACGTGTCACAGACAGATCAACGTTACAAATGGGAAAACGACCTTTCACTGCAATTATCAAATGATGAAATTTGGAATTCTCGTTTTACCCTGATATACAAATCGTCAATAGATAACAAACTAAGGAATTTCCAATTTAAATTTATACACAGAAAAGTGTCGACAAATCGTTATTTATATAAAATCGGAATTTTTTATCAAGACATATGTGATTTTTGCAATGAACAAAATCAAACATTGATGCATCTGTTTTTTTAATGCCGATTTGTTTCGAACTTATGGAACGATTTGTGTACTTGGTTGACTTTTAAAAATATCCGTTCTTATTAGTTTTGGAACATTGGAAAGAGAAAATTTTTATTTGGTAAATACCATAATACTATACGGCAAATATTTCATTTTTTCATGCAAATATAGTAAAACAATTCCTCTTTTTAAATCGTTTATATGCACTCTAACACAGTTAGAAAAAACAGAACGCTATATTTCTTTTAAACATAATCGTTCGGAGTTTCACAGAAAAAAGTGGAATATAATTACTATGAAAGAGTAAAGGGCATAGATCTATTTTTTGTTGTTTTGAATTAGATCTGTTGTATATTACTTTAACCTAGCATGGTGTCTATCTATATGAATGTAAAAGAATCATGTATCTGTTTCTGAGATATTTTTGTTAAAATGTGAATTGCAAATAAAACTCATTAAAAAAAAAAGATAAAGTATCACGCCATGTCGTCACATCGATGGCATTTTAAAGGCTCCGTACTAAGGGTAATTATCCGGGGTAATTGTCTGGAGGGTAAATTTCCGGGGGTAACAGTCCCCGGCGGTAAAAATATGGGGATCGTATTTTCCTTGAAGTAGTTGTCAGGGGATAGTGATTGCCCTAATTGGGTTGTTGTTATAGAACCCAGGCGCGGATCCAGGATTTCGTGAGAAGGGGGCCCAAATTTGACCTGATTCTTGGCGCCCATGTGTACTTTTCGAAAAATGGCGCCCACTCCCTCCCAGCCAGGCTAATTTAAGTGCCTGAAATTGATTTTTAATTATCTTATAATCACATTAAAAAAAGGCAATTAAAGACCACTCTTTTAATGTGTTCTTGAAAAAAAATCATTGAATATATAACGAAATATCAATGGGAGCGCGAAGCGCGAGCGATTTTTGGGGGTTTCAATTTGGTATACCTTCTCTCCAGAGTAGGCCCTACTAGAATATTGTGTGAACGGGAGCTGTTGATTCTTTACTTGTTGTTTTAGAATAGCTTTCAATAATATTAATGATAACGTCTTGAGAATAATGCAATCTCGAAGCAATCGACTCGTTCTCCTCATTAGTGGCGTATTTATTCAGCATGGGTGCACAGGGGGTGGGAGGTTCTTGTTGAACTTTTGTAGAGGGCACCAAGATAAAAAGATAAATGAAATGGGGGGGGGGGTAGAAGATAAAGAATATCTGAGATTTTATTTTTTTTAAACACATTGAGGTATTTCACAAGGCCTAAATAAATAATGAGAACGCGAAGCGCGATCTGATTTATTTTTTATTTTTCATGTATTTTATCCTGAAAGCCTAATTCCGGGGGCGGGCCCAGCTTCCGCAAATAAGGAGGGGGGGCGAATTTTTTCACCCATATTTTCACCGATCGGCCGCTCAATGATGATTTTTTGGTTGTTTGGTTTCTTTGAAGGGGTAGTTCCAGTGTCATAATGAGCCAACAATTTTGAGGGGGCTCGATATGGCGTATCGCATAAAATTAATAAGAAGTTTCCAGTGAGTGAAGCGAGCAAGCAAATATGCTGACATTTTTATTACAAAAATACAAGGTTGTGATAGATTTTGACGTAATATTTGGAAAATAATATCATATTTCATCCTAATCCCTTTCCTTTTATCTCTCTTTTTTTTGGTCGTGATTCTTTTTTTTTTTGGGGGGGGGGCAAAACGCCCATGTCCTAACAGTCATTTCCTAGCTTTACTTCATAAACAACATAAATGTGTAATAATCTCATAAGCCCTATGCAAGCTAAAAAAATGAAATTTCATGTATTTTTTCCTGAAAATTGAAAATTCAAGGCAATGTTTGTGAACCTGAACAGAACGCGTTATGTAACTAGATAATTACCATGAGTGCGAAGCGCGATCAGAAGTGTTAAATATGCATTCTGGCCTAGTCGAAAAGGGACCTGTTAAAGACGTTTTGCAGTTAGCCATTAAGACGATACATATTTCAACTATTAAATAATGTGAGCGCGAAGCGCGAGCTGAACATTTTTTGATATTCCAACCTAAAAAGATGAGATTTCAAACCCCCCAACGGGACACTCGAGTCATGTTTTGTCAATCATGAAAAAGGATGGGTAATTTTTGGTATCTTCATAATGCGAGCGCAAAGCGCGAGCAGAAAATGTTTGATATTCTGATCTGAAACTGGATAATTTTACTACGTTTTGAATAAGATCAAGCTGCGTATCTAAAAAAACATGCGTGCGCGTGTTTTAGAGTTAGACAGAATCTGCATTCTGAATACATTTTATTTTTCATCATGAAAAGTAATAATGCGAGCGCAGAGCGCGAGTTGAAATAATATTTGAAATTCCGATATGAAATGAGTCAATTTAAGCACTATTTACAGCACTGTGTTTAGAGGGAAATTGTGACGTCGATGTGGATAGCACTAAATAAATGATGCGAGCGCGAAGCGTGAGCTGATATTTTATATAGGATCGAGACATTTTAGGCCTAAGGATATTTTGTCATCATATAAGAATGATGACTATTTTCATTTTCTTTTCCTAAAACGTGTCGATATTTATTTATGAAAAAGGGACAATTTAGTTATTATGAATTCATAAATAATTTATTTCATATTTATTAATCTAATAAGCCTAATAAGTGTGTGAAATTTGTTGACAGTGTATGAGGCCTGAAAAGTGGAAATTTTAAGTATTTTAGTATAATAGGATTCATTAGTTAATATATATTTTTAGCAAATAACGCGAGCGCAAATCGCGATCCGAAATTTTTAAATGGGGGGAATTTAAGTAGTTTGTTATATAATTAATATATAGGTGTACATAACTCACCAAAATGCGAGAGCACAGCGTTAGCATAAGCCTTCATTTTTTTAGAATCGAGACACCTGAAAAAGAATATTGAGATAATCTTATATGAAATACAAAAAGACAATATGTAGGCCTACTTAGCAAATAATGCGAGCGCACAAAATGTTGCAAATGTTGATTCACACCATAAAACGGACATTTTCCAGAGCACTTAAAAAAATAAATTGGTAAAAAAAAGAAAATGAAAGATCGATGTCCGAGCTGAATTATGTTTTGTATATTGACTTCAAAACTTGATATTTTGAACTAAATATCAGCCTATATTGACCGAGATATGTATCTCATCGAACAGGCAATGCAAGCGTGATTCGCGAGCGAAATTTTAATATAGTGACATTAAATATTTTCAAAAATTATTTTCTAAGTCTTCTCCTGACCTTATTTTATTCACTCGTCTTCCTCCTTTTATCTTTCGTCTTCTTTTTTTCTCCTATCTGTCCTCTTCTTTGTTTCTTTCTTTCCCCGTTTTTCCCAATTTATTTGCTCCGTCAATAGGGGGAGGGGCCCTCGGGCCCCCTGGATCCACCTATGTTAGTAGTTGTTGTGATGAACATAATGCATATCTATTAAGAAATGAATGCGAGCGCGAAGCGCTAGCTGAAAACTTTTATAATGATGAAATGAAAAATACATTTTCAGTTGTCAGGTTAGAATATCAAATATTTTCAGCTTGTGTTTTTCGTTCGCATAAAAAAAAACTGTGAGGTAGGGATGCGTATATAACTAAACAATTTATTGATGCCAGCGCGAAGCGCGAGCTCAATTTTTTTATATACTGACTTAAGAAGGACTAAGGTATAATTCCTATTCTAATTGCTTGTCCTTTTTCTCTTTTTTTTTCTGTTTCTTACCCCTTTTTTGCGCCACCATGGGGGGGGGGGGTGATCTTTGCCCCTTGGATCGGCCTATGTATGTTGACTTGAAAAACACTAACACTTACATGTGGGATTGATGCAGAGGATGCATACCTCATTGATGAAATATTGTGAGCGCGTAGCGCGAGCTGAATTTGATAATAACCCTTTTTTGTGATCCTGAAGGGATATCTATCTCGCTAAACAGACTTAAATCTCGAAAACATTGTTTTTGTCTATTATCGTAAAAAAAGGATATTTTAATTCAGCCGCATTAATTTAAGCTTTTTGGGCAGGACATATATTTCACTATAAACAGGCAATACGAGCAATGTTACGCCCCCGGTCGAAAATAAATTTGCATGAAGCCCCCTAAGTTCAAGGTCAATTTGGCGCCCTCGGTTGAACATAAACTTGGCGCCCCCATGTTAAATATAACTTTGCCCTCCCCCCCCCTTCTGAAACATGTATTTGTCGCATTATGATCAAAATTCAAATTAGCGCTCCCCTAGTTCGAACATCAATTTGGTGCCCCGCTAGATCGAACATCATTTCGGCGCTCCCATAGTTCGAACATCAATTTGGCGCCCCCCCCCCCTCCCAGTTCAAACATCAGTTCGGCGCCCCATAGATCGAACGTCATTTTGGCGCCGCCTATAGTTCGAACATCAAATCGACGTTCGGGTCAACATCTCCCTCTTTCGTTTCCCATCTCCTATTTTTTTTTCTTTCTTTCTCTTATCCTCATTCCCCTTCCTTTCTCTTTCTTTCTTTCTTTCTTTCTTTCTTTCTTTCCCCCTCTTCCTCTTCCCTTTTCTTCCTCTCTTTTTTTCCTTCCTCCTCTCTCTCTCTTTTTCTTCTCTTTATTTTCCCCTTTTCTTCTCTTTTTTTCTTGTCTTCCTTTCCCCCTTTCTTCTCTTTTTCCCCATCTTTTCTTTCCCCCTTTTCTTCTCTATTTTCTTCTCCCCCCCTTACTCTCTCTTTTTCTTCTCTTCTTTCCCCTCTTTCTCTCTCTCTCTCTTTTTCTTATCTTTCTTCCCATCTTCCTCTCTATTTAAATATTATTCTCTTCCTCTTGTTTTCTTCGTCTTTTTCCTCCATTTCCTTTCTCCTTTCTTTTCTTCTCTTCCTTTTCCCTCCTCTCTTCTTTTTTTCTCTTCTTTCCCCCTTTTCTTCTCCCTTTTTCTTTGTCTTTCCTTTCCCCCTTTTTCTTCTCTTTTTTTTCTTCTCTCCCTCTCCTTCCCCCTCTTTTCGATTCTCTTCTTTTCCCATCTTCCTCTCTCTCTTTTTATTCTCTTTCCCCCTCTTTTTTTTTGAGCTGGGGGTGGGGGGTGAGGCAGTTCCCCCTCGGCCCCCCATGGATCCGCACCTGATAGAACCCCATGGTCTCGTATCATTTGACCTTTGGACCTCTCGATGACATTTGATATATCTGATCATAATTTTACACACACTGCGGACTATCGGACCCGCGGTCTATCGGACCCGCGGACTATCGGACCCGCGGTCTATCGGGATGTCCCCGCCTAGGTTGGCCAATGGCTTTTTGTTACTCCCTCACATCCCATTCATATACTTTATGTTTTGTCTTCAGTTGTTAATTTTGTCTAAATTGTACAACTGTCATTGTTGTGTTTACTCTATTAGATTAACTCACTACATGTATATATTGTACCCTGTTTTTAAGAGATGTGAAAATAAATTAATTTGAATTTGAATTAGTTTGGGAGCAGAATTACGGAACCATACGTATTTTAGAAATTTTAGACGGTATTATCAGACTTTTGCATGTTTTCGGCGCATTTTAGGCTGTTTCAAGCCATCTTGCTACACTTGGGACACCAATAGTTTAAAAACGAGCACATGGACCCCATATTTTCAATATTTTAATGTCTTTAGAATATATTTTTCTACATACCTGGAGAGTATGATGAAAATGACATGGATTTTGAATGTTTTGGGGGCAAAACTATGGAACCATTCGCATTTTAGACGGCATTATTAGACTTTTGCACGTTTTGGGCGCATTTTGGGTGATTTTCATGCCAACTCGCATCACTTTGGACACTCATAGTTAAACAACAAGCACATGGACCCCATGTTTTTAACTTCCCTACACCTTCGATATGCATTCCTTTACAATTTGATGAAAATGACATGGATTTTGAAATAAGTGCAGCTTACAAAATACTTTTTTAATTTTTGAGTCGATTCACGTCTTTGAAGATTTGTTTTTCCGAGTTTTTGCACCATTCTTGCCAAATGAGGTCGCTGCTGATTCCACATAGATATAGTTTTACCAATTACAAGACTTTCTCTTACTTTGGTTTACACTTTGTTATATATCTTGAAAACTTGATGAAGTTTGATGCGGTATCCACTGAGTAAAGATGATTTAAACTCATTTGGTGAATTCGTGAGGTCTAAGAGAGGCATAATTCTCTTGATTGCGCAAGATTGCATATCATTCAAATACAGCGACTTTGAAGACCCATAGAAAAAAAATAAGGACATGAACCTATATTATTTTTTGCATTTTCATAATGCATAGATACCAAAGTAACTCTCTGCAAAATTTGGTGAAAATGACATGAACTTCATTTTAACTGTGGAACGTCCTTAAGATATTAAAAAAAAATCAACAAACAAAATACAATGAAGTAGACAAGAAATCTATACTCTATTTGTTTTAATTGATTGAAGATGATGTGTGTGATACATATTTTACATAATAATAATAATAGTAATAATAATTATAATAATAATAATAATAATAGTACAGTTCTTAATACGCATTACACCTACACCTGCTTGAGGAAAGCGAGAAATGTGGTTATAATTGTATATTTAAAAATTAGACATCAAATAATTATACATAACATCAAAGAATACTAAACATATTAAACATCCGAGTTTGATCAATTTTTTATTGCCTTGCTCGCTTGATTTTTCTTTTTTTATCAAAATCAATTGTTTGTTGGGGGTGGACTTGTCCTTGAGTTCAGATGTCATATGCATTTTGATGTGCAGTAGGCCCTGTATACTCCCGCCCGAAATAATATATTAAAAGTCGTCACACTGAAACACAGTGACGACACCGTATGTCACACTGTGTTCACATTATTAAAGATACTACAAGGGGGCACTCAATAGAGCGCGCAAAGAAACGCAGAATTTCGTACATGGGGAAGTAAACCTGCGCAATTCGGCAAAGCCCTGTATACAAGACATATGGGGAAAATGATAGAAGGGATGTGGAAAGGGCGGCACAGAGAGAAAATTCCATCTGTCATTTCCCAAAAACATCTGAAATATATTGATTTATGATTTCATAAGGATTTTAGGGGGCCGTTGCCAACTTATCAAAATTTAATCCTAACTTGTAGAACTTGACTCGGGCAACCAGATAAACACTAATTTGACCCGGTGCATGCACATTTAGGGGGCTCAAATTAACAAAATTAAAGGAATAAAGCATTTTTTTTCAAGGGGTCCCCAGGGATATTCAAACGGCCTAGCCGGGGTAATCAGATATCCTAACTTGTAGAACTCGACTCGGGCAACCAGACAAACACTAACTTGACCCGGTGCATGCACATTTGGGGGGCTCAAATTAACAAAATCAAAGGAATAAAGGGCTATTTAACGCATTTTTTTTATTTAAAAAAAGAATTTTTTCAAGGGACCCCAGGGATATCCTAGTGGGCCCCTCGAAAAAAAAATCAAAAATTAAAAATGTTATGCCCTTTTATTTACTGAAGTTGGTCCCCTAGATGTTCTCGCACTAGGGCATGCCAGTGTTTTTATGGTTGCCCGAGACGCGGTTCACCTGTTAAACCCCCTAGTTAGCCTTCAAATCCCTAAATTTTTAAATATCGAATATTGGTCCAACTTCACACGCATTTTAATATCGAACCTAAATATCAAACTGTCCATCTTTACAGTTTGAATATCGAATATCCAACCAACTTACTAAATATAACTTCAACATGCATGCACTGCGCTGCATTTTTTATAATCTTTTATTCTCTTCTCTCATCAAACAAAATTGAAAATAGTAAAATATTACATTCATGATCATAAATTAAAAAGCGATATCAAATCAAATTACACCATAATTACAAAGCTTGGTTTGAATGTACAAATATTGTGATCAACACATCCATACATTTGACAATTCTTAACGAAAATGAAGTAAAACAATGTCATGAATAAATTCTAAATCAATTCAATTTGTTCTCAAAATATCTGATATACATTTTTTTTCTAACAAGATTGATTCCATAATTATTTTAAGGAATATATATTATTTTCTCTTACATTTATATGCATACATAATATATATGTCTAATTGACAGAAAATGCTTAAAATATCATATAACATAGTTTTGCATTAACAATTGAATGAATTGATATATTTTCTAACGGAAATATGGGCCTGATTTGCCGAATTTCAATCTCGTCGGCTCCTTCGATCGAATGATGAGGTGAGGTGTATTGTGGGTGATCGTCGATGGCTAGTTCTCAAGGTACCGTGCGCGAGGTTTACCGTGAGTAGAGCCGTCGACGATCGGCTGCGCATCGATAGAACTTGATGAGCGTCACGATACGAACGAGCACTGGAAAGTGCCATGAAACATGCAGCTAACCAAAAAATAAAAAATAAATTAAGTTATCAAACACGGATTTATTACCAACATCTGCTCAGATTCGATATAAAAAAAGCAAACAAAAGTTCGAATTTATTCATGATATGATATAAGAAGAAAGAAATCACAGAAATTTATTCTCACATCATTATAATCAAGGATATCTTTACCCGTCCGACGCGCGTCCGGAATCATGATGTAATTTGTCGCGCACGAAAATAATTGTTTTTCGTGGAGGGGTATGCGGCAAGTGCAATGCAAAGAAAATGGTTGGTAAATATAAAATAATTTTATCATATTCATAATTTTCATAATATTTGGAATAGCAAGTGCGAATTTTTCTTGATTGTATTTCTTCTTGTTGTCATTTTTAAAGCACTGAAATAAAGGTGTCCGGCAATAGGATACACTCCCATACTTGAAAGAAAGGACAAGTCGGCTCAGAGACGAGCGGAAACGGTATTTCGATATGGCTGTTGGCTGTGCGAAAAAAAAACCACAGCAGGAAAGCGTGTTCTGATTTTGTTTTTGATACATAAAAACACAAATCTAGAATGAGAAGTCAGAAAAAGCCCAAAAGTATTTTTCATTTCAATTTTCTGTTTTTTATCTACAAAAACGAAATCACAACACGTTTTTCTCATTGTGATTTCGTTTTTGTGTTTTCAAAGTCCGAACCACGGGCCTGATTTCCTTTTTTGCTCTTCGATGATTGGGACGGAAAAACGAATTATCCATTAGTACCTTGATTCTACCTAATACATTTAGCATGTTTAGCCTACCTCCACGATCGCATAGCCAGCCAAACTAAATCTTACCTGTATTTTTATATAATCAAACTATTATAGCCAGAGCATGGAGAGAAAAGGAAGGGGGTACGAGAGGGAGAGAGAGTTTGGCAGAAAGGGAGAGAGAGAGGAAGAGACACAGGAAGAGGGAGAAACAAACGGAGGAAGAGAAAGAGGTTTATTGCCATTTCGTCTACTGCCATTTTGTCCACTCACCACATGGTCCAATATCATTTCGTCTACCATCAGTTGGTCCACTATCCACATCGTCCAATTACCATTTCGTCCAATTACAATTTTGTCCAATAGCCAGTTGGTCTAATAACCATTTCGTCTATTATCATTTGATCTAATAGCCATTTGGTCTAATTGAATTTTTGCCAATTGGTCCAATAGCCACTTTGTCTACTTTCATAACGTCTATTACCATTTAGCCAACTGGTCTAAAGGCAAATGGTCTAATGACCACTTAGTCTATTTTCATTTCGTCTATGTTCCATTTGATCTAACTGCACTTGGTCCACTGTCACTTAGTCTAAATCTATTTCGTCTAACAATCATTTGGTCTAATTGCCATTTGGTATTGCCATCTCGGCCAATTTAATATCATTTCGTCCAATATTCATTTCGTCTACAATCATAAATAGTCTACTACTAGCAGCCCTACGTGTTAGGTGCCTGTGTATTGCTGACTCGACTCCTGTTGCTCTTGTGATTTGTTATTAATTTCAAAATCATAAAATGTTCTTACGAAAGATAATGTATCTCATCGAACAGGCAATGCCAGCGCAAAGGACGATCTAGCGAAAAATTTATGATATGAGAGAATCTATACTTTCCATGTATTCCCTTTACGTTTTATTCACTTTTAGTGTCTTCCTCCTCTTATTTCACCTATTCACTTTTCTCCCCACCTCCTTTCCGACTTTTCTTTCCTCTTCCCCCCCCCCCCCATTTTTGTGCCGCCAATAGATGTTAATGGTATTATTATTACCATTATTACCATTCTTATGTATTACTATTAGCACTATCATTATTTATTACTATTATTACTATTATAGGCCTATCATTTATTATCATTATCATTGTTATATGAAGATGATTATCATTTTTATGTGTGCACTCGTTAAAAAAAAGAAAGGAGGGTAAATTCCAAATCAAAGGACCCTATTTCAATTTTATCATTTTAACCACTTTACCCCCCCCCCCTTGTGTGCGTGGTGTGTGTGTGAGAGAGAGCGGGGGGGCTGTATCGCTGTACCGCATCATTCCTTTCCAGATAGTAGGCCTAGTTATCATCATCTGATCATGGTTTTGTTTTTCATTTATATTTTTCATAACAAATTGATTTTTGTATGAATTGATGTTTAAGAATGTAATGAAATGGAAGAAAATAAATGTTTATTTGAATTGAAAAAAGACCTGAATTTATTTTATCTTCAATAATGTCAAGGTATGATTTTAGGACAAGTCCACTCCAACAAAAAGTTGATTTGAGTAAAAAGAGAAATATCCAACAAGCATAACACTGAAAATTTCATCAAAATCGGATGTATTTATTTATTATTTCCGTTTTATTTCAACAGGGTAGCCCTTTCAGTTACAAAACTGCTCTACCAAGGGGCCCTGCACAATAAAAAAACAAATACATATAAATAACAATTTACACACAAAAACTTAAAACTATATACTTAACTACAAATATTTACTCAAGTAAAATCACATTAAATTAAAATTAAAAAACTAAAATCACATACAAGCAGAGTATTTACATTAAGTTTAAATTAAATCTGAAATAACACAACCATAATATTTACATTAAATCAAAGTTAATACTGCTTTTTAAAATTCAGAGTTAAAAGTTAAATTCTAGATTGTTTCTTAAATATGGGAAAATATGTTATAGTTTGCATACTCTGGGGTAAACTGTAAAATAAGAAAGCTATCGACATTTTAAAGTTTCGCTTAATTTCACAAAACAGTTATATGCACATCCTGGCTGATATGTTTTGTTTTTTATTATATGAAATATTCTAATTTTCTCCTCATTGTCAAGTGATACAACGATTAATTCCTCCATGAACATGCGGAATTAGCATTGATTACTACTATATGGTTCAGTCAAGTTAGTCCTTATTGTCAAATCTATAAAAAATGAAATATTGTATAATTCAAACAATGATAAACAAAAGAAAGAGTGAGTGATGGACATCATCGACTGACTCACCTAGTTGTGCATATCACTGTTTTGTGAAAATAAGCAAAACTTTAAAATGTCAACTTTCTTATTTTACATCCGATTTTGATGAAATTTTCAGCAATATGCTTGTTTGATTTTTCTCTATTTATTCAAGTCAGCATTTTCCTGAGGTGGACTCGACTTTTAATTAAGAAGTCATTTCGCCGCCCCAACTCAGATAACGCAATGTATTTGTGTTAGACAAAATGGCTATTGGACCAATTTGCTATTAGACTAAATGACTATTGGACGTACTGGGAATTGGACGAAATGGTTATTAGATGATTTGTTTGATAAACGAACTGATTATTGGACCTAATGGGTGGTGGGCGAAATGATAATTAGACATAATGGTAACTTGACGAGTTGATAAATAGACGATTTGAATATTGGACCAACTGATATTAGCCGACATGGCTATTGGACTAAATGAACATAGGACGAACTGATTAATGGACGAGTTGGTATCAGCCTATATGGAATCAGACTGAATGGGCGGTAGACGGAATGGTCATAGACGAACTGATGATTATACGAAATTGTATTGGACGAAATGGTGACTGGACGAAATGGGTGGTAGACGAAATGTGGACGAAATGGTATTAGACAAAATGAAGGTAGACCATGTGGTGAGTGGACGGAAGGGCAGTAGACGGGGGAGGGGTATGACCGGGCCGTTCATACCATAATCCGTCATTCAATCACTCACTCGAGTCACCTGTTGTCATGGTAATGTATTAAATGGAGAAATCGCCAGACCATACATTAGAACAAAGTACTTTCTTATTTGTTCAATTCAGTTCAAACTTCCGCCTATCTTATATTCTTCATTTTCTTTACGATTTGGCTTCGGCTATTTCCCTTTAACAATCAAGCCAAGAGAAACAAAGCCAAACATGCAGTTCAGTATCAATAATCTGATAATAAAAACAAATGATAATCAGGAATTAACCTAAATTTGATATCGATTTTATCACGTCCTGGCATTGAAGAGGTTACTTCCCGTTTCGTGATATGATCAGTTGTTGGCATGGCATCAAAACAGTAATGGAGAATAAAAGATAAATAAAAGATTAATGATAAAATTATAATGTGCTATATCAAATCATTTCTCTTCAGAATGTTTAGAACAAATATATGATAAAAACCGTTCACTGCAATAGACTGCTCTTCTAGAACTATTTGATTAAAACACAAAAGCATTGACAGAGGGAGAGGAAACATATCATCAATCGGGTCATTCTGGTAGTCTGCTGTGTAAACCGTTCACTAGAGTTAAGGGGTCTGAATACACAGTCTACAATGCTTTATGTATCGAAGGCCCTTTCGATCAAAAATTGAAACAGCAAGTTTTAAATGTCAAGTCCACCCCAGGGAAATGTTGATTTGAATGAATAGAGAAAAAATCAAACTTGCATGATGCTGAAAATTTCATCAAAATCGGATGTAAAATAAAGCTATGACATTTTAAAGTTTCGCATATTTTTCACAAAACAGTGATATGCGTTATTCGGGGACATGCAAATGAGATAGTCGATGATGTCTTTCACTCACTATTTCTTTTGTTTTTAATTGTTTGAATTAAACAATATTACATGTTTTATAAACAGATTTGACAATAAGGACCAACTTGACTGAGCCATATAGTATCAAACAATGCTATGTTCAGGGAGGAATTTATCTTTGTTTCACTTGACAATGAAGAGAAAATTAAAATATTTCATAGAATACAAAAGAAATAGTGAGTGGATGATGCCATCAGTCTCCTCATTAGGATATCGACCAGAATGTGCAGATAACTATTTTGTGAAATTAAGTAAAACTCTAAAATGTCATAACTTTCTTATTTTACATTCGATTTTGATGAGATTTTCAGTGTTATGCTTGTTGGATTTTTCTCTTTTTATTCAAATCAACTTCTGGTTCGGTGGACTTGTACTTTGACTAAGTTACTATTTTGTAAGGAACCACTTGTTTATCAAAGTTTTAATCGGGTATGTGCAACTTCCATTCCCCATATAATGTATCTGAGAAGTTCCAAAACTGCATAACAACCCTATTCCAATTTTATTGAAATACATTCGATGTTTGTTAGAATTTCTTCCTTGTTTTCTCTGCCACGTAATTGGCTAGAATGGGCTGATACATGGTCTTAATACTAGAAGAAGTTGCGCTATAATATAACAACTCTTTTTGCAGCGAGTAACAGGGACATTTTCCTTTTAAAATAACAAAATATTGCAGTTTGCAAGATGTTGTATCCTGAAGTAGTCAACGAATCGTTTCGTATTTACATCATAAATGGAATACAAGAAATTGGAAATAAAACAATCAATATTTTAACCGTTTAGTTTATTAGAGCAGTTTTTGTTTAGTTTCGTGAACAGTGACTATTTTATTCGTATTTAAAAAACAACAACCTTAGTTCAGGTCCTAGAAGCTATCTATATTGGGCTTTTGACAATACTTCTCCCAAAATTAAAAAGGTGAAACTTTTAAATTTAATTATTACAAAATGAAAAATGTTAATTTCAATTGAGCATATTGATGTCATTAAGCCTACGATTATTATAGTCAAGAGGAATAACAAGAGTGCAACAAAATCAAATATGTATATATTCTAATCCATATTGATTTGGTCAATGTATGTACTTCCCGAATTGGCGGGAGTGAGGTGGATCTTTACTTTAGCACCCTAGATTTTATGGGGCTTTATTCAGGACTTATATTATTTTGTGTTAACAGTAAATATTACAATTCTGCCGATATTTTAGACTCTTTTCTATCATAAGCAGGGAGGTGCCAATATATTTTGATAGGAATGGGGCAAGGGAATCCCACTGTCATGTCTTTTTTTTCAATCCGATCTTAGGGATTTTATAGAAGAGTTAATCAGTCCAGGGCTCTCCTTATCATAGTTTTCCGATCTTCTTCCATTTTATCCCTCTTTCCTTGTTTTTTTTTAAATTATTTTATTGAAGTAGGCCTAATTGAAAATTATAGAGGAGGTCGCCCCCCCCCCATGTGCACCCTTCTTCGTAGAGCCGACCCTGATCCCAAAACATACCCTCTGTACATGGAATAAAGGACCCGTCATCAAAAATCATTCATCTTATATTGGACAATAAGCTAGAACAAAGCGAGTACCCCCCCCCCCCCCCCCCGTCGTCGTTCACATGCAACTGCGTTCAAATCTTGACCTATTGCAGGGGCCGCGGAAGCGCCCCTCCCCCTCCGCTTTTTTCAAAACCGTGTATAAAAACGTAAAAATGAACCCCTCCCCCCCCCACTTTAAAATCCTTTCCGCGGCCCCTGTATTGTGCTTTCACATAAATCGGGGGTTTCCCTACGAAACCCGGTGCAACGCTCTTTACTGTACGGTGGATTGGGAGCTATTCAGAAAACAAAAGCTTCAGTGACCGCGGACAATGGTCCAGGAATGGCATCACACCCTTAATATTCACATCAAAGGTTAAACAAACCTTGCAACTGACTATTGTAGTTTCAATATTCTGGCTGAGGAATTCTATTCAGTGATCGAGGACTCGGGGTATTTTGGCAGACCATGCCAGAAAACAAGGATATTTTGATTTTGTAGTGAGTTAGCATTTCATTGGCTCAGCCCCCCCCCCCACACTGATTCATGATTCATTTGAATCATTTTCTACTATACTCATTCTTATGTTTTATTCTCGGTTTCCTTTTTTTCAAGCCTTTGAGGCTTTTGGGATACCTTTTTCTTTCATAATTCTTTTTAAATCTCATCTTAATGTTTCATGATTATAGCTGTATATTTATGTTCAAAATAATGTATGACATTTGTATGTTTTTACATGTATATATTATTGAAAGAAATGAATGAGAGTATTTTCACTCTCCCTCAATACAATACAATTTTGTAATTGAACACACTGAATGCTTATCGAAACTCTTATCAGACTTCCATTTGTGATAGGTCGGACGTGAACACCACTCCACACACAACCTCAGTCACACACTTTCTTTTGTTTTGAATACTGTTTTTATTCTGATTTCATGAACAAATAGTTACATAACATTTCAATTGAACATTTCAAATCACATATAATACTTTACATTTCGTATTTTCACTTTTTTCACTAACTTAATATAATCATGAATCATTATATCTTAAAAGAAAACAATGAAATCAGTTATTATAAAAATGCTTAAACACAAATCTTCCCCCCCTCCCTCCCCAACACACACACAAACATACACACACACAACACACCACTGTTCCAGAAGATCTGCTCACACTCATCATAAATAAATCATGTTTATAAGTACAAAATAATTCGATGAACAATTTTCAATATAACAAGCTCACGGGAGAAGCATTACATATATTGAAAGCAAATAAAGACTTACAAACTTAACCTTGTCATAATTTTACTGTTTCCCATTTTTGCAAGTGCCGCCCTAATTTCCACATTTTAATAGCTATTTTCTTTTCTTGATCCTTATATTCTAAAATACGTTTATGTATATCGTCAATGGTTGGTAATACCCCCTCCTTTCTAAATATAACTAATATATATTTTACCATAAAGATAATAGTATTACAACTTTTTATTCTATTTGTATTGCCTGACAGACCAACAAATATATTCAAATTCAAGTCCTTTATTTCATCTAATTCAAATCGCTGTATCAAAGTTTCCCATATCAGTTTAACCTTTAAGGAAGACAAGTATGTATCAAAGTTTCCCATATCAGTTTAACCTTTAAGGAAGACAAGTATATGTTTCCGTTTCCCGTTTACAGTACGAACAGAGATTATCTTCAACAAATCCAAATCTAAACAAATTAACTTTAGTGTAAATTGCCCCATGCAGTAGCTTAAATTGAAATTCTCTTTGTCTCCCAATCAATAATGTTATTCTTGGTCTAAAAAAACATTCACCAATTTCTTTCCCTATATAATCATAATTATTTTGTCCATCTCTTATCTGTGAATCATATGACTTTTGCAATTCTTTAATAAAAAAACACACACGCACCCCCCACCCCACCCACACACACCAACCTCCTGCTCCTCTACTTCCAAATGCAATGAACAACAAGCAAAAAGCGGAAGTAGTTAAAAAATCCAGTCCTTTCACATGCAAGAAGTAACCTTGATTAAGGTGATATTTGTTGATGGTAATAGCTTGATCGGGTGTTCTTTTGTCCGTGTGGCACATGGCTGAATCACAAAAGAAACCTATACCCACTCAATACTAACCTGCAAACGCAATAGGAAACTATGATTTATTTCATTCAATTCAGGCATTACCGTAAGCAAGCACAACGGTCATGACGCCAGCGTAAGCAGTGGTAGCGAGCTTCACCATCCTCCGATACCGGTACTGACTGACAAGTGGTGTAGATCCTGTAGATCGACTGACAAACCGGAAGTACCATCTCTGAAATTATCATTCGGTATTAGTCTATTTCCTTCTAAATTCCTGTCTCATTGAGATTGGAGTCATGCATGCAGTGCACGTAAGTTTCTCCCTCATACCAGGATACGACGATCTCTAAATGAATGGATATTAGGAAAAATTCAACGCAAACTCTTAAATGACACTGAAGTACAGGTGCTTCATACGCTACTACTGGAGTTAGTCATCAACTTCATAATGATGCTGTTTGGAGATGCTGTTCTAGGATGCTTCAGGGTGTATTTGCCCATCATGCTCTTATGGATTATTTCTCCTGCAAGAGGTTTGTGCTTTGATCGAACTTACTTGGTGTGCCTACGTTCTATTTGTTAAAGTTTCGAGAAACCAATCCGATTAATATGTTCGTCATCATTTTCACATGTTGTTATTTCAACGTCATTCACAATTTTTCGGGAAACCAATCAGATTTAATTCTTGATATCATTAACAATCTGTGAAAAAAAAACAATAACTGATGTAAGTTATGCGGCCTGGGGCCCGTTGCAGAAAGAGTTGCGTTTAAACGCAAGTCAAAAAATCAATCGTAAGTCAAAAATGCGCGCTGTTGATTGGTTGAAAATCAAGTTGCACATGATTTTTGGAGTTGAGATTGATTGCAACTCTTTCTGCAACGGGCCCCTGCGGCCCGTTGCAGGTCACATATCGTTATTTCTTTTCGGGGGCATCATCCACAATCTGTGAAGAAAACTTATTTTTTATAACACGGGTAAACTCCCGTTATAATATCAAAATCCTTTAATTGAGCCATCCCACTCTAGAATTTGGAATAAAAACCAATAAAAAATAGGATGACAAATTAATTGAAAACAAATATTGCAGATTTCTGTGAATCGCGGTTTTTCTGGATTCCGACCATTACCTTCCTGATTTTGTGTGTGTTCAGGATATTGATTATTTGTACCTACTTGCATTTCAAACCTTGACCTACCACTAAAATGGTTTCATCTTTTGTACCGTGTACTTTCAAAACTATTGGTCACATTTCTTTTAAATCATGTAAATCGATTTGAATGATAAGGCAATAAGAATAATCATAAAACTGTTCAATTTGACTTCACAGAAAAACATTTCGGTAGTACATTTGTTGGTTATTTTCAATATGGAATGTTGAAGCCTGACAATACTTTCCTAACTTTGGCAGGCCGATCGCGTAATTAGTCGAACACATTTGAGGGGGCCCGACATATAACAGATAGAGCAATAGTTCTAAACAGAAGCGAGCGACTGAGTGACATTTGTCATAACAAATCGTGACATTTTTTGATAGATTTTTATATAAAAAACATATACAATATTTCACTCCCCCCCCCCTCCTCTCTCTCTCTCTCATTTTGTCTCACCTGCATAGCAGAGCGAGACTATGAGCCTTACCTTCATGAAGCATTTTTACCCAATATTTTGTGTACGCCCCTAATATCTAATCCTACATCACACTAATGATTATGAAAATGTTACTTCGAAACATTTTTTTTACTTCCCATTCGATTATTCGATAATTACAATGGCAATATCAACATGATCATTCTGGTCTTCAAAATGTGCATGCTGCATGTTAGTAACACTCAATAAGCAACCGTTTTTCTCATTTTTTAAATACAAATTGTGTTTTCCACCAATAATCGACAATGGTCGAGAGGCCGCAAACGACACTCCTGGTGATGGCATGGTATTGCTTTGATGTACATCTTAAGGGGTGACACTAATTTTAGTGACACGCCCCCCCCCCCTCTCCCCCATCAGCTAACTGTGGAGATGGAATTTGATTAAGATATTTATTGTTTGGTATCTAATACGAATTCATTGAGCCCTTCCATTATTCAAACTTTTACTAAATGTGTATACCTTTTACGAATAAACGATCGTTGATAATTTGGTTGGTTTCAACATGTTCAACGACTTCCGTTTGAACAAGTTTTAATTATTTTAATACACACGTACGTCCCTTCTCATTGAGGGCTAATCGCCTACTGTTCCCCCCTCCTTTTGAGAAGCAAAATTAAAAATTTGTAATGTAGACATGCCATGAAAACAGAGGTGTGCCCCCTCTTTTGAACTTGAAGACCTTTTTTTTTTTTTTTTTGCTTGTCAAATTTTTTCGGGGACGAAATATCCTCCGAAAAATTTGCCCCCCCTTTTGGAAAATCCTGGATCCGCCCCTGGATGAGGATAAAATCAATAAAGCACTGATATAGGTCAATTTTTAAAGAATGTTTCCGCTCCACTTCGGGGAGGGGTGTCCATTTACAATCAGCGAAACCGAAATGTTATCAGATTGCATTTTTAAATTATTCTTTCACGACTTTGTAAAGTTGCAGGTCAGGATTGCTCCGCTCCAGGGGAAAATGTCTTTGAAGGCTATCGTTATGTTTTCTACCATGGTACTGATGGTGTCCACAGAAGTTTCTCAGCCACACGAACACACTGTCAAAGCCTAGGAGGTGATATGCCCATCATCACATCAGAAGCACAAAATGTACGTATGAAATACCGTTTACTTCCAACGTTACAAAAACCTATTTAATCACTTCAATAATAGACAGGAATGGGTCTTTATTCATAGTAGGACACATTTATAGTGATAATAAACAAAGAGGGTTACTAGTCATAATGTCTGATTGTGTGATGTATATAGTGATGTTCTTTGTTATGAACAGGATGTTGAAAAAAAACGTTAAGCTAGCAATTATTTACTACTATAAAATAAGAGCAGATATTGTTTCAACTAGCAGAATACTGCTAACAGAAGGATCTGATTTTTTGAAGGGGGCAAAAATGAACGAAGTTATACTACCGACATGATAGAACGAACAAGATTTATTCGGTTTCGTTCCTGAAGACGTTTGAAACTCATTTTTATACATTTGGCCTAAAGGGTGTAAAAGAAGAAAACATGACCTACCTGGTGCATTGATATAATTAAACTGGTAATATGGGGGGGGGGGTCTTCATTATACTTCCCCACTTATATGACTAAGAAATAATACATATCTAGAGATATGAATCTCCATCTAAATCCCCATCGTTATTATTTGTATCGTTATTAATGTCAATTCGGTTACATTTGTTTGTTTTCATCTTGATAACAGAACTTCGTTGCCTCAAAATTAAGGACTGATGGGGGAAACTATTACATTGGCTTAAAAGATATGGACCAGAATGGCCAGTATAAGTGGATTGATGGAACAAGCCCCGGGTATGTGTAGCAATACAATATAACCCTATTTAGATTCTTATTACTGGTATCTATATTATTGATATTATTATCATCATCATCATTACTTTCATGATTTGTTAATTGCCACCATTGACATTATTACTGTTATCATCACCTGTGTCTACGAGAGACCTAATAACCATCCCTCTGTTTATCAGCTTGATATAGCTGTTATAGGGATTTTCATGAGGCCTGTTACCATGGTTACAACCGATAATGTCGCAGCAACGCATAATGTCACACCAACGCATAATGTCGCAGTCAACGCATAATGTCGTAAGTTTTCTAACGCATAACGTCACATGTCGCAACGCATAATGTCACAGCGGTATTTGCTTCAGGACTCGAGTGATTTCACTCAGTATTTTGTTAAAGTTATTTCATCTGAACATTTTGTGTCTCGCCTGAACGCAGTGGCGTAACAGGCGGGGGGGGGGGGCAGAGGGGGCAATCTGCCCCCCCCCCCTGGCGGATTTCACCGGGGAAAAACACGGGAAAAAAGAAAAGGGAGGGAGAAAGAAAGGGAAAGGGAAAGGAAAGGGGAAAGGAAATGATGAAAACGAAAGGGAAAAGTGAAAAGAAAACGAAGATTTTTTTTTTTAAAGAACAAATCATTCCGAAATAGGCCTATATAATGCAGTAGCATGATGGGAAATAAATTAGATGATGATAAAATGCAAACAATAGCGGGAAATGAATGTAGAAGGGAATTAGTCAAAAGCTAAATTGGAAAACAAAGAAAAGGGACAAAGAAAAAAAATACTTAATAACACGACCGGGCTGCCGAGGATTGAAAATAAAGAGCGGGAAGAAAGATGGACTGCATACAACATTGTGCTATAAGCTTGCTAGATTTTATCCAAATAAGCTACCGGGGCTTTGCCCCAGACCCAACGCAGTAGGGGCTCTTCATCTATAACCTTCATATGGCTCTATAACGCCCCCCTGTGGGGACCCTACCTACATTAAGCTGTACGTTCAATCACTGGCGTACAGGCGCGGGGGCGGGGTCTTGGTACCACACCCAAGAGGAAATAAAAGAAATTATAGGAGACAACGTATAATGAAATGTATGGAAACAATGAAATGTGTTATTTGCTGAATAATGGAAAAATTTATCACATATAATTAGCGTTCAATTTCAACAGGCATTTTTTTTCCAGCTCGCTTCGCTCGCTGGCGACTTTTTACAAATTTTCCCACATTGCGATGTTTCACCCTCTCAAAATATTTGGTTCAACTGGGTTGAATAAATGTGTCGTGTAAAAGCTATATTCTGTCTTTACCCGCGATTTGATTAACAATAGCGGCAATCTGCGAGGTTTAAATGGCTTTCAAGAAGTTCCGGGGGCTCCAGCCGGACCCCAACCGCATAGCACTGCCGTATATGAGTATATATGGAAGGGTTGGGCCATGGTCCCCAAAAGTTCTACAATCAAGAAAAAAAAGGAGGAAAGAAAAGCAAAGGAAAAGTGAAATTGAAATTACTAAATATAATGTCAAAAATAAATCAAAGTTAGATTCTCATGAAAAGGTGATTTTTTCTCGCTCGCTCGGGACTTATAATAAGCAGCCTTTAAGCACATGCGCCATACTGCGCCTCTCGTTTTTCTACTCTTCACGCTACTGCCGCAAAGAATCATGTTCACAGTGGCATACAGACCACAAATAAAAAATGGAATGGAAAGAGAGAAGAGTAAAATATATTATTCTCTGGATATTATGCCAAAATCTATCACAAAATTTGATTTTTGTATTGAAAATGTCAAAAATGTTTGCTCGCTTCGCTCGCTCGCAACTTTTTTAAAAAGATAAATTCTGCCTTATATGCAATGTCTGGTTCTCTCAAAATCGTCGCCTCATTATACCATTACGCCTGTTCATACCATGATATGACGGGGAAATTTTTGGCTCTTGCCCCCCCCCCCCGGCCACCGACCCCTGTTACGCCGCTGCCTGAACGAAGTTTGGCAGAGACCTAGTAATCACTCTTTCTGTAAGTTCGATATTCTGTTAAAAAATGTTAAAGTGTTTGTTCAACTTGCTCTCATTTCTTTATTTGTGAATTAATTATGTTCATATTTGGTACATATGATCCTCGGGTAATATCACATGTTAAACCCAAGATAATGATGAGGTCAAAGGTCATCTAGGGGTCGAAAGGTCATATGAGGTCATATTCATTCCTTTTCGAAGTTTTTGTTCAACTTGCTCTCATTTCTTTATTTGTGCATGAATTATGTTCATATTTGGTACATATGATCCTTGGGTAATATCACATGTGACCCCAAGAGAATGATGAGGTCAAAGGTCATCTAGGGGTCGAAAGGTCATATGAGGTCATTTTATCCCTTTTCGAAGTTTTTGTTCAGCTTGCTCTCATTTCTTTATTTGTCCATCTATTTTGATCACACGTCCAAACGATCATTGGGTAATACCACGTGTGTTGTTTGAAAAATGGGTCAAAGGTCAAAAGGTCAAGTTTTGGTTCAACTTGCTCTCGTTTCTGTTTTTTCTGCATCAATTATGTTTACAATTGGTACATATGAGCTTTGGGTAATACCACATGTGAGTCCATGCGGATGATGGGTTCAAAGGTCATGTAAGGGTCAAGATTTCAATATTTGTTCAAACTGCTCCCATTTATTTATTTCTGCATAAATTATTTTCTAATGTTTTATTCAATTAAGAAAAGTGAGTACCCATGCTTTATTTGGTGAAATAATGGTATGTAATGCATATCGAACCCGACCTATTACAGTCATGACGGTATAAGGTTATTTTAACGGAATTTCTCCATTCTAATCTCGTCTCTGACCATGCGCACGCGAGTGTTGATTTCACTGGCGTAAATTCAGGGAGATGGGGGATGTATCTAGGATGACCGCATTAAGACAGACGAAATACTGGACACTTCGAGATCAGAAATTAACCTTTTATGGGGCTGATATCCATATTCTCAAGAGATACAACGATTAATAAGGTTAAAATAAATGGTCTATCAATTAATAAATATATGAACAGTTATGATAATTGTTTAATCACTTTCTTCATAATCAATTTACTTGTTACAATCTTTTTTGTTTAATATAACTCACAATCAGTGGTAGACGTATATAGTCCGATGGGGTGAAACTGATTCGTAGGGGGCCAAAACAATATAGCACCTTTTCTCATAAAGGGAACCGAGATAAGTATAAAACTGCCTTTCGTGGGATGGCAGATAAGGCCAATGAGTTAAATGAGACATAAAATTCTCATTGTATAAATTTTCCTAATCTTATGATGCAGCAGATACACGTATTTAAGGTCATTTAACTCGTCAGTGACAAGATTTGTTCAGGTCTTTGTAGATAAATAAAAGCGAGGGACCATAACGACCAAGAAAGGGCTTTTGCCATGAAGTGGTGCTGGATGATTCCACTCGGTGAAAAAGTAAAAATATATTTCCACCCCCTCCTGATTATGAATTCAATACTGGGCCTGCTCCCCTGCGCCTGCCCAAGACACGCACATTTTAAAGCAGGGGCGTACATGGGTTGATGGCTGGGGTTTGGAAGAACAACACATTTCCCAGTCATATCATGATGTTCCGTGATATGTTCCATCATTATGTACGCGAGCGTTGGCGCGAAGCTTTATTGGGGAGTAGCGAGATGAGTAAAAAAAAAATAGTATCAAAGTGGGCACAGCATGGCGTATGTGGAAAAGGTATATTAGAAAAACTCCCGAGCGAACGAAGCGAGCGAGAATTTTTTCACCTTTCATTACAGTCTACTTAGTGATAGATTTTGAAATGATATTAAAAAGAACAATCATAATATATTTTACACTTTTCCGATCCTTTTCATTCTTTTTTGTTTATTTTTTGT
This sequence comes from Lytechinus pictus, assembly GCF_037042905.1. Taxonomy (NCBI): domain Eukaryota; kingdom Metazoa; phylum Echinodermata; class Echinoidea; order Temnopleuroida; family Toxopneustidae; genus Lytechinus; species Lytechinus pictus. Next base: position 29,344,046 of record NC_087255.1, on the reverse strand, counting down.
TCTTGGTTGTAGATCTATTGGGGCCATGCCCTGAACCCTTCTATTGGTAAAAAAATTCCATGTTGGTGGGGTCCTGGGGCGGAGTCCCCGGAAGTTCTCGAGATTCAGCATTTTTTTTTTTTTTTTGCTTAGAGATCGTCAACATGGCCGCCATTTTCAATCAAACGTCACGAGCGAGCGAAGTGAGCGAGAAAATGTTTAGTCTTACAATGTGTATGAAAATGAAGTCATATAATTTATGTAATTAAAGGGTCATGTCTAGCTCTTGGCTAGATTGCACAAAAAATAGCAATAACATATTTCATACACATACGCCCTTCCATTTTTTCTTCCAATCATTTATTTTTAATTCTTGGCAGCCCGGTCTTGTTCTTAAAGGACAAGTCCAACCAAACAAAACAGCTGATTGGAATTAAAAGAGAAAAATCCAACAGGCATAACACTGAAAAAATTTCATTAAAATCGGATGTGAAATAAGAAAGTTATTACATTTTTAAGTTTCGGTTAATTTCACGAAACAGTTATATGCACTTCCTAGTCTGTATGCAAATGAGGGTACTGATGACGTCACCCACCCACTATTTCTTTTGTATTTTATTAACTGGAATATGAAATATTCCAATTCTCTCCTCATGGCAATGTAAAATATTTCATTTTTCCCTGAATATATGAAGTTACCATTATTTTAACATTTTATAGTTCAGTCAAGTTGGTCCTTATTCATTATTGTCAAATTTGTAAAATTAAAATATTATTCAAACAATAAAAAAACGAAAGACATAGTGAGTGAGGGAAATCACCGACTCTCTCATTTGCACATCACTGACTTATGCTTATAACTGTTTTATGAAAAATAAGCGAAATTTCAAAATGTCATGAATTTCGTATTTAACATCCGATTTCGATGTAATGTTCAACATTATGCTTGTTGAATTTTTCTCTAGACTATTGATTGCAATAAACATTTCTCTGGGGTGGATTTTTTTTCTTTTTCTCAATTTTCTTTTTCCAGTTCAACTTCTCCCTTGCATTTTAGTTCATTCCACTTTACCTTATATCCCTATTTTTTTACCTCTTTTCTTTCCCTTTTCCGTCAAGAAGTCACGTTATATTTTCCATCTCTTAATCTATTTCCCCTTTCTCACTTATTAATTAGTATTTCGGTATGATTTATTCTTTCTAACATTTTCTTTTTCCTCTTTCCTTCCGCTTCCGTTTTGCCATTCTCCTCTTTATGTTCTTTATTTCCATCCTCTTCTTTTTTCCTCTTTTTTCTTCTTTTACCTTTTATTTTTCACTCTTTCCTCTTTTCTTCTTTTTCTTTCCCTTCCTTTCTTTCTCCTCCCCCTTTCACCTTTTTTTTATTTTCCAGGTAACTCCACCAAGGGGGGGGGGGTGGGACTGCCCCCCCCCGCCTGTTACGCCACTGCTTCAAAACAGATTAAAGAAAGAGCTTTAAAAAAATACTGAGTGAAAACATATTTCATATATTATATGTAACTCGCGTCCTGAAGCAAATACCGCTGTGACATTATGCGTTGCGACATGTGACGTTATGCGTTAGAAAAGTTACGACATTATGCGTTGCGACATGTGACGTTATGCGTTAGAAAAGTTACAACATTATGCGTTGGACGCTCTTGGCATAATATCGCCATCTTCGACATTACGCGGTGGTGTGACACTATGCGTTGCTGCGACATTATCGGTTGTAACAAGGCTTATGAAAGGTCCCACTTCAGCGGACCACTCACAGGCGCGTATCCAGGCTATTGTACCCCGTGGGGCCCGACTTAATTTTGTCGCCCCTGTATACTTTTCGGAAAATAGCGCCCCCCGCAAGGCAACTATAGATGCCTTAAATGCATGTTGAATTATAAAAATATCCATAAATATGTTGTAATACCACTTTGCACTAAACACTTTGGGCTTTCAATTTAGTTTAATTTCTCGTCAGAGTAGGCCTTTAAAATTATGTAATTGGGAGCTGTAATTTCTGTACCAGGGACGGATCCAGCTTTCACTAATGGGGGGGGGGGATATTATTTCAATCTATGTTTCCCGATTGGACATATTAAGCACTATATGTAACCGTGAACATTATGAATATACGTATATCTAAACAATTGATGCGAGCGCGAAGCGCGAGCTGAATATTTTTGATATTCTGACCTAAAATTTGGAAAGTCTAAAAGCACTATTGGTATTCGAGAACAGGATGGGTATCTATCTCAACATTTTATGCTAGCGCGAGCTAAACATTTTAGAATTTCCTACCCCTAAGTCGACATTCCTTTGCACTTTTCGTAACCATGAACAGGATGGATGTGATCTAAACAATTGATGCGAGCGCGAAGCGCGAGCTGAACATTTTATATGTTCTGACCTAAAATTTGGACATTCTAAGCATATTTTGATAATCATGAACAGCTCTGGCCGATCCAGGGGGGGGGGGCACAGCCGGCCCAATTAAAATTTGTAATGTAAAAATGGTTTTAAAACAGAAATGTGCCCCCCCCCCCCCCACCTTTTGAAAGTGAAGACCCTTTTTTTTTGCTTTTCACTTTTTTTCGTGGACGAAATCCCATTAATTTTTGGTTAAAACCTTAATTTGTTTTTGTTGGCTTGTCATTTTTTTCCTAGGGAAAATGTACCTCCCACCCCCTTTCGAAAAATCCTGGATCCGCCCCTCATGAACAGAATGAATATCTAACAAAACATTTTTATGCGAGCGCGAAGCGCAAGCTGAAAATTTTAAAATTTCTACCCAAAACTGGACATACCTAAGCACTTTTCGTAACCATTAACATGATGGATGTGATCTAAATAATTGATGCAAGCGCCCAGCACGAGCTGAAAATCATTGACATTCTGACCTACAATTGGTAATCATGAACAGGAAAGGTTATCTTACATATCATTATATGTGAGCGCGAAGCGCGAGCTGAAAGGTCGAATATGAATTTGGCGCCCCCATCCTATAGGTTGAAAATGAATTTGACGCCTCAGGACAAACATCAAATTGGGGCTCCCTATGTCGAACATCAATTCGGCGCCCCTATGTCGAACATCAATTCAGCGCCCCCTCGGTTGAACATCAATTCGGCACCCCCTATGTCGAACATCAATTCGGTGCCCCAATGTCGAACTTCAATTTGGCGCCCCTCTATGTCGAACATCATTTGGGCGCCCCTATACTTCGACATTAATTCGGCGCCCCCTAGGTCGAACATCAATTTTGGCGCCCCCGGTCGAACATTAACTCGGCGCCCCAAGGTCGAACATCATTTCGACGCCCTTCTAGTTTTAAACATAAATTCGGCGCCGCTAGGTAGAACATCAATTCGGCGCCCGCCTAGGTTGAAGATCAAGTCGCCCCCCCCCTATGTCGAACATCGATTCGGCGCCCCCTAGGTCGAACATAATTCAGCGCCCCCTATATCAAACTCCAATTCGGTGCCCCTAAGTAGAATATCAATTCGGCGCCCCTCCCCCTAGGCGCCCTTATGTCAAACTTTAAGTCGGCGCCCCCTAGGCGCCCCTATGTCAAACTTCAAGTCGGCGCCCCCCTATGTCGAATATCAATTCGGCGCCCCCCTATGTCGAACACCAATTCGGCGCCCCCTAGGTCGAACATAAATTCGGCGTCCCTTATATCAAACTCCAGTTCGGTGTCCCTAAGTAGAACATCAATTTCACGCCCCCCCCCCCCGGAGGTTGAAGATCAATTCGGCGACCATATGTCGAACAAAAATTCGGCGCCCCCTAGGTCGAACATATTTTTGGTGTGCCCTTTATCAAACTTCAATTCGGTGTCCCTAGGTAAAACATCAATTAGGCACCCTCGAGGTTGAAGATCGATTCAGCACCCCCCCCCCTATGTCGAACATCTATTCCTTGTCCCCTAGTTCGAACATGAATTTGGTGCCCCCTATATCAAACTACAATTCGTCGCCCCCGAGGTAGAACATAAATTCGGCGTCCCTAGGTAGAACATAAATTCGGCGCCCCTAGGTCGAACATTGATTCGGTGCCCCTAGGTAGAACAAAAGTTCGGCGCCCCTGGGTCGAACATCAATTCGCCCCCGCCCCTGCGTAGATCATCAATTTTCGGCGCCCCTAGGTCGAACACAAATTCGGCGCCCCCCAAATCAAACTCCAATTCGGTGCCCCTAGGTAGAACATCAATTCGGCGCCCCTAGGTAGAACATCAATTCGGCGCCCCTAGGTAGAACATCAATTCGGCGCCCCTATGTCGAATTTCAATTCGGCACCCCCCTGGCAAACATCATTTCGGCGCCTCTAAGTAAAACATGAATTCGGGGCCCCCCATGTTGACCATCAATTCGGCACCCCTAGGTCGAACAACAATTCATCGCTCCCCGGCCCTATTTGAACGTTAATTCGGAGCCCAATTCCCTCTTCTTTTTTGTGCTCTCTTTCTTTCCCCTTTTTCTCTTTCTCTTCTTCTTGTCCTCCTTTTTTCTCCCGTTTTTTCTCTCTTTTCTTCTTTTTTGCGCCCCCTTTTCGCCTGCCGGGGGTCCAGGGCCCCGAAAGCCCCCCCCCCCCGAATACGCGCATGATCCCCCCCCCTTGAGACTAAATTAGAAGTTATTTCTTCAAATGCAGAAATCGATGTCCCTCTATACACATTGACTCAGTTTACGCCGAATATGCTAATCTCCGCTTCTAGGCGTCATGGCAACATGTTATGGATAGTAAATTAACATTTTGGTAACTGAGATTTGGGCAAAATAACTTTTTATCCAAAATGTGCTGGTAATGCACATCTACCTGACAGGATCCAATGTTTCCAAAGATTCCAGTTACAACGCGTTTTGCCTAAACATTTTGGACAACACGCATCTATTGTAGTATGTAGTATGCCTATAGCAATTGAGTCTTGGAACTCTTGTTGGAATGCTCCCCAGGATTTGGAGAAAGTGCATACACTTTTTCAGGATCCGATGAACGGGGTAATACTAATTGCAATGTAAAGCGCTTAGAAACAAAGAATTGTAAGTGCTATATAAATGTAACTATTATTATCATTATTTTTGGTAAGGGGGAGAAGGGGGTAGGGGAGACAAGAGGCTGGAAAAAAAGGTTATCATACAGCTTTTATTTCGATTTTGAATGATGAATTTCTTACCATCATAAAAGACCAGAAATAGTAGGGGGACATTTGATATTGTGTCCCCCCTACTATTTTTAGTAGGGGGGACACGTCCCCCTGCCCCCCTGGGATTTCCGCCCATGTTGGTAACAGAACTTTGAATCATAGTGGACTTTGAATATATTGGATGATCATGTAGTCCCAAAATGCGCGCTGTTGATTGGTTGAAAGTCAAGTTACGCATGATATTTAGAGAGTTGCGATTGATTGCAACTCTTTCTGCAACGGGCCCATGATGTGAAAGTTTTTGAAAACGAACGAATCGTAATGTCATGTTTTCTTGGATATTAATAGAGATGAATATAATTAAATTCATTGTGTTAAAATGTAGCCTTCTTAATTTTGAGAAACCGATTGATTGTTAGTATGTGCTTAATGGCTGCTTTATTTCTTTCGAAGGTATTTAAACTGGGATCCATTCTTATACGATTGGTCGCCACCACACTGTGCTGTGATGAGGTCTGGGAACAGCCTGTCTGATTCTAGCCATGGACTTTGGAATCGAAGAAAATGTACATCACAAAGACGACATATCTGCCAAATACCACTAGGTTGGTAATCTAAATCTTTCCCTTTTTGCGTTTTGACAATTGATATTTACTCTCATCATTATGGTACCACCATGATAACTTTTATTAGTAGTATAGTCATGATAGTACTATAATCATTAGGTCCTTCTTTAGTCTGACAGATCGCCTCTCAATTTTGACAGATTTTTCTTTATTCTTAATTTTTATGTTATCTGATTTGCCCACAGTTTCCGTATAGGCGCAATATCTCCGAATCTGACAGTTATTTTTTAATTCATTTAATTCAAATTTTCGTAATTTATGTAGAATATAGTCTGTTATTACATATAAAAAGGTAATATATGTTTACTCAGGTCCGTCATTGGGTCGTGATCAGGCCATGTCATCAAACACTTTCCCCATTTTTTTTAATTTTCGGTAATTTGATGTCTCGTTCAGCTTTCTATAGGCCATGAAAAAAAAATGAAGAAACGTTCATAAAATCTGGCAGCACGCGCGCGTTGCGAATTTTATTAAGATCCGGGCAAAATAATTCAGTGCAGCTCTTTAGAAAGAACGAGGACCCTGGTTTTTGGATGTCCTATTTGTATTTTTTCCATATTCATTTATCATCATTTGGGGGGGGCAGAGTTCCCCTTTCTAGTTCTATCACGATTATCTATTTCTATTATGGAGCAATTTATTTTAACTTATAGCCTCATTTATGTTGTCACACTATTGGACATGCACTCTAAAAACAGTAAGTAAAAATTAACGCAATATTGGGTAGAAAAGGGAACATGATTGCTGGGTAATATTTTCCCTAAATATTGGGCAAAATGCATGTTTGAAGGGTAAATTTCAACGCAACATTGCGTAAAATTTACAAAATATTTGGTATATTTTTGCCCAACATGCACGTTCCCCCACATGCATGTTCCCGTTTTACCCAATATTGGGTTAACCTTGTCTAGAGTGCGATTCACAATCTTGCTTGACGACTTCCTGACACTTTGAGGTATGCGGTAAATAACCGAAATGAAATTAACCGAAACACTATCACATTTTTCTCAGTGTCTATGCATTTTTTATTTTACTATGGTTTCATTCGATTTCAAAGAAACGAAAAGCTTTATCATTTTCATTCTTCAACCAGGCGATGGCTGTAGATGGCATGAGTTTGGTGAATCTCAGTATCTCATAAAGTTGGTACCCTATAAAGGTCTAGGTGACGCCAGGGATACGTGTCAACAATATGGTGGTGATTTAGCTATCATTAAAACTGAAGAAGTCAATGTAAGTAACTTATGAGGAATATTGAATTAGACCAAACAGCAGACTTAAAACATTTACCGGACCATTAATTATCTGATGGACCCCCCTTTCGCGGCTAGTTCGATTTTTTTTTCCCGAAAATAATTCAATATGTCAGGGATCAAAACAAACTTATTTGCCTGATCTACGAATTTACCGATTTTGAAGAGTTACTCAGTTAGATATATATATATAGTTGAGGCCTAAAGCTTACATACATGTACACCCATGGAATTCAGTGAAATATGTTCACTTGCCAAAACTCGTAAAATTTACTATATCTTCAGAAAAATAAATACTACCATGACCAATTTGGTATCAAATGAAAGAGTGTATCATGCTCTTTCACCTGATTGGGATGCCGTTGGGATTAAAGTATATTTCAGGTAGAATTTCTTTGTAGAAAAAAAAAGTAATGTTTGTGTCAAATGTATTATATTGTTTGATATTATATTCTTAAACATTGTTTCATAGAAATACATAAATGTCAAATCTATGATTTACATTACATTTTCTATCATATGTCACCACTGAACAAAAAAGTGTAATTTGAAATTTTTGTGTTGAGAAGTAACTACCACAGATATAAAATGTTTATCAAGTTTCTATTTTTAATTTGTCTAAAATATGAAGATTTTTGGAGAAAAGATGACACCTAAATGTTTTTCAGCTCCTGATGACAAAGCAATGTGATGAAGGGGCATGTTTGATATCAAATTTGTATAGCACAAACATTTTATAAGATACAGTAAATTTTATGATGTTTGGCAAGTGTCAACTTTTCTTTTGAATTTCCTGGGTATATGCAAACTTCTGGCCTCAACTGCATACATGTATATACTGTATAAGGAAACAAAAATTAAAGGACAAGTCCACCCCAACAAAAAGTTGGTTTGAATAAAAAAAGAAAAATCCAACAAGCATAACACTAAAAATTTAATCAAAATCGGATATAAAATAAGAAAGTTATGACATTTTAAAGTTTCGCTTAATTTCACACAACAGTTATATGCACATCCTGGTCGGTATGCAAATGAGGAGACCAATGACATCATCCACTTACTATTTATTTTGTATCTTATTATATAAAATATTCTAATTTTCTCCTCATTGTCAAGGGAAACAACGAACAATTCCTCCCTGAACATGTGCAATTATCATTGTTTAATACTATACATGCTATACGGTTCAGTCAAGTTGGTCCTTATTGTCCTAGTTGTGCATATCACTGTTTTGTGAAAAATAAGCGAAACTTTAAAATGTCATAACTTTCTTATTTTACATCTGATTTTGATGAAATTTTTAGCACTATGCTCGTTTGATTTTTCTCTATTTATTCAAGTCAGCATTTTCCTTGGGTGAACTTGACCTTTAATCTCTCGGCGCTCTGCGGGGGTGCGTGCGTGTGTAAGATGAGTGTGTATTGGTGTGTATGGGACAAAAGGTGTACTGAGTGCGACTGATATATATGTTGCTGTATATCCCGAAGGTATTGTTGAGTAACTTGAACAATGAAGCATTGTATGACAATGACAGAAGTAAAATGACAGCGGGAGAAATGAAGGAGGTGATTGCAGCAGTAAAAACGGCAGAGGTAGAAACGGCCCCGGCGCAGCTAAAGAATGACATTTTCACTATTTCCATTTAACCGTTTGACCGTGTATAGGAAACCATGATGATAACACTAACATATATTCTTAAAAATATTCTAATGATATTAAATCATTTCATATTTCCTCCAATGAATTTTCAATTGTCGTTTTATTCCCATGCTACACACAGGCATTTCTCAAAGACATCATAGTTCCCTCATTAACTTCAACTAGTCAATATTTCTGCTACTGGATTGGGCTTGAGAGAGATGGATGGGGGGATTTTACCTGGTTAGATGGTACTACTCCTGGGTATGTTTATTTGCTCAACAAACATGACTATTCTTTTTTTTTTTTTTTTTTTTTTTTTTTTTGGGGGGGGGCTTAAGCCTCTTATGACGGATTTTATTGAAATATCTACCGCAAGGTATGGATTACGTACATGAACAAAATAGAACATGACTAAGATGTAACATGAACCTACAATGTGTTGTTGGCTGTAATCTAGTTTGATTATTATGGCTTCCGGCATATTTTATTAATGTGGGTATGCATTCTGGCGAAAATCTGATGTTCTAATCATATTGATGCAAAGACAAAAACGCACAGGAAGAAAGTCAAATACGTGCCAACACTTTAACAATAATTGGGACTTAAACAAAAAAAAAACGCTTAACATCTGCAGGTAACAATAAATGTAACAATGTTAGGAGAATCATAATCTTCCGGTCATTTGTACTTTTATTTAACACTATTTTCAGGCGCTAGCATAGCTGGTGGAAGTTTGGTTACCTTTTTTTAGTATTGGCTTCTTTTTTACCTCTTTTAGGGAAAATTCTCAATGTACGCCACGTTTTTTCGTATGCATTTTCAGGATTTAATCATAACATCATATCACAAAGGGATAGAGCAGTTATTTTTTTTAATCAGGACCTAACAGTGTACATTTCTTAAAGCTTATATACCCCAAATGCCCTTGAGAGAGAGAATGATTCCTCCTTTTATACCCTTTGATGTTTAGCTTGTACCACCAACAATATTCTTGTGTTTAAAGTAAAGTTTAACTTTCATTACAAAGGCTCCTTTAGATATTATTCATGATGAGATAATGAATGTTCTTATTTTCCTCCAAAGATATACTGATTGGTTTACTACAACGGAACCGAATGACTTCAACTCCTGGGGATGTCTTGGTTTTCGTGAAGGTCCTTCATGGTACGACCAGCTGCAGGGATCCCCCTTTCCCTACATTTGTGAGCGCACACACGGTATGAAATTCATAATGCACCAACCACGGTTATTTCATTCTCACATGCCGTCAGGCAGTTTGTTGATTTCATTATATGTTTTTCTTCATTTGCTAAACTCTTATGCCTCCAACCAACGAAGGAATTTATTATTTCAGGTCATCTGTCCGTCCTTTTATCGCTCTTTCAAGAGAGAGTGTTCGCTCTGCAACGTGCAGAGGATTCAAGAACAGAAAACAAATAATGTGTTGCCAAATACCCGGCATGACAAAGAAAACAAAGAAATTATTTGGAAGTTTGTGAATCAGAACAGCAGTTGAGTCTTTGATTCTGGACGATTTTTCGTCAGCTCTCAATTTTAGGACAAAACTGCTGTTCCGCTTCTACAATTTTCGACAAAAGCCTTCCAGGCATTTTCAATGAAGTGTCCATACGTCGCTGAGTGAAATTTCCCTAATAACTCAAAAAACGAACGAAGGATCAACCTCGATCTTGGGCCATACAATATGCATAAGGAGCGATAGTTAACGGATGAGTTTCAGGGTCACCATCTTCATGTGGCGTTCACTTGAAAGAGTTTGTAGGTTATGCAAGAGTACGCCTCCGTAGCGTCTTGTCTTGAAACCTTGCTTATCCTATCTCCAAATGTTACTTTGCGATGTCATGTCAAAGGTCAATTATCTAAAGGCCCATTATGCATGTACATTAAAATACATCTTTTTCGGGATATATAACTGGAAAAAAAACCGTCCGAGGAGATGTGCCTAATATTTGAGTGAGGATGATGTGATTCAATCTTGGTTTATCAATTCTAATGTCACAGTTCACATGTATAGGTTTTTGCTATTTAAGTGAGAAACATAGTTCCATAGTTCTCTCGATAACCACATGTGAGGGGTGGAATCTAAAGTAGCCTTCCATACCGTTATGATGATTTCTTTACATTTTGGGGTATTGAAAGTCATTAGACCCCCGATCTATACTTGGAAGTGGTTCGTTGTTACATGTGAATTAATATTCACACGACTCATTCGGGAAAAGATAATGCATTATATAATAAAACGAATTGTTTGTATCATTCGATGGTTATATTACAGCTCTTGATGGCACCAACGAAGCATCATTTGGAGGTGTAAATTACTTTGTCTCTCCTTCTTGGCTATCTCGGGATTTTTCGAATGCACGGACCTATTGTCAGTATCATGGAGCCGATTTAGCACTCATCAAATCACATGACGTGAACGTAAGCTCTGATAGATTCATTTTGCCCTTGCAATTTCCTCCATCTGGAACAGCAATTCAGTGACAAAAGTGACCCAAAGTTAGAGTGTCTTCTTCCGATTGCTGTACTTGCGTAATTTATTAGTTTTCTAAAACTAACTAAACTATTAGATCTCTGTGTACGTATTACCCTCTCTTTCTCCATTTTACTTTACATTTGTACGCCACCTTTCAAGCATTCGTGATGGCAGTGATTATGAATTACCGTTTGAAATAAGGCACATTCCCCATCATATTAATGTTAACGTTGATCGGCATACATTAAATTACATTTTTATTTCGAGAGGTAAGTAGTATTTCAGCCTTGTAAGAAGATGACATGAAGGGATTCATGAATATCACTGATGTGTTTTACCCTTAATCCTTGCTAACAGGTCTTCCTTCATGAAAGGATTTCGGGAGTGAATACTTTAGTGTATTTTGGATTGACTGATCGGGATGTCGAAGGCACTTACAAATGGATCGACGGCACACCTTTACAGTAGGTTCAACATTTCTTATTCTGTGATAACTGTACTTGAACCATTTAACAAGTAATGTCTCATACTACAGCGAATTACATTTGTATTTCCTCATAGTAATTTAGTTACTAGGTATGCATGCATTATAGGAACTGGAAATAATTGCACTGTTCCAAATACATTATGGTACGATTGTCCATATAGTGTCTTAATAAATCTAAAAGTATTTTGTTTCCAACTGTCTTGATTCAATATTCGCAGGTATTCTTCATGGTTATCTCCCGAACCCAACGGCAACACGAATGAAAACTGTGCCTCTTTAGATCCTTTGTCAAGTAATTTTGGATGGATCGATGTCTCATGCTCTGAGGCAAGACCATTCATATGTGAACGCCACCAGTGTAAGTTCATGACGGGATGTATATTTGCTATTTCCAAAATTTAAGTTCAAAGCGCAGATTTGGTGCGCAGAATGTATGAAATTAATTTGAGAGGTGACAATGTACACATCAATGGTGATGAAGAAAATCAAATTGTATTCAATTCTTTGAACAAAATGTTTGAGCAAAATTCAGAATAACAACACGGAAAAAGTATGTAGCCTAAATCTTTGAACTGAATTAAGTTAAATCGAGTGTTCATTATCCCACTCCTTACCCTTTGAACCTAATCCTTCCCTGTTCAAATTTTCTTAGGGATAATAACAGTAATAAAGGCATTATTATTCCTACTGCTACTTATATTAAATATGATAATTATATTCATAATGATAATGTTCCAAAATTATAATAACGATACTGACGCTGATAATGATACTAATAATTGTTATTATTATTATCATTGTTATTATTATCTTTAATATTATCAGTATTATTATTAGTAGTACTCGTAGTACTATTGTTGCTGCTGTTGTTGTTATTATCATTATTGTTATGAACTTCTTGTTATGAACAAAATGCTGGCAATTGCCAGTGAAGTTCTAATAAATTCAATTCAATTCAATTCAATTCATTATTTCTATAATTAGACTCTTCTTGCATGTCTTATCTCAATGTAGACGTTCATGAAAAGAAATGGAGTCATTTTGGTGGAACTCTCTACTATGTCTCACAATCCTCTTTGACGTCGTACACGTTGGCGAGGAGCTTTTGTCGGGATCAGGGAGGTGATCTTGCCCAACCTAAAACACAAGAAATGAATGTAAGTATAGCCTATGCGAGCGACTTTTATTTTAGATCATTAGAGTGACTTTGTCGTTAAGATATGCATTTTTGCGGCACATATGCTGACTTAGTCTTAATATTCCTTTAAAAAATCAATTGGACTGAAACTATCAGATGCGCACTTTCATGATCTGAATAAAACGTTTCAGGCTCCACGAAACACTCCTTGGCCCCGCAAAGGCCACTAATTAATTTTTCCTTATTGGAAAGAACAGTTCTGATTTGTTTCTTGTCAGTCTACTGAACAAAATGCGCATGCAACAATGATCTTCATAGGTCATTTCATTTTACGATTAATCGCTCACCTTTGTGTTACGGGGCCCTGGATGGTGTGGCCTATTTTGTTACTGTTCGTCGGGTGGCTTCATGAACAACTGGGCCCGTCTTATAAAGAGTTACGATTGTTCTGATCAACCACAACTATGGAAATCCAGCAACGTAAACATCTAAAATGGACATGTGTTCAAAATAGTTTCTAGATATGATGTATGTTCTTACAATTGTTTTCTTGAAAATTCAGCGTGCTTCTTTTTGTTTACAAAGGACATTGTGAAAATTTCCTGGAAAAATTATGATACTGATGGATTTCCATAGAGTGACGATTCATTGGATCAATCATAAATCTTTGTAAGAAGGGGCCCTAGAACGTCATGCTCTTGTGACTAACCAGAGACCTGAAATCTCCCCAGTTGTTTTGACGATACTGTATTTCGGGGGGGGGGGTTACGATAACACACATTAAAATGCTTATTAATAATCAGAATTGTCATTTACTGGGATGACATCACTTTAAGCCAATATGAATTGAAATGATGCAGAATCAGTTTCGTTAGTTAGGGCCTTTATAAAAACCTTAAACTCTTGATCCATTTGTTATTACTAGACGCATCTCACCATGCTTGCAGGAGGCAACTCGTTCTGGTTTGGACTCGATCGGATGCAAGATGGCATTTTCCGTTGGATCGATGGCACTCAGATCAACGAAGATCAGTATGTGTCAAATTGTGGTTTTAATCAGTGTAGCTCGACCACCATTATGCTATTCTTCAGATTGAAAAGAAGGCAAATTGTGTTCATTTAAGGACAATATCATCTCATGAATACATTTGAAAAGACGTACGACAACATTCCTTTCAAACAACAATTCTGGTGCACATTTTATTTGTGTACATCATGTTAGTCTGCTCTGTAAGAGGAGGGAAATGTCCTAGAAACTAGGCCTATATATTATGTTGTCTACTGAACTGTATACACTATGCTAACTTTTTAGATATGATTATTGCTTTGTATTGAATGTTAGAAAAACCTCATATTACTAGACGCTTGTATTAAATATGCTATTGCTTCTAACTTTTTTTTCACCATTACAGATTTCCTTCTTGGTCGAATTATGTTACTACTCTGTTTGAGAACGAAAACTGTATTCATCAGCAGTTAAATGATGGATGGGGAAAACTACCATGTACATCCTACTTGAGGGTCGCATGTGCAAAACCTCCGAGTAAGTTTGGATCACATTCTCTGTTCCTTCCGCAAGGCATTCTTTGAAACGTGTAACCAAACCAAATTAAAGTTTGAAATGCAACAAACTATGAAAGGCTTACAAATGTTATGTTTTTTAGTGAATCTTTCTTTATTCTGTTATTTCTGTCTCGCCTACGTAGCGGAGCGAGACATAGGTATCACTATTTCCGGTGTCGGCGTCGTCGTCGTCAACAAATGTGTTGTACACCCAATAACTTTCTATAGCTTCGAGGTGTGATCACCAAATTCATACCAGAGGTCCATCTCCTGAAGGCACAGGTCAAGTTCGAATATGAGTCGAATTTGAATAAGGTCAAAGGTCAATGAACTTTCCATGACTGGCACTGTGCTGTGTTGTACACATAATAACTTTCTATATCTTGAAGGTGGGATCACCAAATTCATACCAGAGGTCCATCTCCTGAAGGCACAGGTCAAGTTCGAATATGAGTCGAATTTGAATAAGGTCAAAGGTCAATGAACTTTCCATGACTGGCACTGTGCTGTGTTGTACACATAATAACTTTCTATATCTTCGAGGTGGGATCACCAAATTTATACCAGAGGTCCATCTCCTGAAGGCACAGGTCAAGTTCGAATATGAGTCGAATTTGAATAAGGTCAAAGGTCAAATGTCAATGAACTTACCATGACTGGCACTGTGCTGTGTTGTACACACAATAACTTTCTATATCTTGGAGGTGGGATCGCCAAATTCATACCAGAGGTCCGTCTCCTGAAGGCACAGGTCAAGTTCGAATATGAGTCGAATTTGAATAAGGTCAAAGGTCAATGAACTTTCCATGACTGGCACTATGCTGTGTTGTACACATAATAACTTTCTATATCTTGGAGGTGGGATCACCAAATTCATACAAGAGGTCCATCTCCTGAAGGCACAGGTCAAGTTCGAATATGAGTCGAATTTGAATAAGGTCAAAGGTCAAATGTCAATGAACTTACCATGACTGGCACTGTGCTGTGTTGTACACATAATAACTTTCTATATCTTGGAGGTGGGATCGCCAAATTCATACCAGAGGTCCGTCTCCTGAAGGCACAGGTCAAGTTCGAATATGAGTCGAATTTGAATAAGGTCAAAGGTCAATGAACTTTCCATGACTGGCACTATGCTGTGTTGTACACATAATAACTTTCTATATCTTGGAGGTGGGATCACCAAATTCATACCAGAGGTCCATCTCCTGAAGGCACAGGTCAAGTTCGAATATGAGTCGAATTTGAATAAGGTCAAAGGTCAATGAACTTTCCATGACTGGCACTGTGCTGTGATGTACACACAATAACTTTCTATAGCTTCGAGGTGAGATCGCCAAATTCATAACAGACGTCCATCTCTTGAAGCTACAGGTCAAGTTTGAATATGAGTCGATCTGAATAAGGTCAAAGGTCAATGAACTTTCCATGACTGGCACTGTGCTGTGTTGTACACACAATAACTTTCTATAGCTTCGAGGTGAGATCGCCAAATTCATAACAGAGGTCCATCTCTTGAAGGTGCAGGTCAAGTCCAAATGTGAGCCGAATTTGAATAAGGTCAAAGGTCAATGAACTTTCCATGATAGCCGCGACTGGCACTGTGCTGTGCTGTACACACAATAACTTTCTATATCTTCGAGTTAGGATTGCCAAATTCATACAAGAGGTCTATCTTCTGAAGGTGCAGGTCAAGTTCAAATGTGAGTTGAATTTGGTTAAGGTCAAAGGTCAATGAACTTTCCATGACTGGCACTGTGCTGTGTTGTACACATAATAACTTTTTATATCTTCGGGGTAGGATTGCCAAATTCATACAAGAGGTCCATCTCTTGAAGGTGCAGGTCAAGTTCAAATGTGAGTTGAATTTGATTAAGGTCAAAGGTCAATGAACTTTCCATGACTGGCACTGTGCTGTGTTGTACACACAATAACTTTCTATAGCTTCGAGGTGGGATCGCCAAACTCGTAACAGAGGTCCATCTAAGTCATATAGCATACATGTAGTTTTGACATGCAGTCTCTTCATGACTGCAATATGCAGGCGAGACAACGCTTGGCGTTTGCCTTGTTCTTTCAAAGCTTTAAAGATTCTACCAGAAGACCGCAGTAGTAGTGGTAGAAGTCGTAGTAGAATTTAAAATAGGTAACGCGATCGATGAAGGGGAGCCATTGGAGTTCACGAAACATTTCTTTTGAGGGGGTATACAAATAACGTTTTAGGATTAATCTAGCCGCTCTTATACGATCTGTGTGCATATTGAAACGCAACCCCCAGATTTCACAGCAATAATCAAGGTGTGATTGGACTAAACATAGGTATAGAGTCTTGAGGGTATTTTGGTCAACATGAGGCCTAACCCTTCTTAGCATACCTAGGCTGGCATACACCTTTTTACATACATTGTCAACTTGGTATGACCAAGTTGGTTCCATAATTTCGGAGCTGCGTAGCTAAATGCACAGTTTCCAAGTGTAGCTTTGGTTTTAGAGAATGGTATTCCCAAAAGAAATCTATCCTTCGTACCTCGCAGGTTGTATGAGGTCGATGGCATTTTCATCATCATCATCATCATCGTCACTATTTCTATAATTATCTACAATAGGGCATATGTATATCTCTTTATATTTTGACTTTCTCTTAGGACCGCGACCAGTTCCTCCTATACCCCTGATGGCAGCTACTTCGACACCCTACGGAGGAGGTCTTAATGGCCCTTCATTCCTATGTCTACTCGGCTCAGAGGATGAAGATATCCTAACACTGTCCACCAGAAGACTCTTCCGTCTGACCCAATCTATAGCTGCTGATAGCTACACCGCTCCCGGACAAACCACTGTTGTATCGCCTTCAGAATCCCCCGAAGTAAAAAAGCATACCCTCCCAGCGTCTATGGAAGGATTGGGATTTTTCGAGTGTTCCTCGGTTACAGCAAGCAGGATGACATCGGTTCCTCTTGGAATTCTTCTTTCAACTCGTGCGTGTAGAATAGCATCAATTCATATCAATTTTCAAATGTTTTGCTGTAGGCTTTAGGTATTTGATGTTTATAAATATGTACAATTGGAACTAAGTTTTCTGAAAAGAAAAATCGGTATCATAGGCCTACTCATCAATTAATTGTGATCTCAAGATGGATATGTCCTTATCTCGGGACCATATTCGGGGTTCGAATCCCTTTTCGACACTGTTTTTTATCTGCATTTGAGACACTCGATCCAGGTGAGGGAAATGGGTACTCGGCAAGAATCTATTTTTAAAGTATTTAGAGTGTCTTAATGGCAGATTTGATAAAGCTGGGTAATAATGTAATTATTCTAAGATTTTCTAAATAAAAGTTGTATATCATGATAAGTATCAGAGTATGCTTCACTGCTGATGAATTCATAAATGGAGGAAGACTGTTGGAGAGCGAAACGGTTAATACAGCGGCAAATAATGCATTAGAAAGACTTATCAGTTCTCGCTGATATATCTTCTTATTCTTTTTTTTTCTTTCATAGAAAGATTTTATTCAAAATCAAACACGAAATCAATTCAATTTACAGAAAAATCATGAAGCGAACATGTTTACAACAACTGTACATGCGTACTATTATCTATTGATAAAACAAAATTATGATGTTTTTGACTAAGAACCCTTTCAATTTCACAATAGTGTTTCAATACGTTCTTAAAAGAACTAAAACACAACCGATCTCCCTTACAACGTGTCGAAAAAATAAAATATTTAGCGTAAAGAATATAACGGTTTACAGTAGAGTATTGAGCGTCAGGGCAACCAAACAAAAATAAATTCTTATTCAAATACACGTCATTGTTAAAAAAAGAGGTTTGGAAGTTTTGAATGAATTGTTGAGTTACAGGGCAGTCCCAAAACAGATGTGAAATGCTTTCAACAGAGGAAGAACAAAATGTACATAAATTAGATTCAGACAAGCCAATATCGTAAAGATGTTTGTCCCTTTATCCGATTGAAAAGTTTATATTGAAAGTAGCGGAGTTTTGTTGAAAGACAACATTTAAAGGGAATCATATACAATCTATTCCAATTATTAACCGGTTCATTTAAAATGGATGCCCATTTTGTTTGCGAAGTAGGGGACTTTAAGATTTTATCAACAGAAATTCTATGGATAAACTTGCATACCTTAAAAACATTGTTTAAATTATACAACAAATCTTCTTGAGTTGTTCTACTCTCAACAAGATGTTGACGAAAATGTTTCCATTCATTGGGTATTGCAGAAATCAATGAATAATATTCAAGAATTACAATTAATTTTGTATTTTTGTAAAAAAGTTGTATGTGAGAGAAAATTGTTTTGTTCATCCATTAAATGTTTAATACTGATGATCCCATTTTAAAGCCAAAGTTGTTTATATATAACTTTCTCATCTACTTTGATCAATGAGTTATTCCATAACAGATAAATTAGGAGAGAAAGTTAAATAACTCCAAGCAATTAAGATTTCTCGAATGAATTTATTTTTTATTTGTAATATTTTGGGATCATCGTATTTTAAATTACATGTCCAAAACAATTCTCCTCCAAAGGTGACCAAGTTGTGTTTGAAAAAACATTTCCATTTTCCTTTATTTTTTGTGCTCATATAACGTTTAACCCACGCAATTTTCAAGCCAGAAATTACGGAAGGTAAATGTAACATTTTCAATCCACCTTGACTATAGTCTCCAATAATTGTAAGACGACTGATTTTATCCGGTTTTTCATTCCAAATAAAATAGTAAATTAAATGTTCTAATTCTTTCAAAAATCTTCTGGAGGTTTTGGTAATACAGACAATAGAAATATAATTTGTGAAAGGCCGAGTGACTTCTAAATAATTATTTTCCCTATTGGAGTTAAATTTCTCATTTTCCGTACTCTTAAAACATTTTTTATTTTCTAAAGCTTTGGAATGAAATTCAATTCAAATATGTCTTTTAAGTCAGGTGAAAAATATACTCCCAATAATCTAAATGGGCCATTAGAAAATCTTAATCCGGAAAAGGATATGTCTGGAGGATGTGCTTTATAATAACCCAGTGCCACAATTTCAGATTTATTTCGATTAATGCAAAGCCCTGAAAAAACCTTAAATATATCCAAAATATAAGAGACTTGACGTCATTTATATAAAATGTTGTGTCATCTGCATAAGAGTTAAGCTTAATTTCTATTCCATTCACTGTTATACCTTTAATATCACTGTTTCCCCTTATCCATAAACACATAATTTCATTACAAATGATATAAAGAAGAGGACTTAAAGGGCAGCCCTGCCTTACTCCACATGAAATTTGAAAAAATTATGAAGCATGCCCATTATTCAAAATACAAGAATATATATCATTGTACATAACTCTAATCCATACTATCAAATCTTCACCAAAATTGAAATATTTCAAAGCTTGAAGTAAAAAGGACCCTTCTAATTTATCAAATGCCTTTACTATGTCGGCCATTAACATAAAACCTGGAATATCATGTTCATTTGTAAATTCAATCATATCTAAGGCTAAGCGAATATTTTCACCAATATACCGACCATGTAAAAATCCTGTCTGGTCATTATTAATAATACTTCCTAACACCTTTCGCAATCTCAAAGCTAAACATTTTGCAAGAAGTTTATAGTCGGTGTTTAAAATAGAGATGGGCCTCCAACTTTTTAAAAGCAAAGGATTTTGGTCCTTTTTAGGAATGAGGTGAATAATTCCTCTCCTCTGATCCAATGACAATTTACCTTGTATAAAGGAATAATTAAAACTATTGATTATAACATCTCCTAATTCTTTAAAGAAAAATTTAGAGAATTCACACGGGACCCCATCCGTTCCCGGAGTTTTGTTGTTATTCATTGATTTCAGAGCATTAACACATTCTTGCATTGTTATAACACCTTCACATTTCTTTTGTAACTCTGGTGATAAAATATTGCATTCATCACCATGAGGTAAAATATCGTAAAGATCATTTTGAGATGGGTGAGATGATGTGAATATAGATTGATAATAGTCTCTAAGAGCAATTAATATTTGTTTTTGTGAAGTCACGATTATATGATTATCAATTTGTAATTTAGTTATGACTTTCTGTCGTTGATTCCTTTTTTCAAGATTTATAAAATAACGTGTGTTTCTTTCACCATTTTCGATCCAATTAGCTCTTGCTCTTATAATTGCACCTGCCGTCTTTCTCTCATATAACATCTCAAGATCCTCTTTACAAGATATTATCTCATTTTTAACCAATTCAGATTGATTCTGGGAATAACTGGACTCAAGGGATTTGAGTCTAGCTATAATATTTTTTCTCGAGCTCTACCTTGCCTGGCTTTCTCTATTGAATAGCCAATCGTCAATGATATAATTTGACATTTAAGAAAATCCCAGAACGTATTAGGATCTAAATTATTCAAAAACATATTCTTGTTTTCTTTTATACAATCTCGAACCAATTCAGTGTATGTTTCATCTTGCAATAATGAAGTATTATATTTCCAAAAACCTCTCCCCCTAGTTTTATTTAAAAAATGTAAATTACAAAATATCGCCGAATGGTCGGTTTTGAAACCAGGTAGGATATCACAATTATCAATTTATGTAATCAAGTTGTGCGATACTAAGAACAAGTCTAAGCGACAGAATACATTTCTTGAATGCCAAGTAAACTGCTGGACATCCGCATTATGAAAACGCCAAATATCTGCTAAATTGTATTCATCCATTATTATATCAATTGAATTTAACGAGTGCAAATGTGTGGTTTGGCGGCCACCTTTTTTATCTTTATTTACATCCAAAACCAGATTAAAATCCCCACCCCAAAGAATCGATTCGCAATCAAATTCATGTAACTTATGAAGTATTTCATTAAAAAATGTATAATTATCATCGTTAGGACCATACACATTTATCAGTGTGAGTTTTTGTTGATTTAAAATGGTATCTAATATTACAAAACGACCAAACTCATCATGATATTCTTTTTTAACAGTAATATCTAAAACGTTTTTCAAAAGAATACATACTCCTCGACTATTGGAGGTTCCATGCGAAAAGATAACTGAACCCACTCCCCAATCCTCTACCCAACTTTTCTCATTAGCAATGGTAGAGTGGGTTTCTTGTAAAAAGAAAATACTAGCATTTTTTATGCGTAGCCAAGATAACACCTGTATCCGTTTAAATCGGTCTCCTAGACCACGGGCATTCATAGAATAAATTCCTGTCTCAGTCATAGTATTCATTAATAGTACCTAAAAGTTAACCTACAGCGTGTTTACATGAAATTACAAATGGGTTCGTTTCAATCGTACTATTAATAGCTTGAATTTGAACGTTTTGTCCATCATAACATGAAAATGAATTAAAGTGTCTATGTACACAAAAGTTCGAAAGATCAACTTTTAACGTTGCTTCAATATCGGTTCTTTTTCCGTGAATGAGTAAAGGTAACTTCTGTAACATTCCACCGAAAGATTCCACCGAAAGACTTAGTATCGCGAACAAGAACTCTGTGGCAGTAGAATTGTGTTTTCGCTAAACATAAGTAGAATAAATAATGTTTTTCATACCTTTCGCAATTCGTTATTCAAAATAGTTCCATGCCATTCAGATCAAGGAATAACCAAATCATCGTCGTCGGGATCCCGATGCACTTGCGCTGTGACAATGCGATCAATAAGAGGTGGTCCTTCTGCGTCATACTGAACACCGGTAGAAGGCGTGGAAGGGGGTGTGGCAGGGGGTGTGGCGCGGGTGTGCCCAATAGTAGGAGAATCAATGAGCCAAAACAAAGACAGTGGCCCGTATTCTGAAGTCGGGTTTAAAGTTGTGGTTTAAGTATGGATAGCCAATTTTGACATAAATCACTATCAGGATATGTAATATATCAGCTCATTTGACTCTCAATTATCCTCCATTGTCTTCTTATTCTTGTTCCTTTTGTGTGTGCTTCCTTTTCTTCTTCCACATCTTCCCCATTCTATATCTTCTACTTTCATCATTCTTCTATCTTCTACCATTATTTTATTTTCATTCATTTGAATAGGTGATTTGCAACCACTGGATGGTCGATTTACAAAGACAGTAAACATGGGAGATAATATCACACTCAGTGTAATGCGACCAACAGGAGAGGAAGACGGAACCGGGGCTAGGTGGGGCTTATTAATCGATGAAGAAGACTGGGATAACTCACTCATCGCATCTAGTTCGGGTAGTCTATCACACACGATTCAATCTGCATCTCTCTCGGACGCTGGTGTGTATGTGACATACATGTCTAATATGTTGGACCAACGTCAATTCAGTCTCATCAGACTTATCGTGAAAGGTTAGATTTCTTCCATAACTCATTAACCATGAAAACGCTTTCATTTGCTAACTTTTAGAAACATGGATTTCGATTTGAAAAATGGAAGAAAAATCTATTTACGTTTGCCTCCCAGCTAAATGAAATATTTTTGGTGAAAGTAACAAAACGCCAAAACAAAGACAGTGGCCCGTATTCTTAAGTCGGTTTTAAAGTTGTAGTTTAAGTATGGATAGCCAATTTTGACATAAATCACTATCAGGATATGTCATATTTCAGCTCATTTGACTCTCAATTATCCTCCATTGTCTAGGAAGTATTAATAAGATAATTGTCTTCACCATCAAAGAATCAGGAAAGAGCACAGTTAACATAAGAAACGAACAATGTAATACAAATTTTGACACTTTTGGCTTCCCATAATTTTAGCCGACAGAGTTGGGCTATGGCTTAAGTTAAACCTGACATCAGAATACGGGCCAATATGTTTAGCCTCGTTCAGACTTGGGATCCTAGTGAAATTAATAAGCTGTTATGCATATATTAAAATTCCAAAGAAATCTATCTTATCACGACCATGAGGTAGGCTGTTTTATTCGGAGGAAGGGTCGGGGGAAAGGTCGGAGTATTGCCCGTCTGGACAGCATTACTCCAACCTATATCCGACCAAGATAAATATACTGGTTCCCACAAGTATCTTGGTCGGATGAAGGGCGGCATGGTCGGAGTAACGTGATTTCCTAAACGGACCGTTTCATGCCATTCCCATGTCCGGTGCCCATTGGCGGACACTGATGATCGTAGATTCATTTCCTGTCAGCGGATGGGCATCGAACCCTGGCCCTAGTCTGGAGACTTATACATTAATTGGTACACAATTCGTGTTTGTATTTACCTAGGCCTGATTTGTTTGATTGATTGCATTTTATAGAATGCCCGGATGGAAGATGGAACCCACCATTATGCGATCAGTTGTGCGATTATTGTTACAATGGAGGTGTTTGTCACGAATCATCAGGTATATGTATCTGTCCTCCTGGTTTTGCTGGAGCAAATTGCCTACAAGGTATTTAAAATACTGATTCCATTAATATTATCAGGGTTTACTCTAATGATACAATAATTATGAATAAAATGAGGATTAAACAGTGAAAAATGTATATTATAACTCTTATTTGGTGAAAGTATTTTTCTGTTTTTAACCATCATATACCTTTCTTTTATTGTAGTAGCTGTTACGATTCAATTAAAATGTTTGTCATCAAAAGTCATCACAAAGAATATCTAGGACAAAAAAATGAACAATAATTTGCTTATTACTATTTGCACCTGTTGAATTGTTATAAGCAACATTGGTAAACTTCTAAGGAAAAACAGTATATGCTTATCCATTATTTTAATCATGTTAAATATTAACATTTCCATTTGGATAAACTGGTGCTAAAATCATTTAATCCAACTATTGCCAAAGACGAACATAGATTTTAGAGTGGAAACCTTATAGCAATAAAAAAAATTGAGGAAATTGATAACTTTAGAAAATTGATTCTTACAGCGTGTGGGATGCATACATTTGGATGGGATTGTGAGTATGAATGTGGAACTGATCAGTACTTGGACCAGTGTGCCGGTTCTCAGATATGTCTTCCTGATCCGTATGGATGCAATTGTTTAGCCGGATACAAAGGAATCTACTGTAATGAAAGTAAGTACTGAATCTATATCTTGATCACGCACGTCTACTTTTAAAAGAAGATCAAAATAGCCCTTTTTTATCAGATTTAGAACTGTTATGTTTTAATGTCCGAATAGAATATATAATAAATAGAAAATACCAAGGTGGACGATTCATTTACTATAGAAATTGGGAAAATTTTAATTTTTTGAAGAATGAATGAAGTCTTAAGTAGAAATATATGATATGAAGAGCTCAGTTGAAAAAGGGGTTAGGTCCATTTTTCATCAAATTTGATTTGTTTGAAAACAAGTTGAAATTCCCATTAAAAAGTGAACAAAAATGGCAAAGAAAAATCACTTTTTTCAAACGGTTTTGGGTCCATTTCAGTTTGGTTGAAAGAGGGGTTAGGTCCACAATGATAATTTTGAAGAAAAAAAGAAGAAATTGAAGACAGGTAGATTTCTTTTATACCCAGTTTTATGTTCATATGATAGGGTAGTAAATCATGACAATTTAGTTTCTCATAAGAATATGGCAATAAGTGAGAATAAAAAACACGATTTTTCTCGGAATGGTTCAAAGTGGACCTAACCCCTTTTGCAACCAAACTCTTCATACATGTCATATGTAGATTTGTTTATGCCTTGGACGTTGGTATAGTCTTTTATCGACAAAGGCCTATCTGTAAATGTTTTGTTCTTTCAGCATGCGAAGGTGGTTGGTTTGGCGTTGATTGCCGTCAGGAATGCCATTGCGATGGTCAAGCAGACTGTAATGACTTCACTGGTGAATGTCCTGCTGATTGCGCTCAAGGATGGTCAGGACCAGCGTGCCAAGGTACTCTCATTTTCCTTTCTTTAAATCGTGAACAACTATAGGATATGCTAGGAAAATGTCACATCTCATATACGTGCATGCCCAGTGTAGATGGGCGGAGACAAGAAACCGATTGCTCTGTTTTCGCGATGCTTCCCCTTGGAAGACTTCTTGAAAATGTACTTTTAGAGGGCCGCTGCGCCATCAGCGCTGCACGAGCAACGGAAACGAGATACGCTGTCAAAAGCGTACCAGTAGGAGTGATGTTGATAGTTGGTCACTTTGGTTGGTCATACCAATTCTCTCATGTCAATGATGAAAAATCAATCCGCAGTTACTAAGCACTAAGCGTTTAACAATGAGAGCTGGATTCGCTTTGGAATATAGTCAGATCCAGGGGGATGGGAGCACCTCCGACCCTTGGGGGCACAGAGAAGACCATTTCTTAAAGGAAGAAAATATGCCTCCTTTTGGAAAATCATTGATCCGCTCGTGATAGAATCTATTCAAAGAATAATTTGGAAGATATTTTGCTTATCATGAAAATAAGATCGGAAAGATCGTATAAGAAATCAAACAAGTCAAAAAAGGACATTGCGCAAAGAATGGCGCGATGGTCTTGGAAACGCTTATATTATGTTCTTTTCTGTCTGATTGTTGGCAGTATAAGATTACTAGAAGAAGATATTTCGGTATAATCTTTACTTCAGTACATCCTTCTTATTATCAATGTGAACACGTACAAGTAATACTTTACCTTGCCAATTCGTTTCTTCAAGTTCCTTCTGTTTGTCCAACGGGATACTTCGGGACCAACTGCACTCAGAAATGCAACTGCAGGAATGGGACATCATGCCATAAAGATTCTGGATACTGTGACGAAGCTGAAGGGCTTTGTGAGAAAGGATATGTCACCGACTCTGTTGAATTTCCATCCAACTGTATAACATGTAACTAGTCGATTTATTTAAAGAAATCTGGCAATAGGTTTTTGAATTATCCCCATATCTTAATCATTTGCTGCACAGCCTTTTTCTTCTGTCTCCTATTGTCACAAACTTTATAAACTATTTTATGTAACTTTTTACTTTAGAATTTTATATCAAAGAATATATTCAGGAAGCTAATGATTATGCATCGTCTGAAAATGATTTTTTTCCGATACATTTACCGCTCATTTTTCTGAAATTAGGCCTGTCAATCATTTTAATATTTGTAAACAATAAAACCCCTTTTTGATAACTTCTAAGAATTTCCCGTTTCTTTCTTTTGCACATTAAACTTCCTATATACAAATTTGGATATATTCGTTTACTTTTCATACAGTTGTGGTTCGGTTCTACCATGTATGAGTTTCCTCTGATTGATAATATGTATATGATTTAGTTTCAGGATGTCACAGCTCTTGTTCAGAGACATGCCATTGTTCTGGAGGGATTGATGATTGTAACTTTCTGACCGGGAACTGCATTTCATCCATCTGTCATCCTAGATGGACAGGAGATCAATGCCGAACGGGTAATTCAACCACATAAGATCTCCTGGTCTATTGAAGTACATATGAACCAATAATATTCACTTATAGCAGATTATGACGATATGTATAAACGCCACTTTAGCAGAATGCATGGGTTAATAGTCGAACAGCGTATACATTGACCCTTGTCAAGGATCTGTTGACGATGTTCACAAAAGATGTCAAAGTATTAGGCGTATGTGGGGTTTACTGGGATAACGATATTCCCGTCCTAAGACAAGCCAACTAGGATAATATGTAATTAAGGACAACGCCATCGTGCTTATTATGCTGTATTACTTAAATTAATTTTAATTCATCATAGAGTCTCTTGTATGAGTTATAGTCTCTTACTTGCATATTTTGTCCAATAAATCTAGATCGGTTTGAAGCAAGCTCGAAGAAGACCAATCCAGGGGTGGCTGCTTTCTCCTGCTCCTACATTGTGCCACCAGGTCAAAATGTTTCCTCTGATTACGTGAAGGCATCGATAGGATCACTTTCTGAAGAACATTGGATTAGCCACAGAGACAGTTCAAATGCATCAGGGACATCTCTCAACAATTCTTTTAACCATGAGTACTTGGGTCAGGAGGAACCGATTTACTGTTTCGTTGGCGTTCCTGGAGATGCATCAACGTTTGCTTTTGCCAGATTGCCTCCTCGAGAGTTTTTTGGTAGGCCTTTTGCATTGACAGACAGAATCAATGCTCACTCCAAGCGTTTTTAGTTTATATTTTGAATCTCTAGAGTATTTATTTCATTGAAGCGAAATATCCAAGTTATATATGCGAGATATTTTATACTATCTCGGTTTTATGATATGTGATATTTTACCAAATACCCTATACCAGTCGATTCAATTGAATATTTCAGTTGTAGGAAAATGAATTGAGCTTTTGGTGCATGTTTCAGAGTCTTGGAAGAACAGTGTCATTACATAACCATAATGGTCACATGATTTCAATAACAACAGACACGATTGCATTGCAATTAGCTTTTAGCATGAGCAAGTATTTTCATGAAAATTATCATTTTTTTTAGTACATCCGACCACATTTCCCGCCATTCTTAACAACTGTTCATAGTGACTAAAAACAATGACAAATCATTCATATAATGCCCACATAAAAGGGGTTGCCCAATTATCAGTAACAATTCATTTAAGGTCGAGTTGTTGGCCATGGTTATTGTGACACCTATTGCCATATAAATGATAAAGATGAATTGCCTACTGATGTTCAACAAAATACTCGGAGGGTGGCTAACATAGCATGGAAAACTGGGGATGTGATTCAATAGGTTATCATGCTAAGGGAAACATGTAAAGTTATCCGTGTTAATTATTCCTTGCAGATTTGCCACGCTTTGCCGGCACACCTGAACTAGTTAGTCGTGGATACTACCACGCTGTGATTGGCTGGAGACAATGGGACCCTAACAGTGACACTGGTGACGGACCCGTTGTCCGCTACAAGATCTTCGTGCGATCAGGAGCCGATCTCCTGTCTACAGACGAGGTTCAGTCTCCAAGCTCGCACGATGGTTCGGTATCGAAGAGATCTGCTGAGAATGCCACGGAGATGATCGTATACAATGCCACCGGACTTGAAGCGGGATCAACCTACTCTGTCCAGATTGCAGCGATCAGAGATGGTGTCAATGGTGAAGGGGAACCGGGTCTAGCATTAACATTGACAACAGAAAGACGTATGTTTTCCTATCTTTCTCTCAACTTACCCCCCCCCCCTCTCTCTCTTTCTCCTTTCTTGCTTTTATGCTCCCTTCATCTAACTTTTTTTCCTTCACACAAACATGCATCAAATATTAGAGGGTAGACATGGCAAAGGGCATTAACTTGGGCTCATCTCTGCCTTAAGCTATATTATGCACCATTCATTTAATGAAAATTTATAAAGGTTGATCAGAGAAAAAATGTTTTTAGAAAGATTAGAGGGTACACATGGCAAAAGGTATTAACTTTTGCTCGTCTCTGTCTTGAGTTATATTATGCACCATTCATTTAATGAAGAGTTATAGAGGTTGATCAGAGAAAAAAAAGTTTTTTAAAAAGAATTGATTGTTATTTTCACATCCGTAATCAGAGCCGAGCTCTATGCCTTTAGTAGATAATATTAGAGGCGATTTGTCAATGATATTACTGAATAACTACTCGGATCATAATTTCAGTTCCTGTGCCTCCGACTACACCAAGTCCTTCACCCGATTCAACTACCTCGATGATTAAATTGCCTGGCGGTCCAACTGGTAGTTCTATAGGACCGGCAGTTGGAGGAGCCGTAGGTGGCATCGTCGTCATATTGGTCATCATTGTATTAGTCATCATTGTATTAAGACGACGGAGGTTAGTCAGGTCAACTCTCATAAACGTTGTATTAAGATATACTTCCACCTATTAACAGTATAATTGTTCACTATACTGCAATGGATAAATTTATATGAATAGGGCCTGCATTACGTTTCATTATGTGACAGCAAAAAATACTGGATATCTGAGAGGCTTATAGTTTAATATCCAAGGATCGCCTAAATTAAAACCATGAATAACATATAAAATCTATACACACCTTAAAGGAGAATGAAACTCTTGGAGCAAGTTAGCTTTTGTGAAAGCAGAAAAATCAAAGAATAAGATCAACAAAAGTTTGAGTAAAATAGGACTAGCAATAGAAGAGTTATGAGCATTTTAATGTCGAGATCACTAATGCTATGGAGATCCTCCCATTGGCAATGCGACCAAGATCTATGATGTTACAGATGAACAACTCTCCCCTTTTGGACACTGAAAATATACCCCAAAACATCTCCTTTTGCTCATTCTAATCATATGACAAACGATTCATTTATGATATAATGTTGTAAAACCTCTGTACTTGTCCTCTCATAAAGAGAACACCTCACCTTGTGATAGACTCTATAAAAGTGAGAATATAAGTGAAATAAGTACTAAATTAATGAGGGAGTTGTACGTGTGTGACATCACAGATCTTGGTCGCAATGCCAATGGGAGGATCTACATGGCATTAGTGATCTCAATATTCAAATGCTCATAACTTTCTTATTATTCATTCAATCTTCCTCAAACTTTCAACAATATGTTTCTTGGAGTTTTCTCTTTGATATGGATTCAGCTGGTTTCAAGGGTTTCATTCTCCTTTAACGTCAACTTTAGTCTAATCTTTGAATTAATTTTGAAAGAAAAAAAAACGCATTACATACACATTTTCTCGGAGAAGAAAAGGTGTGTTTCGATGACGAAACATGGATAAGTCTTTGTTATCAATAATAGAGCATTTTATAAGTCAGTTGAAATAAGTTCCCATCCATTTCCATGAAAGGGCATAATATTACAAACAATGGACTGATTCTGATGACCCCTATTGATAGCCCTTTCCCATGTGTTACATAATTTTTATTTGAAACTCTTAATATTTGCTATATTTCTTTTTATTCAAAGAAATGATGATAAACCATCTAAAAATGCTTACGTTGAGGACAAAGAGGCATCGCTTTACTTTCAAGACACGTCATTAGATGGAGGTTTGGCATAATGATATATTCATATTAAAAATATAAATAGATAATATATTCCATAACTATACATCATTCAATGCAGAACGACTGGCCACAAATTCAGTAGTGCAAAAGGAAAATTGCACGCGATTTAAGGTGTGTGGGTGTGTGTGTGTGTGTGTGTATGAGGCGGAAAGCACGGGTGCGTGATGTAGATTTATGCTGATGTGCTTGTTTGTGTGTTAAGGTGTGTGGGTGGGGGATTGTGTGCACGCGCGCGTGTGTGTGTGTGAATGAGAAATTACAGATCGAGACGGATCAGAGAATGGAAAGATGTTGCACAGGTGGGTCTGCTATCCTAATGAGTCGCCCCTTCTTTCTTTGCAACACATTACAGCGAGTAGGCACTAGTTATGTCTAAGAGTACAATGTTAATACCTCTGACTTTTGATAGTGGAAATAAATGATCTCATGCGATCCAAGTAAAAAAAAATGCACTGTTTCCAAACCAAACATACTATATGAGTGGTGATTCTCTTTCCTTATTCTGTAACAAAAACCGAGGTAATGAAAGGAGTGAAATCTTGACATATATAGATGTTTTATAATTGGCAGAAAATGACTACAGCCGGGCCTCCGTTTTAAACCCAGACCATGTCGACCAGGGACTTCCCCGGAGCACCACCAGACCTAAACCAGCTATAGCCGCCAAGCCCTCTCATCGGCAAACCTTAGAACCTGATGCTACCGATGGTGGCCCAGGGTCACCAAGCAGCAAACCACTTTCCACACCCAAGCCGATTCCTGTCGCTCAGTTTCCTGCATATGTCAACAGGAACAGACACACTGCACTCTTCTCAGAAGAATTCCATGTATGTTACTAACTGAAAAAAGTTTCTCATGTTTGACGAACTAACATTTTGCTCAAAAGAGCAGTTAAAAGTATTTTTAAAAGGTAGTCAGCACTAGTTGACATTTGATGATCTCCATGTACAGATGTACCTTTGCAGGTTCCTGATAAATGAACATGATGGAAGCCAGCGACATATCCTAAATTTACATTTAGCTTTGGAATCTTATTATTCCTTGAATTCAACCGCACATTGTGGGTCGAGTGGAAGAGCGCCTGCCCCTGCCTCATGAAACGGGTGACTGCCCACTTTGAGAAAAGTTCATAGGAGCTGAAGTGGCTACCCAAAATGAATAATACCGGGAGCTGAGTTCTTCTTTCCCTCTTCATTACTTTTTTTACTCAGAATCTTAACAGTATAATGCAACATGTTAATTCCTATAACCATTTTGTTCAAGACTCCCATCCATTGGCACATTCACACTATAAGGTATGTCATTTTCATGAAATATTTTATGTGACCAACCTCTCGTTATTTTTTTAACAACTTTATTTACATTTTATTCCTAGGACCTACCTGCTGCAGATATCTATCCACAGACAGTGGCTCAAGAGAAGATTAATTTCAAGAAGAACAGATACAAGAATATCTTACCATGTGAGTATCTTACCTGATTGGATGAAGGATTGATAGAGATTAAAGTTGACAGACCAGAAGTAAGAAAGAAGAGTATCTTCCGTCATGATTGTCATTTATTACTTATCGTAGATTTCAGTTTACATCTACACTCACCTCCAACAGCAAATTCATTTCCGTTCCGTGTTTGAATTTAATCATATATTTTTGTATTTGTATTGTATTTGTGTTTCAGGCATATCCCACCACAAGCTTTTTGCTTTGGGGGAATTATGCCATCTTCTGTTAACAAAGCTTTTATATATTTAAAGCCTTTTATGATAAATGATTTTGTATGGATCATATTAAAAATTGATATCTTGTGAAAATGGAAGAAGATAAACGTTTATTTAAAATTGAATATATGAGTAGCATTGCTGCGCCTTAAAAGTATATTTCAATTTTTACATAAAAAATAGAATATTTGACTTCATTTAATGAAAAAAAAATCTGCTAGAATTAATTTGTTGTGTCAAAATGACAATTTTCTTCTTTTTTTTCAGATGATTCAGCAAGAGTAAAGTTGGCTGTCATCAACAACGATCCCCACTCAGATTACTTC
The DNA here is from genome assembly GCF_037042905.1 of Lytechinus pictus. Lineage (NCBI taxonomy): Eukaryota > Metazoa > Echinodermata > Echinoidea > Temnopleuroida > Toxopneustidae > Lytechinus > Lytechinus pictus. The sequence continues at coordinate 29,311,765 of NC_087255.1, read as the reverse complement.
AACGCATCTTACATTCCTGTAAGTATAGCAGATCAAGAGATACAGACAAAGAGACAATTTTCTTTCGTTGTTGGAAGATAGAGAAAAGAGATGGATAATAAAATAGAAATGAAATGATGAATAAAGGACACACACATGTATACACTGCGCATTTTTTCTAATGGACCCACTCTCACCTAAAAGATGCGTGAACGGGGATATGGTACACACCCATGCGGACAGTTGACTCTTCCTCTTTTCCTCATCTTTATTTTGGGGTTCAGAAACTGTATTACAATTACAATATGCATTGTATGTATACAAAGTTTCAATTAACTATTACTCGTACGCGAATAAGTATGAAGTTTGTTTAATTGGTTAATGATAATAATAATAATAATAATAATGATAATAGTAATAATAATTATCCGCTTTTATATTGCGCTTAATACATCGAACGACGTCTCTAAGCGATGATTATTGGATCACTGTTATTTTTCCCTACACACAGAGTTTTGAAAATGACAAGGCTTACATTGCATCACAAGGTATGTCGGAACTACATTCATATTTAAGATTTACAAACTATCAGATTTATTATATATATTAATATGTTATTTAGTGGTAAGCGATTTTAATTGTTTCAAAATTCGTTCAAATCTTGAGCAACACCTTACTTTGCACATGCTGCATTTACTTAACAGTAACTTGTTTACACATTAAATACACTAAAGAAAAGTCAATTTCGTTACTTATTCAAATGATACCGAAGATTTCTAAAGCTTTTAAGACCACCAATGAAAGATTTTGATTTGAATCAGTAGAGAATCAAACAAGCATAATGCTGAAAATTTATTCAATGATCGGCAGTCATCAAAAATTTAGTTTATTGTAAATTGGGATTGACTCACTTGTGACATGTACAGTTATGTAAAAAAAAAAAAAAAGAATAATGATATTGATAACAGTATTTACACGGGATGATTTGTTTGTGTATTTTTGTGAAAACCATATCGGCCTACATTTACATTTTTCGTAGTAAAGGTCGATTCAAAGTCACTTGGGCATACATCGCATTATGAATGTAAACGTTGAATATTACTTTAACCTTACTTTGTACAAACTACTAAATTCTACAACAATTAGAACAGAAAACCACACTGAAGTAATTGCTATTGATGTACCCTGTTCTGATGTAACCAGGATAATAAATAATTCGATACCTGAAATATAATTCATAATACACTGTTTTGTCTAGGGCCCAACAATGCATCTGTAGATGATTTCTGGAGGATGGTCTGGCAGGAGAATGTGACGACCATTGCCATGGTTACGAGGCTTCAAGAAGGGGACAAGGTAGGGGAAATACAGGGGAGGAGTTCTTCAATAATTCACTTAGTTAATAAATAGTTAATCTTCATGATAAAATCAAAGTTGTTGAACGGGATACCAACAACTTTCTAACAGGTAACTTTATAACGTCTGTAGTTTGTGTTGGTAGAGTCAGTTAAAGGGTAGAGCTATAACAGTAATCCACGGAGGTCATGTTTGTGAAAAGTTAGGCTCATGATATCTTTTTTATCTTAAAAGGCTATTCCAAGGTCACTTTACCTGATCCTTATGTATCCATTTATTGATAAATTAATACTTTGCGGGTACATTGATCCGGTAAAAATTGGGTCAATCTAAAAATAATCCTAAAGATCATCAACCAACTTTTTTTTTATCCAATATGCTACAATTGTCATGAAATTCTTGACACAGACCCTATCTACCACGGTCTTGGTTTTTTATATTACAGCTATATAGGGAAAAATATTTACACTGGCTATCAACATATTCAACATGTTATCTTTTAATGATTTAATATTTTGCGTACCAGGCGGAAATTATTCTTCTTGTAATTTTCATATTATATATGCTAAATGTTATTTTTTTCAACTCGATGTTTAATAGATTATTTAACATTTTCCTCATTTCAAAAGAAATTAAAATACCAACATGAGTAACGCATTGTGAATATACGACAACTTCAGTTTATTGCAAATATTAATGGATCCAGGCACATCAAATTTATTTAAATTTCTGGTTTTCTATGTATGTATGATATATTTGTTATGTATTACATGCATATTGTATTTGATTATATGATTTGTGGAGAAAAGTGAATAAAGCTTTTCTTTGAAAAGAAAACAAATATTCAATAGAAGCAACAAGTTACATTTGTAACCTTTCAAATCCATTAAAAAGATGTCTGATGATGTCAGGAGTGTAGGAAGCAGTTATATATCGGACATATCTATTTCGCCCAAGGGTGAAGCAATTAGGTTGATTATTTGGTTACAGCCCGATAGACCGCGGGTCCGATAGACCGCGGGTCCGATAGACCGCGGGTCCGATAGTCCGCGGGTCCGATAGACCGCGGGTCCGATAGACCGCGGGTCCGATAGTCCGCGGGTCCGATAGACCGCGGGTCCGATAGCCCGCGGTGTGTGTAAAATTATGGTCAGGATATAGTGAGATCCAATGCCATCAAGAGGTCAAAAGGCCAATGATACGAGTCCATTGGGGTTCTATAATGATGACCCAAAGGACAATCGCCCCCTGACATCTATACTTCAAGGAAAATATTATCCCCATATTTTATCGTCAGGGACTGTTACCCCCCCCCCCCCCCGGAAATTTACCCTCTAGACGCCATACGGAGCCATCGACTTGACGACATGGCGAGATACTTTATCTTGCCATGTCGACTAAATAATGGCGCGATAAGTTCTCCTGCCAATTAAGTCAGTCCACTTATAAAAAGTTATATGTCAACATGGCGAGATATTTTATCTTGCCAAGTCGACTTAAATAAGTTACATGTCAACTTAGCGATATATCGGGATTCTCGCCGGGGCTTGTACACTTCATATCTCGCCATGTGGACATATCGACCTGACAAGATAGAATATATCGCTATGTCAAAATAATAAGCGTATTAATTACTTAGGCGGCGGAAGCGGGGGGGGGGGACCTTTCCTCCTAAATTTGATGTGGGGGACGGTCCCCCCTAGATTTTTAGTTGAGAACCTTTTTTTTGCTTGTCAATTTGTTTTCTACGTCCCCCCTAAATTGAGGTGGACCCCCCCTAAAATCTTTTTGTCCCCCTAATTTTGGTTTATAACCTTTTTTCTTGTCAATTTTTTTTTCAAAATTGGTGGTCCTTCCTACAAATTTTGGTTGATTTGCTTGTCAATTTTTTTACCTGTGTCCATCCCAAAATTTCAGGTGGACCCCCCTAAATTTTTTTGCCTTCCGCCGCCAATGATTAATTAAGACATGGCAAGATAAAGTACCACGCCATGTCGTCACGTTAATGGCATTTTCAAGGCTCCATACTAGGGGTAATTATCCGGGGTAATTATCTGGAGGGTAAATTTCCGGGGGGGGGGGGGGTATCAGTCCCCGCCGGTAAAAATATGGGGATAATATTTTCCTTGAAGTAGTTGTCAGGGGGTGATTGCCCTAATTGGGTTATTGTTATAGAACCCAGGCGCGGATCCAGGATTTCGTGGGGAGGGAGGGGGGGGGGCAAATTTGACCTGATTTTTGGCGCCCATAATTATGTGTACTTTTCGAAAAATGGCGCCCACTCCCTCCCGGCCAGGCTAACTAAAGTGCCTTAAATGGATTTTGAATTATCTTATAATCACATTTAAAAAAAACCAAAGACCACTTTTTCATGTGTTCTTGAAAAAAAATCCATGAATATATAATGTAATATCAATGGGAGCGCAAAGCACGAGCGATTTTTTTTTTTTTTTTTTTTTTTGGGGGGGGGGTTCAATTTGGTTTAACTTCTTACCAGAGTAGGCCCTACTAGAATATTCTGTGAACGGGAGCTGTAGTTTCTGTACTGTTGTGTTAGAATACCCTTCAATAATATTAATGATAACCTCTTGGGAATAATGCAATCTCGAAGCAATCGACTAATTCTCCTCATCAGTGGCGTATTTATTCAGCATGGGTGCACGGGGGGGGGGGGTGGATGGCGAGGGCACCAAGTTAAAAAAAAATGAAATGGGGGGGGGTAGACGTCAAAGAAAATCTGATATTTCATTCTTAAAAACAAATTGAGGTATCTCACAAGGCCTAAATAAATAATGAGAACGCGAAGCGCGATCTGATTTTTTTTTAATAGATTTATCATGTATTATATCCTGAAAGCCTAAGTCAGGGGCGGACCCAGCTTCCGCCATTAGGGGGAGGGGCCATTTTTTCACCCATATTTTCCCCGATCGGCCGCTCAAAGTTGATTTTTTTTTGTTTCTTTGAAGGGGTTGTCCCAGTGCCGTAATGAGCCAACAATTTCGAGGGGGCTCGATATGGTGTATCGCATAAAAATAATAAGAAGTTGCCAGTGAGCGAAGCGAGCAAGCAAATATGCTGACATTTTTATTACAAAAATACAAGGTTGTGATAGATTTTGACATATTATTTGGAAAATAATATTATATTTCATCCTTATCCCTTTCCTTTTCTCTCTATTTTTTCTTAGTCTTGATTCTCTCTTCTTCTTCTTTTTTTTTTTTTTTGGGGGGGGGGGCAAAACACCCATGTCCTAACAGTCATTTCCTAGCTTTACTTTATAAGCAACATAAATGTGTAGTAATCTCTTAAGCCCTATGTAATCTAAAAATGAAATTTCATGTATTTTGTCCTGAAAATTGAACATTTTGGGCAATGTTTGTGAACCTGAACAGCGTATATAACTAGATAATTACCACGAGCGCGAAGCCGAGCAGAAATGTTAAATATTCGTTCTGGCCTGGTCGAAAAGGGACATGTTAAGGATGTTTTGCAGTTAGCCATTAAGACGATACGTATTTCAACGATTAAATAATGCGAGCGCGAAGCGCGAGCTGAACATTTTTGATATTCCAACCTAAAAAGATGAGATTTCAAATCCCCCAATGGGACATTCGATTCATGTTTGTCAATCATGAAAAAGGATGGGTAATTTTTGGTATCTTCCTACAATAATAATGCGAGCGCAAAGCGCGAGCAAATTTTTTTTGATATTCTGATTCGAAACTGGATAATTTTAGCACGTTTTGAATAAGATCAAGCTTTGTATCCTAAAAACATGCGTGCGCGTGTTTTAGAGTTAGACAGAATCCTGGCAATCTGAATACATTTCATTTTTCATCATAAAAATCAATAATGCGAGCGCAGAGCCCGAGCTGAAAATAATATTTGAAATTCCGATATGAAAAGGGTCAATTTAAGCACTGTTTACAGCACTGTGTATATAGGGAAATTTGATAGCACTATATAAATAATGCGAGCGCGAAGCGCGAGCTGATATTTTATTATTTATTTGACCTAGGGTCGAGACATTTTAGGCCTAAGGACATTTTGTCATCATATAAGAATGATGACTATCTTCTCTTTGTTTTCCTAAAAATTTATTTCTGAAAAAGGGACAATTTAGTTATAATGAATTTATACAAATTTTATTTCATATTTATTAATCTGTTAAGCCTAATGAGTGTGTGAAATTTGTTGACAGTGCATGAAAACTGGATATTTTAAGTATTTTTGTAATCATGAATAGGATTCATTGGTTGATATATTTTTAGCAAATAATGCGAGCGCAAATCGCGATCCGGATTTTTCTTTTAATGGGGGGATTTAAGTAGTTTGTTATAAAATTAATATATAGGTATACATAACTCACCAATCAAAACGCGAGCGCACAGCGCTAGCTCATAGGCCTTTATTATTTTTTTTTATAATCGAGACACCTGAAAAGGTATATTTAGAGAATCTTATATGAAATATAAAAAGACAATACATAGGCCTACTTGGCATATAGTGCGAGCGCACAAAATGTTGCAAATGTTGATTCAAACCATAAAACGGACATTTTCCAGAGCACTTAAAACATAAATTGGTAAATAAAACAAAATAATGAAAGATCGATGTCCGAGCTGAATTATGTTTTGTATATTGATATCAAAACTTGATATTTTAAACTATATCAGCCTATTGAGCTGTATTTACTGACTTAAGAAGGACTAAGGTACAATTCCTATTCTAATTGCTTGTCCTTTTCTCTTCCCTTTTTCTGTTTCTTACCCCTTTTTGCGCCACCATGGGGGGGGGGGCAAAATCTTTGCCCCCTGGATCGACCTATGTATGTTGACTTGAAAAACACTAACACTTACATGTGGGATTGAAGCAGAGGATGCATACCTCATTAATCAAATATTGCGAGCGCGTAGCGCGAGCTGAATTTGACAATAACCCTTTTTTGTGACCCTGAACAGGGTATCTATCTCGCTAAACAGACTTAAAACTCGAAAACATTTTTTTTTCTGTTATCGTAAAAACGGGATATTTTAATTCAGCCGCATTAATTGAAGTTTTTTGGCAGGACATATATTTTACTATAAACAGGCAATGTTGCGTCCCCGGTCGAAAATGAATTTGCATGAAGCCCTCTAAGTTCAAGGTCAATTTGGCGCCCTCGGTTGAACATAAACTTGGCGCCCCCATCATGTGAAATATAACTTTGCCCTCCCTCCCCTCTCTGAAACATGTATTTGTCGCATTATGGTCAAAATTCAAATTGGCGCTCCCCTAGTTCGAACATCAATTTGGTGCCCCGCTAGCGCGATCGAACATCAATTCGGCGCCCCATAGTTCGAACGTCATTTTGGCGCCATCAAATCGACGTCCAGGTCAACATCTCCCTCTTCCGTTTCCCATCTCCTTTTCTTTCTTTTTTCTTTCTTTTATCCTCATTCCCCTTCCTTCCTTTCTCTCTCTCTTTCTTTCCCCCTCTTCTTTTCCCCCCTTTCTTCTCTTTCCCCCATCTTTTCTTTTCCCCTTTTCTTCTCTTTTTGCTGTCTTTTCTTTCCCTCTTTTCTCGTTTTTCCTCTCTTCCCACTTACTCTCGCTCTTTTTTCTTCTTCTTTTCCCTTTTTCCTTACTCCGTTCTTTTCTTTTCCCTCTTCCACTTTTTTTTATCTTTTCCCCTTTACTTCTCCCTTTTTCTTTTTCTTTCCTTCTCCCTTTTTTCTCTTTTAATATTTTTTCTTCTCTCTCTCCCCTTCCTCCCTCTCTCTCTTTCTTCTCTTCTTCCCCTCTTCCTCTCTCTCTCTTTTTTCTTATCTTTCTTCCCATCTTCCTCTCTATTTAGATATTCTTCTCTTCGTTCCTCTTTTTTTTTCTTCTTTTTCCTCCTTTTCCTTTCTCCTTTCTTTTCTTCACTTCCTTTTCCCTCCTCTTTTTTCCCTCTTCTTTCCCCTTTTCTTCTCCCTTTTTTCTTTGTCTTTCCTTTCCCCTTTTTCTTCTCTTCCTTTCTCCTTCTTACTCTCTTTTCTATTCTCTTCTTTTCCCATCTTCCTCTTTCTTTTTTTATTCTCTCCCTTTTCCCCTCTTCCCCCCTCTTTTTTTTTTGAGCTGGGGGTGGGGGGGGGGGGGGTGAGGCAGTTCCCCCTCGGCCCTCCATGGATCCGCACCTGATAGAACCCCATGGCCTCGTATCATTTGACCTTTGGACCTCTCGATGACATTTGATATATCTGATCATAATTTTACACACACTGCGGACTATCGGACCCGCGGTCTATCGGACCCGCGGACTATCGGACCCGCGGTCTATCGGACCCGCGGTCTAACGGACCCGCGGTCTATCGGACCCGCGGTCTATCGGGATGTCCCCGATTATTTTCTGTTCGGTTTGTTTCGATAGATAAAATGCCGTCAGTACTGGCCCAGTAAACAAGGAGATTCAGTGATGTTTGGAAAAATAAAAGTGGTATTGGAGTTGCTGGAACCATGCACCGGTGGGGTGAAAAGGAAGATGTCAATGGAGAAGGTGTGTATATACTTTACCTTCATTTTTATTGTCAAGATTCTATGACCAGGGATTTTTTATTATTTTGGAACACCATCGCCTTCAAACAAAAGCAGGGACATCTCTGCCCCATTGTACGCCGACACCTGACTGGATATGGTGGTATGGTGGTATTTTTAACATTTTTCTTGTAATTTTCGTTCGTAAATCACTATTGAATCAACTTTTAATCATATTTTGCATTTTTGAGTGAACTTGGCCTTCATGTTAAGAAACGTGTTGCTTTCATCACAGGGTGACGAATCGCGGACCGTCACTCAATTTCACTTCAGGGTATGGCCAGACAAGGGTGTTCCTAAACATACCTCATACCTCCTGAAGTTTATCAAAGAAGTCAAGGATGATCACGGACAGAACCCAAATCCACTCCTCATCCATTGCAGGTATGTTTACTTATCAACCCCTCATGTTTCCCGACGTTAATGTACCCAATTTTCATTAATAATAACCCTGACAGTTTGAATCTTACTTTGGGCAGTGTACCTGAAGAAGAATAACAAAGAGTGACAGTGCTGACGTTTTCTGCCAGTTATTGCTCAATGAAAAGGGGTAAACAAATTGTGAAAGCCTAAAAGCTATCAAGAATCGAGTGAAGGGTAGTTCTGTAAACTTATCAACCAATTTTACCAATTTAAACTTTATTCTACCCATTGCTCTAGCCATGATAATTTCATTGAATTTTAACTGTTCATATGAACCGTAGAAAACAGAGAACTTCGTTCATGAATGACTTACATAATAGGGTCGGAAATTATTTTTTATCAGTTTAATATCCCTTGAAATCTATGTTATTGCCATGATATAATCAGGCTTGTATTTTGTCTAATTCAAGAAATTTCTTAGTAGTTCTTGCTTCAAGCAAGAGACAATCGAAGTATCGAACAGACATTCATGATCTCTAGAAATGTCCCAATATTATAATTTCTGTTTAGTGCTGGCGTTGGACGAACGGGTGTGGTGATCAGTATTGATAGCGTCGTAGCTCATGCGAAGAAAACTGGTATGGTAGATATCTTCAACTTCGTCACAAAGATCAGACAGAATCGACCATACATGGTCCAGACACAGGTCAGTTAAATTAATTCTAGTTATTGTTCACTGAGTGATTCTAAAATTGCACACAATGATTACAGTTGAGAAAACATTAGAAAGTCCACACCATCCCACTAATTAGTTAAGTTGAATAAATTGAAGAAATCAAGACATATACCAACAAACAAGTTAGCAATCTTAGCGTAATTCGATAAAAGGAAAATAATGTTGTTATATATTTACCTCATTAGCAGAGTTAACTTTCATTTCAAAGCATGGCCCATGATTTCCACCTCAAAATGTGTTGTTTTGCCAACATTGCATTTATATTTTACGATGATGTGCAAAGGAATCGGTATGGTAATTCATTCACAAAGTAATCATGCAATGGACAATTGTTTTTTGGAGAAAATAACTTACGTTATTTCTAAATGCTTGCTAGTCCCTTAATCCATGTAGATATTTCATATATCAATTTAAACCAAATCCTTAGGATATTATTGACAGAACTTTAAAAACCTTTGTCAGTAATATTTTTTGCATAATATGAGGATATGCAGATATCAATATCGCTGTCATTTAGCATTTATAAACAAAAGAAATGCATCCAACACTTATTCAAGAGAAGATGTTTCTTACACGAATACAGGAACAGTATGCTTTCATCTATGGAGCTGTACTGGAAGACCTTCTCTGGAGGAATACTTTGATCCCTATTATTCATTTTACTGATCATCTTCAAGATTTACACGCTTCTCTTGATGAACATAGACGATCCAATATGACTAAGGAATTTGAGGTAACACATTCTGGCCCCCATTATAAATAAATGGTGTCTTTGTCATCCAATGGTAATACAATGGTAACGATGATCAACAGCCAATCAAAATAAAGGATTTGATTTCATGCAAGTTGCCTTTGCATGGCAAAGTTACCATAATGGTTATTTCTATGCAATGGGCCCTGATTTGATAACAGTTGATAAAGTGTTAACCAGGTTTACCGCTGTTATAGTCTCCTATATCTCCCTGTCTCTCCCCGTCCTCTTCTTACTCGTACACACACACCCTTACACACATACAAACACACTCACGAACCCACATTTATCTATCTGTCTATTACAGTCTATACATGTATGCATCTCTTTAAAAATGTATCATTGTGTAGTGTTGTAACAGATTATGAATATATTATATCAAAAAGTTTTTTTAATACAAATAATGATGAAATATTGGTGAAGATATGAGGAAAATCCATCAAAGATTTTAAAAGTTATAGGAGTTTTTCTTTATTTGTGACATCATATGCGAGTAGCTTTCCATGAATCGAATTAAACAAATATATTATCCTTCTACCTCCATTTAGACTCTAAAGAGTATCTGTGCAGATCCTCCAGCTTCACAAACAAGATCAGGACGCATTGCAGATAATCAAAATCGAAACAGATACGGCAACAACCTCCCATGTGAGTATCATGTGTATGTTTAATAAAATAATAATAATAGGCATTTATATAGCGCCATCTATCTAGAAATATTATATTCCGAGGCGCTTTGTTATTATTATTATCCCGGCTTTAGCTCAAGCTGCCTTTCAGCGCTCATGCATTCAAGGATTTAATCCTGCCGGGTACCCATTCACCTCACCTGGGTTGAGTAGAGCACGATAAATTAAGCCATTGCTGGGATTCGAACCCAAGACCCTCTGTTTCAAAGTCAGGAGACTAATCCACTGGGCTACAACGCTCCACAATGTGTATGTTTCGAAAATTGATTTGAAATGCTAGTTTTAAAGGCGCCATGCGCATTGAAGATTTTTTTTATGTGTGTAGTCTAATGACAAGATTTTGCATCGGTACTTTGATTATCATTGACATTTACTCTATCACGATAGCACAGAATCAAATTTTTAAGTAACCATGTACTTGTATATCTTTTCAAAGCTTTTGGTCAATATATGCAATTTCGATTTCATATTTGAGTTAGCTTTGGAAGATGTCTTTTATGATGATGATGCTGACTATGATGATGATGCTGATGATGATGATGATCATGATGATTTGCAAAATGGTGAAGGCTTTTTAACGGGGTTTACATAATTCATATTTCATTACTAGTTAATACCCTTGACATAACCCTCAGATTCGCTTTTTATGAAGTTTTAAAATATTTTATGAGTAATTTTCTTTAAAATGTGTATTGGGTGTCTATTTTGTTTGAGTGACACTTCGTCTTTTCAACTTTTCATTTACAGTGCAGAGAAATCGAGTGACGCTGGACTCTCCGGATCACGATTATATCAATGCTAGTTATGTCAAGGTAAAAAATAATGCATTCATGTGTCATGGTTCTTGTTATTTCATATACAAGAAATAAACATTGAAAAAAAACTCAATATATCCAGTGACGGATCCATGACTTACTTCGTAGCACAAAAATGAAATGTCAAATCAGCTTCGTTTCATTTTCCTAATATCCGACAGGTAAAACAGTACAGACATGACATTATTTACCAAATCATGCTTTAATAATGTAATATTATATATACATGTCATATTTATTTCATCATGTTTAAGATCATTTAAACAATGTCATTTTCAAAAAGCCCAAAATTTTCCCCCAGCATCCCATAAACCCGATTTAAAAACCTTTCTTTTGATAAAAATAGGGTTTGAGCTTACTCTTTTTAGTACAAGAGAAATAATCTGTGGTTTACCCTTTTCACAACCAGGGAGTGCAGTGTACCTTCTTGACAACTCAGATGCCATTACCAAACACTGTATCTGATTTCTGTTCCATGGTTATAAACAATCAACCATCTACTATCATCATGCTCAACGACAAGAGTCAAGATGACAAGGTAATGTTTTGAGTTTTGTTGTTGATTCTTATCTCAAAGTCGGAGAAAGTTTCGAGACAAAATGTATCAGCTCTGAGGAACATTTATTTTGAACAATTAGTGATTTCCACTCACTATTTTGATATGAATTACTGAAATACATGTAGTCGGGAATAATCACGATTTATTTCATGAAATTTCCCTTCCCCAAGGCATAGCTGATATCATAAAAGCCCACCTTATATTGTGTCGTATTCGCAAAGAGGACGTAAATATGTCTTATCAATCTAAATGAATCCAAGTGCCACATGGATGAGAAAGGTTAGATTTTATCTAGGTTAAAATGGATAAAGACTCGGCTCTTGGTCACCTTTTTTCTTTGTATGGCCTTGTCTGGTCATTATTGATATGTCAGGCAAACTGTTACGCACAGTTTGAATGCAGATTGAAGTGGAAAGCTGCGCAAAATATAAACGGGACTCAAAATAAACAAGATAGTTGAGTCTTCATTTGAGAACTAGGTATTGTCAAAGACTTTCCTCTGCTAACTGTATAATCAAGAATATACTCCCTCCTGTATTATACGTATGTGGTAACAACTGTCCTGAACACACAGTATGACGTCTTAGAATGTTGGCATTTGATAATAAAAACCTAAGCCTATTTTCGAAATTCGTTGATTTAAGGAGTGTTTTAAACCAGAAATCTCAGAGCTGAAAAGAAGATGAAAATGCATTTAACATTCATTGTGCATTGTAGCTTGTAGGTTTTCGATTAGCATTAGTTTAGGATTTGTCATTACCCACGTCTATCTACGGTATATGATCTAATTTCTCCCTTACAGAATGTAAGCACGCTGTAAGCTTGTTGATAGTTGGCGACTTGTTGACGTGTAGCTCGTTTGCAAGCTTGCGAACGATACATACGTCATGTACGTATTCACTTAATATATATTCCACTTTTCCACGACCACTAAAGCCTATTTAGCCATCCACCGCTTGCTAGTTGCTAACCAGAATGGAGCATGCGTGATGTTAACTTCCTTTGCTATTCTTTCTATCAGAGTTGTGCACAGTACTGGCAAGACCACGGAACTGCTCAGTTTGGATCTTACACTGTTTCAACCTTATCCACATCCTCCGATGATGACATGACCGTTCGACAGCTGCAAGTTACCAGCGACTCACATGTACGTCTGCTTAATACTTCTGATGAAAGTATTGGCCTGTCAGAAATATCTCGAAATTTGTGATGAACGATATTCATTTGATACTTGAAGTCCCTGATTCATCCAGCAAATTTTTGTCATTAGGACGGGTATCAGTAATATCTAAACTTTTTCACTATTGACAACAATGGTGCCATCAATCAGACAAAACGCTAATCACAATATGAGACGAAGGTTGATAATAGCGATATATAATAAGAACCACTAGCGTACCTACGGGGGGGGGCAGAGGGGGCAGTCTGCCCCCCTGACGAGCCACAACCCATGCAAAGGACGTATCCCTGCCCCCCTGACGAGCGTGAAGACCTTTATTGCCCCCCTGACGAGCTTGAAGACTCTTTTTTTTTTGCTTGTCAAATTTTTTTCTGGTACGAAATCCTTCATTTGTGATTGAAGACCTTTTTTTTTTCTTTCTTTCTTTTTTTTTTTTTTTTGCTTGTCAAATTTTTTTCTTCATTTGTGATTGAAGACCTTTTTTTTTTTTTTGTCTTGTCAAATTTTTTGGCGGACGGTTTTGCCCCCCTGTGAGAAATCCCAGGTACGCCACTGATAATAATCCTTGTTCATAATACAAAATATTGTTTCATTCATAATAGGGCATCCAAGAACCACTTTTGATATCTGACGAGACCATTTATTATTAATATTGTTATTTATATTCGTTTAATATTTTCCCTTTTTTAATATGTCTACACAAAAAAGATTACGAGGTCTTAGTTTAGAATACAGTAGACCTATATCGTACTGAACTATAACATGACATAATTCTACACATGACAACTGCAATACTATTAATGTAATATCTCTTCTTTCTTCTTCAGGCCAGTCACACAGTAACTCAATACCAGTTCCATGGATGGCCTAAATGTATTTCAGAGCGAAAGTCTGGGGCACGGTCGTTGCTGAGCCTAATCCGTGCTGTCAAAAGTTCCACCAACAATGAGAGAAAATTTTCCATTATTGTCCATTGTTTGTAAGTGCTGGTACTTTGAAATAAGTGTTATCCCTATTAAAGTTTATGATATGACTTCATTGTATAGGAAACAATGTCAACCGTTCTTTTAATGGTACAGGTGTGCATGAATGCCAAGAGAAGATCAGGAACTTGTGTAACATGAAGGACATGATCCAAAACCAATATTTGTTATATTGATATCAAACCTTAATTACCTTCATGTTATTTCAGTTGTAAAGGTAAAACCATGTGATGAATAAAAATATTCAATGTCTCGTCATTATGTAACTCTTATCATCAATATAAATTTTGATTTTATAACATTTGGAAAAATAATATTTATATCATAATTGAACCTTGAATCCTTTCGTAAAGCTGCGCATTACTTTACGCATGACCATTAGAACATGCTTTTACGTGCTTAGTCAGCTACACAGGGATATATCATTTAGTACAAGGAAGGGTCTCCAGTCGTCTGTATACTTACGAAAAGCTTTATAAAACACCAACCGTTTCGTGTACATATACCTTACACGGGTGCTTTTTTTTCTCTCTCTCTCTTTAATTTCAAGGAGTGGTGTTGGACGTACAGGTGTATTTTGCAGTGCTATGGAGTGCATTGCCCAAATAGCAGAGAGTGACTCAGTCGATATATTCCAGACAGTCAAGATCTTGCGGGCTGATAGGATGCAGTTCGTCCAAACAGAGGTATCGATTTTTTTTTTTCAAATGGTGTGAGTGTTTTGGGGGGGGGATTGACAAAATATCAATAGCCTTTACCCCGCCAAAAGAAAAGGATGCACACTTTTGAAGTGGTAATTATTTCCTTTGCAATTAGTCAGAAAGCACATCTACCGTTCCAAGAAGATCCCGAACCCTCTTTGAGTACTTTCTTGAATGAATAAACGCATTTTTGAAGGACTAGGTACAATATTATTTCAATAATGTAATAATTCAAAACAAGATTTATTTCGGATGCAAGTAGGCCTATATAAAACAACTTTTATTTTTATACAATATATTAAAAGTGGAGATTGATTGTGACACAGTTTTGTTTAGAGCACAAGATGTGCATCCATATGGCTTTTTTTCACTATTTCTTTAAATAGCAGTCTATACAGTCTCGCAGAACAAAACTCATTCTAAAAAAGCTGCAGAAGTTTACAACACTGGGAATACAAAAAGAAGTCTGTTCTTTTTCTCCCTTTCCCTCTTACTAATAGGGGCCGCGGAAGCGGGGGAGGGCTGAAGGGGGGGGGGGCCTTTTTTCCAAAACCGTGTACAAAACGTAAAAATGACCATATGATTGTGATTTTTTGCATGGTCAGCCCCCCCCCCCCCACTTTGAAAACCGTTCCGCGGCCCCTGACTAATAAATCATATTCATTTACTACGTGTATTTATGCCCCCTGTTCTTAGTTTCATTTACCAATGTCTGTTCATTCGAGAATATATACCTCGAACTTTATAGATTGTCCTTTCCTTTTCATTTGTGTATTGTGTATGTAGGAGGACTATGCTTTCATCTATGATGTCATCCGTGCATACCTACACACTGAAAACTATGAACAGCTTCCATACCCTGTTGACGATCACACCTACGGCAATGTAGAGACAGAACGCCATACTCCTGACCCGGAGGAGAACCCATATGAGGTCACAGATCCCAATGAAGCAGGACCTGGAGCCGTCGCACTCGTATACGGCAACGTAGATGCCCCAGATGCTGATAGGCCAAAGGACCAGGGGAGACCGAAGCCCAAGCCTCAAGAACCGTATTTAGTCTACGAAAACTTTGCATTTGAATCTTAATTGTTGCTTGACTTGTGGTGAGTTTAATGACAGTCGGACCTAAATTTTGAAGATGGTGCTCGAACCTATTTAACTTTAGATGAAGTCATCATTATCATTGCAAAATATAATTAAACTATCAGGATTGTCACTGTGCTATTGTTGTTAAGTATTTATATTTCAAATTAATGTTCACTAAATACTTACATGTACCTTATTTGCAAGTGACGATTTTGTTTCATTGAGTGTATGTCGTAACTGGGTAGTAAGATGCTTCTTGAAATTAATCCAATTATATTTTCCTCTTGACAAGTTCACGTATACTCTTTGTGGACTTCCGATCAATACATTCTAAATTCACTACATATCGAATAATTGTGGCAATAAAACACAACCCTGTCTTACTCCCATCTCTTATCATTGCATTCACTACTCTAGCCTACCATTATTTCCAATCGATTCAGATAAAGACGTTGAAGCCGTCCTAGAACTGATTTCTATGTCCGCTTCCTCTGTGAAGAAAAGTTGTTCAAACGACGATTGGAGTTTATTGTACCACCTTGCCCTAAAAAACACCCGCAAAAATGATATGAGCATAAAATATGATCTATTTCTAACAATCCAAAGCTTCATTACAAGGGAGAGCAAGAATGGTGGGTCTGCCAAGTCACTGACAAATTTTCTCTTCCCGATTTACGTGACGTTTTAAGTTATATTCCATCTTCTTGGAAAGTATATTTTTGGCACGTGACCAATTTACTCATCTAACAAAGATCTTATATATTTTCATTTTCAAATGTTTTGATGTCTTCAGTTTCTTGAATTTGCACTTATGTGTGCTTATCATGTGATGACTCCCAAAGTCAACCCTTTGATAAGGTTTTCTTGCTTCATTACTCTTTTCAATTTGTTACTTTCATGACAATCTAGTCTATCAGGTTTCGCAAGATTTCGCCAGGACTATTTAAAGTGTATTTTTATTTTTTTGTTTCCTTTTACGTGCTTTTGTAAAGCAATAGGTAATCATGAAATTAGAAGCTAAACTAGTTGATTTGTGAAATATTATTCACACACAACGGTGGTACCACAAAAAATAATTGTATGAAATAAAAGACCATGGGCACTACACAGTAAAAACGCTGTTTAAGATTTTATACAACGTTGTTTACTATATGAACCTTACAGTATTTGTTTTACCGTTTAAACAATCATGTTTAATTTATTGAAAATTAGATATTGAAAGTTAAACTTTGTTGCTTAAGATTTAAACAGTTGTTTAAACTGTTTAAACAATTACTGTAAGGTTCATATAGTAAACAGCGTTGTATAATTTTTGTTTACTGTGTATACGGCAACGATAAAGCTTGACCATGTTTCCTTCATGTTTTTAGATTCCCGGGGGAGCGTTTCATCAACATTTACGTCCGACTAGTTGTCGGGAATGACAACTTTCCTTGATTTTCATTGGCTAAGAACACTGTTACAATAAAAACAGTCAGATAAAATGTCTGACAATTCCTTTCATGAAGCGATGACATGCTCCCTTGCTCTCTGTGTTATGAATCGTAGATTCAATTTGGCTTTATATTCTATGCTTCATAATCTGTAAAAAGCTTCAGTTGTGTTCTTTTAAAGTGTCTATCGTGTCTTAGTAGGTATATATTTAAGAGTGTCACATTATTTCGTCTACAGAAATAATTTAGTCATGTAAGTCGTTGACTAAAGGAAATTATATGTAACAGTACTAAGATTTTATTATGAGAGGAAAATGTGCATTATTACTATTAGTTTTAACTTGCTTAATAAGAATTGCGGGAAAATGATGGTCGTATAGTTTTATAGAATCGTTTGTTCCTAGATCTGTGGACCGGTTCACCTTTTTTCACTTGAATATGTCAATTGTAAGGTTAATTATTGCTGTTCGATATTGTAAAACTGCTTTACTAGTAATGTAATGCTTTCAGACCACTGCTTTGTTCAATGAAAGGAAATTGTTAAATACAGTAAAAATCGGAAACAAAAATTATTTTCAAATTCATGAACCAATGTTTATTTTGTCCTACCATTTTGTGGTTTTGTTTGATTTTCATTTGAAGAGGCCTACAGGGTATTGTAATATTCATTTTGGTTATTGTTATTTGTAATTTATTGTTTAAAAACACATATTTTCTAAATGGAGGTGTGCAGTCCTTTCTTCATATGACATGTACGAGGAAAGGGTCCATTAGACTATCTGATTTATTGAGGATGATATACATGTATATACAGTTTATTCAATGAAGGATTTTTTTTCTTTTTTTGTAGTTTTTTATGTTTCATTTGAAGATATGTATCAAATACTCATTTTATGTAATGTTAACAAACAAGAATTTATAACTTTCTATGTAAGTTTTTAGTCGGTTTATATACCATCTATTTTTATATAACTTCAGATGTATAAAATACATTATTCACGATTTATTGTTTCCAATAAAGATACTCACTGGCTGTCCATGAGAAAAAAATGATAATAATTTACTTTGACTTTGACTTCAAGAGTTTTAGAAAATCTCAATTTGAGGACGTTGGCTGCAGCGCTGCAACCACTTACTTTCTTCCTTAAAAACAAAATGGGAAATTTTTAACGAATGAGCGCAGCGAATCAGGCAATTTATCTTATTGGTATCGGGTATCAGTGTAGAAGTTGTTCTGTTAAAACAGTGACATTATAATCCCCCTGACATGCTGGATGGGGAATTCGCATCCATTTAAGAATCTGGCAACAGCGTTCAAATATATTATCTTTTTACCGGAGCAAAGTCAACAACAGCCACCCCCAGCACACACACACACAGACGCACCCCTCACACACCCCACTCTCTCTCTCTCTCTCACATACACCAACACACACACACCCTTTCTTTCCTCTTATCGGTCATCTTGTACACACCTTAATAACGTGAATGCTCAAATCAGAATCTGTAAGACTTTGGGTGTCAACATGAACGCGAAGGGGTTCATATCTTCTATAGATAGCCTACATGTAATTTATCCAGGGTCCTTGACACACTAAAGGACTTATTTCACTGGTATTATTGTTTCAATTCCTTTGTGATTACTGAACGAGAACAGTAGTGTAATGAGCCGATAAAACTGAACGGCCAGACGTGGCGTATGGGGCAAAATTTCATAAAAGCGGAGGTGCCGTGGCCAAGTGGTTTAAGGCGCCTGGCTATATACATAAAAAGTCCGGGGTTCGATTCCCGGCCGCGGCACCTACGCCTGTGAGCAAGGCATTTAATGTGCAATGCTCTTTTATCCTGCTTTCAAATAAATGGAAATGCTATAGGCATTATTGTTAACTTGGTGTGCACTTGTTTAAAAAAAATAAAAGCTGCGAAGCGAGTAAAAATTTTGCCTTTTTATTACTAAAATATAATTTTGTTGTAGATTTTGAAATATTCATTCAATAAAATAAATTTTCCCCCTTTCCTTTACCTTTCTCTAGGTTTTTATAGGTAGCGAAAATTGTGGGGTCTATGGCCCTAAGCCCCCACCCCGAATCTGTATAAGCCGTGATAAATCTGGGAAATCCGTTTGTCCGAGTTCGTCTGTATCCCCATTCATGCCATTCTTGATCAAAGTTGCTAAAGACAGCGTTACACCCGAACCAAATCAGCTGCGAATCAATCCGAATACACGAATTCGGGAGTATTCTGTTCTCCCTCCCCGAATGCGAGAAAATTTAGGAGGGACTCGGGTACATTCGAGAAAATTTAGGAGGGACTCGGGTACATTCGGGTACATTTGGGACAATTCGTGCAGGGAATCGGCTCGTTTTGAAATGTTCAAAATCAGTCGAACATCCTCCAAAATATTGATTTTGAGAGGCATTTGAGTTTAATTCTTGGCGATTCTGCTCTGATTTTGGACCTATTCCAGATCTATTCGTCTCTGATTTGGGAGCTGAATCGGTTAAGCCCACATCACACTTATTCGGAATCAGCAGGAATCAAGCAGAAGTCGGACGAAAAAAATATTTAAAAAATCCAAGAATTTTTGGGAGGAACTTATGAATTCACCAAACTGGAGTTAAAATTCAGTAAATTGACCAGGTGAATCATCATACACTAGTCAAAATGAACTGCAATGGAGTCAGATTTATAATTCGTGCTACATTCTTGGACATTCTAGGCGCATTCTAAATATTCTGACTGCATTCTGAGTGCATTCGAAATATTTTTGTCATTTCTTTTGGCTGTCCCGAAGGTTTTGGTCATGTTCAAAACATTCGAGGGGTATTTTCGAATGGTGTTCGAAGTAGATTTAAATGACCAACTGGTGGTCAAACAATAGTCCTTTCATTCAGGCCAATTCTGCTTGATTCGGAATAAGTGGGGCTTTACGGTGTAACCCTAGCTTAAAGGAGAGTGAAGCCATTGGGTCAAGTTTGCTTGAAAACAGAACAATAAAAAAATAGGATCAATGGAAATTTGAGAAAAATTGCACAAACAATGTTATGATAATAAAAAACTTTTAAGCTTTAAAAAGCAAACAGCGTTTGAATGTCAAGATCACTGATGGTATGGAGATCCTCCATTCGACATGCAATCAAGATTTGAATGCCACACAATAAAACAACTCTCCTCTTTGTACACTGAAAGGGGTACTCCGGGCTGAAAAAAAAGATTTGAACAGATAAAGAAAAATCAGACAAACAAAACACTGAAAATTTGATCAAAATCGGACAAGATATAAACAAAACTTATGGCATTGTAAAGATTTGCATCATCCCAGAGAAACAGCTTTAGGCATCATGAATGTTCCCATGAATATTCCATGAGCACACTGATGATGTGATATCCCCACTTGTTCTTTTATATTTTATTTATGAAATAGGTTTATTCATTTTTTTCCCTCTAAGAACTAGAAAAAATGGATTAACAACTGATTTCATTGCTGCAACATATATTTTCATTGTAAGGCAGACATAATTGTGATTCACACAATCATGTATGAAAAAATGAAACAATTATGATTTCATGCAATAACATAAGACAAAGGAGAGTGGGGATGTGGCATCATCATCCCACCTAATGAATATTCATGATATTTATGACGACGTGCATGTAACCGTTTTCACAAAATATTGCTTTAAAAATCACTAAATTCTGTATTTGTTATCAGATTTTGATGAAATTTTTCAGCATTTTGCTTCGCGAATTTTACTCAATTTATTGAATATACATATAATTATATTTTCAGCCCTGAGTATCCCTTGAAGTACCCCAAAACATCTATTTTTGCTCCTTCTATTCTGTCGTGTCTGTATCACAAACTCTTTGTCCATGATATATAAACTGGGTTCCAAACGAAATTTATCAAACTTCACACACTGTGAACTACACAAATTCCACTCAGTCAAAATGAACAAAATTTTGACACAGGCTAGCTTCAATAATATTTGCTTTAAGCAGTGTCAATAATTAAGAGATTGGTTTAGTCACGAAGAGGCTGTAGCCCCTCAAATCAAATGGTTCCGGAATCCATGCAGAATGGCAAAAAATGACCAATGAAAATGAGATAGGATTAAACAAACTTACCAGTTTACAAAAGTTAACAGTATGACCATCGGCATGTTTTATATATGCTTTTAAACTCTGCATTTGCTCAACCCCATACTATCCTTAACCCCGGACTATCCTTAACCCCATAGGACCTACTATCTTGTTTTGGATTCACTGTCTTTCTTAACCCCATACTATTTGCTTAGCCGGGGTTAATAACCCCGAACTATCAAACAGCTCATGAATATTGATGATTTCACCATACAGAGCGCGATTAACGTGCAATTTCGACTTCTGTGATTGGCTAATGCTTAGCCCTACTTTTCTCTAGCCCAGTTACGTTTTACACTGCATCTCTTAGCACCGCAATTGTGGTGCTAGCATCACAATAACCCTGCTTTTTTGCAGGTTAAGATAGTACCGTACTATTTACCGTGCTAGCCCACTTTGCTAAAACGTAGTGTGAAAACGAAGTGGGCTAAGCTATAACCCCTTGAAATTGGTGGGGCTAAGACCACCCCCCACCCCCACCAATTTCCCGGGGTTAAGGGGAAAAAGTGCAGTGTGAAAAGCATATAAGAAGTTACAGGAAGTTAAAATCAACGAAGCATATATAATGCATGGATGGAGCAGTCAAGCAAAGAATTACCATTTTGTTTAATCCCATCGCATTTTCATTGGTCTTTCTTTTGCCATAATGTGGCTTTGGATTCTGGAACCAATTAATTTGAGGTGCTACAGCCTCTTTAATATTAAACCAATCTCTTAATCATTGACATGTGCTTAGTAAAGATTATTGAAGCTGGCATGTGTCAAAATTTTTTGACTGAGTGGAATTTGTGGAGTGTGCTTGTGAAGTTTGATAAGTTTCTTATGGAACCCATGTGACCTGCCATGAATGAACCCATGAATACGGATATAGTCATAGATTTGATAAAATCAAGTATTGAATGTCCATAATAAAGACAATAAGTAAAATAATTGATAATTGGGTAAAGCAAATATGATACCTAACATATAAATGCTGTAATTATAGGGTCCATATCGTAATGAGCCGAGAAAGAACATGTATTTGACTAAATTTCTACCAAATTGCGATCGAGCGAAAAAAGGATACATTTTTTATGCAAAAATCGAATCTTGGGATAGTTTTTGATATAATATCGAGAGAAAGACATCATAATTCCCCCACCCCCCTTCCTTTCCCATTATTTTTTTTTCTTGGTCAAAATACTTTGGCCATCTCACTCCAGCCCCTCTCCATCTCTATACGCCATTGTTCTATCACCTCTAGGGAGGAGAGAGTTTTTTTTTCAATTTCTTTTTCACCCACAGTAGGGTGTTTTATTCAATAAACCTTCAGTTTATTACATGTTCAGTTGCTTTCACAGTCAATATGGCTCCAGTTTACATTTGTTTTTACAGTCAATGTAAATGTGGTCTGTGGTGCATGGCTACATAAGTTTTCTCCAACGGTCCAACCACCTCTGAATCTGAATGTCGTTGAGAGATACATCCACGCTAACTTATTGGTGCACGATAATTATTACAAGAACTTCAAAATGCGAAGCTTTTTGGTAGCCTACGTATTTTACCATCACCACTATTGTCATATAGTCAACGTTGTCATGGAAATGCATTAAATGGAGAAATCGCCAGCTCCTTGATTAAAAGACCCCTCTCTTTCTTTCGAGAGCATGCAATAATTTATCTAACTGCTGAAATTTGCTGGTCTATTATGCACGCTCGCATATAAGTTTTGTGCGCAGAGTAAAATCAAGTAACAAGGCAAAAGACTTTATTTATGTGTGGAAGTTTTTAATATTGCTTTTTTCTTTACAATAACTCTGATCTGTCTTAATAAGTTGTAAATATTGGTATTTACCTTGATTATGACTTAATGATTTAATAAAACATACAAATATTTTTTTTTTAATATACAAAGGTAATGGATCAAGCCCTATGCCTAACTGTAAAGTGTAATGCGTCTGTATAATCAGGGAAGACTTCCCTGGTATAATTATATAGATTACTGCAGTAACATACCGATACCATCGAAGTTACACGACTTATTTTATGGTGATGGGAAACAGTAATCATATGCAGACTGGCGAGTCAGAGTAGCGAAATGGTACAGACTCTCTGTGCAGAGGGTGCAGAGATTAATGAGCGCCATCTGTATCCCAGCCGCAGCCTGCTAGTGCTCAGTTCAATTTGCACAACACACAACATACAGTACAGCATACTGAAATGACGTCAATATTAAGCTTGAATTGTGAACCCGACTGACTCGGCGTGTGATACTACTGGTATAATTTTGTAAAAATATGTTGGGTCATTGGATATGATGTGTCTCTCGAATCTAGGAATGTTTTCTGAAATCATAAGGTAAGAATGACGAGTTAATCATCCCGTTATTAGCCTTCATTTTCATTAATGATTATAGACAGACATACGGTAGCAATTCCCGTGATCTGCACCTGGGATAACCCAGGCCAGGGTCAGGGAGCTCCGGCCCGGCCCGCGCGCGAAGCGGGCCGGAGCCCAAGACTCGTCCGTGTAATACCGGTAGGCATATAGGCCTAGGCCCTACATGATATATAATTATGGCAGTGTATCCTATTGCCGGACACCTTTATTTCAGTGCTTTAAAAATGACAACTAGAGGAAATACAATCAAGAAAAATTCACACTTGCTATTCCAAATATTATGAAAATTATGAATATGATAAAACTATTTTATATTTACCATTTTATTATACCAACCATTTAGTACTTTGCATCGCATTTGCCGCATACCCCTCCACGAAAAACAATTATTTTCGTGCGCGACAAATTACATCATGATTCCGGACGCGCGCCGGACGGGTAAAGATATCCTTGAATATAATGATGTAAGAACAATTTTTTTTTTTTTTTTTTTTTTTTTTTTTCTTCTTATCTCATATCATGAGTAAATTCTAAGAATTATTTGCTTTTTTTTATATCGAATCTGAGCAGATGTTGGTAATAAATTCGTGTTTGATAACTTATTTTATTTTGTCTTGTTAGCTGCATGTTCCATGGCACTTTCCAATGATAATATGCTCGCGTTCGACGTTCGTATCGTGACGCTCATCAAGTTCTATCGATGCGCTACCGATCGACGGCTCTACTCACGGTAAACCTCGCGCACGGGTACCTTGAGAACTAGCCGTCGACGATCACCCACAATACACCACACCTCATCATTCGATCGAAGGAGTGGACGAGATTGAAATTCGGCAAATCAGGCCCATATTTCCGTTAGAAAACATATCAATTGTTAATACAAAACTATGTTATATGATATTTTAAGCATTTTCTGTCATTTTTAGAGATAATTAGGTAAAAAAGTCGGATTTTTCGCCTTGTTTTTCAATCTTGTTCTATGTATTGCTCTGTGAAATTGAATTGCGAAAGTCTTACGGTACGAATTTGTTTTAGAACGCAGTAATATGCGCGTCCGGAATCATAATAGTGTCCGGTAATACAATACGTGACTATACATGGGTATTTTCCAAAATGGGTAGAATGGGGTCGCAATAGCACTCCAGATAAATTGGGGAAAAGTACATTATGCACTTACTTCGATTAGATCTATATGGATAAAGGTCTATTGTGACACAGAATCCTGACAGTGACATCGAGGTTAGACCTCCATGTCAGTCACGTTCGTTATCGCCTCGGTATCGATCGGCCATTTTGTTTTCAATTTTGAAAGAAGGAGAGCGAACGTGACAGAACTTTTCCTTTTTTTGAGGGTCTAGTTTGTGCCTTGATGTCAGGATTCTGTGTCACGATCTAATCGAAGGTACATGTAAGTGCATAATTTATTTTTTCCCCTTTTTATTTGGGGTGCTATTGCGACCCCATGGCATGGCCATTCTACCCCATTTTGGAGAGTACTGTACCCGCTGCCTAATATTACACGGACGAGCTCCCTGGGTTACGCTAGGGACAGCCCCACAGGCTCGGTATCTACGTACCGTACGCAAGGCTCCACATTAACTTTTTTTGGTGGTGGCCCATTCGGGCCACCAAAACCATCAAATAATTTTTTTTGGTGGCCCGATATTAAAGTGTGGTGGCCCGAAAAATATAAAGAAAAACATTATAAATGAATAAAACAAACTTCTGAAATATTCATTCTGCAGCCACTACCACTAAGTTCCTTTCACTTTATACATCTTGTATGTAAACCTTGTTTGCTGTTATTTTACTTTGCTAATTGATAATTGTTTCTATCGTTGTAAAAATGAAATGATTGAAAGTGAATAAATGAATTGTATTGTTCGCAGGTTGTGTGGACTTTTTTTTAAATCTCTGTATAGAGATAATGGTAAAGTAAATAAATAGTGCATAGCAAACTCAGATAGATGTACAAAACAATGGTTTTTCCTTCCTTCCTCTTTGAATCCTAAAACCTAGATTATGCATGCCCCAAATCCAGTTTATTTCTTTTTTCTCTTTTGCAGCATATTATAGAAGGAGAAAATCACAGAAAAATATGCTGCAAAATTAGAACAATGCATAAAAGGGGGAAACAAACGAAAATAATTTTCAAAAAGTATATAACAAAAAGAAAACAAATATAATAAAAGAAATTAGTGAAATAAAACAAAAGAAATGAAATGAAGAAAGAAAAAAACAAAGAACAGGGAAAAAAAGAAAAAAATTAAAGAAAAAAATTAGAGAGAAAAAAGAAAAGAAAATGAAAGAAAAATTAATAAAACAAAGTTAATATAAAAATGGGGAAAAGGGGAAAATTAAGAAGCCATTACATATATTTTTTAACAGCTGTGGCAACAGTCTATTCTGACTGGAATATAATTAAAAGCCAAGCATATAATTTTCACTTACCTTTTGGGAATGGCACATTTCTATTTTTATATCCTTTAGTTTGTATTATTTTATTTTCAGTAGAAACATATTTTTTAATCAGGCATATTCAATGGGAAGGGGTATAAATGGTTTAACCACTGTCAAAAAAAATGAAAGAAAAAAAAAGAAAACGGCAAAAACTATATCTGGAAAAAAAGTGTGAGAAAAGTCCTTCCCTATATTTGCCAAAATGTTGGAAAAAAAAATCACATTTCATATCAATGAAATGCCTTCCCAAAGTATTTACTTTCTCAAGAGTGGTTTAAGAAGTCATTTATAAACAAGAAAGAAAGAAACTGTCTGTTTGTGTAAGGCTAGAAAATACACAGCTTCGAAAGAAACCAAGTATCAACATACATACAAATGCACACGTGGGACTGTGATGTACTTGCCTATGTGTTTTTATGTGTATTAATTCATGTGGAAATCGGTCTTTTTTAGTCAAAAGAGAGGTCATAATTCCTCTTCTTAATACTTGCAAATAATCAGGGTACACCAGATTTTCGTAATATAGACTGTAGAATTGCATTTCATTGGTGTAAAAGGTGACTTTGACTTAGATTTTCAAAGTTCTGTGGAAGATTTCTCAGCAGCAACATTTTTTATCGCAGCTCCCTGAGTCTGAATAGGCTGAGCTAGATCTAGAGCACAGCTGTATGCAGTGGCTTCATGCAAAGCTTACGCCAGCCGGCCGGCGCGGCTGGCTGGATAATAGCTACTGTATGCTATAGCTGTAGGCCTAATATGCAAACTGTGTGTGTGTGTATTTGTGTCTAGATCAACAAAAAGGGCGCATGACGAACTGGCTTGCAATTTGAGCTGA
This sequence comes from Lytechinus pictus, assembly GCF_037042905.1. Lineage (NCBI taxonomy): Eukaryota > Metazoa > Echinodermata > Echinoidea > Temnopleuroida > Toxopneustidae > Lytechinus > Lytechinus pictus. The sequence goes on along the minus strand of NC_087255.1, from coordinate 29,284,759 downwards.
AGAAAGTTGATAAATGCGTGCAAAATTGGGAGAAAAATTGCGCTACTTTGAAAATTATTGGTTGCCCGATTCGGGCCACCAAAACTTAACTTTTTATCAATAATGGTTGCCCGAGGTGAATTTTTGGTGGCCGCGGGCCACCGCTAATTTTTGGTGGCCACCGGGCCACCGCTAATGTCGAGCCTTGCCGTACGGTTCTCGCTGCACCAGTGCACAAACCAGGCATTAAAGTGATTGGTTAACATTGGTTTGACTTTTAAAAAATCTGAGCTAGAAGGTCACACTCACACTTGTCACCTGTGTCTGTGATATGTTACAAAATGAAGCCCAGAAAAAATTGCGTTCGAAAATAATTATTTAGTGCTTCAAAAATTGAAATATAAAGTGACCGAAAACACCATCTTTATTTCATCCCTTACACTTATACATGTATGTGTACTATTTAGGCATCTATTTACGAAATCGGGGTTTGCCTTGTAGTTTTAGCTTTTCATTCTCAATAATGGTTGTTTTCAGGGTTTATTAGTTCTAACACATGCACTTGTACACATGTTTCATCTTGATTTGAGAATTTTTTAAATCGGCTGCTCACAAAGTTAAACAATACCTTTAAATGCTGATGGACACTCTTTAAGACTTTATGCAGCACCCTGCATAACTGGGGGTTGTGGCATGCGCCTGTAATCCAAGCTATGTGGGGAAGTTACAAATTGATGCAGAGGTTCGAGCCCTGGTCACGTCTTTCGGATGGTGATGTTAAAGTAGTAAAGGTCGGTCCCAGACGTAAATAATCATATCTGATTGATACACTTCTGACAAAACTCAAATACACACGCATCCTGCTGTAGGGAGTTCAGTGTCTTTTTTAAAATCTTGAAGGAATCCCAACAAAATTGATACCATTGACCATTGTAAAGCTTGTGAAATTAAAAAAAAAAGATGGTGCTTAAAGGAGAATGAAACTCTTGGAGCAAGTAAGCTTTTGTGAAAGCAGAAAAATCAAAGAATAAGATCAACAAAAGTTTGTGTAAAATAGGACTAGCAATAGAAGAGTTATGAGCATTTGAATGTCGAGATCACTAATGCTATGGAGATCCTCCCATTGGCAATGCGACCAAGATCTATGATGTCACAGATGAACAACTCTCCCCTTTTGGATGCAGAAACCCTTTCATATTTCAAAACAAAGCAATCTGTATTAGCCCCCCCCCCCTCCCACTCCCACACACAGGCATACCAATTTTCCCCTGAGGCCCCCAAAAATTCCAAAAGTACCCTTCATCTATTCATCCCATGTCTCGAATAGTCTCCAAATGTAGATCCAGTTATAGGTTCAAATGAAATTATCAAAATTTTTAATTTGGAACTTAAGAATTTTAATTTTTGAATTGAATAATAGTTTGCAATTACTTTCTTTTTTTAATACAGTGTGTAGCACCGTGGGCAGTGCCACAAACTTGGGTGGGGCACGTAGGCAAGGGATGATAATTTTTTCCAAAAAGTGTCTCTGTCACAAAGAATACAGCGTGAATGAATTGTTTACTGTGAATTAGAGACAAAAAAAGACGTAGTTGGACTGAGCTGTGAACAATGATCTAGGCTGATTCATTCATATGTGGGGGTCAGGGGTGCATAAAACATTGATTCAGGAAAGATTTTTAATTGAAACAAACTGAAAGATACAATCTCATTGCATGTAATTTCTTTTGACATAGTCATAGAAATCAAAGGGGGAACAAATAGTCATACTTTCATTTGGGAGAAACAGACAATATTCTTTACCCTAGATGTTCAATGCAGTGAGGTCCAATTAAAGAGTGGCATTGAGAGTTGTAGATTTTCTGCATTTTGGGTCACCTGTCAACTATTGTGATTTTAGAAGACATGATTCCCAACGAACGATCGAATCATTGGATTGTTCTTTCAGGAAATATTTGAATGGTAAATATGACATTCGTCCCAGGCCTAAGCTTCATACTGCTTTTATACATGGGTGCAAAGACAAAATTGTGGCATTTCACCGAACTCCCTACATGTACCTGCTGTTTATCTCCGATATAAGTGGAGAAAGAAGAAGAAGAACACTTGCCCCTGCCAAGAAAGTAGGCCTTACATGTACGTTAGATCTAACGTTACATGTATCTTACTCTTAGTTACCTCAAGTGATGTTCATGCAGGCTCCACTCCAATTCACTTCCGCTACACTAGGCTCCACCTACCCTAACATCAAGGTCCAAAACTCGCTCTGATACTCCGAGTGGCAAAGGTGGGACAAAATGCATATTTATTGTAAAAATCTTACACTGAAACTAGCTTAAATAAAAAGAATAAGAAGCTTTTTATTTTCAAATGTTTGCAGGCCTGCTATCAGCATAGCAGTGCACATTTTATTATGAAATGCAGTTTTGCGGGGGGGGGGGGGGGGGGGAATACAGTTTTTATCACATAATACAATTTTTCATTCCCAGAGGTTGACAGGTCTGCTTTTTACTCCTGACTCCTCTTTACCTTGGATTGGAGTGTGAAATAAAAAATGTTTTTGTTGATGTTAAGGAGGGTCCTGTTGCACTCGGGGGACAGTAATTTTCACCACAAGAGGGCACGCAATTTAGATTCATATCAAAGACACTACAAGTGAAAGACTAGGCACCTAAAGTGGTATTTTACATGCAAATCGACACAAAGCATTACGTGAAGCTGGCGAAGTGTCCAGTCTTTTCATTTATAGACTTTGGTGGACAGTTTGTTGATAAACGAACAAAGGCTTGTACTGCTGGTTTCATTCAAGCTCGTAGAACTTTTCTATTTTTTTTTAATTTATTTGTTGTCGCTTTAGAAATGATTTTAAAAAGGTGTTATCATCAGCAATAATAATCTAAAAGTATGTTTTCAAAGGTATTGCATTTATTGGTGCCCATATTCTATCAACAATCATAGGAATTGCACATACAATGAATTCAGACACAGTTATAGAACTACCGGCAAGCTGAATTAAGCTTGTGAATTTCATTAGTGCCATCATTGAGCTTCCTTTTATTTCCATGGAAGAGACATGCAAAACCACTTTCCAGGCCGAGGTAAGCGATTTTCGTCTCATTTTTTGTGATTTCAATGTACATTATAACAATTGTAAAAAAATTACAATAGTACAGAGCTACTCACAGTGAAGAGCCTTGGTGAGTTAATAGCGAAAAGGAGTTAGTAGCTATTAAAGCTACGTACATGTAATGCATATAGAGGGCGGCAGACTCTATATATGTCTCGTAGCTTAGTTACTAACAAAGAAAACAGGATGGCCATGTAAACATCGGCTAGTTTTTTCCTGTCTTCTCAATAATATTTTTAATGAATATTTGTTTAAAAATGAAATCAATATTGTATAATCTGTGACTTCTTTGTACTTCCCCGTTGGTGAATTCATTTATTGGGATACCGGATTCCGACCGATGCAACACCATAAACCTGCGGATTCCGGAACAAAAAAATTCTGACATGTCTCAGGGTTAGTAAGTTAAAGATCTAACTGAATCTATATTTTCTGTGGGAAAAATTTGAGAATTTAACAAAATCAATGTCAGATATTTGTAGTTTTTTTTACCATATATAATGTAGTAAAAAAAAGTAGTGGTTTATTATTTTGAGAAAAAATGGCTTTGATACTATGTTTTTTACTTGTTTTCATCAAGTTTCATAATTCAAATTCCCTTTGGAAGGATTACATGTATCAGGGGTGGTATTCTGAGATCCATTCTATAGAATATAGAGAATATATATATAATATAGAGAATATCTGAGATATATCTCGGATAAAATGAAATATTTTATCTCTTTTAAAATCATTGAGATGAATTACCCTTAAAATCTCCAAATTGGTATGCTGAGAACAATTGTATCTTAAGACACACAAATTTTTGAAGTAATATCCAATGAGAAATGCTGTTATAGCACTTTCATCTCATTCAAATGAAAATCCACTCTGTCAGGAGGTATGGCAAAGCGAAGAGCGAGATTGCGTCAATTTGCACTATAGGCTAGTGCATCTTTACAGAGATTTCTTTTTAAAAAATTACGATACTCTCTTTTTTTTCAATGTAAAGAATTTCATCATTGTAAGCATCATTACAAAGACAATATTTATCGAGAAAAGTCTTATGAAATAATTCCTAAAACTACTGGTGAAATAATTCCTAAATTTACTGGAGAAATGTAAGGTATTTCTCAATACTTTTTCTTCATTTAGAATTTCAACATTTGGAGCTACATGTAATTCACCTTGAAATATTGCTGAAATGAACGTCAAGGAGTTATTTTATCTTTCAAAGTATTAATCATGTGCGCAAACACATCATCCACATTGCAATGGTTAGATACATGATGGATATGTCTACGCAGGATGCAGCCACTGCTTTGTCGCGTATTGCACAAGATAGAAAATTATCACAGATAAAATTTCAAATTTTGTCTATCTGAGAGGTAAAATCACTAAGATGTCATCTCGGAATACCAATTTCATTTTTAAAAATAAAATGAAATATTTATAGATAAATTCTGATGCACCTGACTAGACACATTAAAGAACCCTCAGGTTTAATCCCTCGCCACAGCACATTAATGCCAGTGAGCAAGGCATTGGATCAACAGCGCTCTTTTATCCCACATGTATTAAAATTCAAATATAAAATGAAATGCTTTATGGATTATTGATGAATACTTATGTGTGCACTTGTGGTTCCTAAACAAAACATTGGTCTCGTATTTTGTGAGGAAAAATTAGGTTTTAAAGGTCAAGTCCACCCCAGGAAAATGCTGACTTGAATAAATAGAGAAAAATCAAGCTAGCATAGTGCTGAAAATTTCATCAAAATTGGATGTAAAATAAGAAAGTTATGACATTTTAAAGTTTCGCTTATTTTTCACAAAACAGTGATATGCACAACTAGGTGAGTCAGTCGATGATGTCCATCACTCACTATTTCTTTTGTTTTTTATTGTTTGAATTATACAATATTTCATTTTTTATAGGTTTGACAATAAGGACCGACTTGACTGAACCATATAGTATTAAACTATGCTAATTCCACATATTCAGGGAGGAATTAATTGTTGTATCACTTGACAATGAGGAGAAAATTAGAATATTTCATATTTCCTATAATAAAATACAAAAGAAATAGTGAGTGGATGACGTCATCACTCTCCTCATTTGCATACAGACCAGGATGTGCATATAACTGTTTTGTGAAATTAAGCGAAACTTTAAAATGTCATAACTTTCTTATTTTACATCCGATTTTGATGAAATTTTCAGTGAACATTATGCTTGTTGGATTTTTCTCTTTTTATTCAAATCAACTTTTTGTTGGGGTGGACTTGTCCTTTAAATGTCTTGATTATCCTTTCCTTTTTAAACTTGCAAAATGATTATTCTCATAATTTACAAGTTCATTTTGATGTCAGAGGCCAGGGCAATGGTTTTCTAGACCTTGTTTACGAGGCAGTTATTGAAGTTTTTAGTTTTTTAACCAAAGTTTGAATGATCTGAAATTGCCTTTGACCTTTAATAACCAAGGGACGTGAAATTATGATTTGCTGAATGCAAGGCTGTCTGGTGCATTCCACTTTATGTTTTGTAATAGACAAAATGGCTGTAATGTTGCTTGTGATCCAAGGCTGTGTTGTGAGGAGTTACCATAGTTACTGTGAGTTTGTGGGTTTCCCTGGATACAACTTACAATAACATGTCTTTGACACTGTGACCTTATAATGTCAAATTGTACACTCTTGAAGCTCTATTAAAATAAATCAAGTCTTAAAGGGGTATGGCACTTGTACATACGATGTGATTCTTGCATACATGTAGCTAAAACTGAACTTGGAGTCATGTTGATATTGGAGACAATGTTTCTCAAGAATTGAGATTATATATGAAGAGAAAGGAAAAAAGTAACCCAAGGAGGAGGTGTAGAACAAGGACAAGGTAGAAGTAAGCATAGGATATGGGGGACGACCCGGGAAGGGGAAAAAGGAAAGAGGAGGAGGGGGATTCATGGAGACGAAGGAGAAAGAGGAGGAGGAAGGATGAAATAGAAAAAGGGCAGACAAGGAGAAAAAGGGGGAGGAGAAAGAGGAGGAAGAACAAAAATGTGGGGCAGGGAGGGGAGGATGGCAATGCACACTTTGCCTGCATGATGGATGACACAAATATTTAACTTAAAGGTCAAGTCCACCCCAGTAAAATAATGATTTGAATAAATAGAGAAAAATCAAACTAGCATAACACTGAAAATTTCATCAAAATCAGATGTAAAATAAGAAAGTTATGGCATTTTAAAGTTTCGCTTATTTTTCACAAAACAGTGATTTGCACAACTCTGTGACATGCAAATGAGTCAGTCGATGATGTCCATCACTCACTATTTCTTTTGTTTTTTATTGTTTGAAATATACAATATTTCATTTTTTACAGATTTGACCATAGGGACCGACTTGGCTGAATCATATAGTATTAAACAATGCTAATTCCACATGTTCAGGGAGAAATTAATTACTGTTTCACTTGACAATGAGGAGAACCTTAGGATATTTCATATAATAAAATACAAAAGAAATAGTGAGTGGATGACGTTATCAGTCTCCTCATTTGCATACAAGCCAGGATGTGCATATAACTGTTTTGTGAAATTAAGCGAAACTTTAAAATGTCATAAATTTCTTATTTTACATCCGATTTTGATGAAATTTTCAGTGTTATGCTTGTTGGATTTTTTACTTTTTACTCAAATCAGTTTTTTATTGGGGTGGACTTGTCCTTTAAAGAAAGTTATTATTAAACAACAAAGTGAATGTTTACAAAAACAGTAGCCCCTCTCCCCACCCCCAACCCATGTCCTGGTACACAGTACTGAACCCTGTTATTTCAACATCAAAACTTCTTTGAAAATTTTCAAGATGATTTTGATTTTGTCCATGTTGACCTATTCCATGTACATGTACATTTGTAGGTTATCAGGTGTCGGGCTATGGATGAATTTGATATAAAGGCCCACAATGTGTACATGTATATGTACCAGTTTGGAACTACATGTAGATCAATTTTGGTTGGTGATTGGTGTGAAGAAAAAGAAAATAAAACAAAAATTGGTACAAAACAAATCTTCACATGCATGTGTATGCCCACAAAAGAATAAAGTACATATCGTGATACCATTACGCTCTTCTTCTTCACCATGGAAACCTTCAAAGTAAAATCTAAATACATGTTGGTGTACAAGTAGGCCTGCCATGTATGGATTTGGCTCACTCAATACAGGTGATATTTTTCACCCAAAAATTTATATACATGTAATTCATATTATAGAACAATATTTAAGTTGGGATTTTTTTTTACTTTAATAAGGCTTATGTTGTAATCAAAGTGCTATCAAATACATGTACATGGAGGTTCTGAGCCCGACTCTGAGCCATATAGTGTTGGCCCGGGGGGGCCATTTACATTGACGAGTGGATACCATGCGCGACCAAAAAAACACGTAAAAAGGATGTCTTTTTCAAGATAGGGCACGTTACGTACGTAACGTAATAAGGGTGTCAAAAACACTAAAATAATGAAAAAAGGGTATCTATTTCGCTAGGAAAGCTACGTGTTTAGGGTCGAATTTGCGAGGGTATAAAAATCAAGACTAAAATGTTTTATAAAGGATGTACTTTTTGCTCCAAGAGTCAACACTACGTGTTTAGAGTATGATACGTGGGAGTTGGGCTGTTAAACCCATGCAATGATGTAGGTAAAGGTAAAACCGACGACCGACGTCCGTGACATACCGCTGTACTTGTTTAGGGGTTCAATTCAGGGAATACTTGCAATTAGTATCGTTTTGTTTCCAATACTTGTTAAGGGTAGGGTTTCACACGCCAATACTTATTAAGGGGTGCAATTTTAGAATATGGAAAATACGTGTTTAGGGTGCTTTTTGAGATCTCATGGTCGCGCATGGTATCCACTCGTGAATGGAAGTGGCCCCCCCGGGAGTGTTGGTTTCAAAAATTCCAGAAAAAATACCCCAGATCTAGCATCAAATACATTGTACACAGTACTTGTTTGATGCCCACAGCTTTGCCATGTGAATGCCTTCAGAGGTTGGGGATGACTAATCCTTGTGCAATGGACTGTGTATCTTGATCAGTCCATCTCATCTCAAATGACATCAAGGATAAATTTCAAAGGTCTTCACCTTCTCTCCTCTCCAACGCACTGTATAACTGTACAAAGCATATTTCCAAAAGCACTCCCTTCACTGATCTTTATTGGTAAAACAATGAAGTGGTTGTAAAATCTTGAGGAAAGGTGATCAGGGACAACAAAATGATGTAGACCATCTCTCAAATGGTGATTGACAGCCAGGTTGAAGGCTACTCCAGTCCCAGGTATGGAAATGTGCGCAACTGCATTGACTGGGTGAAACAAACAGTTACAGTACGGTACATGTAGTCTGTGTTTTGGTGATATTTGGTTCAGTTGTCATGTACATGTAGAACACAGTTTTCTATGTTGTAGTTCAAACCACTGTTGAATGATTTATAGGCCTTTGACGGCTGGCAATAGTTTTGGTGTTTTTTTTTTCTTAAAATCCAGTCAATTTCATTTGTTTTTCTCTCTTGACAGGGCATGCGACTTTTGATTTGGAACACATCAAGGGGGCGTAGCAGTGAGTGGATGGGTGCACTGTGGAGGGACGCCCTGTCATCATGTCTTTCATTCTACGACCAGTGCGCAAGATCGTCTGGTTCTTACCATTCTATGGCAGGGTATGTATTATAGTTCATTGAAAAATTATATATCAATGGAATTATTGTACAGGTGGTAGGCCTACATGTACATGTAGGGTTTGTAGGCCATGTAGGGGGCATCTAATATAAAAGGAAGCATGAATTTAGAATGGTAATGTTTTATGTTAGTATCGATATAGAGTGAATGATGGAAATTGTGAAAAGAATATCCTTTGATACCTTCACATATTTTGAAATATTAGTACAGTACATGACAATAATGTTCACATGTACAGCACATATACCTTAGAGGTGAATAAGATCACCATGAATATTTTTCTAATTTCAATATTCATTCTGAAAGAGGGGATGTACATCTTTAGAATGACTACCATATACCATCTTTACAAAAATTAACTTCCTTTTTAGAACTAACAGAACTAACCACATCAGCGATTAACAGATTGAAGTTGGCTAGTCTGTTGAAGTATAATTTGAATAACCTCACCTATTGTGAGAAGGTGACAAAAAGAGGATTAGAACTCAATAAAATTTTCAGGGAAAGAGCCATACCCCCAAAGTTGGTATAGTACAATGAGCACATCCTGTTCATTGTTACAGGTAAGATAATGTCTATTATTAAAAGAGACTACTCATTTGTTTGTCTCGCCTGCATAGCAGAGCGAGACTATAGGCACCGCTTTTCTGATGGCGGCGGCGGCGTCGTCAACATTGAAATCTCAACCTAAGATTAAGTTTTTGAAATGCCATCATAACTTAGAATATTAGTTCATGAAACTTGGACATAAGGTTTATAAAGTATTACTGAACATCCTGCCTGGGTTTCAGGTCACATGACCAAGGTCAAAGGTCAATTGGCGGAATCAGCATCGAAATTTTAACCTAAGGTAAAGTATTTGAAATGTCATCATAACTTAGAAATAAGAAAGGCCTAGTTCATGAAACATAGACATACATGGGTACTGAAGTATTACTGAATATCCTGTGCAAGTTTCAGGTCACATGACCAAGGTCAAAGGTCATTTATGGTCCATGAACTTTGGCCATGTTCGGGGTATTTGTTGAATTACCATCGTAACTTTAAGGAAAAGTTTATGGATTGAGCTCATAAGACTTGGACATACATGTACATGTAAGAGTAATCAAGTATCACTGAATATCCCATGTGAGTTTCAGAACACACAAGCAATTTCAAAGGTCATTTAGGGTCAATGAACTTTGGCCGTGTTGGGGGTAATCATTGAGTTGCCATCATAACTGAAAGTTTAAGGATGTAGTTCATAAAATGTGGACATATAGGGGTTATCAATATATATTTCTGATCATCTTGCACAAGTCTTTAATACAATGTAGGTCACATGATCAAGGTCAAATGCCCTTTAGGGTAAATGAACGTAGCTTATTATTATATGAATTGTGTTTTTTTATTTTTTTTTATTTGATAGTTGTTTTCAAAGTCAGCACTGCTGCTATAGTGAATCGCGTAATGCAGGCGAGACTGCGAGAGGTGCTCCACTTGTTTGTGAATAATTATGTTATCAAAGTCAGCACTGCTTGCTATATTGAATCACGTAATGCAGGCGAGACTGCTAGAGGCGCTCCACTTATTTTTTTTTTTTTTGGAACTGTGGGAATGTTGTTTTTTAGAAAAGGAAAAAAATGCAACATGATAAAAAAAGGACAAAATATGGGTCTTTCCTGTCAAAAATAGAACTTTGGGAATGATTGGTGTGTCCAACTTTGACAGAAAAAAGAAAGAAAAAGTTCTGTTTCAGAAAATACCCAACACTCAAACCTGACCATTCTGACCAAAACCACTCTACAGGTATGTGACCTCCAACTGAAATTCACACAGTGCAGCTTTTTGTGGGTTCTGTGGTACACCTGTACATGGCGGCCATTTCATCAAGCTGTTCGTAAGTTAAGAGCAACTTTAAGAACGACTGCTGAACCTTAATACGCTAAACCATCTTACTAGTAACAGGGCAATTCCATAAAATGATCAACCTTTGTATGTCTGGCCGCCATATTTCTCAACTCTTACTTCACTTCATAAACTGACCAAGTCATGGTCCTTAGAGAACATTACAGACTCATGAGACTCAAAAGAACCAGGAATCAGAGACAAAAAATGTCATGAAGGTCCCACGTTTAGGGGGTCGGATATACATGGAATTTCCCAACTTACAAACTGGACTCCAAGGAGTGGGCTATAAATGGGTGATTTGGGGTTTTACTGTGCCAACAGTTTTTTTATATTCCTTTTACCTTATCTCAACATGAAATGATAATATTTTTGTCTCGGGTCCGAGAAAAAAGTGTGCTGGGCCAAAAATCCAAAATGGCCGCCAAAGCCCCCCAAAATTACAGTTTTGGCCACAACTTGTTCATTTGGTGGTCTTTTTCTCTGGTTTTGGTGTCTATTCATATGTTTTGGGGGGCAGGCAATTTGTTCTTCCTAAAATTAGTTCTTTTAAATCATTATTTGTAGAGTTTAAACTTAAAAAGGGATATTACTTAAATTTACCAAATTTTAGACCCTTTTTTCAGCCAAAAATTAGGTTACATCGTCTTGTGGTTCTTGGATATTAGACGATACCAGTTGGTAGATGGCACATAACGCAGCAACAAAGTGGTAATGACAAAACAGCAGGGGGGCGTTTACTTTATAATAATGAACAAAACAAACTAAATTCAAATCTGAAGTATGAAACAATGTGAAGATTGTTTTATCAAATAAAATCAAGAGTAATATACCAGCAATTGAATTGAATTGAATCACTAATATATAATTAGAATAAAAATGAAAACAGAAAAAAAACTGGTCTAAAAGTGAAGTAGAATGCATGCGCATCATGCCCTTTTATCACTGACATTATATTCCACTCTAAAATCGTCAAACCGAATGACCAATCAGGTTCTATCTAAGAAGGTGGGCGTGTCCAAAGAAATATCAGAATGTAATTCATCGATCATATTGTATATACTCGGACCTTCATTACAGGAACAGACACATACTTTACATATCTGATTATCCTGCTCAAGGAAACCAAGTGGCTGATCCCCAGATCCCCAGGTATATGGCTCAGTGACCCCCCCCCCCCCCCCCCCACTTGCTCCATGAATGATTCTAGAACAAAAGAATTTGCTTCCGGATAAAAATGAAGACACTGGGAGGATGCCTCATTAACGAATATCCACGTTCCTATTGTTTACAAGATGTCATCGGAAGGATGTCTTATTAACGAAGATCCGCTTCCTTATTGTCACCGGAAGGATCATTAATTAAGCAATTTCCGATTCCCTTTTGATTACCGGAAGAAGTAATTAACACCTTCTATAGGGTATATTCTATGCTGCTGCAATGCGACAAGGATGTGTGATGTCGCATGTGAACAACTTTCCCTTTGATGGCCTATAAAATACCCCCAAAATGTATCTTTTTGCTTGTTCTTATGGGGATGCAAACTCTTTATCCATGATGTATTCTTTAAAAATCTGTATTACATGCTCTCCTATAGAAAGAAATGCTTTACTGGTAGATGTGAAAAAAGAGGCAGTTTAAGTGAAATATATACTAAAGTAATGCGGAGAGTTGTTCACAAGTGACATCACACATCTTTGTCGCATTGCCAATGTGAGGATCTCCATGACATTAGTGATCGCATTATTCAAATGCTAAAAACTTTCTCATTATTTGTCCAATTTTTCTCAACTTTCGTTGATCTGTTTATTTGATTTTTCTGTTTTCACACAAGCTATCTTGTTCCAAAGATTTCATTCTCGTTTAAGGGATACTCCGGGCTGAAGATATCTAAAAAAAATTAGAGTAAAATTCACAAAGCAAAATGCTGAAATTTGATCAAAATTGGATAACAAATCAGAAATAACAAAGTTATAATAAAGATTTGCATTATTCCGGTGAAACAGTTCGAGGCATGTCTTCATGAATATTTATTAGATGGGGCTGGCGATGTCACATTTCCACTTTCCCTTTTCTTATGTTATTACATGAAATCATAATTGTTTCATTTTTTCATAAATGTGTATTTGAAATTATGTGTCTCCTTTATGATGAAGTAAGTTGCAGCAATACCGGGTAAATAAATAACTAATGCAGTCAGTAGTCAATCAAATTGTTTTAGTTCTTGGTAGAAAATTTGAAATGAAAATAGGTTTATTTAAAAGTTTTCTACCAAGAACTAAAACAATCGGATTGACAACTGACTGCATTAGTTATTTATTGCTGCAACTTATTTCATCATAAAGGAGACATATTATTTACACATTTATGAAAAAATAAAACAATTATGATTAATCTTCAGCCTAGAGCATAAATGTAAAATGGCAAAAATAGAAATATGAAATTATATTTAATTTTTATACAACCCCTATGCAAGCAGCATTCCTACATATTGTATGGTAAAGAAAAATAAAAATTTTCTCAGAAAAATGGTTTTAAACCTTCATTATATCAATAGATAAATAATTTTACCCCAGTTCCTGAAAGAAGTTATTACAAATGAGTAAATCGTGACCCATAAAAAAATAAATCATTTTATATTACATAACATATGGGACAACTGCTCGTTCATGACGTAAAATATCAGAAGCTTTAAAATTCAAGTAATCTTTGATGGATTTCCTCAAACCTTTACTAATATTTCTATCATTTTTCTGTTATTTTTACAACAAACAATTTGTGACAGTGAACTTCTTTCCCTTCATTAAAGTACATGTAGGAGTGTTTAGGCTCCTAAAATTTAATTCCAACTGGGATTAATGTACTGCTACTGTGAATTGGCTGAATTTTGGTTGTATTTGATATCGATGGGCATTTTTTTTTATTCTCTTGTCTTTTTTTTAAAATTAAATTTAAAGAGACAAGCACTGGCATTAATTAAACTACTGTTCTGCACCTTCATTGGAGTTGTCCTGGTTCTCTACACATGGCCTGATGAAACACTAAACAAAACCAACATCAGAGAGTTTGGATGCACCGGGAGACATGGGTGTACCGAGAGGGGCGGGGAATTCAAGGAACCGGCCCCGCCCCTCCCAAGGCTGACAGCAACAGTGCGCATCAACGCTACCACCAAGACTCCACTGCTCGAGGAGAAGGAGAAACGACTTGAGCCGAAGAATTGGAACGGGCAGGGATACACGCCTGTGTCAAGTGATATGGTTAGTGTACATTAATGTATTCCCATCTTGTATCCGCATCCTTTTAATACAGTAGGCACCTTTAGAAAAATCTGAGTTGCATCCTTACATGTATATATCAGGAGTCAGCAGTGTAGCCAATAATCTACTTGTTCATGTAGGTGGAGGGTGCAGTTTGATTGTCTTTGCAATTACATTTGTATAAATGCAATTACTCATTGCATACAAGAAAGGTAGAGGACACTGCTATTTACATAAAGCCCAATATTGTAGCCAGTATTCTGAGTTCAGGTTTAATTTCAGGTTTAAAGTTGCAGTTTAACTATGGAGAGCCTGTTGTGGCACAAAAAGTAATTTGTCAACTTAAATTATTCATAACTGTCAGGAAATTTAACTACATTTGAAATTGCTTTTGTCACTGTTTAAGCATAAGGAAAGAGAAAAGTGAACATAGGAAACAAACAATGTATTAAACAAGCATGACATTTTTGGCTTCCCATAATTTTATCACAGAGTTAGACCATGGCCTACAGTATAAAGTTAAACCAGACTTCAGAAATACAGGCCTACACTGTATATGTCTGGTCTAGTCTCCTTCAGGCACAGTGCAGTTTCTTCTCTCCGTTATTATCCTTTCCATATTCCGTAAATCAACATTTAAGTGCTTTAAGCTGGCTAATTCACTCGCCCACTCCAAGATCTTCTTTGGTGCTTTTACACCTGGTCAATCAGAAAATATACCTTTTCGGTCTCAAGAGTCAAGATGCCATATTTTCACGCTGTCACACCTCCCTAAAACTTGAAAAGGTGTAGTCATGATGCCGAGCCTACATGTAATTAAAAAGATAAAAAGACAATATTGCCTTGCATAAAATAGCAAATGATACACAAACATGTACATCTTGTACATTGTAAATTCTCATAATCCTTGGAAGCTTTGATATTAAAACAGTTTCGAAAATTCATGCAATTTTGAAAAGCATTGGATGGAGGAATTTGCTTGAATTTTATTTCACTAATATTTATTCGCAAGTAGATTTTTGTTACACCATTCACACTGGCAATTCAATGTCAATATACATAGAATTCCCAAACAAGGTTTTTTTTATATTAAAGGTGGGTGTGAGTGCACTCTGCTAGCATCCTCATCTATGTATCGTGTAGATTGATAATGGAAGCATGGCCAGAGGCAATAGATGCTACAGAGAAATAAGCAATGATTGTAATTCAATCCATGTATGCATCCTTTAGTGGCTTGGGGATGTGACTTGTGCACATGTACATCTACTGTATTCTGTACCATATGCGGTGGGTGCCAAACATGTACACAATTCCTCTCGATTTGAATTTATATTTTATGATGGCAATATTTATAGGTACTAGAAGATAGTTATAAAGCTTAAACCGGTGGGTTTTCTAGGAATGATGCTTCCTTATGCGTGGTAGGATTCCACTTTAGTGTAAACCACTTCACTTGATGAAGATTAAAGGGGTACAGTGTAGTTCACCCCAGTGGCATCAAGGAGGTTTTTATAAAAGAAAATGTAAATCATGTGGGTTTAGGTGAAATCAAAGTGTAAACAGAGTTTCAATGAGCACTGCCCTTACTTGCCTCAAAAGAAAGCACTACACAGCAATTGAATTTTTAATCTTTAAATTTTACAAATTTATTTCCTCTTCTGTGCACAATGTCATTTAAAAAAGAATAATGCTTTTACAGTGTGCCTTCTTTTCTGGGTATTGAGTCATTTGCCACATATAAAAAACAGGAAATTTTACTTTAATACAGTGTACTTTTTCCTTTTTTTCAAATTAGGACAGTATTCATTTTTGAAAGTTTCAATTTATTTTGTGATGTCATGTGCAAGTAGCTTTATCTATACTCATATACATGTAATTTTCTCAAAAAGTTAGACTTGCTTTTTGCATTCATTATCAGCTGGGCCTTTTATTTTAGTCATCAACCTTCAAAAATTATAGACTTTTTATCAAAACTTCATTTGCTCATGTTTCATTTTTTATCCATTATTCGTTTTACTTTATAGCATTGTTAGAGTGTAAATTCTTTTTAAACATCAAAGATGGATGCAATAAGTTCGAGTAGCTACATGTATATTTGTACAATTTTGATTTTTATTTATTTGATTTGAGTTTCAATATTCACATCGGTATCAGAATTTCAAAATATATACATGTATAATATATATGCAGAGGTAATTATTAATAGAACAATGATAATGATTGTTTTAAAGCAGTGAAAATATATATGAACAAGGTATATTATAATTCAAAGGAATGCAGGAGTCCGTCATCTTGAGCAATGACTTTAAGAAAAACTCAATCCCAAAAATATGAAATGTAGAGTGCGCCTTCTATCTAGTTTCCTAATCAGAGACGGAGAGGGAATTATTACACAGAAGGGGGGGGGGTGTTATATGAAATATGATGAGAATAGACAGTATGTCTTAAGGTTGGCTTTGAATAACTCTATAGACTTGGCATTGCGTACATGTATGTACTGTTAAAAGTTAAAACCAAACCAATGAAAATTGCATTGAAAAATGAAACAAAGAGAAACATATTCATATTGCATTATAGTTTGATGTTGGTGATGGTGAGGATGGTGATGATGATGATGATGATGATGATGACGATGATGACGATGATGACGATGATGATGATGATGATGATGATGATGATGATGGTGATGACAGTGTATCACAGAAGAATTAAAGTCATCACTTTCTCCTTTTTCCCCAACAGAAGCCTCTACGTCACTGCAAGCAATGTGCTCTCGTCACAAGCTCCGGGCATCTCAGTGGTAAAGGAATGGGGCAAACAATAGACAATTCTGAGTGCATTATACGTATGAACGCAGCTCCAACACTGAATTACACCAAGGATGTTGGAAGTAGGACTACATTTCGTGTCATTGGACACAGAAACTTCCCACGTATGTTTGATACAGAGGCTGAGAGAAGACTCTATTTTGTGAACACAACCACAAAGTCTGAAGCAATCGTTGTACTTTGGCTTTACAGTGTGAATGTGAATAGGAATTTGGAACTGATTTTGTCAAAGAAATTTGCGCAGAAGTACAAAGATATCTCATTTTATCTTACGAACCAAGAGGTGATGAACCGGAATGTGGAACTGTTTTATCAGGAATTGGGAACGTCAAAGTAAGTATCTGTTGTGATACGATGCTCTATAAATCGGTTCAGTATTTTTATCAAGTACATGTCTTTATTAAGTGTTAATGCAGGGCGCGACATACCCGCTTGCCCGGGGCAAGTGAAAATGACGTGCGGGCAAGCACTTCTCAAAGTCAATTGCCCGATCGGGCAAGTGGTTTTGGAAATGAAATAATTAAATATCAGTAGACCCTCTAAATTTCCATATCTTTTGGATAATCAAAACTATCTCTCATATTTTGTCAAACCTGTAAAAAAACCAGTGGAAAATGATGTAAAATCAGCGCCAATTACCAATAATTTATCGCCAGGTACCTCGTTCGAAAAACCGTGCCATCGCATCTTATGTTCTATGTGTGCAATGACTGCGCATGCGCTACTATCTTGTGCAGTTTGCCGATGCAAACCACAAAAAAAAACCACCAAAAGTGGCTAAAATTTCACATTTTGCAAAAATCCATGAAATGGCCATATATTTTCCATATTACCTTCAAATTGTTTTGATTTAGTTGGAAACTACCGAAAAAATGAAGAATATTAAGCTCTTTCTTGACTCTGATTTATGATGTTACACTCGGTAAATGTTTTTTATTATTGTGGTTCCACATGTAGATATTCATGGTGTTGCCCAAGTGTAAAACGATCAACGATTGTTTTCTGTTAATGTTGCAACACCATGGAAAAAAACATGAAAGTCTACATGTGGGACTACAAATTGTAGTCCCACATGTAGATAAAAAAATATTGACCGAGTGCAACATCATAAAATGATGAAGAAAAGACAACAGAGAGGTAGGTGAATATTCTTAATTTTCTTGATGGTTTCAAACTAATTTTTAAAAAATTCAAGGAAATATGGAAAATAAATGACCATTTCATGGATTTAAAGATGCAAAATGTGAAATTTTAACCACTCCACTTTTGATTTTTTTGTCTCGCCTGCGTAGCGGAGCGAGACATAGGTATCACTATTTCCGGCGTCGTCGTCGTCAACAATTGTGTTGTACACCCAATAACTTTCTATAGCTTCGAGGTGGGATCACCAAATTCATACCAGAGGTCCATCTCCTGAAGGCACAGGTCAAGTTCGAATATGAGTCAAATTGGAATAAGGTCAAAGATCAAAGGTCAATGAACTTTCCATGACTGGCACTGTGCTGTGTTGTACACATAATAACTTTGTACACCCAATAACTTTCTATAGCTTCGAGGTGGGATCACCAAATTCATAACAGAGGTCCATCTCCTGAAGGCACAGGTCAAGTTTGAATATGAGTCAAATTGGAAGAAGGTCAAAGGTCAATGAACTTTCTATGACTGGCACTGTGCTGTGTTGTACACATAATAACTTTCTATATCTTCAAGGTGGGATCACCAAATTCATACCAGAGGTCCATCTCCTGAAGGCACAGGTCAAGTTCGAATATGAGTCGAATTTGAATAAGGTCAAAGGTCAATGAACTTTCCATGACTGGCACTGTGCTGTGTTGTACACATAATAACTTTCTATATCTTTGAGGTGGGATCACCAAATTCATACCAGAGGTCCATCTCCTGAAGGCACAGGTCAAGTTCGAATATGAGTCGAATTTGAATACTTAAGGTCAAAGGTCAATGAACTTTCCATGACTGGCACTGTGCTGTGTTGTACACATAATAACTTTCTATATCTTGGAGGTGGGATCACCAAATTCATACCAGAGGTCCATCTCCTGAAGGCACAGGTCAAGTTCGAATATGAGTCGACTTTGAATAAGGTCAAAGGTCAAAGAACTTTCCATGACTGGCACTGTGCTGTGTTGTACACATAATAACTTTCTATATCTTGGAGGTGGGATCACCAAATACATAACAGACGTCCATCTCTTGAAGATACAGGTCAAGTTCGAATATGAGTCGAATTTGAATAAGGTCAAAGGTCAATGAACTTTCCATGACTGGCACTGTGCTGTGTTGTACACACAATAACTTTCTATAGCTTCGAGGTGAGATCGCCAAATTCGTTCAAGAGGTCAATTTCTTGAAGGTGCAGGCCAAGTTCAAATGTGAGCCGAATTATGAATAAGGTCAAAGGTCAATAAACTTTCCATGACTGGCACTGTGCTGTGCTGTACACACGATAACTTTCTATATCTTCGAGTTAGGATTGCCAAATTCATACAAGAGGTCCATCTTTTGAAGGTGCAGGTCAAGTTCAAATGTGAGTTGAATTTGATTAAGGTCAAAGGTCAATGAACTTTCCATGACTGGCACTGTGCTTTGTTGTACACATAATAACTTTTTATATCTTCGAGGTAGGATTGCCAAATTCAAACAAGAGGTCCATCTCTTGAAAGTGCAGGTCAAGTTCGAATGTGAGTTGAATTTGATTAAGGTCAAAGGTCAATGAACTTTCCATGACTGGCACTGCTGTGTTGTACACACAATAACTTTCTATAGCTTCGAGGTGGGATCGCCAAACTGGTAACAGAGGTCCATCTAAGTCATATAGCATACATGTAGTTTTGACATGCAGTCTCTTCATGACTGCAATATGCAGGCGAGACAACGTTTGGCATTTGCCTTGGGGTTTTTTTACATCATAAAACAATTTTTTTTCAGAGTCAATAAAGAGCTGAACATTTTTCACTGGCTTTCTTTATAGTTTCCAACTAATAAAATGAAAACAATTCTAAGGAAATATTGTAAAAAGATAACCATTTCGTGGATTTAAAGATGCAAAATATGAAATTTTAGCAACTTTTGGTGAAGGGTTTTTTTAACCTTAAAAGCCCATAAAATAGTGATTTTTTTTTCTTCAAAATTTATGTAAAGACTCTATTTTATTATTTATTTATATTAAAGACCTTTAAAAATAAGAGTATTGCTGTCATAATGAAAAAAAAAATAAAACAAATTGGGCAAGCAGTTTTTTCTATCGGGCAAGCAAATTTTGTTATCACTTGACCGACAGGGCAAGTGACGAAAAAAAAATTTGTAGAGGCATGGTTAATGTTCTTAGAATATTGTTAAATGTACAAGGGTTGAAATTCACTGCCCTTGGTAGACAGTACTTTATTCATTTATGTGGAGATCAAAACATTTTTTCCTTTCCAAACACTGCAAGTCCATGCTCTTCATCTAACAAAAAAGAGAAGATAGAAAACCATCATTGAAAAATTAATGACCCATTCAAAGAAATAGGGAGAGATTGAGAGCAGAATAAATTGTTTTTGTATATCTTTGTCTTGGTTGGGAGGAGCACCTTCAAGCCTGTCTGAATATGACAGGTTATGGTGTCTGGTGAATGCTTTCTAAAAAGATAATGAGGAGACC
Source organism: Lytechinus pictus (assembly GCF_037042905.1). NCBI lineage: Eukaryota > Metazoa > Echinodermata > Echinoidea > Temnopleuroida > Toxopneustidae > Lytechinus > Lytechinus pictus. The sequence goes on along the minus strand of NC_087255.1, from coordinate 29,264,300 downwards.
ACATGGGATGTCAATTCATCTTTCCTTTCCTTCAATTGATGCTTTGAATATATACAGTATGAGCAATTTTATCTTTGATATACAATGTGTCTGGCCAGATGATGTGAAAGATTTTTTAAAAGGAAAACAAACAGAATGTACTGTAAAGTCTTGTATAAAATAGAATGCAATTTTATTTTTCTCTCTATCTTTGTGTTTCTTTCTTTGTATTTGTCTTTCTATTTAAGAGTCTCGCTCTCTCCCTTTTTTTATTTATTGATGTCTCTCCCTCTTGTTAGGCACACACATACACACACTCTCTCTCTCTCTCTCTCTCTCTCTCTCTCTCTTTCCCTCTCTGTTCTCATCTTCAACTTTATGATCTTTCTCTCTTCCTTTCTGTATTTGTCTTTCCTCATTCACTCACATGCAATATTGTGCAGCTTCAGACCTCGAATTGTAAACCATATTAAACTAGATATATGTACATTGTATATACATGTATTTCCCCAATAAACTAATGTATTTCTCATTAACTTGTCATTTGCTGGATATATTGCACCATCCCAACCGAATATTCCTTTGTATTACAGAACTAAAGGTCGTCTGTGGATGTCAACAGGATGGGTAGCTATGCTGTTTGCACTGGAAGTATGCAACTCCATAGATGTCTATGGAATGATTTATGATGATTATTGCAAGTAAGTGGCTTTTGAATTCCCCTTTACTGTCTACAGGAGTCAAGGCCAAGGGCGGCTAATAAAGTGAAATTCCAAGGGGCTGGTTTAAAGTTGGTAAAATTCATGTATTTCTTCCAAGAAAACCAGCTGCAATAAAACTAAAAATTGAACTGTCAAGGATAGTGCAATTCTGCTATTGACTTAACCACAGGAAAAATAATAGTTTATCTCTCTAGTGGTATTAAATTTAAAGAAGTTTTATGTGTTCATTTTTTTCTGAAACACTCCAAAGTTCTTGGAGTATTGGAATTACTGGGCAATTTATACTGTACAGGTATCCCCTCCAAACCTAAACTCATTGGCACAGGTATTTACAGGAACTTGTGTTTAATATAGCATTGGAAGGAAAATTACCCATATCATGCTTGATAATGGTCAAATTCTGACTCTCTTTACTGATTTGAATTGATAAACATCTACATGTACAGCAACAATGTAAACCAATCTGGCCAAATTTATTGGTGCAATGAATGATATTTCCTTCTAGTTTTATTCAGATTCATTTTGGGGGAAAAAAATCTTAGTTTCCCCCCTGAAACTGGAGGCTTTGGAGATCAGACTTCAGCTGCATCACGGTGCAACTGATGTGTCTTGTTTGCTTCCAAACAGGGAAGCTTGAATATATCTGTTTGTTGGAACTCCGGTCAAAGCTTATTACAAATACATACTACAGTATGGATAGGGGAAGGTAGCAAACATATATGTCCAGATAGAGAAATACATAAGCTCTGTGTGTTTTATTGATGTGCCCTTATAGCGTATGTATTATTTTAACCTTTAGATATTCCACTGTGGGAAATGAGCATTTCCTTTCTGGAAACAACACCTGCATATCACATACAGATTCTGATTTCTGTTTTTTATAAAAAGAAAATTTTAAGCAAGGATCCCCTACATATTTTGATAATGATGACAAAACAATATACATGTAGAATGATAGTAAAAAATACAAAATTAATTGTAGTGATGATGATAATAATAATGAAATATTGACTGGCCTTGAAGGGAACATCAATTGTATTGCCAGCAAAGAATCATATTGGCCAGAGTCTTTAGATGAGGACAATACGATTCATTTAAGGGCAATATGATTGATGTTCTCCGAAAGAAGAGCCAGTCAACATTTTTATTATCATCCAAATCAGATATCTAGAGCAAAAATCATGAAAATTAAGATATTTCTCTCAAGAATAGATTTATATTGTGTCATGTTTGTAGCGTCTAGGCTCTGCGCTTTACCTTTATGACTTTAAGCCCCGGATTCAGCGTTGTCTTTATGACGTACATTGTAGGTGCGTGGATCATTATGAAGCATACCTCCTTACACGCATCCTCAAATGCCCGGATGTGATACCAAGGAAAATGTAAAGGTACAATGTATATTTTTGCGTCATCTCTGCATGCAAAGTCAATCTGCTCTAGAGACCGAGCAAAATACACAAAAAATATAACTTTCCCTCTCCAATACTCAGAAAATTTAGGACAAATCTTAAAATTTAGGAGAATAGTAAATGACCAGCTCAGATGTCTGACAAGGGTGATAATATTAATGATCTATTAAGGACGTTCCACAGTTAAAGTGAAATCCATGTCATTTTCACCAAACTTTGCACATAGATACTTTAGAACCTTAATATTCGAAATATGCAAAAATTAACACAGGTCCATGTGCTTGATTTTTTGCTATAGAACTTCAAAGTTCACCCAAATTGATGTTCTTAAGAATTGCGCATTCAAAAGAATTTGGCATTTTTAGACCGCCCAAGATTACTACAATGAGTTTAAACCTGTATTACTCAGTCAAAATACATGAAAAAGTCATCAAATTTCGCAAGAGAGTTAATAATTGTATCGTTAGAATGGAGAATATATTTATAGTGCTATTTGTTTGCAATTTTAAGTTGAACAGCACTGTCAGTTCTTAAAAATGGCGTAAAAGATAACAAAATCCCAATCTAAAAAATGTGAAATTTCAGTAACAAACTACAAAAGTACAATAAATGCTGCACTTTATTCAAAATCCATGTCATTTTCACCAAAATTTGTAGAGTTGTAGAGGAAGGTATACCTAAGAGGAACAAACATTAAAAAATAGGGGTTCATGTGCTTGTTTTTAAACTATCAGTATTTTTATTAGAGCAAATGTGCTTTTTAAAACACCAAAAATGCGCCGAATGCTTTGTATCTATGTGAAGAAAAAATCAAAACCACTCTACCATTTATTCAAACTCGGGGTAATGTTCGTGATTCTTGGCAGCACTGCAGGGTAAAGTATTTTGAAATTGTAGAGAATCTTTTTTTGAATGGTCCATGGAATAATTCAATTTTTTAGCTTCATGAAATAACGCATCGCATCTGCAGTTAAAGTGCAGAAGATGTGAAAAATCAGCACATACCCGCAGCTAATTAATCACCTGTTCATCTATTGTGACGTCAGCGCGCAGAGTGTAAACTATGCGCAGATCATAATGCGCACAAACATAACTGTGGAACGTCCTTAAATGAAAATGATGATGGTAATCATAATCCTTGATAATCAACAGTGATTATAGAGGGGTAAATAAAAGGCTCATATTCCTTTAAAAAAAGAAGGTTTTTCTAATTTTTGTCTCGCCCACCAGAGGTGAAGGCGAGACTTAGGGATCCAAATGTCGTCCGTCGTCCGTCCGGCGTCCGTCCGTCACAAACTTATAATGACACATAACTCCACAACCGTAAGTCGCTTTTCAACCAAACTTGGATGGTAGATGGACTGCGGGGACCTGCATGTTTTGCTGCAGTCTGAGGTCACATGGTAAGGTCAAAGGTCATTTTCAGGTCAACGTTAAAGTTTACATGCAAGACTCTCTTATGACACCTAACTCCGCAACCGTATGTCGCTTTTCAACCAAACTTGGATGGTAGATGGACTTGGGGTACCTGCATGTTATGCTGCAGTCGGAGGTCACATGGTAAGGTCAAAGGTCATTTTCAGGTCAACGTTAAAGTTTACATGCAAGACTCTCTTATGACACCTAACTCCGCAACCGTATGTCGCTTTTCAACCAAACTTGGATGGTAGATGGACTTGGGGGACCTGCATGTTATGCTGCAGTCGGAGGTCACATGGTAAGGTCAAAGGTCATTTTCAGGTCAACGTTTAAGTTTACATGCAAGACTCTCTTATGACACCTAACTCCGCAACCGTATGTCGCTTTTCAACCAAACTTGGATGGTAGATGGACTTGGGGGACCTGCATGTTATGCTGCAGTCTCAGGTCACATGATAAGGTCAAAGGTCATTTTCAGGTCAACGTTAAAGTTTACATGCAAGACTCTCTTATGACACCTAACTCCGCAACCGTAAGTCGCATTTCCACCAAACTTGGATGGTAGATGGACTTGGGGGACCTGCATGTTATGCTGCAGTCGGAGGTCACATGGTAAGGTCAAAGGTCATTTTCAGGTCAACGTTAAAGTTTACATGCAAGACTCTCTTATGACACCTAACTCCGCAACCGTAAGCCAATTTTCAACAAAACTTGGATGTTAGGTAGACTTGGGGGACGTGCATGTTATGCTGCAGTCAGAGGTCACATGGTAAGGTCAAAGGTCATTTTCAGGTCAACGTTAAAGTTTACATGCAAGACTCTCTTATGACACCTAACTCCGCAACCGTAAGTTATTTTTCAACAAAACTTGGATGGTAGATGTACTTAGGCGACTTGCATTTTTTGCTGCAGTCGGAGGTCACATGGTAAGGTCAAAGGTCATTTTCAGGTTAACATTAAAGTTTACGTGCACGGCTCTTATGACAAGTGTTATTCCATCCCAGTCATTTCAAAATGAAGTTTCGATATGATTCTCTTGTGTGCCCTCGCAAATCACGATATTTCTGGTTATTTTCATAAGTGGGCGAGACACAAAATTGCTTTTGCCTTGTTTTAAAGCGTAGCTATTTATTAATAACGTAAAATCTTAATTTCCAGCATTTCTTCAACAGTGTTAATCATTCTGGCACTGCCATCTGATTCATCAAGCTAGATTTAATACCTAAATGTTCATGTTCACTGTACATGTACATGTATACACCCAAGTCACCTCAATACATGCTGTTTGATTACAACATGTGGGGGGGGGGGAGATAACTCTATTCAATATCATAAAGTACCCCTCTGGAGACAGCTTGACTCTGTGTACATATTACATAATGGCACTTCTACAAATATGCACTTCTCAATAACAAACAATGTACATTTTTTTAATTACCTGTACATGTGTTTTGTTTGAAGAGTGGACCATGTTGGTATGTATACATGTACATGTAGTTTGGGCTTATAATTGCTTGGGTCAATATTTTGCTAAATTGCTTGTCAATACAAAGTGTCTGAAACAGAAATGTTGTTCACTCAATGACTCAAGTAATATTTTAAAATTATCATTTGAAAAAAAATACAAAGAGTGCCCTCAGTGACCTACAGACCAGGTTTTTTTTTAATTAGTTCGTTTTTTAAACTGTCTTGATTTTAATCTAGGTTTTTAATTTTTGTTTTGATTCATTTAATGTGATATCATTGATATGTCATGTATTTTTGATTGTGTATTGTATTTTACTTTATATTAATTGTATTTCATTTATTTTGTAAATCTTTCTATGTCTACAGGGCTCTTTTGTAAAGCAGGCCTTTTGGGCTCTGAAAGGACTACCCTGTTTTTAAATAAAACTGAATAAATAAATAAAATAAATAAGTAAATGTATGTACAGGAAAAATTTGACAAGCAAAAAAATTGATTTTTTTTTTTTTGTCTATCAAAAGGAGGGGGGGGGGGATGGGCCGGATGTGCCCCTCCCTACCTGGATCTGCCAGTGATCTGTTTTAAACGTACACATGTCGTATTGATTTTAATAGAATTCCTGTATAAGTCTTCAATCTTTTGTGAAACAAACAGTCAGAGATTTTTCATTCTGTCCCGTTGTGCCACCAAAGTTTTGAACTTGATATAAAAGTAGGGATGACGTTGCCATTCAGATTTTAAATGTTTTCTTTAAAATCCTTTCAGTTTTCATCCATTCTCGGCCCCTGTATAAATATTTTCCAATCAGAATACAGTGTACAGTACATGGAGATGGTTACAGTACATGTTGAAATGGAGACGTATTAAGTGCTAGTAGTCTGTTAGGCCCCAGCTTTATAATTACACAGTAAAAGACAATTACAAATGTAATTGCATGACACCACATGCCAGTAAAGTATGTACAGCTGATTTATCAGCAGACATACATTGGTTCTGGAAGATTTTTAAAGACCCAGCTAATGTACATGTACATGTATGTGTACAGTCTTTTTTAGTCCTAGACTCAAAGAATGACTTATAAAAAAAAAATAATCTGTAGTTTCTACACTCAGCCTTGATCTTACCTCCCCCATGATGTTCTACACTATTACCGTATGGATAAACTGTAGTTCTCAAAACGCTTTTATAACATGGTTTTATATATTAAACCTAACATTGACTACATGTACAGTACATTATGCAGATGTCTTGCAATATGTAATTCACTGGAAACCTTCAATAATGAATGAATGCTTTTGGCCTAGGGGGCTAAATTTTGCCATTTGGTTTTGTACCATATTTTACATCCATCCACGAATGCATTCCATCATGTTTAAGGGGCGTACAATGTAGCCACAAACTCCCTATCATTTACAGGTGACTGTAATTGTAAATAAAGATGAAAGTTGAAAACAGATTCCTGACAAGGCTATTATTACAAGATTGAGAAGGATCGAGAATGTCTGAACATTATCATTGGCATGCAAGTGCATAATGTACATGTAGTAAGGATTCATTTTGTTTTTAATCACTATCTACATGTACATTAAAAGTAAATGTGTACGTGTACATAAAGAGTTGGGTCATTATAAACATCCATCAATTTTTTTTGCAAAAGATGCATTCATCATAAGATGCTTCTATTCCACTTTGGAAAACAGTTTACAAATATATTGATAATGGTGAGTTAACAAAAGGCAAAAACTACATAAACGTAATAGCTTGTTTCAAATGAACCCTGGCATTGAATTAGATACAATTAACAACATACGTGTACATGTATAAAGGTAAACTTTCAATAAAAAATATTGTAACAGAAAAAAACACCAAGGCAAGAAATAATTTAGAAATCAGGAAACAAATCAATATATATGTATGCATATGATGAAAACTGCATATAAACCCATTAATTTTTTTTAAGTAATCATATTGTGTTTGAAGGTTGATATCGTGCAATTGCGTCAGATACTCTAAATGTACTTATTTGGTTTCATGGTTTAAACACCCTGTTTCACTTTCTATGTGAACACTCCTTCCAACATGTACATTATGCAGCATTGAGATTAAAGGGACCAGCCACTGACAAATCATGGGGAAATTGAATAAATACGATATTTGCAAAAGGCCAATTGACTTGCATAATATAATTCGTCTGTCATGAGCGCCCGTCGGACTTATGCGATAAAAGTTCGGACAGCACGAATTTGACCGAACTCGTGATGGTTATTTACTTCGGATCATCGCAGTTCCAGTTTCCAACAATCCCAATTCCTAGACTCATAGCAGGTCTCTTGATTGCTAAACCAAAATAAATAACATCTGAGAAGTTATAAGTTTCAAAGTGAAAACAGGCAGTTTACTTCTGGTTGGTTAGTCTACTAAGTATTGCTCTCCTAAAGACCTCCCAGACATACCGGCGTCTATTACATGTACTGACAGTGTACATGTAGAAAATCAACAATACGTGGTCTACACTGTATACATGTACACTGTAATGCCCAATGGTTGTTTTGCTCACGTGTTAAAGGAAAAAAAAAAAACTATAGTTAGCACCTAAGGAGTCAATTTGTTTTTGTTTTTTGGTTGTCATCAGGAACTGGGTTATTTTCGTGGAGCTAATAAGGAGGGGGGGGGGGGGATCAATGATGTTTTAAAAATTAGTTTGGATTTTTTTTTCAAAATTTGTTTGGGACTGTACATGTAAAATGTATGTTGTAAAAACAATTTGTGGCATTATCTCCATGTATTTGAGAATAAATATGTGATGTGTGATTAAAGATTCCTTACATACTGTTTGTGTAGATTGTGCATTGTATTAAATGGATAACAAAACTCTCATATCTTTCTTTTTCTCAGGGAGCACCCTAATGACCAAACCTACTATCACTACTTTGACAAAGTGCAGACAGAGTGCAAGTACTACGAGAAGAGTGAAAGACGACTGACATCTGGCCACAAGTTCATGACGGAGAAGGTGGCCTTTGGCCGCTGGGCGTCCAAGTACGACATCCGCTTCCACACACCCTCATGGGAGAACCACCAGTACAACCCTAACGTTCAGAAGGAGACAGTCTTCCAGAAGGTTTATATGCAGTATAAAGAGAGGCTGAATAACAGATCAAACGAGGTTAAAGTGAATAGAAATTCCATGGTGGGAAAAGCTAAGGACAACCAAAGGACGAACACCAATGAGGAGGAAAACAATGTTCCTCAAGACAACAAGGGTTTCAGGACAGGGGGTGAGAATGGTGCTGCAGGGGAGGGCGTGGCTATTCCAGATGACAAAGGTGCTAATAAAGATTGTGGTGTTAAAGCTGATAAAAAAGAGGGCGTGATGGCGGAAGAGGATTGCGATAGAGAAGAGGCGGAGCGAGAACTGGATGCAGATTTGATTGAAGACCTTGTTCCTTGAGGAATTAGGTGTGCATAGGATGTAGGTGTCCGTACCTGATGGCGATGGTAGTGCTTCAGACATCCTGCTGCAATAGACATACACAAGGTCTATGCGAATGCAGATGCTGCAAAGCATCCTTTGATATCAATGCTGCAACAATCTGGTGCCATGCTGACCTGCAACTGTTAGTACAGGACGACCACCAATGTACCCTGTACAGTGCAAGGCATCACATGCAAAGTTGAAAAACAAAGAATTGAAGAGGATTGGCACAGTTTACTTCCAACTCAAGGTTCCATGTAAAGCTATCTTGATATCAGTGATAGAATGAGATAGTGTACATGTACCTTTAGATAGTATGAACGCTTTTTTATATTCATTTATTTATTTAATATTCATTTATAAACATGCATACATTTGTGACTGAAACAAACTGAACTATTGTTGAAGTTCTTTGACCCATTTGTAAGAAATGGATTCTGTAGTGCTCATTATATTGTACATGTGGGAAATATTTTCAGGGAGAAAATTTAAGGAAAGCATACAAAATATACTGACCGGTGTTTGTTTTGGAATGGATCACAAAAGTAGAGACAAATTGTAGTCAAATGCATGGCTAGAACATGTATGCAGATCTTGGATTTTTCTAAAGCTGAATAAAGATTTCAACAAAAAAAAAACAAGAAAACATTGATTTGCCCAAAATGGGAGCGGATTTGATAATAAATCTGCAGGACTTTACTTGGAGATGTGTATTCTTTCTGCTACGTGCACTTATTAGATGTACATGAATACATATGCATGCTTGCATTAATGTAGTTTTCAAACACTAGTGAATTCCTCCACTCTGTTTTAACTGTAAAATGATTTAGCTCAGGATACAGTGTATTTCTTATGGAGCACAGGGGAGACTTTAACAACTCATCCACCTCTCTGGAAAGAAGAAAGCAAGAGAATCAAAAGCCTCAAGGAGTGCTTATCACAATCTCTGTGGTCTTTGTTTCAAGTTAAACACAGGTAATGACTTGTGTCAATATAACTTGGCTCCATATATTGTAGAGTGTTTGATAAGAGGCTTTATGGGACAATCAGGAATGGTGCTATGACATTTAGCTGTGTTTAATCAACACTTGTTTGCCATAGAAACACGTTTTCAAAATTATGCATTATTGTTCAAACCAGGTTTTTTATTGGTTTTTCATAGGTCATAAAATGAATGTTTCTGAACACAAACATGAAACACTGAAAAAAGGGTGAGTATTGTAATGCAGTTTCACAGCACCATGGATGTCCATTGAATGCTACGAAGATCATAATCATGATTCTCCACCGGCTTTCTTGTGGTGTAGACATGCATTGCATTCAATCAGACGTTGACCTTTACTGCATGGTACTGCGTTGCATGGTGGCTGGGCTTAAAAGTGGGGAAAATAGTGTAATTGAATGTTCTTGGGAAGTAACACTTAGTTTTGAGCATGAATCAATCTTTTTAAAAGATTAAACAATGACCAGTACACCAGTTTTTTACAGTACTAAAGGACAAGTCCACCCCAACAAAAAGTTGATTTGAATAAAAAGAGAAAAATCCAACAAGCATAACACTGAAAATTTCATCAAAATCGGATGTAAAATAAGAAAGTTATAACATTTTAAAGTTTCGCTTAATTTCACAAAACAATTATATGCACATCCTGGTGGTTATGCAAATGAGGAGACTATGATGTCATCCACTCACTATTTTTTTTGTATTTTATTATATGAAATATTCCAATTTTCTCCTCATTGTCAAGTGATAAAACGATTAATTCCTCCCTGAACATGTGGAATTAGCATTGTTAATACTATATGGTTCAGTCAAGTTGGTCCTTATTGTCAAATCTGTAATAAATGAAATATTGTATAATTCAAACAATCAAAAACAAAAGAAGTAGTGAGTGATTGACATCATCGACTGACTCACCTAGTTGTGCATATCACTGTTTTGTGAAAAATAAGCGAAACTTTAAAATGTCATAACTTATTTTACATTCGATTTTGATGAAATTTTCAGCACAATGCTAGTTTGATTTTTCTCTATTTATTGAAGTCAGCATTTTCCTGGGGTGGACTTGACCTTTAAACTTTCCCCTCCAAAATTGTAGTCTATGCAAACATGTACAGTATTCCCTTTAATTATGACTTGCATTTTATCGTTATTTGATTATTAGATTTGTATCCCCCTAGTGGGTCACAGTGTACTGAGGAGGCGATACACATCATACATGGTGCTTATATTCCATCGTTAATTAATCTTCAACTATAAATAATCATGGTGTGAGGGAGGAATATATTTTTAAAAAAGAGAACACCTCCCCAAAATGGCTTTATTCTTTAAATTTCTACATGTATATTTTTTTGTTTTGTTTCTTTCCGTTGTGTACTACATATCGCTGGCATTCGCATGTGTATTAATTTATTTATGGACACAGACACACGGTCATTCAAAATGAAATTTAAAGTATTAATTTTTTTAAACATTAAAAGGCATTATATTTAATAGTTTTAGACAGTGCACTTCATACATCAGTGTTCTTTTTTTATATCTGGGAAGAAGATCTTACAATACTTGCTTACATAATATGTATTCTAATACTGATATTTTTTTCATGAGATGTCTGAAGCAAATTTGGTACTTCCACTGACCCTTATTTATACATACATTGTACCAACAAAAGTATTACATCTAGAATAATCGCAGAATTTTGCAGAGAGCTGGGGAGCGTTTCATGAACATTTTCATCTGACAAGTCGTCAGGTCTGACAACTTTCCTTGAGAATGATTGGCCGAGAGTCACTGTTACCATGGTAACTGTCGGATAAAACATTTCTTGTCGGATAAAACGTCTGACAAATCCTTTCATGAAACGCTCCCCGGGTGTATATAAAAGGGGAACTAGAGTGTCATAAGGTAGTGAGATTTCGAGGGTCTGTGAATTGTGAGAGCACTTTCATCTGACATTTCAGAGCTGACAAAAAATCACAAATGTGTTGTTTGTCCAGAATCACTGACGAAGCTGCTGTTTTGATTCACCGACGGTCAACACAGACTTCGTTATCATGAAGGGCATTTGACAATAGATTCTCTATGTTCCAGAAAGTGTATTTGTATGTAGCTGTTGCAAAAACTCTCTCAAGCTGCGGGTCATTCAATGTTATATATTTATGTATAGTCCTGGTGGACACTGTCGTTACAAGGTGGATATTATGCTTATGTACACATAAACACATAAAAGAGGCTGTTTTACTGCAAAAGGGTACCAAAATCATCAGGGTAAACACTATACCACTCAACAGACTGGATATAAAGGGTATATAAATCCATACGATCATTAAACTATACTATAAGGGGCATTATTTACATGTGAGGTGGGGATTAATAGTACTGACTACTTGGTTGTTCTGAGATCGAAGGATATATGTTTTACTTGGTCAGGGTCAATTTGAAGGTCCACATGGAACATTACACATGTATTTACTGTTTAAAAAAATTGTGAAGATGTTAATATCAGGACATGTAAGTTGCAAGCATTATATTACCAAATTAATTACTGTACACCTGTAGTGTTTAAATGTTAATTTATGATTGATTTAGGTAATTGCCAGATGAATGTGATGTGCAAAAATGTATAGATAGACAAATAGCTTCCCATTTTCTTTGCCAACTTTAGATGTTTGTGCTAAATCATTACAGTGAAGCTTCCTAATTATTTTAGTCTCTGCCTCATAAGACTCATTTTAATACATACTAGTCATACACATACTTGTATTTCAAATGTGTATGTTTGGCTGTATCAAGCTATTCATCATGTAAAATGTATAATGTGGAAGATCCCCCCCCCCCCACCCCCTCAGAAAAAAAAATTGCCCTGTCTTTATATGTACAATTTAAATATGGTATTGATACCTGTCACTTTTTAGATATTGTTTATCACATGCAGCGATGTGAATGAATTTTTTTTTCAGTCTTCCTCATTTAAAAAAATTGAGGTACATACATGTATAGTATTCAAAAAGGAGTAGATATGAAAAAAAAAATTTAAACACTATTAAAGAGAGTGTTTTGATGCTGATGCACAACTCAGAAAGAAAGTATTTATAAACTGAACTTTTCTCTGTCTTCACCCCTCTTCCTCTGTACCCCCCCCAAAAAAAAAAAAACCTGGCAAATCTCTTTCTCTCTCAGTGGCCCGTATTCTGAACTCAGGTTTAAATTAAACCCTGGTTCAAAGTTGTGGTTTAACTACGGAGAGCCAATTGGGCCACAAATCCCCAACAGTACACATCCATTTTATTAACTCATTTGACATTCAAATTGTTCATAATTGTCTGGGAATGATAATAACTGAAGTATTTTTCTTAATTATGTAAGCAACAGGAAACAAAATAGTAAACATAAAAGACATACAATATAAACAGAATTTTATAATTATTGGCTCCCCATAAATTTAGCACAGAGTTAGACCGTGGTCTAAGTTAAACCTGACTTCAGAATACAGGCTTCTCTGTTTAGTCTATTGAGGAACTCTGTCCGGTTGGCTCCCATTGTGGGGTGTTGGGCAGTATACCCAAAGAAGAAGAAAAAAAAGCACATTTAACTACTTTTGATATTTTCTATAATTTTCTTCTGACTACTAGTATCTCTATCAGTAAAATACTCACGATGTATACTTTCATCATGTATCACTTCATGATTTCTGATACTCATTGTTGTGTGCAACTGAAATGCTCAGATGCCCTCTGTAATGATACTGTGATTTATTTATTTGGACATTGATGATTGCCATATTTTTAATGATGTCTTTCTAAACTGTGTACTTAAAATTTGAGATCAATTGGAAATTATATTGTACAAGTGTAAATACTTTTTGTTGAAGAAAGTAGCAAGTGAGCTATCTTACAATCATTGATATCATTACCAGGGACATGTCTTACGAAGAGTTGCGATTGATCCAATCAACCACAACTATGGATGGCCCGTAACGTCAACATCTAAAATGCAAAACTTGGTCAAAATATTTTCTTAGTATGATGTATGTTCATATATTCATCGTCCTCTTGAAGATTCAGTGTGATTCTCTTTGTTTACTAAGGCGATTTTGCAATTTTTTAGTAGAAAAAAAATTATGGTATGGATGGATTTTCTTACAGTTGAGATTGATTGAATCAATCGTATATGTAACTCTGTGTAAGACAGTGCCCAGGTGATACAATTTGCTTGACAAACTAAGATCAATCCAGGCCCCTCCCCCCCCCCAAAAAAAAGAGGTCTGGAATAGTGTCACCTCTCTTCATAGGACTCCTTGTTCACTTTATTTGAAATCCTCGTAAAGTACAATTTCATTTTGTAGAGAAATGTGTAACGAGGCACCACAAGTCCCCTACTGTAACCCCCACCCCCCCCCAAAAAAAAAAATTAGAAAATCCAGAAATCAATTTTTAGTTATGAGAAATACGGTATTAAAGTCTATTGAAGAACATCCTTATACTATCGTGTGAAGGTGAAAAAAAGATGATTTGAACACAATAGCATTTATTTAAAAGTTATTAAATGGCCCCCAAAAATTGGCACACTCATTAAGCACGCTCTGTTTATTGTAATATACATATTACTGGAAGAGCTTACACAGTTCAAATTCATGGCAGTTCAGACTGATGGGAATGTTTTGGTTTTCAGGAATTAGAAAAAATTACATTGTATTGGGACACGAAAGGGACAACAAAATTGGTCCAATTAAAACTTGTCAAAATAGACTTGTGCCACTTTGGTACATCCATTTTTAGTACATGTTCAACAAAAAGAAGCGTACTCTGTTAAAAAATACCAAAAAGATTCATTTGACCAAGCTGACTATAACTACTCTTGGTGGCCTCCTACTGAAGATCATCCAGTGCAACCTTATTGTAGGTTTTAGGTGGGTGTTTCATAAAGCTGTTTGTAAGTTAAGAGCGACTTTAAGAACGACTGGTGATCCTTTCTTATGGCAAATGGTATATTCATTAGTGATGGTTTTGCGCGTAAGAAAGGATCACCACTCGTTCTTAAAGTCACTCTTAACTTATGAACAGCTTTATGAAACTGTCCCCTGTTCACATGAAGACATAATTTAGATTTCATACTTCATATTGAAATCGTATCAATCATTCCATGTAGACTTCATATTCCCCAGATATATCTTTCTCACTAGCTTTTCAACAGTCAAATGTTCTCAGTACTCAAACTATTTAAAGTACTGGTTGTGTACTAGTGCCTTGTTAAATTGTTTATAGTAATATTAAATTCAGTACAACTTTCATGAATGTATGATTATTACATGCACATGTATGTAGTAAATAATAAGTTTATAATGTATTTCTGTGTTTCTGATCTTTCAATCATACTATGTAGTACTCAAGGTAGTTAGTTTGATTTTGTTGTCGTTCTTTTTAGCTTTGACCTATTTACTATTGACATTGGAGAAGTAAATACAGTTTACTTCACTTCCTGAAAATCATGTTTGATACAATTATGAAAAAAAGCATTTGAGTACTTGATATAAAACATGTTCATTAAGAAATCATCATTAGTGCTTACTTGCAATCCACTCGTTCATGAAATTCATATAGATTGAATCTCTTTTCATGTAGCAATACATTATTTACAAACTCCTGGAGGTAGTAATGAGGCGAATCATCATGATGGTAATTGTTTTGGTAATTTAAATCATGTTCACATAATTTGTATTTAAATGTATGTTTGGTTCTGAACAAGATTTAAGAATTTAAGATAAATCTAGGGGATTGTTTCTTGATAGGACTAGTGCTTTATCTGATTATTTTCAGTTTCCATAGTAACAGTCAGACACCTGTGATTTTCAGCAAATCAAAATCAACTGAGGAAACTGGTGAGATCTGACATTTTATCAGATGAAAAATGATGATAAAACATTCCCCTGAAATGCTGCTGTTAGTGACCAACCAAACTCTGATTTGAATTACAATCATATGTAATTCCTGAATTAATCTTTGGGATTTAAATCTAAATCCAGAGTTTTTGGTGAACAACTTCTACTGTTCAAAATTTAGTTAGTCACAGAATGTATCTCACATCTGTCTGAAAAATGAATTTCCATGTCCCTATGAGAGTTCTTCTGTTTCATTTATTTAGATTATTTTTGTTTGAAAATGAAATGTTTGTTATGATTATCTCAATTTGGGAATTACGTCCAACTTTCTTTCAGGCATTTTGATTTATTTCTTCTGTATTGTTGATGAAAATCATATTACAATCATCAGTTGCCAACAATCAGTCTATTTCCTGCCAATTTATTTTCTATCACCAATTCCTTTGTGTTTTTGGTATGATTTTGCCTCTCTTTTTTTTTGTATCTTGACCCACCAATATGATTTAAATGAAAGCTGTATCTGTTCAGGTTTACATGCAAGTTACGATATTTATGCGATGTCCTATTGAGGCTTTTGTTTCATAACCGAAACTTTGAAATGCCATTATAAAGTTCAGGAAAATCACATGTGCATGCATTAGTATGTATATACTAAACCAATACTTGCCAGTATATTGTAAAGCATTTGATATCATGTCTATTTATTCAATATGTAACTGTACAAATAAATAAACTTTCAACCTTAGCTATTGTTGGTACTGAAATAGGATAGAATTAGAAAAAGCAATAATTTCTTAATCGTGTACCAGCGAATATATCTCTTCACCAGAATATTATTAGTAGTAAAATTTAAAAACAAAATATGTTTGAAATCATTTAAAACATGCATATCTACAGGGTAAGCTGGATTGCCAAATTACACACAATGATATTGGACAACTGATCATGGCTTACTCAGAACCATCTGGTAATTGCACCGGGTCAAGTAATTGCGCGGCCCAACCTTTCTTGAAAATACCCCCACACTATTTGTGAAGTATCGAGTCAAGATATGCGATAAACATTTTGAATGTGTTTGTTGCGATTATCCGGAAAACAATAGTGATAGTGCAAACTACTTCCTCATTTGATTTTAAGACTTTGCACACACACTGGCTTTCAAGTGAAGACATTCAAGACACTTCTTTTTAAATGTCTTGGGTATAGACAGTGATTAGTCCAAAGTATTTTGCGGAGTCAATTACATATTACTCTTGATTTCCGCCTAATACTCCTAAAAATTGGCACGCCCACTGGTCTTAATGAGAAGTGTGCAAGACACATTATTGCAGTATGTCACAAACTGCGATGCCAACCATGGTAACCATATTAATGTTCTTCACATCAGGTTGTCACAATAAGGCAGGTTTTTTAGTTATTTTCTGAATTGGTGAAACCATTCTTTAAGGGGGGCTGTTTACAAGAAAGGTCCAGTTACACATTGGGATTTTACCAGGTGGTTTTAAGTAAGCCACTGATAATAGTTTTTCATATTTATGAAGTCTGAAATAATGTGCCAAATTGTAATTGAAATAATGGATTTAAATTGAAATTAAGGATTTATTAGAGATATACATGTATTTTCCACTTGATACACCATGTACTGTATCACAAGGATCTTTTGAGAAAATAATCTCAAATGTTTACATATTTAGATGTAGGTACATTATGCTGTGTGATTTATTGAAATGATACTATTCATATTTCTGCTCTCCATGTCTTTATCTCTCATGTCTTCTATCTTTTCCTCTTTCTATCCCTCTCTTCCTCTTTCTCCCCCCTCCCCCCCCCCCCTCTCTCTCTCTCCCTCTCTGCCCTCTCTTTGTTCTCTATCTCCCATCTCTCTACTGACACAGCTAAATGAATACATTTATTACCATGATGATGTTTTAAGAGATTAATTATGAACATTAATGTTACAAATATTGATAATATGCATGAATATTAATTTTGTGGATGATTGATGATTGTGTTGCTAAAACTTTGTTATTGATAATAAAAATGTGTGAAATTGTCAAACTATCTCATCCGTCCCATTTCATTGGTTTCATCATGGACATAGTAGGTCCATGATTTCACCTTGCATGAGGAAGTAAAAGAATTGTTTTGTGGGTCAAGTAACAGTGATTTGTATTGGGTTGCAAATATACAATAAATTGTGATTGGTTCCTTGTTAGTTGAAAACCATTTGGCAAATGATGGTAAACATTCGTGTCATGGAACCCTGGTATGAATCATCGTTTTGATGTTGCTGTTCTGTTGACTCATCACTACAATTGTGGTGATGATGGTGGTGGTGGTGATTGATGATGATCGACGATGGTGATGGTGATGACGACGATGGTGATGGTGGTGGTGATGATGATGATGGTGCTGGTGGTGATGGTGATGGTGGTGATGATTGATGATGGTGGTTGTGGTGGTGATGACGATGATGATAATGGTGGTGGTGGTGGTGATGATGATAAATAAATAAATGACAGTAATCATCTTTTGGAGAACTTATCACGGGGTTAGTCCGTAATTTTTTATCAGAAATGGGATATTTCCCCCTTCTTTATTCTTTAATGCTCCCTCATCCCAATCGGATCATGAAATCCTGGATCAGCCCCTGATCGCGATGTAATGATAATTTATAATGGTGATTACGAAATGAAGGATGATGATTATGATAGTGATAATTGCTGTGGTATATAGTGATATAAAGGATGGCGGAAATAATGATAAATCAAATGAAAGTAACAGTGATGACGATGTTTGTGACCGTGAGAACAATTGATGAGGGTGACGATGATGGTGGTGATGACGATTTTGATGATAGCAGTGGTGGTGATAAAGGAGATGGTAATGATGACGATCAGGTTGATGATGATTTCAATTATGACGAAGATGGTGTTCGTGATTACAGTGAGAGTTGATGTCGGCGGTGATTGTGCTGCTAGCGACGACAATGTTCATAATGATATCGAGTGGTTTTATTTTCAATAAAAATATACTAACAATGAGTACTATTCTCGTAAATTTATTATATCAATACTAGTAATACTCGACATTATTCATCCTCAACACGCTCACACAGTGATCATATAATGAATTACATTTTGTTTGCTCAAAGGCACATGATACGTAAACAAATCTACAAAACATTTCTTCATAATAAACAGATGAGAACATGGAATTGAAACCAAATTCCAAGAAGAGAAGCAATCTTATTGGAAAGAGTAAAATGAGAGGAACAGTTTAAAAAAAAGTTTCGTCAAAATCGGTTATGAAATAAGCAAGTTATGGACATTTAAAAAGTCTTGTTGTACTTTCTATGGGAACCTCAAATTGGCAAACGTGCTTCAAAATGGCTGATATTGTGGACAACTCTCCATTTGTTTTGTACACAAATTTTCAGATTTTCCTCATTATCTTTCAAATTGCATCTTGCCTCCTTCTGAGCACAACATATGTCATGGGAAAATATAATTCACACCACTTACTGTATGTCAAGGTCAGGAGGAGATAATGTGAAATATGTCAAATAAAGGGGGAAATCTGAAAATTTGTGTACAAAACAAATGGGGAGTTGTCCACAAAATCAGCCATTTTAAAGCACGTTTGCCAATTTTAGGATCCCCATAGAAAGTACAACAAGACTGTTTAAACGTCCATAACTTGCTTATTTCATAACCAATTTTGATGAAACTTTTTTTTAATTGTTCCTCTCATTTTACTCTTTGCAATAAGATTGCCTTATTCTTGGGTTTTAATTTCCTTTAATGACTCAGTTGATAGTCACCGACGATGAATAGTTATAGAACTTCAAAGTAATAAGAAATATACATGCATTAGCATGACTGACATAGTCACATACTTGTCAAGCGTGGAGACCCCTCATTTCCCCACCCCCAATCTTTAGTTGGAGGGGGTGGGGGGTAACCGTCTTGTAACTTTGAAACATTATAATCACCATCAACTCGTATCTTGCTGACTTTAATATGCGAAAGATATCCAAAAAATATATTAAAAAAGTTTTATTTTCATCGCTCACTTTGATCTTTTTTTTAAATAAATAGATGGAATACATTGTAGCTCCAACCCATTGACATTCGTTGCCTCTTTACGCCACTTTACAACGTTAATTGTTTTTAGTCGTTTCTTGATATCTTGGTCAATCATGGGGAAACTGCGATTTAATTTAATAGCAATAACATTTTATTTATCCAGAATAGTCAGTTATAAACCTGCTCTACCAGTATACCCTGCAATGCCGTAGATGTTGCTATTACCATTCTGCTAACTAAAATCTTGGAGCCGAGCAAGAAGCCCAAAATCAATCTCATCTCAAATAATCAATAGTATGCTTACAAGTATTTTGTCAAATTGAACTCGATGATGAAATAACTGACACGTTAACACAATGTAAAATTCTCAATATCATCAACAATATGCATGTCGGTTGTGAGACCTTGTGCGATTATTACCAACATGACATTAATAGCAATAGTCATGATAAAAGCATTAGGCCTATTATTGGTCGTCAAGTTGAATGATGAGATCATGAATATAAGTACATGCTATAGGAAATTATTCAAATTCAACTGACTATATCGAAACTAAAAGCTAAAAAACAGTGCTAGTGTTTATAACATACAGTATTGTGACAGCGAGAGAGAGCCGAGAAGAGAGGTTTGCAGATCTTAAATATTGTGGGAGTGGCAAGATGGCGGACATCCATCAATAAATATTTGTTCGTATTAGTACTGATTTCATCCAGTATGTCTTTATTATAATGATTATTATCTAGGCACATACTTTCTAACTAGGTACATGGTGACGCCAGAGTCTATGGAAATTGCCTACGTTGTTTAAAATTGAGACAAAATACAAGTCCAAGATTTGCAGCCCAACTGAAAGTATTGAAAACAGATTTGTGGTCTCGCTACCTGACGGGAAAAAATACATCGCGGGGGCATGCCTTTGAATTTCGACAGGTGAATTGTCACAATTATTGATACAGTAATTGTTCCAATCATTTCACAACATGAAATTCATTAAGTCAAAAATTTACACAATGTAATATCGCGCCATACAGTAATTTAATCACATTATCTATATGCATTCTAAAGTGAGTAACTAAAGCTGTTTGACATAAACTGATTGTAACGTATGCCTATTTTTTTTTCATTTAATAATAGCCTTAGGAATACTGGAACTACATTATTTTCGCCTATTGCAATATCTTTACTAAATAGGCCAGTATACACTTACAGCCTCTTGATTGCAGCTAATTCGAATCTCATCTCCAAAGATGACTCGCTGACTAATGGCTAATAATACTCGCCATGCTCGCATTTAACCTTAGTCACGTTTTGTCATTTTTTGCTACCTTACTAGGAAAATATTGCACTTTTCATTTAAATTCCATACGTTTTAATTATGCGAGAAATAAATGAAAAGGTGATGGGGAAGTCAAAGTAAAGAGATGGAAGAATAAAGACAAAATTAATGAAGAAGAAAAACAATGTGTAGAAGAAAAGAAAAAAAAAACCTGCATTACAACCAAACCTCACGATTATGTTGAAAAGTAGAAAATAATAAAACTACAGACGTCATCACGTGAATACTTTCATTTAGTTCACCTAATAATTCGCCATACACCTATTGCGCATTATCATTTTCAAATATTACTAGAGGCAAGAATTGTTTACATTTAATTTAAATTTCATCCTGAAAAGTATTTAGCTTTAAAATCAAAATAGCAATACCGTCACCTTTGGCCTATCATACCCTGATCATTTCCGACAAGGCATCACATTTTATATACTCTAGTCACACAGACGAAACCGGCTCCAGGCCGATCACAGCTTTTACGTTACTCTGAATGGCATATCATCGGGCGGTTTGGAGTCGGTTACCCGGTGTGACCGCATTTAATCACGGTTCCTATTCAACACTGGAAACACACATGACGTCATTTTGCCCAGGAATATTGGAAAGAAACACAAATTATATTCTCCAGGATTTTGTTCAACGGAAACAATGTTACTACTATTTCTGACAGGAAAGGATCATGTGATGAATTTATCATGAACGATTTCCCGTGCACTTTTATTGACGGCAATCAAACGATGATATGAAGAAAGATAGGGAAAATAGAAAAGTATAAACAAAAATAAGAATAACAAAATTCATTACGAATAAACGATATACTGGGCTGTTACAAGGAAATATTTTTAGTCAGTTTAATTTATTATTGGTGGATATATTTTAGCTACTGTAATAAAGCAAGTCGATTGAAACTTTTTTAAATAAAAGAATCTGACCAGCAATTATTAAATGTAAATTTTCAATAAATTGCACGACTTGTGATTGATTATAAGACCTACAAAATTAACTTGCAATTGATTGCACGTTTTTTGCAACACTCTATTAGATGCACATCGTTAGAATTAAATCTTAGTGATGTCCTTGGAATGAGAAGCGACCTAGCCATGCAATCGAATCAGAGATTAAAACAGCGCCTCCTTGTGGTCATATGATCATAAATAGTAGAAGCATTCTCATTTGTGCGAAAAAGTTTCTGAAGGTAGATCACTGTACCTCCATAGTTTATATTGCAGCGTATGACGAAACAAGCGATCCCAAAGATGAAATTTATAATGGATAAATCAACGAGTATACTTAACACGAAAACGATAAAAACACATTTGATAAAAGATGAAAATACTAAATACGAATGATTGAAAATAATT
The DNA here is from genome assembly GCF_037042905.1 of Lytechinus pictus. Classification (NCBI taxonomy): domain Eukaryota; kingdom Metazoa; phylum Echinodermata; class Echinoidea; order Temnopleuroida; family Toxopneustidae; genus Lytechinus; species Lytechinus pictus. The sequence continues at coordinate 29,242,174 of NC_087255.1, read as the reverse complement.
CACATAATATCGTTCAATTATTCATGCAACTCAAAAGCACCATGACTCTATTTGAGCCAAAGAATAATTGTTCGATGGCAGATATAAAGTATGGTTTTTTCCGTGTTGAATAAACCAAAAGGAGGACGGGGAAGTGCTCAGTGTTAAAAACGATTTTATGTCACTGATTCTTTTTTCCATTTCCGGATTTCCCAGCCAAGCTTTAAAAGTCTCTCAAAAGTACATGACAGAGTTCACGGTATTTTAAAAATATGAAGCATTGTTACACGGCCTTTGTATTTTCAATGAATAAAATACCGCGTAGGAGTTTCATATCCTTAAATGTATAGCTTGTGTGTTAGTTGCCAAAAAGACTCACAATGGAAGATGTGTTGATTCCCCCGTTATAAACAAAATGTCCTCATTTGTATTTTGCAAATAACGTTTCTCAACATCGTAAATCCAATGAAGACAGTGCTCTCAAAATCTTTCTGAAGCCCTGTCACATATTTCCGTGCAAGCCTTGCCTGTGACATGCGGGGAACAAAGTTTGCTATCCGCAGGTCAACGCAGATCGTCCGCATTTTGACAGTACCTAGCACGTATCTGGCACGTAGTTGCCAGCAGGTGCGCAGACAAGTCCGATTTACCAGCAGCAAGGTTTTGAACATGCTCAAAGACGTACATGCTGGAAATGGGCATTCTGCATGCATAACACGGGTGCTTTTCTTGCAATGAATGGTGTTGATTATGTTTAATATCCCAGCAGCTGGTGAATTCTGCAGCGTGGATCTGCTGGTTTATCAAGGGTTGACTGCGACCGAGATGTGACGTTCGACATTCTTTGAGGACTTCTGCCACATCACGTATGTTCACATCTCTCTCGCAGGCAACTCGCACACAGGTAACATGCAGTTGTGACGCAGCTGCCTCGCAGCGCCTGTTAGTAGTACATCGCCATTTACCTGACACGCAGGTCACATGGATCATACGCAATTAACCATTATAGCACGCTTTCAGCAAAATCACTGCACGCACCTAGCCCGCAAAGCGTCCACGAAAAGACGATTTCGACAGGGCCGTATGCAAGTATATTTCCACAAGACAAGTACGCCTTTGTGAAACCTTAATATCATTTTTATTATTGCGAAATAACCACATCGCAAAAGTTGCATCTCGGATGAAACCTCATGCCAGATGTCGACCCTTGAAGCTTGAAATGCGTAATTTTTCACAGAATTTATGAAAATGAAAATTTAAAGTGGTTTGCACTCTCTAAAACAAATCGAGCGAACAAATTATTTACTAGATCATAAGGGTGAGTTTGTATTAATTCGTGAGTGAATATCACCTTTTTATTGATAATGATGTGAAATGTTCGTTCTCTTAAAATTTTTGTAAAATTTGAGAGAACGTTTAATGTTCTCTCCAATTTGAGTGATCCTTAGCGTCAATAGCAAGGGTAGTGAAAACAAGTAAAAATTCCACCCATTCTTTTTAGAGAGAGAGTTATTGTTCACCGTACGTAATTTGATTTGAGCTTCTCAGACGCTTGAGTACCAGAATTAAGTACGATTCGGTGCGTACTGGCATCGTAAAACACATCGCATTTTAACATCGTCAATAAAGCACATAACGGTTTGGCGGAATCAGAACTGTCTATACGTCACGTTTTCGGTATGGCCTTTTTCTGCACCACAGGCACCTTCCTACGTATTATAACCTTCTTGACAACTCGCTTGACGATCCTTCGTATGACCCTGCTACCATTAGAGGTCTTTGGCAACGTCCCAGAGCGCTTGGCCTCGTAAAATCTTTTCAGGAAAGGAGTCTCGATGGAGTTATTACGAGCTAGGGCTGTGAGGTTCCAGGCGGGCAGGTGGAACTCCATGTTGAATTTGGTGGCCCATCGGGCAAAGACAGCTTTCTCCGTAATAAACTTATGACCGTAGGTGAGATGCTCTTCGCTCGTGGTGTAATAATCGCATTCTTTGAGCCCATCTAATTCGTAGTAATGATAAGGGATTGAGGAATTCGGATTCTTCCTGGGTAGGGAAAAGAGAAAGAGTGAGAAAGTATAATTTAGTGAACAGGATTCAATAAAAACAAGTTACGTATAAACTTTCTTGTTTATGGGGTAAAAGCCAAACATCCGAGTTTATATTAATATCGTGATTTGAATGTTCATACAAAGGGCAAACCCCAATCCCCCTAGGTTTACCCGAAAGAAATCCCTTTTATATTCACTACAGCAGATGAGAAATGCCCCCATAAGTGGTAATGACCTTTTACATTGTTTTATTTTGCTTATCATCTCCCCCACAAAATGTGGTCCCCTCGCTTTATAAATACCCTCTACTTATGTCATGACCGCTCAAAAACACTCCCCTGCCCCTTCCTATATCTTCATTGACTGTTTAGACAGTAATATTGGTTCCTAAATTGACTTAATATTGATTTGACTATAATATGACCATTTTTTTCAAGGGTCAGATGTCACTGCCGACGACGATTTACATTATTGAATCCCAGACATTTATCAAATATTGTTGACCAACTTACGTGCAGTAGTTTTCTGGAACCAGTCCAAAAATGTCCACTTTGTCGCAAACATCTACAGCATAAAGCATGCTCATCCACCCTGTTGATAGCCAGGTCCGAGCTTCTTGTCTGCAAAGAGTGTAAACGTGAGAGAGACACCAAAGACAGTCAAACAGATATTCATACAGAAGATATATAGATATAGGTGCACAGAAAGAACGAGACAGAGAAGGGAGAAAGAGGAGAAAAACACAAGAGTGTTGTTATGTTTCTTCGCAGAAAATGAACATAAATCTAATGCATTACTTCCTAAGGGGTACTAAACACGGCGCAAACGACCAGCCTCGTGGGTACACCCCAATTTCCAGGTAAAACAGCAGCACTGCAGACAAGTGCTTGAATTGATCCTTTTTATAGTTAATGGGACAAGTTGCCAAATAAGATTATCTTAGCCTTTTATTTATCCGATGAACAAGGATAGAATGAGTACCTTGCTCAACGAAATATATGCAGTCTATTGCTAAATGCCAAAGACCATTTGATGACGGCAACATTACCCAACTAAGAAATTTGCAAGAGCAGTGCCGCGGTGCCTTCTTGCAATGCGTGCCCTCTCCCACCAGAGAGCACAACTATGAACTTTTTGCAAAATTCAAACAAACCCGTTAGATGAGTATTTCGCAATAGAAAGTTTAAAGTTCTCCATTACAGTAAAACATGGCTGTCTGAAATTTTAAAAAAGGGCAAGATGTGTGTGAAATTGATTTATTCAATGTTTGCTTGAGATTCTTTTTTTTTTGCCTAGAATGGTGAAGCCGATGTGGACATAATCCACTTTTCACAACAGCGCCATCATGTGATCGCAAACAATCTATTTTGTATTCTAGAAGCAGATATATTTTCTTAGTATCATCAAAACTTACAATACTAAAGGGATTACATAAAGAAAAATACATGCGCTATAAAGTGGTGATAATAATTTTGGTTTCTATAATCGGTGCATAGAATACAGCGAATTCTTAAAATGTGCAAGAGTCGGTCAACGTTGATCTCGTAAGAGATTCTACCATTGTCAAGAGGACACGGGCCTCTATATATATACGAATATGGTTAAGCTGATAAATATTACTTCACACTCTGAAGTCCAACTTGCATATTTTCCTTTCCTTTTAAATACCTAGCAATTATCAACCACCGCTGATCAATGACTATTGTAACTCTTAACTCCAAATGATACCGAAACTACTGCCCTTTAATGCAAACAAAATATGATACAAAAGTGATTGATCTTGGTCATATCGATGCTCCAATGATTTCACTTTTTGTTTTAAATTGAAAGTATGTTGCTACTCCCTTTGAATATATCTAGTCAATGGAACCGATTCCAAAGTGACCGATAGTATGTCATTGGTAATAACATAATAACTTTAATCAGCCTGGGGTCGGTTTTCGTCAGTGTGACTGTGATATGAAGCCATGAGTCGTCAGGGGTTCCGTGTGCATGGTGCTGTCAATCTGATGACTGTTGTGGAAAACTGAAGGTTCCCAAAGGTAGAGAAATTTTGAAGATATGGGGGAAAGGGCTTTTCTGACCTGTTGACTCAACTTGACTATTGCATTTTTCATTGTCCCACATTCATTGCAGGAACTACAGGAGGACGCAGACCGTCTGAAGAATAAACTATTGCCTTTCTGAACTCTTGTTCTAATCAAATCCTCTGATGGAGATTACGGGATTTACAAGGACTGATATCCCGGATGACAGGAAATCATCAGAGACACTACCAAAATATCGCAAAAATGAATGTCCTATTATGACGCTGTCGGAAATCGGCAATTTCAAATCGCGTCTGTGGTTGCTCGGGACTAGGTTTTGACTTTTCATCATGTTCAAAGCTGAAAGCCGAGAAGTGCTGCCAAGGACAATCAAAGGTATAGCAGACAAGCGATAGTGTAGATGTATGCATGCCTGCACATTGTATATTGATATTATACCCGACGTCCGCAACGAAATAGCGATTCCACCTGACTTAAATCTGCCACCAAGCCATGCAAGCGGTGACACGTGGGCGAGAGGGCGTTCATTATCATCTGTTTCTAATAATGCAAATGTCATCTTCAATTCTATATTTTTCCATGCACAGATGCGTTCAGGGGCGGTGAAAGGGGGGGGGGCAGGGTGAAACCGACTTATTTGTGAGTTTTCAAGAAGTGAAGAAAAGAAGAGAAAACAGGGAGAAAAGGAAAGTGAGAAGGAGAAGGAAAAGCGCATAACAAAAGAGGTACAGGTTATGCAGCTCTATACTACATCCTGTAATTTATTTAGGAAAAAATAATAAGTCGTGTCACCATGCATGCAGTCCCCCTCCCCTTAACCGAATAGTTTAGTTCTAGACGATTTCAATTGAATTCTATTCTCCATCGTATCGAACCATACAATACGACGGAGAATAGAATTCAATTGAAATCGTCTACCCTGGCGTCATCGGCGTCATCCCTGGACATGCTGGATACATTTAGATCTAACATCGTGCTCGAGATTTTCCACATTATAAACACAACCTTGTGGTGAATGGATGGATCACGAACATATTGATAAGATCGAAAGTATCTGATGTCACGCAAAGCAATAATGACTTTTTATTCACCGTTTGTTCTTTCCAGTATTGAATAAAGCTCTTGGTTAAAAAACATGGACTAATGACTCACCTGGTCAGACCAGTTTCTGTTTTAAACAGACTCTCAGCAATCTTCATTTTGTCTGGAGTCAGTAGGTAGAACTCCACGTGTGGGTAGAGACGAGATAGGTTCCGTGCACTTTTGTAATACATATCGGAATGTTCATTAACCTTGACGTTGTATAGCCATGGTACCATGATCTAAATTGAAGGAATTCAAAGAAATAAAATGATAATTAAATTTTCAAGAAATTTGGACGAAAATCCGATTGACTCGTTCCATTTTCTTTCCATGTCAGTTGGTTTATACAGCTTATCATAGAATAGTTTTGATTGCTATATTATCATCTTAGACCTACAGAAGGCGTTCGATGTAATCCCTATAGATTTGATTCTTGACAAGATGTATCATTATGGTACAAAAGACTCTGAACTGCTATGGTTTAAAATGTATCTGACTGAAAGACAACAATGTGTTTCAATAAAAGGAACAACAAGTTCCTTTTTAAATGTAAAAAAACAGGTGTCCCTCAAGGGTCCATACTTGGGCCCCTGGTTTTTTGTTTATATGTCAACGATTTAGGAAACTTACGCTTGCATAAGAACACAAAACTCTGTTTATATGCAGATTATACTACTGTCTTTAACAGCGACAATACAATTATATAAAAAGACATTTACAACCCGATCTGGACTTAATTGCCAAATGGCTCAAAATTAATCGAATGTACAAAAGACTAAGATCATGATTTTCGGTAATAAACTTAAATTACAAAATAATACAATCACAATAAAATTTGAGAATACAACTTTGGAACATGATGATAATATTAAATACCTAGGAATCATTTTCGACTCTCAATTAAGCCGGTCTTTGCATATACAATACATCTCTTGTAAAATATCACGCTCTATCGCTTGCATAAGAAGAATTAAACACTTAATCAACAGAAATCAATTAAAACAGTAATACTTTGCGCTTATATTGTCATATATTGACTATTGTACTTGTACAGCATGGGGAAATTGTTCAAAAAGTAATATAACCCGATTACAGAAATTGCAGAATAGATATGCTCGCTTTGTTTTGAATACAGATTATTCAACTTCACAATGTTCTTTGTTAACTACACTCGACTGCATGGCAATCCGTTGAACAGAGGATTAAATACCAACAATGTATTCTAATTTACACAATTTGGAATGATTCTGCACCAAAATACTTGAAACCATTTATCTGTTATACGACCCATTGTATCTAATACTAGACATTCCGCCCAAAATCGTCTACAAATACCATACCCTAAATCTGAATACAAAAAAAATTATTCTCATTCACTGCAAATTCTATTTTCAATAAATTACCATTGTCCGTACAAAACTCTAATAGGGTGTTGCAAGAAACTTGCTATCAATTGCAAGTCAACTTTTGGTCCGTAAATCAATCATATAAATGTCTTACAGTTAATTGCAAATTAGTGATTGATTGCTTATCTGCTCCTTGAAACACCAAGTTTGCTATAACTAACGTTGATCTATCCGTTGTAAAATTGCAACAGAATATTTGCAATTGATCGCAAATATTTTCTTGCAACACCCCATAAGTCCTTAAATAACTTTAAAATTGTTTGCAAAACTTTCATTAACATGCTCTAACTTTACAACCTGGCCTAGATTGGGAGGGAGGGAGGGAGGGGGGGGGGGTATACCACGTGCAGCCACACTTTATTACGGTTTTTGTTTATATTTGTGTTTTTGTTTATGTTTTCAATTTTTTATTTTAATTATGATTTGTGTTATGTTATCTATTTCATTATATTCATTTTCTGTTATTAATTCATTTACTATGTATGTGTTTTGCTTTTGATTTATTATGTTTATGTTTCTTTTTATTCGTGGAGGGCTCCGTTGTAAAACAGTGTTTTAACTGAACCGGACAACCTCCACTGTTCTTTTTATCGATTTGTTTTTGTTAAATAAAACATGAATAAATAAATAAATAAATTGCTATATTATCATCGTTAATCCCCTTTACATCTCCTTGAAGATGAAGTATATTTCAAATATTGTATATTCCAAATATTGTACAGTCCAGTCATTATTGGTCATTTAAATTGTCGGAATGGTGTTTGAAGTAATGTAATGGAAGAAGAAAATAATTATCATGTTAATAAAGCAGAGCTTAAAAACAGAGCTTACTGTTATTTATCTTCCCCCCTCAAATCTGGTTATAGTTTTTCTGCTTTCATTCATTGTGTTATTCTGTTTCTTTCTTATTTTCCCTTTTTATATCATTCTCTCTTTTTAAAAATTCTTCCACGTAATATTTAATCCCAAATCATACTCTTTCCATGAGTTACGTGTTTGCTTATGAAGTTAGCGATACAAAGATCTACCTCTACCAATTACCAAATGAAGATCTCAAAGACACCTGTAGGCATACCTTTTCTGCTCTCGTTGACGCATTGATGAGAATCTCGTCCTGGAGCTCGTTACTCGCATTCAGCACTTTGAGGTTGACATGACCCATGATTCGGATGGTCGTTCGTTTTCCGACGTCGTTTTCGTATCCCCGAACGGGTGCCGAATTCATCCGAAGTACGCAAGGGTAGCTGTCGATCTCTGCCCCCGCAGACGTGTTGGTGAGGTGGCCAGAACTGGAGACGAGGGCGCACTGAGAACAGCGCATGCGCAGTTTCTACAAGACATTAAAAACAAAAAAAATATATATATATAATCAGCAAAATTCTAATAACTTTGTGTGAAATACATCATTTGATGATAACAAAAATAGCATAAATACTCTGTTAATATACAAATGGAAAGAAACCTTTGCATGAATTGTAATAGGGCAAGGCCTGTTTGCATGGTTTGAAACAACTTCAGTTTCCTTCAGGGTGGTTACTCTTTAAAAATATCAAACAGGAATTTACAACATATTTTATGTGAGATGAAAATGCGAAAATACCCATCATTGGACAGAGAATTTCAGAAAAAAAGAATATCTATAGAATTTCTGTACGAGAACGCCCAAGGACAAACTTGGTGGACTTCCAAAACGGATGGGAAATGGCCCTTTCCTTCCAAAAAAAATACGATAACAACTTCGAAACTAAGGGAAGATGGAAGTTGGAGCTTTCACGGCTTGACGCCTGAAATCCATGCATATCCACGAGCAATGGACAGCTTAGTGAATAACTGACAAAAGAAATTGGATTATGGAGGGCCAGACGGGCACGTGGATGCATAAATCCCGCAGGATATGAATAGCAATTGCCTTCCATAGTGATGTGACTGGGAATTCATCGCTTGAGATCAAGTAAAGGGTGGTATGCATTTGTTCAGTCGACCACCTCAAGGAAGGAAGTTGATAATGAAAAACGAGATCGATAGGAAGGAGGGGGAGAAGGAGGGGGAAAGGAGGATGGGATGGAGATGCGACTGGTCATATGCCTCGTCGGACAAGTCGGCTGTGTTTCGTAAAATAACAATATCTGGTCTTCCTTTATTTCTTGAATCATTCTTTGCATATTTAACATTTTCTTCCAATATGCAATCGAAAACTGAAGGGGTAAAACAAGGTATGATCAAGATTTTGTACCGTTCTCTCCCAGTTTCATTTTAGATTCCTTTACAACAAAATACTCATCGTCGGACAGGTTGAACAGAATTGTTGCCAAAGTCCAAGGCCCTTAAATGCGGGTTATGAATACGATCTCGAAGTTGTTGTTAACAATGAAAAAAGTGTATGAGAGAGAGAAAAACAAACATTTGGCAGAAAATCAATTTGCGGGAAACATCGTGAAAGTGACCGAAGTCTCGTTCTTGTATATTTGATTTTCCTAAATTTTTACTTCAAAGTGAATTTAAACACACCGTTTGAGTTATCCGTCGAAATTCATTTTCAATTCAAAAGTGGAATTGAAAATCATCTTCATGGTCAATGCTGTGAGCAAGGTAAAATTGAAAACCTGAACACAAAATGATGCAGTTTAGGCCTAAAATTGAACCGTCTGAATAAAAAACAACTTCTAACTTCTCTGCTGGTATCTGAATTAGTTTGGTATATAACAACTTCTCAATGAGACAAATATATCGCGATAATATCTCCCTATTATGTACCAGCCGAAATATGAAAGACGTTCATCACCAGGAGAGGGTGGTACACTTGATAAATGACCATATTCAATGTTTCTTTAAGAATCCGTAAAAGAAAAAATATTCGACTCTATTACTTCTTTTCCAAGATGTGAATATTAGAATAATGGCAAAATACTTTTACAATTCACAAACGATTAGAGATATTTTCAATAGACTTTACTGACATCAGAATAAAAACATATACTGCAACAACTTGGTGAATTTGTGATCCTTCTTTTTCCTGTAAGAGATTCCGTTGTGTGCAACTGAGAACCCAAAGAGGAAAGTAACACTTAAATAATTTTGTAAATTACTTCAAACCACGTTATTATCTGTTCAAAGTAAAATCGATATTAAACGTTATTTTTGAAGTGTGTTGGAGACACCACGACCACAGATTTCCGTACCACACCTTAAAGAGGAGAGCTCATTTTCTTGAGATACAAAACCACCCACTCAAAAATCTGAAGAGCAACAGTGTCTTGTGGTCAATACGTCCCACTTCGATGTCAAACCAAAGTGTGACGTTGGTTTTTCAAAAGGTGAAATATCCTGGAAAAACACAGTACCTGTAAAAGTTCAGGAGCACCCTCTTTTTATACATCTGATTCACACGCGTACAACACATCACCCCACCCTTACATGTTAACATTTCAAACCGCGCTCGTGCCCTTTTCTCGTTGTGATTTTCGGTCTGTTATGCTTTTTTTTTTTGAGAAACCAAACACACGTTTTCGGCGTGGGCTTGGCCAATCGTCCTCTAGCATGTCGTTCACCCTTTCACATTTCTCGCTTTAGCTTTTTTTTCTGGAAAATGGGGGTATGAATTGCTGTAATTTATGAGTCAGTCTTTGACTGATCCTGATCTAAACAAGCCAACCTTGGGTATTATTCATGAATCAGCAGTATATAGATTGAGCAATAAAGGTAGAAAGGTATGGACGTCGATACGCGTTGTACAAAGGGTTCGTTCAAGCAATTTTCTTAAAGGGAAAGGGAAAATTCCCCCTGACGAAAAGTTGGTTGCAGAAATACCAGGGAAAAAATGAATAAAACCCCAAACACAAATTTGAAACACATTTTCAAAACGTACTGCGGTAAAGCGTTCAATCATTTTTGTTTATCAACGTTTATTCACACTCAGCCACTGCATCGCATACTGTGTAATTTGACCGAATACTGGCCAAGTGCATGGTTTAGCTCGGGTTACCATGGTTACTGGCCACGCGAATGAAAGCCCCTTTGAGACTACCATCTATTCATTTACGGAATCAAACACAAAAAAACGTTCACTGCGCACTTAGCGTTCAAGAGATTTTCATCAACATGAATTCCCATTTCAAGCCGAGCAAGGAACTTGATGTGAACCCAGTTTACATCCTAGAAAACAACGACCGAGATCTCCATGGCGTTTAAGCGAGTCCTGACGACAGCGATTCAGTAGACTCGCCGTTCAAAACACACCCTTACAATTTTCATTCAGCAGGTTCAGTTCTAAAATCATTATAAGTGGGTGCTGTTTTGTGGTGCATGCTACTATCTTAGGACGAATTTAGATTTGGATTTATTTAAGTTCATTAGGATTGTTCAATGTCCCACCCAATTCTTTCCAACAGATTCGTCATCGATTACCCAGATTTGTATTACATCTTTTGTGACACTTTCTTAGTTATGAATAGCTAGTACTGTACTCACCTGATTGGTCTGTATGTTGAAGTACCCTTCTACTTCCGGTGGTGGGGTGGGTTTCACGGTAGCATTCACAAAATGAACTGACGTCACATCAATTGTTGACGTCACAGGTACCCTTGGATCGTCCCCAGTGTTTTTATTCTTTATATCTATTTCATGAAAATCATTTAGCACCTCTATCTCCTCTTCCTCTGCTTCTTCTTCTTCCACTAATTCAAACGTTCTCTGTTCCTCTTCATGCATAATTTCACCAATCATATTCCCCGATTCTCCCGCTATTCCACCTGAATTTCTTAGAATCAGCTGCTGGACTTGTTTACCACTGTCTATTGCATCGTTTTTCACCGGCCCTTCCCCTCCGGTTGCACCCACGTGTGGAGGGACCACTTTGTCGTCTGCTACATGGTGCTGTGTCAATGTAGGGTAGTCTGCTACGTCGTTTCGGATGAATGGAAAGAGTGAGTTGTAGAAGCGAGAACGTTTGGATTTGGTACCGGTGTCATCTTGGGAGTGATGCCGTGTGTCTCGGAGAGTGTAGAGAAAAGATACGGAGATGGCTATCATTGTGTACCAAAAGGCTAGCAGCACGAAACGGCTTCGTGTCTGGAAGACGGAAAGGGGTGGAGAAAGAGAGAGGGAGGGAGGCAGATAGTGAGAGTAGATAGGAAACAGGATGAAAGGAGAGCGAGGGGAAGAAGAGGAAGAGAGAATAGAGAGGGGCAGACGTAAGAGGGGGGGGGGGGGTAAAAAGAGAAATAGATACGGAACAGAGAGAGAGAGATAGAGCGCGAGGGGATAGAGAAAAGATGTTATATAGATGGAGAAGAATGAAGAAAGAGAGACGAGAAAATAATGTTTAAAAATACAAGCAATAATTTCAATGTTATTTCAAATTATTACGTCATTCCCTGTTCTTCGAGATAATGGGAGGGGGGGGGGAGTATACCATGGACGTGCAAGTTACCATGGTTAACTTGTTCCCTTTTTTTTACTGAATTCAAGCAAAGTTAGAAATTCCACCTTTTTATATTGCATCATAGTTATGATTATTATGCGTAATTATGTCAGTAAAACATGATGCGAGCCCATCCCAAACAAACATTATTTCATCAAAATGAACGATTTTTCTTCTGTTTTATCAACTTCAAATTCATTAAATTATGTTTATTGGCCCCTAACGCGAGCTTTTGCTCTAAAGGATTGTCAAACCATTTTGTTGTTGTGTATTATTTGTAATAATAATAATGATAATAATAATAATTTTGTAATAACAATAAAAATTATATACACAATTTATAAATCTAGGGAAAAGAACGTGAAAGAATATGAACGTGAAAACAAATAATTAGACATACAAATATTGAGATAATTGGAAAATATTCAACTTAAACACGAAGGGTCGATAAATTCAAATAATGAAGACAATTAATAACATAAACCCAATATGATTTACAATGTAAATCAACTGAGGGGTACAATTCCATGAAAAACACAAATTAAGGAAAATAAATGATGAACTAAACTGAACACAAATATCCATTAACGGTTTCATTAAAAAAAAAACTATAAGAAAAACTATTGTGATTTTAATATTATTATTTTCCCGGTGTAATTATCTCCTGCAAACAAACACACGACTCCACAATGTCTTGAAAATGTTAAATATTGATACAAAAGGCAAGATTCTGTCAAACGCTTGAAAACGCCTGAGCAGAGTTACCATGGCAACTAATTTTCTTTTCAGGGGCGTGTTGATAATACTCATTCTCCCCGTTAGTGTATCGCTTGTGCGTGCCACTTTAAAGCAATTTGAATTTAGATAGTTAAGAATTCAGCAGAAAATGATGAATATTTTAAGGACATTGCCAAGCTTCCGTCTACATAACAAGTCTCAATGAACAAACTAGGGTCATCGAGGCCTCAGAGTGATGTTGACTGACTTCAGATTTACAATGTAAATCTGTGTACAATGCAAAACTTGCTCCTATCTTTCATTTGGTATAAACCGATTTTTCTATTAATTTGGTCCAATCGCTGTTCTCTTTCACATTACCATAGCATTGCATTAATGGAGGTCATGTGTTGAACCAAGGAGCTTATTGGTTGAACCAGATTTTACCAGAAAGGATGACAAAAAGTATGACAGGCAAAAAAGGGGAAAATTTAATATCACCACTTGACTACGTTTGGGAGCACTTTCCCGCGAAAAGATTTCTAATTAAAGCAAACAAGCAAAAACAAGTCAGGGGGCACTTACCCCCCCCCCCCTCCCGATCCCCTTCTAATGGCGGTGTATACCACGATGAAATATATATACCAAAGAAGAAAAAATGAGGGATATGCGATTAGTTCTTTATTTCCCTTGCCCCTACCCCCCCCCCCTTCCCCAACTGATCCCATCCCAATCTCGACTTCAATCAATTCCTAAGTGATATTGACAGCGTTGCATCATACTCCGACCTGACAGTTTCTACGTTTTATCCTCGTCATCTCCGTGCTCTCATATTACCGGCTTATATTTTTTATCCTATTATACCATCCCACCAGGAGAGGTTTGGATGATTCTATAGTACGCCTCACGGGCCAGGGAAGTTCGATCACATGAAACCGTACTTTCTGTTATTCTGTCATCCATCTCATGTCATCTTTTCTTCCTTCACCAGCCCATACTTCCTGCTATCCCAGCCCCATACCTTTCCATTTTCAATTCTTTCAGCTTCACAGATCACTGCACTATGCGCCATCCATCTTCTTGACTTATAGACCTGGATGATGTTTAATGGACGGTGGGTATGGAAGGGTTATTAATTAAACCTATGGTATGGTTTGACACTGTCCTCTTCTCAATCTTTACATCCATATTATCAACATAGCACCAATAATCATGGTAATGGAGGTCATATAATGTCCACATGGCTTTCGCACTAGAACAGAACATCTTGCATTTTCCCTGGAGATGTTATCTCCGGCCCTGCACTTAGTTTTCGGTGGATGTACTCGCAGTTGACGTAGGCCTACCAGTGGCGTAAAGATGAGTGGGCGTACCCCCCCCCCCCCCCAATTTTCACGACCAAGAAAAAAGGAAAGAGAGAAAGGTGAAATATGATATTATTTTCTAAATAAATAAGAATTAATATAAGAATCTATCACGCAATTTGATTTTCGTAATAAAAATGTTTTAAAATTTTGCTCGCTTGCTTCATTCTCTCGCAACTTTTATCAAGTTTACGTGATATGCCATACCTAGCCCCTTCAAAATTCTTGGCTCATTACGCCACTGGACCCTACAAGCGTTGAGACGCAGGAATGCCATATATGACAATTTTAGATAAGACCGAAATGCCCTTCAAGATTCACCTAGATTAAACAATACTGATAGATCGAGTGGTAATTTTAACGCCCCATTAACTCGCACGGCCCGATGCAGTTATATGGAATATGAGTAGCTTATACAATCATGCCTCAAAAATCATAAAAAAATATTCCATCTATAAGTAAAAAAAAATCAGTGTGAACAAGCCCCAAGAAATACAAGTGAAAGGATGGATTTAATGCAGACCTCATGCTCTCCCAAAATATTGACGATGTTTAGCAATGAAGTTTTACCATCCCCGCCCCATAAATGAAAAAAAGAAAAATTAACCAAACAAATAGTACATAAGTGTACATCCATTATGTGTGTGGAGTATTATAGAGAGGCGAAGGGGTCTTGAAAGGGAGACAGGGATGGTGGAGGGAGGGCGGCTTGAGGAAGGTGTAACCACTGGCGGATCCAGGCCCGTGCCCCCCCCCCCCCCCTTTGACAAGCAAAATCAAAATTTGTAATGTAAAAATGCCGTTAAAACAGAAGTGTGCCCCCCTTGAAAGTGAAGACCTACACCCGTTTTGTCAACAAGTAATTTCCGTATGGTCTCATCCCACATGGTCTAATCGTAGTTCGTCTAAAACCAGATATTACCCGTTTTGTCCAATTCAGCCCATTTATCATTTTGCCTAATTTACAACTATGCTATATTTCGTCTAATATCCACTTGGTCTATAATAGTCCAGGATAGAAGAGGCATAACCTTGTTTTTTTATATATACAATATTTTTTGATGGTTTCTTGTCAATTCGAGGGTGCTGATTACGAATCTGAATGATGCCACTCGTGTAAACTTGAGCATTTTCCACAAATTAGCAAAATCCAATATGGCCGCCAAAATATGCAAATTACCCATGAAAATCATAAAATTGTCCGCACATTGGCTATGAAATGCATGAAATTGTGTGGCAGGAGTGAAATTCTCTGTCAAAAAATGATTTTTGACAAAATATTTATTTTCCTGATATTCAAAATGGCCGCCATAGGCCCCTGTATACTCTATTATGTACAATATGAATAGGGAAAACGAATTTTCACAAAAATGAGCACTAAACTGCAAAAAATCGCGATGTATGAACGAAGTAATATATGCAAATCATCATTACTAACGAGATATATCATTTATTATGTCATATATGGGAACATTGCTGTATTTTGATATCTAAAATAGCCTCCACTGGCCCAAACAGTATTGCGTATAATGGCAATGGGGGCCAAACAATTCACAAGAGTGATCACTAAAATGCATATTATTAAGATTAAATGAGTGGAATACTGACTAAAAACATAATTGTTAACGAAATATATTATCAATATGCCATGTATGTGATGAATGTTGTATTTTGATATTCAAAATGGCTGCCAAAGGCCCTAAAAGTATTATGCACAATGAGAAAGAGGAGCAAAGAAATCACAAGAGTGAGCTCTAAAATGCATATATATGTGATAAATTAATGGGATACTGTCTAAAAACGTATTTTCTAACAAAATATATCATTCATGTTTCAAGTTTGTGTTAAATACTGTATTTTGACTTTCAAAATGGCCGCCATAGACATTAACTGTATTATGTACAATGCAAAGTGGGAAACCAATATTCACAGGAGTGAGCACCATAAATGCACGTAATAGTGATCTATGAGTAAAATATTGTCTGAAAGCATAATTTCTATTAAGATATATCATTTATTCTGCTAGTTAGGTGATAAATACTGTTATTGGAAAGTCAAAATGACCGCTACAGGCCCTTACGGTATTATGCACAATGTGAATGGGAACAAATCATTTCAACAGATTTTGGCTTTGCTTGGCCAAATGGTGATGTATGAGTGAAATATTGTCTGAAAACATGATTTATAACAAAATGTATCATATCTTATGTAATTTAGGTGATAAATGTTATATTTCAAAATTCAAAATGGCCGCCATATGCCCTTTTGTAAAATTATCTGTCCTCATTCAAATTGTACGTAATACAATAAGGGCCCAAGGTGGCCATTTTCCATTTCAGAATGCAGCATTTATCACCTTAATTACACAACATTATGATATATCTCGTTAGAAACCATGGTTTTAGACACTATTTCACCCTTAGATCACAATTCACAATTATATGCAATATTTAGAGTCAAGCAAAGCCAAATTCTGTCAAAATTCTATGTCCCATGTTACAATGTACACAATACTTTTAGGACCTATGGCAGCCATTTTGGATTTCAAAGTACAGCATTTATTACCTCCACGACCAATATGTGATGTATTTAGTTAGAAACCATGTTTAAGACAATATTTTTACTCGTACATCACAGTTATATGCATTTTATGATTCTCACTCTTGTGAAAATTAGTTTCCCTATTCGCATGTTACATAATATAATTAGGGCTTGTAGAGGTTATTTTGAATGTCAAAATACAGTATTTATCACCTATATGGCAGAAGAAATGCTATAATTTATAAAAAAATATGTTTTCAAATAACATTTTACTCATACAACAGGATTATATGGATGTCATAGTCAAGTAAATCCAAGTTCTTACAAAATTATATGTCCCCATATTGTAGATAATACTGTTAGTGCCTATAGGGGCCATTTTGAATTTCATAATACAGCATTTATCTCATGCATGACAAAAGAAATGAGATGTCTTGCTATAAAACATGTTGTCAGACAATATTTTACTCGTAGATCACAATTACATGCATTTTATGTTTCTTACTCGTGTGAAAATTAGTTTCTCCATTCGCATTGTACATGATAAATATAGGGCCTATGGCGGCCATTTTGAATTTCAAAATGCAGCATTTATCACATAAATGGCATATTAACAATTATGTTTTTAGTCAGTATTCCACTCTTTATCTTAATAATATGCATTTTAGTGCTCACTCTTAATTGTCATTTTTTTTGGCCCCGGCCATTGCCATTGTACATAATACTGTTTGGGCCAGTGGGCTATTTTAGATATCAAAATACAGCAATGTTCCCATATGACATAATAAATGATATATCTCGTTAGTAATGATGATTTGCATATATTACTTTGTTCATACATCGCGATTTTTTGCAGTTTAGTGCTCATTTTTGTGAAAATTCGTTTTTCCTATTCATATTGTACATAATAGAGTATACAATGGCCTATGGCGGCCATTTTGAATATCAGGAAAATAAATATTTTGTCAAAAATCATTTTTTGAGAGAGTATTTCACTCCTGCCACACGATTTCATGCATTTCATAGCCAATGTGCGGACAATTTTATGATTTTCATGGGTAATTTGCATATTTTGGCGGCCATATTGGATTTTGCCAATTTGCGGAAAATGCTCAAGGTTACACGAGTGGCATCATCCAGATTCGTAATCAGCATCCTCGAATTGACAAGAAACCATCAAAAAATATTGTATATATAAAAAAACAAGGTTTGGTCAAGTTTCTATGGGGCCTATCCTGGACTATAATACGACTTAGTCTATGTGGGTAGATGAACTGTTTAGTAACCAAATTTCCATTGACAAAGTGAAAAATAATACGCAGACAAAGTGGAATGCAAGACCGACTGGGCATTAGAATAAATGATAAATAGACCAATAGTATTAGACCAAGTGTAGACCAAGGGCTGGTTTCATAAAGGACTTGCAACTGGTTTAACTTTGCCATTATGGCAACTACTATGGTAACCTTGATTTTGATTGGCTGCTGAGCCCTGTTACCATGGTAGTTGCCATTATGGCAAAGTTACAACAGTTGCAAGTCCTTTATGAACGGGCCCCCAGAGTTTAACGGCAATTAGACCAAACTGATAGTAGACCAAATGGGTTTAGACCATGTGGCATTAGAAAAGGTACATGAAAGACCAACTCCTTGTAGACAACGTGAAAAAAGGCAAGTTATAAAGCAATTCAAATTATGAAAACAGAGAGTATTCATGAATAACAAAGAAGGATAACATAAGATGGTGTTGGAGGCCGGGAGAAAAAAAAAGATATCAGGTCAATTATGAGCGTTGATCCAACAATTAACGTTGAATTTGTAGGGCTTCAGCTGTTACTTAATTAACATTTCGCCTTCAGTAATTGTCATATGGAAACGGTTATCACGCTTTTTCGTCAGCATCTTCAATCGGCCTACTGCAAAAATAGAAAGCAACGAGTATTGAGACAAATCGAAGGCGAGTCAGTCTTCTGTTAAGTCGTCAAGCTGGATTGATAATGACAATAACCTGTTTTTACGTAGCACTGCCTATATTTGAAAATATTCTTCAACCCTTCGTTGTTTAATTCAAATCAATCATTACATTCGAATACAACAGAATTAATAGATGTAATGTTCAAACAGTGATCTGTGACAATCTGTGGAAAAGGGTGGTTCACTGAATATGTTTTCTTTTCACCTTCCTCCATTTATTGGGAGGATATTGGTTTGAGCAGTAGGGTCCTTGGTTGGAGCACACCTACTACTCAAGGTCCATGGTTGGAGCACACCTACTACTCTAGGTCCATGGTTGGAGCACACCTACTACTCTAGGTCCATGGTTGGAGCACACCTACTACTCTAGGTCCATGGTTGGAGCACACCTACTACTCTAGGTCCATGGTTGGAGCACACCTACTACTCTAGGTCCATGGTTGGAGCACACCTACTACTCTAGGTCCATGGTTGGAGCACACCTACTACTCTAGGTCCATGGTTGGAGCACACCTACTACTCTAGGTCCATGGTTGGAGCACACCTACTACTCTAGGTCCATGGTTGGAGCACACCTACTACTCTAGGTCCATGGTTGGAGCACACCTACTACTCTAGGTCCATGGTTGGAGCACACCTACTACTCTAGGTCCATGGTTGGAGCACACCTACTACTCTAGGTCCATGGTTGGAGCACACCTACTACTCTAGGTCCATGGTTGGAGCACACCTACTACTCTAGGTCCATGGTTGGAGCACACCTACTACTCTAGGTCCATGGTTGGAGCACACCTACTACTCTAGGTCCATGGTTGGAGCACACCTACTACTCTAGGTCCATGGTTGGAGCACACCTACTACTCTAGGTCCATGGTTGGAGCACACCTACTACTCTAGGTCCATGGTTGGAGCGTATGGTTTGTAGTGGGTGATATAAGTTCTCTTGCATTTTGTGGTGTGCTTGAGGAAACTATGCCTACTTACCTCAGTCAATATTATTATCTTATTGGATTAATACAAGAGTAATCATGACAATTGGTGGAAATACGTGGTTTTTCATATCATTTGCCATTCATCCATCAATGGACGGTGTAAATTATACAGTCTTAAAGCAAATCAGTCAAATTGACTAGACAAGTAGTCAGCTGGGTGCGACTGATATGCTAGTCAAAATAGTCAAATATGACTAGAATAATAGTTGCACACAGCTGACCATAAGTCGTTTTTGACTGATTTGTGTAAAGTTCAGCTCTATAACTAAGGAAATTAAACCAGTATTTTTTTTAACATCAAGTATATATGCCTAACATACATGTACACAGCAAAATCGCTTTTAAAGTTTGGTACAAAACGAACCTTACAGTTTAGTTATTTAACACTTTAAAC
Organism: Lytechinus pictus; assembly: GCF_037042905.1. Taxonomy (NCBI): domain Eukaryota; kingdom Metazoa; phylum Echinodermata; class Echinoidea; order Temnopleuroida; family Toxopneustidae; genus Lytechinus; species Lytechinus pictus. The sequence goes on along the minus strand of NC_087255.1, from coordinate 29,222,208 downwards.
AACCATACCTAATTTATTGAGTATTAAATATAATTTGCTGCTTAAGATTTTTTCAATATATAAACTCTACATGTAGGCGAAATAGAAAACAAATCAATATAGAGTTTTTTTCATCAATTTTTTAAGTCAGTAATCGAATTGTCTTGCCGTAAGCATAGTAAGTATGTACTGCAACTTACACCAGAGATAAGTGCAGTCATTAGCTAGGATTTTGGCTTCACATCCGCCATATGTTGCTAATAAGTTTAATTAAATGCGCTCTAAACCTCTAAAATAAATTGATGTAACAGCTGTAAAAAAACACACAACACAACACAATGCAGGATGAGATTGTGTGGGGGAGTTTAAAGAGGGGTCTATTGGTACAATATTGAAAATTATCTTATCACTTACCTTGATATCTCTTTATTTTGATATAATTTACAGAGTTAGCCTATATACACAATAAAATCCTATATAACAGTAAGCCTATATAACATACAAAATTGTTATAATAGTTCAGTCCGAAGGGTTCGGCAATCAGCATATATCTTTGAAGTAAAATACAGGATACAAAGTAATTCAAAATTTTACATGTAAATAAGATTTATGTAAAAGGGATAAAGAATTTGATGTATAGAAGTAAAGGAGACTATCCCAGGCCTGCATTTCTGGGGAAGAATGAAAAAAAAAATCCGTGCATAAAGTACCGCAGCCCCTATAATCGAAAACACCTGTCTACAAAGAGAAACGAATACCAAAAAATGATCGACAAGTTGTCACGTCATATAAATCGACGCGAAAAACAACATATTACATTCTGTGACTGAATATAACCGGGTTTAGAGAGAGCGTGTATGATGGTGAGAGAAAGGGAGGGGGTTTATTAATATTTCGAAAAAATAATTAGATGGGGGCGGCCAAGCTGCACACAACCTCTGTGCTTAAACTTAAATCTTCAGAATAGTTCAGCCAAGTGTAGAGGGGGTGGGGGCATTTACTTGCATTCACACGTATAAGAGAAAGCGAAATAGGAGTGAGGTTACAATGAGCAAAGGAGTAGTAAGAGGGATAAAAAATGATAAGGGGGAGTGAGTATTTTTATTGATATTGAAGGATCTGGTACCTCGTAAAGGATTAAATTTTGGGGAAACTCGTAATCAAGTAAAAGGTTTTAAATTTCTACAGGGTACGATTTACCCCCCCCCCCCCCCACACTGTGTATACGGTCATAGAGACGAGAGGGAGAGAGAAGGAAAGAGACCTGTAAACCAATCAAGTTCCAATGTAAGAACTCCAATATTCGTTCATTTACTCGGACTGTAAAACTAAACGAAACAAATATGCAGAGGCACACCGTCCTTTCAACTTTCATCAAAATCAATTTAAAGCAGAAAATCAACTACCCCAGTTGGCTCAAATTCATAGCATCTGTTTTCTTTATGTATATTCTGCATAATGAAAAAGTGATTCTCAATAAACAAGCAATCTGATATCTTATTTAAGACGATGTCGCCTTTAAATCTTCTCCCTTTTTTAATTTCAGAGACGTGCTTTTCTTGAAAAAGATAATTGAATTGAAATTGATTTATGTTGGCTATTCTCATTAGATGCGAAATACCGCTCAAAAACATGGTTAATTGGATATTTTACGAGCCTTTCATCACGCTCACAATATAGGAGTGAAATATGGTTTCACCGCCCATCCACCCCCATCAGAAATAAATCAACAACGGTGTCTTAAAGATACCACAGTCAGAAAAAAAAACACGAGAAACAAAAAGAAACATACGAGTTAAGATTTATAAAATATTTATCAAATATTTGCAACATTTTGTTTTATGCTCCGCTCCCTTTCCCTTTCTCTCTCCCTCTCTCTCTCTCCTATTTCTCTTTTCTTCTCCTTTTCTTCTCTTCCATCACTCTGACATCCCTCACTGGTGCTCTGTTTTATATTATATCATCATAACCTACATTTTCCCTTTTTCATGCGTTTACACTTTTAAGTTATAGTTGGCCGTGTATAACAGGCCGATTTGGGGGGGGGGGTCTGGAAAAAACTACCCATAGCATACAATATTGGTTGCAGAGTAATATAAGTCACTTTGCCGAATAGGATGCACCTTGTCATTAAACCAGCCACAAAATACCCCGTCCTTTAACAGGAACGCCATTTCCTTATGAATCTCGACCTGAGTGAGTCGATTTCTCTAAATTAAGGATTCCATTAGACGAGTTATAGACGAGATTGGGTCCTGACGAGTTATACAGACCCTGTGTGTATTGAGGATAAGGGGGCGGTTGTCGAAGAGGAAGAAAAGAGTCTGGATGGGTAAGCAGCGGGGAGGGGGGTGTCTAGTAAGTGGGTAGCAGAGAAAAGGGTTCCATGACATTTTCTCCGGTGACAATCGCTCCGATGGAGAATCTGCAGGTAAAAGTCAAACATAAAACCTAACCTCCTAAACTAAATAAACCCTAATCCTTATCTTTATATTATTCTGAAATAAAAAGTCTATTACAATCCCTACTCTAACCCTATGCCTTCTGAGATATCAATGCCAGAGCAAATGTCGTGTCACCGAGAAAAGAGGCGGTTCCAACTATTAAGTATTGGGATAGTCTACGAAATTAGAAAAGGGACGGTAGTGGGAGAGATAGATCATGGACCTATCTTAGGTCCATGGATAGATCTACAAAAAGATTCTATTTCAAGATGAGTGAGCAGTAGGAGGGGGCGGGGGGTAGCAAAATGGTAGCGGAAAAAGGGGGCAGATCAGTGCTAATGAGCCATGACTCAGTAAATAGTATCATTCCTTTGAGCATTGCATGCAAAGATACTAGTACTTAGCATTTTATAAGCAGACATTTCGCTGATAATGAAAATATGGGGGTCAAGGCAAATCAACAACCCATTATCTGTCATTATTGGGGGGGGGGGTTCACTGATGACCTTTAAGATTGACGCCATTTTTATAACTTTTCCGACACTATAGTATAGTGTGCTCTAGATTCACGAGTGAGACAAGTTGCAGCGGATGCCAATAATAATAATAATAGTTGCACTTTGTATCCTGTGGAAAAGACGATATCCATTATTATTACCATCAAGAAATTCTAACTAGGGATAAAATTGTGAGAAATGCACACTGCTTAATATGGGTGAAATTATGACTTGTGGGGAAATTATAATCATATTTCAATATGGAGTGACAACACCGAGTGAGAATTAATGGTATAAGGATTCCTCCAAAGTAATACAAAAATACAAGCGTGAGACGCAAAAATTATGTTGATAAGAAATTCTAAAATCTAAAAATATTTAGTCATCTTGGGACGCGCAGAGGTTAAAAAAGTGGGATACAGTGTAACTTCACCATGTTCACTTGTTTACTTTCCATTAAATTGCCTCTTCGGGACATTAAAACCACCTGCAGTAGGCCTATATACCGTGTGAGTAAAACAAAATGAAACCTCTCAAATCCCCAATTTAAGGAAAATATATGGCATGAGCACATAATCATTTTACAAATTATGGCCGGAAAGAGTATCTTCTCCTAAATAATTTGAAATCATATTCATGTGGTATGTCTTCACGCTTAGATAATTAGCAGATATTCTTTCGGTGATGTAAATATTTACTTGCGCCAAACTAAGGCATGACTCCAATCATGGACCTAGGTCCATGCTCCAATTAAGGAATCCAGACGTCAATGATGTCACGATCCTGCAATAGTCTGCTATGCAGACTCTGAATGGCTCGTGAAGTGGGATCTGCAGCTGGTTTGCGAAGCAAACCAGCCTGAAAGGGCGAGCGAAGCGAGCCATTTCAGAGTCTGCTTCTTCTTTGAAAATCTTGTTCCCACGGTCAAAATAAGTCCCACCCACCCAAAATTTCAGAGAGCTTTCATTGGATAACTTCATCTGTCTGTAAACCAAATTTTATGACCACTGAGGAGTATAGATAATCCCCTACTTCAACCACAGAGCCATGAGCAGGGTTATTATGTAATACCCTTGCTCAGGCCATCAGACAGTGTTTACATATGACATTCCACTGAGCAGCTGCATGTATGGCCAAAACCTTGCTCCATGGCCCAAAATAGTGGATGGTTTTATCATAGCTCTCTATCCCGGGGGGGCCACTTACATTGACGAGTGGATACCATGCGCGACCAAAAAAACACGTAAAAAGGATGTCTTTTTCACGATAGGGCACGTTACGTACGTAACGTGATAAGGGTGTCAAAAACACAAAAATAATGAAAAAAGGGTATCTATTTCGCTAGGAAAATTACGTGTTTAGGGTCGAATTCGCGGGGATGATAAAACAAAATTAAAATGTTTTAAAAAGGATGTCCTTTTTGCCCCAATACTTCGTGTTTAGAGTCCGATTTGCACGAGGTGTAGAAGGTGGGGTCGTACTAAACCAAATAAGGTAAAGCCGACGACCGAAGGATCCGTAACAATAAAACATTCCTGTACTTGTTTAGGGGTTCATTTCAGGGAACATTTGCCAAGAGTATCGTTTTGTTTCCAATACTTGTTAAGGGTAGGGTTTCACACGCCAATACTTGTTAAGGGGTGCATTTTCAGAATATGGAAATTACGTGTTTAGGGTGCTTTTCGAGACCCCATGGTCGCGCATGGTATCCACTCGTGAATGGAAGTGCCCCCCCCCCCCCGGGCTCTCTATATATATTCAATTCAATTCAATCTTTATTTCGCAAATAGGATAAAAATACAAGGAAACATCAAATAATGTGATTAGATAATAAAAATAAATTGCGTGGCTTCCCATGAAGGTAATAAGAAACATGTGAGGCTCGCCAAAACATAGTAAAAACAAAACAACATTAATACAAAACAGAATATCATATCATTATTTATAGTTAATAGTGTATATAAAAAGGAGAAAAAAACACGAGTTGAGGGGGGTAGATACGTTACAAGTATGCATTGATATCATGTGTGAGAATTAATAATAATTTACTAGAAAATTTGAATACTGTTTTCTAAAAGAATATATAAATTGTGAATTAGTTATTATTTGGGGAATCTCATTCCATTGTCACGGTTTGGGACCTACATAACTCAGCTTCGTGACTATAGACCTAATAGACCATAAATGAAATTTATTGGAAGAACGGGTATTATGGTTTATGAACTTGATTATTGCATTGAAAAAGATCTGAAAACTACATGGGTAACAACTACCTCTTCTTGAACTTATAGATAAATATTGTGAGTTCTCGCTTATTAAATAAAGGTGCGGATGGTGCTATTAGAATAGGTAATTATTCTTAAACATTTCTTTTGAATATTGAGTCCAATTCATATGAGGTTACATTGGTATTGCAATATTTTAAATAAGAGAAAATCATGGAATGGTATAAAGTTATCAGATTTTTATGAAGCAAACTAAGCTTAAGTTTGTAAATTAAACCAGTATTCCTTAAAACATTTATCATAATTACTTAAAACCCAAAATATCAAACTAAAAAACACCATTCTCATAAAATTCAGAACTTAAATATTAAATATGATAGTTTACAAAATGAAAATCTTAAATTTCACGATTGTAAGTTTGTAAACTATCATACTTTTAATCAAACAGGATAGCTATGTTTTATTTTGTTCCTGTTTGGAATTAACTTCTAACCATAGTTTCTTGATTGGACCTTGTATTTGTAGTCACTTCTCCATGCTACTGTATTCAACCTGTTTTACTGTTATGTTAGCTCAGTTTGATATTAATTAGCCTTAATTAGCCTTGTGTAAGTTGTCATGCCCAGCAACATTCGTTCACCTTTGTATTAAAAGTGTTTTTATGCCAGCCATAATATATGATAATCAGGTACTTTCAAACTCAAAAGTATGCTGAATGAAAATGTTGGCAATTTTTTTATATAAACCTAAATCGGATCTATTTGATTTAAATCAGATTTTTTTAAATTTCAATCTGATTTTTTCTAACAAATTTTTTTAACAAAGTGCAAACACCCAAAATATAACCCTTCACACTGACATCAATTTTAAAATTATGCATTTCACCACCAAAATTATTCTTAACTATTTCATAATCAAATCCAGTCAAAATATAATTTTTAGAAAATATTAAAGCCATAAAGAAGCTGACATTTTCTGCTGTGTCTAAAGTACATGTAGAGAGCTTCTACTTATTGGTTCAAAGGAACTGTCTTGGTACAGCTAATGCTGCAAACATGCAAAGTTGGTGCTCATTTTCAAAGCTCTTGGTATTTAATGAGGATCAGTTTATTTGGAAGAATTCCATGACTCAGAGATTCAAGTTCTCCAAAGAGATATATTTTTTAAATTTTATTTTCAGGTCAAGGATTGAAGATCATACATGTTAAAGAAAACTGCATTTATCTTTTGTTTGTTTCAACCCCAAGTTGTTCTTTTAGCCACAGTTGGAACGACTGTTTCAAAGCATTGGCTTTCAAAGCTTTGATCGACTGCATTTATTTTTGTTTGTATCAACCTTAAAGGAATGGACCGGGCTGAAAATATTCAGATCTAAATAAATAGAGTAAAATGATGAAAATTTCACCAAAATTGGATGACAAATAACAAAGTTATTGTATTTTAAAGTTTATCAGTATTTTGTGAAAACAGTTATATTTACATCGTCATGAATGTTCATTTGGTGGGTTGATGATGTCACATCCCCTCTTTCCTTTTTCTTATAACATGAAATCATAATTGTTTCATTTTTTTTTATACATGTGTAAATAATGTGTCTCCATTATGATGAAATAAGTTGCGGCAATAAATAACTAATGTACTTAATTAGTTGCCAATTCAATTGTTTTTAGTTCTTGGTAAATTCCTTTTTAATAAACGTAATTTCACATAATCATAATCAAAAGAACAAGTGGAGCTATGCCATCATAAGCCCAACTAACGGATATTCATGAAGACATGCCTAGAAATGTTTTACCGGAATAATCGAAAAGAAATCTTTAAAATTCAATAACTTTGTTATTTGTTATCCGATTTTGATCAAATTTCAGTATTTTACTTTGTGAATTTTACTTTATTTATTGATACATGTATCATAATTTCTCCAGCCTGGACAATTCCTTTAAGTTCTTCTTTGAGCCATAGTTGGAACTATTTGACTGTTTCAAAGCATTGGCTTGCAAAGTTTTGACAAACTTGCAAGTTGATTTAAATGATTTCGTTTACAATAAACTGGAAAACTAGTATTTTAGCAGCAGTTTTGCTAAAATAAGAAAACGGGTTCCCTTATACTACTGTGTCGGCCTATTTATTTGAATACAGGAACATGTAAAGGAATAGCAGGGGCGGATCCAGCTTTCGCCAATAGGGGGGGGCCGAAAAATATTTTCATCAACATTTTTCTAGATTGGCCGCTATAATCTGATTTTTTGTTGGTTTTTCAGGGGGTAGTCCTAACTAAAGACTGAAGTTTTAAGTATATGTTAATTTTTATTGTTATAAACAAGATAAGGTATCTCATGTGGTCTCAATATATAATGCGAGCGCAAGCGCGAGCTTAAATTCTTTGATATTTTATGTTTATAGACTTGAAGTTTCTGAGGAGATTTTATAATCATGAAAAAAATATAAGTATCCAAATGAACAATAACGTGAAAAGGGACTCAATTAGGACCGTTTTTTAGTGATTAATGAAGAGGAAACAAGTATCACCAATTAAATAATGAGAGTGCGAAGCGCGAGCTCAAAAATTTTGATATTCCGACCTGAAAACTGGACAGTCTAAGCGCGTTTTTATTCAAATAAAGAACAAGCTGTGTGTCTCAAACAATTAAATGCGAGTGCGAAGCACGAGCTTAATTTTTTGATATACTGACATGATAAAGGAGCATTTTGAAAAATTTTGGTAAGAATTTCCAAAGAGGATAGGTAAGTCACAAATCAAACAATGCGAGCGCGCAGCGGGAGCTGAAAATTTTGATATATATAAACAATTTGTGTAAATCAAACAAAATAATGAAAGCTTGATGTGCGAGCTAAAATATTGTATGCAAATTGATTTCAGAACTGGATATATAAGTGCCATTTAATCCTCTTGAATGGGATTCATTACACAGGCAATGCGAGCGCGAAGCGCGAGCGAATTTTTTTATATAAAGTCTATTTTCCAATTCTTCCCCTCACCTTTTTCTTGTTTCCCTTCGGCCGGGATCGGGCCGGCCGTTACGAGGCTGTAAATTACACCTCATGGGTATGATACCTCTTTCTTACTTTTATTTCTGTACACTTTTTCTGCAGGTTGTCAAAAAATAGGGGGGGGCCGGGGCCGGCTCGGCCCCCTCCTGGATCCGCGCCTGAATAGAAATGTTAAAATATCGGTGTATTGGGTAAGCAGGGACGTTGCCGATTTTTACTTTTATTGTACTCAATTCAAAATATTCACTTAAAAATGTACAAACATAAATCATTTTGGCAAAGGGCACTAAAATGTATAGTTGTTATGATTTAGTCATGTTAGTGCCCTTTGCCAAGAACATTCATACATATTTTAAAATAAATGTACATGTACTTTAATAATTACTGAACCTTTTTCAGTGAACTGGCTGAATGAAGCACAATCCTACTCAGAATGTCTGAACAGGCTTTTTCTAGTATAGGATCCATGGTTATAACCCATCCTGGCAAAACTCTATCATGTTGAGATTCAGCCTAATAAGTTCAGAGTTCCTTTACTTTCTTGAAAACTGCCCTCTAAAACACTTTTGAATTTTGACATAAAGAAACAAGAAATTTGTTTTACTATTAACAAAGTCTACTCATACATACAAGTTGAGTAGGGGTCGCATATAATGTAGGCTACATGTTCATCTTTGGTTTTGCAAGATTGACTTGATTTCATTGATTTGATTTCAATTGTTCTGAGTAGATATGAAGGATTTATTCCTGTTCTCATGATATAAAGTTGGTAAAATCTTTCTCTTTTTAATTTAAAAAGTAAAACTGCCACAAACAATAAAAAATCCCAAATAATTTGTACATGTTTCAATGGAAGTGATTTAAAGGAAAAGTCATGCACCCCAACAAAAAGCTGCTTTGAATAGTAAGAGAAAATCAGACAAGCATAACGCTGAAAATTTCATCAAAATCCGATCTAAAAGAAGAAAGTAAGTAAAGTTTAAAATTTTTGCTTAATTTCACAAAACCGTGGTTATATGCAAATCCTTGTCGGTATGCAAATTAGGGCGATGACATCACTCATTTTTTTTTTTGTATTTTATTATGTGAAATATGAAATATTTTTATGAAAAAAAATCATTCCTCCCTGACCATGTGGGATTACATTGTTTTAACATTTTGTAGTTCAAACAAGAGGGTCCTATTTGTTAAATTCGTAAAAATTGAAATGTTGTATAATTCAAACAGTAAAGTGAGTGACATCATCGACTCTCTAATTTTCATATCACTGAATTGTCATTATAACTGGGGGCCGTTTCATAAAGCTGTTCACAAGTTAAGAGCGACTTAAAGAACGACTGGTGAACACTTCTTACGCGATAAACCATCGCCAATGTATATACAATTTACCACAAGAAAGGATCTCAAATCGTTCTTAAAGTCGCTCTTAACTTACGAACAGCTTTATAAAACACCCATCTGTTTTGTGAAAAATAAGCGAAACTTTAAAATGTTATCATAAACTATTTTACATCCGATTTTGATGTAGTTTCCAGCGTTATTCTTGTTTGATTTTTCTCTATGTTTATTCAATTAAACTCTTTTTTTTTCTGGGGTGGATATGACCTTTAAATCAATGATTTGAAAAAAATGATCACAGTGATTTAAATCGCGATTTAAATCGCGATTAAAATCAATGTGATTTAAATCAGCCAATCCTGCTGAATGAACTGAATATGAAAACAATTAGCTTTGTCAACACATGCAATGTCGATGCCAAAGATGTGAAAGTTGCATATTGGTATGCCCGGGAGCTATATGCCTTGATGCTTTACTCATTAGTGCAAACTGCTTACATGTACTATGCCCCATTGCTTTGAAGGATAATTATTTTGTTTCAAAATATTAATTTGTTGGATTTGAATTGTGGAAAGTAGGTAATTTTTTGTTGTTGTCTGTTAAATATGTGCTTACCAGTTATATTGGCTGTAGTGCACTAGCGTACCTACGGGGGGGGGGCAATCTGCCCCCCCCCCCGACGAGCCACAACCCATACAAAAGACATATCCCTGCCCCCCCCCCCCTGACGAGCTTGAAAGACCTTTATTGCCCCCCCCCCTGACAAACTTGAAGGCCTTTTTCTTTTTTTTTGCATGTCAATATTTTTTCTGGTACGAAAACCTTTATTTTCGATTGAGGACCTTTTCTTTCTTTTTTTTTTTGCTTGTCAAAGTTTTTGGCGGGCAAATTTTCCCCTCCTGTGGAAAATCCTAGGTACGCCACTGCTGTAGTGTATGCTACTTATTCTAAAAAAAAAATGCATTTCATAGGCGGATCCAGGGTGGGCCCGAGGTGTCCGGTGTGATGATGAACAGTGTATATTTCAGGGGCCGTGGAAATGGTTTTCAAAGTAGGGGGGGGGGGGGGGCTGATGACGCAAAAAATCACAATCATATGGTCATTTTTACGATTATGTACACGGCTTTGAAAGTGGGGTCACCCCCCCCCCCCCCCGCTTCCGCGGCCCCTGTATTTCATGTGCAATGGGGATGTCTGAATCTCATCTGTAAATGAAATATATATAATTTATCTTTATTTGATATTAGCCATAAAACAAAACATCAAAACATTCACAATAGGCTTAATGAAGAAGGAAACATTGAAGTCGAAAGAATAGAATTATAAAGAAAATGTGAAACTAAATGCTAATGGCAGGGCAAACAAAACTTAATTTATTAAGATGTAAGAAGAAGGAACGGAAAAGAAGAAAAGAGACAAAGAGAAAGAGAAAGAAAAGATAACTAGAAGGAAAGGAAGGGGAAGAAATAAAGAGGGTATAAGAAAGGAGAACAAGTCATGTCTTATGTGAGTAGTACATAAGGTTAATGTTGCACGCTAAAATTTAATATAATTTCTTATTTTGTACTTTAGAAAACGGTTTGGTTCATTAAAGGTCAAGTCTACCTCAGAAAAATGTTGATTTGAATCAATAGAGAAAGATCAGACAAGCACAATGCTGAAAATTTCATCAAAATCGGATGTAAAATAAGAAAGTTATGACATTTCCAAGTTTCGCTTATTTTTAACAAAATAGTTATATGAACGAGCCAGTTACATCCAAATGAGAGAGTCGATGATGTCACTCAATCAATATTTCTTTTGTTTTTTATTGTTTGAATTACACAATATTTCAATTTTTACGAATTTGATGATTAGGACCTCTTTGCCTGAAGCATAAAATGTTAAACGTGTTCAGGGAGGAATGAAACTTCATTTCACCATGACAATGACAAGAAAATAAAAATATTTCACATTTCATATAATAAAATACAAAAGAAATAGTGAGTGAGTGATGTCATCAGTTCCCTCATTTGCATACCGACCGAGATGTGCATATCAAACTGTTTTGTGAAATCATGGACCTATAATAGGTCCATGGTGAAATGAAGCGAAACTTTTAAATGTCATAACTTTCTTATTTTACATCCGATTTTGATGAAATTTTCAGTGTTATGCTTGTTGAATTTTTCTCTTTTTATTCAAATCAAGTTTTGTTGGGGTGGACTTGTCCTTTAATCAATCAGTTCCATTATATTGTAGAAATGATAAAGATACACGTAGGATGATAAATAACATTAAAAAAAACAGGACATTGGAGGAAAGGAAGAAGAATGAGAGAGCAAATGAAATAAAAATGAAAATAAAATTAGAAAAAATAAGAAAAGAGGAGGAAGGGAAAGAATGAAAGAAAGAAAGAGAGAGAGAGAGAAAGAGATAAAAATGAAAAAAAAGGAAGGAAAAAATGAATGAATGAAAGAAAGAAAAAGGAAGAAAGGAAAGGAAAGAAAGGAAGATATAAAGAGAAAAAGAAGAGAGAAAAAAGAAAGAAAACAAAAGAGAAGAAAAGAGGAAAAGAAAAAAAAATCAAGAAGAATGAAAAGAGGAAAAAAGAAAAAAAGGAAAGAAAGGAAGAGAAAGAAAGAAAAAGAAAAGGTTTATTCCATGTCACTTATAAAAGACCCGGGGGGGGGGGGTGATCAGGGCATCTTCTACACATTCATATACTGTATTAGTTCCATACACGTTCCTTGCTGTAACAAAAAATGTTTCAAAATATGCCCTATGCTATTATAACCATGAGCTATTACAGACTTTGGTATCATCATGGACCTATCATCCAAACCATTCCATCTCCTGACTACTCAAGTACATTCATATATGTATCTATGCATGTATATGGATCCTATGTGTATGTAGCAAGCCCCAAAAGTGAAAGAGGAGTATACCCAAGATAAGAAATGGTCAGAACAGCTGGATCCTAATCCCTCTCTTGCCCCTACTTCCACAAATCTGCTGTCAATCATGGTATCTACTGGCAACGGAGGGTTTCAGCAAGCTCCGCCTTGTGTACACGTTTCGTGTACATTGGTCAAACATGTTGTAGACCCAGATCTGCAGGCTCTAGTAGACCTAGTCTGCTATGCAGACTCCTTGAATCAGCTGTGATACACACACTGCAGATGTGGGTCTACAGATCTGCAGGCTCTAGTAGACCTAGTCTGCTATGCAGACTCCTTGAATCAGCTGTGATACACACACTGCAGATGTGGGTCTACAGTTGTAGACTAATCCTGCAACGGTTGCATCATGGACCTACTAAAAACACCTTTTCGATAATTAATATCAGAATTGCTTAATTTACACTTGTTAGTTTCAATCTCATGTTAATTTCAAGGAATAGGGGTTCGCAAATACTATCTCATGTAGGATAATGACATCATTGGCATCTGGATTCATTTATTGTAGCCATGCCTTACTAAATCGCACTTTACATCATTCTAAAAAACATACCTCCTGATTATCCAATTAAGCGTTAACACATACCACATAAAATACGGTATCAATTATTTGGGAGAAGATACTCTTTCAGGCCATATATAATAATTACGTGATTATGATTTTCCTCAAATTGGGGATTTGAGAGGTTTTTTTTTTTTACTAACACGGTATAGTACACTGGTCAGGGTTTATTTCGTGCCACCCCCCCCCCCTAATTTGAGGAGACGCCTCCAGGACTTTTAACCATCTACATTCTGTGAAATCAATAAACAATTTCCATCAAACGGATGTCTTGAATGCTACTAAGTACCTTGCAAGACGTGAGTTTCCGCCATATTTTCATCTTTACGTGCAAGCGGGTCCCTTTGCTTCAACCCGGCGCCGGTTTCAACGAACCCTCTCCAAGTGCAAACTCGAAATTCGTCTCTCTCTGGATTGGAGTCTGCGAGGAAATATCTTGGTCAAGAAGAGTATGACGTCATCGTGGATGGAGGAGTGTGACTGGTGCATAGAGAGCTGGCTACACTATCACCATCACTCTTCGTCTACGGCAGATCCAATGTAGCAGTCAGTTAAAACCTTAGGGAAATCAGAATGAACAAAAAACATATCATCGTCTGAAAAATGTAAGCTGTTTATTGAAACGAACCATGAATGTAACAGATCTCACCATCCTATATAAAAAAGAGCAAACTTTCAGGTTACGATAATCAAACTTATGTGGCAACCCCCCCCCCCCTTGTTTTTTTAAAGAAAATTTTCAGAATAAGCAGGGACTACGGAACCGAGGGCCGTTTTTTAGTGAACATGTTCAAAAAAGGCAAAATAGACAATTTGATTGTGATTTTCTACATGGTCACCACCCCCTTCTAATTTCGGCTCAGCACCCCCACTTTCAAAATCGTTCTGCATCCCCTTTAAAGCAATACGCAACTTTAAAGTTTTTGCGAAGTATAGTCCATAATATTGAATATAAGAAATTCTAACATTATTTATTAATGAAAATTGAATAGAATTGCATAAATCGTAGAAATTTACCTGAAAGAAACATTTTTTAAACATGTTTTCAGACAAATCGAAACAACACATAATGACCGATCGATTCAATGTATAATTGACAAATAATTGTAAAAAACTTACGATATCATTAACAAAATCAAATGCGTTTGAGTATTTTTCGAGAGGAAGATCACAACGAAGCGAAAAACATCTTCCATGGTCAAAATACTCGGCGACATGTATCAGACAAAGGGAACCGCCTTTTTCACGACCAAGAAAAATAAAAGGGAAAGAAAAGGAAAGAGAGGGGGGTGAAATGTGATATTATTGTCTGAATATTACGTTAAAATCTATCACGAAATTTTTGTTGGCTCGCTTCGCTCGCACTTTTTTTTTTTAAAATACAGTACGTGATACACCATATCTAGCCCCCTCATTTTTGGGGCTCATTACGCCACTGAACAGTACAGAATATACGATTGCCGATTATAGTTATTGCATATTTTGAGAGGAACGCACCTGAGCTGAGCGGTGTCCTCGCTGAAGTACACGCATCCATTTAAAGGCGGTTAGACAAAATGAGGATTATCGGCAAGGAACAAGCACCATTAAATGTGCATAACTGAAACGGTATGAGAAGTGTTTTTGCAATAAAAACCTCATTACCGTAATGGAAAATAGATGGAGAAGTTCTAAAGTGCTCAAATACGAGGCCGATATAGTCAATCTGCAGTCACCTTAATATCCCCGTCTGAAAAATAATGCATGCCTCTCGTTCTCGGTCGTTTGCTTCAAGACTGTTTAACCTTTTTGTATGGATTCTACCTCTGAGCAGGAAAGATTCTACACAATTCAGAATAAATGAAATAGCGCTTATTAAACCACATGGAGAGATGAGCCGATGAAACAATATGCACTATAATAAGGTACTTCCAGATATATTTTATCGATAAAGACAGTATTTGAGGAAAGTGGACTAAAATTAGGTACTAATGAAAAACCAACACAAGCGGGCAAGAAAATAATAAGCCTGGGGTAGATTTATGAACAGCCAGAATGAGTGCCAATATCGCGAGACTTCAAAGTCTTCAGTGCGTCTTGGAAGCGTCTTAGAAGCGTCTTGAAAGCGTCTCGAATACGTTGAGGAGAAGTCGCCCTTAGTCATACCAATGAGATAGAGGTGATATCTCCTTGGTCAAACCCTGCTGGTAAAACCCCCGTCACACTAGAGGCGGAATGAGCCGGAATGCCGTCGGAATGAAAATTCTTGGTACATTCCTGGATATTCGAAGCGCATTCTAAAAATTCTGACTGCATTCTGAGTGCATTCCAGACATTCGGGTCCATTCTTGTGACCGGTCCGAATGTTTTGCTCGTGTTCAAAACTTTCGAAGTGCATTCGAAGTGGAGAAATATCGAACGACATTCGAAGTGCATTTTGACTGCTCTCTGACTGCATTCTACATATTCTTACGACATTCTAACAGCATTCTTAATATTCTTCCTGTGTTCCGACTGTATTCGAGCTGCATTCGACAGTCAATACACCCGGAATGTGCAAGAATCATTCGAGACGGGATCAAAGGAAGTTCTAAGTATTTGAACGACATTTTTGCAAAAGTAGTGAAAATTTCAAATTCCCTCCCGAATGTGGCACGAATTTTGAAAGTTCTTCATTCCGGCTGGTTCTGCTCGATTCCTGCTGATTCCGAATAAGTGTGACGGGGGTATAAAGACAGTGTCACCCGGTTTACGATTCTTGGTTACTATGTGTGTGCTTGTTTTTTTTTAAAGGAGTTCTGTGCTTTGAATGTTCTCATTTAAAACAAAAAGTGTGTATGCCCACGTAGTACGTAAAGTCATATTCGAATACCATGCACATGTAAACGCTTAACACGAGCTTGATTGACGTAACAACACGTTTACCGATATAGAAGAAACGAATGCATCCGTTGTAGTTGATTTTTTTTCGTTGTCTGTGTTGTATGTTAAGTGTAGAACGAGATCGTTCCGTCAGTTGTGAAATGCGTACATAGGCCTAAAGAGGTATTATTCTTAACATTATTATGCCTTGAATAAAAACAATTTGATATGCATGTAATAAGAACGTTTTTAGTCTACAGGAAGGATACAGCATTTTGAAGGTATAGAGTTGAACGTGTCATGCATGATTCAGTGACACTAACTCACGACAATACGAATGGGTGTTTTTCTTAATCACATTCCCGTGAACGCCTTCGCATCGTGGTTTCCATGGAAACACGACGAAATAACAGTTATGGAGGAAACTACAACTGAGAAAATTGGCAAGTACGTCCAAACGGTTTAGCAATTAAGAACAAGAAATTGAAAGGGATGACATAACAAGAAGTTTCCACTGCAACGAGATGCGTTTTAAGATCGAACCATGATGTAGGGCATCATACACATTATAGCATCCGTAATGGTTTCCTCTGTCGGGTATTTAATACACTACTTGATTGTCTTTTTTTCTGTTTCCCCCACCCCCTTCCATACATGTATACTGAATGTATCTCTGCAATACTTTGGCCATTGTTTCATCATGGAGCTAAAAGCTCCATGGTATCATCAGAGCTCCATGTACAGAATGTCGCCCATATGCTCATAAATTTGATTGAAACGTTTTAATTTTAGAAAATGCTCAGAAACATCCGTCTCGAAAAAGTCCCTTTTAACCAGACTTCAGATGAAATTGATAACGCATAATGAGGTGCCTGGAAATAAGTTACATCATTCAACTGTTAAGAATCATGGGATTTCAATACTCGGAATGCTAAGATCAGTCGTTGCTAGGAAACAGCCAGCACTATCCACATTTACTGAACAATGTTCATTGTTATTATACATTAATATTTCATCGTGTTGATGTAATACAATGAATATAATAATTCTCATTGCTATTATACATAAATATTTCATCGTGTTGATGTAATACAATGAATATATAATACCTGTCGCTGCCTGTTCACTTGACCTCTTTAGTTCAACAATTTTGCAATAAATACCAAGGTAACAGTAGTTACAATAAAAATCGATCGTTTTTACTAAATGAAACTGTCACACGAAATCAAAATACGCATGATTTGATTTAAAATTCAATATCAGATTTCAAATTAATATTGGAAATATGTTTGAATACGCTTTTTTATATCCAGTGATTGATTGTTAAAGACTGTAAACCGTGGAGGTGATCCCGGGGAACGGGGACATGTCGTACCCCCACCCCTCGAATATTCCATTTGTGCAGCAGCCTAGGGGAGATCGTCTCCTCCCCCCCCCCCCCACCCCCTCACTTCCTCTACCCTTAGAGGGACCGAACATCTCACCAAATAGCCGCACATGTTGTTTCAAGCGAGTTTATTGTCTCATGTCGAATATTTATTTCTTTTGAATTCGAAATTAGGAAAATGGTCTGTTGCTGCTGTATATTTGTCGTCATAACTGGGCACATGTTAAAAGAGGCCTCTGCATAAAGACAAGAAAATACCTAGAACCCGCACCAGGTCGGCAAGGTGATGACACAAATCATCATAATTGACCGAGTAGCTATCTTAATTTCTCCAGGAATCTCGCATCACGTGAGACATTTGAAAGTCTAGTAAAACATTTGAAGTTTCTTATGCAGGTTGGGAAGGAGGCAACAGTTTGACAAAATGTTGCATTTAAATGTTACCTGTAGGGCACACATCACTCGCATTCGCGTCGCGGGAATTTCGGAGAAAAGAGAAAACGGATTGCTCTCTCTCTTTCTCTCTCGATCTCACCAACACGACGAAGATCTAACACTGTTTTCATGACCCCTTTACACCGGAGAAAGTTCCCGTTACTTTGTGAATTGTCAGATAGATGCTACGTCCATGTCACGACCTTGCCACGTCCTTGCAACGTCCGTATAGTGGGTTGGCGATATTCACACGGCTTTCATGCGGCATCGATATCGGCTCCGCTGGCGCCATGTCTTCGCTACGTCAGTGCAGATTGGGACTTAGACGTAAGGACATCTGGATAGTCAGTATGTCCTGACAATATCTTTACTGCGTCATTACAATACACTGCCCAGATGGCGCTACGTGGGATTTGGACACGTAGCAGAAAGTCTCTAAAAGTCATAAAGACTTTGACACGTCCTTAAGCCCCAGTCACATATAGACACGGATCCTCACGGATCAACACGGCAATGCCGGCATGATCCGGGGAGGTCCGGGATCGTTTTGCCACGGATTAAACGTCGACGAGCGTTGATGACGGCACACGGCATCTTCACAAGGATCTACACGGGCCAGCACGTCAGCTACACGGATCTACACGTCAGCAACACGGACCAACACGTCAGCTACACGGACCAACACGTCAGCAACACGGACCAACACGTCAGCTACACGGACCAACACGTCAGCTATATTCACCAGCACGGCAAATGAAAATCTGCTCATAAAAATGAGCTGATTTTTGTTTTATTTATTTCATTTCTTTTCTCATCCTTGTCGCAACATCGTAATTGTTTTCTGAGTGAATTAAAAAAAATATATAAAAACTCCAAACTTTCTAAACCAGTAAATACGCTGTTTTATTTTAAAACAGTAAACACAGTTTACTGTTTTTACAGTAGTTGTTAAGTACTTGAAATCTTAAACAACAAATGTCAATTTTGAATATTAAGCATATATGTTTATGTCAACTGTTTAACAACTACTGAAAAGTTCATAAAGTAAACAGCGTTGTATAACATTGATGGGGAAAAAAGAAGACGGACTGCCAAGGATACTCCAGGCAGCTACATGGACTCACACGGCATGCAACTACACGGATCTACACGTCAGCAACATGGACCAACACGTCAGCTACACGGACCATCCCGGATTGCTTGTCTAGCCGGCAGTCCACGGATGACGCCGGATGTTTTTGACAGTCAAAAACTGCCGTGTTGGCCTCCCGGACGTTCAAGGACCAACACGGACCACCAAGGACCTCCAAGGATGCCCAAGGCGCCAACACGGATCTCTCCCCGGACCACCACGGATCAGATCCGGGATGGTCCGGGGTGGTCCGGGATCTATATGTGACTGGGCTTTAACAGTTCTCAATGCGCTCCCGCAGGTTGTAGCAGTTCCTACTGCGTCATGGTAATTTCCTTTGACGAAGCTCAAACTGCATTGGTGTATCGTCGAACTGTGTTTGGGGTATTAGACAATTAAACACATTATTCTTAAGTCACAAAACCATCAAGCAATGTGTCCAAGACTCATTTTTTTAATCGGATCATCTACATCTCCTCTCCTTGATCGTCAACAGGTAGCAAAGAATACGCAGAAACATCGGAAACATGTCGATATTTTTAAAATCAAATTTTTAAGCATAATGACAATGAAAATGGGCACAACTTTAAAGAAAGCGATTCGAAACACCTAGTAAATTTTCGATGAGCTTCTCTAAAAATAACTGTCCCTATAGTAAATTGCATTACGTCACACGTAACGATTACTACAATGTCATGACAAGGATGTTCGTGTTTGCAGATAAAACATGTTAGAAACAATGTATACAGCAATCAAGATTATTCAGGCACCTCCAGTGTATGTCCCCGTTCAGACAAGGGAGTTCTCGTTTTGATAGGCCCTTATGACGTATGGATACAGGACAATGTCGGACTTTTTTCGCGTTTGATCATTAAAATGATAGTCATTTCAATAAACATGGCATATTACATTACCGAGTCGTTACGTCGGAAAAATTATCGTGAATAGGGTCATTTCGTCTGAATAGTCATAGGTATCAACTTCTCGTTTATATTAATACATAGGCCTACATAATCGTAATAATATATAGTATACAAGGTGATGCATCTGAAAGCAGTTTGAGTTGACCAATAACAAACTATCAGCTTATCACAATTAAAAGACTTGTCAGAACTGGACGACTTGCAGACGTACGTTACGACAAGCCATTTTATCATGTAACCCTGATTCTCGATAATTGAACAAGATATCATTTTGTCAATATTATTCAAGAAATCCTTTTTTTGTGTGTCGTCAATAAACATGATAAATGGTAATTACGAATAACACCATAATTGGAATAACATTATTGATATGTAGAATTGATTTCTTGATATGAAACAGATGTTTAAGTTTTTTTAAAAATGCCTGCCATACGCATACGTACTGTTTGGACACTTCCTTAACATGTAACAATCTAGTTTGCGTGTATTTTCTTTATCAGAAATGATATAGAACCTAAACCTTTCAAATCATGGGGCTTCCAACACAATCAGTGGTCATGTTTGAAAAAGGAATTTATCGATACAAACTATATGGCCTTTCTGCTCAATCCAGTTCAATTCAATTCAAAGTTTATTAAAAACATGAGTCGCTGCCAAATGGCTGAATTGGTCAAGTATACAAAATACAAACAATGAATAGAATCATTACATATTTCACACATAAAGAAACAGTAACATTTGTCAATACCGAGATAAGAAATATGTATGCCTATGTAGTTGATAAGGCAAGACTACTTACGCAGTGAAAATGAATTTACATAATACATGAGGAAGTGGTAAAATAAACAATAAAAACAAATAAGGCAAGTTGTAAAAGCTCATTAATATTCCGATTGAAAATGAAACAAATGGCGTTCTGGTCATAAAATAGTTTCGACGAGTATGTTTGAGAAAACAAATATTGGTATTTAATGGAAGGGCTGCTAAACAAACGGGGGGGGGGGGGGGATTGACATAAACTCCTCATGTGTAACATAATCAAATTTTATCATTTGAACAGAAGTTTAAAAATTGCCAGCCATAGCAACAATGATGCGAGCTGGAATCTTAAAGGAGAATGAAACTCTTGGAGCAAGTTAGCTTTTGTGAAAGCAGAAAAATCAAAGAATAAGATCAACAAAAGTTTGAGTAAAATAGGACTAGCAATAGAAGAGTTATGAGCATTTGAATGTCGAGATCACTAATGCTATGGAGATCCTCCCATTGGCAATGCGACCAAGATCTATGATGTCACAGATGAACAACTCTCCCCTTTTGGACACTGAAAATATACCCCAAAACTTCTCTTTTTGCTCATTCTAATCATATGACAAACGATTCATCAATGATATAATGTTGTGAAACCTCTGTACTTGTCCTCTCATATAAAGAGAACACCTCACCTTGTGATAGACTCTATAAAAGTGAGAATATAAGTGAAATAAGTACTAAAGTAATGAGGGAGTTGTACGTGTGTGACATCACAGATCTTGGTCGCATTGCCAATGGGAGGATCTACATGGCATTAGTGATCTCAATATTCTAATGTTAATAACTTTCTTATTATTCATTCAATCTTCCTCAAACTTTCAACAATATGTTTCTTTGATTTTTCTCTTTGATATGGATTCAGCTGGTTTCAAGGGTTTCATTCTCCTTTAAATGAGTTCACAGGAACGAGACATCCATAAATCTTTAACACTTTAAACATGTTAAAACACTTAAAATTTACCACAGCTGTTCCGGAATATTCTCGCCACTTATGAACATTATGAAGATTTTGGACCTAATACTAACGAACTTGAAACGATTGATTGCACTATACGGTATCTCAAACAGTAGTAAACCAGGAGGAAATGTTTTCATTCCATTGACAAAAAAAATAAGTGAGGGGGTACCGAACAAAATTGATAGAATTTGATCTTCAAAAGAAAAGCCCGAAGCATGACGTTCATCCCCAAAAAATACAGACGGACAGACGTCAAATCTGGAGCAGACAATTTCGACCAATCCCTCCCCCCTCCCGGCCCCCTCCCCATAATGTCGACCCCCATCCCCAACCCTTCCCAAGAACAGCGACAGTAAAATCTGGTAGCCAACACTTTGACTGTTGACCTGGTAAGGTTATCTAAAAGTCGGTCGGTAAATTTGGCCTTCAAGTTCATATCCTTAGTCCTTGACTTCAACTTCCGCTTGATACGTCCTTCAACCAACACAGGTCTTGTATATGATTATGTGCAGCATGGGGAGGGTATCAACCTACAGTCGATATCAGTTATAAGATTATTGATAAATTCTATGGTACAGAATCAGCTTTTAGATATCAAAGTTATCAATTTTAAGACCCCGACACTCAAGCAGTCAAGTGAACAAAAATTATTTATAAAATGGACATTCGATTTTGTTTCTTATCCATCGACCATGTCGACACAATGTGTTTTTGTTTTTGTTATCTTTCTGCGATCGCTCATATGGGGTTTTCTATTAAGAGAACCAGAAAGCAAATAGATAATAATCAATTCTTTTGATTAAAAAGATAAAGGCCTAGACTCTTTTTAAAAATTTTTGACATTATTTTTGTTAATGCATAAATGCCTATAATGCCCGTGGGTTTCTATTTGTTGTAAAATGCTCTGCAACGGCCTCTTCTTGGCCTTATCTTACACCCGAAAAAAAATATATATGGGAGAATCGGTCCTAAAACTCATGAAAGTACCACCCCCCCCCCCCCCCCCCAACATTCCCATTATGAAAAGGTGGAGAAATGTCCCATTAAACATGTAGAATGAACAGATAAATTGGAAATACAGTCAAAGCAGTGATGAATCTATAGACATCTAAGAGTTATTATTGTATAGCAAGGCTCAAGGGCAGAACACCTCTGTCCATCACCTATATATTATCATGATCAAAGGAAACGAACATATTGAGCTACAAGATCCCACTCAATAATCTTCCCCTTCCTTTCGAGCTTTTGAGTCATAATAGCCCTTCCTACAGTGGTCGATACAGCGATCAATAAATTGCAGCAGTGCACTGAAATAGCCACTGAACTCTGCTGAAGGGTTGGTGGACAATGGTGGACTTACGAAGCAACATATCAAGCCAAGCGACTTCCAAAGAAGTCTGGCTTTGGCCCACCCTACATAAGAATAACATGTAATTTCCAACGTGTCGTTGCTTTGATAAACGATTAGGTGCTATAGATAAATTATTAACCCATCTAGCCATAAATATACAACACGAAAGAGGCACTCCCTCCTCACCCATTGGTATCAACAGTAAATAAATTTCTGCGTCTTCAGATGTCTATCAATACCTCACAAGATTACAATCGATTTGTAGTGTCGTGGGAGGACACGGAGATGGGTTCGTACGAGTTCCTTGGTTTTTGTATCTCGAGGGAAATGTTGTATATGGAATATCCATGGAGATACCATGGAGTCAGAAGTTTGTGTCTCCATGCGTATACTTGCACATCTCCATGGTATATACCAGGGAATTCTCACAATTTCTCATTTATTTATAAAAATAAATGGTTGAACAATTCCCTAGCAGGCCTACCTGTATGCCCTGTGTGTGACTTTATCACTTAACAAAAAAAATGATATCTGGTTGTAAATTCTATAACAAACGTGAGGAAAATGAAGGGGTTTTTTATTTCAGGTAATTTTTTGTCTGATTTCAGAATAGGATATGTGTTACTTATGGTGAAAACTATGTTTTCCCCACAACGTACATCGTTCGACAAAAAATAGCTTTTCCCTAACGATGCCGTTAGATTATTATACAAATAATGAATGTGTATGCGTGCAATGGGAAGAATATTTTCATGAGATGAAAGATGTAAAGTTCCATTCAACGAGGCGTTAGCCGAGTTGAATGGAACTTTTAATCTTTCATCGAATGTAAATATTCTTTCCATTGCACAAATATTTACATTCATTATTTGTTTTATATAACTCATATAAGTTACAAAGTTTTTAAAAATGTAAAAAAAGGAATAAAAAGATAAAGATTAGGTTGGCCTATTTCCAGCAACTAATTTTTCTCTGATAATTGCTAGTCGGTGGATAACACCATGTATCGACAGCTCATCAGCCCTTTGCTTTCATGTTTGTGACGCGCATTGCTTCATGGATCTGAGTCGAGTGCGCACAGTCAGTTTGATCTGCGCTAACTTCATGCGCGCGAACACACACACACACACACATACACAATAAGTAGACATACACATGATTATACTGAGGGAGCGCTAGCGCGCGTACCGTGCAATGGGAAAATAAAAAATGCACGGTCACCGTGCAATGGAAAATTACAAAATGCACGCAGTAAAAAATGGACCAAATATTGAACACCTTTCAACCAATCAGATGGCAAGAATCTTCGTTTGAGTTATATAATAGAATATAAGCCACGCACGTCTTTGAATAATGAACAGCATTGGCAGTATATGAATGAAGGGCAGTTTCGTATTTCATAAGTCACTCCTTTGTTGATTAGGCTTGCGAAAAGATTGTCTGATCTTAAGATATCGACTCTATTTGAAACTGAAATCGCGATAGAAAAGTAGAAGGAAAACTCAAGTGCGATTCATTTCTATAGAAACAGCAGAGGAGTATGCACTACTGCCGAGTGAAGAATTATAAATGAGTGGGATTTTAAATTCTGCGTATTGCAAAGAACCCAGGTTGTTATTAATTAAAGGTTAACTATCAAAACTGGGTTTTACTTCATGATGTACGGAACAAGGAAATGTAAAAATAGAAAGAGGGATATAGGCATCAATTCCATATTTATCAGAACCAGGAGAGGAAGGAAATGGGGATTCAATGCCTGTATATCCAAGTGCGCGGGTGTGTTCTTGAAATGAAATAAAAATGTACAAACCCTTCAGTGGTTTCTTTGTTCCTTAAAGGAGAATGAAATCTTTGGAACAAGATAGCTTGTGTGAAAACAGAAAAATCAAAGAAACAGATCAACGAAAGTTTGAGAAAAATCGGACAAATAGTGAGAAAGTTATGAGCATTTGAATATTGCGATCACTAATGCTATGGAGATCCTCAAATTGACAATGCGACAAAGATGTGTGATGTCACTTGTGAACAACTCTCCCCATTACTTTAGTATATATTTCACTTAAATTGCCTCTTTTATCAGATCTATCAGTAGATCATGTGTTCTTTCTAGAGGAGGGCATGTACTAAAGGATACATCATGGATAAAGAGTTTGTATCACAATAAGAAAAAGCAAAAAGAGACATTTTGAGGGTATTTTATAGTCCATCAAAGGGAAAGTTGTTCACATGTGACATCACACATCCTTGTCGCATTGCCAATAGGAGGGTCTCCATAGCATTAGTGATTGCAATATTCAAATGCTCATAATTTTCTCATTATTTGTCCGATTTTTCTCAAACTTTCTTTGTTCTTATTCTTTGATTTTTCTGTTTCGACACACGCCTACATGTTCCAAAGGTTTCATTCCCCTTTAAGTCTATGATGAATCTTTCAAACTGATCTGAGGTTTATACGGGAATACAACTCGAGAACGATGATTTAGAACTAATTGGTAAAATTTCATCGTCAAAGAGTACATCTACCCTAAACGAAAATACAATTGGTATGATTATAGGCATAACTACCAGCCCCTTCCTCTATTCATATTTGTGTCCCTTATATATTTCCTTACACTGGTATTTTTGTCATACCACAGAGAGATAAAGTAGTAGACCTTATATGATAAGGTGCGTTAAGGGGCTTTCACAATTGCCCGTGCGATCGTTTGCGATCATTTGGTCACACTATTTGTTGCACAGAATCGCAACGGTTGTAAGCAGTCGTACCACCAATTGTGAAAGAGGCTTTAAACAAACCCGGGGATGTTTTAAAAATGTAAATCAGGGGTCATCTTACGGTTAAAAACTGAATAGACAAGAAAACAGTTGCATTAAATATAATTTGAGAGTATTGGATAGGTTTGTTACTCATCTAAAGCAGTCCAACGAAATCTCAGTTAGAAGCCATTCATGAAAAAGGAATGGAGTTCAGACATAGTACGCTGATAAGCTCAGATGCAAGAGTAATCTAAGGGAAAATGGGGACACTTCGCACTCATTCAGGACTCTGAAGTCTGAAGACTGACTAAATTTACAAAGCAAACACGAAATATTGTCATACCTTATATCAAATACATGCAAGTCGGCCCGCAAAAGCGCCGGTTGATATCCTCGGGCAGACTCATCGGATGCTGGTAGCTATCTGCTTCCACCTCGTGAGCACAAAATTGCGGCGAAATATTGTCAATAAAAGTATGTACTATTCCCAATACAACAAATAGGAGAGCACGGGCGTGCTTGATTGAAGCCTTATTCCAACAAACTAGAGATAAATTACAACTGATTTCACATATTGAAAGTCATAAATACCGATCTTGACGAGACTATCGCTTGCCTTTCACTCTGTGCGGATCAGCAACGCAAGAATGATCAGAGAAAAGAGTGCTTTGTAATTTTGTGTCGATCAATATGCGAGCAACAGCGTGCGCCATCTGTGCACTGCCTCACGCACCGAGTGCATTATCTTAGCAGACTGATTTGCATTCTTAGCGGTTACGTAATCATAAGTCAGTCAGTCCTCATTTTTCTTCTTGAATATCTTTGCAATTAAAGGCTTCCTGTAGCCCAACTGAAGGCCAAATACAATCTCCAAGAATGGTCCCAGAAAATGTGAGGGGTTCATCTCTCGAATCAATAGGAAAAGTCCAAAATCAATATTAAAAACTGATTTTGAAATATTTTTGTAAACATGGCTCAAAATTAATGTCGCACTACCTTTTCCCTCTAATGTATGATCTGTCAGTCGCCACAAAGTTGTCCGATGCATTATCAAATGACAATATGTAAGAAGTACTGAGGTACTATTTACCCCCATGGTATACGTGCAGGTCAGTTGAACTAAAACACCCACTGGAATTTCCCGACATAGCGATAAAAAATCGTGCAAACTGGATCCCGAACATCAACCCTCATGGACCACCAGTATGCCTGAAATTTGCTTGCATTTAATCGCAATTCATGTCAGCGTTAAACCGAAGATTAAGGCCTATCCGTTCACGAATTGTATCCACTTGGAAGTATTCAATATAAAGTGGATAAGGCACAACAGTTTTAATACTGAACATGAGTTGAATTTCGTCAGCGGAGATTTTAAACCATGAGCTATCTTGGAATTGAACTATTATATGTTAAGCCTTATTAACTAGAGGAGACAAAAGTCAATACAGAGGTTTAATGTTTTATCTTTGTTTCAGTCTAATATAAACAGGTTCGCAGCCACGAAGATACATGCATGTTCACTGACCGATGACGTCACTGCAAAAGAAACATGAACGTCGGAGTGATCAGGTTTGAAGTTGTAGCTCATCATGATCGTGGAATGTTTGAGAAAAATATCAAATAATTGTATATTTAAAACAAAATATCAAATTTGTCCTTCAAGTACAGCGTTCGGAGAGTATTACGAGTGGGGCTGCCTGGGTAGCCCCCTCCACCAACCTCCGTGATTTTCAGTAAATTAAAAGATATTGTACTGTTATCATCTGAATCATCATGACAGCATGCATGAGTCAACTTCATGTTCTGTAAGTATATAAGGTGACGAAACCGAAAAATTCGTCTCTGATTCATACACGTTTGTGTATGTGGTAAAGACAGTCAAGAGTTTATTACTTTTCGATGCCTCAGGCATGTCAGAAAAAAAATATTTACTACAAAATTGTACACTGACACCCCCCCCCCCCCCCTCATTGATAATTTGTGTTCCTTTTCGTTCCTTGAGTAAATCTTGTATTGGGCTAATCTCCTAAATAAATTGAATCTCTCTTCCTTTAATACACTCTTAAAGTTATCACTTTTGTATATTAATTTCATTATTAACTGTCATGTTGGGTGACGTACTGCACTAAAAAAACAGTTTACCCAATATTTTTATTTCACCCAATGTTGCGTTGAAATTTACCCTCTAAAGTTTAAACTTGCATTTTGCCCGACATGGAGAAAAATCTAACAGCAAACATGCGTGTTCCCTTTCTACCCAATGATGGGTGGATTTTTAATCAATCTTTTTTAGAGTGTGACGTTCATTATTCCGAAGGTTCGATTACTCCGACACTGTCATAAGTTTCGTTATTAAAAAAAAATACCCTTACCTCACTTTCGGACTATCAAACCTTCGGAATAACAAACTCCGAGACTCGTTAAAGGACAAGTCCACCCCAACAAAACTTGATTTGAACAAAAAGAGATAAATCAATCCAACAAGCATAACACTGAAAATTTCATCAAAATCAGATGTAAAATAAGAAAGTTATGACATTCTAAAGTTTCGCTTAATGTCACAAAACAGTTATATACACACCCTGGTAGGTATGCGAATGAAGAGACTGATGACGTCATAAACTCACTATTTCATTTGGATTTTATTATGTGAAATATGAAATATTCTAATTTATCCTCATTGTCAAGTGAAACAGCGATTAATTCCTCCCTGAACATGTGGAATTAGCATTGTTTAATTCTATATGGTTCAGTCAAGTTGGTCCTTATTGTCAAATCTGGAAAAGATGAAATATCGTATAATGCAAACAATAAAAAAAGAAATAGTGGGTGAGGGACATCATCGACTGTCTCATTTGTGCATATCACTGTTTTGTGATAAATAAGTGAAACTTTAATACATGTAATATGTCATAACTTTCTTAATTCAGGCCTACATCCGATTGTGATGAAATATTTAGTCTTATGCTAGTTTGATTTTTCTCTAATTATTCAAATCAACATTTTCCTTGGATGGACTCGACCTTTAAGATTCGCGATATCGACCCTTCGGAGTATTCGAAATTTTGGGTAAACTGAGACCACAATCTTCCCAGCATGAACAGATTAATGTGGGTTGTCTATTATAATGGTTGGAGGCCCAGCACAAAAACGATCAACTGATAATTTTGGCGTGGGCCCAGGTAAGAGATAAATCGATGAAAATAAAGCATCTTTTAACGGTATTCTCCAGGAAAATGTCATGTTCGAATAGCATTGAAGAAAGCAGTATAAGGAAGAAATAAGAGACGCAGGATGTAACTTAAAATAGCCTCAAGTAAAAATATACTTTTTGAAATTACAAGTCGTCTCTAAGGAGTGTGTTCGTTTTCCTTCAAAGAAGAACAGATAGATAGCGATATAAATAGGTCGATAAACACGGACATTGAAAGATGTTGAGGTACATGTCTTTAAAATACGTCTTGCCTAGGAAATAGAAACAATTAATATCCCATTGATTGTGACTTTATCTTAATGCCATTCTAGCTGTCTAAAGAATGATGTTGATTATTGGTTGATACTATCATCCAGTGATCCATTCATTGATATCCCGAGAAAAACATATTTTTCAGAAATAATTTTGAATTATGTTGTATATATATTTTGAATTCTGTTGTATATATACGTTTCGAAATTATTTCATTGGCTATATGAACATCAACTTCATTGGAATTTCTTTTTTGCCCCATTCATGCCTTTGCCATGCATATAAACCTGATTTAAGGAACCTAGGAGGACAATTTAATCATGTTAATTGAATACAAATGATAAAGGGAGGCAAATGTAAAAGAGAAATCATGAATAATTCATCCATACTAGGAGCTATAGAAAGTTTGAATTTCGTATTGACTGATTTATAACATTACAGGATTTTTTGTGGACAACTCTGCAAAGTCATCATGGTCATTGACTTCGCTGTTAACACTAACGATGACGCCTTTGAATTTTCTCCCAAACATATTATAATGGGAACATTGCAATGGACTGCACATATCTGCCGTTTTGAAGAATAGACCAGTTCGTAGTTACTCATGGACAATTTTGGTCAAATGACCTTTCATTTCTTTCATTATGATAGGCAGATTTCAAAGCAAGATATTACGTAAGCTTGCCTTACATAGCAGGATGAAGAAATTGAATAGACCAGGTGACTAGAATAGCACACCAATGAACACTTTATGAAGGTATTTGTTGCATTCCTACTTTGAATGCATATCATAGCATGTTGCACAATGCACTTGGCAAACTGTGAAATACCAGTCGTTGTGGACGCATTGTTGTTTTTTCTGGATGTAAATGAAAAACACAATTCAAAAGAATATATGAATAATCAAGACATCAAAGTTGGTGCTTATCTCATTAGATTTTAAACCACCATGTCATTTTAGTACAAATGACCTTCCTCTGATCATGCGTAGAATATTTTGATCATGCGCAGAAGGGAACTACGAACTGGCTTAAGAGATCAAAACCATTGAACTTTCTCAAACATGTAGGTCAATTGCTTGTATATCTGAACCTCCTTCGATCGAAATATAACAAAACATATCTTGTATGTTTTATTTTTCTAAAATAATGTCCAAAAATTGGAAACTATCTATTGGAAAAACCAATTCAAAGGTGCAACCACTTAGTGGAAAATGAACTGTGCATTCTCATATTCTGACTATTACTTATTAATCACACAGTACAGGATTTATCATTTCTCTAGCGTGGAAATTTCATTTCGAAAAGCATGGCATCGATATTCTGAAGCACTTTTCCCCGGTTGACAAGTGGCTAAAATTACAGAATAGGGTGTTTTCAGAATAAAAGCAAACAAATAGACGTATTGCAATTTCGTCTTGAGAATAGTCATGACCAATAATTGTTCATTCATCTAAACGTCTTCAGGATTTTCAATCTTGTGACAGGCATCTGAAAGAGGCCACTTATTATTCGAGAAAATGTTGAAAAGTAATCATGCTCTGCATGCCTGGCAGGAGTGTGGGGGAAAATTGGCTAATCATGTATTTCACCGACCCAACTCTCAAGTATTCTGAAACCATTGACTTTCTAAATAATTGTTTGGTTAGAATCGGGCTATTGCATGCCATCTCTCGCACGTCAACTGTCCACAGAACATTATGAATGGCACCCAGCCCCCCCCCCCCCGAATACAGGGAAAACACTCGGAGAAGTCTTGATTAGGTTGATTAATTATGATTATTGAATTTAAAAAAATTGCCCGTTCGTTCAAGTTGTGAATCGATGAATAGAACAAATGATTGATAATCATCACTCGATTCACGATCGTCTAATATCAAGAATATAATAAGGGTTTTAGATAAGAAAACAAAAATGATAATCACGTTTGTGGATGGTGTTGGCAGGTAGGGTACTGAAATAATACAAGTTTTCACCTCGATAAGTCCCCAGAGGCGAGTGATAAATTGAATATTAATGATAATAATGATGATAAAAAGTTAATAATATTAATAATAACAATAATATCAATAACAAATACAAAAACAATTATAGTAATAATATGATGATGATAACAATAATTGTTATAATAATAACAATAATAGTAATAATAGTAGTAGTAGAAATAATAATAATAATAATCATCATCATCATCATCATGATAACAATAATAATAATAATAATAATAATAATTAATAATAATATTGATAATAAGAACAATAATATCAATATTAATAAACATATTAAATACAATAATAATCGTCATCTTTCTAGTTAACAACAATGTATATACGATACTGAATGAAAGGAAAAATGACTTGCAAATAGCCGAGACGATAGAGCACGAGCATAGAAGTCACACACCTGATGTTTCGCGAAGATAATCATCACAATTCACACGTTTAGTTTGGATTCGTGACGGGAAAGGTGACGATTCATTAGAGACGTGTTGCGATTAGTGCCACCGATTAATGAACGCATTCAATGCTTACCGCCACACAGCAAACCGACTCTAATCGTATGCCGTTGGAAATGACGTAATATATTGTGTCATTCTGGAGTAGGTTTCGCCAGTGGGTCTTCGACCGTAAGCTTTGATACTGGTATAAAATATGACCATGATAGTGCTGATGGTATTGTATACTATGATGAGTGAATGTGATGAATTAGAATTCCATGGATATATGAGGATGTAGGTGTGGTCCTAAGCAACGAGAAAATACGAGGACCGTAAAAAAAAATCAATTTACATTTGGAACTGAATTGAATCACATTTAAATGTATAACAAGGAACATTTCCAAGTAGCCAAAGGTTAAATTGCGATTTTCTTTAAACAGCCAAATAGAAGGCATCAATAATATAAGAATAAAATAGCATGTAAGAATTAAAAAACACTGATTGAATATAATGTTTCACAATAAATTGTAAGCATGGAGTGAATATGGTGAAGATGGCGTGGGATTTATCGTCCATTCTGCGTTGAATTAATGTACCTTTAATTATGAAATTCACCCTAACAATTCCTTCTCTTTCCCATTTTACTATAGGGAGTGATGATCATTCAAATGCAAAAGATAAATAAACAGTACTTAATGTAGGAGTTATCGGCGGTCATCAGCGGCCATCGGCCGAATTACGTTCATCAATTCAAACAATCCTCACCACGCGAAAGATTCCAAAAACGTCTTGAAAGTAATTCCAAAGCCATTCTTTTTAATCGCCTGCCCCCCCCCCCCCCTCCCAATCCTCTAGAGTGCTCCGTGCAGGAGAAACTCATCTATGTTGAGGGGAAGCTCGGTGTAAACATGCGAAAATAATACCACTCGGGGTGACGTGCGCAGGGGAAATGACCAGATTCATCGATGCCATATTTCGAGAAATGCGCAGATGTTTGGACATTCTGGAGGCGATCTTTTCCAGAATAAGGAAAAAATATGGTTCATTATCCGACCCAATCTCAATTTAAATCGTCGCAGAGTCTACAAGGATATTAATCAACATATTCATATTGAAATCACCTAAACAAAAACAAGTAATTAGTCATACTTCATTACCCTTTCGGCATTTAAACATCCTGCTAATATTGTTTTTACTTTTGCGATTTACTTTCCTATCGCTTGCTATCAATAATTATCTTCCCTTTTCCATTTCCTTCTTTTCTTTTCTTTATATTAATGTTGATTTTTTTTCATAGTTAACTCTTTTGTTTTCATAACATCACGTTTCCTACCTCTCCCCTCCTTCGGCATTTCATATTTAAAGGCCAAACCAGCAAGGAGAAAAAAATCCATAAATAACTATGTATGTATATATAAAAAATACCAAATGATGACATTCATGACCTAATTGATTACTGATGCTCTATAATATCGGATAAATACTTAATGAAATATAGCCCATACAATAATGCTGCAAACTGGTGTGTTTATGTATTATCATAATAAAAGGCCGGTGCTTCATCAACCAAGATGCTTTTATACAATACTTCGACATCACATATTGTCGCTTTATATAATCATCCTGGTCTAGTTTCTACGTCATTCTTGTGCATACATAACACAAAAAATAACTACTTACGGTAATCAGCCTAGATAGAATTGGCCCGAGGCGTTCCGCGGATGTGTAAAAGGACGACGAACTTCCAGATACAGGCGATATTTAGCTCGTTCTCGACCATTTCGAAATACTTTATGCCATCTCAGGCATATCTTATTTCTGGTATGAATCCATTGATTTTTTAATTTAAAGGGGAATCCAACCCAAATAACAACTTGTTTTTAGAGAAAAAGGAAAATCAGACAAGTTGATAGGTGAAAATTTGAACAATATCGGACATAAAATAAGAAAGTTATGCATTTTTTTTCAAGTTGTGAGTATTTGTAATCACTATACCCATGGAGACTTCAAATTGGCCATAAAGGTATAAGGTACGACGAATATTGCGGTAAAAAGGGTGACTTTAGACATGGTCAATGGGTTAATCATGATTATCATAATACAATTTAGGCGTCTAAAACGTTCGACTAAACGGTCAATTTATAAATTTCTTCTTTTTTTGTTGAAGAATATATTGATTTTTCTTGAAAATTGTATGTTTATTTTGTTCGAGGCTTCGCTTTATCGCAGATTTCTCAGCAATCGAGCCCATCATTACCGATTGTACCTTCCTTTTTACCACCAATAGATCTCTTCTCGCATGATTAAAGGTTTATAACAGATATTTTCCGAAGAAAACTTTTCTTGGACTCATAAATCTGGGTGATCAGATGAAAAGAGAATTAATAATAATCAGCTTTTATATAGTGCTTAATACATCGAAACGACTTTACCTCTCTAAGCGCTTTACAGAAACCCCGGTTATCATGGTCATCGGATCCTTGCATGCCCGCATACAATGTATGCACTTCTCCACTTCCTGGGGAGCATTCCAACAAGAGTTCCAAGACTCAATTGCTAGGCATACTGCTACATAGGCTTTCGTATCCCACCGGGTACCCATTTAACACCTGGTGGGGGTTTCATAAAGCTGTTCGTAAGTTAAGAGTGACTTTAAAAACGACTGGTGATCTGCCCCCTGGGTGGAGAGTGGCAAATTGTGGATTGACGCCTTGCCAAAGGACGCTAGGCCATGGTGGGATTCGAACACACGACCCTCTGCATTGCAAGGCGAGAGTCAGAACCGCCAAACCACGACGCTTCCACATTTGGAGAATTGTATTCTCCACATAGGCATGTGCCACTGCATTATGGGGGCGTCTTTATTTTCATTTCTATAACTTTTAATAGATGTAAGATAAAATATTTTCTCCAGGCTTATAAACAAACTCGAACATAATTTTTCCTGATATCAGAGGAAGGCGCGCGGATCTGAAAGAATTTTTATTTCTCGTTTGACGTATGTAGATTTCTGTTTAATCAAATAGCTGTTGGCGTCCCTTGTCTTTAATGAGTGCTAAAGTGTTATTATCGACGCTTTCTACGACTGCACGTTGTTTATGTACCCCAAGGTTCCCTAACGTTTTAATTCCAAGCTTTCTCTGTTTTTTTTTTCTTTTTCTTTTTTAGTAAAGTCGGTGATCACAAATTAATGGAGAGATTGTGTTCGTTAATCTTCACAAGAACAAAGGTAATAATGAAATAAATTAATCTCTAGGGTATCAACATTGTACCTAATGGATTGGTTTATTAGATATTATTGATAAAACATAATATGAATATTTCACTCCTATTCGAATAAAATCGAATAAAACAAACGTATGTATTTGAGTAATGTATAAATGTTGATTGTAATTAATGCTTTATTCAAATTTAGTATAACCATATCTCTCTTTTGTCCGAATTACTAGGATTTTAATTTTAAATAGCCTGAACACGAAAAGATGATTGTGTTTGTGTGTGCCATGTATTAGTTGATATATTAATGAATCTATATATTTTAATCCCTAATAAGATTCGTTGAATGACTGACTGCGTGACTACAAAAAGAAGAATGAGATTCCTATACATTTTCGTGTAATTTTAGGTAAACAAATCGTAAACAAAAGAGAGAACACTATTTGTTCTTTAAGGCTGAGTTAACAGTAATTATAGAAGTATACGATATTCTCTATTTGATATTAGCTATTCGCTATACACCATAATTACGGACATGGCGGATCACATGAGGGCAAGAGACTATTCTGATTTACCGTTTACCACTTGCGTACGGACTGGTATATAGGCTTAGAAGGCGTGGAAGTGCATCGGTGTTTTTTCTTTCGTATATTTGTAATTCATTCAATTGTGATATTTCATTTCGTACAATACGGTTTCTTTGAATGATATTGCATGATTTTTGTAATGAGTTCAAGTAATTGGTTCGAATTATTTTTTACAATTAATTTTTGAACTGTATTGAATGAATTTGATTTGAGAGAAGAACAGTAAACCATGTTATTGAATATTAACTACCCTGAGGTTTAACACAATAATGGTTTATCGAAGTATTTTTAAGACATTTAACCAGCTGCATTTAAAAAAAATCTACATGTCCTAAGAATCGTCTTTATTGCAAATACACCCCCACTGCATCACAATCACCTCTGTCCATCCGTAACTGTCTAATTTCCTTCAATCAAATGTAACATTGTTTGATGAATACATCCCTGCACGATTGATCACACCAATATATCATGACGAGAATGATCAAACTTCTCTCCTCTTTTTCAGAGGTTTTTTTTTCAATGTATCATTCATGAAAACAATCGCTTTCTCGCCTCTAGCGATCATGGGCGATATATCGTGTATAGAGGTTCGATGGTTCTATCGAAGGCGCGCAAAGGGGAGAAAAGTATGAGGCGCCGAATGTACCAATATTATATAGAACAATTCTCGCTACCCCAAATAGGAACAAAAATCTCATAATGCGCGAGACGAGATAATTTTCACTCCGTCGGGTCGTCATCATCACTTCCGGTTTAGAGTCATGCTCGCGCGAGGTTCGCGATACTGAGTTTTCCACCACGCTGAAATTGATGCCAATCAGCGTAATATGTACAGAGTATAATACTTTTTATTACATTTGGTCAGTTTTGATTCCATTTGAATTATAAATAAAAATAAAAAATATATTTCACGTGAAAATAATTTGTATTCATGTTTTTATTTGGTTATAAAAAAATCAAACAAATAATGAATATCTTAAAATTTTGCATGTAGCGACCGGCCTGACATCACGATCGTATTCAACTAGACACTAAATATATACAGCATTCATTTCGTTCAATTTTTCGTCGACCACAAAATGGATAAAAATCAGTTTCGGAACTTTAAAAAATCTTAACTGACAGATGAATACCGTGTCCGTGCAATGGAAAGCGTCGGGCAGAATTAGTGACTTTAGCAGAAAAGGCTGTAAAACTGTTAAACTGTATCGTGAAAGAGAGGGTTGTGATCATGAACTTTCCGAGCGAAAACGCCGTTGTGTTGTTGTGCATGACGGCACTGTTGATCTGAATGGCAAAACAGTGCATTGGACTTCCGAACAGGAAGTTGTAATACCGAAAAAGCTATCCCATAATGCAATGCACGTTACAGGGATTTTCCCGGATCTCGGCGAAATCGCTATTTGGGGTAGCGAGAATTATTTGTTATATAATCATTATTTATTAAATAATAACTATTATTTATATATAATTTACATTTTATTTGTAAATAACTACTATTATATGAAATATCATTTCTAATTATTTATATATAATTCCAAGTAATACTTCATTATTTGTAAATAATAATAGTTCGACATTCCATTATTTATAAATAATGATTATTTGTTTTTCATTATTTATAAATAATGATTATTTGTTTTTCATTATTTATAAATAATGATTATTTGTTTTTCATTATTTATAAATAATGATTATTTGTTTTTCATTATTTATATATAATGATTATTTGTTTTTCATTATTTACAAATAATGATTATTTGTTTTTCATTATTTATAAATAATGATTATTTGTTTTTCATTATTTATAAATAATGATTATTTGTTTTTCATTATTTATAAATAATGATTATTTGTTTTTCATTATTTACAAATAATGATTATTTGTTTTTCATTATTTATAAATAATGATTATTTGTTTTTCATTATTTATAAATAATTTGTTGAGTTTTCCATTATTTATAAATAATGATTATTTGTTAAATAATGAAAACGTCTACTTCATTATTTATGAAAAAAAATTTCGAGTGCACCATTATTCTCATTATTTATAAATAATCATTATTTAATGTTCGAGTTTTCCATTATTTATAAATAAAGATTATTTGTTAAATAATGAAATATCTACTTCATTATTTATAAATAATAATTTTGTTTCAATATCCCATTATTTATAAATAATCATTATTTATAAACAATTTTTACAGTTTGCCATTATATACAAATAATCATTATTTATATACAAATAACCATTATTTATTAAATAATGCCATTATTTATTAAATAATGCCATTATTTATTAAATAATGCCATTATTTATTAAATAATGGAAAACTCGCTATAACATGCAAATGTGGGACCGCCCATGATATGAATATTCATGATGCGATTTCCTTTTTCGTGATTTTTCTTCACAAATTTTTGTCCATTTCCTCTTCATAATGACATTTCTTGAAGCAATTTTCTAGGGATATGGTCTGATTGTAATATTCTTCATTTTCTATACAACTTCGTCTTCGTAGAAATATCAAAAAGTGTAATTTTATACGATTTTTCCTACAGTTCACAATCCCCATAGGCGCGCGTGTACGGTAGGGACAACCGGTGAATCGACGGAGTGCTCTTCATCGAAATACTACGTTGGTTGGTCCCCGGAAGTGGCGGGCGGAATTTAGCCCGAATCCTCGATGGAAGTCGATCAAGTGCATATGAGCTGAGAGAGTGAAATATCAGTGTACTTGTACAGGCCCTTCTACTTTTTATAAATATTTCTTGTTGCTTTTTTTGTTAAGTTAATTTTTCCTGGTGTAGAGATTGAAAGCGAGACAGCCACGGGACCAAGCCCAAATGACAAGCTTTGTCGCTTTGCTGTCTCGCTTTCAACTTTAGAACGTTTACACGCGTCTGCCCCCACCCCCCGAAAGAAATTCTGTGAACGGCCATGCTCAAAAGAGCATATGGCACATTGATTTATATGTACTTTTCATTTTCATTATTTTTATCACATTATCATCATGGCCTTACACAGAATTTTTACCGGGGGGGGGGGGGGGGCAGCTAGGACGCGCGTAAAGTTTCTCAAAAAAATCTTGAAAGCGAGACAGCGACGCGACCAAGCTCAAATGACAAGCTTGGTCGCTTCGCTTTCTCAAGATTTTTATGAGAAAGTTTACGCGCGTCCTGCTCCCCCCACCCCCCCCCCAGAAAAAATTCTGCGTAAGGCTATGATGATAATGAGATAAAAATAATGAAAATGAAAAGTACATATAAATCAATGTGCCAGGCTCTTAGAGCATGGCCGTATACAGAATTTCTTTCGGAGGAGGGGGGGGGGGGGGGGGAGACGCGTAAACGTTCTCAAGTTGAAAGCGACACAGCGAAGCGACCAAGCTTGTCATTTGGGCACTTTTCGGAGTTTTAAAAGTGAAATACGAAGGCTTTCGTGCACACTTTTGGTGAATTTTGTGATAATTTTCAATAGAAAAATAAGTTTTTAAAAATTTAGGGGTCATCATGCCCCCGTATTGTCGTTGCGAGCATTTTGGGGCCAGGGTGAAATCGCCCCAAACGCCTCAAACAGACACTCCAAAATGTATTTGAAGTGCATTATTAGAACTGAAACTTATCTCTACACCAGGAAAAATTAACTTAACAAAAAAAGCAACAAGAAATATTTATAAAAAGTAGAAGGGCCTGTACAAGTACACTGATATTTCACTCTCTCAGCTCATATGCACTTGATCGACTTCCATCGAGGATTCGGGCTAAATTCCGCCCGCCACTTCCGGGGACCAACCAACGTAGTATTTCGATGAAGAGCACTCCGTCGATTCACCGGTTGTCCCTACCGTACACGCGCGCCTATGGGGATTGTGAACTGTAGGAAAAATCGTATAAAATTACACTTTTTGATATTTCTACGAAGACGAAGTTATATAGAAAATGAAGAATATTACAATCAGACCATATCCCTAGAAAATTGCTTCAAGAAATGTCATTATGAAGAGGAAATGGACAAAAATTTGTGAAGAAAAATCACGAAAAAGGAAATCGCATCATGAATATTCATATCATGGGCGGTCCCACATTTGCATGTTATAGCGAGTTTTCCATTATTTAATAAATAATGGCATTATTTAATAAATAATGGCATTATTTAATAAATAATGGCATTATTTAATAAATAATGGTTATTTGTATATAAATAATGATTATTTGTATATAATGGAAAACTGTAAAAATTGTTTATAAATAATGATTATTTATAAATAATGGGATATTGAAACAAAATTATTATTTATAAATAATGAAGTAGATATTTCATTATTTAACAAATAATCTTTATTTATAAATAATGGAAAACTCGAACATTAAATAATGATTATTTATAAATAATGAGAATAATGGTGCACTCGAAAAAAATTATTTATAAATAATGAAGTAGACGTTTTCATTATTTAACAAATAATCATTATTTATAAATAATGGAAAACTCAACAAATTATTTATAAATAATGAAAAACAAATAATCATTATTTATAAATAATGAAAAACAAATAATCATTATTTGTAAATAATGAAAAACAAATAATCATTATTTATAAATAATGAAAAACAAATAATCATTATTTATAAATAATGAAAAACAAATAATCATTATTTATAAATAATGAAAAACAAATAATCATTATTTGTAAATAATGAAAAACAAATAATCATTATATATAAATAATGAAAAACAAATAATCATTATTTATAAATAATGAAAAACAAATAATCATTATTTATAAATAATGAAAAACAAATAATCATTATTTATAAATAATGGAATGTCGAACTATTATTATTTACAAATAATGAAGTATTACTTGGAATTATATATAAATAATTAGAAATGATATTTCATATAATAGTAGTTATTTACAAATAAAATGTAAATTATATATAAATAATAGTTATTATTTAATAAATAATGATTATATAACAAATAATTGTTCTATATAATATTGGTACATTCGGCGCCTCATAGAAAAGTATCATTTTATGTTCTTGGAAGACCAAATGGAACAGGGGAGTGAGAGGCTGAGAATGATATGGAGAGAGACGATGCTAGAGCGCATCTCATATGATACGATGTCTCTAGGATATATCCTGAACATTATCCCTTAGACATGTTAGACATGGGGGGAAGTCAGCTTAGGTGTCGCAGCTCCACCAAATGCAGCTTCCTCAAAGATTTAAGGGGAGGGAGCAGGCGGGGATCTATAGGGAAGGGAAGGGGGCACAGATATGCAGACAGGGGTCAAGTTTCATGCATTGCATGCGCCTGCAAGAGATAGACGAGTGATGCACCCTCTTGCCCTTTCTTTTTGAAGTGATAGTGATAGTGTTTTGGAGGGACAAACATTTTCAATTCTTTGTATTATAAAAAGGAGGGATCGGATATGATTAGGAGCTACGACCTTTTCTCCCCCCCCCCCCTTACTTCCTTTTGGGTCATCTAAACACGAGATTGAAAACTAAGTGAAAAAGACGTACCAACGCGAAGACAAAGTAGTTAATTAGATATGAAGTTGTACTATTGTGCGTATTTTGTGTGGGTGTTTATGTGTAGGGGAAGGCGGGGTAAGTTGTGACACCGTTTGTATTCTGCATGGTAAAATTGATATGACTAATAATCTTGTAGAAAGAATTAAGTACCTTGCCTTTGAATTTGATTATTGGGAAATATTTTTCACCTATATATAATTTTCTACCCCCACACTGAATGTCATTGTGACCTTTGGAAAAACTACGTCAAATGGCTCAACTTGCCCCATCTGTGGATTAAGTTGTGCCACGTTCTGGGGTAAGTTGAGCCACAAACTCTATGTACAAATTGTAAGCGGTAAAACCAGCATGTCAATTTTTTATTCAAAGTCTTTTCAGTTGCTAATTCTCAATAAATACTAACATAAAAGAACTGTCATGTGAATTTGCTCCTTTATGCCTGCATATCAATGGCTTTATAAGGTTTGATTTTTTTTATATTATACATTACCATAAGAATTACCCATGTTGGCTGGCTCAAATTACCCCAGTCCGAACTTCATGCGATATTTTCACACCCACACATTTCTTAAGCATCCATCATGTAAAAGACTAGAATGAGAATCCATACCTGGACTAACAGTATTGTTCTTATTTCTTTATTATATTGAAAGACGTGTGTGAGTAAAAAGCACTGATGTATTTCACACTTTTTTTTACTTTTTTGGCTGAAATTTGTATTTTTCCCCATTGAAAAAGTACTTTTTGTTTCAAAGTTTAAAACGATGTGGTGGGGTTAAGGGTTTTCATCATCAATACATGACACCACCACAATGTCTGACTCATTCATTATTGGCCTGGGGGTGGTGGCTCAACTTGCCCCTATGCTCAACTTACCCTGCCTTCCCCTATTGATAAATGGGAAATATAGATAGAGAGAGTAGGGAGTAAACAAGTGGAGAAAACGAGAAAGAAGACGTTTTTCGAAATTTTATTTGCTTCGTGAGTGTGTGCACAAATACACTTACATGTGTGTGTGGGTGTGTGTTGTGTGTGTGTGTGTGAGTATATCTGTGTCGGGTGCCCGCGTGTGGGTGTGGGTGCGTGTGTCTATCTGTGTAGGAATCTACTCTGTCTACGGAATTCGTGCTAACACTATTGAATTTATTTTTTTCACCCATTTATGGGTTTTTGGCAATCATATTGTATTTTTGCGCGCGTGCGTATTTGTGTGGGTGTGCGAGGGTGCAATGAGCTTCGGAGTGAGGGGGCAAAGAAAGCGAGTAGAAAATGATGAATAAGATGATTGATCGTTTGAGAAATGTGAGCCTATATTGGGGCAGGTGAAACAAGAAGAATGTGCCGTTGGTGAGATGAAATCAGGTGAAGATGATGAAGTAGGAAGGGTTGAAATAACAAAACACGTGAGCGTGAGTGGACAATGGTCGATCTAGCCTTGCGCGGCTTTAATCACTGGATGGATCGCTT
Source organism: Lytechinus pictus (assembly GCF_037042905.1). Classification (NCBI taxonomy): domain Eukaryota; kingdom Metazoa; phylum Echinodermata; class Echinoidea; order Temnopleuroida; family Toxopneustidae; genus Lytechinus; species Lytechinus pictus. The sequence goes on along the minus strand of NC_087255.1, from coordinate 29,179,893 downwards.
ATAACAACACCGGTAGTCTGCTAAGATAAGAACCGTCGGTTAAGTGCAATTGGATAAGGGAATATTTACCTAAGAAGTAATACTTGTGAAAGAGAAAGTTTTAAAAATGGCCATGTTGAAGATAAATTCCAGCCTGGCCAGAGTGTTTTACACATTTAGAAACTTTTCACTGCGATAATGAAAGTCCTATATACGCAAAATTGCTTGAAAACGTAAAACTAAAGATTGGTGTACTATATATTCTGATTTTTAAGTGGTAATATCCCCTGGCCCCCATCAAAAATGTTCCTCCAATCTACCACTCAAATTTAAGACTACATGACCGATACAAATTTGGTAACGAAAACTTTGGCATATTACCTGTGAACCCATACACTTGATTTGAATAAAATTGAACTTTGACATTCAATGTGTTGCCAAACGATGATTTACATTCTTGGAATTCGAAAAAAAAATATGACGGTTAGACAAACCTTTGGTTTAGTAAAGTTCAAATCTTTTCATAATCATCATTATTGTAACACTAGCTTCTGTTTGTGATAAACGGGAAAACAGGACATATATGTATAGACCGGTGGAATTGTGTTCAAAGATATGGGACATGTACTGAAATATATCTACACAACAACCAAAATAAAACTCTACTATTTCACTGCCTAAGGGTTACATCAGGTCACCTCCGCCATTGATATATTACAATAGTCATATAGGCCTATATCCTCTTTTCTCTTTCTATACAGCATTCGTCTGGTAATTTCGAGAAATCTGAGCATACTTTCTTGAAATTACACAGTAAAACGAAATTGACAACAAGAAGAGACGTATATATATGTATCAAATGCAACCTTTTTACTACATGAACTTTACTACTACCCGATTATCGATCGCTACGTCACTAGGTCAACTCGGGTCACCTCGGTCATCGCTGAAGAAGGCAGCAGTTATGAGCAGCCGAAGATTACGAGGTAATTCTGTGGATTTTTCTTTGTGTTGTGAGCAAAAGGTTAAATTTTACTTATTTACTAAACATGATTTTTTTTAAGAGAGTTGAAAGAAATATCCTAAAAATATGAAGTAATGGTAAACTTTTAAGCAATGAATATTAGAAATTGTATCCTCATGGTTGGATAATGTTGGATCTATAGTATTGTTGAAAAATAAATATTTCAGCTTGTATGCATGAGCAAGGAATCATTGATCGCGGAAATTCCAAACAGATAAACAAAGACAAAATAAATTGAACAAACGAACAATCAAGTCATAAACAAAATTAAAAAAAAAGAACTCAAGTTATATCAATCTACACGTTGATATTTCTTAATTATTTCAAATGGACATATTCAATCATCCCGCCTACGTCATGTCATTCGTTCAATCATCTATGTATACAATACTAATGCTACTCAGGGGCAGCTAGTACAATGCAATGGCGAAATGAGTCAAAACAAATTGACGGGGCATAACATGGCGTATGTGGGAAAATTTCTATAAAAAAAGTCGCGATCGAGCGAAAATTTTGGCATTTAAACTAAAAACCTCAATTTGATATGGACTTCGACATAATATTAAAAATGATACCACTTTCCTTTCTTTTTCTTTCTTTTTAGTTTATTTTAGCTTTTTGTTATCCTTTTAGTTTGTTTTCTTTGTCGTGGAAGCCCTCCCCACTCCCATTCGTAGATCAGTGGTACAGGGGACTTTGATAGAATTATCTGGATGTGAAAAATAGAGATATCAGGAAAATTCATAACATCAGGACCCAGATCTGACATTCCAACCCCCTTTACCTTCTTCCTTTTATTCTTCCCGTTTTTTCTTCCTCCTATACTCGTATTTTTCCCCTATCACTTCATAAATCAAGGGGGCGGTCACCACCCCCTCCCTCGCTGCCCCCCTCGTATGGCCGCCCCTGCAGTCAGGCGCCCCTGATATGTTGCCTTGGGTGAGGAATGGTAGACAAATTAGCTCCTGGAACATGATAAACATTTGCGTTTACTATCCCTCTTCACCTAGCAATCACAATGTGTGCAGGGTGTACATAGCCACTCCATAAGTGAAGAGTGATTTTCTGAGATGAGCACCTGACCAAACCCTTTTTCACATTTTGTTTCTTGTGGTTCTCATTAGCCTGCTTTTGCCCCAGTCACATCAATGAAAAGGACTCCAAACCGACCGATGGTATGTCATTGGTAATAACGTAATAGATTTGATCTTACCATTTCGTCTAATATTGGGCCATCTGGTTATTAGACGAAATGGTAAGTGGACCAAATAGAAATCAGACCATGTGGATAGTGTATAATCTGATGGTAGACCTAATTATAGTAGACGAGTTGGTAATTGGACGAATTGGCATTAGACCAATTGAAAAATAAACCATGAACGCCTACCATAATAATCCTACTATTTTGAAAATAGGGAAACATTTTAAGGAGCTATCAATTAGACCCCAAGACATGCAATAGGTGAATCAATATTGTTTCATTTCACTCGCACCATGTTGATTCAATATTGCGCAAATTTTCCGAACCATAATTGTAAAGGCCTACGCATCATCTGGGGCCCGTTTCATAAAGATTTACAACTGTTGTAACTTTGCCATTATGGCATATACCATGGCAACCTTGATTCTGATTGGCTGCTGAGCCATGTTACCATGGTAGTTGCCATAATGGCAAAGTTACAACAGTTGCAAGTCCTTTATGAAACGGGCCCCAGGTCCATCATCATGGTCCATCTTCATGCACGGCAGTGAGACATGGGCATTAAACTCATATATAGAGAAGAAAATAGAGGCCTTTGAAATGTGGCCCTATATCGCAGGATGTGCAGGATATCATTGAAAGAAAGGAAAAACGATGATGTCCTAGAACTAATGGATCTCACACGGAAAGAACTATTAATATCAATAAAGGAACACAAACTCTTATTATTATGGCCATACCAGAATAGACGAATCTTTGCCAAAGACAATCATGGAGGGAAAAATTAAAGGCAGAAGAGGAAGGGGATGTAAAAAGGAAAAGCTAGCTTGGAAATATTGAAGAGATGACAGGCAGAAAGATAAACGAATGCTGCGAGATAGCTCTGGACAGAGACAAATGGAAAACCATGACATCCAACCTCTTTAATTACACCGGTTAGGTTAGTCAGGTACACAATACACATAGTATAACTTTACCCCCATGATCCCCAACATATTCCGCTTACTCAGAGTTTATATAAAATAAAACTCCTTCTTTCTGGTTCCGTGTTAGTTGCTTCAATATTCTGAACAGGGCTTTTTCATCACATTTTGCTACATCCATAAAATTAAAAGCGTACCAAATTAAGAATATTATCAGCCTAGGCTTTAGGTGGTGTATCTGGGTCTTCAGTACCCCCCTGTTTCCAGTAAACATGTAAAAAAATGAAAATGACTATCAAATTGTGATCTGAAAGGCATGCTCCCCCCCCCCCCCCCCCGATCGATATCGCTCCTCGACTCCTGAAATCCATGAAATCTTTGCATATATTTGAAAATAATTCTTCAATCCTCCGAATTGTTGTTTTTCGGATTTATCAGATGGGCCTAAAATGATAATCGAAATGCTTTCCTCTTTTTTTGTCCAAATGACCACGATCAATCTACTGCCATGATTCCTGAAACTGAGGCTATTGGCGGAAAAAAACATCACCCCTGATTTCTCGTCTTCTGAGGATCTCGTAATGTTGTCATGGCAACTGTTTCGAAAGAGTATAGAAAGTGTTTTCCTCTCAGTATCGTTAATACAAAAAAGCGATGGAAATACTGGAGGAAAAACAAGAGTACAATGGCAACAGTGACATTGATAATTTAGTAGGTTGCGTGTTGTTCAAGAGACGGAACATCATGAACATGCATCACAGGATGGAGTCGACCAAATTCCACTTTTTCTTAAGATATTCTTGTACCCCGATAACAAGCTGATTTAAAGAAAATCGATATAAAAAAATCAAACAAGCCTATATTATAACCCGACGTGAAATACGAAAATAATAACATTTCTTGACTTGTAAAACAATCGTCACGACAACAATTAAAGGTGCGGGGGAAATCAAGGAACTGATGAAATTAGATATAGGGGACACGACAGTAGTGAGATGGAAAAAAAAAGGAAGACAAGAACAATCCCTCTACAAGATTAGAACATTAACTTGGATCCTTGTTATTTTGTAAACATACCGCTATCTCAAAGCCAGGTCTACACATAATATTTTACACACGATTCGGCCAAAGTTGCTCTTGAATTGCCCTTGAATCGCTCTTCATATTCATGTGCTTCATGGTAATTGCCTCCACCCCCCCCCCCCGCAATCGCAATCTACATTAAGATACGGCTTATTTGTCCGAATTACTAAGATTTTAATATAAAACAAGCAAGAATGATTTGAATGATATCCATCTTAATTTAATTTCTATTGAAAAATAGTATACATATTTAAAACCTACAATGTGTTGCCCAAATTGTCTAAGTGTTTTTTCACAACATATGTATCATTAATTTTTTTTGCAACGGATACAAATATTTATGTTTAGATATGGTATACAAATTGTTTTTGTTTGATGGAAGTGAAATAAATAAATTTGAATTGAATTTGAATTTGAATTGAAGTGCTCCCAAAAGAATGGTCCGATATGCATCAATTTGGGCCCAATTTAGGGGCATTTACCACGAGGGAGGGGTCAACTTCAATGTGCCCCCTCCCCCTTCCCCCAAACATCATGTATTTACTGCTATAAGAGTAGACACACGACATACAAAATACATACAGGGATAAGCTGATGGTGATGAGCCGTAACTAAAAAAGGCAGCATAGATTTTGCAACAGTGACAATTTAATGAAAAACCTGCGCGCCACTGTATGTATTGCTGACAGTGACATTTGTGTCTTGCTGCTTGCAAGTAAACCTTAGATGATTACAACTGATGTGAACTTCAAACTTCCCGTAAAAGCCATGACATTTCCTCGTTTTTTTTCAAAATATCGTAATTTTAATCTCTCCTATAGGTTTGAACTTAGAAGACCGGTAGCCTTCTTGATAAACGATATGGTGGTAATGCCATGAGGTAAATCGAGGCTAACATGTTTGTGTCCGAATGTTTTTTTTTCTTATACAAGTTGGCCTTACATTCAAATATTGGTGATATGAATAACGGCCCTTGCAAAGACCCTTCTCTAAACACTCCTCCTAGGCTTCTCCCGAGTGTCTGTCTCGTGTCAAGAAAGCAAGAAAGCGATACTTCTTGTTCTCAGTGATAGCGCTGATAATAGAGACAGGATGAGATATTGTTACGCGAAGAGGCAGGGGACCTATTTAATGATCATCGAAGAAAATCTCAAGACATTCCCCCGGTGGTCACGGCTGAAGGCAAACCTGATATCCGCTACTTCAACAACAACGAATATTATCAAACCACGGCATCGTGAAGGGTCCATAAGGGGAAATCCGAAGTCGGGACTCAAGTGCCTAAAGTAGACATTACATGGAGCCTTTACCCTTTTGGCGACAAGGGAATCTCCCCTGACAATGCACTGATTGTATTTATTGAATTTAGGGGCGGAGCATCAAGGGCCGGGAGGGGGCACAGACACCTCAGCTCCGCCCCCATGATTTTAGGCAACGAGAAATAATGGGGAATGGGTAGGGGAAATTACAAAGAGAAGGCAAACCATATTTTTATTGTAGGACATGAGGTCACATTGGTCATGTCATCTTAATCCCTCCGCTCCTACGATACCATAGACATTGATGGAGTCGCCCCTTTATCGTGTTTACAAAATTTAATTGGGGTGGGGGTTGAAGAGATGACCCCCCTCCCCAAAGAGGGCCATGGTCACGTTGGTTTTAATATATAGGCCTACAGATAAAATCAAGCAAGAAAAAAATAATTTTTCATCGGATGAAAAAAAAAGCAAACAAAGGAGGTCATGGGTGACGACCCTGAAGGGCGGGCGGGATTTTAACATTGTACGGTAGCTAATGCGAGAAGGTCGTCCCGTCCACTCCCCACCCCCCCCCCCCTCCCCCCTCACCGCCCCTGGCTGAACGAAAAAAAAGTAAAATATACGAAGCCTCATATCGAATCTCAAGATAAATCGACAATTCAGAATAAAATATCTTTAATTTGCCGCCGTTCCACACCTTTAAAAAAGTCGTAATTTGAATGATGATTTCAGTGAAAAATAAGGCTAATGACGAATTTTTAGCACGTGTGAAACCAATCTAAAATCTCGAACGCTAATCACAATCACGAATTCAAATTCTACTCCGGAGGTGAATTCTAGTTAAGGTTCACTCAAATTAGAGTAAGAATTTTCCGTGAGAAAGGTCCGATGATTCTTAGGAAGAATTGCAATCATCATTACAATGATGATTCAAGATTCACGTGTGAAAAGGCCCTTACTCTATCAAAATAACAACAAAAAATGTATTCAGCTCACCTTTGGCGATTAGTCTTTAAGAAGACAGTTGAATTGTTGGCCTATGCGTCGCATAATACAAATACATATACAAAATGAGAAGAGGTGTAAACTGACGTACAATTCCTGCTTTCTTATCATCTCGTAAGAATTATTACTCGTGCGCACGAAAAGAGTGACCAGACCCGTAAAAAAGTTGTTGAAAAACTATTTCTACTTAGCCTCTTGAACAGGCTCTCAAATTGGGCTCATTGAAGAAGGTGATTCGAGACAACATTGGTCATTCGATAACGCCTGGCAATCAGACTACCAACTGTGTTAATTTCAGCATCGATGAAGCTAGTCGAGAATTGACCAATCAGCGTCAAGAATTGAATGTCAGCATAATTCCCTGCGGATGAAACCCACACTCTATCAATTTCCGTCGCATATTTTTTCATATCCTCCTAAACATACATTCTCATCTATAAAATATCCCTTGCCCGCCGTATCCTAAAGTGAGCAGTGCAAACTACACTCTAAAAAATGTTGGGCAACATACGGTCCACACAACAATTGGTTAAAACTTTATCCAATTCTGGGTAGTTTTACACCAATAATATGTGCTTTGGGTGAAAACTACACAGTATTGGTTGAAAACTACCCAGAGTTGGATAAATTTTTTAACCAATTGTTGTGTGGACCGTATGTTGCCCAACATTTTAAGAGTGTATCCTACCTTTCGAGAAGTCAAAAGATACACTAGACCATGGGTGATCGTGCAATAGTATACAGTAAACGTGTGACTACTTTCAAGTGCATAGTCAGGTTCACATTCGAATTCTTGATCGAACGTACAAAAAAAAATACACGCAGAGCCTCCCTGACCATTTTGAATGTTGCTGTTTTTCATGTTCTTCAAATACATCAGTTCAGATTTGGCACTTGTTTGTATGAAAATGATCAGATGTATTTTTTTACAAAAGACACCAGACATTTCCATTGATTTTTTTGGTTGTTTTTTCGCTTGTTTTTTTGTTTGTTAGATTGTTCAGTTGTTTGTTTGTTTTTGCTGAAATTTGACAACAATGTCAGAGGCAGAATCAGAAAAATTGCAGACAGGGATGCACTTATCTATTATGAAAATTAAAAAAAAACGGACATATTTTCTTTCTTGCTCCGAAGGTGGCGCAAGAGGCGCCATTTTGGAGAAAATATGCATGGCTCACTAATTGGCTCACTATGTGTGCCCCACGTGCTTCCCATAGACCCCAAGCTTGGACCATTATCGTCCAAAGTTCCTCCTCAAATTACCAAATTGAATTAAGTACATTTATTTCCAATAATAAAAGCATCATACATTTTATAAACTTGAACAAAACAATGGAGGTAGCAACTCAGAAAGCACAGCTTGTGATGAGTGCACCGTGACATAAACAATAAATATACATAATACATGAAAGAAACTTACCTAAACAGAGTACAATACAAAACAAGGGGGAAAATTGGGGGGGGGGGGCAGGGCAACTTTATACAAAATACTAGTATGTCATTTGAAACAGAAAATAAATCGTCAAACCAATAATTCCACAACTAAATATATAAGGCAAATCACAAAATTTAGGGACCAGACGTAAGTTTTTTCTTAAGTTTTGTCTTAAAGTTATTCAAAGTTGATGCATTTCTGATGTCTGTAGGTAAATTGTTCCACTTTTTTAGACCTATAAAACGAATATTATGTTGATAAAAACAGGTCCTGTGTCTTGGCAAATGAATTAAAGAAGAGGAGCGTGTACTAAATATAAATTGTGATTTGTATCAAACAATTCAGAAAAATTAACAGGCATAAGCCGATTGATACACTGACAAATAAAAATACATTGCTGGTAGGTTGTAATTTCTTCTAAAGTAAGCAGTTTAAACTCAGAGTATAATGTGCTAACTTTAGATCTTGGGCTTGCTCCAGCTATGATTCTAATTATTTTATTTTGTTTTGTAACAAGTTTCTTTAGGTTAGACGGAAATGTACTACCCCAAACTAAGTTACAATAAGACAAATACAACATTCGCAATATATAAGCTGGTAAAGAGTAACTTAATCTGGATATAATACCAATATTCTTTGATATTTTCTTCTCTATATTCTGTATGTAAAATTTCCAAGTTAATTTTGAATCAATGGTTACACCAAGAAATTTTGTTTTTTCAACCTTAGGAATCTCAATGTTATTCAATTGTAATTTAAAACAATCAGTGTCATATTGCTTGTTACGATTACTGAAAACAATGAAGTTACATTTACGGGGGTTGACAGATAGCCTATTTGCCTGGAACCACATGCACAGTTTAGAGAGATTATCACTTACTTGTTCTTGCATCAGATTGATCTCATACTGAGTGCGAATCAATTCATTTACTGCGTAATTAATGATTTAGAAATTAAAAAAACATTCAACATTCAAACCCTTACGGGATGCAGATCCACACATCACAAGCCTTCATTTTAGGATTTGAGAGGAAGATTAATTATTCAAAGCAAAATAAAACCTAACAACAGAAAACAAAGGTCCAACAACCTCCCATCGTCAAGGGAATACTCGTAAGTAACGATTTTGACCTTAGCTCTGGGCAAGCTATTAAATATATCAACTACTCCAAGGTTTACAGACAGCCCATTTCTGGGGTGAATGGAAGTTGACATATTAAAGGGGCGGTTTACCTTGATTCTGAATGCTATTACGTATTAGGCCCGTTTATTGAAGAAAATAAAAATCGTTAGAAGAGGGTAGATATACTATTTATGATATCAAACTATATTAGGTTTATGGTTAATTTTACAGTGATATCTTTTCTTTAGGATGGCATACATGTGACAACATTCTATAAGAGGTTCAGCTAAATGCTGTGGTGGTGGTAGAGGTTAAAAAAACGCCTAAACTCTGTGTAAAAGCTCCGTGAATAAAAATATTTATCCATGATACATTTTGTTAACCTAATATTTTTGTCAAAGATCCTACATAATCGATTTTCAAGGAAGATTGGGCAGGCCTGCAGCCTGCAGGTTAAAATGATTTCTCAACTTTTTTATTTGGGGCTAGGCCTATACTCTATAAAAGTGGATTGAAAAAATTCAATCAACACTAGAGCACCTTAGGAACATGAGTGGTGCGACTGCATTCGAACTTTCGAACCCACAACCTCATAGTTCATGTCCCTTGTAGAGACTTATTGACTCAACAATTACACCATTTCACAATTATAAAACACAATTCATGCATGCCAGTCCATTCAATTAAGTCATGTATTCTATACCACTCTGGCTATGATCTTGTCAAACGCTTGAAAGAATCATTCACTGTTGAAAATAATATCCTAAGGTTATAAGTTAAATCATCTACCTCCATGGTTAAATCTTGTGTTTTTATCCATTCATCTTTCATTTAGGATAATCATGATCGCTTGCACAACCGATAGCTGTTATCACTATCCAAAACTACTATTAAAAAAATGATCCCCTCATGTATATATATTATCTGCATGATTATAACAATGACAAATGTTATGTAATGTTCACAATGATGAACAAAATCAAATCAATAAAAACAGACTATATACACCATATATTCGATCCCATTATCATGGCTATAGCTCCAATTGAAATAAAAATGAACGAAATTTGGGGGGGGGGTTCAGCATGGGTGATTTTACATCTTTCAATGATTTTTCCACTGATACAATTTCGTGTCATCAAGCGCTTGACCCTTCTAAATATTTATGTCAAAAAGCCACTGACTGACCAAAGAATTTTAATGAGTCGGGGGAGATCGAGGTTTCACAAACCTGGAATAATGAATACCTTTACAAACGAATTAGGACCAGCTCAAATTGAAAATTGAAATATGCTGATTGGATAAATGTACATGTAGATATTTTGGATGTATCTTATTGAGAATATTTTTTTTGCCATTTTGAGCCAGTGGTTTAATAATTCCACTTCTCAAGGTATCAAATCAATAAAACCATGAAAAAATCATCAATTTCATGAATATATCCTGGTATAATTCAAACTTAGTGAAAATATTTATGATGTTACATTCTTAGTTTAAATGATAGGTTAAACTTTTGAAGCATTTGATAATTTCGATGAAAAATAAACACACAAAGGGGATGGCGTTCGTACATTTCCTCCCCATTACGCCTGCATACGATACGAAATAACAAAATAAATTTAGACGAAGAAGCGAAAGTGCAAGAAATAGGTCCTATATAAATCTCTAATTAATATACACAACGGTTGAAAAAGCAATCTGGTGATATCTGTTTCTGTTTTATGCTAACTCCCGTAGAAACTCGGCAGGACAATTTAAAATAAAAAAACTCAAAAATTTGGTTCATAAAACTAACTGTGGTTTCACAAATTACATTCCATTCTCATAAGACGAAACTAACCCTTTCTTCGTTTTCTAGGAAACCGAATTATGAAATATATCTATGTATTTTTGTGAACAATCCAGAATCCCGGACATGCCGGATAAGGATGGTATGTCTTATGAAGAAAACCTCGAATAGATGTCCGTTTATTTACCCAACCAAATACCAGTATGAGTCCATTAACCTTTCTCACTTCTGGATAAACGTTTTTCTGTTATTCCGCTATAAATAGAGGAATTCTTCCAAACGTGTGGATTGATGTTCTTATTTGAACTTGTCCAAACATACATAACCCTTCTTGACTTGTAGTCCCACAAAGACATCCTTGTTGGATGTCTCAAGAAAGGCGCTCTTTTCATTTTCATTTGGTGTCAATTAGGGTCCGTATCCTGAACACGGGTTTAATCTAAACTCTGGTTTAAAGTTGTGGTTTAACTATGGACAGCCAATTGGGGCACAAATCCCTAACTTTACACATCCAATTTATTAACTCATATGACATCAACATTGTCTGCGAATGATAACTGAAGTATTTTAAAGACTTTTTCTTCAATATAAAAGCAAAAGGAAGCGAAATATTAAACATTAGAAATATACAATTTTTTAATCTTTTGGCTCCCCATAATTTTAGCACAGAGTTAGACCGTGGTCTAAGTTAACCTGACTTCAGAATATGGGCCATAAAGTCACGTCCATGATCCAGGAAGATTATATAGACCAATTGTGTGTATATAGGCTCTATCCATGGTATTTTTTTAAGGTTTGTAAATAGTCATGTAAAACACGAACAAAATCTACTTTAAATCAAAATAAAACAAAGACAGGACTTGACATATGGAGCTTGCAAATAAAAAAATGATTTTCATCATAGTTTAGAAGAGTGCTAGTTTTATGTTATAATATAATTCAAATTAAATTATTTGGGGAGGGTTTCAACTTACCAGAGTAACATTAATTCATAATAAATTGGAAAGACAATGATGATAGGCAAATGATCAATCAAAATGGAAAATAACGTCTTCATCCTGCTGCTACTGCAGTTTTCACATGAAGTTGGTTCAAAAACTTAATCCTATTCGATTACTTTGATGGGTAATCATCTAATGAAGGCTATGGGAAGTTTGAAATGTTAAATAGGAAAGCAGACGACATGAGTCCAGCGAATTCGAAATAAGTTCTGGCATTTCACTGTAATGATTGAGGTAAACATTCACGCTGTCAACATCTTTTTGAAATCACTCACGCTAACTCAATCTCTCCGTGAGTCTCGACCCCTGACCCTCACTGAGGGACTCCCATTAACACACATTGTGGATTTAGAGGGGGTCGACTCAATTACTGAACATACAAGAGGGCGTATAGGATACGGGTTTGTGCCCTTTAGTCCCCTAGAACACAATTTGAATTTCAACTTGAACACCTGTACAAAATATAAATTTACACAAACTATAAACCTTTATAAGAATAAACAAGCCCCCCCCCCCCCCACACTCATACAAACCATACACCCATACGAACACTTCCCCATACCATAGAAAATACACAAATTGTATTATTTAACAAATAATTGTGTATTTCTTAACACAATAAATTCGTCGAATTTCTATTTATCCTAATATCTAATCGATTTGACAATTTGCCCTTTATCATATTCATGATATGATGCCCTTACATTCAGTTTCAGTTTCAGTTTAGTTTATTTCATTTCCATTTTCTGATAATAAACATAACAAACATATATATACATATGTATAAATGTACAAAACAAAATAAGTGTTATAAGTATACTTCAATAATCAATTAACAAATTCGTAGGAAATAGATGAAATGTATACAATTTTTGTTCAAGATACATTTTGATGATTAGACAAATTATAGATTACATAGAGCCTATCAAAATGTTCGTCAGTATATTGAAAACATGACTGTTTATTTATATGTTTGTTTTCTTTTCATTTTTTTAAACTACTTTTATTTCACTTTATTACAATTTCATGAATTTTTTTCTTTTTGGGGGGTTCATTTTAATTTCATTCTAAGTATGTACTTCATTTTCTTATATCACGGGGGGGGCTGCCATTTTATCCACGCCAAGTTCCCCTAAATGTCCTTGTATTGTTACACCTCTGCATTCGTGATAAAAACTATATAGATGCATGGCGACGTTGATGACGACAGACGGTCAGCATGGTCAGTGCGGTCTTCCCGATCGTCGAGTAGCAGGGCATCGCGGTTCACCGTAGCAAGCTCGACATCAAGAGCCAAGGCGGCTGTTGCACGGCTGAATAAGCATCACAAACGCCCATTGCATACCATTGTCATCTGCTCCTCAATCACAGGTGTTTAAAATCTAATTTTCCAACTGCTTGTGGATACAGCAGCTGCCCCTTTCACAAGAGTAATTTTCAAGATGTTCACTTTTTTTCTCCACCGACTGCATTCACTCCATCTCTATACCCCCCCCCCCCAACTCTCCCCTCCCTCTCTTTCTCTCTCTCTCTCTCTCCCTCTTTCTCTCTCAGTCTTGTGACGTACTTGAATAACCGGGGGGGGGGGCAAAACAATTAAGACGAGCGAACTTAAAATTTGGAGGACCTTTCCACGTTCTCAAAAAAGAATTCTGTCAGAGAGGGCACACTTCCGCCCCCCCCCCCCCTCCGGTGCGCTAGTGCCCATGTTTCTAATCCATTCGAAAGTACATGTGAACCGTCTATAAATTCGTAATCATTGCCATAATGTGATTCTGCTGAGACATAAAAACATGATGCAGTTCAAGTTCATTCTGCGACTTTGTCTTTGACTTTCACGTATTAAAGGGCTGCTGTTGCTACAATCATGGATCTGTTATAGATTGTAAAAGGTTACGGATATGCGTTACGTTTCCTTTACTTCATGAAAACCATATGCTTAAAGGGGTTCTGTTTTCAATAAAAGAGGGAGAGTGGGCTGGAGAAAAATAATCATGAATATTCAACGAAAATCCATCATAGATGTGTTTGTTATGGTGGTGATATTTTTACCTGATTGCTAAGAAAGTATAAATGCTTGTTCCACTGAGCAAATAGAGGACCAAAGGCTTAAGGTCATATCCGAGGGACCTGGATAAATGCCTCACGAAACCTTAACATGCCAAATGTCACGAATGCATCATGTTGTAACCGTACCCGGGTCACCGTATTGCGAAACATAGTTACGTTCAACCATGGACCTACTACAACGGTTCAACCTATACCTATCAGATGAATTGTACGAAAATTGTTATTCTCTATTTATTTTGTGATGTTTTCTGAAACTGCAAGCAGCTCTTAGGTGTTTCGTGTAGACCTATCAATAACATTTTAAAATATATCAGTTTGGGGGAAGCTCCCTTCGCTTGCTCGCAAATTTTCTAAAATCGATATGAGTTGAATTAAACTAAAATTACAGTATTCAAGCCTTTATATATTTTCAATTGCAGTCTATGAAGGAAAACCATCTGGCTATTCCGTCTAGTCGCCTATATCGTTCGAAGAACATGATTACTTTTCTTTTGTTGTCCGGCGCCTCGTCTTTACACCTTACACTTAATTACGTAATCACTAAGGCCTAATGCGTAATCAACTTTAGTTTATAATTTTATCAATTACTTTACAATATTTAGACCAAAATTGGCAAACTCTTCATACTAATCAGTCCACACTGAAACGGAAATAAATAAATCAAATTAAATACGGACAGGATATAGCATAATCAATTTCAGCTCCGACACGTGACCTGCGTAATAAACTGTTTGAAACACAGGTTGATAGTTTGGGTTTCGTATTTTCTACTGTTATCCTAGAGCTTTTTGTTCTATCTTGTCTACAGGAAAGAGGTTTGAATTTACGAATTGGTAGATTTTAATACATAAGTCTCAAACGACTAATATAAAAAGGAGTACCAAAATGTACGCTTATGTTTTTTTCACATTTAATTTGATACTGTTTCTGAAACAATCAAGCACTTTACCTTTGCATTTATCTAAAGGTCTACATACATCCACCTCTCTATCCATACCCCCTTTACGAGACACAAAATTAGTTCAGATGGAGGAAATATCACTTTAAATGAAGATTGAAATGCGGGGAATGGGGAAAAAGACAGCACTTTGAGAAGGAAAAAAATATATTAATATTGTCCACTATCGGACTTAACCGCGGATACATGACGGCATTTCCAAACAAATGGAATATTTGCATTTTTAGGGCTACACACGAAACACGAATATCGCAAGAGAAAAAGACGCACAAAGACGAAGAAAGAAAAATATTTCAAAAAATAATGTAATTATAACAACATTATAAATTCAGTCATACTAAAATTTCATTATAAATATTCAAAGACACCCCAAAATATGAATTGTCTCAGAATTTCAGAGCATGCCCTGTCTCAAATGGTATTCGACCTTGGTGGCATTAGCAAGTGCATTCATTACCAGAAAATGTAACTAATTATACATTCGAAGGTTATGGAGTCCTATATTCACACACAGTAATATCGATTAACCTGAAAAATATATAACTGATATAGGCTTGTTCTGTGATATTGATTATTGAGTAAATCGTTTATGATTACTTTACCAGACTCGAGATTGTACCTACTTGAAAGAACAATCCCATCCAGTCAGTTCGTCCAGAAACGTCTCAGATAATCTCCAGTAACTCCTTGTTTCATCTGATTGAAAAGTCAACAAGACAGGTTGTGGCTAGGAGCACGAGGAAAGTACAAATAACCCAGTCAATCAGCAGTCATCGCCGTCACACACGAGTTCGTTCGCCCTCCGCAAATATCGGCCTCGATCTAAATGCACCCACGGTCCACAGCGAGATCGGTTGCCTCTGTAATGACAACTTCTTGCTTAATCGTTGATTATAAAAATGTCTCGAAACCCAGATGGGAACCTTACAATGATGTTCAGAGCCACGTCACAAGTATGATTTTTATCTATTTTCTGAGGATAATAAGCACGCTTGTTAGCATTCCGTGCTCGATGTGGTTTAATGTGAAGCAAGGGTCACCCGTGTACCCCCGTGGTGCTGTGTCTCTTGTCGGCTTTGATAGCTCACGGTAGGGGTAATTTCCTGGAGACGTACCACCAATCTCCAGACACGCGTGTTGGCATGACCCCATGCCACATAGATGAGGGGATAACATGTAGACTGTTCTCCAGACTGCATGCAATACCCATACAGGTGTTTTGCTTAAATATCAAATGTATTTTTTAATCATGTGAATTGTTACCCCATCGCCAGCAAACTGACACATGAACGTTTCGAAATCTCTTCAAACAATATGATTCAAATGCAGAAGGTAATAGTATGCTCCCTCACTTTATCATCATGTGCCTAAAATTCAACTCAAATCCCCTCGATCATCTCTCTACCCTCCCTTCTTTCCATTCCCTCTCTCGAGATGTATACATAATATATATATATATATATATATATATATATATATTGCAAATAAATGGATGAAGAGAACAATGGTAGGCGTAGCTTAAATCAAGGTTCCCCAGAGCTATCTACCCTTCAAAGCTGGGGGCCCGGGTTCGATTCCCGGCAGAGACATTTTTTCGGCATCACCAACTTTTCCAAAGGGTAGATAGCTCTGGGGAACCTTGATTTAAGCTACGCCTACCATTGTTCTCTTCATCCATTTCTTTACAATATTTAAATAAAAGAGTTGCCAAAGCTGTTGTACATGCATGTATAACTTTACACACACATATATATATATATATATACTGTATATATATATATATATATATATATATATATATATATATATATATATATATATGATGACGCCAAATAAGGATATAAATCTGAAGAAAAAGAATGTTAAGTCACAGGTACTAACACACACACACACACCCGCACACATTACACACCCACCCACGCGCGCGTATGCGCACACACACACATTATCGTCTCACTCACTTCTTCATCTTCAAAAGTTTTTATCGTTAATTCTCTGTCTCTGTTTCTTCTCTTGTCGTTCTCTTTCTTCGTGTTTCTTTGACACTCGTCTTATTAAATCTTCAATAACATTAACATAAAAAGTGACAAAAATGTCTAAAAATTACGATAAATTTTAATTTCAGTTCAGTGTTTTAAGAAAATAAATATATAGTGTATAAAACACAAAATCCAAAGTAAATGTACATTAACCTCACTGACGGCATTATTATACAAAATATTCTGACTCATTTTACGTGGGCCTACCATGCTCATACATTAACTTATACGTAATTATCTAAAAGCTGGTGTGGGAAAATTATGTGAGAAACCGTCGACTTTCATGTTCATGAGGAATTCGGAACCAAGTTGTAAAAGCAATAGGTGTTATGTATATCACTTTCCCCTGGCCCATCATACCCGAATCAGGTCAAACTGATTGTTAAATTGATAGCCTAGGTAATAATGGATTACGACGAATAAATCATGCTAAAAGTTAGTACCATGCAAAGTCTACATCCATAAAAAGATGTGTGTTTAAAATAGTGAGACATTCCTCTATGAATTCTGGCGAATTTAGCGTTTTTTGTCAGAGAGATATGCAGCATAACTATCTGTGACGTCACAAATTTGACATCAAAAGTTTTAACTTTCATAACCCCGTTATTCTTTGACGGATATTTTTCTCTAATTTCTTTCTGCTTTTATAAAAACTAACTTTTCGTTAGAGTAATAATAATAATAATATACAGTTCTTGTATAGCGCATATCACATTGTGAATAATGTCTCTATGCGCTTCCAAAGGAATTGGATATTATTACCCCAGCTGTAGCTTGGCAGCCGCAATTACTCAGATTACAGCGCACACGCATTTCAAGGAATAAATTCCTTCCAGGTACCCATTCACCTCACCTGGGTTGAGTGCAGCACAATATGGATGAATTACTTGCTGAAGGAAACTACGCCATGGCTGGGATTTGAACCCACGACCCTCTGTTATAAAGTCTGGAGACTATAATCCACTGGGCCACAACGCTCCTGAGTAAACATTCCCTTTAAGGACCAGGTTTGATATGAACGGGACGGTGTTATTATTAGCTGAAATTATTTGTGGTTTTTCAAAGGCTAGTTAAGGAATCGCTATACGATGGGCCATCTTTTTCAAAACTAAGTTTGTCCGTATAAAAAGCGGAACTTCCGGAGGGAGTTTCCATCTTGAACGTGTTGATTAAATACATAGACCCATCCTAATGTGTTCTATCCAGTCACATTAAGGAAGCCGAATCCAAAGAGACCAATCGTTGGGCAGTGGCAGTAATTAATAGCCTTGGTCGATCAGGGCCCCGTAAGACGAAGGTTAGCGATTAATCGCTAATTTTAAAGAACAATTCTTATTGGCTCCCAGTCAGTCTATTGAGCAAAATGCGTATGCAACAATTATCGTAAAAGGCCAATTGAAATGGCCTATTTCATTTAGCGATTAATCGTTAACCTTAGTGTTACGGGGCCCTGGGATCCGTTTCGCTTGTGTGGCTTTAGCATTAAACACTATATATACATTTAACGTAAGCTCTACGGCTCTATCTTGTAATAATGATAGTACCATCTGGCAGTATAACGATCTCAGTGTCCAGAGGTCGCCTCTTCTCTATTGAAGCGCCCTCTACCGATGGTTGTATCGAGGGTGCTTCTATCCAGCTTGTTTCAAGACCAAGACAGTGGTTGAGGACGAGAGGGCCTGCTGTCCGTTCCAAGAAGGGAGGGGATATGATGCCTTGAGAGAAGTACTGACGGGCCTGATGGTTAGAGAGCTGAAGTGGGATAGTAGGAAAATAGGAAACGAAGAAGGATAGAAGGTGTTGGGAAAGAAGAGGAGGAAGAGAAAGGAACAAACAGGAAAATTCGTGGTTATTTTCCTCCGTCATGGATCAAGCTGGTGAAGCTGCTCATGATACACAACATCCCTGATAGGAAAAAATGCCTTCTTTTACAGAGTGAGTGACTACTGTTACAGAGTAGATTCACAATGTTCACGGATTCGACCATGATTAGCTGTTTACATGCTCAAATATAGGAGTCGGAGAAGCCTTTAATAGTCCCACTCCTTAATGCGGGTGTTCAGTGTGATCCACACTGTTACCTTGGTCAAATCAATAGGATCCATTGTCAAATTAAACAGTGTGGAGGGAAATTCACACTGTGCCTACACTGTGAATTCACTGTGGGACACAATGTAAAACAGCGTATTCTTTCAAGCATGGATCAGGGCTCGAGCCCAGACTACACCCGTAAATAGCGTTTAAACCGAAAAATGTAACATCTGAACACTCTAAATGTGTACATGTAGCCTATATCTATCAATCTACCTAGATAATATTCTCACGTTCACGAGACAGAAACAACACTTGAGATGAGACAAATCCCTTCTGAGCGTTACACGATCCACCATTTATCCTATGCATAATGTGACGATATCAAATTCTAATACATATTGTACATTTATCTTCATCCTCATAATTCGTAGATCGTGCAAAGTTTAAGCCTTTGCTCCCCAGTAAGGAAGCAAATGGAAAACTGAAAATAGAATGGTTGTTAGGAAGATTATCTCAAATGATATGTGATTTTTTTTCTTTCTTTTTAAAAGATAAGAATGGAAACGTTTTGTTGGGAAAACGTCATTTCCTGCAGTGTGTCGCATGTTTTTTTTTTAAACTTACATTCAGTCATATCAGACTGCTTTCCAGCAAGTCCGTGAATATTAAAAAAATAACAATGTAAAAGTGAGACAATACGAAAATATTTAAAAGTATAACAGCAATACATAAAAAGCATACATATAAAAATGAAGAACAATGATAATTAAGTAAAACTCCATAAAACCACAGTGCGAAGAGAACATGCCTTAATTTGTATATGATCATGTTGCCCGTTGCCCACTTTGCGATAACACCCCCCCCCCCTTCCGGTTCTCGCCCAGGGCCAGTATAAGTTACAAATAAAATGGCCTACCTCGCTAAAACCGCCATTGTGTGCATGTAGGACCATATCATAGCTGTCTGTTTCTAGAGCTCCAACGAAGCATCGCTTTTTCATTGGAAGCACATACGTCGTGACACCCTGTGATGAAACAAAGAGTAATTTTATTAGCGGATTCAAATTCCAGTAGGATAATGATAATGATGATAATAACAATAATAAAAATAATGTAATAATAATATAATGATAATGATACTTATAACAACATTAATAATGATAATGATAACAATAATAATAATAACATTGATAATGATAACAATAATAATAATGATAGTAAGACTAACCATGCTAATGGGCGTTGGACGAAACTTACGTTCATATACAAATCAAACGTAAGTGAACAATGTAAGAGCATACCCCCGGCCCCCATCAGCTTTTATATAATGTACTCACCCTTGTAAAATCATGTAAGACCGTTGCATTATCCTTTGAACTTTGACTCGTAATCTTCTTGACTAAAACGTTATTTTTATGGTCGTAATGGAAGTCATCATCGAAGTCGGTATCCCCTATCGTTCCATGTGCCTGGAAATTCTAAGGAATTCAATTACACGATAGTTTGGAATTAGCAAATTGATCATAACAAGAAATGCGCATTTTTTTTTTTACGAAGTAGACTAAATTATGTATAACGATGATGAAGATGATGATAGTGGTGATGATGATGATGAATAAGAAGAAGTAGAAGGAGAAGAAGAAGGGGGGAAAGATCCAACTTACCATATCATGGGCTCTTGGATGCGACTTGTGTAGACCACAAGATGGCGCTGTGCATAAAATGGTTGCATACAAGACAGACACCGCAAAAGCGACCAGAGTGAGCAGTGTTACGACAACCGCTATAACCAACAATGAGCAATCTCTCGTCTGCAGGAAATATGAAATAAATTCATTTATTTATAATACGTCATATACAACCTTGAACGACATGGGAAAATTAGGATGTTGTAAATACACTACATTACAAGCAGAACGACACCACACTAACTTGAAGACAAAAATAATGAATAAAACATAACATAAACGGAACATATTTCAAGTTAATCAAACTTTACCCTCCGTCTTAAAATTATAGCCAAACTCAGGGGCGGTTATCCTCGGGGCCGGGGGGGGGGGCTTAGTGCCCCTCCCACTTTTTGAAGCACTGAAAAGGTGCCCTTTTTACTCAAGAAAAATGCCCCCTCACGAATGTGTACTGTGCCCCTTTCACCTGATGAGAAGGACCCGATTTATGTGTAAGCAAGTGCCATTTCTCGTATCTGCCAATTTCTACCAAAAAATGCCCCCTCACGAATGTGTTCTGTGCCCTTTCACCTAAGAAAGACCTTTTTATGTGTGAGCAAGTGCCCCCTTGTTTTCTTGTTAGTGCCCTTTCTCAAATCAGTGCCACGTTTTACCCAAGAATCGGCCCTTTTACCTGAAAAGGACCCGTTTTATGTGTGAGCAATTGCCCCTTGCCTTCTTGTAAGTGCCCTTCCTCGTATCAGTGCCCCTTTTTACCCAAGAAAAGTGCCCCTCTCGAACGTGTTCTGTACCCCTTTCATACTTGAGATGGACCCCTTTAAAGACCCCGTTTGAAAGTGCCCCTTTGCCTTCTCATAGGTGCCCTTTCTCATATTTTCACCTGAGAAAGACCCATTTAATGTGTTAAAGAGTGCCCCTTTGAAAGAAGAAAACAATATTCTAATTTTAATATGTTTCTATTTATAAAGAAAATAACTTGTAAGGAAAATCCTACGTGTCTTTTCAAAGTTTCATGAGTCATGTGAGTGGATGAGATAAGCAGTGGCGTACATATGGGGGGCTTGGGAGGCTCAGTACCCCCTCCCCAAATTGTTCACGACCAAAAAAAAAGAGAAAATGAAAGAGAGAAAAGTGAAATAATAAGGATGATATTATTTTCTGACTACTAGTTGTCAAAATTGGATTTTCCTCATAAAAATGTCAAAATTTTTGCTCGCTCGCAACTTCTTATAAATTTTCGTGATACGACATATCTAGCCCCCTCAAAGTTTTTGGCTCATTACGCCACTGTAGGTCATTATTTCTTTGTTTAAAGATAGTGCCCGTTGCGAAAGAAAAGGTGCCCCTTTTTCCCTGTGCCCCCCCCCCCCTACTTTCAACTTCGCTCCGCCGCCCCTGGACAAACTAATTGGTATTTGTATACTTTGGATATAGAAAGTTATTTCTTCTTTATATCCTTTTTTAAACATTTTCTCTTTTTTTCCTATTGACAAATCATACTGAGTACGTGGTTGCCCTCGCCCCCTGTAATGTAACAAATTATTCCTTTCTAAACAAGTGAAATTTCCATTGTTAAATGACCTATTCGTGAATCAATGAAAGATTCATTTTTGCGAAATGGGAAATATTCTGGTTCATACAAAAGAATACGACAGAAAGGAGTGTGTAACATCATCGACTCTCATTTAAAAATAAAATAACTGAAATTTCAAACTGTTCCAACGTTTGCCATTTTAACATCATAATAAATTTTCAGTGTTAAACTTCTTCCCGGGGCGAGCTGGATTTCCTCTTTAAAGAAAAAAAAATGAGCAGCTTACCGTTCTCGTTTCAGGAGCATCCTTCTCTTCCTTCGTGTTTAATGGAACACTGATTGCTGTCATGATTCTCTGGTTGGTTTCTCTCAATTTGAACAAACTCTGAATGCAGGAAAGACATTGACTTGTAGAGAATCACTTGTTTAGCTTCGTTCTCTGAACACTTGATCTCTCGAAGTTGAACTGATGTTCCACACAACCATGACGGTATCTTTATAGGTTTTGAACGCCTCGGTTGGTCCGATGGGGGGCCACAATTTATCATCCCCCATTCCTTAAAACCTGACGGCGTTTTTGCTGTTTCTCAAAGAAAACACACAGACAGGCAAATGAACCCAGTCTGTGTTTACAATTTTACAAGATACAAGTTAACCAAAGTTCTGAGAAAAACTCGAAGTGGTTCACCGTTTATTATGACGTCATAATCTCCATTGACTGGGTTTCCTTTTTTCTAGGAAGTGGAACAGAGTCAAAATGAAGCACAGGTCACAGTCGGGGACCGTGATGATCGTCTCGTTCTTCCAGCATAGTTTGAGGGTCAAGTTTGTTGATCAGCGATTGACATGTTGTCATGGAAACTGGCAGATATACCACACCGTGCTGGCGGGGGTTAAAAGGTTCATTGCCATGCTATCATTTCTAACATTATCCATGCTCGTGTTATGTACAAGAAGAAACGAACAAGTGAAATACTTCTCTGTAATCTCTTACCAAGCTAATATCAGATTTTTTTTAAATTATTCTAATTTCACATCGGCAATTCGGTCTAAAACTGCATCGAAGGACGGTTTCTGTTAAACTAGTGTCTTATTGATTATAAACAGGAAATGATAAGTGGAAGCATGCACTTTCTCTTGGTATGAAACTTGGCAAGCTTTCAGCTTTTACAACATTGCAGTTATCCAATAATATAAGGTGATCATCCATTTTTGTTTTGTTTTGTTGTAAATCATTATTGTGTATTTTGCAGGCACCAGTCCCATTCTTGATTAATGGTCGACTATAGTTTAAGATTGTGGCATTCCATAATAATTATACCATTGGACAGGCATTGCATTGCTTAATTAGACTTAACAACTTTATAGATGTCCCTGGAGACATGCAACCACGAGTAGGAATTACAATATTTCAGGTCATAGTCTTCTCTTCTGTAAATTTATCTATAGCAAAAAGGAAGGGTCTCGTGACAACCCCCCCCCCCCCCGCTCGCAATAAGATCGCGTGACGTGTTCCATAAGACAAATACAACTCTAACATGCCTACCATCATTATTAACAGTCAGTTATCGAGTTGCGAGAACGTTTTATTTGAGAAAGTCAACATGGTCAATGTCAAATGCGTAGCAAAAAATTTCGAGGGACAATTTTCACTTATCCATTATATTCACTTCCACAGGTCAGTGGAAGTGGACTGTCTGCTATTCTGCAACTAACAATGGTAAAGCTTGTTCATAGAAACCTAATTTGGGTATCCTTGACATGCTGATTTAAGTTGAGTTTCCCTTTCTATATACACTTCGTATAATGGATGACTTAAAGGGATACTCCAGGTTGAAGATATGTATATCTCAATAAATAGAGTAAAATTCACAAAGCAAAATGCTAAAAATTTGATAAAAATCGGATAACAAATAACGAAGTTATTGAATTTTAAAGATTTGCATTATTTCGGTGAAGTAGTTCTAGGCATGTCTGCATAAATATTCATTAGGTGGGCTGATGATGTCACATCCCCCACTTGTTCTTTTGTATTTTATCATATGAAATTATGTTTATTCAAAAATTTTAGACCAAGAACTAAAACAATTGGATTGACAACTGATTCAGTGCATTAGTTATTTATTGCTGTAACTTATTTAATCATAATGGAGACACATCATTTACACATTTATGAATAATGAAGCAATTGTGATTTCATGTAATAACATAAGAAAAGGGAAAGTGGGGATGTGACATCCTCAACCCACCTAATGAATATTCATGACGACATGCATATAAATGTTTTCACAAAATATTGCTAAAATTTAAAATTCAATAACTTCGTTATTTGTTGTCCGATTTTGGTGTGATTTTCAGCATTTTGCTCTGTAAATTTTACTCTATTTATATAGATATGAATATATTCAGCCTGGATTATCCCTTTAATATTGTATGGCAAGCATTACATTGCTAGAAATATCAAATATTAATATCATTCCCGTTGAGTTCTGATTGCAATTTGTTGGTGACAATGCAAGAACTTACCCGTATTATACAATACATGAATCGGCCATCCTAAATGGGTACTCCGGGCTGAAAATATTTATATCTAGATAAAAGTAAAATTCACAGAGCAAAATGCTGAAAATTTCATCAAAACTAATTTAAAATATAAAGAAGTTATTGAATTTTAAAGTTGAACAATATTTTGTGCAAAAATTTATATATGCACGTCGTCATGAGTATTCATTAGGTGGGCTGATGATGTCACATCCCCACTTTCCTTTTTCTTATGTTATCAATGAAATCATAATGCATGTGTGAATGATATGTCTCCCTTGTGATACAACTATTCACGTTCTTTTAAAAGGTTTTGATTTATCTACGATGTTGAATATATATTGTTTGTCATTACCAATTTGCATATTTAATCGCTTTTTTATGATTTATTTGTATTAATCTTGTATTCATGTTTTCTTATTAGTTGTATTATGGAAAAAAATTGATATTGAGATGAAATAAATCAAGAAATTCAAATTCAAACTTAAAAATGTCATAACTTCGTCATTCCTTGTCCGATTTTTATCAAATTTTCAGTGTTTCGTTTGACTGATTTTTTTATCTGTTCACATCATATTACCTTCACCTTACATTATCCTTTTAAGTGGATGACATGTTTTGGATTGCGTGACAAAATATTTTAATTGGACTTATGATCATTTTTAACATATCATACATTATCTATTAAGTGTGATGATGAATATAATTTGCATGATTATTATTATACCAGGACGGTTGTAGCACATTCCCGATTAGGTTTAGACTGGTAAAAGGTAAGGAAGTTGTCTCCACATGTACAAACTTACACCTTCTCGAACCTTACACACACATTTGCACACCCTCACATGCCACCTTTACATACACAAACACACACGCACACTTAAAAAACTGTTACAAAATCCGCCAGTCGCACTCTTTACTTTACAAACACAGTCAACCGTTATTGTTTAACAACTGCATGTAATGTGACCTTTGAAATGGTGGATGTAAATGAAAAACACAATTCAAAGGAATATATGAATAATCAAAACAAAAAAGTTGGTGCTTATCTTATTAAACTTTAAACCACCATGTCACTTTAGTACCAATGACCTTCCTCTGCGCAAAATCTTCTGAACATGCGCAGAGTGAACTATATACGAACTGGCTTATTTCGGACAATAGACCAGTTCGTAGTTACTCATGGACAATTTTAGTCAAATGACCTTTCATTTCTTTCATTTTGATAGGCAGATTTCAAAGCAAGATATTACGTAAGCTTGCCTTACATAGCAGGATGAAAAAATTGAATAGACCAGGTGACTAGAATAGCACACCAATGAACACTTTACGAATGTATTTGTTGCATTCCTACTTTGAATGCATATCATAGCATGTTGCACAATGTACTTGGCAAACTGTGATATACCAGTCGTTCGTGGACGCCTTGTTTTTTTTTTTTTGTGGATGTAAATGAAAACCACTATTCAAAAGAATATGTGAATAATCAAGACATCAAAGTTGGTGCTTATCTCATTAGATTTTAAACCACCAATGCACGTTAGTACAAATGACCTTCCTCTGATCATGCATAGAATCTTTTGATCATGCGCACAGAAAGGAACTACGAACTGGCTTATTTTTATTGATTCGCTGCGTAGGAATGTTTGTGTTCATATTTCGCTGCTCTCTCACTGCAGATCGTCCCCGTTACCATTGTCGTCGTCATTATTTTTGTCATCGATATCGTCTACGTTATCATGGATGCCTCGTACAAATTCAAGCTTAAGTTGGTGCTCGTAATGGTTTTGTTTGGATGTATTCTTCCCGTGACAATTCAATACATATCAGAAGTCTATGTACTTCCCTGGTGGCTTAAGCTAGTAGCGGGTAAGTAATTGTGTCAAGGCATCTCATTTCATCCGGGTTTCACATGGAAATTCATCTATTCGACATATTCGCGATCTGCATATCATAGCATTGCCATTGTTCTTAGGGTTGGGTTTTCAATATTGCAGAAGTTGTATTGTGTTTCTTCCCTGACATTCACAATAATGTACATATCGATATAAATATTTCAATATGGATAAACATGCAAAACAAACATCATAGATAAAAATAACAAAGTCCCTAAAAAATAGTGAAAATCCGCGGAATTACACTAGTTCAGTCATGACCATAGACATCACTGTTCTTCATTTTAATCATTTTTTTTTGGCATTTTCCCGATTCTGTTTTGTATTATATTTGTTGTATCATTATTATGTCCACATGCGTAGCTTATTTTATATTGGTGATATTGCCTCTTATTTACCATAATTTAAATGAAATGTATTGTATGATATCTGTGTTTCACTGTGACATATTTGTTAGAATGATACCTTATGCATGTAGAATGCCTTCTCTTGGATTACCTGAACTTTACCGTTAATCAATATACACTTATGCCTAAACCACTCAATCATGTCAATATCTGATTCAACCTTATTATTGGGTCCATACTCATGCCTTGAAATTTGATCTTTTATAACCCGACGTGACCTTGGCGTATCAAACATTGACTGAACATTGTATTACGGAGCTGCTACCACACTGCATGGCACAAATGAGTTATACAGACTCCCATTCACTCACGTGTCAAATCACAGCCCATCAAAAAGTAATCCCTCTGTAGATTTCGTTTTAATTCACTGGCATTAATCATAATGAGCAATACAATAAAACTGGTAATCACTGGTCTAAAGCAATAGACAATGGTCAGTTTGTGTGCGCTGTTATATTGATCTTAGACGTGCATTTGACTCTGTTAACACGAATGTACTGCTAAATAAACTCCAGTCTATTGGCTGTTCCAATAAAGCACTGATTCGTATCTAAATATGAGGTCGCAATGTGTCCAATATAATAAATCTATTTCTAGGAAAGAAAGTGTGTCTATCGGAATACCACAAGGATCCATATTAGGTCCGCTACTCTTTCTGGTCCTAATTAATGACTTGCCTAATGTAATAAAGAACTGCCAAGTTACAATGTATGCCGACGACACGTCATTATTTTTATCAGGATCCGATATAGATATAGATAGTATGAAATTGGCTTTACAAGAAGATGCAATTGCTGTTAACCATTGGTTTAAAGTTAAATTAACTAATTCTCAATGTTGAAAAGACAAATATGATGATATTGTGTCAATATACTTGGTCAAGACAAAGATTGAACAAAAATGATAAATCTGATTCAGATATTTCTATTACGTTTGAAGGTAAAGAATAAAGATGGTTAACTCTACTAAGTTTTTAGGTGTTGTAATAGACGATAAACTACTTTGACATGACCATGTTGAATATGTTTGTAAAAAAAGTATGTGCATGCTCTCACCTTACCGAAAAGAGCTAAACCATTTGTTGAAATAACCCCGGCGAAATTAATTTATAACTGTATAATCCAATGGTCAAATGAACTATTGTTGTGATGTATGTATGGGCTCTACGATATATTACCTATACGAATAAAATAACGAAACTTAAGAAACCTGCCGCCAGAATAATACTTAAAGGTAACGTCAAAATCCAATCTGATCAATTATTCAAAATACTAGAATGGCACTCCTATCCCCAAAGAGTAATGTATTTCAGATGTATGATTGTATTTAAGAATTTAAATAATTTACCTTCTGATTTCTTTAATGATAAATTTATATTTTTTCCCGAAAAACATAACGTAAATACAAGATCTGCCTCCAACCTAAAACTCGATGTCCCAAAATGTGATACTTAATACTATAAATGCTCATTCATTATCTCCTCAATATCAATGTTTAATTCCTTACCCCTTCATTTAAAAATCCTAACCACCCTCTCTAGCTAAAAAGAAATAACTCAAATCATATATTATGTCCGGCAAAAGTTAAAATGTCAATGGTTCCTGTGTTCAAATATTTTAGTGATTCCAACTTTTTATGCCTTTCTGTATTTTTATATGTATAATGTATTTACTTTGTATATTTTTATCATTTGTATATTCTTGTTTCCTTTTTATGCTTTTAGGACCGCTTTTAATACTAGCTTTTGCTAAGAGGGCACCCTATTGAGATATTGTTTAAATAAATGAAATAAAAAAATAATAAATACGTTAATTGGGTACTTGTCCAGCTGAAACATAGGTCGAATGGCCTGAAAAAAGGACTAACCATAAATTTGGTTAGTTCACAGGGAGATAACTGGACTGCATTGCGATAATAATCAAAACAAAATAAAACAATACAGTCAAACAACCAGGTTGTGAAAGACTATCAACGTAAAATTATATTTAATCGTGTGGAGGGGCGGGGGTGGGGATTTTTATCAAACGCAAGTGGCAAAAATGTAATTTTGAGTTTATTATAAAAAAATTCATAATAATAGTTCAACATTGAGACTTTTTTCCATACATTCACTCCACTACCAATGAATGTGGAAAATGCATTTCTAATCTTCATGTGGAATGCGGAAAATAATTTCTGGTTGCTTTCATTATTCTTGATGAAGAAATCCATGACGCATATATTATATCATAAAGCAATTTTTGTATTCCGTGTCAGTGTTCATATTTTAAGCAGAGTGAAAGTGTGTAATCAGAATTATGAATTATTATTTTCTCCTAACAGTACTGCTCGTGGCAACATTTGGAAGTATCTCTTTGGCGTTTGTTCGTTTATTGATGCACAGAACAACGCCACATCAAAGCCTCAAGAAACTTCTCCTGCACTTCATTGTCTCCGTTGCGTCTTCTTATAAAGCTCGATCAATGCTACCAAAGTTTCGAGAGACACTCGAACGTCCCGGTTACTACCAAGAACGTATCCTACTTAAAATTCTCAAGGACAATAAAGACACGGTGTATGGTGAGGACTTTGGTCTAGCCCGTTTGCAGGACATCGGTGACTTCCGCAGCAAACATCCTTTAACTAAATACGAACACTACCGTCCCTATGTGCAACGCATGATGGACGGGGAGGAAAAGGTCCTGACGGCAGCCAGACCAAAGTCTTTCACTCGAACATCAGGTACGACAGGGCAACCGAAGTACTTCCCTATTCTTGATAGACAAAGTCTCTTGAAGGATATCGGATCAATGGTAACAGGTCTTCTCAAGGAGACAGTACCTGGTCTTGGTCCGTTACAGAAACGGTTGCAGTACTATGTCCATCCAGTAACATCTCGCTCCAAGGCGGGTATACCTATAGAAACAGCTCTCACATTTCCGGCTGACAATGCTTTTCTTATGTCTCTTTTCAACACCCCACCGTCTGGCTTCACCATCACGACAAAGTATGAGGCCAATTATATCCACTTGTTGTTTGCACTCAAAGACAAATATATAGGTAAGTGTAAAGGAAGGAACCCTGTAGCTATTACCAATCTTTTTTTCCAATAACATTAAGTTAAATAATGTCATTTCTCTACCACATGGGCATTGTGATATTTGCAAATTTTGGAAAACGGACACAGTTGGGTAAGTTCAGATTTATTGAGATATCCTTATGCATAAGCCATCACAGATCTGAATTACTTTTCTTTTTGTAAATTGTAATTCAGCAATCCATGACAACTTTCTGATAATGAAATAACCCTGTTTTACACAGGCATGCAAGCCAGAAACTTTCAGCGTATATTTCTACTTCCGATGTGCCCTGCATAGCATTATGTTATTAAGGTCTATATCCGCAATGACTCCTCAATTTCTTTTCTTTTTTCAACTTTCCGCTGGGCTTTCGATTGCATTCGGGAACCTTGTCAAACCGTGGGTGCCTCAAGAACATTCGGGTCAGCGAGGAAATGCTCGTAAAATGTGGTATATGCTGGGGATTCAAGGTTACAGGACAATCTCGCACAACTTCCCGAATATGTCAGCTTAAATTCCCGTCAAAATTATAGTCGAGAAAAATAAATGGATTCGGAAAATCTGCTTTTGTAATTGTATCATTGAAATTATGTTAGTCGTAATTTAAACCTTGTAAAATCTAGAGTGTTACCTTAAACAAATGACTTCAGGAGAATGGAATGTTCGTGTACGATTTTCCCCTTCTTATAGGAATAATCGGCTGTAACTTCCTTTCGTTACTTGAGGTTCTTATCCTTCAGTTGGAGAATTGTTGGCAGGACATCGTTGACGACATCGAACGCGGAACCATCCGATCATCTCTTAATCTCGACTCTGGAGTACGTGACCAGATCTCTCTTGAGCTGAAAGGAAAGGGGGACCCCAATCGGGCGAAGGAGTTGAGAACAGAATTCCGAAAGGGGTTCCAGGACATTGTGCCGAGGGTGTGGCCGCATGCCAAAATCATCATGGGTGTTGACCCTCAGGATGTCCGGTTCCGACTTGCAAGAAAGTATACAGGCGGTGAGTCTAATCAAAGAAGCGTATTTTGTCTGCGATTTTTAGCCGACATGTGTTAAAAGCTACTATACATATTGGGGCCGATTTGCTGATATCAGTTTAGAAAGTGAAAATCACTGTCGTAATTCTTCACAAAATGCTTTCCGTGGAGATAAAGAAGGTGTATGGTCTGATATAACCTTCTTTTTTGGACATTCGACATTCCTCACGGGTGAACTCTAAAATTCAGTAAGGCAGAAATATCAAAAGTTTTTTTTCTGAATGTTATATTCTCTATTTTATTTAGGAAAAAAATAAAATCCTTTAATCTCGCAATCTTGTAGCTTTTCCAATGCAAGATTTATTCTTTTGAATGTTACAAATGCCCGACTTTGTCCATTGCTCCCGAGACAATTAGATAAGCCTATAATAGCTAACAAATCTACACGTAGAAAATAAATGAAAGAAAGATGGAGGCAGCGACCAGAAAACCGTGTTCTTTTAAGACCATGTAGCTAATTATCAAGAAGAAACACAAGTTAGCAAAATACGCTAACAATATTAATATGCTGTATTATAATATATCTACAAGATACTTCCATTGGTATTGCTATGATTGATATGATATGATTATCTTTCAGATATCCCAACATACTCTTACGTTATCGGAGCTTCAGAGGGATTCTTAGGTATGAACATGTGGCCTTTGGATAAGAAACTTGGTTATGTTCCATCTTTTCTTCACAACTTCTACGAGTTCATCCCTGTATCAGAAATGTAAGAATATGTGCATGGAGGTAGAACTGTAGAAAGAATAAGCCTAGTCTATCATTCACCAACAGCCATTGAATAATCGATATTGGACGCATATGCTATATGTACATGTTATATTGTTTACACATGGTAAAAGGCGTCATCACTTTCATTATCATTGCCACCATCGTCATCACCATCATCATGGTCGTCAAGATAATAAGTTGACAATAAATGATAAATCCTTATCGTCATCAACGTCTTTATTGCCAACGTATTCATCATTGCCTCCTGTACTATCACTATCACATTCACCATCAATTTGATCTTCACATTTTATTATTATTTTTGCTGTTTTAATTAAGATTTGCATTTTCTTTAGAGACGATGCAGAACCAACGACCCTCCTACCAGAAGAACTCCAGGTAGGCGAGTGTTATGAGATGGTCATCACGCAAACATCCGGGCTCTATCGGTATCGAATGGGTGACGTCCTTAGAGTGACAAGATTTGAACAGGCAACTCCAGTCTTCGAATTCAGTCACAGGTAAGAATCTTTTCTTGAGGTTATCGATGATGCCTCTCTCGGAAAAGGATACTCACGATCGTATTATACAAAGATCAACGGGTCAATGTATTTTGCCAATTATATGAATATAATAATGATTATAATAATAAACTAGAAAGTCAAAAGGGGCCTAAGCTTTCGATCCTAGCAGAATCTTCGTCGGATTTTGTATAGCGTAACTATTATATTGTCCAGAGCTCCTTTTTACTGAATTCTACGTGCAAAATGTTCTTAGGTAAAGATATACACTGTACGTTTTCACTTTTGATTTGATGATAATCTTTTCACGGAACCCCACCCCCCCCCCCCCTCCAGAGCTTAAAAACTAGTACAATAATTATCATTACTATTAGAACCATTCAAATTATAACTATTCCTTATTTCATTGAACGATTTATGCAATGCTCCACGATTTACAGTTTCATGTATTTTCATTTCATTTCCTCTTATACATTTGTATAGGAAAGGACAGATGCTGAACTTATATTACGAAAAGATTGATCAGAAGATGTTCTATGACTCTCTCAAAATAGCAGTCAATCAATGGAGTGATACGGAATTGACTAATTATGCCGTGGCGGAGAGTTCGTTGCTCGATACCTCCGATCAGGGTATGGTCTTTTGTTCGTGTGTAATGAAGTAAAAACAAAAGGGAGGTGCATATGTGTGTTACGTTTTCTCCAAATTTTGAAAAAAATCAGCATGACAATCTGATCAAAATTATAAAGCAATTTATTCTCAATGGTGAGAATAATACATTTCATATCTAGACTTTATTTTGAGTACAGAGCTGCCATCCAGTTTCCAAATAAGACTACAGGTAACACGAAAATCAAGACAGGTGTGCTCCAGGGGTGTGTTATGTCACCAACATTGTTTTTAACAGAATTAACATTCCGGAATTTGCGTAGATGAAATTTGTATGCATTGTAAGTGTACACATAAGATAAGGGGCGAGGGGAAGGATAATGACAAATGAAATATGTTATTGGATTTATATATTTTCTCCACGCAGGCAGTGCTTCACCATACTATATTATTTTCATCGAGTTGGCAGGCAGCGGAACCGTTGATGAGAAACAAAGGGGAATGGTAAGCTTATATATCAAAGCTCATTTAAAAAGAAAACATATCAGAAGTATTTCAAGATAATTAAAAAAACATGAAGGCGTAATATTGCATTCGAGTGTGGACAAACCCTATCCCTTGGAAAGCAGTCTTCTGTGGGTATTAGATGTATTTCCAACTATAATACAAGTCATCATGCGTACCTTGATATACACTTTCAACGCAGTACGAGTTTTTTCATTCCCCCTGCCATGCATTATTATTTTAAGCCTCTTGCCCCCCCCCCCCCATTTTCTCTATCTTTCTATGTCACTTTTCCTCCCTTTATCAATGCAATGATAATTATTACACCCATTACTCTTTCTGTTGAATATTCTGTTGATGTAATTGTCTTCATTACAATTTGGAGTTTTAGATTTTTCACACATAACGCGGAATCGTTTTGGGGGTAAATCAGACTAACTGCGTGTGAACATGGAGGAATTCACAGCATTATGGGAAAGACTGAAGAAGATGCTGCGTCATAGTCTTGGTTGTGAAATCTAAAGCTCCCTTATGATGAAATTACGATGAAACTTTATTTTTCACTAGATTGACACTGAGCTCCGGGACCGCTGCTGTGACTATGAGAAGCTCCGATCAGACAACACCATCGCTCCACCAAGGATCCACGTTCTAAGACCAGGAGCATTCAAGGAGCTTCAGGACTACTCCGTCACCAAGGGTGGAGCTTCTGAGATCCAGTACAAAGTTCCCAACAAACTTCTCAAGGTTGAACAGTATGACGTTTTGATGGGTCAGGTGGATCGTCCAATCACGTCCGATGAATCTGACTGTTAGCAACCGCACGTGATCGATATATGAAATCAAGCCATACTTGATTTTCAACCAAATCATCAACATAAATTCGATGATTTTATCATTTTTACTAAGCTACGTTAAACAAAGT
Organism: Lytechinus pictus; assembly: GCF_037042905.1. Classification (NCBI taxonomy): domain Eukaryota; kingdom Metazoa; phylum Echinodermata; class Echinoidea; order Temnopleuroida; family Toxopneustidae; genus Lytechinus; species Lytechinus pictus. The sequence continues at coordinate 29,145,531 of NC_087255.1, read as the reverse complement.
CATTTTTCATGTTTGTGTGACGGTCCCTGGTCAAAGTGGAGTGTACCAAAATACTGAAAAAAAACGTATGTTTTCCTGAGCAGTGTGATGTGCTGTTACCCACATTTTAATTTGACAATGCAGTTGAAATATTCCATCACTATTCTAACCCTAACTATTACATAGGCCCATTTGAATCATACAGCCGAGGAGCTAGGAGTCTCTACCCCCACCCCCCCCCCCCACCACCAACTTCAGGATCTCGGCCGTCGAACGCGCACTCAAGAAACACTAGATTGGAAAGTTAGGTTGTTTTAAAAGACTGTTTCATTTTATTGATCATGTTATTGTTTATGCATACTTAATACTATATATATTAACTACACATTTTGAAAAAAAAATGTGCAAATACGATTTTTGTTTTCCACCTCAGACACTAATTGTTTACTGTTGAATGAATAACATATCAAAATGAATTTATCATGTTTCTGTTGTTTTAAAATATATATATATGTATATTTATCTCATATATGTTTTGATTTGATAGAAATGTTAGTAACACAACATGAAAGATATTTCAATCAGTGAAAGTAAAAACAAAAGTGATGAGAGGGACCTACATTTGAGGATTTTGGGCTCGAAACAGAATTGAAATTAGATTTGTGCATGGACTTTGGGTTTTTAGCAATTTGGTTCTAAAATGCATTTACCATGTTCAAGATATGCTATGCAAAGTTGGGAAAGAAAACATGAATGGTTGAATACATGTTTATATATTGTAGAACCTACTTCTATAAAATTTGATATATTATTATATCGTAACCTTAACATAGATAGTAGTAAAATAAATCATAGTTTCCGCTACTCTTCCTAACCACTAAAATCACCATATTATGCAACCACACTTTTCCAAGGATAAAATAATTGGAACATGCAAGCATATTCTCCTTTTTTAATGAAGAAAAATTTACGAGCGCAACTGTCTTTATAACATGAACATGTTCATAATATTTTTTCATAGTATTAACATGTTGACATACATGTAGGCCTACACCATTTTATAAGTCTACATGACAGTTTTCAGAAATTTCAAAAGTTGACTTGGCAAGATACGTCATATTGCACATTTTATGACAGTAGATAGTTATTTTGGTTATTTTCCAGGGCTGTCACGCTTTTCTTTTGTGACGACTCTTGCAACCATCCTATTTATTGTGTAACAGAAAATACCGCTTAAAATCGTTTATGTATGAAACATTTGATGATTTATTTACAAAATTATTAGTTCATTATCTTCATGTCAAATTCTAGATATGTATTTTCTTGTCCAGATATTTTGTTATGAAAAATGTTGCAAAAATCAATAAATGAAATGAAAATGAAATATAGGCAGGTTTATTCGTCGAAATGATAAGGCTATGTAAAGGTCAAGTTCACCCCCACAAAAATGTTGATTTGAATCAATAGAGGAAAATCAAACAAGTATAATGCTGAAAATTTCATCAAAATCGGATGTAAAATAAGAAAGATATGACATTTTGAAGTTTCGCTTAATTTTCACAAAACAGTTATATGCACAAATAAGTGAAATGCAAATGAGAGAGTTGATGATTTCATTCACTCACTATTTATTTCGTTTTTGTTGTTGTTTGAATTACAGTATTCTTACCAATTTGACACTAACTGACCAATAACATGAGACAACAATGGCGATACCACATGTTCAGGGAGGAATAAAACTTTGTTTCACAGGTCAATGAGGAGAACATTGAAATATTTCATATAATTAATACAAAAGAAATGGCAAGTGAGTGATGTCATCAGTCCCCTCATTTGCATACCGACCAGTGGGCCGTTCAAAAAGCTGTTTTTAATTTAAGAGCGACTTTAAGAACAACTGGTGATTCTTTCTTACGCGCTAAACCTTCGTCAATGAACATTTTGGTGTATACCATTTACCACAATTAACTTTAAAATGTCCTAACTTTCTTATTCTATATTCGACTTTGATGAAATTTTATTCAAGTCAACTTTTTGTTGGGGTGGGCTTGTTCTTTAATCAACCTGATGGGTGTTTCATAAAGCTGTTCGTAAGTTAAGAGCGACTTAAAAAACGACTGGTGATCCTTTCTTTATGGTAAATGATTTTCACCATTAAATTTTCAATGGCGATTATTCAGCGCGTATGAAAGGTTCACAAGTCGTTCTTAAAGTCGCTCTTAACTAACGAACAGCTTTATGAAACGGCCCCCAGATATGAAAACCAATATTTCGCACTATAATCACGTATACGGCACTTCAAAGCATCGTCGGAAGAGCATGTGAATAAATGTATCTTCTAGATCAACTCTTTTTTAAGGATCGGGGGAGTTTTAAATTTGACAAACGAATAGGTACTTCCCGTCTTTTTGTTTTAAACCTTCTCAGGAGTGGTCTCTTGACTTTATTATTGCTTAATGGTTTAGGATTATTGTCAATCACTGGCTTATTAACATAATTTGCAAATGACCCGTCTTCTTTTGCCTTCCTGTACACATTCAGGTATGGCGATTCAAATTCACTGCTCCAGTTGAACGCACTTTTTGGCCATGTAGGTGCGCGGAATGTTATATGATTGTGCTGTGCCCATTTGGCGTACAACTTCTTTTCTGTTAAGAATTTGTGACCGCCTTTGACCAGATATTCCCGCTCGTTGTAATAGCTGCATTCTCGGAGTGGACTCTTGCTCGTATCGAAGTAGTGATAGTTGACAGGAGACTCCGGTTCTCGTCTTTATTTGGTTTTGACAATACAAACGTCGAATATACAAGGGGGAAAAGATGTAAAAGAAATCATAAAACGATTATCGATTGTAAACAACAATATTCCAAATGAAATAGGATAAAGTATATTTTCTCGCCAATTTTCCAAACATGTTAAGGTTTGCATAAGTAAGTTTGATTACTTACCTTTAAATTTCATTTGATATCATTCCAGTAATTTGTATTCACTAGAAGTGAGATTCGTTTAATCAAATGCGTTGTCATACAATTTCGCCAATTTTGTTTGGTTTTTCAACTTCGCCCCGAATACTAATTGAAATTTCCTGAAAAATACTGATTTTCACTTGCAAAATCTCCATCCTGAAAACGGATTTTATTGAATAGAAAAAATAAATTGGAATCTGGTAAATATCTGATGTAACATTAATCCTGACTACCTGAAATTCCACACAATTGAAAAAACAAACGTTGAAAGTGTCGTTACTTTACTATGTCGATCGGATTTATTTTGATATATTTCGCTCTTTGGTTTAGTTTTTGAAATAGTTAAGATTTGTAAAAAAATGCACAATGGGATGTTGAAATCAAATTTAATTTTAACGAAACTTGGCGAGAAATCGCATTTATAAAAAGTAAAGAAAAGAAGTAAAGAACAGTTATTATACAACTTATATAGAGTAGTTATATGAAAACAATATTTGGTAATCCCCGAAATATTTAACTCTCAAAATTAAGTTGGGTACTTTATGCAATTTTCAAACATATCACTCTCATAGTCTGATTCGAGAAGTGAAAAATAATTGAATAAAATTTAATAAATGACGAATTCATGAGAAAAGGGATCATCATACTTGCAGTAGTCTGCGTCCGAAACTCCGTAACACACAACACTATCACATACATCAAGAACAAAAAGAACTGACATATATCCAGTGCTGAACCATGATTCAATCTCCGTTCTAAAAAAAAAGAGAAAAATAATAATACAATTGTAATACTAGTAAGTGATCAAATGCCAACGTATGGGTTGCAGTAATAGCACGATTGTTGAAACAAAAAGGGAATATTATTTGAAACCAAACAATTAAGGGTAAATGTAAGGCTCTATAATCATAGGTGTGCGATCTCTCTCTCTATCTTACACACACACACCCTCACATCATCATCCCTCACACACACACAGACCCTAACAGAAAATCTTGTAATTTGACAATCTGGGACTCACTCATCATTAAACGTCAAAGTGGGGACGTGTGATGCGGTTTCATACCTGACTCAAAATTCGAATTTAATCCTCTAAGCGGGCTCATTTTCGGACAAAACTTGGGCAAAGTTCGCTACCCGGGAACGCTTTCTATCCCTTACAGACATAGCTCTACTTTAATTGGCCTAAAGGGATCTTGCTCCATTTTTTAAGAAATCATGTCTTTATTATATTACACGGTTTGAAATGAAGTGATGGATTGATTGACACGGTTACCTGGACCGGTGACGTTCCCGGTAGTAGGACGTCCCCGGTTGGTGGGCAAAATGCAAGGAAATATCTCCATAGACAAAATACACAGCAAAACTGTGATGTTGATTGGTGTTTAAGGAGGGCCGCACCAGTGATTTTACTGCGATGTTGATTGTTGGGTTTCGTTCAACACCTTTACGTGTTATTACAACGCCTTTCATGCCTTTGTTTATTACTTTGACAAAAATTGGTATGATTTTCAATATCTAAGGGATAATTTTCAACACCACAAGGTGTGGTCGACTAGGAACGCCAATTGTGTAAGTTTAAACACCCCTATTTTAACCGTGGGTCTTACTGTAATCGGTTGCACGTCCGGTCCTGATCTCTATCAGTATATCTGAGTTGGTCGTGTTTTTGTGGTAGGAAATCGTCCTTACAAATTTGCGCAGACGTAATGTCGACATAGTCGATATCATTATTTCCAACAAAGAGGGAGGATCACGAAACTTTTCATATACCAAGAGATGCAATATCATGACACTACATCTTTGCCAGTTTGCCAACGATAATTTCTCGCCACAAACATATACCCCGTTTAGATCTACCACCAACGCGAGGAAACATAGGAGGCTACCGCGGGTCGTCCTTTGTGCACCTCGTGTTTGATACGGAATTTCATGCCGTGTTCGCTCCAGACGATTGTCTAGGGTGATACTAGAGAGAGATAACAGGGTAAAGAGCAACAGGGCAACGGTCCTATTAGATATCTCCATGAATGAGCTGAAGAAACGTTTAGCATCGAAATTGAAAATGTAACCCAACTTGAGTCATGCTCTTGGTTTCTCTGTTTTTTTCATTCCCCTCGGTGGCTCTGAATTCTTTAATGTATATTTCTAACCCCCGGGTTTCTAACAAACTGTCAACTGGCTTACCTGTTTAACCCAGTTTCGTCCATAAACATCTCATCCATTTCGCCGATCATATCGTCGCTCTGGAAATAATATTGCACTTTGGGGAACAGCTTGTTCAAACTCCTCACATGTTGGAATACCTTGTTTGCAGTCCTATCAATTGTTTCGTTGTAAAGCCATGGAACGTAAATAATAGAGGGTCTTGTTCTTGGATTCGACAATATCTCCCTCGTTACTGTCTGCGGGGTAAGGAGACCTCTTTTGATATTGCTGTGTCCAACCACACGTACAGTTGTGCGCATGCCTACATCTTTTACATGATTTAGCACTGGCGCCATGTTTTGTCGAATGACGCATTCTGTATTGTCGATCTCCTTTCCCATGTTGGACCCGAGAAGATGGCCAGAACTGAACACCAACGCACATTGCTTACAATGGAGATCTAGTTCCTGTAAGTGAAATAGGAAGGGGAAACGTAAGAAACTAATTGTACTTGATGGGAAACATAAGATATTAAGCATGTTGAGATGACAAAGCCCATGGACCTATGCAACGCCATAACTGAGCGGCGATTGCTTGCGAACGTAGCGAAATGTTGCAAGAAAGTTTGTAAACAGGGTTCGCTGTTGCAAAGAGTTTTCTTATAAAGAATTTTTAAAGTTTATGTTCGCAAATGTTTGACGCACATTATCAATGAGTTTGTTAATTGCGAATCTATTTTTTCCGCAAACTGTTGATAGAGTTCGCAATACAGTCATAAGCATTTGCAAACGTTTGTAACACGATTTCGCTGAGGTGGAAGTTCGTTTATATTCGCCAGTGATACGACCAAACGACCATATGGATCCTGTATAAAAATAGACCCACTGATTAATAATGTGCGTCTAAAATATGCGAACATAAACTCCAAACAGATTTTGATGTTGCAAACAAACATCCTTAAGAGTTTGCAGTACTCGTCAGAAAAGTTAATTGGCGGATCCAAAATCTGTTAGTAGCTCCATGGTATAAGCATTCGCCGCTTAGTGAGATACACTCTTTAGGAACCATGTGGTCACTATACAAGAACACAAATGAAAACTCGTACATGTACCTTACTGGAATCTAGCAGTAAATACTTGTGTTTCCGCGAAGACGATGATCCAACTGTGTTTATTGAAAGACTAGATACATTTTTAATTTGGCCATCAGAGTTTTTCAAAATGATTCCAACTTTTAAAGTCGTGTTTGGTGTTCTGGAATCATTCTCGGAGTCATCGCGAAGATTCAAATCATCCTGAAATTCGCACCTATTTAGCGAGTCGGTTTTCGATGCTTCTGGTAAGATGGGAACGTAGTCTAGAATCAGTCGGTGTTCTACGCTGCCTGTGAAGATAACTAATATCAGTAACATCAAGGCGGACGCTAGGAGGAGCAGCGAATTCAACAATGCGATCTGTAGAGAGAAAGGGGAGGGGAGAATAATACCTCAGTCACATTTGCTCTACGGTGAGTCGAAAACGGTCGTCTTAACATTTTTTGTACCAGCTACATAATATTATTCTTGGTTTGATTTAAAAAAAAATGATAAAACGGCTGTTATTGACTCGCCGAATTGCCGCCGTAGAGCAAATATGCTGAAGGAAAACACGCCATGGCTAGGATTTGAACCCACGACCATGTCATTTCATACTTACTGGAAATAACATCATGTCCTATAGTTTGTTCACAGGGTCGAGCACAATTTCCACTGCTGAATTTGATAATTTTAACAGTGTGAATATCAATGTTCACACCATCCAAAATGTGGACACACTGTGAACACACGCACACACATTAACGCTGTGTCCATAGTGTGAAGTTATTTACACAGGCCCTACTCATTTTTAAGTATTTTAACGATGTGAATCTTATCTTCGCCTAGTCACACTGTGATCTTTCCTGCAGTCATGGCCCTTGGAAGCTGGGGGTACTGGGGTGAAGCACCATAAAAAAAATCATTGGGGGTGGTGCGTGTATTATTCACCATGGAAAGCACCCCCAGGTATTCTGGACGTTGTGTACTAATGGAAAAATGTAGCAAAAAAATCATTTTGTAGTGAAACCTTTTTTTTTTTAGCTTTTCAAATTTCTTGGGAACAATTTGACCTCCATTTTGTGCTGAAAACCTTGTTTTTTGTTTGTTTGTTTGTTCATATGACAGGTTCACGGTTTTGAAAGAGAAGCAAAGTGACAACTCCCCCCCCCCCCCTGAAAGAATAAGGATAGAACTATCAGTATATATCATTACACAACCAATCATACTTTTCAATAACCCCCCCCCCTTCTTCTTTTCTTATTTATCCATTGTTCTCTTCAATTATGATCAATTGCATCTCCCACCCGCCCTCTTCATCAAACACACACATCATAGTCTATGGGGAAAAGAGTTCGTGCTCAATCTGCAAATTACAAATCTGAATTTCATGTTGAGGAAGATCTGCAAACTCTAGAGCAGATGTATGATGGATGTATGGTAATGTTTTTTTAATCATATGATATTCATGCCGTTTCTGGTAGGCAACATTCATAGTACAAGCCACACAAACTATAAATGCGAAAACCCGACGGTGTACATACAGTGGTAATTCAAAGTAAATGACTCAAAAATCATTTGTGGCTATTCAATACTTTAATCAACATAATACCATGAAAAGTGTAATTATATGCAATGAGATATTAGCAAGTCACTTTATTTTTTCACATTTTATACTATTCGCCCCCCCCCACACACACACACATTTTTCCAAAACCATATACAAAAACGTACGAAATTACCATCTGTTTGTGATTTTTTTTGGGGGGGCTGGCATGGTCAGCCGCCTCACCCCACGTTTGGCTCCGCCTTCCACTTTTAAAACCGTTCCGCGGCCCCGGTAGTGGAATATAAAAGAATATGAACTTACCTTGTTCATATCGAAATAGTCAACTCCTAGGCTATAGTAAAGTCTGTTGGTTGTCCAAGATGGTCCTGTCATAAAACCTTATAAAGGAAAGTTTTGGATCATGTCCATGCTCCTGAATTCTTCTGCAAACTATCGCTCATGTTCTGACTTGAATCGTATTACAAGTGAATTCACACTGCCCAAATCGCTTCATCCTTAGTCCAATGGGTAATAATACATCTTCATCATAACTTAAATAAAAATGACCACATATGCCATAAATCCGACATATTGTAAGCTGCAGTGTCATAAACAGTGGACTATTTCATATAAGTACGAAATATGCAGACTTTGAACCTCAGTCTCTATGACGGCAAACTGTCAGGCGATATTAGTGTTATCGATAATGAGGTACTGTCGACAAGATAGATATTCGTGCAAATATTTGATACTTGGGTGCAGGCCTCAGCGCTTTCTCCTCATACCACGGTCGTACGCATGATTTTTTTTTCAACCATGGGGGGGGGGGCAAGAAAATGTGAATCGTTGAGAATATTATACAAGTGAGGGAGTATTAAAAGCGAACGTACGAGGTGTTCACGGGTGCGCCTTTTCTTGATATTAAACTTGGTATTGAATAATTTGGTTCACTTTTATTTGGATTTTGAAAAGAATGTACCGGGAAAGTTGAGTTGGGATGGGGGCGGAGTAAATGCCCAGTCCCCAGATAAATGCTAGCTATGGCCTACCATCCTGGATTCGACTTGGTAGATTATATCCAATCTGCAAGCAGCAGGACAAGCAATACAGATTTATCATAACATGATATTAAAAATGACAGAGCATTTTTTCCCCGCCACTACAGTAAACATCACTGGCAGGCGAAGAATTGCACTTAATATGTAGGTCTTAATCTGCGTTGCGTTGCTATGACGATGTATGGATGTTTGATATCGCATTACACTGTCGCTGAACTTAAAGGTTAGTTCTGTGATTTTGGCAGTTGAGATTTCTCTCTCTATTACGACATTCTGGCATATGAATAAACGATCGTTTGATTAGAGTATGCATTGATATCCCGTTATATTTGATACGTAAAAAGGGGACTGCCTTTGTGTAAATCAAATACACACATAATTTACTTTGGACTCGCACCCGATCTGCCTTCGGACTTCTAGGCCTAAACTTTGTTTGGAATCTTGCATGAATACCAGAAACTCCAATCTAACAGTAAAGGGGAAGTTCAACATGCTAAACTTGAATGCAAAAATACCAGAAAAAAAAATATTTGAAATTATTGGTAAAGTTGTGATGAAGATCTTTCAAAGATTAAGAAAATTAATATAATTTTTCAGGTTTTTTTTTAAGACGTCGTATACGAGCAGCTGCGCCATTATGTTATGTAATATAAAATGAATGAATTACAATTTTTATGGTCCATGATGCGTATTACAATTTCTCTTTCATGAGCGGGTGTGAAATGACATGTCAGTTGATATACTGAACGTGCAGTAAAAACCATTATCAAGTTTTTTTTTAGAAATTGATAGTTGATTGATATTTTAGATCACTATACATGGAAAGCTGCATGCTTGCATGACGCCACAAATCAAACATTGAAACTTCTAATAACTTTTTAAATCTTTAATGGATTTTCCACAAATCTTCACGAATATGTTTTATTATTTGTTTCTGTTGTTACAATAAACTTTTTTTGCCAGGGTGAATTTCCCCATTTCTCTCCCTCTCTCCCCTCCTCTCTCTCTTTCTGTTCCTCTCTCACCCTCTCTTTCCGTCTCTCTTTCTCTGTATCATATCTATCTATCTCAAGGGAATGAAAGGAGGTAGATAGATAGATAGATAGATCTCTGTTTATTCATTTTTTATTTCGGTCTCTATCCATCCCTCCGCCGCCCCAAGTATTTGTTTGTAATCTCTATGACTATCATACAAATTCATGTAACTACAACATTTATTTTAATCAGTACTACCAGACTTTGTTAAGAATTGTAAATATGTGCGGTGCCCCTTTATTTTTACAGAAGTGGGGGAAGAAAGGGGGTGATGGCCGTGGTGAAAGGACGAAGAAGAAATATAAATAAAGGAGAGGTATATGCCGCGTAACTTTATAATTCCCTGCCCTTGGCTAAAGTACACAATTATCGTCCCCCCCCCCCCCTCCCCATCAATCCTGGCGCCAACCCAGTTGTAGAATAGGCTTCAGTTTTAGCTTCTCGCTCCTTGTCTAGAACATGGACCTACTACTCTGACAGGTCCATGTATACTTTTGTATAGAAGAAATGATGAAGAACTTGTAGCACTAGCGTACCTACGGGGGGGGGGCAGAGGGGGGCAGACTGCCCCCCTGACGAGTCACAACCCATGCATTTTTTTTTGCTTGTCAATTTTTTTCTGGTACGAAATCCTTTCTTTTTGGTTGAAGACCTTTTTTTTTTTTTTTTGCTTGTCAAATTTTTTGGCGGACGAATTCGCCCCCCCCCCCCTGTGGAAAATCCTAGGTACGCCACTGACTAGTAGAATGTGCGACAGAACAATTCAACAATAACGGTCTGTATGTTAAGACTAATACAATCCATTCAGATGGCCATGGTCATAATGGTAGTTAGTAGTTCAAGTACAAAGTTCAATTGAGCAGTCCCTTGTATAGGTCTACATGTGTGTGTCGTTGGCATGCGTAAATTAAGTAGGAGTTGGCCTGTCGTATCATATTCTGCCTGATTTGTGTCAACGTACCATTTTTATATTTTTCCTACAGGTGTGTTTTCGTTGGAGGTAAGTAGAATTGGTCTGACAGAGTTATTAATTAAAGATCGATAGAAAATTATAAGGTTGCAGACAGCACTACACACCGGGGGAATGTCTATCGTACATCAATAGTATAGCGCAGTCCTATACCCAAGTGTCTGGTATAACTATAATCATTATATGTGTGTGATGCTTGATCCCGAAAAGTTTGTGAACCATATAGGGTATATTCCTCCCAGGTCAAGGAATACAATTGTGTTTATTCAGATAAAATGCTTTGATAACGTATGTATCAATTTTTTTCTCAATGGAACTAGAAGGGAAGGCAGGCCAAACAACGCTTGCCCCCGGGCTTGCCCGAGTATGCATTCGTTGTTATTCTGACTAGTCTTCTCTCGAGGAGATTGTGTTCTGTAATGTGGATTATAATTTCAGGCATAAGCCTATATTGATGCATCATGGCATGAGTTTCTGAAAACAGTTCTCCGACAATATCACATACTGATTTTTGCGTGTGTGTGAATTAGCAGGATTTGAAAGTCCATTACAAAGAATATACTCGAGTATCATCTAAGATTTCAATTTAATCATGTTTAAGAAAAAAGTGCGGTAGCCGTAGCGATTTTTTTTTATCTATTCATTTATTTCAGTCGTGGATTCTTTGTTAAAATTTGAACTGATTTTTTTAAATACTTACCGCCCTCTTTCGGTATTGTTTTTCTCTCGTTTAAAAGGGTAATCATTGTGCAAATATCTTACAGATTTAGTGACTGGATTTCAGAAATCTACTTACAAGAATTATGCCCTATATATCAGCACATTCCATTCTTCAACAACAAAAATCCTATTTATAAAAAAAAATTATAATAAAAGGCAGATATTTCGATCGGGCATCTGAATTTTTTTAATCAAATAAAACAGTTTAATTTCATGTCCTGTGAATTTGTGTCTATTTTTTACGAATTACCTGATGAGTGGATATAGGGAAGAAAAGGTATAAATTGAAAAAAAAATCTCTTCTGAACAGAATGGCGTCCAGAATCGCTTTGATAACTGGCTGCTCCTCCGGTATCGGGATGGAAACGGCTCTACGACTCGCTCAACGATCGAAAGATCCTATCACCGTCTACGCAACGATGAGGAAGATGACATCGCGTGATGACATCGACCTCCGAGCCGGCGATAGTCTGGATAAGACCCTGTTTGTTCGAAGGTTAGATGTGACGAAAGAAGACACGATCGTTGATGTTGTATCACATATCAAATCACTACATGGCAGGTTAGATATACTAGGTGTGTATACTAGTATTTTAAGATATCTACCTTGCTGTCAATTGGATTTTATATTGAAAAGCGGAAAGAAAGACAGAGAAAGAAAGAATAATATACCAATGACGGTCAAAAAAAAATTATTAATTTTGTGACGTCACTTCTCCGCCATGTGCAATGAATGGTAAATGCCCGAAGTATACTTCTCAGAGAGTTTTACGTGATTTTACATTTGCAATCAGTTCACCATCAGATCCAATATTCATACACGATTGTGTGTAAAAAAAAAAAAATATATATATATATATATATATACTTTCAGTCATAATGAACCATTAGAATGATAGGAAATCATGGATTTTTTTAATTATTATTATTTAATATTCTTTTTGGGTGGGCTTATTTTTTTTTTCAAATATCGAAATTATACCCCCGTATTTTCACAGTAAACAACGCTGGGATAGCGGGGCCTTGTATACTGGAAGCAACAGACCTAAACATTTTCAGGAAAATGTTCGAAACCAACTTCTTCGGCGCTGTTCGCTTGACACAGGAAGTACTTCCCATTATGAAGAAACAGAGGTCAGGCAGAATCGTCAATATTAGCTCAATTGCTGGGTTTGCAGGTAATTCCAAAAGATATCGTGTTCATTATAGTCTTGGTCAGTTAACACTTACTTTGATTAAAAAAAAAAAGACCAGACGTGTGTTTCCTGAGTACTCTTACAACAATTGTGTAGAAATTGTATGTCGTTTAGTGATTAATTTTATGATAATTGCAGTTGATAAATTTGCATGTTAAGCAACATGCCATTTTTACACAGCATACCCTTCCCCCCAAGTCCCCCCCCCCCCCCCCGATCTTACAATCACTGAAGAAAGCGTTTGTATTCTCGTTTACTTACAGGTTTTCCATTCTATGAACTGTACGGGTCTTCTAAATTTGCCTTAGAGGGTTTTACAGAAAGCTTGGCAATGATCTGTAGACGATTCAATATATGGTAAGCAATGGCTTTGCAAATTGCTTGCATAATGTTGTATCATATTTTCGTTTGGTGTTATTTATATGTCTTATTTTAGCCAGAAACTAAATCTGCTAAACTAAACCATACGATGTTGTAATTGCAATATATTAAAGTTACTTTCATTGATTATTCTTTTTCATATGCGTTTACCAGCGGAAGCTATTACACGGTAACACTGCCAAAACCGAACCAACCAAAGCTACTACGATATTAATATTACAAATGACAGACTGTGGATTGGAGAAGAGTCAATTTCTTTGTTGTGACTGAACCATAAACTCGGTTGGGGACATAGGCTTGAAATCATTAAAGTACAAATCACCTCAATATTAGGTAAAAGATGGGCAAAATATATCGTAAAATCATCTGTTACTTAGAACTGGCTCTATCTAAGCCATAATACTGGATAAACATTCTAAAGCAGTTCATTAATTACTTAGATCTAGTTTGTAGTTCACTTGATTATTTTGAAATTAATTCCACTCAGTTGTTCGAATTTTCCCCAATTCGTTTTGATGACGAATTATGGTTTCCTATAGCCTAACCGTTAAAAACGAGTTTGTAGTTCTACGCCTAGTGTCGGTTACTTACAACTCATTATCAAGCTTATTTCATGATTCATTTCAATCTATAGACTAAAGTTTAATCTGTGATACAAATGTCAACAGGATCGAGAGTGCCTTTTCTCCTGTATTGTTTTTAACAATGATAACCCCTTTTCATTGGTCGTGTTTGTTTTTGGTGAATTTAATATAGGGTTACGTCGGTCCAACCGGGTCCGGTTTTAACCAAAGTAGAACATAATCCGGATATATCCGATGACCTATTAGCACAGATAGGAAATGAGGAAGTGGATGAAGAAACTAGGAATGTCTTCCGGGATCGCATCGAGCTGAGAAAAAGAACCCTACAGGACATCGCCCAGCCGGTTGACGAGGTCGTCGACCTTATCGAGGGCATCATCGACGACGAGAAGCCCCTCCTGCGGTACCAGACGAGTGAGTCTTGGAGAGAGATGGCGAGAATTCGAGCGCAAGACCCCACCGGTGACGCATGGATCGAGTCATGTCTAAATCCCAACACTTACCATTTACATAATGATAGGGATAAATAGCACATCAAAGTGGAATTCAGAAAATGTGAAAATATACCAACTCATGTGCCCTTCGTTAGCCTGCGGAATAACACGATTCGATCTTCCATATCGAAGTATTTTAATCTCATTATGCAAAACGTTTACCTCCTCTAAGTCGAATTTATCCTCAGTCAAACAGTTTTATGTGGTCCCGAAAATTCGGCTGTTACATGTGTAAGGCCAATTAGTTCTTAGTTTTAGTGTGTGACGTCATATGTGAGCAGCTCCCCATAAATTAAAGGAAACCAAACCCAAGAAGATAAGCGATCTTATTGATAAGAGTAAAATGAGAGGAACAATTTAAAAAAAGTTTCATCAAAATCGGTTATGAAATAAGCAAGTTATGGACGTTTAAAAAGTCTTGTTGTACTATCTATGGGGATCCTCAAATTGGCAAACGTGCTTCAAAATGGCTGATTTTGTGGACAACTCTTCATTTGTTTTGTACACAAATTTTCAGATTTTCCCCTTTATTTTACATATTTCACATTACCTTCTCCTGACCTTGACATATGTGGTGTGAATTATATTTTCCCATGACATATGTTGTGCTCAGAAGGAGGCAAGATGCAATTTGAAAGATAATGAGGAAAATCTGAAAATTTGTGTACAAAACAAATGGAGAGTTGTCCACAAAATCAGCCATTTTGAAGCACGTTTGCCAGTTTGAGGATCCCCATAGAAAGTATAACAAGAATTTTTAAACGTCCATAACTTGCTTATTTCATATGCGATTTTGATGAAACTTTTTTTAAATTGTTTCTCTCATTTTACTTTTTCCAATAAGATTGCTTTTTTTCTTGGGTTTTGGTTTCCTTTAAATTCTTTTAATGGAGCACGACGAATACAAAATATTTTTCGGATAGAATGGGGGTAAAAAATGATCCACAGCACAAATAAAACCACTTTCCAGTTTGTGACAATATTGCATTTTTGTTTAATTTATATCACACGACATTATGGAGGAGCGCTGTACGTCTGTGACGTCACAAAATCAAAAGTTTACTTTCTAAATGCATAGGAGCTAATCTGGTTCCTAATCACACGCCTCTCAGAGTAAGATGAGGGGCTGGTTCAGATGGAATGAGATTTCAATCTTTCAAGAGTGCACTTATACCTGTTTTGGAGTGAAAGTGTGGATTTTTTTTACTCTTTTACTCGAAAAAAGGTAAAAAGCATTATTATTTACCTTTTTGGAGTGAAAGTGTGGATTTTTTTTTACACTTTGACTAAAAAATTTGCAAAATTTCAATCTTGAAAGATTGAATCTCATTCCATTAGGACTGCTCCCTCATCTCACCCTGAGAGGAGTGTAATTAGCGACCAGATTAGCTCCTATGCATTTAAAGAGCGAAAGGGCCATAATTATTCTTAGTCATAATTCTCATTCAACCTTCACCAATATTTTTTCTCATTTTTTGTTAGGGTGAACTTCCCCTTTCAAAACATGAAATGAATGCTTTCATGAAGCAGTGCTTATAACAAAGTGGCCATAGGCTCTGTTCAAAGGCATTTGCTTATTAAATTTATACTGGGAGTGAATCACGTGGTATTTAATGATACTGTTTAAAACAATGCTGTTAAAAGATCAATGATCAGAAATATTAGGAATGTTAGGATACTAAAAGTGGCAATAAGTTGTAAATTCAAGTGATGTGATTAATTTGTCCACATTGAATACTTTTTCCACACATGTATTTATGCAAATATGTATAAATTATCAGATATATTTTGTCAGTGCCTCAAAGCAAGCATACACTTTTAAAGGACAAGTCCACCCCAACAAAAACTTGATTTGAATAAAATGAGAAATATTCAACAAGCATAACACTGAACATTTCATCAAAATCGGATGTAAAATAAGAAAGTTATGATATTTTAAAGTTTCGCTTCATTTCACAAAACAGTTATATGCACATCTCGGTCGGTATGCAAATGAGGGAACTGATGACATCACTCACTCACTATTTCTTTTGTATTTCATTATATGAAATATGAAATATTTTTATTTTCTCGTCATTGTCATGTGAAATGAAGTTTCATTCCTCCCTGAACACGTGGAATTCCATTATTTTAACATTTTGTGCTTCAGGCAAGGAGGTCCTAATCATCAAATTCGTAAAAATTGAAATATTGTATAATTAAAACAATAAAAAAAAAAAAAGAAGTAGTGAGTGAGTGACATCATCGACTCTCTCATTTGGATGTAACTGGCTCGTTCATATAACTATTTTGTTAAAAATAAGCGAAACTTTGAAATGTCATAACTTTCTTATTTACATCCGATTTTGATGAAATTTTCAGCATTGTGCTTGTCCGATTTTTCTCTATTGACACAAATCAACATTTTTCTGAGGTGGACTTGACCTTTAAACAAAATTATCACGTTGCTTAAGCACGTCACCCCAACAACTATTTTCGAACACTTTCCAAAATAAACGATTGTTTAAAACTTTATTGAATACGTGTAGTTGTTAGAGTGATGGGCTTTAACAACGTGTTACTTTTTAATGATCACCAACAAAATAAATATAATAATTTGTACTTATTTGAATAAACATTTGTGTTAAAATGAGCATGAAGAGACTGTAATTTTCAAAGAGAAAGAAAGTAAACACACAGAAGCCATGATACTTAAACAATATATTCAATTTCATTTATTCGTTGTTCAAATGTTTCATCGTCATCTTGCATGCTTTAAAAACTCAGTCGAAGGCTGTCCAGTTCAAGTATTCATCTAAAATAGTTAACATTCATCATAACTACTTTTTACCATATATTATATGCATTTAATGAAAGGTGTATCATATAACTATATTACAACCATTTTTTCTATTGCATTTCGATTGCATTAAAAGCAATACTCGTTGTGCAAGCCAGCAACTGTAATTAATCAAATCGTCATCTGCTACTTAAATCCTATGGAAAATTAGTTAAACTGTATGTACAAAAATATTTCTTGTTACGTTATATACACATACAGGCAGCCAAAAGGTTCATTTCTTAAATATGTAAAATGTTACATAAATTTGTGTATTGGAATGTCATACAAAAACATAAATAAACTTATGAAACTTGAAGAGAGAAATCGATATGATTGCATAATTGGTGTGAGTAGCTTTCGTTAATACGGTGAGGAGCATAGATATTTTAGATGTAAACATTGACAATATTGAGAGACAGATCATGCATAAGATGGTCTATGATAAACAGTATCCACCGATATAGCGTTAAAAGAAGCACAAATGTTATTCGCGAAACACACTTTTGATCGTTAATGTCGCAGTCACACCAACAAAACTGACCCCAGACCAATCAAATCTATTGCGTTATGTTGAATGGCAAACCATCGGTCTGTTTGGAATCGCTGTTGTTGGTGTGACTGCACCCATTTAGGGTCAACAATCATTCAATGTGATTTGCGCCCTCTCCCCTATCCGTTCAGCTTTAAGCAAGCTTCATATTTTGTTGGATAACTGCAAGCGAACAAAATAAAATATAAGCATAAGGCACGACAGATTTTAGTTTCTCTTCATGAAAATGAATAATCCGTTGCATGGTAGTAATCGTTAACAAAGTAAAACAAGCTCTACATGAAATGATGAGTCAAAAAAATTCTTGGTCAAATAAAGGATTTCCCAATTCTATTCGGACCAAGTTCAAAAATGATAGAAACTTTAATTGTACTATATCCAAATGAAAGAATTTGAAATATATAAACTAATTACCTCATTTTTTTTCTTCATCTGAATATTTCAGCATTCTTACCTTTAATTCTGTCAAGAATTTTGGAGGTAAATTTTCAGCGTATTTTGTTTTCATTAGGTTCAAATTTTAACGTCTCGTAAAATTTACACCAATGCAGTTCAACTTTTGTTCGGTTAGAAATTACATGGATGGCACACTGTGACCAAAGTGAATATTGTGAAGTAGTTAAATGGTTAATGTAGTTTTTAAGTAAAACTCGTAACGATATGAGACAAATGTGCTTACAGGATGGTTAGGGGTTTGCCAAAATAACAATAGTATTAGTATACAGTTGGTTCAAGAACAATAAATTTAATGCTGTCGATGACAAAGAACTACCAGGAAGACTTTGTCGAAAATTGGTGAATCAAATCAGCAGTTCGTCCTGGACTCTGGACAAACGACGTATTTGCCATTTTTCGCCAGCTCCGAAAATTAAGACGAAAATGCAGTTCCGGTTCATTACTTTTTTTCCAAGATCTCCCAGCAGTTCTTTGTCATTTTACGGGCATTTTAATACATTTACTATTTTCTTCGAACCCTCCGTACAGTGTGGGACAAAAACTCCCTATTTACTGGGCGACAACACGGAATAATAACATTTCTCAACTGTTCTTTGTAATTTTACGGGCATCTTAAATACATTCATTGTGTTTTTTGGACCCTCCGTGCATCGTGGGACACAAAACTCACTATTTCCGTGGTCTTCACCAAAAACTGGACTAAAATATCTTGATCGGGCTTTATTTAGTTTATCAGGGCCCCGTTGTACAAAGAGTTACGATTGATCCGATCAATCGTAACTCTATGGAAATCCATCAGTGTCATTATTTTTTCTACAGGAAATTTGCAAAATGTCCTTTGTAATCAAAGGAGAACACCCCAAATTGTCAAGAAATCAATGAATTTATGGATATGCATTCATATCTAGAATTTTTTTTGAACAAACATGCATTTCATATGTTGACTTTGCTGGCTTGCCATAGTTACGATTGATCGGATCAATCGTAACTCTTTGTACAACGGGGCCCTGGTCAGCAGTGAGAAACAAACTTTGACTTAGTAATAAAAACATTAACTCTTCTGTACCCAGGTTCGCCACTCTTTTTATTTATTTTCCACTCGTGGGCTGGATGGCCCTCTTCAGCCAAAGGCTGTTCTTCTGAGGGGTCCAGTTGTTTGGCTGATCTTCCAGCAAGTCCAACATAACACAATGTTCATGATGTTTACCATTTCCATTCGAGCGCCTGACAGGAAGACAGAGCAAACATTTTCGAAATATTTGGTATGACTCGGCTGTGGATCGAACTTACGACCTTCCGTTCTTAAAGCGGGCACTCTACCACTCATCCAACATGCGTTGTCGTAATAGTTCGTTAGCACATGTAGAATAATATAACGAAATATACCTGTTCAAATTCTCAACCTTATTACCATTGGTGTATATGGGTGTGTTAATGTGGTAAGGAATCTTAAAAGGGGGAATGGCACGTTGCAAACAAACTTCACTGCTACCTTTTATCAAACCACCTCTTTGAATAGCTCCTATCAGACTTATAGGTCCTAATTAAGTACATGCTATTAAACCTGTTGGAATTGCTGGCTATGTTGGGTTATTAAAGTTAGATAGTATTTCCGATAATAAAAATGAGGTAGCCATGTTTCGATGTATCTTGAATTATAACCTGAATAATGTTTTGAAAGAAATTAACGAAAAAAAAGGTTGTAAAATGGAGTCTACACCCTACGTTTCCGTTAACATAACACTATGAAATACTATTAGACTACACTGCCCACCCCCCCCCCCCATGATAGAATGGCAAACCTGAAATTTTGTCGCTACTTGAATGACTCCAGTATATCATATTTATTACGAAGAACAAAACAATCAAAAGAAGTATTTTGTTTCATAGTCCGCATGTTAAAAATTACTTAAATTGAGGCGCGAACAGTATTTTCATGCTATACGCATAGCACTTTCCTTCAACATCTAAAAACTACCAAAATGTCAGTTGTTCACTTTTATCATGGGAGAAGTACTCTATCAACTCAGATAGCCCTGGGGCCAGTTTCATAAAAACTTGTTATGATAATAGTTAAATGCTACTGAAATCCTTCAATCTAATTGGATGATGGTAAGTTTGTTATAAGAATGGTTCATTTGTTTTTATAACAAATCTTTATGAAACTGGACCCTGATGATTGTAATCGATCGTCGACTGTGAGAAGCCAATCAAGGCCATTGACGCATATTCATTTTCTTCAACAGAATGATTGGTGTAACGAATTAGTATTGGCATTTCAAATTGGCAAATGTTTGTTTACGATATGAGACACTGGTCGACAAGTCATGAAACAAACTACTTCGGAAACCAAAAAAACTATCAAACTATCCCCAAAGGGTAACATAACAATTTAGGTTGCTTAAGATAAACTGCACTGGTGTGAATGATAATACGTTTTTTCTCTGAATCATGGTAACATACGATCTTTTAAATATATAGACAGAAATCGGTAAATCAAAGCACAACTGGATTTTGCGTTCACATTTTAAACAAATATAGTAAGCTGCAAAATAAAAAATATAAAGTCACATTCAACAGAGGGTAA
The DNA here is from genome assembly GCF_037042905.1 of Lytechinus pictus. Taxonomy (NCBI): domain Eukaryota; kingdom Metazoa; phylum Echinodermata; class Echinoidea; order Temnopleuroida; family Toxopneustidae; genus Lytechinus; species Lytechinus pictus. Next base: position 29,124,965 of record NC_087255.1, on the reverse strand, counting down.
CATATATGAAACCTTTATCAAAATTTCTCTGGTGATCTTGCTTTATGTTCTCCATTTCTTCTCCAATCAGACAGTACGTCTTGGTCACTATGCGCCCTCACCGGTGACCTACGTGCCTCCCTCCTGCTTCGCTCCTCCCTGCAGTCAAGTAGAGCTGTTTCGGATCCCGACCTGGTTTCGAATCTAAGGATCTTTTCAGCTTGCTTGGAATGTGGTTTCTGATGTCTCTTGTCTAACTTTTCGAAATCTATAGGTCGTACATATCTACCCTGATGGAATGTTTGTTGATATTCTGGATGGTCACGAATGGGTTCGTCATTTCGTGACAGACACTCTTCACTGAATGGTCGACTGACTCCACCGAATGTGTCGTGCTTCCTGAGCCGATGTCGTGGTGAAGAACTTGCTGATCTTCCTGTTCCGCGGTTTCCAGGCACTTGCAGAAAATCTCTCCTTCCGTCGGGTGATTCGTGGTAACCCCGATCGCCTCTATCCATACTAAGGCTCTCCATACTTCGCCGAGGCCTTGTTGGAGATTTGGATGCCCTATAGTGAGCGTTGCTTGATCCACGGCCGGGGGACACACCCCTTCCTGGTGATTCCCCTCTGTTTGGACTGACATCATGGAATCGCTGATGCCTTCTGCTACGAGGACTGCGTGACCGTTCTTCTGATCGAGCCGGACGAGCAAAGTCTTCAGGAGGGGGCCTTCTGCCAGGTGACACTGGTAAAGGTTCTTTAGGCCGTGCTGGTAATCTGTCGTCCCTTTCTGGTGTGTGTTGTTCATCTGGTGTTTCGTATCCTCCTACAAGGATGGTAGGTGGCTCGATGGTTTGTCTGTCCCGTAAATCCCTAAGATCTAATGAATGTCTAGAAGGAATGCTCTCCCTTCTCGTTCTTTCTCTCTCATCATCAACCTCACACATGTCTGCACTGAAGGCGGTGACTGCGCATTCCTGAAACGAAGCGGCCCCTGCTCGCCGAATCTGGGGCGATCGTTTCACCAACCGGAAAGCGCTTCGTCTGTTCTTGACGTCCTCTAACCTGGGAGGCAAGTCGAGAGAAGGAGTCTTTTCAGGTCGATCATAATGTTTGAAAGGCGTGATTGTGTGGGACTTCGGATCACCAGTTGGTGAAGGTTCTCTTGACGGTTCACGAGACGGTTCGCGTGATGCTTCTCTAGATGCTTCACGGGAAGGTTCCCTAGAAGACTTCGACTCGGGTGATCCTTCTGTACTATAGACCTTCTTTCTTTCCTGTCGTAAATATTCCTCTTCGATGCTATCTTGAGATATTAGAGACTTTGTTCTACCGGTACCAGGCAAGAGAGTAGTCAGCCGTTCTTTAGCGGAGCTTTCTCCACCGGCTCGTAATTCGAAGCTGATACTCCTAGGCTCATTACTCCCTTGACTACATATTATCTTAGTTGGATATTCTAACATGGAATCACTATGCTGCTTGTTATGAAGCTGCAATCTATGGCTCCTATATGGACGAGACCTTCTAGAATTGGTATCAAAGAGAACATCTTGTTTAATAAACTCTTTGAACAAGGCATCCGTTTTCTCATCTATACTGTAATCTCTACCCTTAGGATAACAACTAAGTCCATCCTCCCGAGATCTAGCTAGAGGACTAGTACGACGGATCTTCCTCTCTCGCAGCGCTCCTCGTCTGTCGTTTAATGTTTGATCGCTTTCTTTCCCTGTTGTAACAGTGGATTCCGTTCCAGATGTTTCAGTTTCTTCTTCAGGAAAGCTAAAACTGCCAAAGATAGCTTCCTCTCTTCCGGCTACGAATTCTCGTCGTTTCGTTGACGCAGTACGGCGATCACCTCTGTTGCGTGTCATAGGCTTGTTGTCCTCGCTTGCTCGTCCTACGACAGCGTTAACCATTGGCTTATCTACCGTCGGACTACTACTATCACTCGACATGGTAAAAGTCTGTGCACTTTCAAAGCTTGTGCTTTCATGATCGCTGGCCGCGAACATTTGGCGACGTTTCCATTCTGTCTCCGTCTTTTGTTCTATGGATGCATAGCCACTGTCCCCATGCATTCTGCGAAGATTTCTCGGTCCATCTTTCCCTGAACCACCACTGTCCCTGTCTCTTTCGGATATGTCTGACTCTTCTGCGCTAATACTACTTACAGCTTGCTCAAAGCTATCATCTATACCACTTTTCCCGTCACTCTTCTCCTGTCCACTACTCTCCTCTTCTAGAGTTGGACTCCTCAGGAGGGGAGGAAGTATGTTATCTTCAACATTCGCTGCTGCGACAGTATCGTATTCAGATGATCCCGATTCTTCAGAAGAATGCTGCATCTCTAGTGTTGACCTCAGCTGCCAGAGGTCCCGATATTCACTTGCACGCGCGGTTTGATTCTTGACCTCTTCCCTTGGACTGTGTGCGGGTTCCTTTCGCCGGTCAACGTCATCAGCGGGTTGGTGCGAGTGTCGTTCTGCATCTGGTGTGTCTTTCCGTCTCGTTCGAGATGGTGAACGATCTCCTTTGATAGGCACTTTGTCATCTGCGCTTCTATCACGCTCCCTCTTTCCTCCAGTCTCCCTAATAGGACTCCTCTGCCTGTCATCAATTAGCCGTATCTGGCTGATATCGCCTTTGCTGTTCTTGAAATCGGCTGACTTCAGCTCTCTCTTTGCCGCAGGGTCATTGACCGGGTGGTTATGGACTTGGACATGTACTGTGAGAGAATCGCCAGACTTAGTGGCCTCGCTCTTGACAACCTCTCCGGGATTAAGGAGAGTCCTCGGTGACTTTCCTCGGTATCGACCAACCCGCTCGAATTCGTCAGCCGGAATTGGATGCAAAGGACTGACGTCACCATGTCGTCTTATCACAACCTGTGAGTTGTCGGATACATCACCGTTATGGTCGCAGTATCTGAAAGAAAAATAATTTAAGAAAAAGCTCTCTTCAAACATCAGCCACTGTGGTCTCTTTACGCTTAGAACATAAAGAGATTTCAATTAAGCTCATTTATGATTTACAGCCTTTACCAAAATAATACAACACACGTATCCATTTAGTGATTATCATTCATACCACAATACTTGGCAAGTAAGGGTATTGGATGTGATTATTAGGAATATAAGAAGGGGAAACCCCGTCTGTGATGTTAGGTGTTATCTCTCTTTTTTATGTCAATGACCGAATGACTGATTACGAATACTTCGAAAGGAATCATATAGCAAATCATTTACAAAGAACTTATTTAAGCCCTACTAAATCATTATCCTGCCTTATTCCCGGCAAACCATTGCATAATTTCAAAAGAAGATTTAAGGAATGCAATGTGCTGATTCTTTATATATTTCTGAGAACTCACAAGAACAAGGAATTATCACAAATAAAGAAACTACAAACCACGAACTACAGATTTTTTTTTTTTTTTAAATCGGTGGTTATATTGAAGATCTAAAGTAAAGTGGAGAAGGTATGTTACATAAATCATGCTTGGCAGGGAGCTTATCTGATTACAGTCACACCACAAATACCGATTACAGACGGATGAACCATATTGGGTAATTATCGGTTAGTTTGGAGTCAGATTCGATAGTGTGACTGAAAGCCGATCGGAGAACAATGAAAGCCAATCGGCCATGGACACCCATCCAATATACATGTATAACATTCACTGCATGCAAATTACTCTTGGGTTGCATCGCCACTTTCTCTAAAAGAACTGTTTACCAATCCAAGCTTATTTTAACTGAATAATATCGTGAAAAAAAAAACAATTGGAGATAGATTTGTCATGCTCCAGACGAATTTGCAATGCATAAAGTTTTGTTCATAGAAACATTGCTAATTTGTATAATAATGTTGTGAAAGTCATCCAGACGGAGTCCGGCAGCATCTCCGCATGTGAAGAAGTGGATTTTGAGTGCATCGCTAATAGCTTTTGAATGTTCTCCGAACTGCAAATCTAGGAATGCTCCCGTCCCTTTGAGTACCTTGTAGAAAATCAGAACCGCGTTTGTTTGCGCGGAAATCCCGCAAGCGGTCTCCCATTAAGAACTGTCCTACGTCATCGTAGACAATTAACAAGGTACCTTACATAATATTCCTATAGTGTTTACCTGTTATCTCTGTCGGATACGGAGAAGGAAACCTCTCTACTCCTCGATGTATGATTGGAGCAGGGTGTTCTGGGTGTGTCCATCCCCTCCAGGTTCTCACTGTCACATTCAGTGATCTCACCCAGGGTACAGGTAGGGGGTATGTAGGTCGGTGGGTTCCAACGATTTTCTCCTGCAATGACAACGAAAGACACATGAAGTAATAACGGCTATCATGTGGTTATAACGTCTGTATAATGAGATTGATGATTATGATGAGGAGGAGGAGAAGGAAGAGGAGGAGGATGATAATGATGAAAAAATAACAATCATTGTTAATGTTGATACAAATTACCATTGAATGATGATGTTATAATTGCAATGAAAATAACGTTTATAACAACAGTAATAATAGTGATGTTAATCGTTATCATACATTATGATATTGAAATATGAAAAAAGATAGCTACAGTGGAAAGAGAGTGTAGATACACATTGTACTATTTACTATCAGCACTGTAATGAAAAATAGTTTGGTTTTTAAACTTGTAGTTGAAGCATGGAGCTATTATTGAAGGCTTTGTCATTGATTCAATTGAATGTAACCAGCTCCATCTACGACAAGTACAATCGTTTTTTTCTCGGGCGTTGACTGGGCGTTGTGGCGTGCGCCTGTAATCCAAGCTGTGGGGAAGTTACAAATTGATGCAGAGGTTCGAGCCCTGGTCACGTTTTTCGGATGGTGACGTTAAAGATCGGCCCCAGACGTAAATAATCATTTCTGATTGATACACGTCTGACAAAACTTAATTACACACACACACACTCGGTAAAGATTTCCTTGTCTTGAAAAGGTATTACATCTTATAAAATAAGAAGGCAAATTTAATTCTACTGGGCCAAGTTTTTTGTTATGTAGGTGAAATAAATCTTCAATATTATTTCAAATTCAATGATAATGATTAATGCCCCAAAGACATTTTGAAAAATCTTATCCATGCTAAAGTGTGAAGCAAACAACATATTAAGTCTTCTCAACAATATTGATCATTATATTTGTTTTATATAATGACCGCTGCTGACGCAAAGCGACATAAAAGACATTTGCGTAGAGATTTTATTATTTTTTTTATTTTTATAATCTTTGTTTTCTCACCTTCCTCTTCGATGTGTTTTTCTGAAGTTTCTCCATCTCCGTTAGGAGCCCCATCCTCCTGGAGTAACCTGTAAGAAGAGGGGAGGAGGAAGGAGAAGTGATGAGGGGAATGGAGAGAAGAAGGGGAGATGGGGAATAGAACCAATAAGAGTATAAGTGTGTGAGGGAGAAAAGGGATAGAACAAGAGGGGAGGAATGGAAGGAATAGTAAGAGCAAGAAATAATTTATGGGAGAAAGGGAGAAAAGAAGATTGTACGTTTAGTTTTTATTTAGTTTTTACATCGTAATTCGTTAACTCCGGATTTTGTCTTTTAGGGTCGTTTGTATAGATAGGATTACGTTCAACCCCATGAAATTGTTGATGTGAATAAATAGAGAAAAATAAAACAATATAAATTGGAGGTAAAATAAAGTTATGACATTTTAAAGTTGCTTTTATTTTCACAAAGGTAAATGACATCCAAATGAGAAGGTCGATGATGACCCTCGCTCATCATTCTTTTATTTTTTTTAGGGGGAAATTATACAATGTTTCAATTTTTACAGATTTTACATGAAGGGCCAACTTGACTGAACTATATGATATTAAAACAACGGCAATTTCAAAATGTTCAGGATGGAATAAATCTTTGTTTCACAGGAGATAAAACTAAAATATTTCATATAACAACATACAAAACAAATAGTGAGTGTGTGATGTCATTAGTCCCCTTATTTGCATACTGTCTAGGCTGTGTATATTACTGTTTTGTGAAATTAAAACTTTAAATGTCATAATTTTCTTATTTTACATCCGATTTTGATGAATTATGCTTGTTGGATTTTTCTCTTTTAGTCAAATCAACTTTTTGTTCGGGTAGACCTGTCCATTCAGAAAGACGGGAATTTTCTTTGGGTACTCATACAGCCAGGAGGGTGTTTCATGAAAGTTGTTAGCACTATCTAAATTGTCAGTGCTGACTATTTCAGTGAATTCCTTGCTTTTGATTGGCTGAGAAGCTCTGTCCTCTGACTGTTACTATGGTAACTGTCGGAGAAAGACATATTATCAGTGCTGACAACTTTCATGAAACGGTCCCCAGGTGTCACTTGCCATGACATCTCAACAAAGATTAGTAAAAGTCTTTTGTTTTTGTTTTTTACCTTAATTGCATCCAACAAGAAAATACCGAAAAAGCTTTTAAATAACGAAAGTTCTTAAAAATTGTCAGTGGTAGTTTGGTTTTACATGCACAATCATTGGTGAAGAATCTATATTCATTGGCATCTAAATTGCCCCCCCCCCCCATTACAATCCACATCTATCATTGTCTATGCATGCGCATCTTGAAAATCACACATGGATTTAGCAAGTATTAGCGCAAATATGATAAACCTTTATACACTTAAGGTGAACAATAGAAATATGTATTCATATAGGTACCTGGGTGACTAATTCAAGGGGATTGGGATTTTTTCACAAAAGGAATGGATTTGTGGATGAATAAATTCTACAAGCGTTGAATATGTGAAGTCTAGCTGAACGCATTTCGAAAGACATCGTCTTCCAAACAGTGATAGAAAGAAATCGATATCGCAGTCTAGTGAACAATAAGAAATCGAGCACACACAAACTATTTACATAAAAAACTACGTTTCCTCTTCCGTTTCCCCTTTTCAGAAGAAGATCATTATTCTGTTTGTTTCCTTTTCTCTGTTTTAGATGATGAAGGTAGCGCAGATGACTCGGGGGTAGAGGCGACTGTACTTCGGTGTCTCTTAAAATGCAAGTGGTTTTCGTTTTACGTCATTATAATAATGGGACCTTTAGGTAGCCAAACGGCCAAAATGATATTTAACGCACAGTTTCTTTACAAGGAAGGCATCTTGACACGGTGAAGTAATAGCATGATTAGTTATACAGACGAGGGATGTCAGCCAGCTCTATGACTTACATGCATCACCGGTAATTGGGGCAGGTTGGAATAAAAAGTGTATTTATTAGGGCGCCCTCTTAGATCAATATGTGTCGTGGGGGAGGGAGGGGAAATTGAATGAACAGGCGATGCGAGAGAGAATTAAGGGCATCTGTTCATTTTATATTGTATAAATTGGTGGTATGCCTCAAACCGAGGAGTCTGTACATAACGACTTAAACATTGAGCAAATAAGCGGCATATCAATAGCTTCCCCGCCAATATGAGGCTAGTTGTGCAAGGTAGAGATCCTAACGCATCTCTTGATTGTTTAGACATAGATCTGAAGGAAGAACGAAACCATGAGAGCATTTCATGCAACTAATTATTAGTCATTGATTTTCACTGATACATGTTATAAGTAACTGAGATCCTTGTATCTGATTGGCTCTGATACGAACAGTTAATTACATTCTTCGTGAACATGTTGGTATAAAAAGAAAGGAAAAGTCTAAACAATACTGAATATAAAGGGCCAATGCCAGTTTCCTTTATTTTAGAGTTTAACAACATTAGCTTGTTACCTATGATATAGGCTTGTGCCAACAGGAAGACGCGGGGGTGTCACTCATATCCTCCCTTCAAATTTCCAGCTGCTCTTACCATGTATACAGACACGAAGCCGCATAAAACCCGAAAACTGCTTTTTAATGTTTAGGTTGGTGTACTTAAGAAGGGGAAAACTTTATATCGATCAAATAAAGGATGAAAACTATATATCATATTTCTAGATATATCAAAGTACACAGTGTCCCACATAGAGTTCAAAATGTGGACTAGAGTAGTGTTCACATCATCCACTATGTGAACGCACTCTGAAGACTCACACTATGGAGGTATATCCACAGTGTGTAACCCACTATGTGAATATAATGTGAACACACTATGTTAAACACTGACAATACCAGCAAACCAACGGTTTACCAACAAACGCATGAACATTTTAATACCACGCAGTCTCATCAAATTTGGCTTATCATTGTGAAGTGGGTACTTAAGGGATATGTATTCATTTTATATTTTATTGTGTTATTATATCTGATGTATTTTGTTTGTATTTTGTTTGTATTTATGAATGGAAAATAAATACAATACAATACAATATTATTGTCCATCATTCATACATGCCAATTTTCTGATCCCCAGTGGAATGTCGGGATTACATACAGTCTTTAGAAAATATTTATGGTTTCTCTCATAAAGATAATTTAGTCTATCTCTATTAACGTTGACATCTGACAATCATATTTTTTTCCTAAATTAATTCTTATATGAATGCTCTATCGTATGAATCAAATTCATTTATACTTTGTAATAAAAAATGAGAAATAAACTGAAACTATATAATATATGCCTTTTAATTTTTGTGCAAAGTGTCATGATCTAAAATGGGTTTTTTTTTTCATTAAGTACATTTTTGAGGAGGGTGCCTTTTTAAGGATGGGATTGTTTTATTACCCCCTCCATTCTTTTTACTTGATTTCGTCTGACTTGTTGTGCTTGTGTTGGTGTAGCTGTTGTTGCTTAAATCGTGTGTATGGGGTTTTTTTCTTGTCAAATACACCTCATTGGCATGAAATTAATATTAGAGTAATCTCTAATTTTATTCTTTTTCATTAATCATGCATTAAAAATCAGAACTTTCTCCCTAAACTTCGGGCCTACATGGAAGTCCCCCTTTTTATATTTGATATCACTGCCCGGGTAAATATCACATAATATCAAATAACACGCGAGTAAGTCATGTTCATCCTTATTCATGTTTCTCACGTCGCAGCAAATGTGTTCACGGGAGAACCGATCATTATGACCAAGAGGCGTGCTTTGTTACGTCACAGACAACCTCAAACTTCTCGAGTTGTGTCCCCCGCTCATTAAACAGAAACATTATCCTTTCTCCTCTGGGTTACATTGGTGTCTTTTAGTCTTGTCTGAGGCAAAAAGAAGAAAAAAAGACGACTGCTTCCGGGTATATTCCCACCTAGTTCTTCGTCTTCTTTACATTGTGTTTGCACTTTGAAGCGCGCCTGGAGGCCGTTTGGTACGTGTTCGGTGAAGCTCGTGGGCATCATACTTCACGACTACGACGAATGATGACGGAAACGAGTGAAAAGATCACTTTGGAGTTACCGCATGGGCAGGTTTTCACAAATGGCCTTTCCTTTCTTCTGTTAGGATAGGCGAATTTCAAAGCAAGATTATTATCTAGGCATGCCTGACATAGCAGGATGCACAAATTCAATAGACCAGGTAAATAGAATATCACATCAGTGTACACTTTATGGAGGTGTTTGTTGCGTTTCTACGTTGAATGTATTAGTAGTTTCTATACTATATTTCTATACTATAGTTGCTAATGGACGCATTGTTGCTTTCCACTCATGCCAGTGGATCCAATGAAAAGCACAATTCAAAATGACATACGAATACGAATAGTAAAGACATCAAAATTGGTGGTGATCTCATTAAATATTAAACCCCCATGCCATATAAGTTCAAATGACATACGTCTGAACATGCTCTCGTCTATACACTAGGCCTCGACGATTTAAACTGAATTATATTCGCCGACGGAGCGTAGTATCCCGTGCATACGTAGTCCAAACCGAGTGAACGCGCAAAACCGAGCATTTCTTTGTTTTTCTTCGTCTGTTTCTCTTCTTTTTTATTTTTTCTTGTATCAATACTTATAAATCATAGGTCAGAGGGGCAGTCCCCCCCCCCCTAGTAGTTCCATCCTTTGTAAAGTTTATGTATTTAATCAAGGATGGATAAATAAGGCGTTTTAAGCTTATTTCAATCCCAAGTTGTGTTAGCCATCTTTCGTCACGCAATGAAGCATGTATGTCTAACTTCTAAAAACTCGTCTAGTAATAATGACCTTATCACGTTTAACATACTCATTTAAAGGCTTGGTCCCACTGCACTTATGGATGCAGAGAGGATGGATGTAAAACGAAAAAGAATATTGCCATCCGTTGTGTACTCTTTGCATACGTGTTTCATACGCTCTATATCCATCGAGCACCCGTCCACTGTGATTTCATTGTTTGCCCATTTTGTCCATTGTCTGGCAAAAAACGGATGGAGCCACCCCAAAATTTTGCTTGTCCGCTGTATCCACTATGAGTACGTTGTGTGTCCGTCAGCCAGTGGGACCAGGCCTTTACACCCTGGTCCGTATTCTTAAGTCAGGTTTAATTCAAACTCAGATTTAAAGTTGTGGTTTAAGTAAGGATAGCCAATAGTGTCATAAATCTATAACAGTATATTTTCAATTTATCAGCTCATTTTTCTCTCAAACAGCGGCGTAACAGGGGTAGGTGGCCAGGGGGGGCACGAGCAAACATTTTCCCGGTCATATCATGGTATGAACAGGCGTAGTGGTGTAATGAGGCGACGATTTTGAATAGGCCAGATATTGCGTATCGGGCAGAAATGATCTTTTAAAAAAGTTGCGAGCGAGCGAAGCGAGCGAGCAAAAATTTTGACATTTTTAATACAAAAATCCAATATTTTTGTAATAGATTTTGACAAAGAATAATATATTTCATTCATCTCTCTTTCTATTTTTTTGTGGTCTGTACCCCACTGTGAACAGGATTCTTTGCGGCAATAGCGTGAAGAGTACAAACAAATGAGGGGCAGAGTATGGCGAATGTACTAAAAAGCTGCTTAATATAAGTCCCGAGCGAGAGAAGCGAGCGAGACAAAAAATCACCTTTTTATTAGAATCTAACTTTGAGATATTTTTTGACATTATATTCAGTAAATAAAATCATATCCTTCACTTTTCCTTTGCTTTTCTTTCCTCCTTTTTTTTTGCTCTTGGTTGTAGAACTTTTGGGGCCATGGCCCAACCCTTCCATACTCATATACGGCAGTGCAATGCGGTTGGGGTCTTGACATCAAAGCCATTTAAACCTCGCAGATTGCCGCTATTTTTAATCAAATCGCGGGTATATACAGAATATAGCTTTTACACAACACATTTATTCAACCCAGTTGCGTATTGAACCAAATATTTTGAGGGGGCAAAACAAAGCAATGTGGGAAAATTTGTAACAAGTCGCCAGCGAGCAAAGCGAGCTGCAAAAAAGTGCCTATTGAAATTAAATTCTTATTACGTGATAGATTTTTCCATCATATTCAGCAAATAACACTTTTCACTGTTTCCATTAATTTCATTATAAGATGTCTCCTATAATTATTTCCTCTTGGGTGTGGAACCAAGACCCCCGCTCCTATATGCCAGTGATTGAACGTAAAGCTTAATGTAGGAAGGGTCCCTACGGGGGGGGGGCGCGCTATAGAGCCATTTGAATGTTATAGATGAAGAGCCCATACTGCGTGGGGTCTGGGGCAAGGCCCCGGTAGCTTATTTGCATAAAATTTAGCAAGCTTATATCACAATGTTGTATACTGTCCATCTTTCTTCCCGCTCTTTACTTTCAATCCTCGGCAGCCCGGTCGTGTTATTAAGTTTTTTTTCTTTTCCCATTTCTTTGTTTTCCAATTTAGCTTTTGACTAATTCCATTCTACCTTCGTTTCCCGCTATTGTTTGCCACTTTGTCATCTTTTGAATTATTTCCCATCATGCTATTGCATTACACAGGCCTATTTCGGAATGATTTGTTCATTCTCAAATGTTCTTTCGTTCCTTATTCCGCTTAATTCCTTCCTTTTTTCATTAATTTTTTTTTCTTCGTTTTCTTTCCCCTTTTCCCTTTCCCTTTCCTTTTCCTCCTTTCCTTTTTACATTTCCTTCCCCTTTCCCTTTCTTTCTCCCTCCCTTTTCTCTTTTTCCCGTTTTTTTTTTATTTTCCCGGTGAAATCCGCTAGGGGGGCAGCTCCCCCCCCCCCACCTGTTACGCCACTGCTATCAAATCATTCTTAACTGTTTCGGAAGGATAAATAAGATTGCTTTCTTCACCATCACGAGTTAGGAAAGAGCACATTAATCATAAGAAATATGCAATGTAATTAAAAAATCTTGAAAATTTTGACTTTCCATAATTTTAGCACAGAGGTAGACCATGATTTAAAATAAACCTGACTTCAAACACATCATATTTCTTAATCAGACACAAGGAAGATTACGTTACAGCACGCATGCGTCTTCTGCTTTATCGATAGGGACTTTTCGCACAACGACGGAGGCGGGCCTTAACGACGTAGTTGATTTTGGAAGAGACTATGCAAGTTGTATGACATGACGAAGCTTTGATTTTTCGCAACCACAGCGGGGACATTAGATCTGCGGTTCATGTGCAAGATTCTAGTTGCTACTATGGTAACAGCGACATCTCCGATTTGGGGCGATGTTTCACAACCGTCAAGAGCCACATGGGCATCGTCATAGAGCTCAAGAGCGCCTCTGTAATATGGAAGCAGCAGTCAATCAGCGCTCTTCTTGATAGATTCTTATATCATTATACTCTGTACAGAGAACCTATGCCCAAAAATTCATCCATGGTTTTCCCATTAAAACAAGATGTTCATCATAATATAGGTCTACAACGGATTCAGGTTTTGAATATAAAAAGAATCTGATAAGAATCATCACCTCCTCGGTATAATTAATTTCCTAACAATGTAAAAATAATTTAAATCGAATCCCCCATTTCGGGGGGAAGTAAAACATAATGCCAACGGGGTAAATGTCCTTCACATTGTGTGCGATATTAATTGCCGTTTGTGTAGGTGGGGCCAAAGCAAATTGTTAATCATTACCAGGCTTGGGTAAAGTGTGGAGAAACAAGTATTAAATGAAAAATGAAATATAAACCCACTTTCAATGATAAAAACTTAGTGAAAAAATGTCTGATATAAACTTTTGTTCAGATTTAGTTATGTCCTCAGATCCAGCTGGCACAAAAAGGGTAAACGTTGTGCTTACTAAGTGTTGAAATTTCAATTTGGGTGGCAAAATTGTTACAAAATGCTTGAATGTATCCGTTCTATTTCAATTGACTAAAAGTGCATGGGAAGTGTATGAGAAATGTTTTGCAGGGTGAGTTTGATTTCGCCCTTTCCCCTTGACACAGCGTGAAAACGAGCATTTCTGCGCAAACAGATTTCTGCGAGCTTTACAAAAATGGACAGTGCTCACTCAAGTGTAACATTCTGACAAAACTTTTACTTTCATTGGATAGATGAGACCCAAACCCAAGATTATATGTGGAAAAATTACCCACATGTTGTATATTTTTTAATTCCCAGGGCTTTTTCAAAGTGTAAACATTTTTTTATACGCACTGTAGATAGACGCTTCCTGGAACGTAAAAATATTTATAATTTGCCAAAGCCCTTCATGACAAAGCAGTCTTTGTAAAAATTCATTGAATCAAACATCCTGGACTCTGGACAAACGACATATTATTTGCATTTTTTTCGTCAGCTCCGCATCTAAGGACGATCTGCTGTCAAGGTTCACCAATTTTCGACAAAAGACCTCTGAAGCTTTTCATTGTGATTAGACGGCCATAATCAGTAGATTTACAATGTTGCAGAATCTGCCCCCGTTCATTCCATTGCGATTGCGAAAACTCGCTAATATCTTCTGGAAAAAGTCGGTGTTGAACTAACATCATGAAGTCAATACTGGTGTACGATGCTCGCTGTTATCCCAAACGTAGTCAAGTGATGTGCTTTTAACAATATTGTAATATTATAGTGCAGTCCTTACCGTTCTGGTGAACCATCTGCCGTGATGAAAGCTTTATGCTGCTCTGCTCTGCTCTGTGCGGCTGCTTCTAAGATCTGTCTTCTTCTTCTGGCCCTCTCAGCTTCCACCTCAGATGGCAGGCGATTAAAAAATGCAGGTGTTCTGAAAAAAAAGTTTGACACTTTTTTTAAAAACTCACAGATATAACGATGATTTGATCTAGATATTAGGTGTTTTTAGTTGCGCATTAATGTTATAGGTGATAAAAACTTTGGCTACTCCCCAAGATTGACTTGTTTTAATAGTTTTACCAGATTTCAAAAATATATACAAGTAAGTGAATGGAATGGTGCGACAACCGACATAGATATGAAAAACTATTAGAAGGTCATTGAAAATCAATAATTTGCACGGTATCTGTTGTTTTTATAATCTATGGCTGTTGTTCTTTTCATATGCCATGTTTACATTTTGCTGCATACTAAAATGAATAGAGAACAAACGACTCCTAAAAATAGAAGAAAACGAAACAGAATATGAATTTAGTTAGCTATACTATTATTATTTATTAGAACAGATTTATTCAGGTACATACGACCAGCATGAATATATAGAAAATTTCAAGTAAAGGTTATTATAGACAAAACATTGGATTACAAATATTATCCTGAAAGAACTAAAGGGTATAGGAAATTCGGTAATAGCATGAAAAGTAGGGAAAGATTATGATGTTTGAAATTCTACAATTAAATACATTTCACTTGAATTTCATCTTTATTGTTGGCACTAAATAAATAGGATCGGTTGTTTCAGAAGGATCGTTAAACTCTAGAACAAAGAAAATCATTGCATCAAGAAAATCACACGAATGCAGCGACTTTAAAACTAGATTCGAAATCGTTTTTGAAGGAAAGCGCGACAAATCATTTTGATCGGATAAAACGAGGCTTTATAAATCGACGACTTTGACAGGTATTCAGCCAATTGGTTCCAAATTCGAGACAAAATGTTTCGACTTTGTTGCGTTCTATTTCTTTCCTTCGCGTTGATTATTTCCACATATTTGATAGTTTCATATGACTGATCGTGACTCTCAATGTAAGTTGACAGATGCATTCGCATTCTCCTCACAGTCCATCACTCTTTTCTTCTTCACTAACCATTGTGTTTTTCTATTAAAGATACCATAGCTATGACGTCAAATCGTGTTGAATAATTCAACACGGGATTCAACAGCCACACTCTATCTGATCGTAAGAGGGGATACGATACTCACTCAACGTCGAAACTAATTCCCTGATGACGGAAATTAACGGTGTTTCTACAAAATCGCAAATGATCAACCCTTGTATTTTGAAGAATTTATTAATCACCGTGACAGCTACACCAGTGTGCTATAATTCCGATTAAAGTGTCGTTTATGAAATAAAACGGACACAAGAGACAGCGGCCAAGAAAAGGAAAACGGATAGCGGGAATCATCCTCTCGATTGAGCTGAAATATAGACTCATTTCCAAAGACATATTTTTCATTCAATGTTGGTTTTCTTTTCTAATCAAACTTAATTTCCTCTACCATACTTGCCATACATACCGGAATGATCAAAATATACTATTAGCGAAATACATAATTCTAAAACCTGATGTTTTTTTCCCGGTTTGAATAATTAAGTGATACTTGGCAAACTGTATATTGACACCTATAATAACGAAATGAAAATACACTCAATACAAGGTATGACTGCTTCATCGTAGTTCCGTTGTAGTTTCACATTTTCAATTTTTTATTTTACATTATTTTTTAATGAAAAATTAAAATCTACACATCCTGTTATCATTAATATTTATATCAATTTTTAGTCATTTTTTGGCGTACGATAAACAGCATGATTATTAAGAAAAAATATATAGATCACTACCACCTGTATACTATTGTTACGACACATATCCCCCGCCTCCCTATTATACCTCACCCAAAATTAATTAAGATACATTGTTTAGAAATGTCATCAGGTATTGAGTTGCGGTCATGATTTGAGGGTAAATCGAGTGTCAAGACTTGTCAGTGGAGGTCAAGTAAACTATTGTTTTAACGTCCTTATTTTCTCTTATTTTATATCAATATAATAAAAACTGATAAAGGGCTTTGACATCAAGCCTTATGTAAAAATTCTTGTTTGTCATATGCTGTCCAGCTGCAGATTCATCGGAGCAAATTGGAGGGTTTGTCAGGGTAAAATATTAATCTTCACTTGAATTAATCCCACTCTTTGTATCTATCCCCCCCCCCCTCTAACTCTGTCTTTCTCTCTCCCCCATCTCTATCATATTCTCTTAATCCTATTTCATTCGCTCTCTTCTCTTAATCTTTTCTCCTTTTTTCATTTCCTCCCTCCCATTCTTACTAATAGCTGCATTTCTCTCTCTCTCTCCCTCTTTCTTCAAAATATTTTTTTTCTCTCATCAGTCGAGATTGTCGATAAGTCATATTTTACGGTGCACTCTTGCAATCAATCGAAGGAAGAGTGGTCGAAAGGTCATCTAAGTCACAAATAGATTTGTCAAGTGTCTCTTGATAGTTTTACGTTCATAGTTGCGAAGGCAAAAAAGATTACAATCATTCTCGCACTATATGGAGATTTTTTTTCACTGCAATTTGATCGGCTTTTAGCGACCATGACAACACTAAGGCTTTTTATGGATTTCCTTTTATGGGGGTATGTTTGTGTATCCGTCGTCTGATAATGAAATTGTTGAATGAAGAAACAATAAACTCGAAATAAAGGAACAGAGGCATCACGAGGTCAACTTCAGAAATAAAAACATTGATATTAAATATCATCATTTATAAACAGTCCCCGTCATTGGTCTTTAGCTAATGTGGATGTGATCTTCGATAACACCGCTATCATCATCATCATCATCGCTATCATCATCATTACCACCATCATAACCACTACCATCATCATCATTACCATCATTTTCATCATCACCATCATCATCAACATCATCTTCATCATCACTATAATAGTCAACATTACCACCATCATCACCACTACCATCATCATTACCATCATTTTCATCATCACCATCATCATCATAACCATTATCATCATCGTCACGATCACCACCACTATCATTTTCATCATCATCACCATCGATAACATCATCGAAATCGGAATCCAGTTGTCATAATACTATCTACCGTAGATGTGAAAAGACCGATACGATTTGGAAGTAACGTTGGAAGATCCACATTAGAGATGTAGGAAGACAAATAAGCACGTGTGATGCAGCGCGTATGGGTTGATGAACACCAGAGCATAAAATAGATTAACTTCTCCATAATTCAAGATACCTGCAGGATGTGCGTTCAATCACGTGTACGAAGGGGGGATAGGGAACGTATGAAATTGGATTTGAGGGGTAAAGCGAATGCAGGTCAGGTGTGTGTAAAGGTGGAAGAAGAAGGCGGAGGAAGGAGTGTTTAGGGGCAACATGGGGAGCGAACTCGCATCCCTAGCCCTCCTCCTCTTTCTGAAGATCACACACTCAAATGCAAAGACTAATTTTGACTCAATAGTGCACGTATATCCCTTGCATTCTTTCCTATAAGCACAAACACAATCACGCAAAACCAACTTTATGTCCATGATGTCTGAGAGTAAGAGGGTAATAAAAGGAGGACTGTTGAAGGGGGCAAACTGGTGAGCTAAATTGTCCCCTATCCTTCCACCTTTTTTTGACAACTCGAATACGAAGGCCAATACCTCCATGAGAGACAATGGCCAGGGAGGGGTACTCTTTCCCCGTACCTTTCTCCCTTTTGCGCCAATACACAAAACAAAAACACGTGAGGGTAAAGGTAGACATGATCCTTATGCTTATCGTGTGTTACTCCAAACCCCTATCAATTAACATAGCGGTTTGTCAGCAAAAGAACCAGGGCCCCCGTAACATAAAGCTTAGTGATTGATCGTTGATTCTGATTTCTGCGATTGATTGCATTGATCATTCAGAATGATCAATCTTAAAATATATTAACAATTGATATAGGAATGGTTATGCATAGCTCCACGAAAGCTAATGAAAGCTTAAACCAATGATAACCAACATCAAGTTGAATACAACTTTATTGACAGTAAAGCTATTCAAACCACACGACTGAATGAGGCCTATTATCTTAAGACCTGGAGCTAATAAACATTGCTTCATGGTTAAGACGTAATATTCATCACGACATCAATTTCAACATCGAGTGCCGTACAGCAGATAATTGTTCTCCCAGACGAAAACATGATTAAATCGAGCGTTACAAGGCTTCTCGCGTTCATTGATACAGTTACACCAATAAAACGGACTCCAAACCGACCGATAGTATCGTCATTGGTAATAACCCAATAGCTTTGATCGGTCTAGAGTCGGTTTCGTCCGTGGGACTGGGCGTAAAGACTGAAACACCCAGTAGTCGTACTTTTAAGAGCATTAAGGGACATAGCATTGTAACTTTTCTGTCTTACATGTGTAAAGAAAGAAATAGAAATATATGTGACTTTCTGGTCCATTAGAAAGAGAACGTAAGGTACTTATTGCAGTCGGCATTATTTGCAATATCATCATGAGAATAATATTGGTCACTATCATCATCACGGTGAACATCCTCGTCCGAAATGTAGCAAAACATTGATATGAGTAGTTTTAACATATTCTAATAGCAGAACATATTCTAATATCAGAACATAGTCTATATAATAGCAGAACTAATAGTATAGAAGTGATAATAGCAGTAGAAGAAGAAGTATTAGTAGTAGTAGTAGTAATAGTAGTAGTAGTATAAAGTAGTAGTAGTAGAAGTAGTAGTAGTAGTAGTAGTAGTAGTAGTAGTAGTAGTAGTAGTAGTAGTAGTAGTAGTAGTAGTAGTAGTAGTAGTAGTAGTAGTCAGTGGCGTAACTACGGGGGGGCATGGGGGCACGTGCCCCCCCCCCCCCCCCCATCGGCTGGCAAAAAAAACGGGGGAAAAGAGGGAGAAAGAGAAATAAACGTAGTGGGGAAAGAAGAAATTATTGAACATTATGAAATGTTACATGTATATTAAAATCAGTCATTAAACTGTCCCTTTTTGTGATCTGAATATAAAACAATTTCAGCTCGCGCTTCGCGCTCGCATCATTTGGTTAGTGAAATACGTATAGTCCTAGTGAATTCCTACAAACAAGCCTTAGAATGCCCATCTTCAGGTCTGAATCTCCTGAATTTTCAGCTTGCGCTTCGCGCTCACAATATTTGATTATTGAGATGCGTATGATAATCATGATTACAATGACTTCAAAAAGTGATTCATGTATTTCGATGTAATAATAACAAAATCAGCAAGCGCTTGGCACTTGCATTAGATGACTATGGTGAGACATGTATACTCTTAATGGATTTCTAAAAAATAGTCCTTAAAATGCCCGATTGGGGTCAATATGTACAAAAATTTCAGCTCGCTTTTCGCGCTCGCATTGTTTGTTTAGCTAGACAGGTACATATCATAATTACAAAAATTTGCAATGTTCTTTTTTTTTACGTCTGAATATCAAAAATTTTCAGCTCGCGCTTCGCGCTCGCATTATTTGATCAGTGAGATACATATCCGTTTAATGGCACAGTCCTTATAATGGCTATTCGGTCAGTTTACCTGGCAATTGAGCGCGCTTTGCGCGCCCACTAAGTGACTCAAATTTGTTGCTGGTGCCCCCCCCCCCATGCCGTGACCCACGATACGCCATTGGTAGTAGTAGTAGGCTGCCTGTCATATAATACTTCTCCAATTTTTCGCGGATGTTGAACTCATCATTTTTACTCCTTCGCTGAAACTAGCGCTCACAATCAACAATACTATCAGATAACAAATATCTATTTTTGACCCAGTACATATATATCTCGTTTCGTTGTTATGCTCAACAGTCTAATTCTGGCTTTCAAAGGGAAAATCCCTAAAAATTCGAAATTGAAATGAAGGATGTCTGCTCTTGAAAGATTGGCATCCTTGTGGTTTTCGATGCAGTTCTTTTTTTGAAAAAAAAAACACGAAAATATTGTGGCCTTTGTTGTGTTGTAAATACAGTTAGATTTTCATAAAGCAACAAATGGCATATAGCTTGGTTGGTGCTGACCATATTTCCCATATACGCCAAAGTTCCCCTCTTCCACCTCTTCCTCTGCCGCCCCCCCCCCCCCCCCTTCTCACCACTCCCTCTCTCCCCCTCTTTCTCTCTCTCTCTCTCTCTTTATCTCTCTTTCTGTCTCTACCTTTCTATCTACCTCTCTCTTCCTATCTTTCTCTCAATTCATTCGATTGCAGAATCACACTTTGCGTTTTATTTTGACATATTTGTCGCCTGCGCAAACCCATCTCTTATGTCAAGAAAATGATGTACTCATGCATGATCCTGAAATCCAATCGCTGCCCACCGTTAACAGACCTAGAAAATCGCCGCCCTTTCTTTACTTCATGATATTCATACGTCCCCCGAAAAGAGTTTTCTCCGTGTTTGTGATTAAAAAAAAAAGAGAAGCATAGGATTACTCCCGCTCTGTAGCTTCTTATTTTGGTCGACCAAATGATATTAGACGTCAACCAGGCGAAAGGGATTATACCGTGTCATGTCTTACAGCTCATAGTCTCACTTCAACGCGAAATTTCTAGATATTACTGGTTTTATGAGGTCTAATTCGATTTAACGAACTACTGTAGATGATATCGTTGACGATGCCGCGATCTTTTTCGCTTCATTGACTCCATCAATGTGCAAAAGTCATTTGCATTAACCGTGATACTGAACTAGATCGATGGATAAGATATCGGTTGATGGTGCAATTTTCGAAAGGAAAAAAAATATTGTTGGGTACCCGTGGGTGCAAGACTATTTACTAATAATTGGACAAAAGAAGGGATCGCTTGTATCTTCTGAAAAATATCGGTCTCTGGGGACATGCACCGATGTTAATAATTGAAGACAGGGAAAGATGTGAATTGAACGGTATCACGGTCCGACTATGGAGGATGTGTGAGGGAGAGAGGGGAGCCAACAGAAAGGATGGGTGTGGATGAAAGAAAGAAAGAAAGAAAGAAAGAAAGAAAGGAAGGAAGGAAGTGAGAGAGAGAGATAGAGAGAGGGAAAGAGAGGGAGAGAGAGAAAGAAAGAAAGAGGACAGCTATTCTCAAACCGGAGAGACCGAGAAAAAGAGGGAGATTTAAAAGAGAAAGGAGACAACCAAAAACGTACAGAAAGGTATATGGACATTCTGGGCACGGACACACACTAACCCAACTACCCACACACACGCACGCTCCCAGCTATTCTCAAGCCGGAGGACCGAGAAAAAGAGGGAGATTTAAAAGAGAAAGGAGACAACCAAAACGTGCAGAAAGGTTCATGGACATTCTGGGCACGGACACAAACTCACTTACCTACCCACACACACGCACGCTCCCAGCTATTCTCAAACCACAGAGACCGAGAAAAAGAGGGAGAATTAAAAGAGAAAGGAGACAACCAAAACGGGCAGAAAGGTTCATGGACATTCTGGGCACGGACACACCCTCACTCACCTACTACACACTCGCACGTTTCCACATAAACACACACATACATCATCGCACTCAACTGAACAGCGGTCATCGAGTCGACAAAATCAAAATGAATAGTTCCTCTGACCATCAAATGCGTGATCTTACTAACGTGAACACTCTGAGCGCCCCTGCGTTTTTCCACACCTTCCACAGTCAAGAGACAATTACTCAATTCTATAAGTAGGTTATGATAGAATGCAACATTGATGCATGTACAATAAATATTATGATTATTATCATTACCATTATTATTATCACTGTCATTATTATCAATATTAATATTATCATTATTATTATTATCATTATCATAATATTAACAACAATAATAATAATAATAATAATATGCATTTATATAGCGCCATCTATCTAGGTATATTCTATTCCGATGCGCATTGTTATTATTATTACCACGGCTTTAGCACTTTCAGTGCTCAGTGCATTCAAGGAATTAATCCTCACCTGGGTTGAGTGCAGCACGATGTGGATAAATTTCTTGCTGAAGGAAATTACGCCATGGCTGGGATTCGAACCCACGACCCTTTGTTTCAAAGTCAGAAGACTACTCCACTGGGACACAACGCTCCACTTTATTATCATTATTTTAATTATCATCATTATTATAATTAGCAGCAGCAGTATAGTAGTAGTAGTAGTCGTAGTAGTAGTAGTAGTTGTAGCAGCAGTAGTATCATGAAATATCTGGCACAATTAAATGTATTTACCGATAGAATATTCTTTTCAAGAATTCGTTTATAATTAATTTCGAAAGGCCATCAAAATTCTCCATAATCACGATGTATTCAAATTATTATTTTATGAAGAGCTATAATCATGTATCAAGATATATGTATGTTTCAAGGTATATACTTGTTTTAAGTTATATGTATATATCAATGCATATGTATTTACGGTATATGTCCCAAGGTATTTATGTTAAAGGAATATGCAGAGTTAGGGGCGGTGCAGATTTTTTTTTCAAATGGGTTGGGGGACACGACAATAAGGTTGCGCTATTATTTCTCAACTGAATAATAGGGATCTTATTTTTATTTATTTATTTTTTCATTTTCTTCGTTTTAGGGGGTATTTTTTCCTCGCTCATTGTGGGTGCGTCGTGGTCTAGTGGTTCTGACTCTCGCCTTTGAAACAGAGGGTCGTGTGTTCGAATCGTAGCCATGGCGTATTTTCCTTCAGCAAGAAATTTATCCACACTGTGCTGCACTCGACCCAGGTGAGGTGAATGGGTACCCGGCAGGAGTAATTCCTTGCATGCACTGAGCGCCGGTGATGGTAGCTCGAGCTAAAGCCGGGGTAATAATAGCAGCGCTTTGTATCCTCTGGCAAAAAGCGCTTTATAAATCCAACTATTATTATTATTATTATTATCCTCACAAAGCGGAGGTCGCTCCCCTTAATGTGACGTTTTAGCTGTGTAATGTGGAGTTTTTTAATGTCTTACCTGTTCAGTCCTCTCTTTCCCTTGACGCAGTATTTACAGAAGAAGATGACAGCGATAACCAATGCCAGACCGCCGGCTACACCGGCTACTAGGATCACTATAGTCAGGTATGGGTTCTCGTGGAGGGCATCAGTGAATGAACCACTGCTTCCCTATTTAAAAAAAAACAGAAAGAAATAGAAAACAATTTTGCATATTTCTTCTAAATGATTAGGTTATTAAAATGAACATGAAGAAAATTTATACACTGATCAATCTAGTCAGCATGGTTGTAGGTCATTGAAGAATTAACAAATATAATCAATATTCTAACTAATATTATTTCTGTTTATGGATAGCCATAGATATACAATAATTGAGTGTTACTTTATTTTTTTCCATGTTACATTGTGTATATTGGAATAGCTGAGTGGATCACATGGGCCACAGCATGGTTATAGACAAAATGTTGACAACTTTCGTCAACAAGAAGGGCCGTGTCACAAACCATTAATATTCTAGTCAAAATTGACCATGCACTAGTCAAAATGGCAACGACGTTGATTTCATCAAAAATCTCGTAACAAGCAACTTTCGTTCTCGCGCATGCTCTGTTCGCGAAGTAAAACTCTGAACATCGACTTTGTATACCGTGGACACAAAACCTTGCTTTTATGAGGTTCTTACGTTATGTCCACTTGTGGACGTGCAAATCGAAAAATTCATTATTTTTAATC
Source organism: Lytechinus pictus (assembly GCF_037042905.1). Taxonomy (NCBI): domain Eukaryota; kingdom Metazoa; phylum Echinodermata; class Echinoidea; order Temnopleuroida; family Toxopneustidae; genus Lytechinus; species Lytechinus pictus. The sequence goes on along the minus strand of NC_087255.1, from coordinate 29,101,310 downwards.
TGTACAGATTGTTATGTCGAAACAAGTATGTATAGTATTTTAGTTAATAATATCAGTTATTTGTTTGCAGAGCTTAACTGAAAAAAGAAATGGAAAACGTTCTTATTCATCAGGTCTAGATTCAACAAAGAATGCATCTGTTAATGTTTGATACACGCAATAATATTGAAGTTTGTTCTTGTTGTGCTTAGAAGTTAAAACGCAAAATAGGACGCACGCAGTCAAGTGGATCTAGGACACAAATCAAGAAAAAAGACCTCTTCTAAGGACTTCAATCGAAAAAAAATTTGAAAAGCAGTTCCTTTTCAAGAGTACATACGACACAACTTGACAGGTCTTAAGCTTCGTCACACCAGTGAAACTGAATCAAAACCGATCGAAGCCGTTATTTCCAATGGATTATCATTGATCAGTTTGGAATCGGATCAGTTAGTGTGGCTGTTCCATACCAGGTCCCCCCCGTGGTGGACCACAAACCATACTTGTCTTTCACCAAAAGCAAACAATTTGTTTTGTACACATCCTGTCAATTACCTCAAGGTAATCTAGAGTTTTCGTTCCGCGTCGAACGACAGATTCAAGAACAAAGTATTGAAAGTTCAAAACAAATCACGTTGAACAGCTGGGAGGTCTTTGTCGAAAATTGGTGAACCAGACTAGCAGTTTCGTCCTAAGTTTCGGAGCTGACGAAAATTTCAAATCGTGTCGTTTGTCCAGAGTTCGGATTCAGCAAATTTAGACAAAGACTTCTTGGATGCTCTTTGTTTGAAGGGCAATTGACAAAACTTGTTGTAGAATCGTAAGAGCGTTCTGCGTAGCGGAACTCCCTGTTATATATGTGCAGTTTGTTACGAATGACATTTAGGTTGAAAACTGCTTGTCAAGTCAAGTGCAAGTCATAAAAATAAACACATTTTTTAGTATACGAACATGTAACTAAAGGATATTAAAAAAACTTGTTGCATATAATTATTTTGTATTTTTCATGTTGCATGAATCTCTGGTATAGGCCTACTCAAAGACGGTATGCCACGTAAGATTTAAATAGCGCCAGCTATCGTCTGAATTAAGCAATCTGTCATATCTTATTTGTTGAAGCTTTATTCGTTGCCAAATAAATTAATAGCACAGATATTTTGTGCCAACGAACTTGGTTTTACAATGCGCTTATAAACTTCCCCTTTCTTTAACTTAATAAAGTGGTCATCGTAGTTACTTTTCCGATCTCACAAAATATGTTCTTTCGATCAAAATGTATTTGTTTCAAGACAAATGATCAATCACATGAGCCTACATGGATCTTCCTGTAAGAGCTTAATCCTTTTAATGATCTGAAATAGTTTGCTCAAATCGAATATGTCTGTTTTTCCTATCGTCATTTTGGATGTCTATTCTTTTCCTATCGTTATTTTAGCCAACACACTGTGAAATATAATGTTATCACCACATTGTTCAATGATGGCCATTCAATCATTATAACGTTACTTTCACTTCTGAATAGTGAGTATGTATATTTTTCTCTTACTTTTATCATTGGCCAACAGGTATTCCACATTAAAGAATGTAAAACACAAATTCCCCAATTATCTCATCGAAAGCATCGAAATCCCGCTTTGTATCCTTTGGAAAAAACGCTATATAAATCCAATTATTGTTATCATTTAAAAGCTAATAGTTCACGAATCATTACGGCATTATTTTGTTTTCAATCACCTTCAATTCACTTCCGCTTTAAAAACAATAATGTCCATATTTTTTCTGGCCAATGTCAAATCAGAAAATAGAATGACGAAATCCAACAAGAAACGTGTATATGTTTCCTCTGGCTCCCACTTTACAAGCCCAAGATAGCTCGAATGACCTTCTGTGTCCATGAAACGTGTAACCGTGGAGGGTGGGATTTTAATTTCGTTTTCATATCGTATTTTGTCTCCTGTCTTCACGATCACTAAGCTGGTATCAAACGCAATTATAAAACATTTCAAATTATTTTAGCTATCATATTTTTTTGAGAATTGAAAATTTATTTTGTCATTATTTTTCGAGTATCTTGTACATTTAATCGATATGACAATGACAAGATGCAACGATCAACCTTAAGAAAACGAAATTTGAGTGTGTGTGTGTGTGTGTGTGTGTGTGTGTGTGTGTGTGTGTGTGTGTGTGTGGGTGTGTGTGTGTGTGTGTGTGTGTGGGTGGGTGTGTGTGTGTGTGTGTGTGTGTGTGTGTGTGTGTGTGTGTGTGTGTGTGTGTGTGAGAGAGAAAGAGGTTTATTTCGTTCGTTTCTTTGTTCTATTTTTTTTTTTGGTTGGGGACATTTTCTTTGCTGATTTCGTTAGTTTTCTTTTTCACTTTGAACAATTGGGTTACGGCAGATCTTTACTCTCAAACGTAATTCAATAGTGATTTACAAGCTTTATTCGAACGAATTGTAGATAAAACGACAAAGGAAACGGATTCAAATCACAGAAAATGACGTGAATAAAATAGCGGATGGATTTTTTTTACAGGTAACAACATCATCATTGTTTTGGGTTTTTTGACATTTTCTTCGGGGAGGGTTTTAAAAGACTTTTCGACCATTCACACGTTTATTCTTGTCTACTCCAAAGAAACCATAATGAGCAGGTATCCCCCACCCCTCTCCCTCTCTCTCTCTCTCTCTCTTTCCCGTGTTATAGTCTCTGACGATGATAAATATGTACGTCGAAAGGGTCACTTGTGTCAAGATTCGTCAAGTACACTCACTCTTAAGAACCTCAACATGTCGAACAGGAGAAGCAAGAGTTCCTTTCTGTCACTCACACTTCCCCTCCCTACCGTTCCTTACCCCCCCACCTTATCCCACTGCAGCCTATGTTTATCACTGGTTGTCAGTCTGTCCCCCCCCCCTCCCCCTCTCCCTCTTTCTATTTCTCTGTTTAATGTAGTTTTAGACTGGGATACAGTACGGACGTCTACGTGAATAAAAACAGAGCAATCTTCCATTCATCATAATATTTTATAAAACTGTTATAAATAAAAGCAATTTTCAAAAACAAAAGCAACAACACACATTCACTGGCGCAATGGAGGTGAGTTTCGGGAGCGGATAGCCCCCACCCCCCGGCCCACCCCTACCGGTTAAACCACTGAAAAATAATGGTACACTAAATATGAATATTACAGTTTATGTGGCACGCAATGTTGTGTGAACGTTCTTCACTGATACACCGCTAGGCCAAGACTTCAACAAATATAATTATGCTAATGGAATCACATGGTAATTGATAATTATTGAATCGCATGATGGTAATCATTTCAGAAGAATGACTAAAACATGCAGGTAGATCCGAGTCTCATGCGTTCTCGGGCATTCGGAAATATCAGTTCTGCTTTTACGATATACACGATTTCATTAATTTAGCTAATCTTTCGAATGGCGTCATGGTCGAAGCTATCGCCTTTTAAGGCTATTGGAATGTCGACCATATTGGATGATACGAAAGATGGCAAATTGCAATTGGATAAAATTCCATGAATGTTACCGAATACACATTACTCTCCTTAACGTTGTTCAATATTTGCACATTTCGGTATTAACCAAACAGTCTTCTGAGAGGCCGAGACGAAGTGGAATTTAGTGTGATTTGCAGATGATGATGGTGATGTCATAATCGCATGCCATTCAAATTATGGGCAAAATTACCTTAATTACTATAATTTTACATTATGATGTCAGTCACTATCTGCGACTGCTGTAGGCTGATAGTCTCCTTCGAAATGTATTAATCTCCTAGTCATGCTTGTTCCATCCACATATGTATCCTTCCTCTCTCTCTTTCTTGGTCTTTTTCTCCTTTCTCTCCTTCCTCCCTCCCTTTCTTGGTCCTTTCTCCTTTCTCTCTCTCCCAAAATCCCTTTTTGATATTTTTCTTCTTCCTCTCCCGCCCCCCCCCCCCCTCTCTCTCTTCTCTATCTCATTTCTCTCTCTTTCTCATATTATCTTACCTACTTTAATGCCTTGTGTTCGATGATACGCTGCTTATGTGAAAATATGACTAGATGAATAGAGATGTCTAAGACTAAAGAAAAAAATTGAAGATAAAACAATTATTTCTTTTTTAATCGTTGAAAATTATCTACATTGGCCTTGCAGAGCAAATAATTTCTCGTCTTTCTGCCATGTACATGTGGATTTGTGCTAAACTTTTTTTTCTTTCTCGGGAATGTTTCTCACCTAAATGCATGATCTATTGCCTTGCATCCATTGTTTAGACATTCCTTCCAATGCAGTGTCCATGTATCGGTAGATATTTTTGCCGTGCAGACTACCGGTTCACGTCTTCCCATAAAATCCCCTTCACAACTCTAATTTCGCGCGATATTCTTATCATAGTTCAACACCGACCAACTCCTTGTTCTGACGTCAAAGGCTTCTTGGAGATCCTTGTTCAAATTGTGATTTATGATTTTAAGATTTCATACGTCTTCGCCACGCGATAAAACATGTGTCGTGTTAACGTTATCAATTGAAACATCTTGTTAAAAACATTAAACAGTAGCCGCCAGCACGTCGCATGACGAGATAAATTGTGGGGTGTTGTCAGCGCCATTGCCCTTTCAATAAGTGAAAATACTGATACCCATTCTGATAAAGATAAACCAGTTTTGCCATTCATGATAAGGCCTCTAGATAAGCTGAATGTTTCGAGAGAGAAAAAGTTCAATAGCGATTAAGCTTCCCATCCTTCAGATGCCTTTTGTGCCTTAAAGATAATCCCTGCGTTGGGAAAGTTTTCGAGTTGCCAGGTTACAGAATGGGGTATTGGATATTAAGGGGGTCTTATTGAGGTTGCATATAGTTTGCGACAAGTTAACACTTAAAATTTCGATCTGGTTGAAAGAACTTTGCACAATGTCTCCGACATGTCCGAAGACGTCTCTTGAAATCAAGAGCTCTCTGATTAATTGTAAAATATTACAAACATTCGATCATTTCGAAACGGATTCCAGGTTCCACGTCTCCTCGACGACTTCATCAGTTGAGGAGATCTTTGAGGGGTTACAAAGACGTCACAGAGGTTTCACTGCAGCCGTAGAAGCATCTCTGAAGCAAAATGACACCTGGCTGAAGGGTTCCAAGACATTTGTCCTGGTGACAACTGTTCTGTTGTGAATTCCACACACTAATGGAATGACGAACGTCAACCTTGGATTTAACACTGTACCCTATCCTAAACCTAACCCTAAACCAACATAAAAATCCTATTTCAACCCTAACCCAATATCTTAGACAACATAGAGCCAAGTGCAATAGTCGCCGCACCAAAAGTCATGTCACTGGATGGATGTTTCTCTGAATTGTCTGTTGGATGTTGTGCCTTGGTGAGAGCGTAAAATAATCATGTCTGTTATTTTTGTAGCGGAGACGTTTAAAATACTTACATGTATATATTTGGAGAAAAAAAATAAAGACGTTGCGGAGACGAAAGTGAGATGTGGTATTTAAGACGACAAGGTTCATCAGAGCCATGTATCACTATGATCAAATTCATTATCTTTTTGCATATTTTAAACTATAGGCTACTATGGTGACTTAACGGCGCGCCGCGGTATCCCGCCGGAGGAAGAGAGTAATTTTAAGATTTGATAGTAACTTCACATCTACTTTAGATACTAGTAACACTGTCCAATTAGAATAATCTTTACTGTCGATAATTTTCTTATATATAATATGTGATGTTGTTGGTCTATTCGACATCACGTGACCTTCCAATAATGTATGCTGATTTCGAAACTACACGTCTGTCACAAATAACATGCAGAAAATATTCACTCGCATAGGTTTAAAAGAGCAAACAGGTACAAAAAAACAAGATGTGATTGGGATTTCGTTATGCAGCAAGGCTTCAGATAGCTAACAACTTTCATGAGCAAGATTACAAAATGTTTTAATAAATGTTTATCCTGGTCTATATCGTTTGATGACAAAACTTACAACCATTCGCGATGTTTCCCTGCCTTTACCACAGTACTCGCTGGAAAAAATCTGAGTACTTTTGGACAGTATAAAACAAATATTTACGAAATCAACGAAGCCATAGGTCATAAGAGAGTCACATTTGGTATACTTAGGTAACGTAACCTGGGGATCGTTTCATGAAAACATGAAAGGACTTGTCAGTCATTTTATCCGACAAGTACTGTTGTATCCGACAGTTTCCTTGGTAACAGTGCCTCTCAGCCAATCAAAGTCAAGGAAAGTTGTCAGACCTGACAACTTGTCGGACGAAAATGTTGATGAAACGCTCCCCTTACCAAAAATGATTGTTTTTCATGCAATTTGTTAATTCTTATATGATCTGGTTTACACCATTTGTGACTGGTTCGCAAGTACGAAAATTACAAATAGCAAGTGGAATAAAACGTTATCAATGTAATAACGACCTCTGACCCCAAGGCATTGTTTGAAATATCAATTTCTTGTCGGAAGGAATGAGACAGTTATCCATCATGCCCTCTGCAGCACTCCCCTTGAAAATATATCAAACTCAGCTTTTCCATACCCTAATAAAATACCTTAGCACCGCCCTTGATCATTGATAAACAATAAGACAAATTTTGAAAGATGGATAAACAAATACTAATACTATGCCAGTTTTAGTCATTCGTGGGTTTTTAAGAAGGATGTAAAGATTTTAAAATGAAGAAAAGGCGTGAAATTGATATTGATAAACACGACGTGCATTTAGTGGATATGTTTCCATGGTCATATATTTTAAAATCAATTTCGTGAAGAAACCATACATTCTATTTAGATTTCGGGGCTTGATTGTTCTGGCTGATTTAATACATTTATCCTGCGTCTTTTTAACTTTTATATTGACAGTTTTAGTATAAACAGAATAATTTCGGGGGAAAACCCCTTTTGATTACCCCGTTACCAGAAACAAATCCAATTTATTATTTTTTTTTCCATTTCAACATGTTAGATTATGGAGAAATCATATACTTGAATAACGTCCGCCATGTGATATCCCTTTAGCGTATTGATATAAATGATTTTGTAAAAATGGTTTAGCTGCAATTTCAAGAAATTCTGTAACATGACTTGTTGATTTATAAAGAGGATATTAAAAATAACAAATATTTTGTGTTTTATTTAAACAAAGTTTTGAATTAATTTATATAAATTAAGGTTCATTGCTACGACTCACCATTTCACAATCGTCAATGGTTCCCTCCGAATCCATCTTATCAAAGATTTTAGTTCTTGATGTTCAATTTTCAAGATTTTGTTCAAAAATTGTGGGTGTTCGAGAAACAGGTGTTGTCGAACAGCAGTAATAAAGTATTGTTCACTCCGTTCTTGCTCCGTAACAAGTATGTATTAAACGCAAGCAACACGTAACACCTCTTAGTCAGTAAGGACCTGGCCGAATTTCGGCACTGGCTCTGTCTAGAGTCGAACCTTGGAAGTCAAAACCCTATGAAGTATGTATGAAGACTGGATACATGTATATAGAATGGAAGAGACCACCTTTGCTCTGGGAGATGTCCAGTGGTTGTTCTCCGGGCGATTCGCTTCGGATCTTTGATTATCAAAGATTGATGTTTCGCTCACTATTTCTAACGGAATTATTTTGCTAACGAGGGAACGTGATTCTTCAATGATGGCCGTGCGTCATCCACATTATGAGAGGATCTTAAAGAGAGTCAGCATCGCATCTGCAGGTGCGTGTCCAGAGTTTAAGCTTTATAGTTTTATAGGCCTTATAGGATAATAATAGATCATGATCGTATGTCTGTGTTCTTTTTTTCTTCATCAAAGAAATATATTTTAAGGGCTCAAGGATTATTGATGGCATTGTAGTCGAAAACAGTCGATCAAAGAACTATAAAAGATAACCTCTAAGTATTCTCAGACGATAACATACAAACAGATATTTGAATTAGCAGAAACATTGGTGAAATTAAATTGATTCATTTGAGGTCATGTATGGCTTTGTACATGTTGTAAATATTCGATAACACCATATCATATTGTTCGGCATTGTCATACTTTTTCCCCGTGTCGGCTTTGTTCTGCTGAATAATAAGTTCAACGAAAATGGAAAGCGCTCAACTTGCTGAATGCGCATGCGTTATTTATTGTTGAGAAAATGTATAAATGTAATTTGGACCCTTTAGAGGCTGTCGATTCTATCTTTCACTTCCCTGCCCCGACCTACTATCAAAACTCAAATGGAGAAACTAACTACTTAGTTGTGTGTGTGTGTGAGAGAGGAAGTGTGGGTGTGAGGGAGGATGTGCGGGTGTGTGTTCGTGTGATATATCTCCGTCTGCCTGTTGGCTCCGATTAACTCCACGTAGCGCACCCATCCCCATCTTAATCTTGCCCTTCGATAGTGCCACAGTCACTGCAGTTATATCGACTCCTGACCAACAAATTAAAGCTGTTACGTGTGTCCTGCGAAATTGTTAGATCGGTGTGGAGTTCATGTGGTTACTCTACACAAGAAAACACAGGACTGTGTATAGCCATGATAATAGAAGGGAATTGCGTTACATTTATCCACAATGACTGATTAACATTTGACATCTTCCTTTCGAGAATGTATATTGATGAAGTTGCAATAGAGAATCGCTTCTGGCAAGTTTCATTAGTACCAGATTCACTTCAACTCATTCGACATACACGAATGAAAATATACGCCTTAGATACATTTATCATCACCCATTACTTCGTAGTGACGTCATACAATACATGTTTTGTCTCCGTCATTAAATGAGTGCAAGTGCGAGGTCTGTGCGTACTAGCACGCAGATGGTGAACGCACGTTAACTGTAAGCGCGTGATGGTGACAGGCTAAGAACGAGGTCAGGTTTATGTTCGGCTAAGAACAAAGAGTTGGGGTTGAAACATTGTTATTTGTTAAAATTACTATTCGTCTTCCATTCCGGCGCCACTGGTAATCCCTCATGCTAAGAATCTTGCAATGTCATTTTGTCACAAGTAAATAATGTGATCTTACACACACACACACACCCTCACGCACACACGTAGACATATTACACCTGCTGGAATTTCGCGGGCCTTTGATCTGTCACTTTATAACTTTGATTGATAACATACATGGTTAAACTCACTAAGCACGTAGTATTGTGTGGTACGGTATAAAGTAATATCATTGGTAAAAGTGCGTTACTCTGTGTACCATCTGAGATAAATTGCGAAAATAATAGCATTGAATTGGATGTGATGAAACTGGTAAGCGTACCCGCGAGGAGTTGAACTTCGTCAAAATGATTAATGAGTTTGACGATGAAATCAAACGTCATTTTCATTGAAGTTTATACAGCCTCTTGACGACTGCTTCTAAACATACACTGTACATTCACAACTCGCATTACTATGTTGCTTTGTAACCTTCCATCATTATTTCACTCTATAATATTCACACACGAAACCTAAGACAATATCAAAGTCCGTATTTGAAAAGCCATGAAATGTCTAGGCCTCTTCTTGCTCAAAACGTTCAACTGGATTAGAGGAAATTCCGGCATGATCGAAATTATTTGAGCAGCCGTATTAGTATAAAATCTCCATGCCAATGAGTAATTCATTACCCTGATTAAGTACGACATCCATAGATTCCCTTATATTTAACAAAAATTGACCGATTTTTTTTTTCTTTTTCCATCTTTGGAATGCCCTTTTAAGTTGCCCCGACTAACCAAATTGAAATGCGAGGCAGTTGGGTGATCTGTAAGCCGAGGAAAGAAGTTCCGACTTAATTTTGACAACATGAGCTCAATATGTTCTATGATTTCCCCTCGGAGCTCTGTTATACATTAGAAGATTACTTGCTAATATCATTCAACCAAGACTTGATAGCATGATTTAACACAGAATCTCAAAGCTAGCGGATTCGACAATCGCGGGCGAGTAGGCCTTATTCCTCTTTACATAGATTGAATGTCGGTGCAGACAGTGGTGTAATGGGCCAAAACAATTTTGAGGGGGCAAGATAGGGCGCTTCAGGAAAAATTGGTTGCGAGCGAGCAAAAATTCTCACATCTCCATTACAAAAATCAAATTTTGTGAGAGATTTTGGCATGATATTAAAAAAATAATAGCATTTTTTACCCTTCTCTTTTTCCTTTTCTCTCTTTTTCTGTCTTGGTCTTGAGCCCCCATCTATACGCTACTGGGTGGAAAAAAAGGTGGTGTTCGGGAAAAAAGGACCAAGAACAAGAAGGTCAATTTGTAATTGAAATTACCAATAAATAATAAAAAGCCTTACACATTTATGGGTGAATATAGTCTTGAACTTCATTCGGGCCACTTGCGTAACTTTGGCGACGATCTCGGCATAATACTTGGAAATTCCATTTGACTTTTTATTATTATAATTATTCCTTACTACCATTGATGGCAAAAGGTCAATGCAACAAGTTTTTTTAGCCAACTATTCCTGGTGTCTCCTATCATTGTTTGGATACAAATATAATCAAAGATATCTTTAGAATTTGAATAAAAAGTTTCCCGAATAGTTCCAGGTATTTCCAAAATGCTCTAAGTTTGTTTGAGATTATTAGAGAAAGGGGGTTGAGCAAGTTATTGAGCAAATTGGATAATGTTCGCTTTTTATCATTTAGAATAATTCAAACTTATGAATATTTAAGATTGACTAATAACGTACACACAAGTTTTCCAAAATTATATTGGTCAAAAAATGTCAACCATTATGTAACATCATCCGTTCTACTACCCAATTACGAGGAAATAAATTCACATCACTTGACGTATGTAAATGAGAAAAAGTCCTAACTAATAATAGGAAAGTATTATGCTTATAAATCTATTCATAACATGATGGTACCCTCAATGCATAAAAGTTCAAATTTAAAAGAAGATAATAAAAACATATTCAGTCTTTTTTTTTTCATTAAAAATGTAATTCATTCATGCATGTCATACAATTTAAATACACTGCTACCGGTGAAATGTGATTTCTCTCCAATCAGGAGATGTTATGACTAACCTCGTCCCTCTACTGTCATATCTCGTAAACATGTTTTCAATTATTACTGCGAAATAGCAATGTGCAATTAATGGAAAAGCCCATCCGGATTTCGAATTGTTTGAGCAAAATATATGAATGAAGATTTGACGAAAAAAAATCAGTGAATCGCACGTTATGGAACACTGGCGTGCACACAGATGGGGGAGGGGCTTGGTGGCCATGGATCCCCACCCCCACCCCAATTTCCATGACCAAGAAAAAAGAAGAGGAAAAAGGGGTGAACTATGATATCATTTTCTGAATATCATGTCAATATTTGTAACAAAATTAGATTATGTCATCAAATACGAATCCCATACGATGTCACACATCTTTAGACAAAAATGAAATTAATATAATAGTCAAATTTGAAGTAGGCATCTGTTAGTGTTCGTGAACAGTGATAATAATCAGCTTTATAAGCATTGAAACGCATGAAATATGCAGATGGGTCTGTCTGCATTCTTCTTCTTCTCCCTCCCCCCCCCCCTCCTCCTCCTTCTTCTTCTTCTTCTTCTTCTCCTCCCCATTCTTCTTCTTTTTCTTCTTCTTCTTCTTCTTCATCTTCTTCTTCATCTTCTTCTTCTTCTTCTTTTCTTTTTCTCCTTTTTCTTGCCCTCCTCCTCCTACTGATCTATATTTTAACTAATTGTTTCTGAGTAGGCCTAGTAACTACCTGTTTTTAAAGATGGGGAAATAGCCATTCATAGAGAGTCGCATATGATACAGGCAGGAAACGATATCAAAAGGTGTAATTTAGGAACCACGTTTCTCTGAATAAAGTTTACTTGGAACCATTACAGAATAAAATCAAGCATCGTTACATTGAGTGGCCTCGTGTGGTGAAGACGTTAAAGGCTCAATGAAGCAATGTTGATAAACAGGAAGAAAATCCGAACTGGTCATAAATAGATCTTTCTCACGTCAGTAACGTTACTTACAGTGCGATAGTACAGGATAGACAATCAAAGTACACTTTTTTGCTTCTCAGATTGCCATGGCAACGCACCCATGGGATGCCGCCAGTTATACTCGTTTAACAGCAGACGGGCACTCAGACTGCAGGTGAAGAAAATCTATACCTTGAAAGTATACGATTACCGCGCACCATTGGGGAAAGAGGAAAGTCTTCATGTTTAATAGTAAAACATTGTATACGGTGGCACTGCAGTGGATAACTAGGAGGGGAGGGGCACATACCACTGGCGCCCATTTTCAGGGGTGAAAATAGGGAGAAGAAACGCAAGAACAGCAACATCAAAAAGAACAAACAAGATCAGCAACGAGAAGAAAATATTAAGAATAAGTACAACAGCATCAACAAGCAGAACAACTTAATTTAGAAAAGAGACAATAACAACAAGAAATAGAAGGAGATGAACATCAAGCAAGAGAGCATTCAAGAAGAACAATTAGAATAAAGGAAAGAAGATGAAAAGGAAAAGGAAAATGGAATATTTTTTTTTTAAAGTACAGCAATACAAAGAAGCAGATTTAAAAAAGAAGGATTCAAAAATACAGCAAGAAAAACAGCCTTTAAATAATGAATAGATGAAAAGAAGAAGAAGAGGAATAACAAAGTCAAAGATTCCATCAGCAGTGCCAGATAGTTTCAAACCTTTCGAACAGATTTGAATTTTGACCGACAAGAGAAGCAAAAGAGGATTGGTATTTAAGATATATAACTAGCTCAGGCATGAGTGATAATTATAAGTATCTTAACATAACTCTCCTCTTTCTCTACGGCTTTCCTATATGCGCTTAACATAAAGTTGGATAACATATTTCTCCTTGGCACAAGGGAATGGCCTCGTGGATACAGCAAAATGTAAACATAGCTCATGGAACATTGAATAACAATCTATCGACTTGGCACCAGATACTCTTTCCTGAAAAAAAGTAAATTGCTTAGTCCAAAAAGTGAAGAATGTCCAAACATTGTGTGCGAGCAAGTTAATAATCTGAATTCACTATACCCAAAAATGCATATAGGCCTACTGCGCGTATTAAAATAATCCAAATTACGAATATTCATATGACTATAATCAGGTAATTGATTATTGCAATTTAATTTTACCGGAATATACGAAGGATCAATTCCTCTTTATTCTTTTTTGTGTCTTTTTTCTTTGTTTTTATTGATAGATACCTTACTTGAACTTCCACCACCACGTATGATGTTAAGACAAATGGTACGAATTACATTTTGTTTTCGAATGATTTTTATTGATGTCTTAGTCGAGTATACAAATTATTCGTCAATGGACGTGGTCAGTTTTGATAACACCTGAATACCATGCTGAAAGAGCTGCTTTTCTTAACTGACTTTACTGTGTCTGCTCACTTCAAATAAAAAAAAAAGAAAGGAAGAGAAAAGGGAAAGTGTTATATATAACTATTTTCGGAATACTTATATTCAAAACCTATTTTAAAAACCTCGATTTTTGTATTGAAATGACAATTTTTTGCTCGCTCGCAAGATTTTATAAAAAATTGCACCCATGTCTGGTCCCCTAAAGTTTATTATGCCACTGGTACACGTAAGATATGAATAACAAAAATATTAAGGGCTCGCTCTTTCATATTTTGGTAGATTTGAAATGGTTATATTTCATGATCTTTAAACCATTTAAATTCGGATTAACTTAGTTTTATAGTAAGCACTGTATATATGTACATTTTGTTTTTAACCTCTCAAGAATGTGATTAGCTTGAAGAAGTGCTTTAATTTACTTAGTGTAATGTGTGGATATTCTACTTGTGGGGTTGGGTCAAGGCCCCTGTAAAATACCGAGTATTGTTAATTTTTGTTTTTATTTCTCTATCCCATTGGCAAAATGCTCTATCGGACATTAGAACACAAATATTAGCGATTTTTCTTTATATCAACACAATGTTAGATTATCAGTACGGATCAAGGTCATTCTTATCATTAGCAACTATCTTAGCAACTTACATAAAAAGTTTTCAAGCATTGATTGTACAGTTTTCCTCCTAAGACGAGGTTTCTCTACATGATCATTGCCAATTTGTGTCAACTTTTTCTTCTTCTTCTTCCTCTTTGAGGATACCGTAGAGGATATCGTAGCCTGAAGAATCATATATAACTGAGTCCCAATTAAAGAAACAATGAAAATGTGTTTTCAAGACCACGTACTTCATTATAAGTATATCAGGGAATAACTGCTTAAACTTAAAAAAAAAGAAACATGAAGCCCTTCATACAAAAGTATTATGTTATTGAATATCAGATCAGCAGAGGTGGCACTGACCAAGGCCAATGTAACACAGAAAATGATTGAAAACAAAATAGATGAACTCAAATAAGTACGTACACTCAAAAGATTCATGAAAAATGGGAAAAATATTTTTGTAATTACTATATTTGTATAATTTCGCAAAACAGATATATGTAGGCCAACATGTTTTTTAAAGATGACAGACTCGGTGATGTCTCTACCCCCACTTGTTTTCTGCAGTAGTTTTGGCCTACAATAGTAGCAGCAGCATTAGTAGTAGTAGGAGTAGTAGTAGTAGTAGTAGTAGTATCAGTATTAGTAGTAGTAGTAGTAGTAGAAGTAGTAGTAGTAGTAGTAGAATTAGTAGCAGCAGCAGCAGCAGTAGTAGTAGTAGTAGTAGTAGTAGTAGTAGTAGTAGTAGTCGTTTTTGTTGTCGTTGTTGCTGTTGTTGTTGTTGTTGTTGTTGCTGTCGTAGTTGTAGCAGCAGAAGTCGTATTGGTATATGGTAGCCAATTTTTAGGTGAAGATATACTTTTTGTGGATGTTTATCCATTTGGTTGAATTTCTTTCTTAGCATTCTCTCTCCTTTTTCTCGTTTCTTCCCCCCCCCCCCCTCTCTCTCTCTCTCTTTAAACACACCTCCCACCCTTTCTAGCAAACCACTATTTTTCGTCTTATTTATTCATTTGACGTTTGTTCTTTCTTTAATTTTCTGACTCATTTCTCTTTTAGGTCAGTTTCCCCATCTTCGTTATTAAATGGGTGAAGATCCAAGTTATCACTAATCTTCTAGCATCGTGAGAGCAGGTGCCATCGAAGGCTCCATGCCCCGGGGCTCCCTCCCGACACCTTCTGCCGACCAGAGCCGATAGCAAGCCGTTTTCCTTCACTCCAATAATTCACCACGGACTTTATCCCATCTTACCGTGGGTTTTCTCCTAATGCCTCCATCTGTTTCCATGGTTACTTACATTGTGCTAATGACGTCATCAACTATCTGGCTCACCCTATACCATTTGAAAGAAAGAACAGAGCGATATAGGGAGGGGAACGTGTTCCGGTCTGAAAAACGATATGTGTCTTCTTAAAAGCGGGCAAAATGAATGGGATCGAATTACGGAGGTATTGAAGGATTGATAACTTCTCTCATTTTTCTTTTCCACCATCCCTTGTATTTTTCCTGTGCTTGCTCTTTCTCGCGACGGACAACCATCCTCTCTACGTATGTTTTTTAATATATCAAACAATGGTGAACACTTTTGCACCCTGCATATGCCCCACTGGAAGCTTTTTCTAAGGTACAACTGTGCACCCTAACAAGTTCTTTGGCACATGGAGTTGTGGAGTAGTTTGCTATACTTTGCACCCTAAATGGTGCAACGTTGTACAATTTAGAAAACGTACAAATTTAAACCCTTTGGAATGAAGAAAAATAGTGTATACACCCTTGAAGGTGCAAACTTGCATCACTTAGGATGCAAACAATACAAGAAGCTCACGACGGACCGAGTTCAAAATTAGTAGGTAGGATCTTGATGTCACAGGCACACCATACTGGACGATGATTTATGAATGAAAAATGTAATAGGTCTGATCAATATAGATTTTATTTGTAAATGTGACTGTGACATAGAGTTAATAGAACCATGCCTCCCCCCCCCCCTTCTCAAGTATACCATTAGTTTCATTTCTTTCTCCGTAAATACAAGGGAAACTGTTGAGTTCAAGTTTATTTAAAAGGCAATTTAAAAAAGTTAACATAGGATAAAGAATATTGATGAAACTTACCGTTAAGCCGTCCCGCGTTGCCATGGTAATTTAAGATTGCAGCCGTCAGTTCTGTAAGAAAGGCAAAAAGTAATGATTAGATAATATGCATTTCTTACTAAGTTACATCGTATCTTTATGCGTTTCTTTTTCTTCTGATTGAATGAGAGCAAGAAAAGATTAAACTTTAACAAGTTCAAGGAAGGAAAGAAAGAATTACCGCATTTTATAAGGTTTCTCAGTTTATGTAAGAAAAAAAAAACATTATCCACGGAATAGTACGTTAACTTAATCAAGGTATAAAGCAGCATTTAACGACCAACCATGAACACTCCTTCCCGTCAGCCCCTACGCGAATTAACTGCGTGAGGCCTAGCATGTAAAAGTAAAACACGTATACCCAACATACCCGCGTAAACCCGATATGAAGAGTAATGAACAATGTGACATTTACTCCTCGATCGATGGTCAACATTGCCGACACCTCTCCCCTTTTTATGTAGACCTTCCGTCAAATTAATGTCTAGTGCCTCAGCCTATCGCCCACTCGAGGCCAATATACGCCCACTGGTTTACCCCGAGCTCCCTGACAACTACACATATCATGAAGGGTGGTTTAGGTGAGAGACAACATCAATAATACTACAAAAACGCCAAAATGACAATTTGTAGACCATGATTATCATTATTCTGTTCCATCCTCGATGATTCTCCTCCGCTTCCGGTATGAGAAATTATCAATAATATTCTAAATATCCTTAACGATTATCTGAAATCGCAGCGCGGGAAAAGCTTAGTTTCATAGGTGTATAATATCGGGGATATTCCATAAAGTTATTCATAAATTAACTTCTGAAGTTTTCCATGACAAAGAAAAAGAACAATGCAGTGGCATAGACACATTCAAAATCTTTTCACTTTCGCTAATCTCATGACTTGGATCAACCTGTTACATCATCAAAGGCATATAAAATCGATTCATATCAGCTGCGGATAGTGATTTGTCGAGCTCTAAAATAAGATTTAAATCATACACTCCAAACAATAAGTTTCGAATTTGCACCTTAAAATGGTGCGACCCAATGCCAACTGGAACTATATGAACACGTGTGGGGTGCAACTTTACACCCTTTTAATGTGGGAGCACCCTGTATGTTTCTAACACCTGTAAGCGTTGCTCCAAGCAGCGGCATAATGAGCCAAAAATTATGAGGGGCCAGATATGGCGTAACGGGCAAAATTTATAAAGATTTGTGAGTGAGCGAAGCGAACTAGGAAAAATTTCGACATCTTTATTACAAAAATCCAATATTGCGATATATTTTGATGTAATATTCAGAAAATAATATATATCACCCTTCTCTCTTTCCTTTTCTCTTTTTTTTTTTTTTTTATCTTGGTCGTGATTTTTTTCTTTTTTTTGGGGGGGGGGGGGGCAAGTGCCCCCACGCCCACAATTTGTACGCCACTGGCTCTAATTTTTATATTGCTGAAGGTGTGAAATTCAACATTATTCTCAAAGGTATATTCTGAATGAGAATTTAAGACAACACTTTCCTATAATGCTAGGTTTCTTTCATAATCATTGCAAAGATATTGCAGCCAATTAATTCGATAGAATTCGTTATATTTTTGCAAAAAGCTATTGCTCTGTTATTATCACGTCACGACTATTTTTACAACTTTTTGCCTTAAGATGTAAAACAATTTTTACTCGGTGAGTCGACAACTCTATGGCACTCAATACAAGTTAATTTAGTTAAGGCAGTTTTAACGAAACCGTGGCTTTCAGAACACCACCCATAGAGATTTATTTTCAAATCTTACACGATTTAATTCATACATTTATGAACAAAAAGTTAAAGACTTCCAAGTTCAAAATATTATAGAAAGACAAATAGAGAACCCAAACAAAGGTTACACTATCCACCCAACAAACACTGAGCAATTAAAACAATAATTTTTGTGAATCCCCCCCCCCCCCCTTTGGCTTGGAACCATCTCCCATCAGAGGTATTGAACAGTACATCTCTAGAGGTGTTTAAGTCAAAGATTGAAAAGAGCCTCCTACGATAGGACTAGATATCATCGCGCCCTCTCTCACTTGCTGCAGTGTATACATCCAGATCCAGATGATTCAAGACTAAATCATAAATTCGACCTGTTTCATTCATTAATATACCTATTATTTCTGAAAAGCAGTAGTTGTTCAGTTTACATATTCAAATGACCATATGACTTAACCAGAGGTGTAGTGAGCCCAAAATTTTGAGGGGGCTCAAAATGGTGTATCGCCTAAAATTAATGAAATGTTGCGAGCGACCACAGATTTATATTCAGTATTTTTATTACAACAATCCACTGTGTAATAGATTTATACATAATATTCAGAAAATAATATCATATTTCACTTTTATCTTTTCCTTTTCTTTCCTTTTCTCTTTTTTTTTCTTGGTCGTGAAAAAGTTGGGGGGGGGGCATGAGCTCCCCAAGCCCCTTCATCTGTTACGCCAGTGGACTGAACCAACTATTCTGCGATAGCCGTTCTCACCTTGTTGCTGATCGTGGAATGATTGTTAAGAGTGCTTTATACTTTTTACACAGGTGAAAAAACAATCATATATCAAACTAATGGGCGTTACATTACCTAGGGGGATCTGGAATTCATTTTCCTCTCATTCTTAAGTGATAATTGAGTGCATTATTTTCTTGTTGATAACGCGAGCAAGACATTAGCCAATCTATGTTCGTCATAATATCACTTAGGAACTCTCAATTACTTATAACATATAGTCAATAATATTTGTCATTTATTTTTGTTTGTTTTTACAGGGTTTTTTTTTCGGTTTTGTTTTTTGTTGTTGTTGTTTTGGAGGAAGTTTTTTGGTTTGGGGTATTTTTCAAATGTTCTGGGTTACGCTTTTCAGCTACCTTCTTTATTAGTGGTCATAATTCTTTTTGTCTGGTTTTTTTTTTCTCTCTCTCTCCCTCCCTTGGTTCTGGTCCACATATTTTTTTTCATGGTGTTCTACAATCATCTCTATATTTTTACCATCTCGTTCATGCACAGTCTCTCCCTCATCCCCTTCCTCTCCATTTTTCTCTCTGTCTCTCTCTCTCTCTCTCTCCACCCTCCTCCTCCTCCCTCTCACCCTCCCTCCTCTCCCATTTTTTTTCCTTCTTCTTTCTCTCTCAACCGATCAAAAATAATACATGCATGTACCAATTTATCATTTCCTCATTGAAACTCCCTCCTTTGAATTATTTCTTTACTTTTATCAACGTTTTATCCCAAAGAAATAAAATATTCTTCTGGTATTTTAACATGGATTAGATCACTCAAAGTCACTACTAACTACTGACAACTGACTTTACTGACAACAATCAGTCAAATTAAAATGAATCAATTAGGGAATTGGCCGTGTGGGAAAATTACACGAAAAACCCTTTTGATGCATGCCTACGTTGAGACGAGCCATGTACCGAAGAACCTAATATTATTATATTGCCCTCGCGTGACGACGAGAGTGAGTTATTATTTTATATTCACTGGAAGAGCTGATAAACGAAGAGAGGTATCAATATACGGGGGCGTCAGTTAATGAATAATGAATAGATATTCAAATTAATTATTCAGACAGACAAACTCTTGTCGTCACATACGCCCTGATTATGTCAAGTTCCAAACACCATAACATGGAGTAACCCCCCAAAAAAATAATAAACCGGCGTGTTTCGTATTCTTTTAAGTTAATTGTGTAGTTCAATCATGACAATGTAGCATACAGAGATAATAGACGCCCCTTAATCCCTTTTTTGTCTCTTGAGCACCCTCCCTCATCTCTCTCTCTCTCTCTCCCCCTCTATTTCTCTATCTTTCCCCTCTTCCCTCTCTCTCTTTTTAAATGATAAAGATTACTATGAGCCTATTCATTATCTAACTATTCTTCTATATCATACCGATATTTGAGCCCTCACCTCTCTCATACATCAAAGTGAATAACCGTAAAATCTCTATATTACCATGATTATATCATATATATATAAATATATATACACACAGATATATATATACATATATATATTTACATATATATATACATATATATATATATATATTTACATACATATATATATATATATATATATATATATAAATGTGTAAAGTTATACATGTACAACAGCTTTGGCAACTCTTTTTATTTAAATATTGTAAAGAAATGGATGAAGAGAACAATGGTAGGCGTAGCTTAAATCAAGGTTCCCCAGAGCTATCTACCCTTTGGAAAAATTGGCAATGCCGAAAAAATGTCTCTGCCGGGAATCGAACCCGGGCCCCCAGCTTTGAACGCCGGTGCCTTAACCACTAGACCACATAGACGGGTTAGTGGCTAGGGCGACCCCGATCCGATTGACCGTCAGATAGACAAATTTTCGACACTATACCAATTATAATTTCCTTTGTCGGGTGAAGGTGGGTTTCGAACAATGACAAGCCGCCATGCTTCAGCTGGATCAAAGCCAGGGGCGGAAATCTCTCCCAAAAGGTAGGGGGGACACAGGTGCGGATCAAGCCTTTGCCAATAGGGGGGCGGAAATTTGTTTCAGCCATATTTTCCCCGATCGGCAGCTCGAAGATGATTTTTGTTTGTTTCTTTGAAGGGGTAGTCCTCATTAGTCACTTCTTAGCTTTATTCTCATAAATTGATATATAATATCATAATCCTTATTTATATGATGCGAGCGCGAAGCGCGAGCTAATTTTTTGGAAATTTTATGTATTTTTTCCTAAAATTTGGACATTCTGGGCAATGTTTGTTATTCTGAAAAAGATGTGTATGCAACTTAATAATTACTACGAACGCAAAGCGCGAGCAGAAATGAACTGATGGAAAAGATACCTGTTAAAGTAGCATTTAACAATCAAATAATGCGAGCACGAAGTGCGAGCTAATTTTTTTTTGACATTTTGACCTAAAGAATGGAAATTCTAAGCACTTTTTGTAAGTAAAGCAGAATAGGTATACAAGTAAACAATTGATGCGAGCGCAAAGCGCGAGCGGAAAATTTCGAGATTTAGTCCTATAATATTTACTGAATGAGATACTCTATTCATGTTTTGTAAATCATGAAAAGGATGAGTATTAATAATGCGAGCTCAAAACGCGAGCAGAAAATTTTTATATACGTTTTGAACTGGTACCTGTTGAAAAGGTAAATGTTAAGGACTGCTTGCACTTAGCCATGAAGGCGTTACATATTTCAACAATCAAAAAATGAGAGCGCGAAGCGCGAGCTGAAAAATTTTGAACTTTCTAAAAAAAAGAATGGAACATTTTAATCAGTTTTTTGTAATCGTGAACAGGATAGCTATATAATTTAATAATTGATGCGAGCGCGAAGCGCAAGCAGAAAAAAAAAATCGAGATTTAGACCTAAAAATGGGCGACTCTGTTCATGTTTTGTAAATCGTGAAAAGGATGAGTAATATGGGGTCTTCCTACATTAATAATGCGAGCACAAAGCGCGAGCAGAAAAATGTTGATATTGTGATCTGAAACTGGATAATGATTTAAATAGAGAACAAGTTGAGTATCTGAATAAACATAGGCATTCTAAATACATCTTTAATCATGAAAATCAGGAAACTTTTATATTCTGATCTGAAAAAAGAGTAAATTTCAGCTTTATATTTCAAGCACGTTGTAGAAAAATTGTAAGGTGGATATGGATTGCACTTAAAAAAGAGTTGATATTTTTATTATTATTACTCTGAGTTTTGACATAGGACCGGGACATCCATACGACATGTCATCATATGAAAATGATGACTATCTTCCTATTCCTCTTGCTAAGCGAGATGAAACAAAAGGGACAATTTGATTATTAAATTAATATCATATTTATTAATGCCTCATGAGGGCGCAAAATCTGATGATATTATGGCATAAAAACTGAACATTTCACTTTTGTAATTATGAATAAGATGCATCAGTTAATATATTTTCAACCATTAATGCGAGCGCAAATCGCGAGCTAAAATTTTTAATAAACTGTCATGAAAAGGGGATTTTAAGTAGTTTGTTGTATAATCAATATTGAAACATATATAACTCGCCAATCAAAATGCGAGCGTGCAGCGCGCTAGCTGATACGTCTTAACAATCAGACCTGCAAAGGGCTATTTTGAAAACTTTATGAAATATGCGAAAATAATAGGTACCTGATAAATCAAAATTTGCGAGCGCGCAGCGCAAGCAGCAAATGTTAATATTCAGACCATAAAACTGACATTTTTACAGAGCACTTTTAAAAAATCAATTTGTAAATCACACAAAATAATGAAATTTCAATTTCCGATGTGAAATATTTTTTGTATATTGACTTCCAAACTTGACATTCGAGCTCCATATTAAACAAGATATGTAAATCAACTAACAGGCAATGCGAGCGCGAAGCGCGAGCGAAAATTTTATATAGTGGCACGAAAAATTCTTTTTATTTTCCAAGTCTTCCCCTCATCTTATTTTATGCACTCGTCGTCCTTCTCTTCTTTTTCTCCTCTCTTTTCCCTCTTTTATTCCTTCCTTCTTTCCCTTTTTCTTTTTTTTGCTCCGCCAAGAAGAGGG
Organism: Lytechinus pictus; assembly: GCF_037042905.1. NCBI lineage: Eukaryota > Metazoa > Echinodermata > Echinoidea > Temnopleuroida > Toxopneustidae > Lytechinus > Lytechinus pictus. Next base: position 29,078,624 of record NC_087255.1, on the reverse strand, counting down.
GGGGCGGGCCCCTCGCCCCCCTGGTCCGCCTAAGGGGACAAGGGGCGGGGAAATTTGACAAGCAAAAAAAAAAGGTTATCATCCCAAAAGTAAGGTCATCTCGTCCCAACTCGTCCCCAAATACATGTTTTATTTCGATTTAGAATGATGTATTTCTTACCATCATAAAAGACCAAAAATAGTAGGGGGGACATTTGATATTGTGTCCCCCCTACTATTTTGAGTAGGGGGGACACGTCCCCCCTGTCCCCCCCTGGGATTTCCGCCCATGATCAAAGCTATTGCTTTGATACAGTACACGTAGGGGACCCCGATCCGATTGACCGTCAGATGAACAAATTTTCGACACTATACCAATTATAATTTCCTTTGTCGGGTGAAGGTGGGTTTCGAACAATGACAAGCCGCCATGCTTCAGCTGGATCAAAGCTATTGCTTTGATACAGTACACGTAGGGGGAACGTCTATCTGACGGTCAATCGGATCGGGGTCGCCCTAGCCACTAACACGTCTATGTGGTCTAGTGGTTAAGGCACCGGCGTTCAAAGCTGGGGGCCCGGGTTCGATTCCCGGCAGAGACATTTTTTCGGCATTGCCAATTTTTCCAAAGGGTAGATAGCTCTGGGGAACCTTAATTTAAGCTACGCCTACCATTGTTCTCTTCATCCATTTCTTTACAATATTTAAATAAAAAGAGTTGCCAAAGCTGTTGTACATGTATAACTTTACACATTTGTATACGTTCCCCCTACGTGTACTGTATCAAAGCAATAGCTTTGATCCAGCTGAAGCATGGCGGCTTGTCATTGTTCGAAACCCACCTTCACCCGACAAAGGAAATTATAATTGGTATAGTGTCGAAAATTTGTCTATCTGACGGTCAATCGGATCGGGGTCGCCCTAGCCACTAACCCGTCTATGTGGTCTAGTGGTTAAGGCACCGGCGTTCAAAGCTGGGGGCCCGGGTTCGATTCCCGGCAGAGACATTTTTTCGGCATTGCCAATTTTTCCAAAGGGTAGATAGCTCTGGGGAACCTTGATTTAAGCTACGCCTACCATTGTTCTCTTCATCCATTTCTTTACAATATTTAAATAAAAAGAGTTGCCAAAGCTGTTGTACATGTATAACTTTACACATTTGTATACGTATATACGTATATATATATATATATATATATATATATATATATATATATATATATATATATATATATATATATATATATATATATATATATATATATATATATATATATATATATATATATATATATATATATATATATATATATATATATATATAATTTATAATATATATATTATACAGATATTGCCTAACTAGAGTTTGAATATAACACTTCCTCTCCCCGACGGAGTTATATTTTTCCCAAGGGAGTTGAAATGTTATTCATTAAAAGATCGACCAGACAATATCTGTTATATCATATATTCTATGTGGATTCGCCATCAGAGATTGGATTCATCATCATTTCTGGCTCTCGGAAAGTCGTTCTTACCTGGCACGTGACCAATGGGGTTGAAAACCTTTCTTTAGAAAATAAGCATCAAGATTCTTTAAAACTTACCAAATAAATTTGTTTTGAATAATGTATGAAGCTCCTGATCATTACAAGAAGTAATAAAACCCATTTGGCCACGAAAGGTTATTTGATTTCCCTTCTATAATTCATGCTTGCACGTGGTTATCAAATTCATAATTATGAAGGATTATAATTATTACAAACATGTGGGGGAAGATTTTTTATATTCTTCCTAACTAAACCTAATCTATATGACTCACTCTAACGGTCGTAAACTTCCAACCACGGAGTCAGGTTACCTCGGAGTATTACGTGACAAGTATCATGTTTATGTATGTCAATCCAATGTTATACCTTCGGGTGGATTACGGTTGGGAGGCGAAAGCAGCAAAAGTACTTACAGTGTTTTACCTCATGTCGCCTTCAAAACTATTTCATTTCGTTGTTGTTATAAACATATGATATCCTCATTAACCACGATATTGTTTTAGTTCATAATCCACACGGCAGCAATGTAACATATTTTTTTATTCGAGTCACGTTACAGCTATCATCTGTAAGCTCGAGGTGGATGACCATTCACCGTGAACCCAACGTAATAAATTCATTGAGTATTCTCACATTAAAGGAGAATGAAACTCTTGGAGCAAGTTAGCTTTTGTGAAAGCAGAAAAATCAAAGAATAAGATCAACAAAAGTTTGAGTAAAATGGGACTAGCAATAGAAGAGTTATGAGCATTTGAATGTCGAGATCACTAATGCTATGGAGATCCTCCCATTGGCAATGCGACCAAGATCTATGATGTCACAGATGAACAACTCTCCCCTTTTGGACACTGAAAATATACCCCAAAACATCTCTTTTTGCTCATTCTAATCATATGACAAACGATTCATCAATGATATAATGTTGTGAAACCTCTGTACTTGTCCTCTCATAAAGAGAACACCTCAACTTGTGATATACTCTATAAAAGTGAGAATATAAGTGAAAAAAGTACTAAAGTATGAGGGAGTTGTACGTGTGTGACATCACAGATCTTGGTCACATTGCCAATGGGAGGATCTACATGGCATTAGTGATCTCAATATTCAAATGCTCATAACTTTCTTATTATTCATTCAATCTTCCTCAAACTTTCAACAATATGTTTCTTTGATTTTTCTCTTTGATATGGATTCAGCTGGTTTCAAGGGTTTCATTCTCCTTTAACGCGACCGTACATAAACTACTCAGTGCATCTGTGACGCTGTTCGATAAAATCGAACAATTTGACAACCATCATGACTATGTACACAGTAAAAACGCTGTTTAAGAATTTTCACAACACTGTTTACTATATGAACCTTACAGTATTTGTTTAAACGTTTTAACAATCATGTTTAATTTATTGAAGATTAGATATTAAAAATTAAACTTTGTTGCTTAAGATGTAAACACTTGTTTAAACTGTTTAAACAATTACTGTAAGGTTCATATAGTAAACATCGTTGTATAATTTTTTTTACTGTGCATGGTTGCAATCAATTGGTCTACAGTTTTGTTTTCTTGGTTTGAAGAAAAAGTGTTGTTTAATGTTCGATGAGCCTTTTATCATGTTAACGTTAGTAAGGTTCTCAGATTTGAATGTTTTCAAATAGTGCTTGTTTTCATCAAGCAGTTTTCACTCTAATGTTTTTCTTTTTAATGGCAACAATTAGTTTTAAATATTGCAAAAATAAAATCAACACATTCTTGAACAGAATGACTGCTAAACACCAGTTTGGAATCGTTTTGTAAAAAAAATGGGTTTGAAAATATTTAAAGACTTTGAATTAAATAAAAAGGAGCGTTTTAGTATCAGTTTTTAACAGTTTTGTACAAAATGGGAAAATGGATTGAAAAAAGTACTTGAACACCGCTAAATAAGGATCAAATTCTGGATTGCATAAAGATGACGATTATACCTTTAAATATGTAGTGCAAATACAAGGACTTGCTTTCAATGTTGTGTGTTTATTTTCTTAATAGGTTCATATCTACTGTAGAAAGCATGCATGACAATAAAACTAACATAAAAGGAAATCGGACCCATTTTGATTTACAAATAAAGCACATCTGTCGGGATTGAGATCTCCCAGGATGGCAACTCTCAAAAAAAAAAAAAAAACAGGAACCAGGGATTCGGGACACTATGGGGATTCAGTCCGCCCCCTCCGCCCCACCCCCGTTTTTCCAATAAACCTATAAATGACATCTGGGCCCCGTCTTACAAAGAGTTACGATTAATCCAATCAATCGTAACTGTATGGACATTGTCATAACTTTTTTTCTACAGGAAATTTGTAAAATGTCTTTTGTAAACAAAGGAGAACACACCAAATTGTCAAGAAATTATGAATTTATGGATATACATTCATATCTAAAAAAATTTAAACAAGCATGCATTTTAGATGTTGACTTTGCTGGCTTTCCATAGTTGCGATTGATTGGATCAATCGTAACTCTTTGTAAGACTGGGCCCAGATTGTGTTTTTTTTTATCTCGGGCAGCCCCCCCCCCCCCCCCCCCTCCCACACACACATACACGATTTAATACATTTCTGCTTCCCTTGCTAATAAAAGCAATATGTAGAAATTTGCGAGTCACCAAGTGATTATATTCCTCTCTTGGGAGTCATCAAACATCAAATTTTAAATCTAATTAACGTAATGCAAACTTGGAAATGTATCATGGACGTTTGGATCAGTGACCACTCCTTCCTACGATCAAAATTAGCCTAATATAATGTATGAAAAACATAACTCCTCCCAATTTATATTTATTCATATATGAATTTGTCTAGAAGTATGATACAAACTGGCTAAAAAATTGGGGGATTTTATCATCAGAATCGACATAAAGAGGATGGGGCGTCACGGGGAAGAGATCATTCTTGAGGTGGGGTCAACATTTGTTTCCAGAAAAATCAAGAATAAGCGGAGATAAAAATAATCACACGAGGCAGGCATGGGTACCAATACAAATCCCTTTCAACGGCATAGCATGTATTCATTTTGAAGCCAAACAGTTAAAAATAATTACGAGAAATCCTATAAGAAAAAACGAATTTATCATGATATCCCAATATAGATCTAGTTCTGGTATCAAGCTCTTCTTTAGTGTTCATAGTTATCTTTTGTTGACAATGTTTACGCAATCAAATTTTGTAATATAATCGAGGTTTCTTTAAAAGTCTCATATAAAAAAAAAGATAAAATAACATATTCATATCTTCATAAGAAAGCACAATTACTAAAATAAATATGTTTAAAGATGATTATAAGATATGTCGCATTTTTATTATACTAATTATAAAAACAAAAAAATAATTTGAGAAATGTTTACAATACAAAAAGCAGAGATAGCCTCGTACAGATGGGGGGCTTGGGGCGCTTGCCCCTCCCCCCCCCCCCGAAAATAAATCTTACGACAAAGAAAAGGACAGAGAGAAGGCTAAAATTTGATACTGTTTTCTGAATATTTTACTAAGATTTATCACAAAATTTGTTTATTTGTAATAAAAATTTTGAAATTTTTGCTCGCTCGCAACTGTTTATAAATTTAGTATGACACGCCATTTTTGCCCATTTCGCCACTATTCGGCAACAAATAGAAATTGGAAGGGGCACAATTTTAACGATTGCCCTGGACACTTTCTTCCATCGATACACCACTTTTCTTTCAAAAAGGAATAACTTTGCCAAACGATCAAGTTCATCATGCCTACACTTTTCGAAGGCGAAAAAAATATCCTTTGTATACCCGATAAATCGAAATCTTTGACAGGCATTTTAGCCTCAATACCAATTCATTTGAAACTATTAAGAGCGTGGGAACTGATCGCCTTTAAGAACAACACTCGAGGGGCAATAATGGTTGACGGCTTCCTTGGAATAATAAACCTGAGCCTTCCGACCTGGACGCAGGGAAATCCCGCCATCTCATCTACCCATAATCGCTTTCTAAACTCTGTCCCGTGATCCCTGTCCTCTTTATGGGGGAGTTGACTTGATACGCGAGAGACGAGGTGTAATGAATCTCTTTCATTACCTTCCTACGCATTGTCGGAGTGGGTGTATGAACGAAGGGACAGGATGAATAGTTAAGCTTTCGGTGGATGACGACTCGGACGAACAGAGCAGGCCTTGCCTTTGTGAGCGGAAGAAAAACTCTTAAATGTATCGAATCATTAGCTTTAAATTTTGAATTACTGAAATGTTGATTTACTCCTGAACTTTTTATTTACCCATATGCACTTTTTATCATTTCAATCCGAGTCATAATATGAAGTTTACTTTCTTTCAATATTTCACCAATTATTTAATCCATTTCGCAAATGAAATTTAAATGAATGCTCATCCGTTTATTGACGCGATGTAGAATAAAGCTAATTTTGAGCACTGACAAAAACGCGGTCCAAAATTAATATAACAGTTTTCTGTTTAATGTTCATCATAGATATTCAATAGCAGATCTAAAAGAACATTTCAAAACTGGTTAACGGTAATGATGATCGCTTCATAATGGATAACAACACCTTTGCAGGAATTGTTCATGATTACCTTTCTCTCCTTCTCTTACATTTGACTGCTACAGTGCTAGTTGCGCCCTTTCTACCCGCTTATTGTAGCCCATGTGATATTCTGACATGCTTCTTATCGATGTGGACTCAATAACCTTCCCAAGAATTTCGAATGTTGTGGTGATAAGTATTGGTTTGGATTATGTCCTGAATAATATGCACTCACTTTATTTCTCTTTGCATCATTCCGTCCTTGTTTTGTTATTCTTCTTGTTTTTTCTAACAATTATTGTTGTTGTCTTGATTTTCTTCTCCATCTTCTTCTTTCTTTCTTTCTTTCTTTCTTTTTCTTCTTCTTCCTCTTCTTCTTCCTCTTCTTCTTCTTCTTCTCCTTCTTCTTCTTCCTCTTCTTCTTCCTCTTCTTCTTCCTCTTCTTCTTCTTCTTCTCCTTCTTCTTCTTCCTCATCTTCTTCCTCTTCTTCCTCTTCCTCTTCTTCTTCTTCTTATCCTTTTTCTTCCCTTTCTTTAACCTTACTTCCTTTCTTCTTTTACATTACCATCATATTCTTCTTCAAAGTGCGGGGGCTTGACCCTCTCTTCCCTACCCCCATACCCCCCCCCCCCCCCCCCGGTTCTGCGTCCCATGTGTATTACATTACAGGATGTACAAGATAGCAAATCAAACATGACAATAAAGTGACACAAAAAGCAATGAACCTATTGGAAAAGAAAATCGGAAAATCATGTTAGAGAGAAAATGGAAGACGGCACTAGACGTAATAAACATGAGAGAAAGAGAGAGAGAGAGAGAGAGGGAGAGAGAGATAAAGGAGGAGAGAGGGGGAAAGTAATGCAGTAATGCACGTTCACGATGTAAACATGTTTGCAAAGTGACATAGCAATCGCTCAAAAAACGATGACAAGCGATAACTAATAAAGAAGCAAAACTTGAAGATTAGAATTTATAAAAAAAAAAAAAGAGGCAAACGTTAAAAAAGACTTCTCGTGAGTTAATCCATGCGGAGAAAAGTGCATTAAAATGTCATGTTGTTGATCAACCAATATTTGGTGTCAATTCGCCCGGGGAACTGCTCTGCTGTAGGCGACCTTTGAAACTCAACATACTGGCTCTACTCTACGATAGAGAAGAATAGAAAATGAAGAAAATTTCAATGCTATCCATTTCTGCTCAAACATTGTATGAGATTTTACTCAGTTAATGTAAGAATCAATCATGTTTCATGAGTTTAAAGAGTGTTAGTAGAAGTTGTAAGAAGTAGAAGTAGTAGTAGTGGTAGTTGTAGTAGTAGTAGTAGTAGTAGTAGTAGTAGTAGTAGTAGTAGTAGTAGTAGTAGTAGTAGCAGTAGTAGCAGTAGCAGTAGAAGAAGAAGAAGTAGTAGTAGTAGTAGTAGTATAGCAGTAGTAGTAGTAGTTATGTAGTAAGACGAAGAAGATGATGATGATGATGATGATGATGATGATAATAATAATAATACTAATAATAATAATAGTAATAATAATAGTAAATAATAATAACAATAGGCAGGTACTACTGCTTCCTCTACTATTTCATCTTCTTCTAAATGATTATCTCTTGACACCAAGAGTAGCAGTACACCGCACACACTAATTTCAGGGGGAAGTTGTAAAGTCTTCATCTTGCTAATCCTTGTCCTCATGACAACCCTCTTAATGACCAATGTATACGTTCCGTTGCTACATCCATGCTAATGGACTAGGCCAGGGGATTGATATCCATTACACAGAAGCCAGAATTAAAACCCGAACTTACTGGAGTTCACCTAATAGTAGTCTTATCTTTTTCGCTAGTTTACTTCTTGCGGTTGTTTACAGCATATGTATAGGAGGACGAGTGAACGATAATACGGGACTAAGCAAAATGTTTACCAATGTAGAAAAGGTGTAAGGCCAATTCTAATGTAAAACGTGGTCTTAACACCACTCATGCACTCTAAAAAATGACGGGCAACATACTGTCCACACAACAATGGTTAAAACTTTATCCAATTCTGGGTATAGTTTTAAACCAATAATGTGTGCTTTGGGTGAAAACTACACAGTATTGGTTGAACACTACCCAGAGTTGGATAAGTTTTTTAACCAATTGTTGTGTGGACAGTATATGTTGCCCAACATTTTAAGAGTGTAACTATCATTGCCAAGATTATTGTAATTTAAGGAGAGCTTCTTTATTACCAAAGATATGGGGGAAGTATTTGAACTCTATAATGATTCTGATAAAGAATTCATTCATTCATTTTCATTAATTTATTGATTCCACTTTTAAAACAAATAACATAATATACATAACAAATGTATTCGTAAACATAGTGTATCAAAGATCAAATTAAATATCTAACATAAGTATTTAAACATAAGGTACACTACAAAATGTAAAAAAATATTACCTGAATTACCAGAATAAAAAAAATTACCAGAATATTCTGGTAATCATTGATTTGTTATTGTTTATGTCTTATCCCTCTTATTTTCAATCTTTCAAATCTAATAAAGAGGTAACATTAACAATTGATATTTCCAAAGTTCATTTTAAGAAAGTGGGATCCCATTAAACAATAATTCATTTGGAGGGGCTGGTTGAGGTCATTTCTTGCATAAAACCTCATATTTAGTATAAAGCCAATTTCTTCCGGTATCAAACAAGAACAGGATATATGACAAAACCTGGATACGATAACTGATATTTGAAAAAAAATAGATAAATCTATTGTAAGCGTTTTTAGTGGTATGATTAACGTTTCAGAGAGGGCAACAGAGATGACCGAAAATCATTTTAAAATTTCAACAAAGCAAATTTTTTTTTAAATGAAACCGTCACTACACTGTAAAAAAAACCTGATTTTACAAAAAAAAATAAAAGAAGATTTTGCAAAAAGCAATAACAGAATCATTCTGTTAATTCATAAAACAGGAATTTTTCTGCAATTTATCAGAACAGGTATGTTTAAAAAGGGGAAAATTTGTAAAGTTCCATACACCAAATACCAATTTCCTGTAATTTCACATGATATAATGTAAGATAACGCAATCCGGTAAGATAACAGGTGTTCTCGAGACTCTGCTGCAGGAACTTCTTTTATTTTAAGGATAAATTTTCTAACAGTGTACACACTGAGTAGCTTTGAATATTTGGATGATAGTGATAACAGTCGGGCACAATTATTTCACGGTGATGAATTATAATATGCCGAACGTTAGGCAAGCTTTGATCATGTTAATATACCGTTTATAGGCAGCTAAATGTGAAATACATTTTTTAATATATTTATTTCAAAAAAATATTCGCTGATGTGGTATACATGCATGCATAGAGCAACAAAATAGTGGATAAAGCTAGATATGATATTGTGAGAAAAAAAAATCAAGATATCATTATGTATATGGGGGAGGAGAGGATGAATTTCGAAGTATGACAGGAGAAGAGATGATAACGATGAGGGCTTAAACTAAGAAGAAAGAAGAAAAAAAAGATGTGCGTTGCCTGGATAAGACTAACCCATATATCGCGCTGAAGGATGATACAAACGTCTACGTTGCCATGGAAACGCGAGGTCAGCATCACCTAAAGGTTTATTCATCCACTCTTAGTGTCGAGTAAAACCTTTTGGGAGGAAGCTCAACCTAAAACAACGATCCTCCGCTCCGCTCGAATTATTCAAAGATTCCCCTTCTTTCCCCTTTTGTCTCTCTTTGTATGTGGATCTATATTTCTGCTTGACTAGATATGAGTATATGGTAGGGATGCGGATGTAAGATGATGAATCCTTAAAATGTACTCGCCTCTCAAAAGAATAGGACTTGACAGGTCTTTTCAACCATTTCATTCTCATTTTGTTTCTTTTATTTATTATACATACGCTCCGTCGAGGTCCGTCGTGTATTTTGTGCGTAATCTCAACCTGGTCCTTTCTTGTACTTGTAGTCTGTCACGTATAGAGTAGGCCCGTATCGGAGGGGGGGGGAACCTTCATCCCACTCCACTATATGGGGTTTTATTTCGAAATGACCCTCCGCCAATTTTTTTTGGCTAGTCTTTTTTCACGGGACAATAGTCTATTTAAGTGATTGTAACACTTATTTTTGAAAGCTGGTCACTTTTATTAAGTGTCCCCCCCCCCCCCCATCACCCGTTCTAGTATATGATCCATGATCTGTCCCTGGTATACCATATAGTCTCATGCACTGTGCAAACCAAAATAATTATATCCATTTTTATGATTGATCTTTCTTTCCACCGTCTCCTTACTGCGATTTTAAAAAATCCCAGATTTGGAGCCATCTACATCCCGTTATTGCATTTACTCTCACTCTCTCTATCCCGTCCTTCTTCATTTTCTTGTTGTTGTTTTTACTTATGCCCTTTTCTATGCTTTCTATTCTACTCCTTCCATTTTCCTTCCTGTTATCAATATACTTACATGAAGAGGCATCGCCAGGATATTTTGATGGGGAGCAGGACAACCCTAAGTGTCGCTTTTTTTTTTGCTTGATACAATAAGAGGGACCGAAATTTATCTTTTTTGTACGTTTTTCTTCTCTTTTCTCTCTAATTTTTGTTTTCCTACTCTTTTTTCGCTTTTTGAGAAATCATGCCATGTTAGAACTTCATCGTCCTTTGGTTTCCATTTATTTTATATCTCTCAGTTATTCTGTTCATTCTTCTACACATTTTATATACCTTCCAAGATAACAATTATTTTTAAACCTTCTGCTCAACCATGTCTAGAATTCTCACTATCTAGGTATATTCTATACACCCAAGTAATATCTTCTTCAATCCATTTTCTTGTTCAATAAGAAAAATAATATTGAGTAAAAAAATGCCGCTGTACAAACATGGTAACGGTTAATTAACCATTGTCAAAGCATGATGATTCACTCATTTCTTCAACCGTATTAAAAACCAAATGGCCTGCGCAACGAGCAGACGTTCGAAACCCATTTTCACCGTGCACAAAATCAAAGATCGATCAAATGTAATCGTCGTCAAGGCAACGGCTAATGTTTTGGTTCCGCATCAAGTCGACCAATATGAGAGTGCTTCCCGTCGAGTAATTCTCCATAAAACATGACAGAAACAAGGTTGTTACAACGTGACGATAGCACTCCACAAGAATAAATCCGATCACGTTTGACTCTTATGACTAGTGTCGTCCAAATAGTCAAAATAATGATAAGACTAGTTAACAAGATCACACGAATACTAACAGTGGTGTAGTGATTAACAAAATTGAGGAGACACGTTGGACATGGGGCCCAATGACTTTTTTAACCTTTTCTAATCGAAATTATAATTTTGTGACAAATGTTGAGGAGATGTTCAGAAAATAACATTCTACGCTCTCCCTTGACTGATTAGCATGAATAAGTAGATATTGTGTAATCATTATTTTCATAACCCATTTGCTAACTGAAATAATAATGAATGAATAAATAAAATAAAATCGAGTGAGTCTTAAGGCCATCGCACACCTTACGATTGGTCTGCAATCCGATTTTGGAATTAAACCTAGTAGAAATTGATGCTAAAATTGAGACATGGAACATTTTTATTGTCTAATGTTCTGAATCATCGTACCAATAACTATGTTCAAATCTGTGAATCTGTAAATCTGCGAATTTGGACATCATAGCAATGATACGATTGCCTATGATTTGAAAGTAATTTGGCCTTTACTAAAATAAAATAAAATAAAGACTTGTAATCATCCAAATTTGTTTTATTAGTATTCTTACTGTTAATTTGAACCTCAAATAAAAAGATACTTTTCAGTCACATTTTCAGAAAATGAGCAAAATGCCATTTGCTCCAAAATCGAATCGTGGTCCAGTCGTTAAAATGTGCTGTGGCCTTAAAAAGATGCGATATCTTCCATGATATGGACATTAACGAATGCAATTAGTATTACATTTTTATCCAAACATGTAATGTCAGTGTCATGAAACATTGAGCAATGGGATATGAGTTTCTGTATGTTGTGGATTACTATTAAAAAAAATATGTGTTATTTATGAATTCTTCGTATTGTGGCTATTGTATGATTGTCGGTATGTTATATGAACAAAATACCTGCCCAGATGAATTTATCAGTTGATCCCGGCAGTTGATTTATACTGTTACATTTTTTTTCATCGAACATTATATATTACATGAACTTTTCATGAGTTGAACTGAATGAATTTAAAAAGTATTATTAAAAACAAAGAAATTGTCATTTTCAAGGGATTCATTTTTTTTTCTTCTTTAACAATTTATTCATTCAGTTTCATTTCATTCAGGAATGTGAAATGTTTTGGTATACTATTTTATTTTATGAATAATATGATATGTCTTTACGAATGATTGTTAATTTATAAAGTTGCATTTTGCAATGTACAATGACCTTTTTTATTTGAACTGAATGAATTCAATAAAAACTAATACAATATAAAATCATCATAAAATTTTGGTCAACAATCAGGTATATTTTGGCATCAAAGATTTTCTTCCTGCATGTGATTGCAGTCCCTTTCTTGAAAAGTTGGTCATTAGTTCACAATTATTTCCAAAAGGGGATATTTCTTACGTAAATTGCCATCCAGAATAATATCCAAGAGGTTATTAACCACAAACAACTTATGTTATTTTGGAAACCATCTCATCTGTAACAAAGCACGAAAAAGTCGTTAAAGCCTACGATTTTCCTTGGCTGTTTTTCTTTAAATAAGATATAATTAATCATTGTACATGTTGTAAGTTCTTTGTGGTAGCTGTATATATTTCTGGGTGAGGAAAATAATGTAGCAAGCCAGCTCATTACGGGTATCTTGTTAGCGATGAACACATGGGTGCAAAGCCTTGCCCTAGCTCATCATAATCCAGTGGACAAATAAACGAGCATTATAATGTCCCCCTCCTCCCCCCCCCCCCTCTCTCTCTCTCTCTCTCTCTCTCTATCCTTTGTTTTTCTTCCTTTTTTATCTATCTTCCTGTTTTCGCCTTACTCCAAACGTGAATCCAGATAATTGTCATAAAGTTAAAGGACAAGTCCACCCCAACAAAAAGTTGATTTGAATAAAACGAGAAAAATCCAACAAGCATAACACTGAAAAGTTCATAAAAAACGGATGTAAAATAAGAAAGTTATGACATTTTAAAGTTTCGCTTAATTTCACAAAACAGTTGTTTGTACATTCTGGCTGGTATGCAAATGAGGAAACTATGACGTCATCCACTCACTTTTTCTTTTGTATTTTATTATAGGAAATATGAAATATTCTAATTTTCTCTTCATTGTCAAGTGATACAACGATAAATTCCTCACTGAACATGTGGCATTAGCATTGTTTAATACTATATGGTTCAGTCAAGTTGGTCCCTATTGTCAAATCTACAAAAAATGAAATATTGTATAATTCAAACAATAAAAAACAAAATAAATAGTGAGTGATGGACATCATCGACTGACTCACCTAGTTGTGCATATCACTGTTTTGTGAAAAATAAGCGAAACTTTATAATGTCATAACTTTCTTATTTTACATCAAATTTTGATGAAATTTTCAGCACTATGCTAGTTTGATTTTTTTTCTATTTATTCAAGTCAGCATTTTCCTGGGGTGGACTTGACCTTTAAAGAGTTGTAACATTATCATGTTCTCCTCCTTAAAAAAGGAGGGAAATCATATTGGTTTGAATTACTTTCCTTTCCATTTCTCATCTATTCGTACTCAACCCTATCGCCATCTTTCTCCTTTTGAATTCTTGTAGAATATAACATTTTTGGTATTGCAAACTCATATCTAACATATTCAAACGATAATTCTTGTTTGATAAGGGGAAACTATGAGAGAAAAAATCACCGCCTACACGCATTCATTCTCCTCTTTGATGTCTTTATTTTGCCCACAGAATAGATAAACCCATGCCCTGGGATAAAATACATTATATGCCTGCACATGATAATACTACCAATCGATGCATTCATGAGGCGAAGCAATGCATCACGCGTCTTTATGAACATAATATCCTTGAGCTCTGTCGGGAGTCACGCTAGCCAAACCATGATCAAACCTCATGTCACTGGTGTATGTTTGGAACATAGTTAATGAGTAATATATTCAAAATGTGATACTGCCCGAAAAGAGAACGGGTCTCCTAAAACACGTATATCAACAATAACCCCACCCATTTTTAACATCATAAGAAAAGGAAACCCTGACGTTGCTGTTAATAAAAAGACAAACACAAAGGAACATATTAATCATGTTAATGAAACTTTCAATCTCAGATATTTGGGTGGGGGTGTCTGGTAAATGCCCTATCACTTTCTAATAGATACTCGCTGCATTTGATATCAACTTCCAGAAAGTGGAATAATAATAAACTTACCTTGATGGTACTGCAATCAAACTCCTCTGCTTTGTAAAATGATCCTGAAATTAGAAAGAGAAAATAACCTGAATATTATAAACGATTGCAGATGGGTTTTTTTTTTGGTAAAATGAGAGGTGAAAATATAACTGAACATTTGAAATTATCAAAATGATATGTCAAATGAAGTGACACTGTCTTGTGTCACGATATCGAAACGACGGGCCAAATTTTGATGATGCTGTCTTATTGATGCTATTTAATGAACTGCAGTTTGTGTAAAGTAAAAATGTGTTTAATAGTCCAACAATTGCGCTTGTATTTCCTTGATTTGAGGTTGTTAACCACGTTGCCATCTATCGTGACCCCCCCCCCCCCTTAAAATGGATTGGGCACTCCCCCGGGGACCGTTTCATGAAGTTGTCAGCACTGACAACTTGTCTTTCTCCGACAGTTACCATGGTAACAGTCAGAGTCACAGTATCAGCCAATCAAAACCAAGGATCTCACTGAAATTGTCAGCTCTGACAATCTAGTCAGCGCTGACAACTTTCATGAAACACTCTCAGGTGTCTCTCTCTTCGGTTTATTCCCAATTCGTCTAATGCCAATTCGTCCAATTACTAACTCGTCTACTATCACTTGGTCTACCATCAGTTCGTCCACTATCCATACGGTGTAATTGCCATTTCGTCCATTTACGATTTCGTCACTTACCAGTTGGTCCGATAGCCATTTAGTCCATATACCATTTGGTCTAATTTGACCAAGTGTAAATTGGGTGAAATTAATGAAAATAACATGGATATTTGACCAACTGGTTATGAGACAAAATGGTCATAGACGAACTGGTGATTAGACGAAGTGATTATTGGACCAAATGGTTTTTTGGACGAATTGGGTGTTAGATGAAATGTTGATGGACGGAATGGCATGGGACTAAATGAAGGCGGACCATGTGATGAGTGGACGAGTTGGCAATTTACCCTCTCTTCCCCTTATCCATCCATCCATCTCTTACAAATCCTCGTGTGAAAATCCAAGACGTCATTTTATCTAGTGGATGCGTTTAATCCAATCAGAGTCGTCCTTGGTTGTGAAAGCTATCGCTTCGTCCTCATCGGAATAGATTAAATCGTCTATCAAAATACTCGATCTATATACTCAATTCCCGGTAATCAATATTAAATCAAAACTACTTTCAATTAATGGATGCGCCTCATGAAAAGGAACGACTGCAGTCTTTAAATGGGAAATGAATTAAACAAACAATACTATTAACTCGTCCATTTCTCTCTCTATCTTTCTCTCTCAACCTCCCTCTCCATCTATCTATAATATATTCACCTATCTATCTTTTTATCTTTCTATATATATATATATATCGCTTTCAATCTCAATCAAGCGAGAGAGAGAGATGGAGAGAGATATATACAGAAAGATAAAAAAATAATGATAAAGATAAATTGATATATTTTAGATAAATGGGTAGATAGATAGATAAATACATTATATATATCAATAGATAAGTAGATAGAAAGAGAGGGAGGTTGAGAAAGAGATAGAGAGCGAAAGGGACGAGTTAATAGTATTATAATGATGATTTATTTATCGATTTATCAATCCATCTATTTCTCCTTCTCCCCCACACACAAATTGCAATCTCATTTGTACTACGGGATTATTCCATTAATCGTAAATGGTTGCGACCTTCTCTTTTTTTTCAATCCAACGGCATAATGCATAGACCTTGTCCTTGAAATTGATCAACCATTCATAAAAGCATATTCATTGACGATGATTAGTTTGGGCAGTGTGTATACTGAGAAATATAAGCAAACGTGTGTATCGAAGAACATTTACACTTCTTTATAAATCGCAATGTCAATATAACACCGTACAATTCGCTTTAAAATATTCATTCTTAAATTATCATTAAAGATTTTGGATTTGCCTTTTAAAAATCTGAGCTGCAAAGTCTCATTTGTCACCTTTTTTAATGATATATTGTAGAAAAAAGCTCTAGAAAATTGCACGCGAGAATTAATTAGTGCTTCAAGAAAGTGAAAAACAAACGAAATACCGTCCCAAACACCATTCAATACAACTTATGCTACAATTAGACCCTCACGTTCAGCTACATAAATCCTGAAAAAAAGTTTGCATGATCTTTTTGTCCACCTTCCTTAGTGTTTTGTTATTATCTTTATGAACATCGTAAAGAGGAATACACATCAATCTTCAAGATATTTGTTTACCACGACCTTTGCTGCAATGTTATACTGTAGCCTTTGTCTTTAAATGACCATCAAAAACGTAAAAGCAAAGACCAAATCCTTTAACAGATAAATTCATTAGGGGCCCGTTTCATAAAGGACTTGCAACTATTGTAACTTTGGCATAATAGCAACTACCTTGGCAACATGGCTCAGCAGCCAATCAGAATCAAGGTTTCCATGGTAGTTGCCATAATGGCAAAGTTACAACAGTTGCAAGTCCTTTATGAAACGGGCTCCTGAAGTGAGCTTGTCAATCATTATATATTACCAATAAAAATACGTTTTCTCTAAGGTACCTATAGTCGAAACTGCAAGGGAGCCATTACATAGAACCTGTTACACTATCAAATTTGCAGTTACTGTTTGAAGTTATTAGAATCATTTGATTTGATTTGCTAATAGTTAATTTGTTATATTAATTGTGTTTTTTGTTATTTTATCAAGTCTTTATAAAATGGGACGCTGGCCAAACTATAAAAGCCAGTGAAAAACATGTGAAGTTCAACTAGCATTAGCTCTCTTCTCGCTCTCCTTATTGATTTATTAAGTCGACCGGTTCATTCATTGTTCATTTAAATAAGAGAAAATTTGTACCCCTTAAAAGCGAATAAAAACACACTTTGCCTTGAACTTCAAACTTCATAGTCATGCTTGCAAGTAGTTTATTGAAATCATTACAAAAATAGATTCCAAGGGAACATGACTTTGCCAACATCAACCTTTCTGCTTCCCGCAGAAAGATCGAAAAAGATGCCTTTATTCTTGGGTATACTACTTGATAGAGAGAGCGAAGAAATGATACAGTATGACATTTTTGCATTGTGTGTAGGCGTGTTTGGGTAAATTGCAAGTTAATGAGGTGTGGGTAGATAGCGGGTTTGACCTTTACATAATCCTAACAACCAAGTGAAAATTTGAATTTGTCCTTCGTTATTAGAATTTTGACTCTTCCAAATCTAGACGCAAGAAAATTCCGAGAAAGTAGAATGACGATTACCCCCAAGCCGAATATCAACACCAAAATATGCACTGTCTATTTTGTTCAAAAAGAAGTTCCGTTCTGTTTCTTCTTTTTTTATTTGGAAAGAAAATGTATTGGCATTCCAAACTCTAGAAATAGACCCGACTTTCGTATTAAAATTGGACAGAAAGAAAGATGAATTTTTCGATAGCTGCAGGGATGTTATAAAAATAGCCTTTTAAATGATTTCAGGAAAGAAGTTCGGTTCAATTCTGATAGAACATGTAGAAAGCAGAAACATCATACAATACAAAAAAAAGTGAAATGCAAAAAAGAGAGAGGGTATATTGTAGGAACGGGTTTTGTTTTTATGTTTTGGAGGGAACTTATCGCATGATTTAATGGTGGATAATAATATGAGTAATCGTTCCCATATTTTATCATCTGATCACCCAGTGTAACCTATATTGTAAAATAATTGTGCCACACCTAAAGATCCATTATAGTTACCCCCAAAGAACAAGGGAAAGAATGACTTTACTTCGATAAATATTGTTGTGGTATAGGCGATCCACGCTCTATACAAGCAGGCTTCTTAGAGGATCTCTCATTTCCAAACAAGCTTTTTTTAATACCTTAGTATATTTTTCATAATTTATCTGTTGTTGATTTGTAATTACAAATGATTTATACTTGCATTTGCTTATGTATACGATGTATATGATGGAAATGAAAAATAAACTTGAACTACAACAATGGAAAATGATTATGAATTTCAAATGAATTAGATTAAAATTCATGTTGTGTGGATATAACTACTTGCTGATTTCTTGTATAATACTCACTTAAAATGTTGAGCTAAATATGCGCTAAAAGTATATTCATTACAGAATGTTTTATGGGTAAATTTTGACATGCACAACATTGGATAGATTAGTATCGCCTTGAGTATCAAATTTTGCTGGTGAGTGAGCCTTTTATATCTTACATTTGTCATTATTATCATCATTATCATATACCCCTCAACTTTGCAAGAATAAATCTATATAGTTTTGAGTGCTTTGTATCATGAACAATCCTGTTTCATCCGGACATTGTCCCTTCAAGATCATACATCCCATTCAAAGACATCGTTGTAAATGGTAATTGCATTTAGAAAGATTATCGAAAAAAGGCCTATCGGCATCAAGGAATAGAGATGAATTCTAGCAGAGATATTCGGCGGTCTGTTTGATATTAAACCCTCAACCCATAGGATTTGATTGAGAAATACCCACTAGAGGCTATGGTTTATTCAACCCACACACTCGATTTGATCTTGTTGCATATCAGTGATTTAAGGAGATGTTTGACTCTTGGTGAAGGGGCCTGATAATCTTTTGCGAAATTTGTGGATTTTTTTTCCATTCCCAATTGGAAGAATCGAAAGATTAAAATTGCTGGAATATTGGAAAGGGATTTTTAGTGGGAGATGAAATTCGTCTGCCGGTGTAAGCCCATCCGACCAGATTATTTTGGTGACGCCTTCAAATTAAGTTACTCCCGCAAATTATATGGGTATACCTGTTGTTGTCTTTTTCTTAACAAAGATTCAGCATTCTGAGCCACATTTTATCATATATACTACGCATATCTCAATTTTTGTCAATCCCGACAAAATAAAAGTACATGACACTATTCCAATTCAATACTAGATTATATGACTGTGTCTGCCTAAAACAGTTGTGATATTGAAGATATAAAAAAAAAATGTCCTTTACTGGAAAAAATTTAAAATTTTACATTTGCGTTTATTTTGATCGGGCGCCCGGTAGAAAAAATAATAATTGCTTCTGCTTTATACAATCATGTATTAAACAAATTCACAAGCCTCGAATTCGAATAGCTTGAATGAAGTATAACGTGTAAAATGTGTTAATTGCACTGATCAAGAAATAACAAATGAATGAACAAATGAATCAACAAATGCAATTAGTAATAATTATGTATAGTATACAAATTAACTGACAAATAAACAGAAAAATTAAGAAATGTTCAAATGCATGAAAAAAAATGTTCATAAGTTTCAATGAAATCTAAAAGTTCTCTCCACGACGATTCCTCTTTGTATGTCCCTCTCATTTTCCCCCTCTCCCCTCTCTGACATATTCCTCTGTTCATACAAAATGGCTCAACATGAATGCGACTTAGCGTTTTAAGAATAAAACATTTTGTGTAAAGTATAAAATGGCCTCCATAAGGATCTCAAGCAAGAGGAAACAAACATCCACTCCGCTCAAACCATCCTAGCAAATGATCAGATAAGAAATTCAATAATAAACATTAAGAGGAGTGTGACTAAGCGCTTGAATGAACATTATACCCCCCTCTCTCTTTATCTTCTCCTCTTTTTTTCTCTCTCTCTTTTTCCCATATTTTCTGTCTGCCCCTCTCTACCTCTTGTATTTCTACCCTATAATAGCAAAAAGCTAACAAATGCCGAAAGTGGCATATGTGTGAAAGAGCAGACGGTATCCGTCAAGTTCACTGGGCACGTCAGTACAAACGACCAACCATCAAACTTGCCTGACCTTTCACCACCAGGCCGAATGCGCATGAATGAAGTTCAACCGAAAGCGGAGCATGCTATTGTTATCTCAGTAACATAAATTTTGTAAGAATGTCACTTGATCCTTTTTGTCATCCAAGCGTTGATTTGTTCAGTGGGGTGAGAGGGTGCCGGGGCAGAGAAGCAGAAGGAATTGTCCGCCTGACATTTCGGAGTGTGGTCTGACGACGCTCGTAAATGTCATAAAGACAGGTGATATAAGAAATCCTTTTAGCGATGATCATGTGGAAATATAGCCCCAAAGGATTAGTAGATAGGGAGAATGCTGGGATGGCTGAGAAGGGCAAGAGATGTTATGCTTCAGGGTAAACTTTCTTTTTAGACTGATCGTTTCACATCTATGTTAGATGTCAATGTGTATTGCACTGTGTAAGAAACATAAACAAAGTGAATAGCAGTATACTAAGCTTATGGTGCATCCACAAGGAACGAAACCCAAACCAATAAAAGATCTTCCATTATTTCCAATGGCGTACCATCGGTCGGTTTGGAGTCGGTTTCATTGGTGTGACTGTAACATAATACACTGGCTTGCCCGTGATGATTGGGTCTAGATTTTCTTAGAATACAATGCTAATTTCAAGCATTTTTTATGTTTGAAATGCACCAGTTCTAGTCCCACTCCTTCCATTACAAGTTATAGTTTGATCAATGTACTAGAAAGGTTAGACTTTAGCGCCTATGATAATCTTACCAACGTGCTTCACCTGTAGCATATACTGTCTGATGCAGATCCCGTATAGATATCAGTAGATAACTATTATTTTCAGTATGTTTTATTTCAGTTCTCTCGCTAATATTTTGGAAATACAGAAGAGGTTTGAAGTGCGAGACATATTTTATACCACTCGTGTGTTAGGTATACCCCCTCCCTACCCATCCTTGTTCTCTGAAAACAAATGGTAGACTATTGGCAGAGAAAGGGGATAAATGTTATAGCTGCATATCGAAATTTAGCTCAAAGAGTGCACAACGCATAATAATGGATTTCTTTCAAAAACTTTCAAGTTGAATTATAAGGGCAATTGGGGTCTGTAGAAGCAAAACACTATATATACTCTGAATTCATCAGGGATATTAATGACATTTATAGCATTATGCACGTGCTTGGTTTGGGTCTACGTCGAAGGGGTTCCAATTCATCGCCTGGTGGCAAGGTATGTTATATTGATGTATCTAAACTCTACCTGCATTCTAAAAATGGCGGGTTTCACAGTCGCATTTCCCACAGTGTTTGCCTTGCAGTCGATTTATCACTTGTTTCACTTCCCGCCATTTTATTCCCCATGGCGACAGTCGGGTAAAGAAGGAATGGGAAAAGGGAAAGACAACTGATGGCTTTGGGGTTTGTGGTGATGGATAAAGAAGGAAAGGGAAGAGAGATTATAGAAAGGGTAAGGAGATGAGGTTGAGAATGAAAGGAAACGAGAGAGACGGGGAATCGGGAACAAAGATTTAGGGAAAGGTTGGCGAAGTGTGAGCTTGAAGAGAAATAGGAAGGAGATGATATACAGAGAAGTAAAAACGATAGGTTATAGGAAGAGATTGGGGGTATATAGAAATGCCATAAAAGAACGATTTCTTTAAATTCCCTATAAAAGTCTAATGTCACTCTTGTAGTCGTTTAAATCGTGCAGAATTCACGGGTGCTTAAACCTAAATATTCTCGGATTTTCAGTGGAAATATAGAAGTTTTAAGATTGCAATTCTAACCAGTCCATGTAGAACTTGTGTATTTTTGACTAATTGTTGAGTTATAAGAGAGTATAAACTAGAGTACGTATGTGATTGTGGTGACGATATGACAGCGTGCTACGTTTAAAGGTTGAAGGGAGAGAGCGGTGAAAAAGTAAAAGCAAAACAGATACACTTGTAAAGACGATAGTGTACATTGGGTGAGAGAGAGAAAGAAAGAAAGGTGGGAGATTGAGGGTGTATCAGTTGACAGCGGAGGCGGCATGGCTAGGAAGATGTACAAGAAAAGAAAAAAAATTGAGAGAGGGAAAGAGAAGAATAATTTGGACTTACATGTACATTGTATGTTTGACTGTCATTGATGATATGTTTTTGTAGAGAAAGACAGGCAGAGACAAAGAGAGAATGGGGAGAGAGGAGCACAGTTTTACGGCGGTAGTTAAGAGTGCATTACCACATGATTTTTACCGATCGTAACTGCCAACATATTGTTGAACAAGTGGGCATTATTCACATTTAGAAGCACCGGTTCTTCTCGCTAAGTGCGCGATAACAATATACTCATCGATGCCACAAGTCTTTATATCGGAGCACTTGTAGCGTCAGTGCCGATTTTCAAAGCCGTTTGATTCCTTAAATGATCTTGAATATATTGATGTAAACTGGAAATAAGTAAGGAATGGAGTCACTGAAGTCATTCCTCATGGAAGTGCAGTACTTTAGGATAATAAATAATCAGATGAAATTTATTTAGTTAAATGACTTCAAGTAACCTTTGACCTTTCCCCACAGGCGTTTTACTATTTAATGCTATAAATAGAAAAAAAATGTCATGTTTATTGTAATTATTACGAGGTGATACGCTACAGGCAAAGACTAACTAGTAGCAGTTCAAACTCATTTTGTTGAATCCCTCAAGGAAGTCCACTGGGACCTTTGCTTTTGACAACTGATTACATAATTATCAGAACCACTGTAATACTACTTTGTATTGCACAATAATTCTACAAACCATGAAAGAAATACACGGAGAAACCATGAATCTTGACCATTCTTACTCTTAAGAATTTTGATATGAATGCAAGCTTATCAATAATTTTAATCTCTATCATGCCTTTGACAAGATTGAGAAATAAATAAAAACAGGTAATAATCCGGCAATGACATAGAAATTCAAACTATACTCAGATAAAAGTGAAGGGAAGCAGTATCAACAAAAAAAAGCATAGAAAATCGCTGTCTGATACTGTATATTGTGCGAGTGGTTTGGAATTACCAATCATAAAGAGGTCAGGTCCCTCGTATTAGCCCTGATTCAAAAAAAAAATTAAAGTGGGTGCTCAATATCTTCTGTGGGTAAGGGACCCTTGGGAGGAGCAAGTCGATATTCTGTTCGACCATGCGTGTCGGAGTGTACCATTACCAGTATTATGTTACCTCATTAAGGACCGAATAACTGGATGCCAAAAAAAGAAATGCGGATGCAAATAAAAGTTAACTTCAAAGCGGATATGCTGAGCGGATTTAGGGCGAGACGCATGGGGCCGTCTGACAAATGGTAACGATATATTCAAATCTAACGTAACCTAAGATTGATCCCAAATTAAGAGGTAAAAGAGATGGGAAATGCAATCAAACTCAATTTGAGATTGATTTGGGTCGATCTCAAATCTTGTAAACTGGCCATGTTGTGCTTTACAAACGGTGATATGTGTATGAAGGAAAATGTTTTTAGCCTTCTATATATGGCACATGGGAAATGTAAAACCCGTTTACATTATGTACTTCCGTCACATCGAATATTAATTAAGATTTTGTCTCTTTCATTATCGAACAAACAAATTATCACATTTTTTATATTTACAAAATTCTTTTCAAACGGCAAAAAAAATATTATTGCAACATATCTCTTCCACGTATGCTTTAATACACTCATCGGTATATAATGTGAAATCATTATCTTGATCACAAAAAAAGTGTAGCAAGGAAGAAAGCGAGCTCAAGTAACCTTTGAAAAGACGTCAACGGTTGATCTAACCCACGAGATAATTACATCAAACATGGCCACAACTAGGACACACTGTCTAAAATGTAGATGTGACATTATCAACGATTCAACCTTTAGTCTCTGCGGCAAACGATAAGAAAAAAATAGAAACAAAAGAAAAAGGCCCAGCAATCCCAAACGGAGTAATACTTTTTCCATAATGATGCCCGCTAGGAACGGTGTACTGTCTTGTAGGAATGGCGATGCTCGTCATTTGGCGGGCGATAGTACAACACTATAACGCCGGAGGATAGTCATTATTATTCACCCTTTGTATAAAGTTGTATGAGACAGACCGAGACATTACTAGTAAGTGGCCCTGTGGTCACGTTGTTGTAGAAACGAACTTATTCATGACGTCAGTATATTTCCAGCTTCTTTGGACATTCATGAACTTTTTCTCTGAATAGGTCTTTTATCCATGTTTTTCATCTACTTGCTTTAATTTCCAATTTTTTCACCAGTCTTCTCATTGCATTCCATTCTTTTCTTCTCCATCCTTCCTTTTCCCCTCCCTCCCTCCTTCTCTCTTTCTCTCTCTCTCTTTATCACTTCTCTTACCCCCCACATTGATATAGAATACTCAATTATCCACTAACTATAGACATTTAAAATTTTAAAAATATGTCTTGTAAATACGTTGACGAAAGGTGACAATGATCTCAAATTATTGTTTGTTTGTTTTTTATTTGGATGTTTACGCAGCAAGACATGCACTCCGTTCTGTCATTATTTCATTCTTCGAATAAATTGGTTGATTCAGCTTGAATGTTCGATATCTTCATTGCGAGAACCCACTCCATCATGGGGGAGTTTTGTTTTATGTTAATAGCATCCCTGATAGCACTCCATTCCTCCCGAGGAGATCCTATATTTGCACTAGCCGTAATTGACCCGGTTGACATGGGCGGAACTCCCAGGGGGGCAGGGGGACGCGTCCCCCCTACCATTTTGAAAGGGGGGACACAATATGAAATGTCCCCTTACTATATGTGGTCTTTTATACATCATTCAAAATTGGTAATAGAAAAAACATTTTTTTCCCAAGTGTGCACCCCCCCCCCCCACCTTTGAATGTATGGAGTTGCAGTGAACACTTATTTCATGAGAAAGTATGTAAAACCAAGATTAAATGTCACTTTGTCATCCTAGACATGCAAGATCTACATGTAGATCTAGTACAGTTACATAAACTTAACTTTGTTTAAACCTGAAATCTAAGCTGAAAAAACGATCACATTGAATACCGACAAAATAGATAAGAACATGTGGGACAGTGTATTAATATTGTTTGAAAAAATCTACATTTGGCTAGAATTCAGCCAAATTTATACAATATTTTCTTCAATAATCCTTTGGTACATAAATTATTTTTTTTAAGTTACATAAATTATTCATTTTTATTGGATTCTGTATGAAATCATTTCGAAAACGTGGCACAACTGGCATTTTTCTTAACTCCAACCCTTACCATAAACAGTCAACCACAATTTCAAATAATTTGAATATGATATTTACTTTTTTTCCTTTTTCCGCTCCATTTTGTCCATCTCGAAGTCAAGCATGCGAGTAATTACAGGTCAAATACTCAAGTTATAGATAACGAATGGATGTTATCTCAAACAGGAGAATATAATTGTCGTTATGCTCGAGGGAAAGGAAGAAGTAGTGAATTCGCTCAAAATATTTTCAGAACATAGCTGAAAATAGAGTTTGATTTCATCTCAGTGTCTGTATAGAACCTGCAATCAATAATTGAAGAAAATAAAATTATTTTTATCCCAGTATGTTATTCAGAATTTTTAAAGTCTACGGTGCATACATCACTTTTTTGCGCTCTGATCTTTTTCGACATGACCGGGACACTGGTGTCCGCGGAAAGATTTCTTCTATATCTGGTTTAAATCAATATTCTCCTTACAACGACATAGCTAATACATGATATTAAAGCGCTACTTATCGACTTGCCAGACCACCTATATATCGCAAAATCTATTACCCAGTCTGCGCATGCGCAATTACGAAAGCTGTAAAATAGTATACAGGAAATGAAGGGCAAGGTAACAAAACATAATTTACACAATCTGATATTCATTTTTCCATTTCGACAAAAGTCGATGGTTTTATCGGTAATGGATATTGCAACAGTTCACCGGGCTTCTTTATGTATGGCTTTGCTGTGACAATTGTTTTCCCGAAATGCCTTTTTTAAATGGCCATTAATTTCAATACAGAGTTTTCGCTCATCGACGCACGGAGGATTCAAGATAAAAATATTTGTATTGAAAAATGTCCGCCATGACAAAGGACAGCGAGAAATTATTTGTTGAAAATTTGTGATTCAGAGCATCATTTTTGTCGTTAATTCTGTACAGACGACTTTTTTCGACAGCTGTGAATCTTACGACGAAACTGCTGTTACGATTCACCAATTTTCGACAAAGCCTTCTCGGCTGTTTTTTTTTTTCGTCATTTGACGGTATTTTCATTACACTTCCTGTACTCTTAAATCCCCCGGACGTCGTGAAGTTAAAACTCTCTATTATCCTATAAAAATCTCTTTGACAAATTTAAGGGCGGTCTTTAAACTTTTAATTTTGCGGGTAACGGCGAGTCAGCCGAGGAAAAAGACAAATAGACAGAGGGATGAAAAAAAATAATAAAGAGAGGACGATGAAAGAAGACGCGAAGGGTGTATGATAGAGGTAGAGAGAGGGGCGGGGATATGTCGAGAAAGGGGGTGAAAGAGAGAGCGACAGAAAGAAAGGAGAGGAAGATGAAAAAAGGAATGAATTTAAATAAGAATGTACTTTAGAGTTCATTTTGAGAGAGAAGAGAATGATATTATGACTTGGTTAAAGCACGTTCAATCTCACTTTCTTTGTCATAAATCGTCCATGACAACCTGTATATAAAAGCGTTTTATCATGTTTATCAGGCAAGAAAATGCAATTTCAAACTCGCCATTTCTCAACTTGCCAAGTGGCAAATTGCCAAGAATTGAATTATGATCAGATCGTCTATTGCCATGATTGCTAATACTGGTCTGCACTTATTAATCATGTTTAAAGAAAAATAGCAATTCCTTAAGATAATGTTTATATCTTAAGCTAATAATAACACCTGGGGTGGTATTCTGAGATTCATTTTATCTCAGATAAAATAAAATATTTTATCTCCGTTAAAATCAGTAAGATAAAATACCCTTAAAATCTCTCCGAATTGGTATTCTGAGAACAATTTTATCTTTGCAAGACACACCTATTTTTTAATCAATATCCAATTAGAAATGCGCTTTTATAGCTCTCTCATATCACTCAACCAATGGAAATCCATTCCGCGAGGTGTGGCGAAGGAGTGAGATTGCGTCAATTTATTGACTTCAATACGCTTGCACTATACGCTTGCGCGTCTTTACAGAGATTTCTTTTTAACAAAAATGGCAATACTCTCATCTTTTTTTCGAAGTCTATATCGCATTTTTTCAAGCTTCATTTCAAAGACAATATTAGTCAAGAAAAGTCTTATGAAATGATTCCTGATTTTGTACAGGAATAACTTTAAGGTGTTGTTCTCAATGAATATATAATTTTTCTTAATTTTCATGCCAACATTTGGAGTTAATTCACCTCGAAATTTTGACGAAATCAACGTGGCGGAGATAAAATAGCCCCTACCCTCTTTAAAGTTTATTTCATTTTTTCTTCAAAGTAACTTGGGCGCAAGCACATCACCCGCGTTGCAATGGCCAGATACGCGATTTGTATGTCTACGCAGCCACTGCTCTGTTGCGTATCATCATATATACGCAAGATAAAATTTATACGCAAGATAAAATTTTCAATTTTATCTGAGAGATAAAATGTCATCTCAGAATACCAATTTCATTTTAAGAGATAAAATAAAATATTTTAAAGATAAAATGACCTCAGAATACCGCCCCAGGGGTGGTATTCTGAGATCCATTTTATCTCAGATAAAATAAAATATTTTATCTCCGTTAAAATCAGTGAGATAAAATACCCTTAAAATCTCTCCGAATTGGTATTCTGAGAACAATTTTATCTTCATTTTATCTCTGTTAGACACACCTATTTTTTAATCAATATCCAATTAGAAATGCGCTTTTATAGCTCTCTCATATCACTCAACCAATGAAAATCCATTCCGCCAGGAGGTGTGGCAAAGGAGTGAGATTGCGTCAATCTATTGACTTCAAATACGCTTGCAATATACGCTTGCGCGTCTTTACAGAGATTTCTTTTTTAAAAAATGACAATACTCTCATCTTTTTTCGAAGTCTATATTTCCTCTTTTCAAGCATCATTTCAAAGACAATATTAGTCAAGAAAAGTCTCATGAAATACTTCCAGATTGTACAGGAATAACGTTAAGGTATTATTCTCAATAAATATATAATTTTTCTTCATTTTCATGTCAACATTTGTAGTTAATTCACCAAGAAATAATGATGAAATCAACGTCGCGGAGATAAAATAGCCCCTACCCTCTTTTAAGTTTATTTTATTTTTCTTCAAAGTAACATGAGCGCAAGCACATCATCCGCGTTGCAATGGCCAGATACGCGAAGGGTATGTCTACGCAGGCACTCCCCTGTTGCTTATTATCTGTAGATACGCAAGATAAAATTTCTACGCAAGATAAAATTTAAAATTTTATCTGAAAGATAAAATGTCATCTCAGAATACCAATTTCATTTTAAGAGATAAAATAAAATATTTTAAAGATAAAATGACCTCAGAATACCGCCCCTGATCTTTAAAAAAAAACATGACTCGAACAATGGGTGCTGTGAGAGGATCATACCAAGTACTTGATATTAAGTGTTAAATTAACG
The DNA here is from genome assembly GCF_037042905.1 of Lytechinus pictus. Lineage (NCBI taxonomy): Eukaryota > Metazoa > Echinodermata > Echinoidea > Temnopleuroida > Toxopneustidae > Lytechinus > Lytechinus pictus. The sequence continues at coordinate 29,049,695 of NC_087255.1, read as the reverse complement.
GTGTTAACTTAACACCCATTCCATCACTCCATTGGTGAATATCGTACTCGGTTTTTTATTTCAACATTATTTGTTATCGGAATATCCGCCGAAATGCATACATGTATATAAATATAATTATGTACCAAGCCCCCGAAGCTACCGCCATTTTGTTTAATCCATTAGAAGCTAAAATAAGCCCTCATTAATATTAATTTCGTACGATGCTCCCTCGTCAACTGTGGTTTTGTACGTGTATTAGACAATACGCACATCAGCGCAATGACAAAGGTCAACTTGGCAAATTCATTAATGTATTCATTTTGTTACGCGCTCGTGACGCGAAGGATTCAGCGAATCAAGCAAGCGCAAATCTGAGACGATACGTTGCGCTCTATAAAGTATCGATATCACAATCGATATCACTTAAAAACAAAGCATTGTTTGTATTGCGTCTTATAGGCCTTTGCCAATTCCAAAAGGGAAGATGAAAAGAATAGATCAAGTCGTGATTAGGTAAAGAGGTCTCTAGTGCTTTTGCCATCCCTAAATTGTCACATGTTAAGATATACAGCAATCTTAGTTTTTAACAAATGTAAAGAATCTCAACTCTAAATTATAGCCGGCAGAGGCCGCGGAAAGATCAAAGGGGCTGTTGTACTGACCTAAAAGTTTTTTTTTTTTTTTGGGGGGGGGGCGGGGGTGGGGGCAAAACATGGTTATTAAAATTTGATGGTAATTTTCACTATATGGTTGAGACTATGGTTACTGAAAAAAATAACTGTCACCACTTAAAGAGTACATTTCTTGTTTAGAAACAAATTTCGAGAAGCAAAAAAAAAAATCTTCATGGATCCCCGTGCGTTCTTTCGTCATCTGGCGTCCGTTTCATAATGAATTACAGCTATTTAAAAACATTGCAATTATTGTGATTACCGTGGTAACCTTGATTATGATTGGTTGGTTATACCATCGTAGTTACCATACATGTAACTCATGATGAAACGGGCCCCAGTTTATCATGTTTAATACGTTTCCTGTCCCCTTTATTCTCCAGCATTTCTTACTCTGTTTTTTTTTTTCATTTAATCATTTTCCCACTCAAAATTCTTTTGTGCCGCCTTTCTCCTACATATGTAGAGCACATTTTCAAAAGGGGTTAGGTCCATTTTTCATCAAACTTGATTTTTATGTCTTAATGTATAGATTTTTAGTAGCTATATATAAGATGATACCATAGAAAAGTTGAAATTCCTATTAAAAAGTGAAATTGAACTAATATGGCAAAGAAAATCACCTTTTTTTCAAAAGGGGTTAGGTCCATTTCAGTTTAGTTGCAAAAGGGGTTAGGTCCACACAGACTTTTTTGGAAAATAATATCTACAAAAATATGAAGACAAGTAGATTTCTTTTATACCCAATTTTATGTTCTCATGGTAGGGTATCATGAAAATTCAGTTTCGCATAAGAATATTGCAATGTGGGAGAATTAAAAAAAATTATTTTCTGGGAGTGGACCTAACCCCTTTTGCAACAGAAACTCTTCTGTTAGAACTCATTTGTCATAGGGGTTAGGTCCATTTTTCATATATTTTATTGTTTTCTGTCTCTAAACCTCTAAATTTTCAGTCACTCTGATGATACCAAAGGAAATTTGAAATTCAAATGAAAACGTGAATGGAAGTGGCAAAAAAAAAAATCACTTTTTTAATCAAAAGAGATTGGATTCACTTCAATTTACTTGCAAAAGGGGTTAGGTACACAATGATATATTTTTTTTAAGTATATAGAACAAATTGAAGACAGGTAAATTTCTTTTATACCCAATTTTATGTTCACTGTTCACATGATAGAGTTGTACATCATGACAATTTAGTTTCTCATAAGAATATTGCAATAAGTGAGAATAAAAACTTGGTTTTTCTCGGAATGGTCCTAACCCCTTTTGCAACTAAACTCTTCATATATTTCCTTCTTCTTTTCCCACTTGTTATCTGTCTCCTGGTTTCCATAAATCTCGTCTTATTTCTCCTCCACCCCTTTTGTTCCTACTTCCCACATTCTAGCTCTCTTACCACCCCCTCTAAATTATCTTTTCATATGTGCCCCTCCATTTCTTTCTCATCTCTTTTCAACCCACTTCTCATCACTCTTTCCCTCTCTCGATCTTCATCTCATTTTCAATTTTGCCAATTCCAAATCCCTTTCATTTTAGCTCTGTACAAATACTATATGAACACAAATGAAAGACATAAAGGAATTCTCTGGTTAGTGGTGAATTTTATCAATTAGCCATAAAAAAATATCACATTATCAGAGGATTAAGCTTTACCTTTTTCTTAAGCGTATGTTAATACTTTGAACCAAAATAATTTTTTTGTATGCTGGGGCAGCGATCCTGGGGAGGGGGGGGGGGCACAGTTCCCCCTACTTCTTGAAGCACTGAAAAGTGCCTTTTTATGCAAGAAAAATGCCCCCTCACGAACGTGTACTGTGTCCCTTTCACCTGACGAGAACCTGTTTTAGGTGTTACCAAGTGCTCTTCCTTGTATGCAATTTTTTTACCCAAAAATGCCCCCCCCCCCCGGAACGTGTTCTGTGCCCTTTCATCTGAGGGCCCGTTTCATGTGTTAAAGAGTGCCCCCTTGCCTTCTTGTAAGTGCCCTTTCTCGAATCACTGCCCCCTTTTACCCAAGAAAAGTGCTCCTAAAGAACTTGTTCTGTGCCCCTTTCACCCGAGAAGGACCCGTTTTATGGTCACCATGACGATTGCCCTTTGAAACAAGAAAACAATATTCTCATTTCGATAATATACTTATGAAGGAAATCCTTTGTGCATTAAGTTTAATAATTCATGAGTGGGGTATATAAGCATTTTCGTACAGATGGAGGGGGGCTTGAAGGACTCTTGCCCCCCCCCCCCCCAAAAAAAAAAAAAAAAAAAAAAATCATGACCAAGAAAAAAAGAGAAAAGGAAAGAAAAGGGTGAAATATATCATTCTGAATATTTTAGATTTTCTTTTTAAAAATGTCAAAATTTTGCTCGCTCGCAACTTCTTAAAAATTTCATGTAATACAGCATTTTCCCTATGCCCCCCCCCCCACTTTCAACTTCACTCCGCCGCTCCTATTTGTATGTTTATAGCTTCTCCTTTTGCAACCAGTTTTAATGAAAATCAACAAGAAATTTCATACGTCATGAATTTGGGGTTGTGATAATTATTTTTTTGTGAAAAATTGGACTTGGAAAAAAAAACCTTTTCCATCTTCATCAAGTGGTTCCTAAGTCAGACTCTTCAATGTTGAATTGTTGGATTTCTTGAATGAAAACATCTGTTACACCTGGCCTGCAGATTGAAAAAATAGAGAAAGAAAATCAATGAATTTAAATTAAAATTGTCGTGATTTATGAAACTTAAATGTTTTAAGAAAAGTGAGACTATACATATATATGTTTCTTCAACACATAACAGGAAATCTTACTTCTACTAATTATAAACTTGTACTTCTATAAAGCATATCACTTAAACCTGTTCTATGCAGTTTACATACCACTCTCCATTATCACTCCATGTACTCTATGAAAAAATGCCAGAGATTTCTCATAAATATGAATATGAATCAACATATGTAAATTATATAAATAGTCAGAATTAAAGTTGATATGTTTTTTGCACAGAATATTTTGATCTGTGATTAAAAACGACACTTACTATAATCTAAAAACAAAATTGAAATGGGTTTTTCAAAGGCAGGTCTATTTGTTGCCAAAAAAATGTGAACAACCTCCATTATTAAAAATATTCACTAATCAACTCACTCATATAACTGCTGTAGGTTGTATTTCTCTTTGTGGTCTAGTCGCTGTTCTATTAGGCCTACTTCACCAATTATTTATCATCATCAATCACCTCCATGGAAATTGTAAAACTGCATCATCCTATTGGACAAAATGTAAAATAACAAGATTAAAAAAAAATGTTAATCTACAAATATGAAATATGAATATCACACTAAAGAATGCATAAAATGAATTTGGTAAAATATGAAAAATAAATATTGCTTTGTTTATAAACAAATAGGAAATAAAAAGGCCATTTAATTACTAGTAGATCAAGGACATGACCTTATTTTATAAATTTGCCCAAGGTACATAACTTTTGGCATTGGTTCTATTTTAGACTCGAGAGCCTGTATATTTAAGAAGTGTACATTCATTACAGATCCTACCTCTTTGTGGCTCAGATTATTTTTATTTAATGTAAACATGGTTAACATTCAATGCATGTAATGTATCTGTAATTTTGTATGGGTTAGTTTAAGTTTTATACCTGGATGAGAATCTGCAAAATGATGCATGCACTTATGATCATCATCTTGAACCATATAGGTAGACCTCTACTGTTTTTCTTGTTCTTCAAACTCAACCTGTTTGTGAAAGGAGAGAACAATAATAAGAAGTGATCTTTTTCATGGCCGTATAGGGGGAGGGGTTTGGGTAAGAGCTGAAATGTGAAAACCTTCATCAAAAAGAGAATTGCATGACATCCTTCAATTTTACTTTAGAAAATGCATTTAACGGCCCTAGGTAATATTGGTCGCTTCTGGCCCTCGCTTTCTGAATTTTAGGTTTCTCTAAATTTTTTCACATGTCTGCCCCCCCAAAAAAAAAAAAATCTGGATCTTTTTATTTCCGAATCTTATTTCATTAGATTTTAACATAATTTCATAATCTCATGCACTAGGTCTAGATCTATTTGTAAGAAAGTATAGATCTAGTCCAACGGGACTCAATGCTGTCGCACAGCATTGAGTCTCGTTCATGTAAATTAGGTCTAGATCTAGACTAACGATGGACTCTCGATCTATCTAGACCAAGAAAGTAAAGCTTCGGTTCTAAACCCTATATCGGTTTAGAAATTTTTGATGTCTGACTTTGACTTTTATTCCTGGCTAAGACTTCATTGCCATTATTGACCGAGAGTAGATCTAGATCTAGTCCGACTGCTTGGTCCACTGACAGTCATACTCGTACATGTAAATGGAGTCGTTTAGGCCCAGACCTAGATCTAGGCCTAAATTACAGACCTAGTCCTAGATCAGAAGCCCTGGGGGTAAGTATCGAGGGTTGGGAAAGTATAAGTTAGACTAGATTTTAATTAGGTAGGCCTAGCTCTTGATAGCATCAATGAATAAATAAAAGTAAAGTACGGTACCGTAGCCTAGATCTAAGTATAAAGTAAGTAGGGCCTAGGATTAAGAAGATTTAGGTCATAGATGTATTGATAATAAGACAAACATGCAGAGCAGCATGTTATTTCTAAGACCGAGTCTATATATTTATGAATAACATTAACAATAAGAGTTAAAATGGTGGGGGCTAAATGCATAAGCCTGAAGTTATGACTTATGCAAAATAAATTTGATATCTGAAACAAAGTGAGGCCTGACAGTGACACAATGACAGGCGTATTTTCATCCACACTCCGCTTCACAGTTTATTCCTGACTGAGTCTCGATCTACTGAAGATAGATGCAAATCTCCCTGTAGATCTAACGTTACAGTGTACAAAAAGAAGCCTCATTCTTCTTGTTTTAATCAATCGTGGGTTGGTCCTTGTTTGAGGTGAACCAAACCAGCCCGATTATCTCTCGATTCTCAGCCGGCTAGGAGCCCGTACAAAATACACTGCAAGCAACATACAGGCTGCACTGGGCGACGATGACAATCTAACTTCAATTTCAAAGACCAAATTCTGCTTTCCTTTAACAGAAGAATGATAGCAAACTCTCTAATTTGTTAAAGAAATAACCTAAGATCACAAAATACAGTGTGAAATGTGTAAATAGTCCACTGAATTAATGTGGTTATATCAATTTATACGTACTCACCGGAGTGTTCGTAGGTCCATTTTGTGTGTGGAAAGAAAAGTTTCAGAATGAATAAATTAGATGACGTAATGAGGTCAAATGAATAATTATTTCTGTAACACGATACCACTAGTATCGATGACAAAGAATCGGGGAAATCGCGTATTAATGACGCTCTTAGCCAATGAAAAGGCCGGATTATGAATATCTTCATGCTCATGAATGTCAATGAGGGCTTATTTTTGTCTTCAAATGATCGCGGTAGGCGGAGCCTAATCTCATTTATTTTGTGCTGAACGCGCACGCAGCTTTCGGTCTAGTAATATATTATAAGGTCTTTGTTATGTACAGTGTATTACGCATATTATTAAGTATATAAAACGACTTTCTCTTTCGTGGGATAAGAAAAATAAATAATCTTTTCTTGCAACTTTCTGATATTCGATCACGAAATATGTGTGAAAGGTGCTCAAAGGACACTTTCTGAACAAAATATGAATTTTGTTTCCACAAAGAATAATGGAGAATTGGCGATATGTATAGTTAAAAGTGATATTTTCAAATTTTCACAAAGAATAGCGATTGAAAAAGATTTGATAACCAGTACTCTTGGGTTTTTTAAGATTGGAGTGATACGTAAAACTCGAGTATAAGTCACATTGTAGCCAAATTATAGCCTTCAATTTTAGTTTTATTCTATTAGTCTTCAAAGATATTCATCAACTCACGTTCATTCCTAGAAATGTTTGCACGCTTAATCAAATTGTTTGAGGAGTGCCAGACCTATGTTTTATCTCTCTCTCTCCCCTCTCTGTCTGTAGTCTCTCTCTCTCTCTTTCTCTTTCTCCTTCTCTCTATCTCTCTCACTAGTCTCTTACCATTCTTTTGTTAAATTACCTTAAATCTAGGCATATTTCCACCGTTATTACTCTACAATATTCCTCTTCTGCTAATTATTTCCGCTCTTCAACATCGTTATAACTTTGAATTAACTTGTTCAAATTTGAGAGAGAGAAAAAAACATATGGTGCTCTGGGTATTAAAAAAAGACGCAATTGTTTTTCATTTCTCTCTTTTTGTTTTTGTTGGCCTATGCACCCTGCTTGTCAGCACTGGCAGGATGTAATTCTTTGAAAATTACCATGGTAACAAGCAATGACCAGTGCTTCTTATCTAATCAAAAACCGGGTATTTCACTGAAATTCGCTAGACCAGAGAAAATAGTCACTCCGTTTGACATTTATGATACAACCCGGTACACATTACAGAAAACAAAACAAATGAAATTTGTATAAGTTTGTCTACGGCCCCGTTGAAGAAGGAGTTCAAACTCAAGATCAAGATCAAACTCAACTCCAAAAGGACTGGCGCTTGATTTTTTTCTTTAGTTGCATTTGAACACAACAATTTATCCAACGGGGCCCCCGAATTGACAATAAAAGGCCCGTATTCAGCTGCTAATTCAATCCCAATTGCAACACAGCAAAAACTGTGAGGACCACACCAGTTATTTTACACCGGTGTTAAATTGGTGGTGTTAGTTTTACACCTATAGGTGTTATTTCAACACCTATGGTTGTTACATTTACACTCTTTGGTATTATGTTCAATCTCTAGGGTGTTATTTTAACACCTGATGGTGTGGTCCTCTATTAACACCAATTGGTGTCAGTTTTAACACCAAAGTTTTTACAGTGAACCCTTTACGTCAAAGTGGAATGAGCAATGGTTTAAAAGCCAAGCATTCCGTTTAATATTCTTCAAAATATCTACATATTCTTCCAAAGGGTGGCTTGTCCGCTGGGTGCTCTCATAGGGAGTGTTCACACCGCTACACTGTAAAAACTGTGGTGTTAAAACTGACACCAGTTGGTGTTAATAGAGGACCACACCCCGAGGTGTTAGAATTACACCCTAGAGATTGAACATAACACCAAAGAGTGTAAATGTAACAACCAAAGGTGTTGTAATAACACCTATAGGTGTTAAACTAACACCATCAATTTAACACCGGAGTAAAATAACTGGTGTGGTCCTCTATGTACACCGGTTAACACCACAGTTTTTGCTGTGTACGCAGAATCAATCGTACACAGTAAATGCATTTAATAAACAAGTCAAATCACAAGGAAAACCTGCGAGGTCTTTGTCGAAAATTAGTGAATCGGAACACCAGAGTCATGGATGAAACTGCTATTTCGATTCATCGACCCTCGACAAAGACTTCATTGTCATGAAGGTCATTTGACAATAGATTTTCTATGTTCTAGAAAGCGTTCTGTGTAGCGTTTGCGAAAACTCCCTATATTCCGGATATTAATTATACACTAGAAAGAGATACAGTATCACTTTTATACATCCAGATTATACTTTCAACAAATTTAGTGCAGAAGTTGGTTAATGAACAAATGTTCAAAAATGTAAGAATGCAAATGGAAATATTTTTGTCAAACCAACAGTTTCCTACGTTCATAACAATCTATGCTTAACAAACATAATGGTTATGAAATATGTAGATTGTGCCTCTTTATATTGCAAAGTTATTTTCTGGTAATTATAGCGACAGGCATTCCCCCCCCCAAAAAAAAAAAAGCACAAGATGTTGTGATAATTTATTTTTAATCCATAAATCAAAAGCCACATGATTTGAACAGAACAGAATTGCGTTCGATTTTGCTAGGGTGGTGGGTGGTTTAAATGTCAGAAAGAAAATCTTCGAGGGATAAATCCTCTTTTTTGTGAGAAAAAAATGCAAATTGAGTGGGTGGTAAGCAATATGTTGGTCTTGATGTCAGATATAATCCAAGACTTCCGAATTGGGTCATGCAAAAGCTCCCAACATCATAGTCTCCAGGAGTTATGAACAAAATCGCGTAGGCGAGCCACAGCCGTGTCAGCAAATATGTATTAAACAAGTCATGGTAAAGTATATTCATATATAGAGAGAGGGAGTATCTATTATGAAGATTGTATACAATCCAGCACGATCATACTATTGCCCACGGTAGGGGGTTGGAACAGTCTATATCATCCGATTGACATTTTCATTGAGTGAGATGTATAGTGCCTTAAAAAGCATGCAATCTCAACGTCTGCTATGAGCTTCCACTCCGTAAAATGTCATCTCCCCATTCAAACAGGTATTACCCTTTCAAACTCGATGCGAGTGACTTTTTATTCCCACTAATACGGACAGGTGGGTCGGTGGGCATACATTCGAATGGTATTGGCAAAAGTCATCCCAGTGGATTATTTTCATGTTTTGTATCGTTTTTTGTTGGAGGAAGGCGACACGGGGGCGTCTGTGTCTATCTGTTGATGTACTCTACTACCCACATTGTACACAGTCCATACTACGCAAAATGATAACCATCAGATTGCGCGCTCTCAAAGGTTGTATGTGGTTTAATCAGCTTTTAAATGGGTTGTAAAAGCTAGTAATGTGAGTGAGATCATTAACTTCTCCTCAAGTAGAACTATTACCCATCCACCCCCACGCGCCTACAACTACTGCTGCTCCTCCTACTGCTACTAAAACACTTTACTATACGTGGTGTTAAACCAAGCTGATATTATCCGAAATGGCACTGGTGGATCCAAGGGGGGGGGGGCACAGCCGGCCCGAGCCCCCCCCCCCCCCCTTGATAACCATAATCAAAATTTGTAAATATACCGTTTTAATCTAAGTGTGACCCCCCCCCCCCACACTTGAAACCGAGGACCTTTTCTTTTCTTTTCTTTTTTTGCTTGTCAAATTTTCATTGGCAAAAATGTGCCCCCCTTTTGGAAAATCCCAGATCCGCCCCTGCGAAATGGGTATAGTCTTAGCTGGACATTAGGATGGTAATTGGGCGAAATTACTATTAGACCAACTAGGTATTAGCCGTACTGGTTGTAGGTTAACTAGGATTAGAGCATGTGAGATGAGACTAACCGAAAAGTAGGCGAAGTGAGCGACAGGCATATTCTTTTTGCCTGTGGTTTACAAAGCGTGCACTTAACAGTGCAGCTCATAATCACGATAAATTGTGCTAGATCCTGCAGTGTCATGAACGCGCATCAATAATGCTCTCATCATCTCTAAAAAAAAAAATAACCCAAACCCAACTAAATTGCAGTTAATACATCCATTATGCTATCATATTGCCAGATGCGTGTTTGTGATTATTTGTATATCTTCTACTATAACTGCGGATTTTTTTTTGGGGGGGGGTATGATTTACGTAGAAGTTTAGTTTGCCGAGGGAAATTGTTGAATATTCGACATTCATTGTGTTTATCTTTCTTTACGACTTTCTTTATAATTATTTCCATTTTCTTTTCCATCTCTTTACTTCTATCTTACAAACACACACACACACCCTCACCCACATGGGAACATAACATCATCCCTCCCCACCCCCCCCCTCTCTGCATATTATAAATTACTCATCTATTTTTTGTTTATAATATCCACAGGATTTAGACGGTATTTGCCATTTTACGACCCATTCCACAGTAATTCATCCCTTTAAATCAAATATCTGCTAGTTTGACATTTCTCACAAATTGTTTGATTCCCCTGGTAGATGCGGACGACAGAAACCCTGATGAACCAAAGATCCCTGTGGCCGGGGGAGGAGCTTGAATCAAACGGTTGATATGAATCTCTCTTTATTATACACAGAGAATGGTAGTAGATCGAGTCGTGCCGTGTAAGCTATCGCTTAAGGTCTATTGTCCTCATGTGACCTTCTTGTGCTCCAGCTCTCAATCATCATGTGTATAGAGGGCTGGTGATGAAAAACGTCGAGTTTATGAGCAAAACTAAAATATAAAGACTGCGAAATTTTTTGAAAGTGAGAGGCATGGTAGTTACCATGGAAACCGTGTTATTCCGGAGACTCATCAAACGGGTCAAGGAAGATGATACGGGATGGAAAATGTCTTATTCATGGCACCAAAATTGGTTCTCATCTTACAACGCGTTGCAACGATGGTAGTATAATACAATAAATAAAGAGAAAGTTCATGAAAGAGATGAAGGGACTCCCAACTCAACCTCTCTCTCTCTCTCCCTCCCTTGCACACACACTGCATATCTCTCTCTCCCTTCTTAGATAGAATTTCCACTTCATCTACGTATACTTTCAGATTTCAGATTCATTAATTTATTGTCCTCCATGGAAATTCACTCTGCTGGCATTACAAAATATACATACATTATTTACATATATTATACTGCACATTTATATACATTATGCACACCATAGATGTCATTATATCAGTCATTATAATTATTGTTACATTATTATATTACATGTATTATCACTTAAAGATTTGTTAACTGGTTGAAGAGGTGAAATTTGATGAAGTACAGATGACTGGCGAAGTGACAAAATACACACACTTTGTTAAATGAAAATTTGATTTCATAAACATTTCATCTTTATATAGACCAAATTATGTTAGACCAAGTGGGTATTAGACAAAATGGATTTAACCTTGAAGGTGAAAGTATGCAAAACGAATAAGCTAAAATGGCAATTGCACCAAATTATTGGTAGACGAACTGGCTGTAAACGAACTATCGGATTAGACCATGTGGGAGTTGACGAAATGGAAAGTAGACGAAATGGTTGTGACCAAATGACAAATTACCTTGAACTACGACACCCGGGCGCAACCACTTAATTCATATTTATCTATCACATCATTCCAATTTTGTTTTGAAAAATTAAGAAATAACGAATCTATATCATTGTGTGTTCACAATCGTCATCTGTGGTAGATGTGAACCTACTGTACTCTTCTACATAGAAGATAGATATCTAGTAATGTATATTCGTAGTCCAATCAGGTACTCTGTTTAAATTTAATTGAATTTACCACTGTTTCAGGTGGTAGACTTGTCAGTGTACGTCCGGGGCTACACTGTAAAAAATGAAGTGCTACTTTAGCACGTACAGTGCTTGTATAGTGACTGCACTACGAGTGCTGATTTTCTAGTTTAAATTTGAACTAGAAAATCAGCACTCGTAGTGCAGTCACTGTACAAGCACTGTAAGTGCTACATTAGCACTTTATTGTTTACAGTGTACGGAACCGGGCTTGGCAAGAAGGGCTTCAGCCAACCCCTCCCCCTACGCACACACACACACCCATTTCTTTCCAAAACCGTAATATACCAAAACGTATCTGATAGGGATTATTTGCTTGGTCAGCCCCCCCCCCCCCCCATTCAACAACTCTTTCGTGGCCCTGCCATGTCATTGGTTGCTACCCCCCCCCCCCCTTCTCTTTCTCTCTCTCATTTTCTTACTCATGTTGGGGTTTTTTTACTCCCATAAATGTGTTTTTAGACTAAGGCTACAAGCATTGACGAGGAACACGCATCCAATGCTGCAGCCCACAGCGTTTATGATAAAAACTATAGGGACAAATTCCCATTTCACCCCCATTCGCGCACGCTGTTCGTACAGAATACCCCAGGCATTGAGCTCGGTATAGGAGTATTACTACACCGTGCACTCCTGTCGGTTTGTCATTGCTAGGGGGTATGTGGTATATACGGATAGGGTAATTGGATGTTTCCTGTCGGTGCTACGCTCTGAATAACGTCGCAAATCATTATCATGAAGGGAGGACGGGAGACAATGGTAAACAAATACGAATGGTTCTCCGAACGTGTGGGTTATTTAAGAGTGGGTGTCCATCGTAAAATGAGAGCTCACGTAAACGAGACTGTATGGGATTGCTTCTTTTTATAGGGTGTGGTGTTGATTTGGCAATCGTCATAGTTGTAATTCATAAGTATCTATTTCGTAATAAATTGGGCAGTGGTAAAACGTTCTTTTTGGTATGTGATGAGCCTTGTCTATACCAGATGAGCCCGCTACTATTCAGATATTACAGTCCCCGAGTATACGCATACACATACACATAACCACGAATTTCCATCAAGATCAATATTACTACTTCTACTACTAACTACTACTATGACTACTAACACTACTTTACTACTTCTACTACTTCTACTACTAACGACTACTAGGCTACTACTACTACATGTACTACTACTACTACTACTACTTCTACTATACTACTACTACTACTACTACTACTTCTACTTCTACTACTACTACTACTATTACTACTTCTATACTATACAACTACTACTACTACTACTACTACCACTACTACTACTACTACTACTACTACTACTACTACCACTACTACTACCACCACCACTATTACTACTACTGCAACCTACTACTACTACTACTACTACTACTACTACTACTACTTCTACTACTACTACTATTATTACTACTAATAATAATAATATTAATAATGAAAATAATAATAAGAAGAATTACAATAATGTTGGTAATAATATATTTAATGGTTCTCCGAACGTGTGGGTTATTTAAGAGTGGGTGTCCATCGTAAAATGAGAGCTCACGTAAACTACTACTACTACTACTACTACTACTACTACTACTACTACTACTACTACTACTACTTCTTCTAATACTACTACTATTACTACTACTACTTCTACTACTACTACTCCACCACCACCACCACTACTACTACTACTGCTACCTACTACTACTACTACTACTGCTGCTGCTGCTGCTACTGCTTCTACACTCTAAAAACAAATCAGTCAGAAATGACTGGTTAGTAGGGTCAGCTGGGAGCAACTGTTATTCTAGTCATATTTGACTATTTTCTAGTCATATTTTACTAGAATAGAGTTATTTCTGACTAGAATATATGTCAGAAATGTGACTATCAGTGATTGCCATATCAGTTGCTCCCAGCTGACTACTGGTCTAGTCAATTTGACTGATCTGTTTTAAGAGTGTACCTACTACTACTACTACTACTACTACTACTTCTACTACTACTACTACTACTACTATTACTACTTCTAATAATAATAATATTAATAACAAAAATAAAAAGAAGAAGAAGAATTACAATAATGATGGTAATGATAATATATTTCTATTGAAAACGATACTAATGCTAAATTTTAGTCAAGTAACATATTCATGACATGTTTCTTATTCAGATAAGACTATGAAACATTGTGAAATGATCGCGCCATCGAAAATTTATTCAGTATTGATTTCACTGAAGTGGATATGGGGAAATGTAGATCAACTAGTATGACTATAGTCTAATTCCGTAGTTAAGAGAGTAAAAGCATTAAAAGATTTACGAGGGGAATTTCGTGGCAAAAGACGTAACAGGAAACGAGTGATTTTTAAAAATAGCTTTAAAATATAAGTCTTCTTGAGGAAAGCAATGTAACCGGAGGCAATTAGTTGTCCTTCAAACCACTTCAACAAAGACACAATATCTACTCAAAATATAATTGAATTATGCAGACTATCTTGTAATTTTACGATCACACGGTTCTTACTATATAGGAAATCTGTTTGTTGTTGTCTTTTGTCTATTTTTTCTATCTTCAATATAAAATATTTTAAAGAGGAAAAGGGGGTCAATTCTTTTCAGCTTTGTAAAGTGATGTTTTTCTAGTTTTTGATTAATTTTGAGCAATATATAGAAAATCACTAAACAACCGTGAACGAATTCGCATATTGCAATGCATGTTTATTTCATTCGCTCCCCATTACTTAATCATGTTTATGATAAAGAGAACTATGTTTGTTAGTATTTTAACACAGTTATGAATAACAGGAGTGTAAAATAAGCTAATAATTTCCACTAGCATTCTTAGAATCTTGAGTCACAATTGGCTGTCCATAGTTGCACAACACCTTTAGACCAGAGTTAAAATTAAAGGGGGGCTCCAGGCTGAAAATAATATGGTTTGAACTGATAAATAAAGTCAGACAACAAAAAACTGAAAAGGTTGATAAAAATCGGAATGGAATAACAATTTTATGACATTTTTAATATTTGCATTATTTTTTGTTCTTTGCATGAGATCATGAATATTTAATTAGCACATTGATAATGTCATATCCCCACTTGTTCTTTTGTATTTTATCATATGAAATAATTTTTATTCATTTCGTTTCCTCCAAGAACTGAAAATATTGGATTGATAACTGATTTAATGCATTAGATATTCATTGCTGCAACTTTTATTATGAGGGAGACATATTAGTCACACATGTATGAAAAAATAAAAACAAAAGAGAATTCATAAGATTTTCAGACGGGTCACGTCATTAAATAATCGTTCTTGTTTTAAGCGTCGTCATACGAATTCCCCTTCATCAAGACAGTTAAGAGCCTAATTACGTCTCCCGTTCCACAGGCATTCAACATGCAATGCGAGTAGAATTCAATTAAGTAAAACGGGCAAGGGGAAAATTGCATAGTGTAATGAAGTGGTTAGAAGCATTGATATTCATAAAGGAGCGAGAATATCGCTGCCAGAGTTATTCGGAATTCATTTCAATTTTAACTGAGGAATTTTTAATAGGGGTGATCACGAGCCAATGCCTTTTTTTTTCTATATGTATTGTATGTGATCAAGAGTCTCTCACTGATTGCTGGCGGATCCACGTGGAGGGCACAGCCGACCCGTGCCCCCCCCCCCCCCCCTTGAGAGGCACAATTAATTTTATAAAGTAACAAATGCCGTTTAAAACACAAGTGTGCCACCCCCCTTTGAACGTGCATTGAAGACCTTTTTTTCCTGTCAAATTTTTTCTCGGAAAAATGTGCCCCTCCTTTTTTTTAATCCTGGATCCGCCCCTGCATGAGGGAAACGTTAAATCTTAAGAGACTTAGAATTTTAATGTATTTTTTGCACAGAAGGGGCACCGGCAGCAGCCCCCCCCCCCCCCCCCCCGTCAAAAAGTGGTTTAAAAAAACACGCATTTTCGTCCCCTTCAACTTTTGCCAGAGCGGCGAGCTTTATAAATAACAAAGAAAAAGGGGGAAGAAAGTGTGCTGAAAAATCGTGCTTCCTTCCTTTTCTTTAAGAAAACAAAAATGGAGTGGACTTATGCTCACTTCCCAACCCCCCCCCCTCTTATTAAAATGACCTGGCGCTCCCCCTGTTTGTACATTTTGCGTGACTTCTTTAAATTCATGACATTAAAACGTTATAGTCTAAGAGATTCATGGTAAACGCTGCTTCGAATCGCATGAAAAGAAAATAACCTGGAATAATCATGAAAGGATGCATGACCTATATTTCATTTTCTAACTAGCAATTTGCATTTCAACAGTCACGAATTAGAATTATGGCTCAATGTATATACTGTCAAGTGATACTCTTAAAAGGAATGTAATTAAGCATCTGAATACATCGGACTTCTTTAGAAAGTACACATCATGACTAAGTTTGAGTTTTCCTTCATGAGTAAAATGAAAGTGGAGAACAGGGAAAATGCATTAAGTAGGAAGGTATATTCATTCATTAGGATTAAATGAAAAAATCGAATTCTGTCATTATATCCATGTATATTTCTAATTTGATCCATTAAACGCAGGTTTTATTTATTGAAATTAGATATTTAGTCCAAACAGAAGAAGGTATATTTTATCACCTTTTATATTCATTTCATTCATTAATCTATTTTTCCATTAATTCAGTTGTCATTAATGATTTATTTTATTTATTCATGTATTTACTAAATTCATTCATTCATCTATTTATTTCAATATCTATTTATGTTATTCTTGCTTTATCTATATTCTTGAACATCTTTTTATCATTATTACGATCGTTAGGTAATCGTATACATGGTATATAAGCCTATTCAGACACTTGCTTAACCTATGGTTCTCAGTCCAAGTACACTATACATTGTCGTGGCTTTGTGCTCCGTTGCCATGCCAACAACCCCTTCCTCAAAATAATTAGCCTTTGGCAACATACCCCCTTCCTCCTGCAACTCCCCCGTCATGATAAATGTATCTTCACTACGTATCGTCTCACCGTCTGTCTATCTCTGATTATAAACCCTTTATCATCTCTATATGTGCATCCACCTGTCCCGTGGTAAATTGAATAGAAGATATAATTAGCTCCCAAACGGTACAGACTTTCGGTGTACACCTGCCCTTGTGCGGAAGATGGTTGACTCATTAACAAGCAAACATGTTCCGGTTATCTCTTTTAATAGCCACCTTTTTTCTTATATCCGTCATTCCCCCCCCCCCCCCCCCCGCCGACATTCATTGTGATAAATCCCCCACGCCATTTGTTTTCTCTCTCTTTTCACCGCGCCGTTCGCTAGCACAATGACTTAAACCTCGAAGAGTAAAAAGTGTGTCGTAAACGACTGAAACTTGACTTTATTATCAGAAAAAAAAATCGATATTCGTTTCCAAACCATTTTCTTCGGGATCATTGTACTTTTGAAGAAGGGGTTTATCTTGAGATAAAATAAGGTTATTAGATATTTACACGGCAAAATTTTCTCTGTTTGTATTCTTTCTTCTTATTTTTTTCTTTGTCTACATTTCACCTTTGTTCCTCTTTTTGCGGACACTGAGTCGTAAGCTCTAGTCTTTGAAACAGTAAGACAATAATACAAACTGAACGCACCTTATATTACATCAATTACTAATTGTTGTTCCTGGCATTTTATATAGTTTGAACTGAAGTACTCCTGTTTCGTTTTAAACAGACGTGTATTCAACCAGATACGATTCTGTACGTATGGGATCTGACCGCCATAGTACCGCCACTATCCAAAGGACTTGACACAGGGCGCGGCTCGAACCCCTGGGCCCCGTCTTACAAAGAGTTACGATTGATCCAATCAATCGTAACTCTATGGAAATCCATCAGTGTCATAAATTTTTCTACGAAAAATTTGCACAATGTCCTTTGTATGCAAAGAGAAGCGCAGTGAATTTTCAAGAAAACAATGAATGCATGAATATACATCACAGCTAGAAGATATTTTGAACAAACATGCGTAATAGATGATGACGTTGCTGGCCGTCCATAGTTGCGATTGATTGGATCAATCGTAACTCTTTGAAAGACGGGGCCCAGATCTCATGTCCTCACACCGATTGACTATGCCCCATTCACATTACCGAAACCGACTCCAGACCAACCCAATCCATTACATTATTTCCAATGATACACAATCGGTCAGTTTGGTGTCGGTTTGATCGTTGTGAATGGGGCATGACATGTGGGTGTCTCGTAAAGCTGTTTGTAAGTTAAGAGCAATTTTGAGAACGACTGGTGATCCCTTCATGGTGTAAATGGTATACACCAAATCATAGAGATGTATTATATAACTCTATGACCAAAATTCTCATTGGCGATGGTTTAGCGTGTAAGAAAGGTTCACCAGTCGTTCTCAACTTACAAATAGCTTTATGAATCGGCCGCCAGTTTGGACGTTCGCTGATATATACATCATCGTGATCATGATGGTAAATCAATTTGACCTTACAATATCTTATAAATTGATAAAAATTCCACTTTCATGCATTCCAATAATGACGCAAGACATCACCTTGCATTTATTTCTTGACTACATGTAATGCCAATCTCCTTTCCAAACACGTGTCTAATTAAAGTAATTGTCATTATTTCTATTTTCCGAGTAATTAGAGTAGCTTCATCGAAAAATACCTTGAAAGATAATTATCTGTGTGTGTCCACTTAAAGTAATTTCAGTTAATGATGATGTCCCTACTTTCTTTAAAAACAGAAACTTAGAGAAAGATGACGTAAATCGATGGAAAATATAATGATACTCTCTGGTGATTGATTCTTGATAAAACATTTTACTATCTCATTGTCATTTATATCATTTATATCTTATTATTCTTATTCCACTTCATCTTCTCCCTCTCCTTTTAAAACTAATGTATTATGCCATTGTATATCCATACCTCAATTATGGTATTCTAGCCTGGGGAAGTGCAAGTAGCATTCACATTGATAGATTATATATTTTACAAAAACGTGCAATAAGAATTATGTCTCATGCTCCTTACCTTGCCCATACGAATCCTCTATTTGTTGAATTGAATGTATTAAAATTTTATGATATTCATGCATTTCAAATTCTTATATTTATGTATTTATGTAACAATAACCTCTTGCCAGATTATATCAAAACATTCTTTAAGTTCAATAATGATTTCCATGGATACAACACAAGAAATGCAAAGGATTTCCATTTACCTAAGCCAAGACTCTCATCTTTTAAAACTCAATTTTATTTCAAGGACCACAACTCTGGAATTCTATTTCTGTAGACATCAAGCAATCAGTTTCATTAAATGTTTTTAAGTCAAAATCAAGGCAATTTATTTAAATAGTAATTCATAAAGTTTGTTTGTATAAATTTCATTCAGGCATTATAGGCACCCCCCCCCCCCCCTTCGTTGTAGTTTAGTGATTTTTTTTCTATCTTTGTTATTGAAGTCTTTGTATAATTATTATGTTAGGGTCAGCTAATCACAAGGCTTGTTCCTTTCTTGCTGTCCCTCTCATATTCAATCAAATGTTTATTTTTATTTGTTGTTGTTGTTTTTTCTATTTTGTGAATATGATACTTTGTATATGTATGTTTTTGTATGGATTTTTATGAGCAAATAAATTGAAATTGAAAATTGAATTGAATTGATTGTTTCCTTCTTCTTCTTCGTTTTTTTTTTTGTCTTCTTCTTCTTCTTCCTTTTTTCTATCCTTCAAAGGTATTTGGTCAGTCAACAACATATATACCATGAATGTTCACTGTGTGAATGTACATCTCCATCTTCGTAGAGGTGAAAGGTGGAAATAATTCTCTACCCTCCCCCCCCCCAAAAAAAAAAAAAAATAAGAAGATTAAAACCAAATATATTATCAAAAAAACAGAAAGTCTTTAAAACATTTAAGTTTTAGTAAGATGACGTCAGGGAAAAGCCAATCATTACCGCAAGACCGCAGAAGTGCTTTTTTAAGCTGTCTGAGCGAAAAACCCTGGAAGATAATGTCCATTTATTCCTACATCAATCAACAGGAGTAACTCATCAAACAAAGAAAAAAAGGCCCGATTCCAAATGATTTTAGCAGTTGGTGATTGATTAATGTATATGTTGATTCAGTATTATTTGTTTAATCGTTTGATCTGTAAATTAGAAGAGACAGAATGATAGAAATACATTAATGTTGATTTCAATAAAGAATTAAACATGGAGAAATACGATTTGAAATATCACTTTGTAATTTGAAATAATAAAATGCCGAAATAAGGACAGAGGAGCTGATTGTAGAGTAAGGCAGGGCGGCGAGAGTGTATACTTTGATATGAGACAAGACGATCTACACATTGCTAAATGAGACCGCATTCTTTTTTCGTAATTATAACAAGTGGGTGTAACGAGCAACTTTACGAATGACTGGTGATCAGTTATTGTGGTAAATGATATATACACCAGATCATTGATGTTGATTTAGTACCAAGAAAGTATCACAAGTCGTTCGTGAAGTCGCTCGTAACTTACGAACAGTTTTATGAAACACCTACCAGGTGGGTGTTTCATAAAACACCCACCTGGTAAAGTTACGCAAGACTTTACGCACGACTGGAACATGTTCTTGGGTACCAAGTCAGTTACATATGGATATATCATGGAGCACAAGAAAGGATACCAGTCGTGCCTAAAGTCGCTCGTAACTTACGAACAGCTTTATGAAATACCCACCAGGGGTAAAAACTAAATGAATGATAATTATCAGCCTCTCTTTTTGACGTTCTTTTTTCCCCCTTTATACCATTTTCTATTCGTTTTGTATATTTTTTGTATTTTTCCCCTTCCCTTTTTCGTTACTTGAAAAATCACAGGAGCGGTCACCCCTGCCCCCCCCCCTTATACCGTCGTCCCCTGGAGTAAAGATGCTACAAGGAGAGAATGTATCCATTACCGAACAACGAGCGTTATAGAACCCGTCTATTCACTAGAGTGAGGGTTTATGAATACATCTCAGAAAATGTTGTAATATGCAGCTTGGTATTGCCTAAGGCACAGAGACATGCATTCAAGACGCCAGAGTTGCATGTATAAGCTTGCATCTCGTGGGGGTACGGCACAGGTTGGTGCATGTATTATAGAGTACTGTCATCACTTATTACATGAATCCTAATATCCACTTGGCCCACATTAAATGAACTGTTAAAGAACCAAACTTTCACTTGACAAAGTACAAAATTATAGGTAAACGAAGTGGATAGTTGACCCTCTAGGCATCAGACTAAATGATAGACCAAGAGGATATTAGACCAACTATACGGCTACATCTGGAATTAGACCAACTGCTTGTAGGCCAAGACTAGTGAATACAAACCAATTTAAATGTTTATTTATCTCTGTTAGATGTGAAAACAGTCTCCTTCATGAATAGATGCTTGAAAACTTTTATAAACTACTTCAAAAGTTACTGAAACTACTTCTAAAACAATCATTTTTACTACTGCTGTTGCCACTACATCTACTACTCTACTACTATACCACTACTACTATTTCTATTACTACAATCAGAATCACCAGCTATGTAAAAATTACCACTTTAAAGTACAGTAATCAAACAACAAACACCAGCATCACCATGATTACGTCAAGTTTCGACGTACTAAATCTCTCTCCTCTCTAATACGTGTTGCGTTAAGTCCCATCGCTCATTGGACGCCCACTGAACTAACATCAAGAAGTCAAACTAATCACATGGATTTTCTCCCCAGCCATTAAGTCAATCCGGAAGTCATACCTTCATAGATACCCTTATGATCCCACCGAGATTTACCTTTAGCCCACTTAAGAACCAAACTTTCCGAGCTTGCTGATACTCGCTGGAAGACATTAATCTTTTATTCACGAGTATTGTGATCGGACGAAGTCCGCATTGCATGAAGGTGTTGTCTCAATTCCTCGCGGGGGTTTTGTCGTTTTTCTCTCTTGGACGAGTTTGGTTTGAAATTCCCAGACCTGTTGATTTGGTAAATCGCCGATTCGCTACAGCAACTTCGCCTTCTTTCCATTTGGTCTCATCCCAAATGGTCTATCCCTAAATCGTCCACAGCCAGTTCGGCTACAAGCCATTTTTTTTAATTCGAATTCAGAAAATTTACTATTTTCCTATGTTTTACATATATTTTTGTGGGGGGGGGGCTCTAATTTTCCTTCTGAATGAACGAGACTTGTTTCACATCTAACAAAGATAAACATAATCAAAGCTTTATTATTAATTTGGTCTAAAATTAGTATACTTTCCAGATATACCGCATTGGCTAAACTTAGTCTATTGTTCTAATTGCCATTTAGCCCTCACTAAACTTGGTGTAATAACTCTAATTCTCATTTAGTCCAATGCCCAATTGTCTAATTTCCACTTTGTCCGCCAACCATTTTGCCCTCTGTCAAATAAAAAAATAATAAACAATTCATCTAATAATATGGTCTAAGTATGCTACACATATAGACGAAACTAGAAATTAGATTAATGGTCATTGGGCAAAAACGGCTAGTAGCCAAACTGGTTAAAGACGAACTAGGGTTTAGACCTTGTGAGATGAGACCAAACTGAAAGTAGGCGAAGCGAGTTAAGACCAATTGGCAATTCATCGTTTCAATTATAGCTTATATACTGTAGGCCTACTTTAAGTAAAGGGCAATAATCTACAGTTTAGTGATTTGATTATGTTGAACTTATTTCAGGATAGTGTTCTATGAATAACGATGTTATTGCATGCATAGAAAGCCAATGACCAATTTCAGAGTAAATTATTCTGATCATGTCAAACTTTCTTGAGATAATTATTCGCACGCTTCCCTGTTGGATATTGAGTTACGTGATTATATTACTAGTTTGATTAGGATTCCATTGGTAAGTAGCCGATGTAATCAGTCGTAACAAAATGTGCTAAGATCAGTTTCTAAGTTTTTGATGTCATATCACTGCACAATTATGGTACGATCGGAGTGCTCTCCATGACCCGGTAAGAGCTGTAGAAAAAAATCTCATACCATACCATAATTTGCTTCATCGTAAATTTATGCAAGTGTCATGGTCACCAATTTCCCCCATTTTGCGCAGAATATATTATTCCAGAGAGCTGTATAGCTGTTGTTAGCATGGGCGAAAATCCCAGGGGATGGGTGAGTTTCCCCTCAAATTTCAATTTTCACAGCAGCCTCTATGAAAGAGGGTCGTCTCCACCCCCCCCCCCCTCCCCACTCCCCCACTCCTGCCCGAACCCTTCATCAAATATCCTACCAATCACCACGCATTATTGTTTCAGAATAAGCGACTGACACCTTTTCTCCACCAAGCAAGAGCGCTCACTCGTTACATAAAGCTCGTTCGGCTGTTAAAAAAAACACCACCTTTTTCTTATTGACAGTGTTTGTCATCAATATTTTTTTCCAGTTTGAAAAGTAGAATAAAATACTTAATTGTTATCCTAAAGGATGCATGAAATGGTTGATAGACGGACTGTGTGTATACGAAGTAGAATTAAACCACGTAGGTCGTGAGATGATACCAAACAGAAGATAAAGTGGATGTATATACCAAGCGACAGTTGACTTATTCTTCATCGTGTCAGTATGCTGCTGTCGTTGATTTAGTTTTGTTTTCTACGTCTTCGTCAATGATTGGACAGCGGAAATATATCACGTGGCACAATGGATGTTGTAAAATAAGTCGGGTTGGCGGCGTAACAAAGCGAAACTTTCATGATTAATCCCCTTCAGTAGAATGGAAGAAGTATCATAAACCAGATCGGTTTCTCGCCAAGAACAGAAAGGAAATTCCCCCCGTGGATAACGCCTTCCTCAACCTGCAATGATTTTTGTTTCTCTCCCACTCAAAAATTTCTCCTAACCTTGATCTAGTTCTGAAATGTATTATTTTCACATGAAAATCAATCCGTTTCACCTATCTTATATTGTCAATATAATTCATATAGACTTTTTGGGGCAGTGGCGTAATGAAGTAACTATTTTTTGCGCTTAAGGGGCAAAATCACTACAAAGCTGCGAGAGAGCGAAGCGAGAGAGCAAACCCCTTTTACTTCCTAGTCTTTCTCTTTTCTCTTTTTTTTTTGGAGGGGGGTGGTCGTGAAATGGATGGCCCCAAAGCCATCTCGTAAACTACGCCAGTATTCCGGGTTAGAATATAATTATGATTCAAATAACAATTTATTCAATATCTATAAAAAAAATTATTTAAATCATTCTTATTGATAAAAATGTCTTAATTCAATTATTATTATTACTAACTGCGTAGAATGTTAATTATAACGTTTTTATTGGTAATTTGTAGTGTAATAATCTGAGATTTGTTTAATATTGTTCATTTCATTTATTATTCATGAAAATATTTCGTTTTATTTCAACAGGATAGTCATAGTAAGCCATGATTTGCCGTAGTGCATTCGGCTCTGAATATGAGAATGAATGTGAAAGTAAAACCAGACTGAGCAGTATTTTTTTTTCAATATTTTCGTGAATCCGTAAAAATGAGATGTGGAATTTAATTTATTTATTCGAGTAAATTGCGGTCGTTAACGTCCACCTCGCAATTGACGTAGAACTTTAACCGCAATCATTTCTCTTGCTTAAATATCCTTTTCAGCAGTCCTACACGATATGTACATAGATACGTACACTTCTATAAAACCCTTCTCTATTTAAACCCATTTAAAACAATTGTATATACCTCGCGAGATCTTTTCTTGTTTGTTTCTGTTCAATTCAATATTCATGAAATGGATGCCAGTGCTTAATTTTTTATTTATTGATTTTCTTAGGATACATTTTTTTTCAAATCCCCCTAACATAAAAGTAGTAACTAAAGATGACTTAATGTCTGGTTGTACAAAACAGACTCATACACGCAAAAAAGTCCCAACAAAGTCTAGGCGAAACTAACACTTTCATTAAAATGGACCTAAATCCTTTTGTTTTAAGGTAAAAAAAATATATATATACTTTACGGCAAAGAGGATTGCGACTCCATTAGCGGTTACCATTCAGAGAAACCCCAAATCATTTCCATAAAACATAGACTCGTACAAGAAAGATTAAAGATGTAGGCTTGCATGCCGAAATACATGACAATGAAAAAGGGTGCTTTTATTTGTCCTGGTTCTTGCAAATGCTTTTGTTTTGTTCTTTTACTTAACCATTGAAAAAGAATAAACAGGAAAGATCTAATCATCTAAGACTTTTTAAATCTTTATATACACGACATGTAGCATTTCAGTTGGTTATGTTTTAACTTGTTTAAAAATAATAAAAGTAATAATTAAAGAAATTAAAGAAAAAGGGTTGTACAAAACGCATATGGTACCTCTCCAAGAGAGAATATTATAAAACAAAATTTCTCTGTTCAATGCCCATGATAACCATTCATATGCCAGAGGAATCAAATCACTTTCAAAATTGGTATGTTAATATTATCAACAATAGGAGGCATGGGGAATTTAACCTAACACGAAGTTAATCAAATATTCATAGAATGCAGCCAGGTGTCAGGGTATTCATAATGCAATACTACCAAAAGTTGATATTAATCTTATCAATTGAATTCTAGGGGTGATATCTTCCGACCCAGATATCTCTTTTTATACTCTTCTTTATTTATGTTTTCCTTTTTTTTTCGCTCTTCCCTTTCCCCTTTCTTTCTCCAAATTGATAGAGCTCGCCCCTGCCCCCCACCCATCCCCCCGTGGTGCAGTTATACAGCTTTATACAAATCCTATATTATTATTATAATTATTATTTATTAATTTTAATATCAGCAAATTGCTTTCAACGAATAAAAACTGCACATCTGGCTGAATTCTTGGGAAAAAATAGAAACCATTCATATAAAGCTGGCGTTCTTCATAACATTAATCTAGCATCTGTGAGTTCTGTATAGCAATATCTTTACTTGCAGAGTGTAGTATTTTACTTTTGGCCGCAGTCACCATATTTTATTAATAATTACAACTTAGGTCCTATGATAGCCAATTAGGCTTTGCAAAATGCGCTGTTATAGTGAGATTATACTGGTAGGCGATACGCATTGTATATGACCTTTTGATTAGACCACGGTTTTCAGAAAAGCTGGAAAAAATTAATTTGTATTGTCATAATTGCGTGCATTTTGCTGATCGATGTTCATGATAGTTAGTGGAGGTGCCGTGGCCGAGTGGTCTAAGGCGCCTGGCTATACATGAAAAAGTCCGGGGTTCGCTCCCCGGCCGCGGCAGCTTTGCCCGTGAGCAAGGCAATCTACAATGCTCTTTTATCCTGCTTTCAAATAAATGGAAATGCTATATGCATTATTGGTAACTAGGTGTGAACTTGTTTTTAAAAAAATAAAAAATTAGTAGTTGTATTCATCACATTGAGCGTTACATAGACACATGTCACTTTCTCCGTATATTTTTTTTGTTAATAATTCTATTTTTTTATTAATACACCATTCTGCCTTAATTGCTTCGCTAAATGAAGACCTGTTTGCTTACTTTGATAACAGTCTGTTATGTCAAAGTGATATGAAATATCGGGAGATTCAATTAGGCCTCTCTCGCGCTCTCAAACTATATGTTTTCTGTTATATACATCGACATGGTTAACAAGAACGGCATTGGCGGTTGATCTATCAACTTACGAAAATTGATCCGGATGTGTTCTCAGTGCAAAATATAGAGATTCTTTGCGGATTATTGGTGCAAAATTTATGACATCACAATAGATTTACATCTGGGAATCCATTCTAGACTTATAAATCATGTGCCGACCGCTACCTCTATTTCATTAAAATGTGCTTCCCTGTATACATGAACGAACGCACGCACGAGCCGCTATTCTGTGTGCGCTGTCAACTGTAATAACGCGCGCAGTGAAGCGAAATGGTTTGGTTTATTATGATAAATCGAGTAATATTCAGAAAGCAATATTAGACGTCGTTCACACTGATATCCCATCATCAACTTTGAATCCCGTTCCCATTATGATAATATTCTCTTTCTCATCCTTTTCGATAATCGCATTAAATCTTGTATAAAAGGCAAATATGTAAAGGAGGTCGCATATGACAAACAAATCATCTTTTACATATGGGCCTGTTCAGGCTAGCACCAAAAGTTTTTTAAAGTGAAAATTTCATGTCATTGGCCCCATTCTCCTTAACAACAATGTATTTTTAGAGCTTTTTCATGCAATTAGAATAGAATGAAAAACAATTATATATTGATAATTTTTTTTGAAAACAGGTTTAATTGTTCAATCAAGTCTCATCTCGTTCACTCGTTCATCAAAACATTAGCGAGTGCAAAGATTTTTAATATTGTGATTTTGTTCTGGTCCGTCTCGGGCTACTATACGTGTAAAAATGAAAAAATGACCATGGTTTTGCGTGTTGAAAATCAAATCTTATAGGACAATCCAGTTTAAACTGACAGGATAAAAGTGATTCACCAAACATGCCAAATTAAACCTAAATATACACTGCTATGAAATTGATATTTGAGATTTGAGTTTTCTTTAACACGGACGTTCCTAAAGTCTCATCAAATCTCGAGAGCACCTTCATTCTTACTGCACTCTGTGATCTTACATGCATTGTGTAAAATTACATATTTTTTTATTTCATGTATGGAACCTTACAAATATCCTGCAATTAAACTTATGTTTCCCTTTTTTTAAAACAGACTGTTCTGTTAAATAGCCGAAAACCTGACAGAATAATTTGGGTTTTTGTTCTGCAAAATCTTACATTTTTAACAGTGTAGCTTCTTGGTCTGTTTTAAAGTCCCATGAGATAATGAATAGGCCTGAATCTTATTTCATAATGGAAACCATGTGTATGGTTTTTGCAGGGGGTGCTGGCTGCTGAAGTAAATTTGACAAGCAAAAAAAAAGGTTTCACTACAAAATGAAGGTCATTTTGGTCCCAACAAATTTGACAAGCAAAAAATTTTGTTTCATGGCTGCGTAATGAAGGCCGTTTTGGTCACGAAAGATAATTTGACAAGCAAAATCAAAGGGGGGGGGTAATTCAAAATGTAGGCCATTTTGACTACCATTCTGCTATTTATCATACCTATACCAGATTTCTAGGGGGTGCTGCCTATGGAAAATAACACACGCAGCACCCACGGGAAAATCTCGGGGGTACTTCAGCACCCCCGCCCCTTACCAGGGCCAAGCCACAGTGCGCCAAACGTTTTGTTCACCTTGTGAAATCGCATCACATTGGCTTAATATGAACATTCTAACAGTGCTTATCACAACTTTCAACGCCCACTATACCCGGTCGAGATTATCCACAGTGTGAAATTTTATTCACACTGTTAAATTCGAGCATTTGGAATGTGTAAATCACAAATTTGCATAGTCCACAACATGAAGACACAGTAATATTGGGCTATTGTAACTATTTGCCTTCAATCCGAAAAAGGAGTAAAACTAACTTTCACTCTCTATTCTCTCCGAATTTTAATTTTGACTTCATCTTAAAAGGTGTTCATTAAATATTACAGGTAAGTGAAGGCTGAATATACAAATACGTGTGGAGTGCCGTGGCCGAGTGGTTTAAGGCGTCTGCTAGAAACTTGAAAGTCCAGGGTTCGAACCGGCCACGGAACTAATGCCTGTGAGCACGACACCAGTTAATCCACATTACTCTTTTATCCTACATTCAAATATATGAATGGAAATGCCCTACACATTGTTTGTAAGTATGTGTGGACTTTTTTTGATAAAAAATGAATACATAAAATATTTTTTAAAGATAATTAATGTTTTTTAAGAATTTAATTCATGAATACTTCTAAGCCTAATGATTATTTTGAATATTGTTTACAAAGTTTCTGCACTCATTGTACTGGCATAACGGCGATATGAAAGGATTGGATTCCTCCCTCCACCCCCCCCCAAAAAAAAATACCCCAAACTGGCGTCAATTCCCCTGTCAACACTTAACCGATGTATGCAAAGCGATTGGGGACTCTCTCTTCATTGAAGTGTATACGACTATGCTCAAGCAAAATAGAATTAGTATCTATTAGAATAACCAACATGTGTGAAAATGAAAACTACACATACCTTAGATGTCATTTACCGCAATGGTCAAGCCACCAGCTATTGGTCAGGGGACTAAATGACCATTGTCCGCAGGCTGGACGGCTGGGTGTAAAACAAAATCCTCCTAAAGGCACTAACTGTAATAGAATAACGGTCTTGATTGAAAACATAGGTGACATACAAGATGATAATAATCCAATGTTCATTTCCACAGGCCTCCGATAACCATGATGAACTATCGATTGACCCCTTCATCCATGGGGCTTGACTGCTGCTTGAAATTCATGCCTTGCTAAAGCAGTTCAATTACAAGTAATGAATCTAGATGATAAACTCAAATGAACAGAGTCTCCCCGCCTCGTCCAAAATTCGTATAGACTATGAGCTAACTAGCAACCTGTGTGATCTATAAAGCCCTCCCGCGGTGTAATTACACGAATATGTGGGGCCGGACTACAACCCCATCAGGCGATGATGGTAAAAACTAATGCACGCACTACGTTAACTGTCTACCGTAGATAGCACTGACATTGAAGCATGCAGTGGGGTGCAATATTCAGCCCGTGCGTACGAGGGCAATGGAACACGCTTTTACACACAGGCCGATGCATAATACGTGATATGAGCTCGCTATACCATTTACGAAGGATTATAAATTATTCAGCATCCCCACTTTCTCTCCTCCTCCCGCTATCCCTCTCCCTCTTCATCACTCTCGGTTGCTCTATCTATTTTGTCCATTCTGGTTCACGTTTTACGCGCGCAAAACGATGCATTTCATATCATATCACGCTACTATGGTAACGTTAAAGCCTCCAAAAATGAGGGGAGAAGAAAATATTTGAAGAATGAATAATACGGAAGATGATGCTTGTTTTAGTACATGTTTATTAGATATTTTAAATGCTATCTATGACCTGATATTTACATTAGCATAGGGAAAAGGTTGCAAGTCTATAACTCTTATTTCATCCCAACATGAACATATTACTTATTAGATTGACCATTCAGTAGTAGCAGCAGCAGCAGCATTAGAAGTAGAAGTAGTAGTAGTAGTAGTAGTAGTCGTAGTAGTAGAAGTAGTAGTAGAAGTAGTAGTAGTAGTAGTAGTAGTAGTAGTAGTAGTAGTAGTAGTAGTAGTAGTAGTAGTAGTAGTAGTAGTCGTCGTAGTAGTAGTAGAAGTAGTAGTAGTAGAAGTATTGTCATTGCTGCTGTTATCATCAGAAACAGGAGCATCACCATTATCGTCATCATCATCGTCATCATCATCACCATCATCATCATTATCATCATCATCATCACCACCACAAAATCACCACCATCATCATCATCATCATCATCACCACCACACCATCATCATCATCACCATCATCAGAAGTATAGTTTATTATCATAATTTTTCGAATTCAGATAATCTTTTTATTCCACATAAAATACTGGCTGTATAATTTTGTAGAAAGTACGAAAATTATATTCATATAAAAATTTAAAAATCCAATGTAATATCAGCAGGTTATAAAGTACGGTTATGCAGATCGATCAGAATATATCGGAATCGTTTTCGGTGAATAGCAATGACATATAAGACTGATGACATATTTGACCAAATGAGCATTTAAAATGTCAACATAAAGGGCAAATGATTATTGGCTGCATGCATTCACAGGGAGCAAATACATTGTTTATCTGCTTAACCACAGAATAATGATAATGAACATTCATTCCTTAAACCTTAATAATAATGATAATAATAATAATAATAATATTAATAATAACAATAATGATGATGATGATGATGATTATTATTATTTTAATGATTATTATCTTAATGATGATGATAATGATAATAATGATAATAACAAAAATAATGACGATAATGATGATAACAATAATGATAATAATAATGGTAATAACAATAACAACTGTTAACATACAATATCAACAATTAAGTCAAATCATAAGGAGAAAATAAAGAAAAACAGATAAAAAACAAAGCGAAATAAAGAGGTAAATCATGAAGTTGACGAAACTGAAATTCATTACATTGTCTAGACTCTCCAAGCTAGCCCCTCAATCAATCTCTTCCACATATCTGCTTGATCTTGTATTTATTCCCTTTCAGGTATAAGCCTTTGGTCCTAATTCTCGGTTGTGCTTTATTGGATATTGTCTTATTTTAGCCCACTAGAGGAATTCGGATCTTATTAAAAGGTGATCACGCGACACTGATGGTGTACAAGAGTATATGTGAGTATATTAATAAGAATCTACAGAACACGGGTAGGGGATGAACGGGGATTTGTTTATCCTAGGGGGACAATAAAAGGTATTTCCTTTTGACAACTATTGGTGAAATAATGAAAGAGAGATAGGGAGAGCGAAACGACCAGCCTGCTCACGAGCCCATACTCTCTCCCCCTCTCTCTCTCACTCTCTCTCTCTCTCTTTCTTTCTTTGCATTTTCAAATTTCTGATGGTGTCCCAGCCCCGTAGCAAGGGTTTTCAATTAGGGGGTCGATTCCTTCTCCTCACTGGCTGAAAAATTTTGACAAGCAAAAAAAGTAAAATAAAAATTGGAAAAGAAAAAAAAGGTCCATCAGTTAAAACTATTGAACCTTTGGTCCACGAAAAATTTGACCCAAAACAAATTGATTTCCTCTCCTGTGATTCTTGCTTTGGAAAATTTAGGGGGTTCGATTAAACCTCCGAAAAACTCCACCCCCCCCCCCCCCCAGCCATGGCTACAAGAGTGTACACAGTTCGAGTCTAGATTTCTTTTCTACATTCGTAATTAAAATTAGGTTTAAACCCCCCCCCCCCCCATAATCTCTTAACTCGATAATCTAGTAAGCACGTGAAATTTAAAAACCTGATTATAACAAACATGTACTTTGAAAAATTAGAGAGAAATCACCTTTTTTTGTGTGTTACCTGTCAATATTGCATCCGCTTTCCGTGCCCCCCCCCCCCCCCCCATTATGAAGTGTGGAGTGGTGGATGTGCCTATTGTATTTACTTTCACATAGCATTATTCTTGGTTATACACGCGTCTATAAGGTACAGGCGTCACCGTTTTTCAATATTTTCAACTCTTTTGGATTAAAGGCTTACTATCAAAGCTGGAGCCAGGATCGATAACAGAAGATAATCAATCGATTAACTCACATGCCCACACTCACATGAATGCTACTGCATATTTCCATCTCAATCTCTTTCCTCCAAACATTCTATTTGCGTTACTTCTGAAGAAATAAAACTCTTCGTCCGTGACAGTCCATTCTTCGATTTAAACATCTTTTTGTTATCGTGTTGCTGACGTCAATAAACTTGTTTTGAAGCATGTATGAGTATGATCTCGCAAAATGCCCACTAAAACTAACATTAAGGTTTGTAATGTAATGTAAGGAGGGACAACAAGAAAAGGAAACATTTCTTTGGAAAGGTACTATAAAAACAAATCATGTTCTATTATTAAAGGAGAATGAAACTCTTGGAGCAAGTTAGCTTTTGTGAAAGCAGACAAATCAAATAATAAGATCAACAAAAGTTTGAGTAAATTAGGACTAGCAATAGAAGAGTTATGAGCATTTGAATGTCGAGATCATTAATGCTATGGAGATCCTCCCATTGGCAATGCGACCAAGATCTATGATGTCACAGATGAACAACTCTCCCCTTTTGGACACTGAAAATATACCCCAAAACATCTCTTTTTGCTCATTCAATCATATGACAAACGATTCATCAATGATATAATGTTGTGAAACCTCTGTACTTGTCCTCTCATAAAGAGAACACCTCACCTTGTGGTAGACTCTATAAAAGTGAGAATATAAGTGAAATAAGTACTAAAGTAATGAGGGAGTTGTACGTATGTGACATCACAGATCTTGGTCGCATTGCCAATGGGAGGATCTACATGGCATTAGTGATCCCAATATTCAAATGCTCATAACTCTCTTATTATTCATTCAATCTTCCTCAAACTTTCAACAATATGTTTCTTTGATTTTTCTCTTTGATATGGATTCAGCTGGTTTCAAGGGTTTCATTCTCCTTTAACAGTTTTTAAACATGTCATGATTCAGAAAGTGCCTTAAACAGCTGCTAAAGCTAAATCCTAGGTATCGAACATCATTCTGGATAATCATGTGGGTTACATCCGGTGTCCTGCAGGGTTTCGTTCTTGGACCATTCTTCTTCCTTGTTGATTGCTGCTTGCTCCACTATGCTTTACTCAACAAACTACAGAAGTGGCTGAAATATGGAGCATATGGCAAGCAGCATTTGTAAATGTAACTGGTATTAGACACCAACTCAAAGTTTGCTGCAGGATACATGATGATGCATGATAAAGAAAGTATCTGAACGACCTAGTCTTTTGAGTAATTCTAAATTTTGAGACTTTGATGGAGCCGGATGTTGCCAAGACAATCCGTAGAATGAATTCAGTTGTTACCCTGCAGAAGCGTAAACTGCTTCCACCTATAGAGAAAATAAAGAAGACTGCGTACATGCCACATGTCAGGTCCATTATGGAATACGGCGTCATAACCATTCTAAAGAACATGGACCGGGACATCACACCCTCGGAAGAATCCACCACGGACGAGAAAAGCGTACTGACTAATCTGGAACTCATTATCAAGGCAGTATGGGCATTGCCCTGCTCCTTCTTCAAAGTGTCTTGTGTGTCGTGCTGCATGGCCCTTCCTTTGAATGGTTTTCAAAGACATGCAAGATCCCAAAAAAAACTCAATTAAAGCAAATAAATAGCCCTTGCTTCACTGTGCAAAAGGCAAGTCTAAAGATCACAGAAAATCCTTTCTTGCGATTCAACAATAATGGAAATCATCTTCCTTCTTTAATAGTGATCTATATGACCATCTTCCATGCGCCATATCAATCTCCAAAACAGTAGCGACAGTCGTCACCATGTTCATGGTTGCTGTCAAAGGCCAGTTCCGCCAGTTCCAATAGTCATCTTTTACCATGTTTAGCCCTTGCGCTATTTGTTGCATTCTACAACAACGGCACTGCTCTACTTACACCCCGATCCAGATGAAGACCATCTTGAACTGGTAAGAACATGGATCCAAGTTAAGAGACCGTATTACCACTTGAACAGCACATTCAAATTTATCCCATCTCCAAAAAAGAGGCACTTTTCAAGAACGTAAAGAAAAACACACTTAATAAATCAAGAGTAACTCTATACATGTACATGTAGAGAGATAATTATATAGACAATTTCCCTGGCCTTATCTTGTCTAATCAAACGTTCGTTTCAGTTTTGAAAACTTCATCTTGATGATGGAAAGGTGGGAAATACGACTCAATATCAGTCAGTTATTAATCAGTTTATCTTTAGTCAAGGGAAAATATCAAGTAAGAAAAATTAATTTGCTCTCTGGATTTCCAATCCACCTAATGCAAGAAACCTCTTTTCATCATATTTTGACAAACAGCTAAGACATGTTTATGAATTTTAATTTAGATGACCGAGTGGGCGTTGGTAATTAAAGTGGTCATATCAAGTTTATATAGGCCTATCGGAAAAATTTTGCCCTAATTAGTACGTTAATGACCAACGGGATATTATCAAATTGCACAGCAATTAACAACAAAATTGTCATAGCCGCCTACCTTTCTTCAGTCTGTAAACACTTTATTTTTGTTTTGTTGCTTGAAAAATATGATATAATTATCATATATGATATAAAGGATTGAAGCATATGATATTTTATAAAAGAATACTCACCACAAAAATGATTTAAACATCGATATATATATATATATATATATATATATGCTCAATCATACGTATACGTGTGAAAAGAAAATATTTATCAGTTTCTGACAACCAGAATGATTGTCAAAGGTTTGTTTGAGATTTGTATTACATGCATAGCAACAGGGAATTTATGTTCAAGTAGTAACTGTATACCAGCAAAAATGTAAGAGTTCAGTCAGATAATGCATCCGAAATAATGATTATATCGAGGTATAAGCCAGTGAGTGTAGATTGAACCATTACCCACACGAATCAAATTCATTAACGTATGGATTTCAATACTCAATTATTATTTACATACTCAATATTGTTTGCGCAATCCCCATCAGTTCATTGTTCCCATGCGGACGTTTGCCTCGTTCACTTACAACATAATCTACGGTACACTTTGGTAATTCAATAAAATGTCCCCCGACATGTATGTAATAACCATTTAGCTTACTGTCCATCTTACTTAGATGCTCAAGGTGGTTCAGAGCAAATTGGAAGAAAAAGATACATTACAAGTTCAAACTTTAACAATGAATACATAATGGATGTTTGTAAGAAGGCAAACATATATGTCTTCAGGTTGCCCCCAAGTAATATATTCATGTACTTCAAAACGATAGACAGTCACATCCGCGAAACCAACTACAGACAGACAAAAGTTTGTTACGTTATTACAATGACATCCCATCGGTCGGTTTGGAGTCAGTTTCATTGGTGTGACTGTAACGCATGTACTTTGATAATGATATTCATAACGATTATCGACCTGTTGATAGTCTATACCATACAATAATCAGCAATGAGCAGTGTGACACAAAAATCAATTGCCCGCTGACATGATTGGCAGTTCATCGTAAAGTGCATTAGGGGGGAAATGTTTTTTCGTTGACTTCCCTTGTACAAATAGACGGCCAATCGGCTGACAACCATTTCGGTTTGTTATTTTCCACCACCGCCCATTTTCTTTTTCGCGATGCGCAATGAATCCAATCTTTCTTCGACACGCAATCGGTCGCTGAATGTTCACGTTAAAACTACGTCATCCGATCATCTCTCGTTGAGTATCGGCCTTTCCTTTCCTCATCGATAATCGCCTGCCGTACAACATCACATCCTGTATGCATGCACCAATCAACTCACATTCTCAGGGATGACGTCAATCCAAGTATCATGACGTCACAAGTCCGCGTATCTCCTGTGTACTCTATATTCATGTGCACACATGCCCACTTGAAAACAACAAGCTTTGTCCAGATTTGTAAGGTAAACTAGCAAAAAACTGAAATGCATTTTTTAAGCCAGATATGAAAATAGAATGTTTGGGCGTCATTATATCCGTGTCCACATAAAAACAAATCTTGGGAATTAGAAGTAAACAAATCATATCATAGTCGTGGACCTCGCGGCAACCTCCCATTGTTTTTATTCTAGAAAATCTTCGCCTTTGGGTAAAATATGTTTACAAAATAATACATCAGAGACAAACATATAAGTGACGGTAATACTTGAAATAAAAATAGGTGCAAAACTGATCTCTTGCCATTGCCATACAAACGGAAATGACGTATTTTTCAAAGAAGTTAAAAAATACTTTTTTTCTTTTGCAATGATCTTGGAATATACCACTGTGACTTCACTGGGGTTTTTTGAATTATAACTTTTAAACAAAATTTAATATATAGTTATTGATTTTCTTTATTTTATTCCAAGAGGCTTATCAAAGTTGCTTCCACTCATATTAATCCACACCCTTATCATGTATGTT
Source organism: Lytechinus pictus (assembly GCF_037042905.1). NCBI lineage: Eukaryota > Metazoa > Echinodermata > Echinoidea > Temnopleuroida > Toxopneustidae > Lytechinus > Lytechinus pictus. Next base: position 29,013,276 of record NC_087255.1, on the reverse strand, counting down.
TTTAATATTGTCATCATTATTACTAAATAGGTTCATTATTGCGGACTGAAATAATCGATAGAGGGTATTAATTTGTCTCGCAATCTACTATGGTCAACAAGGAAATTCGTGATCACTCTCGCAAAAAATGTTCACTAGTACTCTCGCAAAAAGTGTTCACTAGCTAGAAAGCTAGTGAACATTTTTTGCGAGAGTGATCACGAATTTCCTTGTAAGCTAGTGAACATTTTTTGCGAGAGTGATCACGAATTTCCTTGTTGACCATAGTAGATTGCGAGACAAATGAATACCCTTTAGCGATTATCATCACTATTATATATTAAATTTTGACCAAGCAAAACATGACAAAACAATGGACACTGAAAAAGATGGATACAATCTTTCATTTTCATTTTTCATTTCATTTCATTTATTCCACCTTCATGTGTAAAAATAATAAAATGTATATTTACAATGTGTACAATTAAATTAAGCATTGATACATAAGGTGTGGGCCCTTTAAAAAGCTAAGAGCTTATCACCAGGGGCCAAGCCTATATATAGCATAAAATATGTATGAAATAAGAAAATAACAATGAGAAATGATTACATTGAACAGGAAAGCAAAAGGCATTATACGAAAATAAAAACAGTTAAACAAACAGCAACAAAACAGTTAAACAAACAAGAACATTTACAATAATTAATTTCGAAATACAAAGAGACCCCTCTTAAGGTAAATTGTTTATATTTATGAATATATAAATCTTTTAGTTTTCTTTTAAATCTGTTAATTGTTGAGCATTCTTTAAGGTCTTCAGATATGTTATTCCATATTTTCGGGCGGTAGAGTTATTATTAGTTATTATTACTAAATCTACCGCTGGGACGCCATGAACTTTATTTTGATGTATTAATAACTCCAGCCTGAGGCTTTCTGTTCTAATTCCAGTGGAAGCAAAAATTATTATAATCAATCGTATAAGCCGAATAAGCATAGGGTTATCAATTAAGCAATATACATGAGTAAGCAAGTCTATTGGCTGGTCCGTCGGAAAGGACGCAATGCTGTTGTTCCTCTTAATACCTACAGTCATTATTTTAGAACACCCCCCCCTCTCACTCTCACACTCCCCTTCAAATTCTGCTTCTATTCTTGTAGTCATTAATTTTAGTTTCTGATTTGATTCAATCACTTTTTTAACAAAATGAGCCTTTTATTATTTTTTTTTTTTTACTGATGTTTTTAGATTTTCAATATTCCATCATGCATAAAAGGGTATGGAAATTTTTTTGTTAGATGAGCGTTCCTGAAGGTGTATATTTCTTTCATTTTTTTTTTCTGTTTTCCTTTCCGATTTTATTATCAATAATCCTAGAAACCCCCACCTTATAAATAAAGCTTTATTTTAAACGTAAAACTCAGATATACAAAATAAAAACCCACGAGTTGTAAGTCATTGTGAAATTATATTTTAAAAAAAAAGACGTTTTAATTTTAGTAGTCATGATTAGATTCACCCCAGAAAGCTTATACGCCCACTCTACTGGAAATGAAATATCAAGGAGCTTGAAATATGTATCGGCGATGGATTAACTTTAACAGATTAGTAGTATTGTGAGAAGCTATAATCATGTGGAAATTGAAAATCATTTTATATAGTAGCATCCTCACCACAGTGGGTGGCATGCAAAGAGAAAAAAATAATATACACTTGAGGGAATAATAATAAGAAATTACGCTAACGCCCAGGAACCGGAAGGGATGGGAGGAAGAAGATTGGAATATTATGAATAAGGATGATTATGATGATGGAGGTGAGAGTGACGATGGTGATGTTGGTGAATATGGCGATGATAATGAAAATGATGATAGTGGGGGCGATGGTGGCGATAATGATGACGGTGACGATGAAGGTGATGACAGTGACAACGATAGTATGACGACGTCGACAATTGAGATGACAATGATTGTGGTGATGATGATGATGATGATGATGATGGTGATGATGGTGTTGGTACTGGTGGTGGTGGTGTGAGGGTGGTGGTGGTTGTGATGATGATGATGATGATGGTATTAATGATAATGATGGTGATGATGGTGGTGATGATGATTATGATAGAATAATATGGATAGACTGAAATTTTCACTTTCATACGATTGTTTGGGAGATTGTTCTACTTCACATAAAAACAACAATAAATAAATCTTCATAAACAGATCACAATCAAAGTCTTAATCTCATTTTGCAAGAGTGAACAAAAATGCACCTTTTTATTATTAATGAAATTCATCAAAATCAAACTTCTTTGTAATAATCACCATATATGCTATAACAATGTATTGATTGCCCAAACTATATAGTCATATAAAGAAATATATAGATATTCCAAATCATTCTTGTGCACAGCACAAAATGACTTTTTCTATATTCTGTATATAATTAGATAATAAAGAAAACTTTCACAACATAAATAAAATCAATTGAATTTGTATGACTCTCAACACACAAAAAACTATTTGAAAAAAGCAACTCTATTAAAGATGACAATGAAAGTTAGGTGTATTATATTCACTTGAGTAAAAGTACAGTTTCAGAACCAATAAACCACTGAATCTTTTACTTCATTTCATTACATTTCATACATTATGGCGATGATTTTCTATCATTATTATTCTATTATTCATTTTCTTTTGTTATTTATTCTAAGCTGTAACAGCTTAAGAAGAAAACGAGAGCTTTTTCAGTTTCATTCTCCTCTAAATACGTATATATAAAAACATACGTCATGTAGTCAAAAAAGATGAAACACATCTATGAGATCTGACACTAGAGGGCATCATCCAAATAATTCTACAGGGCCATACTTGTGGATACGGAATGTATACTAACAAGTCAACAACTAAAATTGTCTTTAAATTCCTTTATGGCATTTGACATTTAGAGGGAGAAATCCAAGTTATTTGACATCTTTAAAAAAAAAACAATCAAACATGATCACAAACAAAAAGTTTGATTCAACATATAAAGTATCTCACTCGTGTAACTACTGAAATTGCGTCATCACAATTTTTCATGATACATAAATATAAAAAGAAAATGGTAAATTATCAAATACATGATGTATCACAAATCAACCAGTGTAATTAACAAATACAATTATTGCTTTTCATTCTTAGCATGATCTGATAATTGACAAATCATAATTTTTTTTGTGTGTATAGTATTAAAAGTCAAAAGAAATCAGGGAGAAAATCTACAATGAGATGAAAAAATATTTTAAAAATATCAAGTGAATTATATACTCTCAAATAATAAAGAAGCATTTAGAATTTATGATTTGTGATGAAAATTATAGAAAGAAACTGGTAGACTGACTGAAGTTGTTTAAACAAATCAATGAGATGATTGTTAAAGTGTTCATAGAAAAGGTGATTCATATTAAAATGTTCATATAAAATGTGATCTACAGTAATTATTAATATTCAATATATCTCCATAATAACCTCCTTATAGAGCATTGCTTTATTTCTTTCATTCTTTCTGTTGATAAAGGGACAGTGAATGCCTCAATGATGCAATTAAAGATTTTGACACATAGGGGTTTCCAGAGTGCACATATGGATTACCATGGACTAGTTCACATATGGCTTACCATAAATGTTTGAATAAATTCTAACTCTTTGTAAGACATGGCAAAAAAATATCTCTCACAAAGGAAGACAGATTCATTCATTAAATAATTAATATTTTCATTACAAATTGTTTCAAACAAATCTCATCAGGGAAAATAAACCAAATGCTGAAAGGTTTAGCAAGAATATATCAAAGCGGCATTTCCAATATCACATATATGTGGATTATATGTCATAAATAAAGCATCAATAAAAAGAAATCATGCATCCCAAATTTTCTACAAAAATTATTTCATATCTTTTAAAGAAATTCTCTCCTTCTAATACTCTTTATTATAAAAAAAAATGTACAAACATTTATTCAAGCAAATTATACATACTGGTACACAAATCAATATTTACAAAACATTTTTGGCAAGATAAAACAAACAAATGGTATAGGTTAACTGCTTTAGCCCCTCAGCCGATATCATTAAACATTCAATTATTTGAAACATTTTCTACTTTCCTACAATTACCCAGAGGTACAGCATGTTTTCTCATGTTAATAGTAATTTAAATTGAATTAAAACACTAAACTTGAGTTAAGTTGAGTTACAGCTAGTTGTGACAAAAAATACATTGTACAAAATGAAAGATTCTCAATTTAATAGTGTCTTCACTTGTTAGCTACAAGCAACAATTACATCTACAATATAGAATATGAATTTTGAGAGAGTTTTGACCAAGATTTAGTAACTTAAAAAAGGATGGAAAATGAAAAGATCACAAAAGACGTTCCGCAAGATCACAACCTGTTTACAGAGAAGACCTGAAACATCAATTGTGATCCGGGGAGCGTTTCATGAAAGGACTTGTCGGACGTTTTATCCGACAAGTCCCATTTTATCCGACAGTTACCATAGTAACAGTATCTCTCAGCCAATCAACATCAGAGAAAGATGTCAGATCTGACAACTTGTCGGATGAAAATGTTGATGAAACACTCCCCTGGATTCAATCTAGGACGTTATGAATCTGCATTGTCATTTAGGTCAAGTTCCCAAGTATAAAGAACAGCTTTCTGAAACATTTTCCAGTTCCCTAGAAAGAAGACTGTTCTGGGAGTGCTGGCACGTTAATAATGTTTTGGGAAAAGTTAGAGAACTGGATTTGGACAAAAACCAGCAAGATACTTCAATTTTCATCTGAAAAACATAATATTCAGATTTATTGGAAAAAAATAATTGAACAATTAATTGTATGATAATTGTAGTAAGAGATGAGGTGAGTTATTTAAAAAAAAAATAACACAATTCCTTACTTCAGTATCATTTAATCATTAATAATGAATTATCCTCAAAATGAGAAGACCACTGCACAACTTAATTTCAAGCAATGTAGATTTGACAAAATATGGTTTCGATTGAATAATCCCTTTGTTGTTCTATCTGTTGTATGCAAGCAGTTATTTTGGAATAATTGTCAGTTCATTGTGGGAGTATTATAATTGACTGTATTATCATTTTATATTGTTTTTTTAATATATTATTTCAAATGAAATTACTGTGGGGGAGAGACTGCCCTGGGAAAATTGATACAGATAGCATTTCTGCACATCTTTTTCTTCTGTCTCGTTCTATTACCAAGTGCAAGAGTTGAAACGGAAATAAGATTTACCAGATTCCATTATCTAGGATTACACGGCCTAAATAAGTCCACCTCCATAGTATTAATCAGTATGAGCTATGCTACAAAGCTTGATGAGATTTATTTCATTTTAAACATTGCCTCGTCTCATTAGCATATAAACCTAAATTACAAAGAAGAAGAAAAGTATATAGAGACCCCAATCCCATCCCAGCCCCTACTACTGTTCGGGCATAAATCATACAATATGAAAATTATTTTAAGAGATATTGCACTTGTTATTACACTAAATAAATTTTCTTTTATACAGTGTTTATCGATATAAAGATTATTGATTATTACAAAGTGAATCCACTCAAATATAAAAGAAAAATCATATTTTCATTGATACCATGCTTGAACCACAGGGGCAAAGCATGGCATAAATTAACCGATCTGAAGAACACCTTGCACAGATTCATTTTTTCCAGGATTGAGTAAAATGGGTGAAGTAAACAGAACCTGATCAGAAAGTCGGGATATGCAACATTTTCAGCCATTATCATAGCCAACAAAAGGCTATTCATATTTGAAATGCCCAGTGACAAAACTAATCACTCGGCCAAATCGTCAGAGAGGATCCCAGCCATAATCGCCAAAACATGGAGAAGAAATGGAATTCTCACATATACCTGTCTTCAATGTCAATTAGTTAAGTCATGCATGGTATAAGAGGAACAATTGAGATACCATTGAAAATTTGAGGAGTTGCTCTTTTATATTCTGGTAAATTTAAAATGCAATATTCAAGTATCTATTAATATCAGCCCTCTAGATTTGCATAATCTTTTTTATATGCACTTTATACGTACAATGCTAGACCTTTTCCTACATATGTAATCTGAGTTTCATACATACATAGATTGTAACTGTGGAGGGCGTGCTTTAGAAACAAATCTTTGACCACACATAAAATTTAGTAAGGTTACAGAAAATTAAAGAGTAACATTAAAAAAAAGAATTTTACAGAAAGAACAAAAATATAAACTTTTTCTTCAACTCAGTCTTTCTGACTTTTGGCAAAAGGTAATCTCTCTAGTATTTAAAGTTAGAGGATCCTGATTTAATACAAACATCTTGTGCTTACCCCAAACTGAATTATAATTTGGCGGAATCAAAATACTATTTATATATTCCTGATCACCAGTAACCAAAGTGGAATCAGCTGCTTTACCTCAATGTATCATTGAAAAATAAACATAATCTACTATCACTCGAAGCACAAGATGCATTGTTCATACTTAAAGACACTATGCATTATTCCTATGTGTTGGCATTAATTGCCCCATCCATATTCATGGCATAAAATGCCCCGTTCATACTTTGGGGGCCAGCTATCTATAGCAGCAACCTGTCCGTAGTGACCCACTGAAGCCAATTCTCATTGAGGCAGATTACATACAGTGCCCCGTATTCTTGAGTCAGGTTTAACTTAGACCATGGTCTAACTCTGTGCTAAAATTATGAGAAGCCACAAGTGTCAAAATTTTTATTAAGCGGTATATTTCTTATGTTTGCTGTGCTCTTTCCTGATTCATCGATGGTGAAGAAAATCATCTTTTTATACATCCTAGACAATAAGAATGATTTGAGAGCCAAATGAGCTGAAATATGGTATCTCTACTGTAAGTGATTTATGTAACAATTGGCTATCAGTACTTAAACCACAACTTTAAACCTGAGTTTAAGTTAAACCCGACTTCAGAATACAGGCCAATGTGTATAAGAATCTGACTATAGCAGGCATCTGCCTACAAAGGTCACATTTTGTGCTTCCCTTGGGTGGTCATTATAGACAGGTTTTACTTTTTTGCGAAGCTAAGTCAAGCCAAGCCTGAAGAAAACTAATGAACACTGATAAACTGAAAATTATTGAAACAGGACATTTCTCACATTATAAATTCATATGCTGCTGGCTATGCAATGTTCTAATTTTCTTCTTAAATCATCCTTTTACCACATATACACACTATGAAATTGATGAAGAGTTTGTCAAATTATTGCAAACAGAAATGAAAATTGTTATCAAAACAAAATAACCCAGTTGATACATAGGGCCGTATTCTGCAGTCAGGTTTAATTTAGACCATGATCTAACTCTGTGCTAAAGTTATGGGGAGCCAAAAACTCAAAAATTATGTTTCTATTGTATATTTCTTATGTTTAATGTTTTGCTTTCATAATAAAGAAAAATACTTCTAAGTGCTTAATTCATCCTTCCCAGACAGTTATGAACAATTTGGATGTCAAATGATTTAATTATTGGATGTGCACTGTTAGGAATTTGTGCCCCAATTGGCTCTCCATAGTTAAACAGCAACTTTAAACCAGGGTTTAATTTAAACCAGAGTTCAGAATATGGGCCATAATGTCATTGTCTTGTGCAGGAATCTCAGGTATTCCACATTTTCCTTCTTCTTTTCTCTCAAATACTTATAACTTGAGACTAAAAGCTGTCTTCCCGTGGGTATTCCAACTGCTTGAGGTACGATGAATTAAATGAGTCTCCACTATTTTGTGAGGTACATATATTATTCTCAAAATATAAAAAAAACACCATTGTTTAGAAAATAAGCTCAAAAATATAAATCATCAACCAAATTAAGGTATCTACCCAGAGAACAGATGAAGCACACTATTAATATTAGGTATTGAACAGATTTTGACATTTTGAGGTACGTTTACAGTAATATACATGAAATTCTCACCCGAAATATACCAGTAATATTCAAGTGTATGTTCTCTACGTACATATCATAAAAGGTGGGGCACCCTTTAAAAACCTTGTAAAACTATGTCTTATACTGCCGCTGTTAATTTTGTTTTCTAGTACTTTTTTCCGCACCTGACCATACTACAAAATTGAGATTTCTGTAGCCTATATTTCTCAACTGTTAAAGATGATAGATGAGACGTGAGATGTGAAAACTGTTTGTGAAAACTGTTTGAATGCAAATATCTCCCCACATATAAAAGGTTTTACTGAGCAACCTTTAACAGATATCACTTACAAAGATTATCAATCAAACAACTTACAGTTTTTCTTGAAATAATATTGCATTTACTACTGTTATCATAAAATTCTTTTCTTCTTCTTTTTTTTTGAGTTGTAATAAGATGCTGGAATTTGGACAATCATCTAGATCTCAACTTAAAGGGATGGTCCAGGCTGATAATATTAATATCTATATAAATAGAGTAAAATTCATATAACATACAAAAGAACAAGTGGGATATGACATCATCAGCCCACCTAATGAATATTCATAAAGACATGCCTAGAACTGTTTCACCTGAATAATGCAAATTTTTAAAATTCAATAACTTCGTAATTTGTTACCCGCTTTTTGATCGAATTTTCAGCATTTTGCTCTGTGAATTTTACTCTATCTATTGAGATATAAATATCTCCAGCCTGGACCATCCCTTTAATGTCAACATCAAATCCATGAATAGGTACACAATGAAGTGTGATAATTTCATCCCTCAAGGGGCAGGTTTCACAAAGATTCAAGTGTGAATTAAAGTCAGTCACTCTTGGGAGGTAATACTGGCAATCAATAGCAAATTTCTGCTGCAAATTTTACAATTGTGACCAGCCACACCAAAATGAATTTAGATATTTTTAATGAGTTTGAACAAGCACATCCTAAACTTTAAAATGATATATGATTTGATCAACAATAAAGGCGACCGCACACCTTACGACTGGTCTGGGACCCGATTTTGGAACAAATCTTATTTTGCTCATTTTCTGAAGATGTGAATGGAACATATCATTTTATTTGAGGTTAAAATTAATTGAAATAATAATATTATAACAATTTTGAAAGATTGCAAGTCCTTATTTTGGTGTAAAGTCCAAATTAGTTTCAAATCATAGCCAATCGTACGACTGCTATGACGTCATTACGACTAGATATTAAATTCGCTTTTATTCTAAGAAGGATGATAGCATAGTCACGAATTTGATCATAGGTATTCTTACGATGATTTAGAACATTACACAGTAAAATATTCCAAGTCTCAATATTAGCATCAAATTCTATTACATTTTATTCTGAAATCGGGTCGCAGACCAGTCGTAAGGTGTGCGGTGGCCTTAACTCACTCCAATACTTGATTGTATGCAGAGAAAACAATGCGAGAGCTCCAGAAAATACGGAGAAAACATCATTTGAATTTGCCTCGCTCAAGAGTCAAGCATGAGATGCATAGGCCTACACTGCAATTTCAATGAAACTTCCAAGCAGTCTGCAAAAACTTGTGTTAAAAAACTCTTGTATCTTGTTTTTTATTCAACTTTACGACCCAAATTTTTTTTACAGTACACAGATGAAGAAGTATTCCTCCAGACAAGCTAAGTTTTGAATTTTGGCTTTTTCAATACCAATTCACTATTTGGCTATTAACAGAGAACCTTCCCTGGAGACTTATTGGTGGTTTTGGTGTGGTTGGTCACAATTGATCAGTTAGGATTCAAATCAGTAGGTGGTTTCAAACCGCCTCGATCACAAGAATCCCCGTTAAATTACGAGAACATTTTTAGGCTAAAAAATACCCATTTATTATTCCTGCATTCAGACCGCCCCGAAACATACACTTCGGGATAAATTCCTGAAGTTAGGAGCATGCGCAGTATGGTCTAATAAGCAGGCAAGGCGCGAGATTCAAAATCACTAGCCCAGCAGCAACCCATGCACGGCGCCGCACCCAACGACACGCTGGGCTAAAAGTTCCCGTAATTTGCTTTCAGACCGCCAAAATACCTGCGACCTTGAAAAAATCCCTGCGAAAGTTCTCGTAATTTCGCCAAGTACCTACTATTTATCGGGTATTTTCTTTCGGGGATATTACGCGTAGTTTGCTTTCAGACCGCCAAAATACCTGGTATTTTCTGATCGGGGTAAATTTACCCCGATCAGAGAATACCTGGAACTGGCGAACTTCGAGGCGGTCTGAAACCACCTAGTGTTAGCTGCAGCAACTCAGGTTACACTCCTTGATGCAAGAAGCAGATAGGAAATAAGTTGTGAATTTGCAATTGATTGCAAGACATATGATCAACCTGGGAACCCCCAAACACATTTGTAATTGATTTTAAGTTACTTAAAATTCCCCATTATATTCTACTTGCATGCAGTATACAAGGAATCATCTGCAATGGGCAGACAATGTTCAGAGAAAACATGTTACTGCACCCAGGTCATCGATGGTGTTAGATGTTTAATCAATGTTGTCACTTAACAGGATTTCAAGTCAGCGTTGACTTAATTTCAAAGTCAGTTTTAGTATTATTTTAATTCACACTTGACTGTTTGTGAAACCACCTCTAATTTAGTACAAACAGCGTACAAAACAAACGTTCATTATCCATGGTATTCTGATTGTAAACCTTGGTGTCAGATACCAGGTAATAAAAAATATATATGCAATGCCCTGACATATCACTCTATGCAGATGTGGGGAAGAGAAGAAAAATATATTCCTCACATCCAATACATACATAAATATAGATATACATTTTTTTTTTCATTTGGTGAAATTTGCTTTCTATCTAAGGCATTTGTTTTTATTTGTACATGTGTACATGCAAAAATATGTTGATTATAATGGAAGTAGTTGGATGTCACAAAAGACCAACTGGCAGTTTCAATGATGATCATGAAATATGACCTTGGTTCACTCCAAAGTTGATTTATATTGGGAAAAAAAATGGGAATCAAAGTCTTATTTGGTGAAGGGTAGATGCTATCAACAACAAGAATAGTATCATTTTCTAAACCAAAAATTGGTTTTGGAACGAGAACAATTTTGTTTTGGAACGAACATAAATTGGCTGTGGAACTAAGATAAGATGGTTTCGGAATCAAATGGGTTTGGAAGTAAGATAAATTGGTGTTGAAACTAAGATAAGTTGGTGTTTGAAAAAAGATAAGTAGCCTCATTCATGCTTTCAATACCCACATCCAAAACTGTACCTGAAGTAACCAACTAGGGTTTTCAAAAAATAAAATTAAATAAACTGATCCCTTTTTGCGAATAATTGCTATTAAACCCAACTTTTGAGTTGCTCTTTATATAATTTATTATAATATCTTCCAGCTGCTGTTTTTATGTGACCGTGGAATGAACTTAAGCATTAGATGAATGAGTTATGCAGGTATGTTTGGTCCAATCTTCATGTAACTTGGCGAGCACTGCTCTCTAAAAGGCGCTTGTACCGGTACTTCCGTCTAAAGATACCATCTGCTTGTTCACGTCTTGCAATCTTCAACAGGAGCCCGGTTCACAAAACTTGTTATAATACCAACTTTGCAAGAACAGTTTAAAGCTACTGAAATCTTTCAGTTTGATTGGCAGATAGTACACTTGTCATTGAAATTGTGCATTTGTTATTATTTCAAGTCCTTGTGAACAGGATCTTCATGCTTTCAGACAACTGCAAAAAGTGCTTTCGTACCCATTCAATCACAAACAAACCCTGTTGGATGATTCATTAAGCTGTTTGTAAGTTATGAGCCACTTTACGAACGACTGGTGATCCTTTCTTACGAACTACATCCACACCAATGAAAATCTGGTGCGCATAACTTACCTCAAAGAAAGGATCACCAGTTGTTCGTAAAGTCACTCATAACTTACGAACAGCTTTATGAAACACCAACCAGGGCGGTATACGTAACCGTCTTTGTTATTCAATTGTCAGTTGTTTGGCTGATGTATTTTGCATTACGGTACTCTAAATCAGCCCCCTACATGACTGGAGTCTGGCCTGCATGCAGTTTACATGCGTGCAGTCATACATACTGCGCACAGGCAGATACATACTTTGAACTTTACTTGGCATAGGCTTTATGAGTCAGATTTGTTTTTGGTGACTGCAGCAATAAAATGATCAAGAGTTTGAATTCAGCCAGAGTTTATAATACTGGCTATTAAAATGCAGATATTTTTACAGCCATTATCACTTAATTCTAATGCCAGACTAAAATATACTGACTAAGCAGACTGCACCAAATCATATGCAGTGGATCGTCACAGCCAGATGCATAAAAATTCACTTGAAAATTTCAGATGAAAATCCTCATTATTATGTTCTAATACAAGAGGTTATACCATGATAAGAGACTAGATAATTAGTAAAATACTTCATGACTAATGTCTGTCTCTACACAAAGATCTGCATATTCATATCAGTGGTAAAGACTTAACCTATGCCTGTCTGCATAGAAGATACACACACATAAAGTACATGTATAACCCTTGAAACTCCAAAGACTTTATGTACGAACGTAACATGGTTAATTGCTTTTTTTAATATTTGGCATACTTTGTTATTAATTTCAGCCTAGATACAGGGTTATCATTGTGAATCCATAAATCCACTATCCATCCGTCTCTTGGTTGGCTCATCCAGACCATAGTTTCCTCTGGTTATAAGACATCTATTCCTCGAGTCCTACCTGATGTTGTTATTGACATTTGGTCCCTTCCTATTGCTTTCATGAAACTCCCCTCCATCTGTGCTACTATTTAAAATGGTATCACCCTGTGCACTGCTACACGATGCAGACTCTGCCGACTCTCCCACTTCACACAGGGGTGACATATCATCTGGAGGGGGAGGTGTTCTACTCGTACTGAGTTCAAAAGTGTCCGAAGAGCTTGGCCAGCTCATGAGGTCGTCGAAGAATTCATCGTCCTCTATCGACATCTCCCGTCGATGGAGCTCCGGTGATGAAGGCAAGGAAACGGAAAGTCTTCTCTTTATTGGCTTTTCAAAAATATTCATTATGTCCGTCCTCCCAAACAGGGTGGACAGCACTTGACCTATGTCCAGCGACACGTCCGGAGATAACTGCTTCAGCTGGTCCCTGCCCGAATTCACAAATTTTGTCCTGCCACCGTTCAATGACGGCGTATCAAAGGGGTTTGTTTGGTTCATTTGGCGAGAATGTCTTCGATCGCCATCGCGGGCCCCTCTGTCAGAGTTGCTTCTTACAAGAGGATGTTTCCTTGGTTGCTGAGCTGTTGGAGCATTAGGTGCTTCAGGAACATTGAGATAAACAGTGTGACGCCGAGACCTCTTGCTTTTATCTCCTGGAAAAAGAGTACAAAGGTTTCAAATCAGTCAGTCTGTAGTCCAAATTTTTTAAAGGGATGGTCCGGGCTGAAAGTATTTATAGCTTAATAGATAGAGTAGAATTCACTGAGCAAATAGCTGAAAATTTCATCAAAATCAGATAACAAGTAACAAAGTTATTGAATTATAAAGTTTAGCATTATTTTGTGAAAAACAGTTGTCATGAATATTCATTAGGTGGGCTGATGATGTCACATTCCCACTTCTTCTTTTGTATTTTATTATATGAAATAAGGTTTATTCAAATTTTTTTCTCCAAGAACTAGAAAAATTGGATTGACAACAGATTTAGTGCATTAGATATTTATTGCTGCAACTTATTTCATTATAAGGGAGACATATTATTCACACAAGTATGAAATAATTTTGTGTAATAACATAAGAAAACAGAAAGTGGGGATGTGACATCATCAGCCCACCTAATGAATATTCATGACGACTGTTTTCACAAAATATTGCTAAAATTTAAACTTCAATAACTTTAGTATTTGTTATCCGATTTTGATGAAATTTTCAGCATTTTGCTCTGTGAATTCTACTCTATGTATTAAGATATAAATATTTTCAGCCCGGACCATCCCTTTAATCTGGTTAAAGGGGTAGCAAGATTCTGCTCACACTAATGGCAATCAGTCTTACCCCCTCCCTCCACTTTGAATGACTCAAAGAGCAGTTTGATATATTCAGAGCTCCATCAGCTGTTCTTATTCAGGCAAAGGTTGCAAAGTCACCAATGCAAGACAATGTCACATTCTGTGGTTTAGCCCAATAACTTTTGTTAAATCAGACAACAAATAATTATTCCAATTATTTGCTGCCTATTTAGAAAAATTAAGTATGTCTATTTGATTATACACAAGGAGATGTGGTATACCTCTCATTTTGCTGAAAGCAAAATTTTATTTCTTAAAAAAAAACAGTAATTAATTCCCTTATTTTAAAGTTACAGCTCCCTTCGTCTTCCATCGTGTTTTCTAAAGCTTTTCATGAAACAAAATAATCAGTGGTTTTCACTGAAAACTCTTATAAGAAGCTACTAAAATACTTGCATCTGCTTGGCTCAGATTTTGTCGGTGTAAATCACTGACTGTTTTTGCTTCATGAAACAATCCCCTGATGTTGAATTAAGAAGATTTAAACAAATCCACAAACCCTTTCCAGTCATCAATCTGTCTTTCCTTCCAAGTTTGATCTTGATATGCTGCAGCTGAAACTCGATGTCTACGAACGCCGGCCTAGTCCTCTTATCCATCTGTATGAAAACGAATATGAAAACGATTATGAAAACTCTCCAATAGGCTTAACAAACAGGGGTTCTGTTGCATAAAAACATAATATGAACTTCTTGGACATCCCATAGAAACCTTTGTCAAAGAACTAGCCACTCATATATATGGGATGTGCACACATTCAGACTTATGATGGTTTTTGTGGAACAGACTCCACAAGAGACACAAGAAGAAACAATGCCATCATTTCAGTTGCTTACAGAGTAACCAGGTGGTTCTTGGATTTTCCTTCTTATTTCCCTTGAGAAAAGTTCAATTTGGGCTGGATTTCACTTTGAAAGAACTTAAGAATGTGTTACAATAATTCTTCATTTTGCATTCTTCTATTTGAAAATCAAGTCTTTACAGCAAATAGTATCCCCTAGAAATGGTGCTTTATAAGCCTAGTTACCGTTATTCTCAATGAGAGGAGGCGCGATAGCTCAGTCGATAGAGCGGGGGATTCGTATTCCGGTGACCCGGGTTTGATTCCCACTTGGTGCGCTAATACCCTTTGGTAAGGCATCAATCCTCAGTACCAGGTCCTTCGGAGAGGACCTTAAGCCGTCGGTCCTCTGGTTGCTTGCTTCTTAGCAATCAGGTAAAAAATCACCACCAATCACCAATCATCAATGATATTGCACACTTTTAAAATCAAAACCATTTAACATTGTGAATCAGTGAATGTATTATGTTACTTACTTTGCAACATAAGAAAGCAAGCTCTAGCAGAGGTTCTGGACAATCTGAGCTGATGGCCTGGAAGCCCACTTCATCAAGACCAAAGTTCTGAAAGGTTAAAGAAATACAGAGAGCCATCAGGGGGTGTTTCACAAAGATTTAAGTGAGATTTAGAGTGGCATTTAAATTTTAAGTTCATGCAGTATATAAGGCCTCATTGCATTGGTCAAATCATGCTAAGGAGATGCGCACAACTGCGTATTAATCAATAACATTGTGCGCTACATATCACGTGCGCGTTGGCACTTAAGCTTTACTCTAAGTCACATTTGACCCTTTGAGAAACGGTGACACATTTTCTCCTGCGACAATTACTCCAGGCTTAATTTCGTCTAAGATGTAGGGTTAGGGTTACAATATGGGTTTATGTTAGGTTAAGGGTAGGGTGAAGTGCTAAACCTAGAGTTGAAGTTGGTCATTCAAATTAGTGTGTGGAATTTAGAGCGAGCAATAGTCACCAGATCAAATATCGTGGAACAAGTGAAATACAGTCAGCGAATTATTACATGGGGGTTGGGGGGGATTGCCCCGAGTTCCCTTGTAGTTCCCTGACTGCTAAAAAAAAGCCCAGGAAAAAAAAAAAAGAGCACCAGAAAATCCCCACTCACTGCGATGTTAAAGCTTATCCAATGTAGCAGATTTAGGCAGTAGGCACTGATCTAAATACTATCTGAATACTATATATTATGATAGTATTCAGATCAGTGGCAGAAGATTGTGAAAAGAAGCTCCCCAAAAAATGAAAAATCTAATTTTTTGCCTAATTGGCATGACAAAGATGCAGGAATATTAATCATGTCTATACAACTCCCAAGAATGTTCTGTTATCTGATTGGTCCAAATTGCATCACATGATATTTAGCGATTTGCACTATGGCATCCAAAATGCACTATCCTGTACTCTGCATGACGTCATACCAAATGTACTATCCAGCACTCTGACATCATACCAAATGCACTATCCTGCAATTTGACGTCCTACCAAATGCACTATCCTGCACTCTGACGACAGAGTGCAGGATAGTGCGAGGTATGGAATTATTTAGAATTTAGATCAAATATAGCATTCGGGGCAACTCAGTAACATGGGGGAGGGGGTTGAATAGAACAATGCATGAATTCTTATGCATAGAGGACCTAACTAATGAACTCTGTGCTCGACTCGCCAAATGGATATACCGCACTCGGTCCTGCAGACCTCGGTGCGGTATATCCATTGGCTCTTCCCGCATTGTTCATTATTTGGCCCTGCATGCACGAGCTTACATGCATTACTTGTATATTAGCATACGTTTTGAACGGACGTATGCATTTTATATGTTGGTGTTGCTGGCTTTCCATACTTTGTAATTAATTGGATTAATCACAACTCTTTTGTACATGGAAGATGGGGCCAAGATGTCAGTACTGTATGTCACTTTACTAACGTGAGCTCATTTACACTGTATATACAGCTGTACAAGCGCCAAAAACTATCACCAGGGCTCCGTAACACAAAAGTTTGCAGTCAATCGCTAAATACAAATGACCAATCAAGATCATCGTTGAATGCGTGCTCTGTTTAAAATACTGACCGAGAACAAATCAGTGCGGTTCTTTTATATTTGCAATTCATCGCAAACCTTTGTGTTAAGGAGCCCAGTACTTGTTGCTCCACAACTGCTGAGTCATACAGTATATTCACACGGTGGACTATGTAAAGACGAGATTAACTCTGTTTAAATGCTGATTTAAAAGTATGAAGATAATATCAAACAGTGGACATCTCGACAGTGTGAGTGTTCAGCGTGTTCACATAGCGGATGAAGCGAATGCATGATTAACACTGTAGAAAATGCTCAAATTTTAGCAGTGTGAAGGTGATTTCACATTGTGTTCCACACTGAGAACACACTATGAACACATTGTGGGACACTGCTATTTATAGCAGGACTACAGCGTACCATGAAGCAGTGGAAGGGACTTTCCCTACATGTTATCAGGGCCAGCTTCATCAACACTTTGGTGTCCCCTTAAGGCCTTGATATGGGAGTAAATCAACTCCACAGGCAGTATTTTGGGTGACACGACATTTGCTCCTGCGACATTTGCTATGGTCTTAATATCTCAGAGGGCATAGAGTTAGAGTTAGGATTGTAATGGATTTTTTATTCACAATAATGTAAAGATAAAGATTAGGGTTGATTTAGTTTTGGAGATTAGGTTTTATGTTTAGCTTAACATGTAGATTTTACATCGGAGCAATTGTCGCCAGAGCAAATGTCATTGATCCATAGATTGTAATTCATTTTATTTTAAACGTATCATTTAACAACATCACAAAAAAGAAAGACAAATCCTAAGTTTACAAATGGAAACACAACTGCAATATGCAACGCCAACCCCCTTTAAGGTGATATAAAAATAAGCTGGTTGATGGCAGTTACTCAACAGGATGTAGAACATGACATAAGATAAAAATAAAAATTTGGAAGAATTCACTTGAATCTTGATGTATTGTGCAATGTACCCTTCCAAGCCCCACAGCCCAGGAAACCATGTCATTATTCCTCTAGTCAACATCTCCCTCAAAAGCTGAAGTTGACAAAAAAAAAATGACAGCCAAGAAATCAGATCCTACACCAAGCAAGGCTATAAACAACATTCTAAAGATAGAGCTTACATGTAGATACACTGCCAAGAAACATCAAACGTCTTTCCCTTGGCCTTTCCTTTTTAAATTTCACCAATAAAGTAGTAACTCTTTGCTTCCTCTTCCTTTTGCTGTAACACGACACAGATTTCAATACATGGGGAGCTTTTAAACAGATGGCTAACTAAATGGTCGACACACTTTCAACTTGAGAGGAGAATGAGAAAGAGTATCATTTAATATCACAGATTATACAGACTGACAGTCACAGGAAAAGAAATAAGGTAAAAGGGTGAAACACCAAGAAGGTTTGGGTTTTTAATTTTTTTTAATTTTCCCCAATCATCCCTTTATATTTACTGCCATGGGTACAAAATGTGGGCTCAGTATGAATCGATAGAATCATGATTAAATCCTTGGAGGCAAATTTCAAACTGGAAAAATAACAAACATTTTGTATACTTTTCATACTCCATACATGGAGCTAGAAGCTCCATGCTTCATACAAGGCAAGGACTATGGTTACAAGGCTCAGCAACAAATTACCTTCTGCCCAACTTGTCCAAAACACTCCAATAACATTCCAGGTTTAGCCACATGTACATTCCCAATAACAGTGCTCTAAGCACCTAACGTACGGTATCCCTTTTTAACTATCTGTATTCATCAGTCTACACCTGGGTATAGAGCAGAAAGAAAAGATTCATGAAAGATGAATACAACCCTAGCTTTCTAAAATCCCATAAGACAATATGAACAATGAATCATCATTCAACCTACTTCTTGCACGATCATGCCTTCCATATCCTCACTTCAATTTCATATCAAACAATAAAAATCTGAGCCAAGTTTTGTCTCCTAAACTTAAATATTATTTAGTCTTCCCAAAACTAACCAGCAAAGATAACCAGATTTATCAGGTTATTAAAAAAAATTGTTTTCAAGATTGAGTATTCCTAGGGCAGCCAAGCTTCAAACCGCATAGACAGGAAGTCTACTTCCTAATCTTTTCATATTTTGGTGTTGGAATTCGCCAATTTAAGCTACACATACACCCACTTCCGAACTAAAAGGAAACCAATACCATTCCAGGATCCAATTGCTTGATTGATTGGCCGATGCATACCATATTAATGATCTTATCTTCCTTTTACCTTGGCCAGAGATACATAAATATGTACCAAATAAAACTTGGGGTGTTTCACAAAGATTTTAGAAGTGACCTACATGTAGAAATGAACATGAATTTCAGTTGCCTGCCATATATACCGGTAACACATCATCGTATTGCTCAGATCATGTGCATGGGACGTGCACTAACATGAATCTAATCAATCAGGTTAAGCGTTAGATAATATATGCATGTTGACGTTTAAGCATGACCCAAAGCCTTACTTACAATAACCCCCCCCCCCTCCTCCCCTCTCCCCTTGGATTAAAGCTCAATTGAAGTAGTTGCAGCAAACAATTTCATGAGAAATTCTTTAAGATTCACCATATCACCTCAGATCTACATAAATGTAAATCTAAACTAAAAAGCGAGCTCACTGTAGAGTGCCAAAAGAGAAAAGCCACACATGTCACTTGGAAAAACACCCATCACCGCATTCATACATGTATAAGCTTTGGTCAAAATACTGCAATCTCGTTGCACTAACGGAGTATTTTGAGGTGTAAAAGAATGGAGGTTGTGGAAAGCCCTAACCAATATGCATCTGTAATATTAACATAACACTGCAGTGTTAGCATACATGAATAGGATAAAAGTGAAATGAACTTTAAAACATTCATAAGTCAGGAAGAAAAGGATAGGAGATAATAATACCTGTAACCTCGGAAGTTCCTCGGGGTCTGCCGTCACTCTCGCTATGATCTCACAAAGTACAATACCAAATGAGAAAACATCAATCTAGACATAGAGGGAGTAATAACAATAGAAATTCATGAGCAATAGGGATGAAAAATATCTTCATTCAAACTCCAGCAATAGAACTAGTACAGTCATACCTGTATCAACGTACTACCAGCCTCTACAGACCTTCGATTGCTTTCCCTTGAATAATTTTCCCTTTGAAACATGTATTAAATAAACCTTTCCATGAAGGCCAGCTGATCATATAGATCAGTTTTCTTGTCTCACTTTGGTTTTGGAATACCGGTTTCACTTGATATTTAACATGAATCATGGAAACATGGTAATGAATTCCTTGGAATGTTTGACATAATTTGTTGCTATGTCAGACAGACCTCTCATCTTTTCATATGCAGATTCTAGTCAGGTTTGCTCACTGAGCCTGAGAGAAGTCAAAACATATTGTTCCGTGTGAGTGTTGTACAACATTAAGCCTGAAATCAGGCAAAAGCCTGAAGATCAATCTGAAGTATTGCAAATAGTCTGGGGTATACAAAACGGACTTGAGTGAACACAATTCTTTATACAATATCTAGCCTAGAAATGTTCCTGTTTCCTTGCAAAGCTTGACATAGTCTGTTGCCATGTCAGATAAATCTCTCACCTTCTCATCATATGGTTTGTAGTGCAAGCACTCGGGAGCCATCCAGAATGGAGTTCCAACTGGAGACTTCAAACTTGACAATTCCCTATGTGAACAAGTAAGAAACATAAACATTCCAAATTGTAAAAGAGGTTTTAAGAGCAGGCAGATATAATTTTCTTTTGACAATGGCTTTGAAAACAAAATAGTACTCTCTTGAATCATGATTAAATTCAATTAATTGAATGAATGATGAATGCTACGTCTTGCTTAGTATGAACATCTACAAAGTGATTAAAGGGTATCAATTGGGTCAAGCTTTTCATTCAAAGTCTCAGATACATTTCAATGTCACATGACACATAAAATAAACATGTAAAAGGTTGAGGCTATTTACATGTACTGCGGTTTCTTCTGTAACTAGTAATGATCACAATCAATTATCACTTGAGCTATCAATATTTATGGCCGATCTTTCAAAGACCTCAAATAAATGACCTCTAATTATTGTCCTGAAATACAATGACCCAAATGAGGAAGTGGTATTGTGCTGCTTCATTATCAGTCATTGAATTTATAATGGTGGTTTATAACCTTACTAATAATTTATGACTGGTGGTAGGCTTCTGCATATTAAAAGAAATAACATTGCAGAAATAGAGAAAAATTCCAGAATTCATCTTTCATTTAAAATTCAAATGATTATCTTTATGACCATTTAAGGTGATCTACTTCCAATTTCCATGTTGCAGACAGCAGAGATGCCAACTTTTGGAAATCAGAATTAGGGAGGATTTGCAACCGACACCAAATTATGTGCGCGTAGCGCACATCTCGAGCGCGGAGCGCTCGCCCCTTGCGGCCGGGGTCGAGGGCCCGCCTTAGGGCCCTGGAAGCTCTGGGTTTCTAGATGCTCTCTGGTGCAATTTGACCCTTATTTTGGAGCATTTCACATGTTTTAAAAAAAACATTGTTCCCACTTTTTTGACATAAAAATAAAAATATCAAATATGCATTTTTACATGTAAAAAAAATGAGGGGACAATAGAAGAAAAGTACCTGTTCAACTATAATAATGAGGAATTATCCTCTTTATTATTATTAAAGCGCGGGTAACGTCTTCCTCCTCGCTGGTCCCTTGCTTGGTGAAATAAGTCAACAGGGTACTAGTGGAGCTCGAAGATCTCGTCTTCGCAATGTCCGTATGCCGTTTGCTCCCTACGTTCTTCCGAATATCATCACGACCTCCGTGCTCAACTTTAATGTCCACGCTGCAAATTGTGCAAAATGCATGGTAGATTCCTCTTTCCGACTTCCGAATACACGGGTACTGGAGACTGTATTCAGTCTTATACTTCTGAGACCATTTCTTTGTCTTTTTTTGTTGATTTTCCGCCATTTCGTGTCAATATCAACCCATCAATACGCCGAAATCACACACCGATATTCCATCGCACCACTCGACAAATCCAGCGGCCGCGAGCGCACACGCCTTGCGAAGCTAGCCGGGCCTACCGGCCTGGTGCACAGTGGATTCCCGTTGGGCATATCACATGCACCAGCTTTTCGCTGCTCCTTATTTGTCTGCCTTTCACACAGAATTTAGTAGCAGCGAAACGTAATGGAGTTACTACATGCTAAAGTTAGCAGACGATACATGTACTTCCAATCCAATTTGATCAATGCAAAAAAAATCGTAATTTCGGGAGGTTAAGGATGGTAATCGTAAGGGCGGGAGTTGGGATGAATTTTCGGGAGCCTCCCGATGAAATCGGGAGGGTTGGCATCTCTGAGACAGGGCAGCAATCTATGTTAGGGATGGGGGGCAAAAGCGAAAAAATGTCAAAGATTTTGGGGGCACTCTGCGCGACAAATTATGATGCAATAATCTGTATGCAGAACTGTCCATAAAATTATGTCCTTTTAAATATACTGTACCGAAGATTTCATCATATGTATTGCAATTATACACGTACAGACTGTACGTGTATAATTGCAATACATATGATGAAATCTTCAGGTTGTCAAATTTTCTTGGGGGTGGGACAAATTTATATTTTTTCTCTCCTCTTGTTGGATCGATGCTTGTTGTATGCAGGGGAACCATGGAAATACAACCCCCGCCCCCTGTTTTCATGGGGGCAGAGGAAATCCCCTTCCTGCTTAAACATTGCTTTTCTAAGTCTACATGTACATGTACTAGTATTTCATCATTTGGATTTTACCATGATTTTCTATATTTTTTTTTATGTATGCGAACTGGAAATGAATAAACTTGAAATCTAAATTCTAGGCATTTTAACCATAATTTTCTTCTTTTTTTTTGTACATGTATATGAATGGAAATTAAATCTGACAATTAAAATCTCACTTCCCCACTAGCCATCAAAGTTGACTCAATAGCAGCTTACAGGATTTACATCACATGACAAATTAGGGAATTGCTGGCATATGATGTCACCAAAAAAAAATACTATCTCTGTTATCCTTTTAACAGATTTTCAATATGTGTTTCTTCTGGTTAACTTCCCCATCAATAACCATCTACAGGAGTCATTTGGTTACAGTCGATAATTACGTTATCTGAATACATGTATATAAAATTTGTTTAAATGAAGTCAAATCTTCCATTCACCTAATCATATCAGCTGATAGGGGATTGAGGATGACAAACTCATAAAACCAATAAAAAAAATAGGCCAATGTGATTAACACGGTTTTAGGGTCAATGATACATGTATGAGTATTATTGTGGAATTGTGGCTTTGCTTGCTTGGATTGTTTTATCATTGTTAAGAGGATTTGAATTGAGAGCTGGGTTTTCTAATGTTTGTTATACATGTATTTGGGTTGACCAGAATGAATGGAAGTAGACCTGACTCGAAAGAAACAATACATTTCTGTTATGATATCAAAGAACATAGAAGAGTTATTCACACATGCCTGATAAAAAAATACCCCTAAATGAAAACAAATTTGACCCATAACAATATCTGATGATTTATTTTGTGCATTCACACCCATCCAAACCGGATAAAGTTCTTATAGTTAGCACTTCTTGCTATGCAGTAAAATATGCACATTTTCTAGCCTCGTACAAAAAATCTCTTAATTTGCATACAGTACATGCTGTAAATATTACCATGAGCTTGGAGAGATCCCTGAGAAAATTCTCCATATTTTGTAAAGTTCCTACTAATTCACCTTTTTTGGAGATATTACAAGTATTTTACTTTCACATTGGCGAAATACCAAACACTTTTCAAGAATGCCAATTTGTACATTGTAAGTGATTGACCACAAATTTAAAAAAAGGTTAAAATTTCCCTCATTACATTGGCTTAAAAAGGACTGAGGAATTCCTCTTTAAACATTGTACTGTAACCATAACAACCTTCATATTGAGTGGATTTTCGCGAAATATCAAGAATGGACTTTCCTTCTAAAGGGACAGGACAGTGACCATGTTGAATAGCGCCATCTCCAGGTGGAATTAGGAAAGTAGATAACATGATATCTACCAGTAATGGATCATTCTCTCCAGTACATTCCTTAAAATGTTCTCTATCAGATGCATTTTCAATTGTTTGCCTTCAATACCTTGACACCCCTTTTCCCAATCTCAACTCATAATGGCACCGTTCATTGTCTCTTTAACATTTGTGTTACCTTGGAAACCTGCAAGAGAGTCCTAGATCACAGATGATGGCCTTGATATCCAAACCAATTCTTTTGATGAGAATGTTCTGCGGAGATTGAGGCACAAAAATGAGAGAAAAATGATACATTATTTTTTTTTTTAAACAGCCCACAAAACTATTAATGGACTTTTCAGGTATAAAGTTATCAAATAATGCTATGCCAGAATATTCCAAACTGTATTATTTTTTTTAATTTACTAACAATAAAAATACAATGATTTCCTGTCATATATGTATACATACAATGATTGAAAATGCCACAAAATCATGAAGAATTTCCTAACGTGATGTAAAATTTTGTAATCAATGGCTCATAGAGTATTTTCATATTTGACATCATATTGTGGATTATAAAAACCCTAAAAACATATTACAGCAAAATCTACAGAAAACTTAATGAAGGTATCAGAGTTAAAATAAACAGACAGTATTAAGATACATTTATCAAAAGTATTATTTGGCAAAGTGAAAGGATTTTTTTAAATAGCTTTTAAGTCTGTTTGATTAGTCAGAAACCAGAAGCGAGTTAAAAACTGTTTGAAAATCGAGTAAAAAAAATAAATATATATAGCTGGATTTACAGAAAAATACTAAGTGTATCACTTCTGCTTTTGCTTATACCGTATATGCATCACATCATTTATTTATTTTTATTGATTAATAATCAATCATAAGAACAGAAAAGACATACTAATGAAGGTTGGGACTTGGGAGATAGTGAAACTAGATGTTCGTGGTATGATAAAAACAAGAACATGTTAATACATTTCTACATTTGTTTATCATTATCTCACAAGCATGTTTAAAAACTAGGCCTACTGTGGTTTAACCCACTCATATCTGTACAAACCCAACTGAGAGT
This sequence comes from Lytechinus pictus, assembly GCF_037042905.1. Taxonomy (NCBI): domain Eukaryota; kingdom Metazoa; phylum Echinodermata; class Echinoidea; order Temnopleuroida; family Toxopneustidae; genus Lytechinus; species Lytechinus pictus. The sequence continues at coordinate 28,988,147 of NC_087255.1, read as the reverse complement.
GAAATAAGGAAAAGTGGAATCACTGACCCTTCAACAGTGAAAATAAAACTTCTGTCTTGATAGATATACTGGCATATATTCACTGGACTGTTAAAACCTCACAACTAAAAAATTGAACATTTTGAGGGCAGCTTAAAAAATGCAATATTTGAGAATGGCAACAACCTCATATGTAACTAGCCACCCCTAAACAACAATTTATAAGTCGCAAGGGAAGGTTCTAATAGTAATTTGTACTTAAAAATTAAAAATGAGAAAATTAGCTCATCTGAAAGAGATATTCTACTACTTCATCCTGTCAAAATTTGAAGTTTATATAGAAGACAGGATGCAAGAGTATCCAAACCAATTCTTTTGATGAGAATGTTCTGCGGAGATTGAGGCACAAAAATGAGAGAAAAATGATACATTATTTTTTTTTTTAAACAGCCCACAAAACTATTAATGGACTTTTCAGGTATAAAGTTATCAAATAATGCTATGCCAGAATATTCCAAACTGTATTATTTTTTTTAATTTACTAACAATAAAAATACAATGATTTCCTGTCATATATGTATACATACAATGATTGAAAATGCCACAAAATCATGAAGAATTTCCTAACGTGATGTAAAATTTTGTAATCAATGGCTCATAGAGTATTTTCATATTTGACATCATATTGTGGATTATAAAAACCCTAAAAACATATTACAGCAAAATCTACAGAAAACTTAATGAAGGTATCAGAGTTAAAATAAACAGACAGTATTAAGATACATTTATCAAAAGTATTATTTGGCAAAGTGAAAGGATTTTTTTAAATAGCTTTTAAGTCTGTTTGATTAGTCAGAAACCAGAAGCGAGTTAAAAACTGTTTGAAAATCGAGTAAAAAAAATAAATATATATAGCTGGATTTACAGAAAAATACTAAGTGTATCACTTCTGCTTTTGCTTATACCGTATATGCATCACATCATTTATTTATTTTTATTGATTAATAATCAATCATAAGAACAGAAAAGACATACTAATGAAGGTTGGGACTTGGGAGATAGTGAAACTAGATGTTCGTGGTATGATAAAAACAAGAACATGTTAATACATTTCTACATTTGTTTATCATTATCTCACAAGCATGTTTAAAAACTAGGCCTACTGTGGTTTAACCCACTCATATCTGTACAAACCCAACTGAGAGTGAAATAAGGAAAAGTGGAATCACTGACCCTTCAACAGTGAAAATAAAACTTCTGTCTTGATAGATATACTGGCATATATTCACTGGACTGTTAAAACCTCACAACTAAAAAATTGAACATTTTGAGGGCAGCTTAAAAAATGCAATATTTGAGAATGGCAACAACCTCATATGTAACTAGCCACCCCTAAACAACAATTTATAAGTCGCAAGGGAAGGTTCTAATAGTAATTTGTACTTAAAAATTAAAAATGAGAAAATTAGCTCATCTGAAAGAGATATTCTACTACTTCATCCTGTCAAAATTTGAAGTTTATATAGAAGACAGGATGCAAGAGTTTCTTTGACACCATATTTTCTGGACTGTACAGAAGTTTCACCTAGATTGTACACTGTGCACATCTCATGCTTGAGTGAACCCGAACTTCAAATATCTTTTTTCTCCTTATTCTTTAGAGCTCTCACATAACCTTTTTTACATTCAATCAAGTACTTGAGTGAATTATTGTTGATCAATTTTGAAAAGTTATATATCATCTTAAAGGTTAAGATGTACTCTTTCAAGCTCAATAAAAATCAAATTTGGGGCTTTAGTGTTGGTTTTGGGGTGTCAGGTCACAAATTGTCTGAAAACAGTCTCCTAATTCCTATACAACAAATTTTCTTGGCTACAGAAGGTTGCTACAGCTGATGTTATAACTCTGAAATCATGCTTGTTCCAAGCTGTTCTCAAAATATTAACTTTGGGAGATACGAGGTTTTAACTGCCCAGCGATGATAAGCAATTTACAGGAGAAGGAATATAGTTTCACTATTCATTAATAGTGACATCACATTAATTTCAATTTCACATCTCAGCTAAGAAAGACTATAGTTGCATATCCTTGTATATTACATGGTCTGTTCAAATATCCCTACCTCAGTAGATTACGGGGCCCTAATAACAGTTAATATTAGTATTAGTATTAAAGCAACTTTGACATCCACAGAATCCTTGATATTGATAGGTTATTGGGCATTGCTACCATGATGTGGATGTTAAATATATCATTCATGTAGGGATTGCTCACTTTTCATCAGGAGTCCTGAGAAGGGGTGCCCCCAGTGCCCCCATGCCAAAGCGGGTCATTGAAAAGGGGGGATGGGTGGCCTACTGATAATACTGTACAGGAAGGATTTAAACCAGGAAACTGAACCCCTTGTCTTCTGAGGATTATATTTCAACCTAAATATCCAAGACCATGATTCAAGGTAACAGAGATACTCAGTTTCATTATCCAAGAAATTAAATAGTATGTCCAAGAACTATGTGTAGTACGCCCAGAAAGTGAACAGTACTGAACACTCAAGCATTCCATACATGTACATGTATATAGCCAATACGTTCAATCTCATTCCTTAAAGGGGAAGTTCACCCCAATATATCTATTTTTTCAAATAAAAGTAGAAAAGTGAAAGGGTTTTAAAGATTTTCCAAATAAATTTAATGTTCCTATTTTCAAAATAGGATTCATTTTTCCTATCTTTTAATATACCCAGTGTCAAATGTCGACGAATCTACATCATGTACATAAACAAAAATTCTCTTCTGTACTTTGGAAACATCTGTGTGTAAAGACATTTATTCAAAAATTGTAACTCTGCTGGTAGATGAAAAGAGGTGTATGAACCTAAGCCAAGCTACTCATAAGTGAAGGATGCACTTCAGTCGATTCTATCCCGCCAGCCTGGCAAAATCATTGCCAAAAATACCATTTTGTTTTCCCAATGTTGATGTAGTCCAACGATCAGGGGGGCATTTCATGAAACAGAAAGTCAGAGATTTTTCAATGGCCATTTTTACAAGCTTTCATGTCATAAATATACTTAGTAGTGAGCTAAAAGGAAAAATGCCTGTGCTAAACAAAATATTTTAAACGTCTTGTCTAATTTTGATTTACAAGCTAAAAAAATTCACATATTTACACGAGTGATGGACTTTTCAAATTTCAATTCAATTCAATTCATTCAATCATGGTTTATTTTGTATAAAAACAATACATGTTACAAAGCCAGAAGGCTGAAATTAACATGTTTACAATAAAACGTTCACAAAGCATGGATAAAAGCAAACAATTACAATTTACAATGTACATAGATAATAAATAAATTTTAAAGAGCAAGTGTACATAAAAAATCATTAAAAATAATAAAATAGAACGAAAAAAAAAGAAATACAATATTAAAAAGTGATGAATATTAGACAATTATAAATTCAAATATCAATTGGATTGAAATGGAGACTAAAACAATGGCAAAAATTTGAGTTGATTTCAAGGGTATGAAAGTAAAAATTTATTTCGAATTTAGTAAATCAATGAAATATGGTATTGCACTTTTTCTAAAGCGAGCTGTTTTGCATTTTAACTGAGCAAAGTTTGGAACACTCCTTAATGAGATTGAGACATTTTTCCTTTTTGGTAGCCAGTTATTACAGTAAGGGTTTTTTAAAAGAGATTTAGCAAACTCCAAACACAGTCTTTTTCGTCTTCTTTCAAGACATTCTAATCCACATTTTGTTAATGCATTTTCATAATCTATAAAATCTGAGCCAAGAATTATTTTGCAAACTCTTTTTTGTATTTTTTCTAAGTCCTTAACCTGTTTAGCAGTTAGTGCTCCATTGAAAACCGGTACACAATACTCCAAAATTGGACGAATATATCCAATGTAAATTTGAACAAGGTCTGACATAGGGAGTTTATATTGTTTGACAAGTCTGAACATATACAATTTTCTGTTACACCTTTTTATAATATCTGAAATTTGTTTATCCCATTTTAAGTTTGACTGAATATAAACACCAAGTATTTTAACAGTTTCTGAATATTGCAGAGAAATGTCACCAATATGCAATAGATTAGGTAATGGTGGATTTCAAATCACAGCATTCGTTTTCAACCCCTTTTTTAATTGGGGGGAGGGGCAGTCTTGAGGTTGGGGAGAAGCCTAAAAGCCCATAATTGTTACATGTATATCACTGCACATACATGTACATTACAGCTTTTCCTGAATAACTGCATGAGCACAAACATTATCCTTTCATTTTCATGGACTTAATAATCAATCAATTAATTTCTGAAAACATATTGCACACATGACAATGGCAGAATCCATGTCATTATTACATGCAATCAAGCAGAGCAGAATGAGATGCAACCAGTTCCCAAATATAATACATTCCAAAAATAACTGGAGAAAATGTTTTTCACACAGATGATTTTGCCTGTCGAAAACAGGAAGAGGAGTTGTTAAAACTTTTCTTTTTTTTACACCTCACTTGAAAAATATTCACATCAGTATGTAATTTGTATTGGAAATGACAATAACCTTTTCTTTTGAATAACATATTTCTGAACCTAACAAAAAATACTTGTAGTTTTATACGAATTCGTTCACATGCTAATAATATGGCAGAGTAGGAAAATTAATCTTCAAAACACTATATGGAGTTTGGAAACTACATGATTTACCATTATTTACCATTATTTAAATAATGATCTGAAAGATAGTCATTGAAATTAAGACTGATTACAACCCTGGAAAAATCTGAAGGTGTCAGAATTCAGGAATACATAAACTTTAAATTAACAGACATAAGATTTGTCTGCTGATTCAGATAAACAATATTTTTGCATCAATTCAGACATAATAAATGTATGTGAGACTGAGACTACATGTATTTTATAACAAAGTTATAAACTTCAAACCACTCTTAAATTTAGAATTTAATAAGATTTATTGTTACTGTTTTGCAGCAAACTTTGGCAAGAAAACAATAAGGATTTCCCCCCGTATGGTCCTCCATTGGGACATTGTATTCTTGGGAATCCCCAATCAGCAGCTCTTTTCAGTTTTAACAGAATTGCCTTGTAGCTCTGATAATTGTCATATTCTGCTTCAAAACTGGATTTTTTTTTTATGAAATAGAAGGGCTTTAGATTTGAGACAAAACTTCTATGAGGCATTAATTGGTAAAAAACATTATAAATATTGAAAATATTGTAATAGTAAGCTTGATCTCCTTTGGTTGCCCAGATGCCCAATACATATACACTTTTTCTATAAATCGTTTTATTCTCAGTGTAAAATATTATGTATTCTTGAGACGTTATAAGGGAGATCAGTTATCTTTCAATTCTTTTAAGAATGGAAGCGCTGTGGTGTAGCGGTTCTGACTCTCGCCTTGTAATCAGAGGGTCGTGTGTTCGAATCCCACCATGGCCTAGCATCCTTTGGCAAGGCGTCAATCCACACTTTGCCACTCTCACCTAGGTGCTAATTGGGTACCGGTAGGAAACAACCGTCATTGTGGTTGGGTTAGCAAGTGTGCACCTAACAGGCTGCTTAAAATGCTATGAATCCAGTGACCGGGTAATAATGATTGTGAAGCGCTTTGAGCAGTCGTAGATTGATAAAGCGCTATATAAATGCCAATTATTATCATTATTGTGTATTTGAGCAGGTTCTTGATTAAAAACATCATTCATAAGTTTGTTTTATCATAAATAATAGTACACACATACACCTGCTATGGACTTGTTTCATCCGTCATAATTCTGTAAAATGAATGCCTTTGTGTTTCATTTTGAATAAAGTCTTTCTAAGAAACAAAGAAAACTTGCTCTGTCCAACTTACTGAAGATGTTAGATCCCTGTGCATAATGGCTTTCTTGTGTAGGTGGGCCATAGCTCCTGCAATGTCCGACGCTAAACCTATCCTAGCGATCCATGAGAGATAGACTTGGCTGTCACAGAGCAGACCTGTTAACGTTCCTCCATTGACATACTGAAATTATACAAGTTTGATAAAAAGGATACATCAACATACAGGCACAATAAAAAAAATGAGATACTGAAAACATTTATACTAGCCAAAAAAAAGTAAATCATTACTACATGTAACTACTTTTTTACCTGCATACGCAAATAGCATAAATAATATGTACTGCATGGACAGAGCTGTTTGAAAATCTTACAAGCAAAAAAGAAAAAAGGTTATCACTAAGAAGAAGTGACCGGAAGACTTACAGGACTACCTTCTCTTCCGTATATTGCTGATGCTGATGCTGATGCAGACACCAGTTTTATTCCTCATGATTATTTTTTTTAATTAAGTGTTTTTTTTTTAGGCAGGGGTGTACATCAAACATTTTTATTGAACAAACCTCCCCCTTCCCCCATCCTTTCACTTGGTCTCTCTCTACTCTTTCTCTTTCCACACTCCCATTTTCCGAACCTCAACTTGATCTATCAACAGACTGGCCTCAAACTTTCTTCTGAAAACACCCATCATGTCATGAACACATTGACATTCAAACAAGGAAGGCTCCTGTTGGATGTCAACATCAATTAAATGTCATATGGTTCATATTCCTACAGTTCTTGAATAATATACACCCAAGGAGGTAAAAAAAAAAGAGTAAAAGGAACTCTTTGATCAAAGAGTAATGAAGAATATCATAGTCCCACCAGTCTTACTCCCACGATAGCTCAGTCGGTAGAGCGGGGGTTTCGGATTCCGGTGACCCGGGTTCGATTCCCAGTTGGTGTGCTAGTGCCCTTTGATAAGACATTTATCCTCATTACCAGGTCTCTCGGAGAGGACCTTAAGCCGTCAGTCCTCTGGTAGCTTGCTTACAAGCATTCCTGCTTTCTTAATAGCAATCAGGTAAAAAAATCAACACCATTCACCATTGACCATTACTTCCCTGCTCAGACGATACCTATAATATGATGACTGCTATTTCGGTAGATAATAATGGATCAAGCTTTGTCTTATCATTGATACCTGACTTGCCCAGCTTGAAGCAAGGACTAAAAATTCAAATTAAAATCTAGCTCAATATTTTGGCTGAAAGAAATATAATTTGGGCGAACCAAAATCTACCAAACACAAAAAGTCTTTCTAGTATAGATCAGCACCCTTAACAACTTAGCAACTACTAACCTTGAGATATGGACCTACCAAAAGCTTTGAACCTGCCAAAAGCTTTGAACCCTTTTCCATCCAAGTTAGGTCAGCCCTGTAAGACTTGAGACACCTCTCTTTTAACTGTAATATTTAAGCTGCTTCTTTCAGATCCCACTCATACCATGTCGATAATTTTCTTCATCAAATTAGGAATTGTAAAATATTTGGTTGATCAATTGAAATGAATAAACTTGACTTTGAAAAATGATAATATCTGAAACAGCATATAACATACTTCTGTAAACTGGTTTCATAATATGCTTGAAATTATTTAAATTATAAACTGCCAACAAAGAAAATATGTTTTGCCAACACAAAGCTTGCTGGAGGGATGCCTGACATTGTCACAAGATAATTCAGGAACGGATGGAAATAGTAACCAAGCCAGACTAAAGTGAAAGGGATGCTCTGGGGAGAAGGTGATTGATCATTTGACACATATGCATCTTAACAATTTAAAGATCTCTGAACATATTTATTTTTGGAAGACTGCTTGATTGCAAAGTGTGATGAATTATTGATGGATAGATTTATAGTGTGAATTAAAAGGGACATAGTGAGATGTTCTTGAGTTTGTGTTCCATAAAATGAAGATATGAAATAGATCTTACGAACAAAACAACTCTTAGGCATAATACAATTACAAATTTATGAAAGCAAAATATTTCAGGCTATAATAAGGCATTTGATAAGTTAATTGTGACTGTTTAGTTTTGATTTTTTTCAGAGTAAGAAATATTAAGGAGCAAGTGTAAATTTTATATTGCGTCCTCAAAAAGTTCATTGTATTCCCATTTCTTTTGTTTGAAATGAACTTATGAAATGATAATAACAACTTGAAATTTAATTGTTATATCTTGGCAGTCTATCACTTTTATATTCTTCTCTTTCTTCCCTCTCTTCCTTAATCTTACATTTTTATTTTGTTTTCTTGGATGCAAAACCAGTTTAAAGGTGCTTCAACCAATCAAGCTTTTAGCTTATGTTGCAACACCTTTGTATGTTCATTATTTACTTGTGTTTTATATATATTCATATAGCTGTGTATTCTTTTACATTGTACATTGTGAACATGCATGAATAAATAAATAAATAAATGAATAAATGAATGAATGAAGGAAGGAAGGAATAAATAAATAAATTAAAAGCAATTATATATGTCATTGTTATATCAGCACTGGACAAATCAATTTCAACAGTTAGGTTTGAAATGTCATAGACAATATCAATTGTAACAGAGGATGATTTCACTTCAAGGCCTAGATTAGCAAGACTTCAAAAATATCATTCATTATTCAATTATACCTTTTAAAAGTTTGAAAAGGCAATGGATGAGTTAATGGTTCTTAAAACATTTGTTTCTATTGCACAGAAAAGGACAGGAGACAATTGAAATGTGTTAGAAAATAAATATCAGTTTTTGGTAGAATAGGGGGGTGTTCACTTCCTTCAATTATTCCTGACTTTAAGCTACAACCAGTTTAGCTAATATACCAGTGAGCTATGATTGACACTATAAGGATTTAAAATAAATCTAGAGTAGCTTTAAATAGAAACAAGCTGAAAATTACAATTGTATTTTGACTTTGCCTATTTAAATTCAAAGCCAACAGATCTGAATTCAAATCATTTTAAAAATTATTTCTTTTAGGTTTCAAAAGAAAACCAGTTATTGGCATATTCACAGCCATTCTGAATTCATTTCAATTCCTTGAAAATTAGAGTGTATTGCTGGGATGAAAATTGAGAAAAGAAACTGCTTTTAGAAATGATATCACTCCCAGTTATTGAATTACTCCAAGGGATTTACCTAGTTGTAGTTCTGTTTAGATGTGTTCCACTGGCCTTGTTTACAAGATGACATTCAATATTTCAAAATCATTTCCTGGAAAAAAAATTCATTTCCTGAAAGGCGCCAACTGTCCTGTACCTATACTTAAGGAAATGAAAGGCATCAATTCAAATCAGACATTCTGTTTCTTGTCCATTTAAATTTTATTTCCTTTTAAATTTAATTGCCTTTTATGGTCATGATATTCAGATTTGTCTATGATACAAGCAAATTAGGTGAAGAAGCACCTTATTAGACTATATAGGCCCTTTCATTAATTCTTGGGCAAGGACTGTAGGCAAAATATTTCTCTAAAAGCTTGAAGGGTGAGGACCAAAATAATCTGCAATATTTGAATGCTGCTATGACGTATAGGTGCACCTCATCTTGGAAACAATAAACGGTATCCTCAAACAGTGCAAACTCTGCAGTCAAGGGTCACCCATTTCCCTGCGCGCTAGCACTGCAGTCTGCACTGTGCGCAACTGATCATATCTATCATAACATTTTGCACACTTCATCTCTAGCGGTGACCATGATGATATAATAATGAACACAATTGTTGATGACGGTTTCCACTATTCTGATGCGGACAATTTGAGGGCAAATTAATGTAAGGGATCCATGACCCCTTTCTCATCTATACACACTTTCTTAAGCAGAAATCAATTTAGCGGAAAATGTACATAACAGGGACACTCGAAATGGTCTTGAAAGCGATTTTACGTGGTCTCCAAAACCATTTTGGAAAATCCACCACGTGATGTGGATTTCATTAAGACCGCTTTGACTCTTTTAAACTAGTTTAGATGAGGACATGACCGGTCTTCAGAAGACGAACTTCAAACGGAAGTATGATAGGGTGTGCATGTTGGCCATGCGCTACTAAGTGTGTAGAATACTAATGATTGAGCTTCTGCTGCGGTTTCAAAATTTCATGTAAAACATGTAACCCCAATGAGAGTGCTCCCATAGCAACAAGACTACTTTTATCATGAAGTGGTTCTGGAAACCAGTTCAGGAAATGGTAATGAGAACACAACTGAATCGATCTTACAGAAACCAATTCAAGAAAGTAGATGGGAACAGGGCCTAAGCTACCCTGACCTGGATACGCAAGATATGGTATCAGGAAACACTGTCATTTATGATTCATCAGCTTGTTTATCAACTCAAATATTTCCTTTCTACAACAACTCTTAATTTCACAAATTTGTTTCTATAAATATTCGAGGACAGGAAAGCCTACTCCAATACATGTATCAGGTTGATTTTAACAGAACAACAAAGATTAGAGGGGTAATAAATATCAGTTTAAGGACTATACTTCCTACACTTCTGTTTATTTTTCAATTAAATTTTACATTATTTGAATGAAATATTTACAAATGCCCTTTAGCAGTTTACAGGAGCCAGTTTGAAATGTGGGACATTTTGCTTGTTGCCCTGAAATATTTTTTTTGATCAAATTAGAGGGACAGACAACAAAATTACAATTAATTTTTTGAAAAATATGGTAAAATCGATGTTGATTAGGAGCATACAGATAAAGTTCTGGTAGGAAATAATCTCTAATGTTCTATAATGGGCTCATTTATTCACACTAGGGCGACTGCTGAATTTTGGGGCTATTTCCTTCATTCGAAGGACTACATTTTTACAGCAACTGTACAGCAAATGCAAATATCATCATTCTTCCGATGTAGAATTGATTTCCTAAATGTCCTTGAATTTTGTTTGTGGCAGATCACGGAGCAACTCTAGAAATGATGTCACCCCATAACAATTCATTTGGGAAATATTAAGGCCAATGTGGGTTGTGATGTAAGATCGCCCATCATCCTAATGTATTTCCCACGCTAAATGACATGTTACTGATCACCTTTGAAATTAATGAAACATTAGGCCTCCTGATCACCACTGGGGATAGTGCTATCAATCACAAGACATGAAAATATCTCATGGCCCTCGCCTTTATATGCCATTCTCCACCCAGGCAATAGATTTGAATATATTTTAGAATATAGTCTTTGTCTTTGGCTTTCTAATATTACATTACAGTACTAAATTTGTAAAATAAGAGCTCAAAGGTTATTTTTAAAGAAAACTAATAACAGTACCTAGAGAGGGCCCTAGATGCCAAATTTGAATTTAAACGGCTGTTAACAATGCCAAATTTCAAAACATTCAACTATGACCACTACACTTTTGTAATATTGGAATGAATAGGTGGTTTCAGGCCACCTCGAAGTTTGTCAGTTCCAGGTACTTTCTGATTGGGAAATTTAACCGATCAGAGAATACCAGGTAATTTTGGCATTGTGAAAGCAAATTACACGTAATCTCCTCGAAAGAAAATACCCGGTAAATAGTAGGTATACTTGTCAAAATTACGAGAACTTTCGCTGGGATTTTTCCAAGGTCGCAGGTAGTTTGGCGGTGTGAAGGTAAATTACAGGAACTTTTAGCCCAGTGTGTAGTTTGGCACGGGTGCCTTGGGTGGCTGCTGAGCTAGTGATTTTGCATATATATGCACCTTGCTTGCTTATCACACCATACTGCGCATGCTCATAACTTCAGGAACTTATCCCGAAGGGCATGTTTCGGGGCGGTATTTTTTAGCCTGAAAATGTTCTTGTAATTTGAAAGGGATTCTAGTGATCATGGCAGTTTGAAACCACCTATAGATGCTACTCAATTATTATTTACTTTGCTGACCCTTGACCAGAGTTCTAGTCAGGTTATCATGTACAGATCTCAATACCCACCCATCCTAATCTTAAACTTTGACACACAGGGCCAAAGATATATCATTTGATTAAAGACTGCATTATGCCTATTGCCTTATCTACAGAGCTACTGTGACTCATAGTCTATTAAATATCAACATAAAACGCATTGTCATATAGACAGATAAGAGATGGACCGATTGAAGTATTCAAGGATGACCCACTAGCCACTAGATTCTACAAGCCAAGCAATATTTACAATGCAATACTGGCTTGTTTGCAAATTTATTGGACTTTGATTGAATTCTGGGAGGCTTCGGAATTCTAAATCCTGTCTTTCTGGCCGTTTACTTTGTCTGCAGTATTTATTATTGTATCTTCCCCTCCTACATGTAAATGTACTTCATATGGCAAGGGAACTGTTCACTGTTCATACAATACCGACTTTTAGATTTCACAACCTACCACATGAAAAGAATTTTGGATCTCCTTCCCCAAATCAGAAGATTATGCATCATAAATCAAAATTCGGGGTAAAGCTACCACAATCTACAGATACACTATACAGGATAAAAATATGACAACGTTTTTATCTTTAAAATATGACAAATATGACAAAAATATGACAAACTTTTGAATTTACAAATATGACAAATTTTCTATTAAATTCTATAATACTGTTATTTTATTTTGGTAATTTGAATGAGTTGTATGTAGCTGTAAATGAAAAATATTAATGAATTTGAGAAATATAACTCTGCAGTACATGAAATGTATGTACAACTGGAAACGGGCTTTAAGCCTATTTCAGTACATGGAACTATGTGAGTGGGAGCCCTTCAGCTTCTAGCTTCAAAAGAAACCAATACTTCCAAACCTAGCATCACTGGCATCCTAAAAATTCATTTTTGGAATTCTAAAGCAATGATGTCTCTGGTATTTAGCAGAGTTCTATAAACAGGTTGAATTTTATTGATGTGCAAAGCAGATCAAAACTACATCTTGTGCAAAAATATAAAAATAGACACAGGAACAAGTTTGGACTTCTGCCTCCAAAACTCCATGAACAAGAGGACATAGAATAGAGAGTTAAAAATATGAATAAAATCATTTTTAAGTAAAGCAATAAACACCAATACATAAAAAATGAATACAAAAATTCAATAGATAGAAATATGATAGTATGAATATAAATATCATACAAAATCAGTGTAGGCTTATATATTATGCACAGTTCTGAATTAAAAATGCAAATCACAGACATGTAGGCAAATATGTAATCAGAGAGGAAGGGTCATAGGAAAGGAGTAATTTTCATATGTACAAAAGAATAAAATTTCTTTTTATTAAGCTTTGAAATATAGTAAGAAGCCCTGAAAGATAGACATTAGACAGCCTTTAGATAGTCTGCAAGAACAGACTCACATTTGACACTTTAACCAATTATACCATGTCTAGAGTGAAAACTAGACACCATTGCGAAAGCCAAGGGTCTGCGCCTGCAGACTAAGCTATGGATTTGAACTTTGCATTTCAAAATTATGACTTGATATATCATTCTTCCTCTTACTGTAAAGTTTGACCAGATCATTTTTCTAGGTATGCAGGGCAGGGATGGTGCTACAGGGGGTCACCCCCCCCCCCCCCCATCTGCACTTAACAAGAAATGAGAAAAGGGGAGGGGAGGGGAAAGAGGGGAAGGGAGAGAGAAGTATTAAAAAGATAAGTCTGGGTCAAGGAACTCTATATTATCCTGTTCTTCAATTGAATGATATCACATTTGAAGTCATCTTCTCCCCCCCCCCTTGATGCCACCCCTGTAGTCATGGATATCTTCACATGTACTGACCTCACAGATGTTATTGGATTCACCTGACCTGACCTCTTATGATATCAAATCTATTTCATAAAAATGATATAAATATATATCTAAAAGATACTCTTGTGAATTTAGAATTCAATTTCATGGTTATTACAGTTTATCATTATGGGGGAAAATGCCAATTGTGATTCATAATCATCAGTGAAAAGGGCCTTGAATAAAAGATCTGATGAAAATAATAAGATTAAGACTATTAGGGTCAAATTACATCCTTTCATTGAAAACTATTCCATTCCACGTATCAGTCAGTTTGATATGCCTAATAAATTTACAACTAAAATACATTATAGCAAGTCCAAATCTTTATTCTACTTGACCCATATTGGGAAATGATATTCATGGGTGCCCTGAAATTGCACTCTTAAATCTGTTTCTGAAGAATAATGACAGAGGGGATTTTCATACATCTAAGAGTCTAATGGTGCAGTCACATTTCCCCTTCAACAGCCATATGGCAAGTCAAAAACAGCTGTTTTAACATTTTTTTGTACCAGCTACATGTAAGTGGTTTGAATAAAAATGAATAAAACAGATGATTTCGACTCGCCATAGGGGAAATGTGACTGCTGCATACATGTGAGTGATGGAAATTGATTTTGAAGAGAGGAACAAGACTGATAGTTCTTCATTTACTGTAGGCCTACATGTAAGTATTTTGATGCAGTTGATTTTTATGCTACGGTCTCTAGATGAACTCACCAATAAGGGCTTTTAGGAGCAGTGAACGTGAACGACGTAGCAGTCCTCTGATCGTTCGAATCAACGTCGTCGTCTGCCCTCGTTCACTACAGATGCGAATACTTTAGATTTCACTCGACTTGTACGTGTACGTACGTCCACTTGAAACAGCGCGATAACCAGCGGGTCATGACACGCTGCCCGACCCGGAAGGTCTGGCGCACCATCGCCTGGTGACCCGGTCGGGTGATGCGAAGGTGCAACTTGTGCACATGTGCCCTTTCACTTGCTTTGATTCCTTTTTATGCGAGTTGGGATATATCTCGATGTATATTTTCGAGATCAGAAAGCAATTTCAAATATGATAAACATAATGCATCGTACAACTTACATTAATTTTGTGAAAAGTCACTGAAAACTGTCTTTTAAAAGGGAAAGGTTGATCTTCATGCTGGGCTTGAACGGTTAAAATGACGTCACTCACGTGCACGTCGTCTATGATTTAGGAGAACCGCAAAATGGATGTGGCAAGGTTCTCGATTTTGATAGTGGACGTGTGTGAAGACCTGAGGCATATGGCAGGCCAAAAAATGACGTCATTTCGTACCAGTCCACTATGTGGACGTACATTTCTAAAAGTGCTCAATGTGAACGCACAAGACGACATGCTTTTCATCATTTCATAGAGATCATACTCTATTGGTTTATTTGAGATACAAAAAAGGAAGAAGAGGAAATAAAACTATAATCTTATCAACTACTAAAAGGGAAAAATACAAGTATTGTGTGGGCAGCTAGATGTCCAACTAAATAAAATTAATATCAACTGTTCTTATTACTTGTATCAGGGACACTCCCTGCTTGTATTTAACTACTTGTTATCATATCACATCTTCAAGTATATGTTTCGTAATATAGATTCACAACCTAACTTTAATTTCATATCAAGTACTCCTTTAAAGGTATGAGTTTTCTTTGATAGACTGTTTCCTTTTTTAATATCTCATCATTTTTTTTTTATTATTACCAAGGTTATCTACAGCATTCGGAAGCTCTTTAGGGCAAGTAGGATGCCTACAGTTTGATTGAGTGAGTAGTTTAATGCCCCTATGACACTAAAGTGAGAAAAGATTGTGTCAAGATATTGTTGAGATGAGGAATTAAATGCAAAGTAGAATAGTCAATTGACATGGGAATGAATGAAAAGTAAAATCCTTGGGGTGTGTTCACACACATCTTTCATAATATGTGTCTTGAAATACAGATTGTTCGCAACATAGTTGAGTCCATTGATACTAAATTGTGTTTACATTCACAAATACTGATCTCACTTCTAAAATAAACGTGAATCTTTTCAAATCTCGGTCGTTTCATCAGGTTGGGGCACTAATTACAAAATGTCCATAATAGTTGTCATTTCTCAATAGAGAGCGATTCAGATGTGGCTTAGTTTTGATGTGTCAATATGAGAAAGGTCTCCTCCCTTTAATGTTTGAATAGATTTATTACAGTTCAAATTATTACATGGACATTACATCATTAGCAGTCAACCCTCAGTTCTGAAATTGCAATACATTTAATATTTGATTTGTAATCCTTAATGGGACACCGATTTTTTGTTGGTGGAGTTATTTTTGGCATATAGACATGTATTTTCCAGTTTTTAATGAGACACATTTTTTCAGTTCTGGTCTGTCACAACAATAGCCCCTACCCGAGAGAATAACCCATCTGTGGTAACTAATTATGTTTTCAAAACACTCATTTAAGGATGTATGAACACACCATATAAGACTCACTCCAGGAAGTTTATATACCAACACAAGAAGACTGTGATAGTAAATGCAAATAAGATTGCATGGGACTGTATGATAGCACATTGTCATAGAGAGGATTATAATCTACTGGAAATTCAGAATAGAGGGAACTAATTATAAAAAAGGACATATTTTTGAAATATATAGGCTTTTATTCCGTAATAGAAAATGTTGATACAAAATAAAGTATAACTTTTGTAAAGGAAATATGTTTGAGGTCAAAATCTTCAGAAGAATTTTAACAGCAAGCTCCAGTGGCTTGTTATGGCACATTGAGCAATTTTCTTTTCAATTTTTACATGAATTTCCAGTTTAATCACTCATTCATCCATGCATTTATGCATTCATCCATTCATTCACCATCGACAGAGGTGCAAACTTTTGAACTTTTTCATCAGGGAGGATTTGAAACTGACATCAAATTATGTGCATGTTACTGTAGCACAATGCCGAGCGCTGTCGGGGGGGGGGGGGGGTGGGGGTCAGCCCGCCTTGGGACCCTGGAAGCTCTGGGTTGCTGCTCTCTATTGCAATCTCAGCCTATTTTAAAGTTGTGGACATGTTTAAGAAATAAAACAGTTCCCACTATTTTATCAAAAATATAACAGGAAAATGTTATTTGCACTTTTTACATGATTTCTAGGGAGAATTTAGGCAGAGATAGTAGGAAGAGAGTTATTATATTGGAGGGTTAGCATCTCTGCATCCATCCAGCTTTTTGTTTACATATCCATGATACATGATCTATCCATCCATTCATTCATGTATTTGATGCTGTACCAAAAGAAACAACATTCCGAGTAGGTTTCAACTGGAATCTCTACATAGAAAGATGGGAAAAGTCTGGAAAAAAAAGTTTACAGAAGGAAGAAAGAGACGGGTAAAGAAAGAGACAAGCTGACAGAGAAAGAGAGAGAGATAGAGATGAGAGGAAACAGGTAAATCACGACATACAACTTCCCTCCCTAATGATGCATGTCCAATTTCACACCAACGCCAAGGACACAGACAAAATCTATTTTCAATTTCTTGTGATTGTTTTGATTTTTCCCCATTATTACCTCAACCTGTAATATGCACATCACTTGTCAAAATTTGTATATACATCATTTGTTGTCATCTAGGTTTTATTTTTGTAAGGCAATTTAAAATGTATATCATTACATGTAGGGCAAAATCGTTACCTTGACTGCTGTTGACTCAACTCAAAGTTCAAATACTGTATTCAATTTCTAATACCCCTTTCATAAACCCAATAAAACACAATTATGCGGCTAATAGCAGCATAATTTGGTCGTAAAATCAGAGGAGGACAAGAGTTATCCGCATTATTCTGATGCTGCTATTATCCGCATAATAGCGGCATCGGGACAAGATTTTGAGTTTATGAACGTATTTCCAAATAATGCGGATAATTGCCATGGTGCAGTCACAAGGTCACCCTTTTCCAACACAACCGCATTGGAGGGGGCGTGTCCAGTTGTCATGACGATTATCCGCCTTTTTCAGGACGGGCGCTCGTAAAAATAATTTATGGAGTTTGTGAACGCAATTTTTATTGAATTAGCCGCATTACTCTTAGGCGGCTAATTGGAGGATATGTTTTATTGGGTTTATGAAAGGGGTATTATACTCTGTTCCACACAAATTATTGTTTATATCCATAAAATTACATCCATTGGAAGGAACCTGTTGTGCTGGTTGTAGTAAACACTGCTTAGTCAATGACCTGTCGAGAAGAAGCACATGTCTAGAACACAGAATTCAGTTCCCTTTTATAACAGAATTAGCTATTGGAACTTAAAGGCCTGAAACTTGTCCGTAATGACCAACTCCTCATAAAGGCTGTTTTTTTTCTTGTTAGCGAATAGTTGATCTTTGTTTAACAGTTTCACTGTATTATACATGCATACTACATGTACAATATTGCAAGATGGGCATGAGACATTGAGAACAAGATCCGGCCCTGAACAGTTTTTTTTTAACATAACTAAGGTACAGATACATGTACATAGAGAATGTTATTTCTTGTATTTATGATACATGTATGGTACATGGATATTTATTTCATGAATGAAAGGGGGCCTTGCCCTGTAGGTAACTCATATCATAAAGGCATAATGAACCATAAAACCTCTATATTATACAAACATTTTGTGAAGGGAGAAGACTACAACACCGTTCTCATCATACTTTCTAAAACTGGTTTACTGGATGGAAGATCGCTTTGCTAGCGTTTCCATTTTGATCACCTGACAGTGGTTTTCAAAACCACTCCACGTAAAAAAAACTTTAAAACTACATGTACATCGCGAGGCAGTTTTCTGAAGTGGTTTGGAAGATCGCTTTAATACAAGACCGCTTCGACCATTCTCATTACATGTTAAACTAGTTTCCACTTGACTAGTTTCTAGTAAACTAGTTTTAGGACGGTAGTGAGAACAGTGTCTACAGTGTCATTTTTTCCACATTTATTACACAAACTTTACATGGGAATTCCCCAGTTTCTTTGATCAATGACATCATAGCCAACTCAGACATTTTTTAATACATTCTTGCCCTTCAAGGCCTTAAAAGTTGAGACTTGATACTTGATCTTTTGTGAGGTGATATAGTGATGATTGACTAATGCAACACTTGTTATTTTTTTTAAAGGAAGGGGATTCCCATATACAAAGAAGGTTTTGAAAGGTCCTATGAATAATGTATGGTTAAAATTCCTCTTTTCATGAAATCGTCACCATTTTCATGATGCGATAAGACAAAAAAAATATTTAAACAAGTTTGGCTTTGTTTTGTGGCTATTTTGGAGAGGGAATAATAAATTCAAATATTTTCATTACATTATAGCACAATATCTGAAGAATCAAGTGAGACTGATAAAGACTGTAAAATTGTCTGAGTTTAATAATGATTGATAAGATCAAGAGGCTAGTTAAATTGGATGATCAGAATATCATTTTTTTTTCATTTTTCATTGATTTTCGCCTCTTGTGACACAATGCGAAAACTGGTAATATTATTGCATAATGGCAAAATTTTACTCCATAGCAAATGAATGTTGAGCAGACATACAATCTTGTACAAATTTTACACTCAACATGATACATAAAGATTAAAAACAAACCCTAAAGGAACAAAATGGTATAATCATTCTTGTTCTTTCCTCAGTCATTGTCAATTGTCATGAAACATCAAAACAGCTGCTTCCATGTTGATCAATCCCCAAACTTCTGATTAAAAAAAACCAGAATGATGATCAGATTTCAAAATGATAGGAGAGACAGTTAAAGGGGAATCCAGCCTTGGCCATAAAATATTGTGTTGGGAAGGAGAAAAATAAATTAAACAGAATGGTGAAAGTTTGAAAGAAATCGGACAAGCAATAAGAAAGTTATAGCTGCTTTAAAATTGAGATCATTAATACTATGTAGATTTCAAATTGGCAACTGGGTAATGTAATGGGTAATGTAATGGACGCGGGCGCGAAAGGACGCGCTTCGTAGTTCCTCCAGGAATTTAGACTGTTGTGCTCAATATTTTGGCAAAATGTAACCTTTTGCACTTTGGACCATACTTTATGGAATAATCCACATCAGTCTACTAATACTGCTGACTACGCTGGACCCTTTGGAGCAAGGTATGACTATTTCATTATACTGATTTTATTGTTTCAAATTAACGTCTCCTGATCGAGAAACTCACAATGAAAAGCAAATCAACTGCGAAGGGGTACAACGAGGTTGCTGCTACAAAAGGCCCGAGCGGCCCGGGGCGAAACCATGATGCCAAGCATGTCGGAGCTATGCAAGCCTCGCCAACGCGCAAGCATCATGAGCAAAGATCTAGTGCGCGTTCCCGATCCCCGACGAGGTCAACAAACTCTCGATTTAGTGATGACGGAGGCGAAGAAGGGTCTGCTGCGTGTGAGGTACC
Source organism: Lytechinus pictus (assembly GCF_037042905.1). Lineage (NCBI taxonomy): Eukaryota > Metazoa > Echinodermata > Echinoidea > Temnopleuroida > Toxopneustidae > Lytechinus > Lytechinus pictus. The sequence goes on along the minus strand of NC_087255.1, from coordinate 28,968,077 downwards.
AGGCGTCGAAGAAGGGTTGGAGGTGGCTATCAAAAAAGCTCTGCAAGTTATTCTTCTAGAAGAATCGTTCGTAAAAAACCTAGTCAGCTCCATAAAATCTGTTCTTGTGAAGGAAATTGAATCAGCAGTTTCCGATCATGTTGAGTCCATCTTATTCGAGAATGCAAATCTTCTGGAGGAAGTCGGTCGTCTAAACAACAGAGTCGAGTCGCTAGAAGCTGCAGCTGATGAGGCGGAGCAGTATTCACGCCGCAATTGCCTGATTTTCAGTGGTATTGCTGAATCTGCAAACGAAGATACTGATGCCAAGATCATAGAGGTGTGCCAGAGGAATATGGGTGTTACAGTGAAACAAGAGGACATCGATCGTTCTCACCGCCTTTCCAGCCATGCTGCGCTTGAGAACAAGCAGAAGGATCCTCGTAGTCGTAAGCCCCGGAATGTCATCATCAAATTTTCCAACTACAGGGCAAAAGAGGCTGTATACGCATCTAGGGCTAAGCTGAAAGGCCTTTCAATTTACATCAATGAAAATCTAACACGGAAGCGATCTCAGCTGTTCTGGCAAGTAAAGAAGGGAAACCTCCCGCAAGTCCACAAAGTCTGGACTCAAGACGGAAGAGTAACAGCGATGAATAAGAGTGGGAAAAGAGTTGCTCTTTCAAGTGTAAAGGACCTCGGAAAACTTGATCAATTGAAGGAATGAGACAACAATATCAATCAAATTCACTGAACTGTAATACTTGGTCTGCTTGAGCACACAGGCGAATTCCTGTTTACTATTTGCTTTAAATTGCACTATTAAATATACGATTTGTTTTTAATAACGTTAATCACTAGAACTTGGTTCTTATTTTATTGAATATTTGTATAAAATTACATTCATTACTTACACGTAATACTTTTCACTTGTTTTGAAGTGTGACAATTTACATTTTATTGTTATTGTTGCTGTTGCTATTTTGCACATATTCGGGTTTTTCATGTATATATATTTGATAATTAAAATGATTAATGTATATAAATTGCTTAGAGTGGAGGAAGTAAAATCTCAACCTAATTTCAACATAAGATTTAATGATTAAATACCCATGTTCAATTTGTAATAAATCTGTTAAAATAAATCAAAAGGCTTTGTTATGCACTGTATGTTCACAGTGGGTGCATATAGTTTGTGGCGGGGTCTCAAGAGAGACCTATGATTCAGATGAACTGTTTGAAAATTGGCAGTGCCTGAAATGTATTCTCCAAAGTGTATTACCTTTTTGGAATGATCCTGATCTATCTACTGAAGTCGTGTATAACTGTAATAATATTTCTGTCGACGCACATGATGATAGGTCAACCGAAACTAATGATTTTGCTCTAAAAGATATCAAAGGTATAAAATTAGCTCATCTTAATGTCAGAAGCATTGTTAATAAAGTTGCTGATTTACAATGTTGGCTGAATAATAACCCTTATGATCTACTAGGAGTGTCAGAAACATGGTTAACAAAAGAACATTCTGATAGCTTGATTTCTGTTAAAGGTTATAAGTTTGAGAGGAAGGATAGATGTACTCATGGAGGTGGAGTGGGATGTTTTATATCAGAAAATTTATCGTATATAAGGAGATTGGATCTTGAATCTGTTGCCTTAGAAATAATTTGGTTGGAGTTGCAACGTAGCAATAGTAGCTCATTATTTATTGGTATATTGTATAGAAAACCGGATAATCATTTAGATTTTTTTGACAGTCTTGAAAGTAATCTTGAGAAATTGTATACAGTTACAAACAACGTCATCCTTCTTGGTGATTTTAACTGTAATATGCAAACCATAAATAATCTTTCTAGAAAAGTTTCCAGTCTCCTTACTACAATGCAAATGACACAGGTTATATCTGAACCCACTAGAATTTCACCACATAGCCAGTCAGTAATCGATTTGGTATGTATTTCTGATGCACTTGTTGACAATATTGTTAAGTCAGGAGTGCAGTCAGCTGGACTTAGTGATCACTCTGTGATTTTTACTGCAATTAAAGGGAAACATCAATCCCTTTCTCCGAAAATAACTAAATGTCGTTCATTCAAGTACTTTGACAGTGAGAAATTTAAAGATGATGTAAGGAAAGTTGATTGGCATGAGTTTTATTCCTGTGGGACTGACGTTGAAAAATTGTGGCACTATTTTAAAAACACACTCCTGGACATTTGTGACAGGCATGCCCCCGTGATATCAGTGCGGCAAAAACAAAGAGGGGTACCTTGGATAAATGATGATTTTTTGGTGTTAGCACGCGAAAGGGATTATTATCGAAAGCAATTTAGAAAAACAAAATTAATTTATTGGTGGAATAAATTTCAGTTTTCCCGTAACAGAGCTAATAACTTGATTAAAAATTTGAAAAAGAAGTATTATCAGGACAAATTTAAGGACTGCGAAAATGACATAAAAAAGAACTGGAACATTTTATCGAAGCTTATACCTAAGAAAAATAAAACCACGAGTCATGATGTTAAATTAACAATTGATAATGATCAAATACCTAACAATGAAATAGCTCACGTTCTAAACAAAGCCTTTAATGAAGTCGGCTCAAGGTTGCAAGCCGCTTCGGGTAATTTCTCGAAAGATTTATTAAACAATTTACAAACTCTGTTTATTCCAGATTGTGAATTTAAATTTTATGCAATAAAAAAGGAGTATGTTTTGAAAGAACTATTACATATTGATTGTTCGAAAGCGGTCGGAGTAGATGGCATTCACCCTAAGTTTCTTAAGCTGGCAGCAGAGAGTATAGATGGCCCTTTAACCCATTTATTTAATGCAACTTTACAAACTAGTGTTATTCCAGAAGATTTTAAAACAGCAAGAATTACTCCTGTACATAAGGGAGGATCATTTGATATTGACAATTATAGACCAATTTCTGTGCTTCCAGTCCTGTCCAAAATACTAGAGAGAGCAATACATGATCAATTGTATAAGTACTTAAATGTGAATGATCTACTTGCAAATTGTCAGTCTGGCTTCAGACCGTCTTATTCTACTGCCACTTGTCTAACTGAGATTACAGACTTTTTGTATGATAAAATGGACCGAAAACATGTTACTGGTGGTATTTTCTTGGACTTACGCAAAGCTTTTGATGTTATTCCTCACAATTTTATACTTGCAAAACTTAAGTACTATGGTATTACTGGCAATGAATACAACTGGATGGAATCGTATTTAACAGACAGAAGGCAATTTGTAATGATTAACAGTTGTCGCAGTGAATTTTTGAAGATAAAATCAGGTGTCCCACAAGGATCTATACTGGGTCCATTGATATTTTGTATTTTTATTAATGACATGTGTAATTTGAAATTGCATGTACATTCTAAAATGTCTCTTTATGCTGATGATACCGCCATTTTTAATCACGGTGAATCAATTAAGGAGGTACAAAAGTATTTGCAAGATGATTTTGATTCAATAAGTAAATGGCTAGACTTAAATAATATGCATTTACACCCGCAAAAAACAAAAGCCATGGTATTTGGTCAAAAGAAAAAGTTGAGGGGTGCTCATTTGTCAGTGAAATTCAGGAACATACAATTAGAAAATGTAAAAAAGATTAAATACTTAGGTGTCATGCTCGATCCGGGCTTGACTTGGTGCGAACATATTACTAATATCGTTTGTAAAATATCTCGGGCAATAGGTTGTGTAAGGCGGATTAAGCACTTACTGTCCTTTGATATTATGAAGAAGCTGTACTTTTCTATGATTTTACCTTACATTGATTACTGTATTACATCTTGGGGAAGCAGTGCAAAAATACATTTAGATAAGATACAAAAACTTCAAAATAAATATGCCAGAATGCTTTTGAAAAAAGATTATAATACATCACAAATTTCTTTGTTGCAGTCACTGAAGTGGCAATCAGTAGATCAGCGTATAAAATATCAGTATTGTGTTCTTGTATATAAAATAATGAATGATTTAGTTCCAAATTATTTAAAACCTTTAGTATGTAAACGGCCCGTGAAATACAGGACACGGTATTCTTTACGATGCCCCCTTCAGCTTCCCAAAGCTAGAATTGAACATAAAAGAAAATCTTTCGCATATGTCGGACCCAAATTATTTAATGCACTTCCTTCAAATTTACAAGTTTGTACCTCCTTGTTAGTTTTTAAAAAATTATGCAAAGCCTTTCATACGAATTGATAAAGAGCGAAATGATATTCCATTGATTTACAATGCTATGTATGTTTAAATTGTCACTTCCCACTCTATATTTTGGTGTTAATTGTTTCTGATGTTAGATATTTTGTATTTTGTATTTTTGATGTTGTTTGTTGTTGTTGTTCATAGTTATCTTGACATGTATTTTAAACTGCAGGGCGCCTTTGTAAAGCAGTTTTAAGAACTGAACAGGCCTAACCCTGCAGTATAAAATAAATAAAACTAAATAAATAAATAAATAAATAAATAAATAAATTATGACAAGGGGCAAGGACAACTTTCCCATAGGCCATGTACTTTATTATCAGGGATTTGTGGTTTTCTGATAAGTACCTATTCCCTGGGGCAGTAATCTAAATATAACCTAGGTAGTATATTGATTTATGTCCTCATGAAAGAAAAATATAATTTGAAATAAAACTTTCGGGGGGGGGGGGAAATGACATTTTAGCCATTATATGTAATGGAGTACATGGAAGAGTAGTCCTTGCCTTACATCACTATGAAATCCCATATGCAGCCAATTTGAAGTCTCCATGGGTATAATGATTACCAATATTTACAACTTTTAAAAATTCATAACTTTCTTGTTGTTTGTCCAATATTATTCAAACTTTCACCTATCAACTTGTCTGAATTTTCTTTTCCTTATAAAAACATTTTTTTATTTGGGTTGGATTGCCCTTTAAAGGAAATTATGCTTTATTTTCTTCCCAAATAATGGGGGGGGGATATTTTCAGGCCAGATCAGAATATCTGCTGGTTGAAACACAGCAGTTGAAAGGGAAGGAAAATAAAATGCAAAAATGTTTATCACACATACTGTACACAAATATTATACAGTAAAGGCACCTGACCATATGGTATTAAAGAGGATGAAGTTATATCTTTTTTTAATGTCAGACTGATCCCAAATTGTAATTTAAAAAATGTGTATATTAAAGCCATCAAACAGTATGTCAGTGTCATCTCAAGCAAGGGCCTCTGGGAAAACATTATACTGAAATCTGATTGTGTTTACAGCATTTTCATGTACTATATTGGCGACATTGATGTATATTTTATTGTGATCAAGTACTATATACAGCGCAATACACTTATTTAAGAAATCGGTAATGAATATTAATATTTCATTTGAAAAAAAAAATAAAAGACTAATACAGGACTGTCTCCATCACTGCCAAACACAATTGCCACTGGGAATGTCATACATGTACACTATGATGAAGTTATATACTAAATTTTAAAAAAAATCAAATTTCCCCCCTTGTAAAGTGATCAACGCACTTGCATTGATAATTCTGAAATGACAAACATAATAGCCAGGAGGGTGGTTGCTTCCCCCGCCCCTCCCCCACAACACACACACACACCCTCACACAAGGACCTCTGATGCAGTCTACTACTACAGTGGTGTAGATACAGATACATTCATACGACTAGAAAGAATGACAAACGATATGAGATGGTGTGAAAGACCCCTGTACAAAATATTGTACAATTTCCAATGAGTAGGTGCAGACAAGACAAGTAGTCGGGTGAGATGTGTCTAGTACACAAAGAGATAGCTGTTCACAGAGCTTGCAGGCAAGCCTACAGATTGTGACGACATACACTACATAGTACAGTGGTCTGAAATTTCAGAATGATAATAATAATAATAATAATTACTTCTTATTAAAGCGCTTTTTCAAAAGTTACAAAGCGCTGTACAAATAACAAAACAAATACCTGTACAATCGGTGAAAACTTAAAACAAAACTACACAAAATGAAACACTACTTGCAATATATTAAACATGTTAAAACAAGATGTGAATGGGGATTGGGTACTTTTCATATCTTCTCAAAGCAATTTAGAACTTGTGCTCGGCTTCTCTCAAGACCTAGATGGTTAAAAGGCAGTCTGAAAATTTCAGACTTTACATGGGAAAAATGAGGATTGTGCACAAAAGATTCTATGTAAACCATAAGATCTTATTCACACTATTACACAGGTGTCCAGTCTGAATAGGAGGAGACTGAAGAGATGACACTACAACCACTCACAACTGTAGGAACTTGCTAGACCCAGACTTCTCCCAAACCATGAAATTGATAAAGTTTAAATCAGAGTCTGTGTCTGTAGACTAGGATGGGGCAGCTTGCACAAGTGATACTGTCCAGTATAACCTCATTAACATCATCATCATACCGCTTCATCTTTATTCATAATTCATATTTTAACTAACACCTAAAGAAGGTGGATCCAATTACAAGCTACCATGCACTACTATGCCTGTAGTCATCAGCCCAAGTTTTCATACATGTATTACTGGGTTCTTCAAATTATTTTTGATCTGGTAATCTACATGTACATGTATACAAGTGATATCATGCTCAAGATTATTTGTCATGAAGATATATTCATGTGCATGCACTATAACATGCTATTAGGTTGTGTTGTGGATATCATCTCAGGGGAGCATTTTATGAAAGGACTTGTTAGATAGATGTTTTATCAAACAGTTACCACAGTAATATTCACATGTCAATCAAACTTGTCCAATCAAAATCCAAGGAAAGTTTTCAGATCCGACAATTTGAAATTTTGATGAAATGATCTCCAATCAAAATCCAAAGAAAGTTTTCAGATCTGACAGCTTGAAATGTTGATGAAATGATCTCCAGGCTACAACCCCAGTAATTTTTTTTACTATGCAAAAATTAACAGGCTTTAGGTGAGTCATCCAGCAAATCCACAGACAAAACATTACTAAATGTTTGGCTCAGGAAACTTCATTCATGACACCAGAACAAAGAATGTTATAAATCCTAAACATGAAGCATAGAAGTTCCAAGGCCTATGGCAACATTCCATGCTTCAAGCAGGAATACAGCCACTCACACAAATGGAGATATGTTTTCTTAAATCTTAACATTTTCTCAAGGAAGGCTAATTTCGAGTCAGGCTGATGAAGACCTGGCTACTCAGCATTTCAGCATAACACCACTTCATTACCGGATATCACATAGGAGGTCGGTTCTATCTAGGCCAACTTGGCCAAGCCAAGCGGAGAGGCGATCGACTGATTGGTATGCAAGCTTCCTCATGAAAATTCATACTGTGTATGCCTTCAAGAGTACAGACAATCTAGACAAAAATACAGCGTCGTAATCATGCACGAAAAGGGGGTATCAGGACCATTTACATGTATAACAGCATCTTCCAACAATTGCTTCATGTTTTGGAAGCAAGTAAAATCATTAAGATTACTTTGTGTGAAATAATGACATCATCATACACAATGTCCATCAAATGTGTTATATAAAAAATATAGAGTAAAGTAAAAATCATCTGCAAAAAGTACCTGGGGGCCGTATCATAAAGCTGTACGTAAGTTAAGAGTGACTTTAAGAACGACTGGTGATCCTTTCTTATGCGTTAAACCATCGGCAATGAACATTCAATGGTGAATACTATTTACCACAAGAAATGATCACCAGTCATTCTTAAATTCGCTCTTAACTTTAATACGAACAGCTTTATGAAACACCCACCTGGTATCATGACCCTTCTAGATCCATGCTGGTATAGAAAACTAGTCTCAGGGCTGTTTAAAACCCTGTATCTCAATTCTCAACATTAACCGGCAATGCAATTGCACATTATTTGCCAGCAACTAAGTGGCTTTGCAATGTTCCTCAGGAAAGAGTTTGGCTTGTCAAAATAAAGAGCTAAGTATTTTGATACAGCGTGAATTGGCCAATTAAAATACTTTATAGTAATTTTTTTACGACACCCTGCATACCATCCCAGGAATATCATATCTGAAAAATGTGAGCAATTTTATTACCGGTATCATCATTCAAATTTCTGACAATACGATCAGAAACGATCAGCATAATACGAGCGTGTCAAATCCCTCACAATCACACTCCTCAGGGTCTCTTTCAAGAACATCATTCTAGATCACAACCAAAGAAAACATTCTCTTAGCGGAAGATGCTGTTCACTCTACCATGATCAAACTGCCTCCTGACTGAGATGTGCCTCTTTCTCCATTCTCCATCTCTCTCTCTTTCTCTCAATTCCGAAGATAACAACCTAATATTCTCCTAGCACGGAAGATGTTCACTCGACCATGGGCAAACTGCCTCCTGACTCACAAGCCTCAACGCATCATCTCTTGTTCCTCCATCTCCATCTCTCTCTCTCATTCTCTCTCTACCTTTATAAAATATACTCGTCTCTATCTCTTTCTCTAACCTCTACATATTTATTTCTCTTTCTTAGATCTTCAGGGGTTTTCGAGATGAGGAACTACATCTAGATCACAGCTAAAGAAAATATTCTCTTATTAGCGGAAGATGCTGTTCACTCCACCATGGTCAAACTGCCTCCTGACTCACACTCCTTAACACTTCACTTGTTCCTCACCTCCATCTCTTTCTCTCTCTCTCCAACATCCCTCCTTCCCTCTCTTCCTTCACCTTGCACCCCTTCTTTATCTATCTCTGTGTATTCCCTTAATGTATTTCACTTCAGTTCTTTATCTCATCTCTACCATATAGATGTATTATGCTTTCTTACCTCTAGCAGTGGATGCAAAGTGCCCTCATGAATGCAGAGCCCCATGAACCTGAAAAATAACAAAGAAATATACTTTATCAAAAGGATGTTCAAAGATATATTATAGACAAAAAAGGAGGGAGTAGTAGAAGAACATGGAGCATAGGAGTAGAAGTAGTACATGTAGTAGCAGCAGTAGAAGTAGTAGTAGTAGTAGTAGAAGTAATAGTAGTAGAAATAAAAGAAGTAGTAGTAGTAGTAGTAGTAGTAGAAGTAGTAGTAGCAGCAGCAGCAGTGGTCAACAGTAGCAGCAGCAGCAGCAGCAGCAGCAGCAGCAGCAGTAGAATACTCTGTATTATCTGGCCATGTCAAATTATAAAAATTGTATGTCTACATGGCGAGATATGTTATCTTGCCTCATAAATGTATAAAAGTGTTAGATAATGGTGACGTATTTAGTCATTATAACATAAGTCAACTTGATGAGAATAACATATCATGCAATGATAACATTTAACTTTCTATAAGACATCTCTGCAAGATAACACATCTCCACATGTCGAGCATAGTATTGTTATCAGGTCCACATGGCAAGATATGATATCTCATCAAGTATTAACTGCCACTTTAAAGCTTCCGTATATCACACTCACAATTTCATAAGATGACAGTTCCAAATTCTGTTGTTGATGCAATTTACAATCATACAGATCAATATGGTATCTGGAGCGAGGCAGTAGTAAAGTGCACACGAGGGTCCTTTAATACATTGGCATACAGTACACAGGGGACAAAAGCCTCACTAGCATTATACTGGTGATAGAATTTTGATGAAAGTTGGAGATCAGAGCAATTTTTCATCGCTTAGAGATCTGTTTACATTTATTACTTCTTCTTTGAGCACTGCACGATGCAATAGGCAGAGAGCATGCGCGTCACAATGTGATTTGCCAGGTTCTTTCGTTATCTACAGATGAATGACCGGTTGACAAAATGGTCTTTCCGCACTGTGATATTTTTCTTTTACAGGGTTAAAATGGAAGACAAGAGAAGCAACAGAACCTCTAACAATCCTGAGACAATTGGTATAATTTCAAGCTTGGTGTTCGCCTATTCCTGTTGGTATTGGGTCAACTTTAATATCAGCACAGCATCAACCTTAAAATGATGATGGTTCTTGCCCGGGACAAAGCTCACAGGTTGTTATTTTCAATGTTATTTTGATCATTTTGTAAACTTACTTGAGGTGTTACGGCTAGGGACAGCAATTTGAATTACGCTTCTTACGCCAATACCAACAGCAATTCCAACAGCAATACCAACAGTGACCACTGAACTTGAAATAATTGAAGTGTATACTCTAGTAATAGAGTATTCTTCAAACTTGTTCAAAAAGTTTCAAAGTACGTACTCTGTCTGCACTATATCGTAATATTTGCATGATATCTCACTCATAATTTTCATTTTGGCTCCATGTATTTCATATACATCTAGCACTGAGAGTAAACAAATACTGTATTTCTTTTCCTACGATTCAAACAAATTTTCACTTTTTTATTCTTTCTTTGCTCTTTCCCTACTAAACCTAAAGTAAATGGAAAAAAAACACAGATAGGCCTACACTTCCGAAATACTTACCATTTTTTCAGGGAAAATTCAATCATATCAAAGTGTATTAATTTATCATAATTCAAATGTGAAAGAAAGCACTTAGGCCTGGCTCACGCCTCACTTCATAATCCAATCATGATCAAACGCTCTTTTCCACCTTTTATTTCTCCCTTCGATGTGATGATGACAGGAAGCGAGTAAGGTCATATCCTCATTAATATAATAATCAATCATTTTTCATCATCTTATAACGAAGGCCACATATATCGCTTAAGACAGACGTACAGCAGTAGGCCTGTAAAGAAAATTGACAACTAGCGCCTTGATCACTCAGCAGAGTGGATAAAAGCACTTTCAAGATTTTCATATTATTTTTATCATTGATGAATTTATAGAAAAACTCAAAAGGACAAATGATGTATTTTCCAATTATGTTGCCTTATGTGACAAATATTACAATGAGTATACTCCAATTAGGTTGCAAAGTAGCCTTTTGACAAGGCCTCATGACTCAGCTATACTCCTCATCAAGTGGTGGCTGAGACGAGGCTAACAGTCAACAAAGAGAGTTGGCGTAAATATTCCTATCTGGATGGTACGCGCCTTAAAACCCAAGAAACAACAACAAACGAGTTGGCGAGACCCAAGTGAATGGCTAAATGCGCAATCAATTATGAGCATGCTGATATGCCGATCAGCACTTGTCTAATTTTTTTTGCAGGTATTTTGGCAGTGTGAAAGCAAATTAGGAGAACTCTCTCATCCCAGTGTCGCAGTTGGGCGCAAGCACCGTAGGGCTACTGAGCTGGCGATTTTGAATCACGTGCCTTTCCTGCTAATCAGACCATACTGAGTATGCTCATAACTTCAAGAACTTCCCCTGAAATGGTCTGCTACTGGTCAGTATGAATGCAGAAAATAAGAATATCAGGTATTTTTTAGCCTGAAAAAGATCTTTTAAACGAAAACAAATGAAAATATCTATATTTTATTGTTCGAAATAAATATAAAAAATGAAATAATCCAAAATTTGTTTTGCCCAATTGATCATGGGCCCGGCAGCCGCTGTGCAGCGCCAGATCAACGAGGCTTTATCCCTTTAAACATTGGAAGTCCACATTTGTAGTAGGTCCATGGTAGCAGCAACTCCCGTCTTTTAGCGTCTTTTTGTCTGACGCGGCCTGGGTTTGAACTCCCAACCAACTGGTTGTGAGACGGATGCTTTACCAACTGAGCCAACACGCCGGTAACAATTAACAGGTATTCTAGCCATCCAGGTGGTCTGACTACACCTTATTGGGGTTCATGTAAAATGTGTTTTTATAGCATACTTAGCCCATCTACAATTGGTTGATTTGAAAATGTGTTCTTACGTATAAGAGATTTTATTTGAAAAAAAATATCACTTATGTAGCAGAGGAAATATGACAGATAAAAATACACTTTCTGTGAAAAATGTATGATTGAAACCAAGAGTGTATCTCTTGTAACGCCCTTTCTCTCTCCACTTTTTTTTTCATTTCCTTCTCTTCTTGTAGGCCTACAGTATATACTGCACTACACTTGAATAAGAGTCATCTAGCGTAAAAAGCAATAAACTTCAACTTCGAAAGGGCAGATGCAAAGAACTCAATTCAAGAATCAATTTAAAAACAAGGACTTTGTCGCTGCTTGTAGAGCAAACTGTTTATTGAATTGTACTCAAGATTCAAATAGCGTATATTTAGCGTCTACAGCGAATGCTACATGTACTTGTAAATAAGTTTTAATCCTTTCATTTCAAGACAGTACTGATGAGTTTATATAATGCACTCAACTGACCCATTGTGTTTTTTTTTCAAGTAATGTTTTAACAATGTGAACAGAACGTTTTCCTTTGCTAAACTTAAATATGAACTCGACCTTGCAGGGAGTGTAAGAACTTTATCAACATTATCTAAGAATATTCAATATGCCTATAATGCCACTTACACCCAGCTGAACCTTTAATCTACTTGCAGTGTATTATGTTTTACATTTATATCAGTGTGAACTGTACAACGTTTGCTAATCTAATTAAATCTGAATTCTACCTCGCGGGGAGTGTATAAACCCAGCAACATAATCCCAGGGAGGGTTGGGCAATTTAAATCATGATCTTGGGTTGTTTAATCCTCTGGGCGAAGTGTATATGTAGCACACATCAGCAAAAACTACATGTACATGTAACCATGCTTGAAGGAAAATAAGGTGGGATATTATTTTGTTTATTAATCAGAAATGCCAAACTCATATAAATGTATCTGTAGATGCTATATCATATAAATGATAATAAATCTATTGACATAGCGGGTATGTATTTCATCTTTCAAGGCTTTTTAAAAATGCCAAGTCTTTCTGAAAGATGAAAAATCTAAAAGGAATATAACAAAAATATTTAAAAAAAACAAGCAATAATCCAACATGATGTACAGCCTTAATTCACTTATGCTTTCTTCAACATTTGCTTCATTTTCTGCACTTTTAGCAACACTAAAAAACTTTTAACATCAATAGAAAATTGAAAAAATAAACTTTAATGCCTTCAATAAAAAATATATATTTGCATGCCTGATTAATCATTAGACTATTATGTTTTTTATGTAGTTTTACAAATCAACATAGCAGGGCTACATTTGAATTTCCTATTTATTTCTCTCAAAAGTTAAAAAATTTCAATCGATCTTTATTTCAATTCAACACAATCTGATAGAAAACCTTACCACATTAGTAATACAAGCACCAACTATAATGTATCAATGATATTGGCATATTCGACAACTGAACCACAAAGTGTGTATTGTTTGTCCATTTTGTAATTGAATACCCACTTAGTACCCAATTGGCAATTATTATATTAGGAAGTAATTAATTGATTTGGACCATCAACCCTAACAGTGATGTGTAAATCGTTCTTTGTAGATTGTTGTATTGAAATTGCGTTGTCTTGTTAAATGTCAGTTGTTATTGCTTTCCTTTGCAAAAATAGCATACAAGTAGTATGATAGTAATGGCATTGACACGGCGGGGCTATTACGCAGGTAGTTGTCTGTATGCATGATTAGCAAAGGCTTTCTTGATGAATGAGTGAAGACGTTGACGTTACCCAATCGAGTCGGACATGAATGGATTGATGAACAGCTGGATATCCTGCTGAGTGATGAGTATGCGCCATTGAACATGTGATGTCATAATTGCGCTGATCGTTCTTTTTGTTTTGGTTAAGCGTAAAATCACTCACAGACGAAAGCACAGCATAAATGTGTTAAATGTATGGCATCCATTTTTTTTTTCATTTTGCCATAAATCCAGGGTTTTATTCCTTTTCCACAAACAATTTACACATGCATATGATTGACATATATTCACCTATCCCATTTTAAAAAGTTAACAATGAAGACAAAGGTTTTCTTCTCTGGCATTTTGTTTTCAACATTAATCACATCATATAATATGTTTGGTCACATGATGCTGGTATTTGAACCGATCACGAAACAGAAATTAACTATCTACATGTAGGATATTATCTACATGTCCACCTATTTTCACGATGCTAACAAGCATCAGGAATGTACATGTAGGACCTACTTAAAAGGAAACTTACATCCCATCATCATAACACTGCTGAGACACTCATCGATCCAAGGGGCTCTGAGGACACTTGCCCCTTTAATACAAAATGTATGAAAATATGCCACTCTAAAACCATGGAAATTTGCATTGGGAAAGTTGGTATTCCACTTGGGAGAAGCATTCTCTCATCAAGTATCTTCATTCCTGCCGGCACAGCAGGTGAAGCAATGTATATACCAGCTTGGTATTAATTTCTGTGGATCGGAAATGCGTGGCATCGTGTATGTGGTAGCCACCAGGCATGCATGGTATGCTAATCATGACGGAGGGAGAAAGAGATGGACGGAAAGATAGATAGGCCTAGTCGATAAAAAGATGCAGTCCTCTATCAAGCAGGATTCCATGCGCGATATGGCAAAGAATGCAAGTTATCTAATGAATGTTATTAAGCAAAATATGGTGCAATACATGTACATGTACATGTATGTATGCTGTGGATCATCTTCTGTGTTGATCTCAATGGTTAACCACCCCTGGGGAATAGAAAGAGCATAGTGGCGCAGTGTGTGCACACTTCACAGTAAGTTCACATAGTGGATGGGGTTAGATTGTGATTCACACTATAGTAATGGTCAAATTTAACAGTGTGGAGATAATTTTACACCGTGGACAACTCTATAATGTGGTACATGTAATTCACAAAATGTGATTTACAGTTTTAAAATGCTCAAATTAAATAGTGTGGAGATGATTTTACACTGTGGACAACTCTATAATGTGGTACATGTAATTCACAAAATGTGATTTACAGTGTTAAAATGCTCAAATTAAATAGTGTGGAGATAATTTTACACTGTGGACAACTCTATAATGGGGTAGGTGTAATTCACAAAATGTGATTTACAGTGTTAAAATGCTCAAATTAAATAGTGTGGAGATAATTTCACACTGTGGACAACTCTATAATGTGGTACGTGTAATTCACAAAATGTGATTTACAGTGTTAAAATGTTCAAATTAAATAGTGTGGAGATAATTTACACTGATCACATCTACAGTGTGAGTGCTATCAGTGTGTTCACAAAGTGAACTGTGTGATTATGAGATTCACACTGCTAGTAATGCTCAAATTTGATTGTGTAACAAAATTTCACACTGTGATCACCTCCACAGTGTGAGTGTTCACAGTATTTTCACATGGCAGACTACTTGAAAATGAAATTCATGCTGTTCAAAATGCTCAAATTTATCAGTGTGAAGATGTTTCCACACTTTGTTCCACAATGGGAACACACTGTGGTACACTGTGTTCTCTCCAGCAGGGACAGTTGAGAATATGGAAATAGGCAAAGTGCATTCTATACAAGATCCTTTTGTACTTCAATCTTTACCCTGAATTCTATCAATCGCAATCTCATCAAACTATCCTCACATCTACCATAGATTTCAGGAGAGTATTTCATGATCAGGGTTCCCAAAGATATTTGAAAACAGAATTCAATGACTTTTCCATGACTAAAATGCTGCTTTCCATGACTTCCCGGGAGTTAGGTAGAATTTGGGAAGCACAAATCTGGGGAAAATGGAAATCATGAACACCAATTATAATAGCAGAGTATGATCGCAGTGTATGAGAGTTGCGAGACACGAAAGACTGGAAAGCTGCCATAGCCATAAGTAAATGCAATTCCATGACTTTTCACAAGTTTTCCAAATTCCCTGACTTTCCATGACAACAAATTTTTCAAGGATTTTCCATGACTGTGGTAACCCTGATGATACTTGCTCTCAGCCAATCAGATGAAAGGATTTCCAGTAGCTTATAACATTAATAGTAAAAAAATTGATTCATTGATTTTTATTTTTATTTTTAACATTTCAAGGGATACTTTTTGTGTGCATTGAATAATAAATAACTTATGTGGTATATGCAAATACCATTATTTTGCCATATATTTAGTACATGTAGAGTATACATTTTCTGAAAATAAACATGTTTGTATTTAACTACTACTACTAGCAAAACTAAAAAAACAGGCCACCCCAAAGCATTCAATTCATGGGGAAATTTTAGGAGCAATTTTAGCTGTAGGAAGGGCAAATTTGCAAATCGGTCCCTCATGCACTTCCTACACTGCTGTGAAAAATGTCGCTGAGCTTGTCTATAAACCATAAGTATCTGAACAAGGCTTTACAGACCTAGTTATGAATTTCAAGTTCATGGGCAAACACAAAACAACTACATCTTATCCTTCTGAAAAAGATATCAACAGATTTATTAGGGGACAGTTTCATGAAGCTATCTGTCACTTTCACTGACAACTGTTAAAGGCTACTGAAACCCTAGCATCTGATTGGCTGTGGGTTCTGAAGATCAGAGAGAGCATGTTTACCTTTCAGATCACTCCATCATAATAACACTTGTCCGTTCACATACAGAAAGGTGTGAACAATTACAATCAAAACATTGTTTGGGGTGTGAATGGTATTTGAGAACCTAGACTCAATACTTCATAATTTCCCAGGTTCATACTATATTGAAGTTACGCTGTGTGACAGGTTTGATTAAAGGCGACAGTTACACTCTCTACCTTCATGGTACTAATGATTCCCAGCTACAGTGTGTATAACAATGGAATTTTACACACCATTAAACATTCCTCTTTTAATACTTAACATTAAAAAAAAAGCTAAGACCCTGATTATCAAAAATCTTTCTTATTTATCAAAACCAACTTCACACAATGTTGGGCTTTCAAGGTTTAATGTACATTAATGCAGTGTCACAATGGCCATGAGTGCCCTGGGGCCTATTACGGCCTATTTTTGTAAATTACCAAATTGAGCAATTACCAAAATATAGTACAGTAACAGCGCCTAGGGATTGGTATCATCAGGTGCTTTCAGATGCACTCCATCACCAAATTACCTGTAAATTGTAATAGAACTTTTTTTTAAAGATAATTTTAATTGAACTTTTTCAAGCCTCTAATACCACTAAAAGATTTACAAAATGATTGTACCCCCTGAAGTTCGAGACCCTTTTGGGTGAGGTTCCGAAGTGAAGAGTATGCACAATATTGTCTGCATGGTCTGGGAGGCCGAAAAAGCACACACTTTCAAAGTTGTCAGCTTGCATACACTGTATGTACAACTAGTGGCAACCCATGTGCACCACAGCGCAGGCGCGTTACTTACTCGCTGGGATTGGAAAGTTCTCATAATTTGCTTTGCACACTACAAGAATATTTTGACCTTTGATAAATCCCTGTGAAAGTCCTCATAATTTAAAAAGTATCAACAATTACCAGGTATAAAACTTTCCTACCTTGCTTTCATATTGGCAAAATACACCTGGTATCTTCTGATTGGGTTGGATCATGGATCCTCCTTGGATCCATGGTCGGATTGGGATAGATTCTCCAAATATTTTTTTTTTTAATGTATTTTCAGTTTTTAGTGTGTATGAAAGCAATAACGACCCTCTCATTGGCTTGGATATTTTTGAACCCTTGGAAAGTATAGTACGGAAATATGCTTGAAACAAAAATTGTCTTGCTCTCCAAATAAAGGCCTTTATTGGTCCACCAATATCAGCAGAGCTGATGAATCCTATTGTGGCTTTAGTCTTTTAAGTTAAAGTGAACCATTATCATGAGACAGTATATAGATCAAAAGTGTGTTTTATTTTGTATACAACACAACTGAGACCCTTTACCATCAGGGCACAAAAATTTGTGTACAATACATGTAATACATGTACATGTCTATACAGCTGTACATTCAAGTTGCAGTTTCCGAGGTTTACCAAGGTTTTTTACCTGACTGCTAAGAAAGCACGAATGCCTGTGAGCAAGCAACCAGGGGACCAACGGCTTAAGGTCCTCTCCGAGGTACCCAGTAATGATGATCACAAAATGAAATCTAACATAATCCTTAAAAAAATTACCACCAACTTCATCAAGTGAATAGTCAGATAATATCCTGTTACATCTTCATGTTCAAGAGAGTGTTCTTTATGTTGCTATGAAAGTCTATTAACATGGAGAGTTTTTTTTTTTTTTGCAATATGCTTTGTCCTCCCAATTTCCCTTCCATTTTTCCTTGTTTCATCTTCTCCACACCAATCTACATTTTGTCTTTCATCTCTTTCTCTGTACATGTACTTAAAAAGTATGCAAAAAATCAGTGTACAAGGCCAACATAAAAAAAAGATACAAGGTAGTATGGGATGAAGAATAGTCATATATAAGGAACCTTTATACCGTAGTCAAAATTATGTTCATTTAATTCCTGAACAAACACCATTGTGTACATTGTGTGATGTTTGAAAAAAAAATGCTTTAAGGAATGTGTAAATGAAAAGAATTACTGCACATAATGTTTGAGTCTTGACAACAAATGAAAGGTCAAATGTTTCAAAAGTGAAGTATGACATGATTCATCATAAAGAAAAGCAAAGTTTGGAACTCTTCCATAATTTTGATTGATGATGTTTGAAATGTTTTGTCACAAAGGATTAATTACAGAGTTTCAGTTATCAGAATGAAGAATAGGAAAGACAGTACTTGTACTGTTCTGCAAATCCTTATGGAAAATTCTCTTTGTCATACATGTATGTATTCCATTTCTTGATCTATTCATTATATTTCTTCATATATTTACCACCTTTCTTCCATATATTCCATTGATTATACCACAATGTATTGTATTACATGTACATGTGTGTGTTTTCAAAATGCCTATTAAACAGCAAATGTAATATCACAGGGTCCGTGGAGCAGTTTTGAAAGGGGGCTAACCATGCGAAAAATCACAATCAAATGGTCATTTGTATGTTTTTATACACAGTTATTGGACAAAAGGTGGGGTCTGACCCACCAATTTACAGAAGACCACATTAAATACTTTAAATTTGCATTGTTAGGTCAACACTGTTTCAAGCATTCAATGCATTCAAGGAATCAATCCTGCTGATTACCCATTCACCTCACCTGGGTTGAGTGCAGCACAATGAGGGTAAATTTCTTGCTGTAGGAAAACATACCATAGCTGGATTTCAAACCCACAACATACTATTTAAAAAACAAAGTTCATTCATTTCATAACAAACCCAAATGGTAGTACTTGTTGTTTATCAATATTGTTGCAAACAGGGGGGTGTGTCACAAAGAGTTCAGTATGACTTTAAAAAGGTTTATAGTGCTGACAAAGCCTGACACACACATGATTACTTTATATTAATGACTTATGCGCAGTAGCACATCCTTTTTTAGCATGATTTGACCAATGCGGCGATTCCTATTATTCGGCACGCAAATGGACATTTTAGTGCGACTGTATATCATTACCTTTTTGTGAAACATCCCCATGTATCACAATTTACTTATGATAAAGGCTAGGTTAGTCCAATACCAACCAAGGCCATGGTAATAGATGCCCTATTGACCTGCTTCAACACTCCTCCCATTAGTCTTGGAGATTTTTGGTGTCCTTTTAAAATGTCCCATTTGTACTCTAACATCGAAATGTTGCCTTGGCCCTTAATTTTTGAAGTGTACATTATGCTGCAGTCACATTTCCCCTATGGCGGCCGCACGGCAAGTCAAAAACAGCCATTTTATTCATTTTTATTCAAACCACATATATGTACATGTAGCTGGTACAAAAATTGTTTTCGACTCGCCATACGGCCGCCGTAGGGGAAATGTGACTGCGCCACTGAGGTCAATTATTGAAATATTATTAGGGACATTTTGTTAACATTGCAATACTTTGACATTATCACGTTCATAAAGTGCTAAATCCTCACGAAATGGAACCCTTACCTGTTTATGTTTGGATGTACCATGCGACTAATGAGTTGTATTTCATGATGAACATTATCCCAGTTGTTATCGTTTGTGTTGATCTTGGCAGCCATCAACTGACCCGTTTCTCTGTGCTGGATCTGTACAGGGTATAAAGAAAAAAAGGAACATATATTTAAGTCAGATATGTACATTCCCCAGGGATTTCCTAATCGAACTCTAGTCTTCACCAACCATATTGTGAAACTTGATTCATGGTCTACGATGCAGTTCAAGAAATACAGGTGTATGACCATTGTATTCACCATTCAAAAATGCCTCTCAAATAACCATTTGGCATAGCAATGAATAATACTACATGTACATGCATGTATGTATGCAAAACAAAACTGTATAATTTTTAATTAGAATAGGGTTAACCGAACACTTTAAAGAAATATCCCAATCTGGTGCCGAAAAAAGTCACAAATAAGCCTTTGCAATAACAAGCAAGTCCAAAAATAATAAGAATCTCATTTTAGCCATTCAAAGTGCTGATTCAGGACATTGATTTATTTTTTTTCTTTTTTATAGTACAGTATTTGAATCATGCAAGTCCCCCACTACAGGCCCTGATCTTGTAAAAAAATAATAAATAAATAAAAGAAAAAAAATAAACAATGAAGAAAAACAAAAAAAGGTAATCTCAAAAGGAAAACTACAGACGAAAAAAAACAACTGAAAGTAAAAATAGATCAAAGAAATAAAACAGAATTGATATATATTTTAGATTCTTGACAAGTTTAAATCATAAATTTGATATACATGTATCTTTGGAGGCTGAATGATGATACACCTCTTATACCCCTTTCATAAACCCAATAAAACCCAATTATGCGGCTAATAGCAGCATAATTTGGTTGTAAAATCAGAGGAGGACAAGAGTTATCCGCATTATTCTGATGCTGCTATTATCCGCATAATAGCGGCATCGGGACAAGATTTTGAGTTTATGAACGTATTTCCAAATAATGCGGATAATTGCCATGGTGCGGTCACAAGGTCACCCTTTTCCAACACAACCGCATCGGAGGGGGCGTGTCCAGTTGTCATGACGATTATCCGCCTTTTTCAGGACGGGCGCTCGTAAAAATAATGCGGATAATTTTCGGAGTTTGTGAACGCAATTTTTATTGAATTATCCGCATTACTCTTAGGCGGCTAATTGGAGGATAGGTTTTATTGGGTTTATGAAAGGGGTATTATTGAAATGTCAAATGATTACTTCACCCCTCAGGGGTCTACTTATTGAATTGATATGATAATCTGTGTTGACTTTACCCAGTCTAAAAAGTCAAGGACACACTTGAAACATTTTGCCTTTAGCTGACTTTCCTTTTTCAATGTTTACAAACACATGTAGCCTACATTGCAGCACATGAATTTATTGATCATTTTTATAGAACTTGTTTTCATTACCGCCCTAAAACTAGTTAACTGGAAAATAGTTTTGGAAACTAGTTTAACGTGTAAAGAGAATGATCGAAGCGGTCTTGGAAGCGATCTTCCAAACCAATTCAGAAAACCAACTCGCGATGTAGTTTTCAAGATCGCTTTGCCTTTTTAAACTGGTTTTAGCGTACGTGAGGACACAACCGTTCTTCGCAAATAATGAGTGCACTAGTCCACACACTGTGTGTACATGTAGAATGTCTACGCTGTGGTTTCGAATTTCGCGCGAAACATGTCACCCCCACTGAGAGCATTCCCATAGCAACAAGGACACTTTACGTGAAGTGGTTTTGAAAACCACTTTCAGCTAGAACGCTAGCAAAGCAATCTTACAAACTGGTTTCCTGAACCGATTTCCAGTAAACTAGTTTGAGAAAGCATGAGAACGGTGTTTTAGACTTGTACTGCACATGTAGGCCCATTCAAGTAGATTTGGAGAGGGGAGAGTTAGCCCCTCAAGCCTCAACAAGAGTGTGCCACTGCATTTTTGTATATACATGGTGATTTATGTAGGGTAGGAGTACAGCCACAATGTGTAAGATAGTGGTTTTCCATTTCAAACAATGGTCTTTTTCCAAAATGCACTTTAACTTGTCTGTAAAGAACCAAAACAGATTTTCTATTTAGATTTGGGCAGTTCCACGGTTAGGGAGTGACATTCAGAAACAAGTTTTTAGCATTCAAACAAAGATATCAGTTTATCACCCACATTTAAATAGTTATTTGCAAAGAAATGGTACCTGACAGTAGTTGCTGAAATGCACTTTTCAAAATAATAACATTTGTTATTTTGATCCGCTGAATTAATGAGATATGAATATTCATTCAAACTCTGTGAACTTTAAATGGGTATCACAATGTTGAGTTAATGATTGGATTATATGTTGTTCTAGCTTTAATATGCTGCATTACATTAAAAAAAATTGGTGTATTTTTTCATTAATTATAACTTAAAACATAAACCCATACCTGGTTTACGGAGTGACATCTGAAATATTCACACACAGGCAACGTAAAATGAACTTATATTTTGAAATTTTCTTTTGATATGATGTAAAATGATGACCTTCAGATTATCCAAAAGAAATTTTTACAAAACAAGCAATAGTTTTCTGTTAAATTGAAATTAAGTAAAAAACAATATATGTGGTCCCATGTATATAATGTTTTGTATGGTTTGGATTCTCCTATAAGGAGATTTATGCAAAAAAAAAAATTGTGGCTAATTATGTTCCACTTTTGTATTTATGAAATCCCATATGAGTTTTAATAGAAAAATTTGATCAAGATTTGAAATAGAGCCAATATAAATTTTTGGAAAATGTCCACTTTTGCTTGGAATTGCCCATTTCCCAGTAAATGAAAAACCACTGTCTCTGTACATTACATCCTAAATAGGGTGTAGGGAGTACAAGTTCTAAATTTTAAAACTGTCTAACTGTAGTACAACATGCAGCCTGCCATAATATACATGTACATGTTTTTGATCATTTTCAAAACACGAAAGGGCCTACAATGTAGTTCATAAATTAAAGAATCCTAGAATTAATAAGTACCTCCTTCAGGGTTAGATTATTGGCTTCAGGAGTGCACCCCATTGGAGCCGAATCTGAGTACCATCGATCCCCCCCCCCCCCCCACCCCCATGCATCCCTCATCTTACGCAAGGGACTGTTTTCAAAATTGGAAGAAATAAATGATGAGTTTTCATAAACTTTACAAAGTTAAAATATACCTACATGTACATGTACATGAGGCCTGCAACTATGTACATGTAACATGAGATGGAGCACTGAGAAAATTACAGGGGTCCTTGTATCTTGCCCCCTTCAGTGCTAACCTCTGACATTTAATTTGCAAACTCGAGTGTATTCAAATGTCATTATTGTCATATGCTGGATCGACAGATTTATTTATTGGACTACATACAGAGGCCCCAAGCACTGCTTCTCAGTATTGTTGTACACAGTATTACAACATGAAATAATATAATTAAAAGTGCATCTTAAGTTTCGGCGAATCCCAGATGAACAGGTGTAAAGCCTACACTATTCAAGTTCATTACAAAGTTTAACATTGGCATCCTAAAATGATTTAATGGTGTGGATGCTATAAAAGATTCATGTTTCAGTGGATATATTTTACGTCCAACATTTCAATAGTTATGTTGACATCATAAATAGCATTATTACGAGGGCTTCAACACATACTTGTGCAAAACTTTGCTCTTCTTTCACAACAGTTACAGTTATGAGGTTAAAGTCTATGTTTGTATGACCTTGTGTGTAAATGTAAAATAATGTCTACAGATTAGCTCCTGTGTACACAAAGCATGTTTCATTCAGCACTGTAACCCCAAACAAACTACTAGGTAAAACTAAAATAGTACAGTAGTATGAATATATAGCAAGTAATACTATAAATGTACAGTATATGTTGCACAGCAAATGATTTCATGAGGAACAGAGGAGTCTTGAGATTGAGGTTAATTTTCAGTACATCCTGTTTTCATATATAAATACATGTAGATGTACAGACCATCCAACTTTGTGAAATCATGAAATCTAAGCTGATAAACGATCACACTTAAGAATTAAGATAACCATCATATACTGTGTGAAGGTGTAAACAAGTTGACAAGCCTTGATAGGCACACTCAGACCAAGTCAATTTCCAGAATACCATTAATGAGAACTTGTTCAGGGCTCAAAATACCCAAAATTATAAAAAGTACCCACCCAAAACCAAATACTCTCAGGATAAGTTAGAACTTGAACTACATGTAATAAGCATGCTGGTTGGAATAGCACACGAGGCTCAACAGCCCCACGGTGCCCGCCCCCAACATATAGGCGTTCATGTACTCTATGGGTTGGGAGAGTTCTCGTATTTTCTTTCACACTGCCAAAATACTCACAACCTTTAAAAGAATCCTTGCAAAATTTATCAGGATTTTAAAATATTATGAGAATATTACAACTATTTTGCTTTCATGTTGCATACTTGTTATTTTCTGATCAGGGTATAGATCAGGGAAAACTTTAATACCAATCACAGAATACCTGATATTCTCAAAGTCTGCGAGTCGGTCTGAATACGCCGATAGCAATCTTTTAGAACTCATCATCTGTAACTGAACTTTATATGACCTTGAATATTTATGATGTTGAATGTATAAATGAATTGTAATTTGTAAGCCTCCATAGAATACTTAGTATCCACTTGTACTGTACATGAACATATTACATTCCTGGGCATTACTGTATCAAATCCGGAGGCCTTGATGCAGATGATGGGGTTCGAAGAAGCAGTGTACCGATTCCAAAGCGAAAGGCAAATCATGGGGTACGTTGGAATGGGCATGTGCTGAGGAGGGATGATGGGCATGTTTTAAGAAGGGCTTTTGAGTTCAAGGTGGACGGCTCGAGGAGAGGATGGCCAAAATAGACATGAAAGAGGCGAGTAGAGGAAAGTTGGAGGGTTTGGTAGAACCTTGAAGAAGTACTCTCCCAATAGCGTACACGCTGTCCTGGAGAGGGTTGTGCTGTGTCAGGTGCTGCCAGTGCTTCAGGTGATATGGTGATCCTGTGGTGGTATTCTTGGTGCACTATACAGAGATGCCAACCTAAAGGGATGGTTGTCAGGAATATTTACCATATTTGTCAGGAACAAATGGGAGTTTCTCAGGAACATCCCGCGAAGTAGCATCGTTTATACGCTCAACCACCCAATCGCCATTGACATTGTGCATGCATGAACCGCGGCTTGCACTCCGCACTTCGCTGTGTATTCAGCAGCAGCGCGCGGAGGCGCTTGCAATAGAAATCTCAGTAGAGAAACTCCCGTTGGTTTACCGTTGGCCACACACACGCTGCATGCACGATACATGTATACACAATACACGCATATACATGCACAATACACAATACACGCATATACACATGCACAGCAAAACAATACACAATACACATGTATTGTAGTTGTTTTTTCCGTAACCTTTTTATTGTTGCCGTAACACCGTAATTGGAGGAATAAAATCGGAACAAATATGGCGAATCCGTAACGGTTGGCATCTCTGCACTATATACAGTGTGCTAGGTGCAGTGTGAGGATGGTGCGTGTGTGTCCCTCTTACACCATCTTAAGGGGAGGGGGAGGGGGGCAACAGGGAGGTAGAGGATGGAGGATGCACTGAATCAAGTAAAGTTGAGGAAGGGAATAAAGGGCAATTGCTGTGAGTGTGAGATGAATCAGGCCACCCCCTTTCATGGTGACAAACCAGATTTAAGACTTTGGATTATGTACTACTACTACTACTACTGTATTTAACAGCCCAAATTGATTCAGGATTATAGTTTTACCTCATACGTGTACTTCCCAACCCCCAGTTCAAAGTATAGTTTTTAGCTTTATTGTAAGCCTACATATAGGCCTACCGTTTCCTAGTCTGCTGTGCAAACCCTTCACTCGAGTCAAGGGTCTGAATGTGCAGCCTACTGATGCCTTGTGTACTGAAGGCCCTCACACTCAGCAAGTTCTGTATAAATACATGTGCTAGTCTTTGCATGGAGACACACTTGCTGATCAAAGTTTCAATCAGGGTCTGTGCCTGCAGACTAACCATTTCTTGGGGAGGATTTGTTGTCCAGTCCCAGCAAACAAAAAAAACATAACCTCTACATACCTTATAAACAGTTGCAAAAAAGCCACGTCCGAGCTCCTCCTTGATATAATCATCCAGGAAGACTACATTCATCAGAGGAGACGTCCTTGAACCATAGACAGAGCTTGTGGAGTCTCCGGAGGATGTACGACTTCTCATCCTCATATCTTGTGGTTGGGCGGATAGCCTCCGGTGAACTTTACCGGGGTGATGGGGTAGGGTGTGGTTAACAAGGGGTGCGGGGGCGTCCTCTATGCTTTCCCCTCCCTCGTCATCCCCCTGGATGCAGGGTGCGCTGCAGTTGGACGAGTTGGTGGTGGTTGATGGCATTGCATCCAAGGTCACCAGACACACGTCTGTTGTCATGATGGATCAATAAATCCCCCTACAGTCCAGTTACAGGGGCTCTATCCAGTAGAGAGAATCTGGACAGAGAAATAAAGGAAAAAATAACCAAAATGTTGCTATATTGATATTAAGGTTCAAGCTACAAGACTGTCTTTAATCCCAGTATCCCACAAAATAAAAACGATAACGCATCAATAAGCAGTGCTTATTGAGTCATTAACTCACTGTGGGTAATTGCTTTGTGTAGGCCTATTATACTGTATGCAAATGAGTGTGTACACATGTACATATATATATGTATGACTGAGAGCCTAAATTATAATTATTTGTAATACTACATGTATTCCCTATTTCCCTGGGCCATTTAAAATATTTGTGTAGTTTTGAAAACAGCAATGTTTCATGGGGTGCACTTAATCACCACTCTTTTACCATAAAAGTCATGATTTTAATACATTTTTGTAGAACTAGGGTCGTGTTTAATCAATAAGTAGATTTTAAAAAGAAATGCAGAAAAGGAGGCATTTTAAAATTTCTGCAGAATCATGTTAGAAATGGGTTGATCAAATGTAAGGAAAGGGTGATTGGAATCATGATTTAATGACGTCAGTGTGTCAGCCTACTTCATGCCAAACTGCGCGTTTACATTTGACAAAATTATTCGCTTCCGCTTTAACACAGTAGCCGTACACATGTGTGTTGAAAGTCCCTAAAATTGTTTGTGGATGGAAAGAATCCTATAAAAGATTTTAGTATGGTTCCCAGATTTTAACATTCATTATTCTGAATGTAAACATTTTGCTCAGTACATGGTGCTCCAAAATAAGTTCAAGTTAGATTATTAAAACCAAACCTTGGTTATAATAAGTACATAAACACATATCAAGTAGATTACAGCATAGACAAATTTGTTTCAGGACCCCTTCAGAAGCAATGCTTGTGAGTAGGGCCAATAATGTCCGCTTTCTTTCCAATTACTGTAAAATTAGTAACGGCCCTTAAAATGGGTAATTTTTCATAGTTTCAGAACACCCCCCGCCCCCACCTTCAAATCTCCAGTTCCCTACACACACCTACTCATCAAATTCCCATCTAACCCCCACCCCCTCCCCCTCCCCCCTCCCCCCCCCCCCCCACCGCTCATGCACTTTTTCTTACTCTTTCATTCCCTTATTAAAGTCTGTACAGATATCATCATGCAGGCCTTAAAGGGGAAGTTCACCCTGACAATAATGTTATTGCAAAAATAGCAAAAAAAATAATAGAAATTATTGCCGAAGGTTTGAGAAAAATCCATCAAAGAATGAAAAAAGTTATTAGAATTTTAATCATTTAATTTGTGAAGTCATATGCGAGCATGTTTCCTACGTATCATATGGTAAAAAATCAATAAAATGTCATTTTTTTCAGAGAATTAATAATGTTTTTTACTGTACCTTCAGTATAACAGACAAATCATTTCACACCTGTACCTATTAATGAAAACAAAAATGAGTCATCACAAATCATTAAAAAAATTAAAATTTATGCATTTTCACATACATGTACATGTATAGGGCAGCTGCTTGTTCCTGACATCTCAAATCCAATACTTTAAATTGTAATTTAACTTTCTTAATCTTTGATGGACTTTCCTCAAACCTTCACCAATATCTTTAAATGTTTTTTTTCTGTTATTTTTACAACAAACTTTTCTTTAGGGTGAACTTACCTATAATACAAATGTTCATTCACTGCACGTATACTGAATGGACTGCAGGACATTATTCACAGAATATTATCTCTCTTTTATCTCACTGATCATTATATTCAATACATGTTTTCTTGGTGTCACACCCACTTTGGATACCCTGCAGTAGAGATATCTGGATAAGATATCAGTCAGCTGGCGCTAGGCCAGGATCTTCATCACATGGGTGGCAAGGTCACAACTTCTTTTTACTTCCTTTCTCCTCAGATTATTTCCTCTCAATACAGTCTCAATGCAACATTACACTCACATTCAAGTTCATAAACAGATAATACACAATAGTACATGTATGCCTTAAAAAAAAATAGATCATTATTTTCCATAATACACACACACAATGGTTATTTATATGCAAGAAGTTTCAGTTCAAATTCAAGTGTAAGTCAAAAGTGGCATACCCTTTGATTTAATTACAAACGAGTGGTTGATATGCTTGCAAATTTTGCAACTCAACTTCACGAACCTTCCAATTATTTGCACTTGATTTGGGGAAGCTTGGTTTGCTACTGAATGTACATTTAATTTTTGTTTGCCATTGCAACACACCATTAGACCAGGGAAGTGGGAGTGACTAGACTGATTAGACAAGAAAAACTTGTTCATGTGTTCATGAACCTGTTGTTCCATAGCATGTGTTTAAAATGATATAATTTCTTAAAGGGATATATCACTACTAAATACCCAGGGCTCGACACTAGCGCCGGTCCGACGGTCCCAGACCGGTAAAAATCACTGTCGGGCCGGTAGATTTTCAGAAATAGCAAGATTTACTGGTCCGACAAGACCAGTAAGAAAATATCATTGTCGGGCCGGTAATTTTTCCAAAAATAGCAAGATTTATGGGTCTGACATAAACAGTAATAAAAACCATTGTTGGGCCAGTAACTTTTCCAGAAATGGTCAAATTCACTAGTCCAACATGAACATACAAAATATTCCATGACTCAAATTGCAAACCATTTTCCTCCCGTTAAATTTGGTCATTCACACACAGAATACACACAGAATGAATCGCATGCAATTTTTACTAGGGTAACATACAGTGTACATATGGCTAGCCAGCCACACAGCCCACATGGTGAATTTTCTAATGGCTGCACGAACGAAGCTTGGCGAAGCTTGGCAAACCTCTGGCAGAAATCTCTCACAGAACGGTCAAAATTCACATTTCACACTAATGAAAAGCTCTTATAATGTCCATATTTCCTAAAAAACTGTCATTTGTAAGCAGTAAAAGGAGAAATTTTCACTTCTGTTTTAGTTCAAAGAGATCGGGTTTCGAGTGATATCGTCTGAATACATGATAGCCCCACATATGCATTTGTGTGTGTTGATACACTTGGTTTCTTTCGTAGCTATATCTTAATTGAGCCAAAAAGAAACTGATAATTTATTTATGATAGTTTTAGCTTTCTTCCTCTGTTTTCTTTCTATCTTTCTTTCCTTCTTTCTTTTCAATCTTTCTTTGTTTCTTCCCTCTCTTCTTTAATTTTTTTTGTTACTGTCTTTCTTTTTTAATTATTCTTTGTCTTTCGTTCTTTCGTTCTTTCTGTCCTTTTAACATTTTTCTCTATTTCTTTTTCTCTTTCTTTTTTGATTTCTTTCTTTCTTTAATTCTTGAGTACATCCATCCTATATTTATCTCTTCTTTCTTTCTTCCTTTCCTTCTTTTTACCCTTTCTTTCCTTCATTCTTTGTTTCTTTCTTCATTCCATCCATCCTTTCTTTACCATTTCTTGTTTTTTATTTCTTCCTTCTTTCAGCCCTTTCTCTCTTTCTTTCATTCATTCCTTCCTTTCTGTTCTTTCTTTTTTTCCCTTCATTCCATCTATCCTTTTACCTTTTTTTTTTTTTTTACTGCTTGCTTCCTTTCCTTTCTTCTTTCGTTCTTTTTTTCCCTCATTCCTTCCTTTCTTTGTCTTTCGGTCTTTCTTTTTTTTCTTACTTTCATCTATTTTACATTTTCTTTCTTTTTTCTATTGCTTGCTTGCTTCCTTCCTTCTTTCCTTCATTCTTTTTTCCTTCTATCTATCATTTTACCTTTCTTTATTTCTTCCTCCTTTCAATACTTTCTTTCTTTTTTCCTTCTTTCCATCTCTCCTTTTACCCTTTCTTTCTCTTTTTATTGCTTCTTTCCTTCTTTCTGTCTTTTGTTCTTTCTTTCTATATTGCTTGCTTCATTTCTTTCCTTCTTTCTTTCTTTCCTTCATTCCTTTATTTCTTCAGTTCTTTCTTTTTTTCCTTCCTCCACATTTATCCTTTCTTTACCATTTTCTTCCTTTCTTTCTTTCTTTCTTTCTTTCTATCTTTTTTCCTTCTTT
The DNA here is from genome assembly GCF_037042905.1 of Lytechinus pictus. NCBI lineage: Eukaryota > Metazoa > Echinodermata > Echinoidea > Temnopleuroida > Toxopneustidae > Lytechinus > Lytechinus pictus. The sequence continues at coordinate 28,937,717 of NC_087255.1, read as the reverse complement.
CCATCTTTCCTTATACCCTTTCTTTCTTATTTTATTGCTTCTTTCCTTTTTTCATTACTTTCTGTCTTTTGTTTTTTCTTTCTTTCCTTTTTTTTCTTTTGTTCTTTCTTTCTTTCTTTCTTTCTTTTTTCCTTCCTTCACATCTATCCTTTCTTTACCTTTTATTTGTTCTTCCTTCCTTTCTTATATTATTTCTTCCTTTGTTTCTTTTTGTCTTGCTTTCTTTTTGTCTTTCATTCCTTCATTTTTTTTTTTTGGGGGGGGGGGGGTAACAAGAAAGGACAGCAAAATAAACTCACGCCTTTTTTTAATGTTTTCTTTATTTTGGGGACCAGTAGATTTTAGGTTCGGACCAGTAAAAAATGGAAAAACTGGGTATCTACTGGTCCGACATGAATAGGTTGGACCAGTAGAAAAAAAGGGTTAGTGTGGAGCCCTGAAATACCCAATGGCAACACCTGGGAGTTGTTTCATGATCAAGTATTAAGATACACATGGCTTTATGAAAAGCTTTATGCATGACATGTGACCTGTTCTTGGGTGCCAAATCAAACTCTTAAACTGGCCGATTCCTGCCAGCTAAAGTAAAAATCTATGTAGATTAAAGTCCTTGTTGTTATTAAACAAGCTTCTGCATGAAATATCTTTACATAATATTTCAAAATTTAAGTAAGGCTTAATCAGGAAAGTGAGAGGATATTTACTCTTGGAAGGCTCACAGTTTAAAAAAAGGGGAAAAAATATTGGGGTACATTTAAGAATGACACCAGTCGAGCATAAGGTCATACATAACTTACATGAACAGTTTATATGACACATTACCCTTGACAATTTTCAAGTTCAAACTGCTATAAATGCTTCTTTAAACTACAATGTACTTAGGTCAATTTTTCTAATGGGGGATATTAAGGCCGATTGCTAAATTTTTAAGGCCATTTCTCCAGGGAATGATATTCATGGTACTAGTATCTCATCACAATTTGCTCCATATTTTTGTGACTACAGTACAAACCCAAATATTTTTTTGTGCAGCAATTTTTTTTAACTTGTAGGACTGTACAGAACAGAGTTAGAATCTTTGCTCTCTCAACAAGAAATGCAAATCAAATTTGGGAAGTAAATTTGTTTTTCCTGTTCTTTAATTTGAAGGACTACTTTTTGGTGCACAAGCAATTGTGAATTATGCAGGAGTTATAAATGCAAATATCATTTATAATGATTTTGTTTAAATCTTGGGGTGATTCTCAAACAGATGGATGTCCCAAATCATGGCATTTGGTGAAGCATAGGGGGTGTTTTGTGCTGTGATAAGGGCCAGTTCACCCCTTGCCCTTGTATTTCCTATAAATATGCCTTGATCATGATAATAATATTGGGCATTTATATAGCACTATCTATCTATAAATATTATATTCTGAGGCGCGATGTTATTATTATTACCCCGCCTTTAGCTGGAGCTGCCTTTCATCACTCATAATGCATTCAAGGAATTAATCCTGCCGGGTACCCATTCGATTGATACAAGTCTGCAATAGCAAGTTTTTGTACCGCCATGCAGAACCCAGAGTCGAGTGGCAGAACAAATTCTATAACAAAGTAAGGCACTATTAAATGCACTGACTTCGAACAAATTTCTCCACAAGAAATTGTTCCCAAATGTCATACCATAGCCAAGGCTCCACACTATAGTATTATACTCTTTTTCTTGGTGGCCCAGTGTTCACCAAAATCATTAATTTCATATTTTTGGTGGCTCTTGAACATTAGAAAACATTGCAATTTATCAAAACTTTGGTAGCCCAACAGGGCCACCAAGTTAGGGTTCTTAAACCTTACAACCTTAACCCTTACCTTAAAGCTTACTACAATGGAACACAGCCGGAGGGGTGATCGTATTGAAACCTATCTTATAGTATCACAGATCAATAACATCAATCCAAACTTCATGTTTAAGAAAGCAATGTATCAAAGCACCACAGCTCCATCTTTGATCGCCATCAGCTACAGCTGAGCGTAAGGACGCGCCAGCGGATTGGCTGGCACGTTCGTACGCAAAGCTGTGCTGATGGCGATCGAAGAACCTGGCTGATCCTGATCTGTTTGTCATCAAAATTCGTTATTTTCCAGCATATTTTTTGGAAAGGTGGTAAGCTGAAATTATTTAATAATAATTTATCGTTATTATTTCTTCCCTTTTACCCCGTCAAAAGGCAAACATTAGGAGTAATCGAGGAGGGTGCAAAAGTGGACCCTTTCTCCATAGACGCTATAGTTGTAAGTAGTGGTTGTTTGCTCCACCATTATGAGCCCAATGGCAATGGCCGTCATCGGTCTATTGATGGAGGGGATGCCGCGAAGCCAGACGAAGTCTCAGCGGAGCATATCCCTGACAGAAATAGGCCTATTTATCGGTCTAACTTTTTAGTCCTAATGCTAGTTTGTCCAGAGCTGAATTAGTCTACACCAAAAGCTTCAGTCTCTACATATTGTTCCGCTGATGAACTACATTGGCTCCACTCACCAATTACGAGGAGAGTTTTAAAAAATGTTTAAAAATTCCTCGAAACAGTTAAGTCAGTCATGAGATTGAGAGTTCAGTCAGTTAGTCAGGACAAATTATCATTCGCGAAAGGCATTTTGACATTTACAATAATTTAGACTCTTTTTTTTTTAATTAGAGATCTATAATATATTTTCTACACTTCTAGTTCTACATGTACGGTATGTTCTTGAAACTAACCATTCTGCTAATTACACACGAACGCTCCAATCAATGAATGCAGGTAGATCTAACGAGTAACGTCGTCAGGTTAAGTGATCACAACTTTCGTGGCGGCGCGGCCAGCTCCAGCGGCCAGCCTACTCTCAGTCACCCGCCAGATCCCGGGCAGGAGCAGAGACATCACCGTTTCCTTTCGCTGTCTCCCCAGTGCTCGCTAGAGGAAAAAATACTACTTTTTCTAAAACTTACCTACAGTTAACGACTCAGACATCGCCAGCAGATTCGCCTGTATAACCAATATGAGTTCCACGCGATGAAAACGCATATATAAAACGCTAATCAGCTATTAACACTTAACGATATTAAATGTAGGCCACAGCTCACAATCCGAGCAGCAGCGATGATTTTGTTGTTAAAAAAATTATTGGCGACGCGACCAAATGATGATACATGATAGCAGCAGCAATTGACAGGAGAGGGCGACAATCACTTTTTCTTTCAGATACAATGGAGGTACCGTGGCCGAATGGCTATTCCATGGAAAGTCCGGGGTTCGATCCCCGGCCGCGGCACCTTGTCCTATGCCCGTGAGCAAGGCATTTAATCTACAATGCTCTTTTATCCTGCTTTCAAATAAATGGAAATGCTATATGCACTATTGGTAACTAGGTGTGCACTTGTTAAAAGTAAATGAATAAAAATAAAAAATAATAATATTGCTTTGCAAAATTGGTGGAGCCTCAAAACAATAGATTTTTGTTAATTATAAATATTAGATCCATCTAACGAACTTTACCATTAAAAAATGGTAGTATTATACTTCTACTTGCCAAATTAAAAATGTGGGGACAATAAATTCCAAACAATCAAAAATGGATTTATTGGTATAGACAATGGCAATGATGCGAACTTTGCCACATAAAGAATTAGTTGATGATGAAATAATTCCATCATCTTCTTATGCGATCTTCATTATTTTCTCAAAGAAACAAATAGTTTGCAGCCTCATTTGCTCAAACCCTTCAAATGATAGCAAAATGTTCAAATTTTCCAACTCAACTTTCAAAATGGTGCTCATTGACCTTTGTAAATTATATCAAACTTATTTCTAACTAATTTTAACTTTATTCTATTTCTTTCATTTTTTTATCTTTTGATTATTATATGCGCTTTCATATTGTAGATTCTTTCATGTTTCATAATTATGAGAATGTGTACTCTCATAATTTACATACCTTGCATGATTTCAGTTTTGTGATGATGTTTGCTTGTCGAGCAATCAATTAACTAATTATACTAGCTGATGCTTGCGCTATATGGCACCATCTACATCATCACTATATTCTACCATCTACATTAATATTATTATTAATAATAATCAGACGTTATTGCTATCTAGTATATCCGGAATTGCTAGACGATTTCTATTGATAGCAGTATTTCCACTTTCAATGAAATTTCTTAATTCTGGGAAATCTAATCATTTCCAGATTTGTTGAAAAGGAAAACGTTTCAGACTTCCAGGAAAATCCCTGAAATCTGGCAATTGAAATGTATAATTATGTAATTGTGTATAGGCCAGGGTCCACGAAGATTACCTTTGTCTGTTTAGGCCTACATTGGTTTCAAAACATGATCCGGTGGTGCATAGATCACTTCTACATGATTAAAATTTGGCCTACTGGGCTTTTTTTTTACGGCGAAATTTTTCACGGCGATCACTGGCCGATGTTTTAAAAAAATTAAAAAAAATTAAAAAAATTGATGATTCCAGGTAATGCCATGGAAATTTGGGGAAAGTGGGATTTACTTTTCAGAATTGAGCTGTGGAAACACTGCATCTGATCTCTAAAACTGATCGCGACAAATTTATATAACCTATAAAATATTACAGACCTTTCAATTTAATTCAATTCAATTCAAAATTTATTTCAATCAATCAATCATAGAAATACAAGTATATACAAATTAGATAAAAACATGGGATTGGGAGCCCCTGGAAGTTTTCATTTAAAAAACTTTTGGGTGGGGCACCACCATGATGTATACAATTAAATACAAATAGATAAAAGACATATAAGAGTGAACTACAAATAACATTGAAATACAATTTTAAAAAAGAGGAGAAAAAGAAACAATGGGCTAATATAGGGGAAATAAACAAACAAACAAATAAGAAGTAATAATTATAAATCATAATGACCTACAGTGTGCTATTGGCAGGTCTACTGGGAGAAAAATTCAACTTTCAGAAGTTTTTTTAATTTATTTAGAGTTTTACTTTGTTCAATATCATTATTTAAATCATTCCACAGCTTGATTCCTCTACAACGTAGAGAATATTGGGTAATTTTAGTTTTTTGAAGATATTGGTGAAGATCTGCTGAATGACGCGTAAATTATGAATGGTAAGAGGCATTTGTGTTGAAGAGATTGTTAAAAATATTTGGCAGGAGATTTGAATGGTAATTGTACATATAAGTATACAAAAGAGCCAAGTCACAAATAATCAATATTTTACAATTAAGAAATAACTTCTTTGTGTGACTATTGAAATGTGCATTACAAACTGTTCTTATTAAAGGTCAAGTCCACCCCAGAAAATTGTTGATTTGAATCGATAAAGAAAAATCAAACAAACATAACGCTGCAAATTTCATCGAAATCGGATGTAAAATAAGAAAGTTATGACATTTTTAAGTTTCGCTTATAATTATTTCACAAAACAGTTAAATGCACAAATAATATGCACATGAGAGAGTCGATGATGTCCATCACTCACTATTTCTTTTGTTTTTTATTGTTTGAATTATACAATATTTCAATTTTTACAGATTTGACAATAAGGACCAACTTAACTTAACCATAAACTGTAAAAATAATGGTAATTCTACATGTTCAGGGAGAAATAAAACGTTGTTTCACTTGACAAGGAGGAGAAAATAAGAATATTTCATATTTCATATAATAAAATACAAAAGAAATAGTGAGTGGGTGACGTCATCAGTCTGCCAATTTGCATACCGACCAGGATGTGCACATAACTGTTTTGTGAAATTAAGCGAAACTTTGAAATGTCATAACTTTCTTATTTTACATCCGAATTTGATAAAATTTTTAGTGTTTTGCTTGTTGGATTTTTCTTTTTTTTTCAAATCAACTTTTTGTTGGGGTGGACTTGTCTTTTACCTTTTTTGAATAAGAAATAATCTATGTAAATGTGTTTTAAATCCATTCCCCTATAGCATACAGCAATAAGTGAGGTGGAGTAAAACCAAAGTACATTATTATAAAGTGAAATTAATACATGTCTGGGTAAAATAAACTTCAGTTTGCGGAGAACACCAGTACTTTTTGATAAACGAGTGCATAAATCATCAATATGAGGTTTCCAGGATAGAAATTCATTTATCTTGATACCTAAAAAATTGATATTTGATACCTGGGAAATAATCTTGCCATCCATAATAACTGAAGGAATGTCAGTAACATTTTTTTTTTAGTTTGTGTTTTAAATACTAGTAATACAAATTTAGTTTTTTTCAAGGTTCAGTGGCCTTGAAGCCAGACAACGACTTTATGAAGTTCAATATTTATGGTATAAATGAGAGGAATAATATTTTTTGAAAGAGTAATACTGGTATCATCAGCAAAGAGTATGAAATTAACAATCGAGGAACAATTTAGGTCATTGATATACAAAATGAAAAGCAAGGGGCCGAGGCAGGACCCTTGCGGAACGCCGTGTGATACATGACTGACATTGTCAAAAAGAATAATTGGAACGAGAATTCATTTTCAAGAAATGAAACAGGCAGTGCGGAGATAGGGCAATATCTGGTGGGTAATTTCATAAAGTTGTTCGTAAGTTACGAATGACTTTACGCACGACTGGTGACCCCTTCTTGTGCTAAATAACAATAAGTTTTTATTTACATGTAGAATACTGTAATTACGTTTTTGTTCATTTGCTTTGTTATATTGTACTTCATGAATTTTGGTAAATTGACCCTTTTAGCATGTGTTGCTGGTCCATTTTCATGTGCATTTATACCAATAAATAAATAACTAATAATGTATCCCTACGTCATTCATTTAGGACGTAAGAACATGTTCCAGTCGTTCGTAAAGGTGTGCGTAATTATAAGTTTACGAGCAGCTTTATGAAATACCCACCAGATGTTGAGGAGAGAAAGAGAAAACCTTAAGTTGACAGCATACTGTTTTTTCTCAATTGAATTTTAAGGGTTTACACGGCCCAGGGGCCGCAGAATCGGTGGGTGGGGGCTGGGAGCTTCAGCCCCTTACTTTTATCGAAAACCGTGTAGGCTTACAAAAACGTAAAAATGATCGTCTGAATGTAATTTTTTTCGCATGTTCAGACCCCCCCCCCCTTCCCCCACTTCCAAAACCTTTCCGCGGCCACTGCGGCCTAGCTATAAAGCTAGGCCTACATTCTTTCTCTTTGGCTCTCTCTTTACTTTTTTTTCCTTTTTACCTGAAAAATCATTGGCGATGAGAGAATGATTAACGAAACTCTATTCTTGCAGTTTGTTGTCTTACAAATTGATAATGGACTGGTCCAGTTTTGGCGATGTTTGGTTAATTGAAACACGTGATTGTAACTTTTTTTTAATCATCAGTAAGTGCACGACCAAATACATGATTACTAATTCAACCTAAGTGGCAAAGTAAATCAGCCGCTATCAGCCATCACTGATGCCCTCTAACAAAGGGCATGGAGGGTAACCAAAAATTTGACCAACTGACCCCACTGAACTATACCACGAAAGTGACTGACGCCCCCCCCCCCCCTCCCCCCCCCCCCAAAAAAAAAGTGAAACCATCTTTCAAGTTCTTAACTTTTTCACACTATAAAGGCACTATAGGCATTTTTAGCCAATCATTATATGCCTATCTTCATATTTTTTGTGTGTCATGAGTGATTTGCACAAAATAATTATGATAAATATAATGTGTATAGTGGTCTTCATACAGTATCCAAAAGTTTTTTAAAAAAACCAGCAAACACAATTATTTTGGTCAGGAGATCAGATAATATTTTTTATGGTCTTTGATATGGGGAACATTAAATTAAGATTTATGTTTGGTTGATGTCATACTCTAAATGATTAACTTACCTTGTAAAACTGGGGTGTTAGTATGAGCTGTATCCCAATCATAATAGACTGAGGTCCTCAATCTGAGGTGTTAAAACATTGAACATTACTCCTCCTCTATGTCTCCCCTTATCTCTCTCTCTCTCTCTCTGTGAAATATCTTTTTTTATTCAGAATAATGGATCTAACACTGGTGTATAATGTTCGGTGTATGTTATTGTGTTGTGGTAAAGCACCGTTTCTGCATGCAGTGCGCTCGATTGCCTATTCAGCCTACAGCCACACACAATTAAAAAACTAAAAACTGAAACTGAGTTGTTATCTTTTTATATGCATCTCATATCGACACCGTATGAAAATTTAATAAGAGAGCCATTTTTACATTATATACAAATATATACAGCATAGTGTATTATTTCTTATTTGTTAATTTACAACTTAATTTAAATTAAACCATACATGATTATCGTCAATAATAATTGAGATCAACGATCGCAGAGAGCGTGAACACTTTGCAGTGTTGCTGCAATTTGTTAACGCCCTCTACGCTCGTTGATTGAGATGAAATAGACTAGTGAGCTCGAACAAATTAATAAGGAACAGATGAAGAACAAATCTACAAGCGCATTTTCTTTTCCATGATAAAAATATGAACCATATTAGCTGTATTGTGGAACATTTGTACTGTATGCTACTCGTGGCTATCGTGCACCTATAATTTACTTAACAAAATGTATCTTTAATAGTGTAAGGCAGACTGCGAACTCGAACTAAAATCAGGAGAGCATCTTTCGTATAGCAAAGAAATATAAAGCTAAATTGGTCCTTCTTTATAAGGCACACATTAGACGTGGTATTGACGAGTAAGTTGCATAGTATCATTTTAAGGTGCATACAATCACTGCATGCACTATTCATTTAACCACAAACAAACAACGCGCACATTCCATAATATAATTAATACTGAACACTTTGCAGAAAGAAATACAAACAAAAGAAACAAAACAAATAAAACATACAGCAAAAGTATGGCTTATGAATGCAATAAGGAAACAATCGACAAAAAGATCTTTATTTTCTGTTCCTGTTACGCCTATGAAATTAGTAAATCTAGATCAATTTTCAAAATTTATTGTCAGATAAAATGAAAGTTTTTTTCACATTAAAACATTATTGTGTGAATGATGTATAATATAAAATCTGATATTTTGGATCATAATTGTTTGTGTGGGTGTGTGAGGGTGTGTGTTTACATTAAAAAGTTTTATACGACCAGCCAATACTATGAGCTTGGAATCATAATTCACAGTAACTCACATTATCGAACGTTTATCAAATTAATCTTCAGCCAGAATATTTGATATACTAGTAATTTTGTGCTATCATGGCTGTATTTATTCAATTAGGTTCCGCCAAGAATGGCTCACATGCATGGAATTACATTTTTTTTTAAATTATATCTTATTAGTAAATACACGTTTGTCGTGAACACCAACAAACAATGCAAGTCCGTTGATGTGGATGGAAAAATGAAAAATTAAAAACATATAACAAACCCAATGAACTGTTCCAATGATTTAGATAACGATTAGAGTGTACAATTTACTTGACTTTTCAATAATTTTACAAGTCAAATCGTAGCCAATATTTCATACATAAAAACAGTCTACACAAAACAAAGAAGAAAAACTTAAAAAGAAACGTAAATGTTTTATTCAATGCAATCTTTATGAGAATGTCCTTCATTATGTTAACACTATTATTTCTTTCTGAGTTTTCCCATTGAGCATTCTCATCATACTGTCTTGCATAGTCTTTAACTGCTTTTAACTTAAAGGCAATTTTCATTAAAAACAAACAGTTTTTTCAACCACCATGCTGACGATCTTTTCTTGTGGGAATCTGTGTTTCTATACACTTGGTCTTCAAGCAAGTTGGTCTAAACCACATGGGCTAAATCCATTTAAGTCTGCTATCAATTTAGTCTAATTGCCGTTTGGTCTGCCCCAAAAAGTTGGTCTATAACAATCGCGGAAACACTACCGCGGAAAGGACGAACAGAAAATGGATAGAGGTAAAAGTGAAACGGATAGGCGAGAAAGTGGAGGATAATAAGAAAGTATAGTTTCTCTTTCGGAAATGAATTGGTCTATAGTCTAAATGTCATTTATTCTAACGCCCGCTTGATTTTATTTCCACTTCACTACTTTTTTTTTTTATTTGTAAGATGAAAAATTGCTTCATAAACATTTTCATCTCACCAAATAGAATAAGTGGTGCTAGACCAAGTGTATAGTCGAAAAAATTGATATAGCCATGCAATTACTAGTATACAAAATGGTACATGGACTAAATGGCAATTAGATCAAAAGTTTAGTAGACGAAGTATAATTAGACCATGTGGGATTATACCAGACGGAGAGAACGCAACGCACGTGTAGACCAAACTAACATTTTACCAAAAACTTTGCGCACATCTCTATCCGTTTAATTGAAATAGTCGCAGTACAACAAATTACATCTAGATCCGATGACATCGTCTTTAAACATTGTTGAAATTCAATTTTGAACAGTTCAAAGATATTATAAAAGGATCTTCAATATGAGCAGAATGTTGGCCGCCTGGATATTTTGACCGGTCCGATATTGGGTCGTACAGCCAGTGTGTAGAGCGCTTGTTCCATGACATACTCCTCCCACGATACGGAACTGAATTGAAAGAAATTAGGAAAGGAAATGTCATTTTAAATGTAATGAAATGTATACACTCGTAAATGTAAATGGAATTGTAAAGGTAATTTTCGGCTAGAGCTCGTTATCTGGAAAAATTATTATTATGAAGGCTCGATAATTCCGAATGCTCGTTAATCCGAAATCGAAATGAGGTTCGGTATTCGAAGGTTCGTTAGTCTGAAAATTAAGCAAGGTATACTAACGAACGTTATCAAAACATCAGATAATGAACTCTATTTTCTTTTAAGTTTAAAAAAAACTTTGGATTAATGACACCGATGTTCGGATTAACAAACCCTTTGTCATCTTGGTATAATTAAGTAGTTCGTTTTTCGAAATAACAAACCTTCGGAATGATGAGAGTACTATTCTTTCATGAAATCTATTTTACAGGTCGAATAAAAATTGCTATCGAAAATAACTTGCAATTCAATGACATATAGGCCTACCACAGAAACAGTGCTCCTCACGCAATAATTCAAATCCATGTAGTTTTCATGAATATTGATAACTATGTCTTGTCAATCGTTGATAACAACCTCAATTGATACAATCCAGGATTTTTCACCTCGTCAGAATGGCAAGCAGATATAAACCGTTAAATTACACGAATATATCAGGAAAGGAAGGTTACTGCTCTTTCGACTTAACAAAATTTGGAAGTGGAAATGATAACATATTCATATAATTAACCAAGTAGACTTCTAGAAAATACCGTCATCATGATTTGTGAAAATAGGCATGCCTAATTTCGATATGTCGATTTAATTTTGTCAAGTCGATTGATCAAACTTTGTTAATCGACGTGGCGACAACTAAGTATATTTCGCCCAGGTCGACTTCTAACAAAAATAAGCGATATACGACTTGGAAAGATGCCTTATGTCGACTTGCAAATATGCCTTATGTCGACATGTCGACTTGCGAAGTAAAATAAGTCGACTTCCGTATCTGTATCTTACCCTGAACGGTCACTGTCAGCCCCCATCAGCATACCCGTGTTCGTGTTTACATGTGACGCTAGCTCTGATGACATACGTAATGAGGTCTGACTTCCCAGACGACGTCTGCAATGTGATTGAATATAACAGAGAAGTCAAAGCAATATGATTGATAGTGCGCTAATAACTTATGAGAGTATACTCTGATCTGTTTTAATAAGTTGTAGATATTGTAATTTTACTTTGATTATGATTTAATCATATAATAAAACATACAAATATAAAAAAAATTATGAGAGTATGGTGTCAAAACTGACTGAGAAAGGGAGAAAGGATAACTTTTAGGATTCGAATATTTTGTTTTCTTATTACCGTTTTTGTATTTCTTTTTTTACTTTCCTTGTTTTATTTTATTTTGGTTCTATTATTATCTACTCAATAATGCCATAGAACGTTTAAAACAACATTGACGTCGCGGCATATAGTTGAAATATGGAGATAATCAAACTGTATAAATAAATAAATGAAAACAATGAATGGATGGTAAAAATAAAGAAACTTAAAAAAAGTTACAATACTGATTGTAGAAAGAAAAACTCTTACTGTGCATCTGGAGACATTTCGTAGGGATCCTCGATGAATTTAGAGAACCAATTTTTAAATGCTCGTCTGGCTTCGTACTCGGTCACACAGCCATCACCATCTGTATCGAATACTAGGAAGTTTGTACGCAATGTTTGAATCTCCCTCGGCTTCAGTACTTGCACCAACTTCTTCTGTAAGATACAATTATTTAAAAAAAAACATTTGAATTCAGATTCTTTTTGTATACGAATCACTCTATAACCTAGCCCCAAAATACTTGTCTGATTGTTTAGAAATTTATATCCCAGGTAGAAGAATTAGATCCTCTGAAGACCCACTTAAATTAACATATCCAACTAAAAGAAAACAGACCGGAGATAGAACATTCACCGTTGCATCCTCAATGGAATGGAACAAACTCCCTCTCACAATAAGACAATCCCAACAATCGAGTCCTTTAAGAAGTCCCTTAAAACTCTTTTGTTCTAGGCAACTGCCTTCATTTAATATGTCATTCTGATTTTTTTTTTTGTATATATAAGTTAACTGAAATTGTGAGCGCTTTGGGCCATGTGGGAGAAGCGCGTTATAAATATTGAGTATTATTATTATTCATTCATCCAGGGGAAGATATTTCCAGTGGAGGAAGTGTACCGACGAGTCCACTAAATCTGTACCCGTTTCAAATCGTAATTTTGACCTTTATGCCCACGCTTTGATGATCTGAAATTATATGAACTTGAAAATGTGTTCCTAGATTGTCACCACGGTGTTAACATCCTATGACAAATAGGGCCAACTAACACGTTTGAGTCGTTACAAACCCATAACCCTTTTTTTTCTAATTTCGTAATTGTAAGTATTGTAATCATACCCTTGTGTATGTGGAATATAATAAATCAGATTAAATAAAACCAAACCAATCTCGAGCAGTTGCGCAGTGGCAGTATACACCATCGTATAAGGCGAGTACCCCATTCGGGGGGGGGGTGAAAAATCCACCACCCCCTCTTCTCCCTCTCGTTCTCTCTTACTCTCCCTCTCAACAAAACATTCTATCAGTAGGTCCACTTGACTCGATGCTAATCAATAACTCAGACGTGTTCCCGCAAATACTCAGCTCAAAACATACCCATGTTTGCTAGCCTTCTCAAATACAATGGTTTATTATGGCGAATCAAGGCCATGGCTAGCGTAGACAAAGATATTTTCCTTTCAATATTAATTTTAAAAAAGGAAAAACAGTAAAGACTGGGCTTCATTCCATTAACCGTGTAAGTGGAGAATTCTTATATTAGGCTACATTCCTCATTTTCTCACTATGCCATGCAGAAACAGAAAAAAACACGTTCATTATAATTTACTTGCTTTTGGTTCACAAATCACTGCATCTACATGATCGTATATGTTGCTATTCTGATATAAATTAGGGCTATTATTATCCTTAACATGAAATTTATTTTTACCCGTTGTTTATTTCAATCATCAAAAGAAAGAAAATCTGTGCGAAGAAACAATGTTGGAACAGTCATCATATACATGTTTGTGTATGCTGATGTATGATGATAATGATGATGGCGATGATGGTAATGATAATGATGATGATGATGATGATAATGATGATGGTGGTGGTGGTTGTGATAGTGGTGGTGATGATGATGATGATGATGGAGGTGGTGATGATGATGATGATGACGACGACGACGACGATGATGATGACGATGATGATGATGATGATGATGACGATGATGATGATGATGATGATGATGATGATGATGATGATGATGATGGTGATGATGATGATGATGATGATGATGATATTTGACAGTATTATTATAGTAACATAAAACCGACCTTTGACCTGGTTGCTAGTCTTCTGATAGCTTCATGATTGAGGAACTCCCACCAGGATAGCGTGTCGGTTTTATCGGTGTCCATCGACTTGAAGTTCCGTGTTTCATTCTCGACCTCGTCCTTGGTGAGATCACGGTTCTCGTGGTCTTTGATCACCAGTCGCCGGTACTCGATGAATTCTTCGAGCGAAATCGTTGCATCTATTATGGGGTGGAATGAATGGGATAAACCAAGATCGTTTCAATATTCATTTCAACGATTTTTTTTGTCTTTTCAAAATTCCATCAGCTTTTCATATAGGACAATTCCGGACGACAATGAACCGCTGTAAGACTTCAAACTTGAGGGGGCTGAGTTTTTTAACACGGCATTATTTCAGAAAATTCTCGACCGAGCGAAGTGAGCAAGCCAAGAGCATTTTAAAATATTCAAGAGAACCTAATAATTTTCGTTGTCTTTGGGAGCCTGCCGGCCAAATAATATCTTAAGAAATTCCTTGACAATTATTATCTTAAAAATACAATAAGATGGTTTTAACAGAGATGCATCTTATAAGGAAAAAATAAAGGTTTCCATCCCAAAATAGAAAAGAAATAATAAATTCCTTAGTCCTTATAAGAAATGGATTTAGTTCCTTAGACGGTAATGTTAAACGGCAGAGTGACCGGGCCTTAAAGAAATGGATTTCTTTTTTTCTTCTTTTTTTCAATTTTACCTGAATCGACATCACATCTTTCGAAGATTTCCATGAGCTCAAACATCTCATCATCGCTAAGAAGCTGACCTAGATTCTCCTGAAAACAAAACAAAACAAAAAAATAGTAAAAATCACACGGATTGACATTTTATTGTTTAATAATAGTTAACACTGAAACTGAAGGTCGATTTGTTGGTTAATATTCACTTTCCTAAATTCATCTTTGAGCTACCTTCGTGGTTCCGATTTTTCAGTCTAATGCCACAATTTCATTGGGGTGACTGTGGACCTACCATTGTTTCTAGAGTTTGTTTTCTTAATTGCTCAAGTCCATTTCCGATCAATCATGTTTCGATTCGAACTTGTTAAACGAGCAAACATTGACCACTAGAACTGCCGTTGCTACTACTCAGGTTACAAACATTTCATTGTCTTGAGAGTCGCTAAAATCACTTCACCTGTGGACCCCTGACCAATACCATCAACGCTGGATTATAGATGAGGGCTTGGAGTACGAGACCCCCCCCCCCCCCTCTTCCCTTCCCCAAGAAAGTTCCGCCACCAAAAAAAATTAAGAGAAAAGGAAAGAAAAATTGTGTCCAAATCATCACCAAATAATTAGATTTTCATTTCATGAAAGAACATGTCAGGTGTTTCATCCAACAAAGTTTGTTTTATCCGACAGTTACAGCTAGACATTGGAGAAAACCGTGCTTCTCAGCCAATCAAAAAGCAAGAAAAATTGTCAGATCTGTCAACTATATGATGAAATGCCCCCCCCCCCCCCCCCGTTCTATTCATGTCACTATCATAAAGACGTGTTCCAGCGCTCGAACCCAACAAGTTGTAGTATTTTTTTTAAAACAAGTGCACACCTAGTTACCAATAATGCATATAGCATTTCCATTTATTTGAAATCAGGATAAAAGAGCATTGTAGATTAAATGCATTGCTCACGGACATAGGTGCCACGGCCGGGGATCGAACCCCGGACTTTCCATGTATAGCCAGGCGCCTTATAGACCACTCGGCCACGGCACCTCCAGTATGCAGCAGAATTAGTGTCCCTGTATAGAACAGGAGCGCGCCCGCAACGCTCAGTGCTGTCTCAGTTACAAGTATACTCACGCATTCGTTACATGACCAGCCGATGTTGGTATTTGCCTGACGTAGCGCTTTGACGGCCTCGCTGTCGTGGAGTTGTCCTTTTCTCCTCATACAATGTTCGTGGAAGACGAGAGTACAGATACGGCAGGGGAATACCTCATGTCCAGAGTTGGTTTCACAAAGGGTGCATTTTTCCTGAGATTCAATCTAAAAAAAAATGATAATAATAAACAGAGATTTGCAAGTTAGGCGATGTGATTTGATTCGATTCGATTCGATTCAATTCAATTCGATTTGACTCGACTCAATTTGACTTGATTCGACCTGATTTGGTTTGATTTGTTTTGATATGATACTTGGTTTGGCTCACTTTCCACGACCATTAATAGATACAAAACTTGCGATATCAATATCAATAACAAAAATTCATAATTCAACAACAATTTGAAAGCAAATTGCAATTTCATAACTGTAGACTTTTTAATCATTTCCCATTTTGACGTACGCACCAGATATGATTATTTTTATTTGAATAGTACATTGATCTGATCATACAAAAAGAAAAAAAATCATACGGTAGAATAAGACAACATGAGATAAGTCTTCTATTCAGAGTGATAATCTAGGTTTGTGACGGCTATATAAATCAAATGCGATGAAACATATACAGTATATATTAAATGTCATCTCACTTTACACGCTATATATGCCATGCACAAGCACGCAGGAGAGTGGAATATAAACCCACGTGTTTTCTGATATAAAGTTAGCGTATATATGTTTACAGCTGAGCGTGCAATAATATTTCTTACATTTGTATTCACGTCATTTATTATTTCATACAAAAACCACCTCCCGCAAAGACGCTAAATGAAGTTCACTTGACTGAGCGTTAAGACATGCTGACTGAGCAAATTGTTTAATTTCCCTGCACTAAATTGATCATAAACAGTTATGAAAATGAAAATATAAAGAGAGGCATTTTATTGAATAACACGTGAGAGTTGAATAGCACGTGAGGGTGCAGTAGCAGTCTATTTTCATTATTACTGAAAACTGATACGTCATAGATTTTCGAGAAATAGTAAGGAATATTCAAGGCAAATTATATTGATAATGGCAATGTTGCTGTATTTTTTGTAAACGATCCTAGAGGAAAATAGTGATGATGATGATTATGATGATGATAACAATGATGATGACGGTGATGATGATGATGATGATGATGATGATTACAATGATGATGATGACGATGATGATGATGATGATGATGATGATGATGATAACAATGATGATGACGGTGGTGATGATGATGAACAGATGATGATGATGATGATGTAGATGACGGTGGTGATGATGATGATGATGATGATAACAATGATGATGATGACGATGATGATGATAACGATGATGATGATGATGATGATGATGATGAATGATAAATGATGATGTGGTGGTTGTGGTGGTGGGATGGTGTTGGTGATGGTGGTTGTGGTGATGGTGTTGTTGGTGGTGGTGGTAGTGATGCTAATGATGATGCTGGTGTGATGAGTCCAAGGTACCTTTGCCACAAACCGGTGTCAACGACGACCCCCACCCCCAAACACACACAATACTCCACCCCTCCACCACACAAACCAGGGCTACGAGTTCTTGCATCACTAAAGCTTGATTGATTATAAACTTGACATCAGCTCGTGTTCGCGTCGAATCAATAAGCGATTCAAGCGAGAGTTCCAAGTGCTTCCTAAGTGTGTAACGTTGGAATCGAAAAATCATATAACAACTAAATAACAAACAATAAAATAATTTTAAATCGATGTCTTACGCCTGTGAGAAGATACGATCGCTGATTTTTAGACTTTAAACATTGATGAATTTCAATAAACGCTTTGCAACTTCAAATAATCCATATGAAATTAAAGATTAATATGTTGCTTTGTAATTTAAAATATTAAGAATTCTAATAATTTTCATTTAACCCAGTGGATAAGTTAGGCTATATCGATGCTTGTATAAATCAGATATTGATACAAGCTAACGTGACTAAAGAACTGATAAAACAGACGGTCAATAAACAGACGATTCAAAATTTATTATGTGTTTTATTAAATCATACACATAATCAAATGATGTAGAATTTATGAGCAGAAATTGTATTACAGTAAAACGGAGGAGACAAAAGAGGGACTAGATAATGATGATTCATTAAAAACTTACTCATTTATCGTCAATTAAAATAAATTGATCTTGTCACAAAATAGAAAGAATTTTTTTTAAAGATATCCGTATATAGACAGTAAAATGAAAGTACATGTCCATTTCTATTAGAATTTCTAGATGAATTTGGCTAAAATTGCCCTTCTTAGTTTAAGTTTAACGATTCGATTGTCCATACTAGATAAAAAGATACAATTACATGGCATTCATGAACATAATGAACTATTGTTGAGTAGTGTAATATACTGTAGTCGATATTGCGGATGTAAGTGATAAGCGTCACGTTTGTTGTTGTTGTTGTGCTTGTCAATATTGGACGAGGGGATTCTCTATTTTTCTGGCTTAAATTGCTAATAATTAAAATCGACCATGCAATCATCAACATCAAAATAATCTTCATTGAACACGCGGCACCGTTGCTGGGTAGCAAACTATACCCCTGTTTTTCAGTTCATTTTCATAAACGCTCTGGTAATGACATCCATTACCGTAATGAAATAGCCAGTTTTTATCCGACTCGTGATGCCAATCAATCGATCGTTAAAGGACAAGACCACCCCAAACAAAAAATATGTTTTGAATAATTTTTTTTAAAGCGTAACGCTGAAAATTTCATCAAAATCGGACTTTAGATAAAAATTGTGTCATTTTCTAAGCTTCGTTTAAGTTCACAAAACAGTTAACCATGTTAACCTTTAAACGTTTATAGCGATAAAAACGATGCAACTATTTTCAGACCACCCACCCCCCTCCCTCTCTTCCCCTTCTTTTCTCTCCTTTTCTCCCCTTTTCTCTTCCTTTGCTCTCTACATATTTTCTGTGTGATCTTTCGAGTAATATAAATGTATTTCTCTATCTACATTTATAATGTTTTCTGTCGTTTCTTCAATCTAGCTACATTTTTCTTTTCTAATTTCGATCATCGATCGTTCATTATTTTCCCTTGTACCGCTTTTCCTCATCCCCGCATCCAGACCTTTTTTTTGTTGGGGGTGTTGTCTTTTTATAGTCTAGATTTGCTAATGTCATTAATAATTTGTGTATTTTTCCAGTTTTATTTTCTTATATACGGAGCTACTTTCTTCAATATAGCTAAGTTACTTTATAATGCTACATACCCTTACCCCCTCTTTCTCTCTCCCCTTCTTCTCCTTCTCAGAGAGTTACCCCCCCCCCCCCCCTTCTCTTTGTTCTTTTTTTTGTTGCGCTCTGCAAATTTCATTCTTTCTCTTGTAATATCCCTTTCTCTCTTTCTTTCCTTCATTCGTATACACTGTAACATTTTTACTAGCAGTATTCTCTTCTAATATTCATTTATTTCATTGTATACCCCACCCCTCCTCTAACCATTCACTATATCTTCATGTCTCCAATATACTGTACATCCACTTATATAGACTATACCTTTTATCTCCGTGTCTCTTGGTATCGTCCATGCTAATTGCTATCACTTAATTAAACACACTCAGTCGTATACATCCCTAGAGATTACTACGAGAATGCATTGACCTCTTCCAGTATTCGATGTGGTCTAATAGAAGCTACAAAAATACGTGTAACAAATAACCTACACCAAACCAATTTAAAACATGTAAAGAGACATTTTACATCGAATTCTGAAAATGGTTATGTTTGGATACATGTATTTGCATCTATGTTGCTGTTGTTGTTGGGTGACAAGGATAGTAACACTATTATTTCATGTAACATCTATTAAATGAACATGAAATTTAATCGAAAATTGAATACCCCCCGTAATGCGACTTCCTGGGTCTGAGGCGCAAGTAAAGATGAACAAATATAGCCCCCCCCCCTTACCGTCCCAGTTCCCATCTCTCACGGTACCACTTACAAAAAAAGAAGGTCTTCTAATAATATGGTCCTTCGCAATGTACAAAATCATTAGTTGAATAGCTTTTGTAATTTCAATGGTAATAACATGGGCCTATAGTTTTTCCACGGCAACACTGGTCATTAAAGTGGAGAAGCAAAAAAGTGTTTCAAAAATCTGAATCAAAGTGTGAATGGTATTCTGAATCGTTTCGTTGTTTTTTCTTGGGGGGGGGGGGGTTGGTTGTTTTGTTTATAATTATTATTATTATTTTTCAATCGGGATGCATATTTCTTTATTTATTTCGTTTGTAATATAATTACCATAGATTTTACGGATATGACAACCATTCTAGATTCAAAGACCCACTCAAAGACATTGTCATAAAATCCTTATACGTCAACAAACTGCTTGCTAACAGCATCATTTCTTCCTGTATTAGAACCCACCTATCTATTTATATATAAAAATATCAAATTCTCCATTTTCACAATTTTGATAGGATCATCGACCTTTGCTCCTAGGTTTAGTCTCGAAGCAGACAACATCTCCTCGCGCGCCATCATTTTATGCTAATCCAGCCATTGCCCCATTCGGAGTTTGTTGTCTCCCGTTACCAAGCAACAGGAAGCCAAAGTTCCACGCGTGCATGTATCATTTTCTCGGAGGGTTTAGATACACAGTGCAGAGGCAATGTATGGCGATTATTTTAATAGACCTGTGTATCTAATTGCTACTTGTTTCTGTCGGTCGCACTGGTCATCAGCAATTAAATATGACATCCTGATAAATGTCACAATTTTATTATGACAATTGTCTATACTATGATGTAACCGAGGGGTTTAACGAATGGAATTAGTATTAATGAAGACATTGTTTCTAGATGTAAACATCTCTAAGGACTCTGATTCGAAGATTATCTTTCATCTATACATGCATATATAGTGCCATCTACTCCTGGGAAGCATTAATGATTATGATTTTATGAAATAATATTCAGTTATTTTCACAGACATCTTGTTAGACTGTACTTGCATCTGATTGGATGCAGAGGAAAAATACTTGGCCTTGAAATCACTATTTATTATTTACTGAAATTCAGTTGAGCTCAAATTACCTTATTTCATCTAAAAATCATATTGTTACATTGTAGGTTACTTTGCACACTCTTAAAATGTTGGGTAACATACTGTCCACACAACAATTGGTTAAAAACTGTATCCAACTCTTGGTAGTTTTCAACCAATACTGTGTAGTTTTTACCCAAAACACATTAATGGTTTAAAACTTTCCAGAATTGGATAAAGTTTTAACCAACTGTTGTGTGGACAGTATGTTGCCCAACATTTTTAAGAGTGTAACAATTCAACATATTATACAACATACATTTTTAAGAGAAAAATTGCATACGTGTTTAACGTTAAACAGTAAAGGAAAAGGGTGCCATAAACCCCCCAAAAAGATGAGTCTGTATAGAGATATCTCCCCATAAAAGCAGTTCAACAATAATATGTATAACTAACATTCGCGTAAAAAAATCATAAACATAAAAATACAGAATCTTTTTAATTTGATAGTGTGCTTCAAACACAAACGACTGTTATATGACTGTTTCACAGATAGGGGTTGTGGGTCCATGGATCCAAAAAAAATTCCCACGACTAAGAAAAAAAACGATAAAATGAGGGAAAATGAAAGGTTAAAGGGTGGAATATGAAAATATTTTCAGAATACTATGTCAAATCTATCACAAAATCATATTTTTCTCGCTCGTTTCGCTCACTCGCATTTTTTTTTAGAACTGTGGTCCAACATACCACGTCTGGCCCCCTAATTTTTTTTTGCCCATTACACCACTGATAATCATATGAGGCTGATAGGGATGAAGTCAATTATATAAATGAAAATTGGGAACGTTATATGATCAATCGAATGCTGGATACGAAATTACACTCAGTAGTACTACAACACAGGAATATTATTATTCAATCAATCCGTCATACATGCAGAAAATTACTTTTCGATTACTAGTGCTTCTTGCTTTGTTGTGTTATATACGCATCAATTTCTTTCGAACCCAATAATTTTTATAAATCAAACTCATGTTATTTTTATCATCATTATTACTACTTGCCTATTCGTAGTAGAAGTAGTAGTTGGAGTAGTAGTACAGTAGAAGTAGTAGTAGTAGTAGTAGTAGTAGTAGTAGAAGTAGTAATAGTAGTAGTAGTAGTAGTATTAGTAGAAGTAGTAGTAGTAGTAGTAGTAGTAGTAGTAGTAGTAGTAGTAGTAATAGTAGAAGTAGTATAGTAATAGAAGTAATAGTAATAGTAGTAGTAGTAGTTTTTGTTGTTGATGATGTTGTTGTTGTAGTAGTAGTAGTACATTAGTAGTAGTACATTAGTAGTAGTAGTAGTAGTAGTAGTAGTAGTAGTAGTAGTAGTAGTAGTAGTAGTAGTAGTAGTAGTTATTATTATTATTATTATTATCATCATCATTAATATTAATAATGATATTATTGTTATTATTAATAATAGTAGTACTACTATTATCATTATTATCATTATTCTTATCATCGTTATATTTATCATCATCATCATTATAAATTAAATTTGATCATCCTACTCCTTATAATTGTCAAAACAGACATAATAAAAATAATAAATCGATTTATACCTGATACAATTGGAACGCTTCTGGTAGTCTTGCCTGTACTACGCTTTTAAATATAGCAGCAGTGCTGACTTTGGAAACAGGTATTGAATAATTATTCACAAAAGATAATATGCCCATTGACCACAAGGACCTTTGACCATGATCATGTGACCTAAGACGGGTGCAAAAACAATCATTCATACGTGTTTACCCTTCCGTCTATGTGTTTCATGAACTAGATCTGTAAACTATCAAAGTTATGATGCCAATTCAATAAATACCCCCAACACGACCAAATTTCATTGACCTTAAGGACGTTCCACAGTTATGTTTGTGCGCATTATGATCTGCGCATATTTTACACTCTGCGCGCTGACGTCACAATGGATGAACAGGCGATTAATTAGCTGTGGTTATGAGCTGATTTTTCTCATCATCTGCATGCTAACTACAGATCCGATGCGTTATTTTATGAAGCTAAAAAATGGAATTATTCCATGGACCATTTTTAAAAATATGTCTACAATTTTGAAATACTTTACTTTGTAATGCTGCCAAGAATCACGAATATGACCCCGAGTTTGAATAAATGGTAGAGTGGCTTTGTTTTTTGTCTTCACATAGATACAAAGCATTTGGCGCATTTTTGGTGTTTTAGAAAGCACATTTGCTCTAATAAAAATACTGATAGTTTGAAAACAAGCACATGAACCCCTATTTTTTAATGTTTGCACCTCTTATGTATACCTTCCTCTACAACTTTGCAAATTTTGGTGAATATGACATGGATTTTGAATAAAGTGCAACATTTTTTGTACTTTTGTAGTTTGTTATTGTAATTTCACATTTTTGAGATTTGGTTTTTGTTATCTCTTACGCCATTTTTAAGAACTGACAGTGCTGTTAGACTTAAAATTGCAAACAAATAGCACTATAAATAGATTCTCCATTCTAACAATACAATGATTAACTCTCTTGCAAAATTTGATGACTTTTTCATGTATCTTGACTGAGTATTATAGGTTTAAACTCATTGTAGTGATATTGCGAGGTCTAAAATGCCAAATTCTTTTGAATGCGCAATTCTTAAGAACATCCATTTAGGTGAACTTTGAAGCTCTATAGCAAAAAATCAAGCACATGGACCTATGTTAATTTTTGCATATTTCGAATATTCAGGTTCTAAAGTATCTATGTGCAAAGTTTGGTGAAAATGACATGGATTTCACTTTAACTGTGGAACGTCCTTAAATGACCTTTGAATTTGGTCATGCATGTGACATGAAACGCGCACAGGATATTCAGGAATACATGGTTGCTGTTAATATGTCCAACTTTAATGAACTGAATTCACAAACTTTTTAAATTTAGATGACAATTCCACAAATACCCCCAACATAACCAAAGTTCGTTGACCCTAAAAGACCTGTGACCTTGGTCAAGTGACCTGAAGCTCGCACAGGATGTTCAGGGATACTTCATTGCTCTTATGTTCAAGTTTCATGAATTAGATTCATAAATGTCAATGTTATGATGACAATTCTACAAATAACACCAACATGGTCAAAGTTCGTTGACCCTAATTGACCATTCATTCACCTTGGTCATGTGACCTGAAAGTCGGGCAGGATTTTCAGTGATACACCATTACTCATATATGTCTAAGTTGTCTAAGTTTTATGAACTATATACTCTCTAAGTTATGACGACATTTCAAAAACTTAACCTTGTTTAAGATTTCAATATTGATTCCCCTAATATGGTCTAAGTCCATTGACCCTAAATAACATTGACCTTGGTCATGTGACCTGAAACACACTGTTTCATGAATTAGGTCCATACACTTTCCATTTTATGATGACATTTTAAATACTTAACCTTGGTTAAAAATCAAGTCCACCCCAGAAAATGTTGATTTTAATAAAACGAGAAATATCATACTAGCATACCGCTGAATATTTCATCAAAATCGGATGTAAAATAAGAAAGTTATGACATAGAGTTTCGCTTATTTTTCATATAACAGTGATTACGCACAACTCAGTGACATGCAAATGAGACAGTCGATGTCCCTCACTCACTATTTCTTTTTTTTTTATTGTCTGAATTATACAATATTTCATTTTTTACAGATTTGACAACAAGGACCAACTTCACTGAACCATTTATTATCAAACAATGCTAATTCCACATGTTCAGGGAGGAATTAATCATTGTTTCACTTGACAATGAGGAGAAAATTTGAATATTTCATATTTCAGATAATAAAATACAAAAGAAATAGTGAGTGGGTGACGTCATCAGTCTCCTCATTTGCACACCGATTAGGATGTGCATTTAATGGTTTTGTGAAATTAAGCGAAAATTTAGAATGTCATAATTTTCTCATTTTTCATCCGATTTTGATGAAATTTCCAGTGTTATGCGTGTTGGATTTTTCTCTTTTCGTTCAAATCGACTTTTTGTTGGAGTGGACTTGTCCTTTAAGATTTCAGTGTTGACGACGCCGCCGCCGCCCTCGCCGCCGGAAAGCCTATACAGTGCGTATAAAAAAAAAGTTTACACTTTGAAAACGCCCTGGGAATTAAAAAATATACAACATGTGGGTAATTTTTTTCACATATAATCTTGGGTTTGGGTCTCATCACATGAAAGTAAACGTTTTGACAGATTGTTACACTTGAGTGAGCATTGTCCATTTTTGCAAAGCTCGCAGAAATGCTCGTTTTCACGCTGTGGCAAGGGGAAAGGGCGAAATCAAACTTACCCTGCGAAACATTTCCTATACATATCCCTTGCACTTTTAGTCAATTGAAATAAAACGGATACATTCAAGCATTTTGTAACAATTTTGCCACCCAAATTGAAATTTCAACACTTAGTAAGCACAACCTTTACCCTTTTGTGCCAGCTTGATCTGAGGACAACTGAATCTGAACAAAAGTTTATATCAGACATCTCCAGCATTTTTTCACTAAGTTTTCTATCATTTAAGTGGGTTTACATTTCATTTTTCATTTAATACTTGTTTCTCCACACTTTTCCCAAGCTTGACAATGATTAACAAAATGAAAATCAAGCCTAAGCCATTTCATGTAAATTACAGCTCGGTGTAAAGCAAATATTGTCACGATGGCCTCGGTGTATGGGGGAGTGGGGTGGGGTGCAATGCACTCTTCGAAGAAAACAAGTTAAAAAAGGTACAAGATATCTTCAAATCAATTTTACTAGCTAAATTCCACGTGTTCTTCATGATTAAGGTCTACTTTTATTCAAATCATTTTTCACTAACTTTTCAAAAGTTAGTGGTGCTCACTCAAGCGGTAATATTTTTTCGACAGTTATATCGTCATTTGCTTAAATGGATCTGTACCAATGTTAAAATGTGGAAAAATCTTCAAGATATTACAAAATAATGCATGATTTTACAGGATTTTTTTCTAAGTGTAAACTTTTTTTATACGCACTGTAGTCTCGCTCTGCTTTGCAGGTGAGACAAAATATACGAAAAATCGGAAGAATTAAATCTTTTTTATATAACTAGTCAAGATTCATGTTTATGGAAGCACTAGTAATTTGGGGGCACCATCCGAGGGAGTACGCGTTCATCATCGTCAGTCAGTCTCCAAATGTTTGTACGGTTTCCTTGACTCAAATTCTCTATTTGTTTATCCGGTTGTTTGTAGCCGTTAATCTGCCTTTGGGCTCAGCGGGCCTTTGTAAGCTTTCTTATGAGGTGTCCTGAATGAAATATGTTATTTACTCATATTATGTAATTCAAATAGACACGTCTGTTACTGACGCGTGATACTGGTGGCGTTACACGACGGGAATGACGCCAGACGGCAAATGCGAAAAAATTACAATGCCGTGGGTTCTTTTAAGCCTATAAAACAATTAGATTTGGTAAATTATAAAGCATATTCATTTTAAAAGATTGAATCAATTGCCATGAGATGAAAGATTGTCCTACACTGTAAAAAAAATGAATTGCTAATTTAGCAGTGCTTGTATATAGTGACTGCACTACGAGTGCTGATTTTTCTACAGTCACTATACGAGCACTGTAAGGGCTAAATTAGCACTTCATTTTTACAGTGTAAAATCACATGTGCCTACTTTTTGAAAATTCGATCCAGAAGCTGATACATGGGATTGGGTTTATATTCATTATATTGCGTTAAACTGAAGAAAAATGTTTGGTACCTAATACCATTTGGTTTTTTTTATTCTCTGTTATCGTGGTTATTGTAAGCAATCCAAAAGCATGTTCATCATACAATCCATACCTGCCTATTAAATAATGATGATGATAATAACACCAATCATAATGCTGATAATGATGATGATGATGATGATGGTGATGATGATGATGATGATGATAAGGAGGAGGAGGAAGAGGGGGAGGAGGAGGAGGAGAAGAAGAAGAAGAAGGAAAAAGAAGAAGAGGAAGAATTGCGTTAGTTTATTACAGATCTATTGACTTATAAACAAGCTACAAATGTAAAAAAATTCTACAAATTTACCTAAAATCCTAAAAGTTACACTATGCCAATACCATCTTGTTACAGACATATCCATTCGTGACTATTTGAATATTTCTTTTGGAATGGAATATCTTTTGGAATGAAAAATTAAAAGAAGAAGAAGAATCTGAGAGGCCAACTTGCTCAAAGCTTTACCCTACGTTCTAAATTCCAAGGATCCCCAAAGGATCAATAAGTCGTGATCTAATGGTTAAGACTCTTGTCTTTCAATCTGAGGGACGTGGGTTCGATTCCTAGCCATGGCGTGTTTTCTTTAAGCAAGAAATTTACCCACATTGTGCTGCACTCAACCAAGGTGAGGTGAATGGGTACCCGGTAGAAATTCTTCTAATGCTTGAGCGCCCATATAGGTAGCCGATATAAAGCCAGGGTAATAATATAATAGCAGGGCCCGCTGGGAGAACAATTGTCGGAACTGAAGAAGTGGCTACCCTGGGTAAAAATACCGTTATTATTATTATTATTATCATTATAATTATCATTATTATTATTGTCATCATCATCATTACTATCATTAGTAAGTAAAAAATTCTGTGGGAGTTGTGGCATGTTAAAAGGTTAAAACTGTCGGATATTCAACTAATTTTGAAGCAAATTAATCATCAGAGATATTATCATTAAATTTTGCATCATCATTTGGGTTCTCAAATCCCGCTACCGCCCCCGGACCCACCCCCCCAAAAAAAACAACATCAGTTTGTAAACACGTCCCATACATACGCATCTCCATTCGCCTCATCTTTTCTACATCATGTACACAGACATCGAACGTATTATGTAAGTATTAAAAGAAATGTTAAATCGTTATGTTGAATGTTTATATCGACAAATTAGCAAACAAACGCTGTCACTTATGATTTTCTTTGTCCCATTCTTCGCCCAGCCCCGATGTCTCTTTGCCGCCCAACTCAAAGCTCTCATGGATCCATGTTTGCACTATCTCACCTTAAACATCTTCAAGTGGCTACATTTCGAGATGGCATCATGAAACATTTCTAAATATAGCATGAGTTACTTCCAGACGATTGTTCATCTGGCAGCGAAGCTGCTTTGTGTCGGTATCGTAGGTGTCGATTAATATCGATTGTATCGGATTTTTTTCTTTTTCTTTTTTATTGTGTGATGGAGTTATTGCCGGTCATTTCTAAAAATAGAAAAAAAATTACCCGGTTGCAAACTATCTTTGAAAATAAACAAATATCAGAAGTTGATTTTTGTTACAAAATAAGTGCTTAAACAAAAATCAACTTTAACATAGATATCAGCCTCTCCTCCCCCACCACCCCTCCTCCTTTTCTCTCTAACTCTCCTTCTCTGTCAACGCGGATCCAGGATTATTTGTGATTTCCGTCCAGAAAACAAAAACAAAGGGGAGTGATCATCACTCCCAAATGCAGGGTCTTTGATCTCCAGAAAAAATTGAAAAGCAAAAAGAAAAGAAAGAAGCTATCAGGTTTGGCTCTTTTTGGTATATCTTTTTTTCTGTGTAAAGTTCCAATTTTACCCCCCCCCCCTTGACCCCTGGACACTTGCCTAGGAAAGGGGGACCATGTGGGACTAAGCCTCTGAAATTTTCGTGTAGCATGGATAAAATTAGGGCCCCCAAAATATGTTGATAACATATTCAGGATATATAATGGGTTAGAAAGGGTCTCTTTCGGCCGAGATGCTGGTTTATGGTAATTTGTAACTTGGGGGTGGGCTCCAGAGGTTCATAACAATGTTTCAGTTACCATGGAGATATGTGGATTATTGTGTATTATATATAATTTTTGTTATTTTGTTTTATTTAATGAATAGGTTTGCTTCATTTTCGTATGTGTTTCCTTTTTATTGTACATTATATGCCCAGTATTGTCATGTTGACAAAACTGAATATGGGTTATCCATCTGTTTTGTATATTTTTGTTGTTTTTATACAGAAAAAAAATAAATACTATACTACTATGCTATAGGGCCTACACTGTTAAAAAATCTATCCTTAAAATAAAAGAAGTTCCTGCAGTAGAGTCTCGAGAACACCTGTAATCTTACCAGATTGCGTAATCTTACATTATATCATGTAAAATTACAGGAAATTGGTATTTGGTGTTTGGAACCTTACAAATTTCCTTAAATAAAACACCGTTTTCCCCTTTTTAAACAGACCTGTTCTCTTAAATTGCAGAAAAAAATCCTGTTTTATGAATTTACAGAATGATTCTGTTATTGCTTTCTGCAAAATCTTTTTTTTTTCTGTCAAACCAGGTTTTTTTTTTAACAGTGTACTATACTATCTACATGGTTATACTATCGAATACAATTAAGATGTAAACATTTTCGTATCATGTTTGCTTTTCTTCTGTTGAAAATTAATATGTATACGAATTAAGATTTGAAGATCATTAATACTCTGGCATAGAAACGAACCTGGCTCATTGCATAATCAATTAATAATGCTTTTGTTGTTCTTTGGAAACCATCATTCTGTGGCTGCCGTGAGTTACAGCGCTCTGATATTGGATTCATCTACCGCTAAGCGAGTCTAGAGTGATTATTTTCATCTCACCGTCGAATTGTATGATACACAGAAATTCCCCACTGGTATTGAGGAATAAAAAAGATCATGCCATTATCATGGTTTGGCTGAAATTCAAGTCAATTATTTGCGAGATTATGCACTTGTTCCCATCTATTCTACCGACCACGAACAATAATTGTAATTTGTTTAATGGCGAGCGACTGGCGAAGTGCCACGCACTCCACAACTCAATAATATACAACTTACATGCTATCCACTTACTGTGCGTGGTAATACTAATAAATGCATTAACTCTAGACAATCGAGATATATATGAGATGATAAAGTAGGACAATAACCGCATAGATGAATTAAGGTAATGCGGGGGAAATTATTAGTTGATGAACACGCTTAAAATTTATTATGCTAATTTACTTGGGATAATTTTATCACCTTTAAACTCGACGATGTCTATATATAAACGGGGGCAGAGTCAAATAAAGGGACAGGGGTGACTGCCCTCCACGTAGTGAAAAAAGGGAGGATAAGCGGAAAAGAGGGAGAAAGAATGAAAGGCGAGTTCTGGGTCGATTCATTCTACCCCTCTTATGAGGAAAAAATGACGTCATTTTAAATTAACTAGCACCCCTTCCCCCCCCCCCCCCCAAAAAAAAAAATAAATAAATAGAATAAATAAACAAATTAAACAAAATAGAATTAAAATAAAATAAAATAGAAATTGAATAATGATAATATCAATAAGAAAAAGAAGAAGAATAGATAAATATATTTTTGCAAATCCCTACTTAAAAACGAATTTGATTTGAAAAAAAAAGACAACGGGAGGAGAAGAAATTCGACTTTGGAAAGTGTTGACGAACTGTGACCCAAACAAAAGAGGGAAAACTTCTGTACCAGCAAACAATTCAAATTTGACAAATATAATGTGACGTATTTTGCAGCATAAATTCAGGTCCAGTCCACCCCTTCAACAAGTCTATTTGAATAAATAGAGCAAAACAAACCTAACTGTTAACATTAGCAAAATAGGGATGTAAACAAAACAAAAAAATTATGAACATCCCGACCGGTATATATGCGAACGATGAAAACGATGATATCATACCTTCACTATTTCTTTTGCATTTTGTATTCAATATCAAATATTTGGGGGTTCTCTTTATATAGCTTTAGTGATAAACATGATAAAGATGTTATTCAGGATTCAGATTCAGAATGATGATGATTTATAACATTAACTGTTCATGAAAACCATACAGTTTTACACAATTTGACATATTTTTACATTTAGTTACAAAAAAAAAAGGATAGTGAGTGAGTGAGTAAGTGACATCATCGGCTCATATTTTGCACATTACCAATGATATTGAATAGTATATTTTGTGAAAGTAAGCGGAATTGGAATGAATTGATCTTTAATCACTGCTTTCATATATTTTGGAGAGTGGTTACAGCCACAAATGGAAGTGTTCAGAAAGAGAACTAGATAGAAGCAGTTATTCTGTTTTGTTGCTTTTACATCAAATCATCATAGCACAAAATCGCTAGCTACTGTTTTCTACAAAAAAAAACAAAGAAAAGTTAAGTCTTGAGGACTCATAATGATCAGCAAACAGTATTTCATTGTAAAATAATGTAAGATACAGATTTAATGTAAATCCTATGAAAAAAAATAGTGTTGATGTTGGTGTTTTTCTGATGTTGTTTTACGGATGCACAAAGGTGAATATTTCTTTTTCCTAATGCAGATCAAGTACTCGATCATTTTTTTCTTAATAATAATTATATAGATTACAAAAAATGACGAAAACGATTGCTTTTACACATCTGCCAGGCAATAATACATCACCTGAATCAGTTGTTCATATCAACTACTTTGTAAGACCATGTAAGAGTTTATAGTATACCTTTTCTTTCCAACCTTTCGGTTCGATACCGTCTGAGAAAGGGATGGTGAAATCATCGTCCTTGGTCGATGATAACGACTGTTCTCTTACACTCCCTAGATACGTCGAATCAGTCCCGCTGTCGAATTCCCCATCGCTCGTAAAATGGTGACTCCCCATAGCTCCTCTGGTTTTCTCCACAGTTTTGTACCCTCCGAGCGTACTTTCAACCACGCTTATTTCAGTTTCCGGTATCTCCTCAATATTGTCCACGACCGTCCCCGCCCTGAGCGCCGCCCAAGCATCGCTGGTGTCCTTATATACAAGCGTATGTCCCGTGTCGTCCCCGTCGTAGAACTGCGCGACGGACGGTCTTCGATATGGAGTCAGTTCTTCCCTGGGCTTGAGAAAGGAATCCACTTGGTGTCCACTCGACACCGAGGAATCCTTTGGGATGGAGTCTCCATTTTTCGTTTCCGACTTGAGCCGGGCTTGTCGGGCTAGGACCCCGATCTTTCCCACCCTTGTTGACACTTTCTTAAAATCCTGGAGTGGTTTACTTGTCCGTGTTTCTTCATTTTTACTCACCGTCACCCCCATGTCGGCAGGGTGCACGCTGCCGATGAGATCTGCAGATTCTTCTTTTAAAACCCCAAACTCTAAGATTTCCAATCAACTTGACAAACGCTTGGTGAAAGTGATCCGTTGTTTTCCTCCATTTAGACTATCAACTCATTCCCAAAACTGCCAGGCAACGATTCCAAACGAAAGAAGCCTTTAGGGGTCGACCAGAAACCAACCAAAGAGTGACAATGCTTAAGAGGCTTATCGAAGACGCGACGATGTCCTAACTGGTTGTCAATTGGTATTAGTATGGCTGGTCATAAAAGTGTGAAGTGTTGCGAGGCGTTTGTGACCTCTCCTTTGCTAGAAATACAATACTCATGGATTTAAATGCAGTACATGTTACGTCAATGCAATAAACAGAAAAGCAAAGAAATAGAATTTCAGCCAGATAAAAACAAGGGCTTCAAGTCCGGAGAAAGAATCCTTAGGTCAGGAGTTAGTAAACATGCTCTCGAGAATCGGACATGGTAATGGTTCCAGAGTTCAGGTGAACTGGGCACTTATCTCGTTTCCAAGTTGTTAAATTACCCACGACATCGATCTATGCAAATTTGTTTAGTCATCAAACCACGATCTGAGTAAACTGTATGAAGTGCGGCAGATATTTCTGTTACCTTTTTTTTTCCAGAATAACCAATGATAAATTGATCACAAGCAGTTATATACATCACGATTCTAACATAAATATACTGTATTTTATTTAATAGATGCACGTATAAAGCGCGATGTTTTCTCCTACCGGTCTGCAGCCGGGGTCTCCACTTCAAATGATTGTGCATCACTTTTTTGTTCAGCGAAATTGGAAGGAAAATAATCCACTAACAATAGCGCGCGCTCGTGACGTCACAATTTCGTATGGTCGTCTACTCATCGAACTGCGTTAAACCGAACAGGTTTGTGTTTTGAAAGGCATCATCGAACCTTTTGATCTGAACCTATTTTATTCATCCTGAGGTGGTATCCATAACCGCTGGTTCTTTTAGTCGACTTATCACTTTACTTAGGAAAATCGATATTAACTTCATATTCTTTGATGCCAGATGACATAGGTGCAAAGGGCTTACGTAAGAGTTTTCGTTTGTGGTTCTACGAAATCAATGGGCATAAAGGATGTTTATCCATCCTCATGTGATGGTTACTTGGGTTCAAAGGAAAAAGTGATAAAAATTGAAGTCTGTGTTTACATCATTTGACAGCAAATACAAGCCCATTATTTACGCCGTTCATTGATCGATTTCAGATTTGAAATCATGTTCATTGTGGGAAACCATAGAAATAGACGTCAGTATATGGAAACATGGCAAATACACGACTTCAAAAAGGTATTCACATGCAGCTTTGAATTCAAAAGAAATGGCAGCTCTTCCAGCTTACATTGTTTCTCCTAGTATCACTGTTTTAGTTAATTTAGTTTATTTCGGCAGTGCTCTCATTTAATGAGTTTAGTCTTTTTCAGAGCATGACGCGTTCAATGGTGCAACCGACCATGGTACGCTCTTTGTCAAAACCTCGCTCCTTGGAATTAGATTTCTTTGTAAAGTTCACGATCTTTTCTTTGATAAAAGATCGATAATTACCGACAACGTGTGTAGACTCTATTGCTACATGATCATAATTAAGCCTCCAGCGAGTCTGACGACATCCCAATGGTCTACTTGGTTTACAAGGAGTTTGTCTCCTTCTCAGATAGCCTAACATCGGCTAAACTCTTTTGGTCTCCTATAAATGTGGTCTAATTGACATTTGGTCTCGACATTTGGTCTACACTACACTTGGTCTTTAGAATACCCACTAAGTCTAATTCTCATCTAGTCCAATGACAATGCCCAGTTGGTCTTATTACCACTTCTTCCTTTATATATATATTTTTTTTATTTTTAACATAGTCGAATGGAAATTTGTTCCCGTCTATCCAGCCATCGTCCTATAGACTGAGTGGTGTTAGACCAAGTAAATTAATAGTAAGTACTAAATGGTAATTAAAATCCCAAATATTATTAGACGAAATACTTGTCGACGAAATGGGATTGGACCATCTGGGATGAGACTAGACAACAGTCAGCAGTGGACGACATGATTGTAGACCAATCGACAAACTAACGTAACTCGTTAACTGCATGCTTAAAATTATGGGATTATTACTATCGAAATTATAATCGAACCCTATATCTAATTTCTTTTGTTCAGGTTCAAAATTATTTTGCAGCCGTCTGACGGAAGTATTAGACGGAGATGATTTTAGATGGATGCAAAATCCTTTTGAACCCGACTAAAAATAAATATGATTGTGCAGATGATAGTTAGACGATGTCGATAGATGGCAGTATATGACTTGGGGGCTTTATTCAGATATAGCGTTTTCACAATAATTTTAAAATTTCAATGTCAATCTAATCTAGAGATATTACCTACATAGCACCAAGTTTTACAATTCATTCCTGACCCCCTTCTGTGGTAAAAGTGGCATCAAATCACCCCTTCACCATGCAAATACTACTGACATAGAACATCCAACAATCAAATCCAGTAGGAATCAACTCATTTATTTCAGCAAGAGAGGGGGGGATTGAGTCATAAGAAGAGGAGAAATAGGGTTTGATAATAGGAAGAAGGGGTTGGAGAGAGGGGGGAAGGAGGGGGGGTAAACTTAGATATAGACAGACACACCTCTTAATTGAATCCAATTGAACTGCACGTAGGTAGCAAGTGTAATTATATGCTTATACGCAGCAAGAAATTTTGATAAATACCTAAGAAGTAGCTAATTAGCATTACATGTTCAAAAGATTTGAGCTTGTTAACATGTTTAAGACAAATTCAAAGAACTCTCCCTCTATTCCTATATAGACTGGGTACACAACCACTTGACAACATACCAATACACATTCCTCCATAGGCTAATCTATTTAAAATGAGAATTGATAAAATCACTAAAAAAAGTCTTAATAATGACACAATTCTGTCAATTCATACCTTTGTCATTATAAGAGTTCATCAAATATCCTTGATTTTCTGAGAATATGATGATATGTTTTTAGCTCTTTTTCTCGGTAGAGGGTCTGAAACCAAGAATACTCTCAAACGTAGCTGCAGCTGCAGCAACAGTAATGATTTCTTGGGCAACAAATAAAGTCATCATAAAATACCAAAAGGATCAAATAATGATACTACTTAACTGGACTAATATGAAGCAGTGATAGTCCCAGTTCATTTGATAGAAAGTTCTCAAAGATTTATTTATTTCAATATATGACTTCAATTATGTATTATGTTTATATTCTATACATAATGGATTATTTTGTATATCGTAAACAATGTAAATATTTTTCATAATGTATTGTGAACGCAGAAATAAAAATAAAGCAAACAAAACAAACAAATTTTAGGCACGGGTCAGGGGAACTCCCCGATATGACCGGAACCTACCCGTGGTGTGCGTCCTTTACCACTGATAAAGTTCAGGAGACCAAATTGCTTGCCTCGTTTGTTGGTAACAGGACATATTCTACGACAATTGCTCCTCCGCTAATTTCTCTTAGGTGAGGGTTATGGATGTGAAATTGTTTTTTGGTTCAGAACAGTGTGAGGATCGGGGCTAGGGTTAATATAAACTTCGAAGCTCAAGTTTTCATATGTTTGGTTTAATGAGTGCATCTTTACAGTATAGGACAATTGTCACATGAGCGAATGTAATAGAATAACATTTTTCACAATGCTTTTGCCACTAAGAGGTAAAGAAATACTATCCCAAAAAAGTAAAGATGATGGTAACCCCTTCCCCGATTTTTTTTTTGGGGGTGTACAGATCGATTCAGGTAAACCCCGGTACGATATTGATGCCAGCTTCGCTTGAAGTTCTTTTGAAAAGAAACATTTACCTCCGATAGAAGATGGAAACAAATAAGAAAGTACACGTATAAACTTATGGTCAGTTTCAGCAAGTTGACTTAACAGTGAAGAAAGATGGCGCTCTTCTCTAATGATCATTAGAACAATTCATTATCAAAACACCCATAGGCCACCTTATCAACAAGCCTATTTGCTTTGACTGCACGGGGGGGGGGGGGGGGGGTGCGGCAAGACTGAAGACTGAACCCCTAAAGTTCCATGACCGAGGAGGGTGGAATAGATATGGGAAAAGTAAATCAAATTTGTGTTCGTTCGCAATTTAGACAGTTTTTCTGAAATGTCATATTGCACCCCTCAATTCTTATTGCTCAATACGCCATTGCTAAACTTCATTTTGCCGAGATGCCAGCAGCATAAATCGCAACAGTCACATCTCCAGGATACGTATTAAAATAATGATGTTAATTATTTTATGTGGTAGGCCCCAATGGGGAATAAATACAGGACATTGCAAGGAGCTAGTAAACATGTCGGTGTATAACCTGCACACTGACTGGTCCAGGGGGAGGGGGCAAAGCCGGCCCTCATCCCCCCTTCCAGAGGCACAATTAAAATTTGTAATGTAAAATGCCGTTAAAACAGAAGTTTGCCCCCCTTTTGAAGGATGTGCCCCCCCCCCTTTGGAAAATCCTGGATCCGCCCCTGATCCTGCATAACCTATATAAAATACTAAAGAACTTTATCTATATCATAATAATACACTTTATTAACGAGATTTTTTTCACCCTGAGAAATGACCCTGAACTATGAAAACCCCTTTTAATTGGGACCCGTGTCTACTGGAATACACTTCTTTTCCCCTCCCTTGTCATGCTGGTTTGGGAGTCTGCCACAGCGGGGTACCCAGGATTTTCCAAAAGGGGGGCAAATTTTTTGGAGGATATTTCTCCGCGAAAAAATTTGACAAGCAAAAAAAAAAAAAGGTCTTCAACCGCAAATAAGGGACATTTCGTAAAAGGTCTTCAACCACACAAATAAAGGACATTTCGTACCAGAAAAAAAAATTGACAAGCAAAAAAAAAAGGTCTTCAAGTTCAAAAGAGGGGGCACACGTCGGTTTTCTTTGCATATTTACATTACAAATTATTAATTTTGCTTCTCAAAAGGGGGGGGGGGTACGTCCCCTGGATCAGTTGTGACTCGTCAGGGGGGCAGGGGTACGTCCCCTGCATGAGTTGTGACTCGTCAGGGGGCCAGTCTGCCCCCCTTAGGTACGCTAGTGGTCTGCCAGCATTTCAGGGGCAACGCCCCCAAACAAGATCCCACTGCACATCTCTGTATACAGCAGTGCACCTGCGCCCGCTGGTCGATTCACCGACTAGTCGTAGTACATGCGATCACCATGGGAGGCGCAGGTTGCTCAAGAGATGTCGTCTGCTCTGTGGTACTAATTATTACTATCCTCCTCAAATTTCACTTTACAGTGGCGAACGATGAGATACCTGGATTAAAAGAACATGCTGAACATTTCTATGGATCTAACCAAGATGGTGATTGCCAAGAATCGGAGGGAAGAAATGGAATATCTGGTCGGTCCGATACGCTGGAAAAAGAGGAGGAAGTTCAGCCAACAGCACCAGTTGCAGTCAAGTTGACGAGGCTTGACGGTGTGCAGGTAAATGATACAGCCCTCCGATAGGAGGCTGGTTATTTTCACTGAAATGACACCACGGTGTATTGTATACAGCATATGAATCCTATTGCCTTTTCCCCGTTGTTTGCCAATGATTGATAGGCAAACAAAATACAACATTAAGCACCATTTGTGGCAGTGATCATCATCATTTTGTTTGATACAGGTTCGGGGGTTTCTGTAAGATTAGAAATTTGTTAATTGATTTAACTAAGTAAGTTTGTGATAGCCTGCTAGTGCTAGTAGTAGCCTACTATTTGAGGCCTAGTAATATACACTACTACAAGTACTTTTTTGTTTGTTTAGTAATAATCTGGAAGTGTTATAGTTGCAATGTCAGAGTGACATCAGAATTTATAAATATTAATTATCATTCTTATGCTTATGCTTATATGTTATTATTATTGCTATTATTATTTATTTTATTGTAGTAGTAGTAGAATTATTAATATTAATATTATGATTATTATTACCATTATTATTATTATTATTATTAATATTATGATTAGTATTATTACTATTATTATCATTATTTATTGTGATTATGACTATGATTGTGATGATTGTTAGTATTATTATATATATATCTATTTAGTAATTCATTCATTTATTTGTTCATCACTACATCTATTATTAGTTATTATTATTCTTATGATTATTATCTTCCCCATCGTTACTACCGGTCACATCATCAGCATGTGACGATATTTTCAATAAGTGCTAATGTGGTCATTGATATTATGTTTTTAATTCCATGAATGTTTAAAAATATTTGTTTGAAAAGTGATATTTTGTCTTCTATCTCTATAGGTTGGTCATGTTCAGGAAGTCAACCTGACTCCCAGTAGATCTCATTATCTACATACTATCAACATGAAACCATTGATCTTTGGTAAGAATTTAGAAAGAAAGGGATTATTTTTTAAATAACACATCCACTAA
Organism: Lytechinus pictus; assembly: GCF_037042905.1. Classification (NCBI taxonomy): domain Eukaryota; kingdom Metazoa; phylum Echinodermata; class Echinoidea; order Temnopleuroida; family Toxopneustidae; genus Lytechinus; species Lytechinus pictus. The sequence goes on along the minus strand of NC_087255.1, from coordinate 28,899,187 downwards.
CAGGAAAATAAATGTTTGGAAAACTTACTTTCAGAAATTAGTTAAATTGCAAATGTTTAGCAAAAGCATAAATATGACGTGATTTTATATGGTCCCATTGGATAAGAATTTCTGCTTATGGAAACTCTTGCCTTGGATGTTTGACGTGGTAGCCATGGTAAATTGCCATTAATTGCAAAGTTACCATGTGAGGTACTTTGTAACTGAGTCCACTGTCTCATTCTGCCCAGAGTCAATTCCATATATTTTTTTTATTTTAAAGAAGTTAATAAGGATACTAGTAATAACAACAAAAACAACAAAATTGATAATATTGTAATAATGATACTAATAAAAATATTGATAATATTGTAATAATGATACTAATAAAAATCGGGTCGTGTGGTCCAGTGGTTAGAGCATTGGACTCATAATCGCAAGGTTGTGAGTTCGAATCCCAACTCTGCCATTGTCTCCACTTTGATAAAAAGGCCCAAGAGTGATATCTGTCGTCTATTACGTCAGCCACTATGACTGATTAATCTAGACGTAAAATGTTTCCAAGGTAATTGGTTATATACCAGCTTGGCGTTTACCAGCAAAATGCTGTCCTGCCGAGTTTCTACGGGAGTTACCACAAACAGAAACAGAACAGAAACAGAATATTGATGATGATGACGATGGTGAAGATGGTGTGATATTGAGAAAATAAAATTATGTGGGTGATGCATATGGTAATAGATATGATACTCAAAAAATAAAATTTCAAGGCACAATGAATTTGAATATTCTGATATCTGATAACCATGATCATTCCTGTTCCTTGTGTAATGACAGAAATTCCAGACTTCTTTTCTGAGGAAGAATGCCAGCACATCATAGAGCTAGCAATGGAGCAGGGATTAGAAGTAAGCTCCACCCATCAAATCACCGCGGACAACACTCTCCGCCTCCTAGATACCAACGGAGACCAAAGACTGAGTCTACAAGAGGTATTGTATACCATATTTTTATTTTGTTTTGTAAATATTTCCACGGTATCATGCAGTATATCACTTTCTAACCGGAGAAGGGGGTCGCCAAGTCAGATATATGGAACAGGGGCTGCGGAAATGGGGGGGGGCTGTGTGGGTCCACACAGCCCCCCACTTTTTTCCAACACCATATACAAATGTAAAAATGACCATCTGATTGAGATTTTTGGCATGGTCATGCACCCCCCCCCCTCTTTTGGCTCAGCCCCCGCCCCCCACTTTCAAAACCATTCCACAGTCCCTGTGAAAGTGTTCCTAATGTTCTTTTCTCATTCATTTTATGACTTTTCACGGGACAAAAAAAATCCTTGTAAGGTGAGTATAATTTGTGATTGTGCTGCCTATTCTAGATATTTATCCCCTTTTCATTGCCAATGTGAATAAAAAAATTATTTTCTAAAACCATAATAGGTATATCCCACCCAAATAAACATTGAAAATGGTTTAGTCTTGGGGAATGTAGGCCCCCCCCCCCCCCCCGAAAAAAAAAATCCCACATTTACCAAAATCTCCCCTCTTCTGTAGTAATACAAAAATCTTTTGAATAATAATAATAATAATATGCAACATTTATATAACGCTCAATACAAATGTTTCTATGCGCTGCATACTATTTCCCTGGCTTTAGCACGGCTATCCTTATCAGATGCTCAAGCATTTAAGGAATTCCTTCCTGCTGGGTACCCATTTATTACACCTGGGTGAGAGTGGAAAATGTAGATAAATGCCTTGCCAAAGGACACGAGTGCTGCAGTGGGATCTGAACCCTGAACCTTGTGGTTCAAAGTCTGGAGACTTACCCTCTGAGCCATAACACCCCTACAGATAAAACAAAATGTAGATCTAATATTGGCAACTTTTATGTAATATAATGTTATATTTCATATCTTTATTAGTATCGTCTATTTATCATTATTGTTATTATTGTTGTTGTTATTACTTTTTTAATTATTCATCACCATCACCATTGTCACCATCATCATCATTGTCATCACCATCATCATCATCCTGATCATTGTCATCATTTTTATATCATTTGATATTTTTTTATCTGATGTTCATAAGTTTGCGTTCAGGCCACAAGTCCAACATATAGATTTGTTTTTGTTTTTAAAGCTACAGCATTCTAGAAGAGTAAATTTGTTAGTAGGAACACAGCCTACCATGGTGTAGGTGACAGTACGTGCCCTCCAGAAATAGATGTCAATAAATAATAGGATTGACAAAACGACCATTAACCCACCACACTAAGTGGCTAGGTTTTTCTGGAGGCACAATCTCAGCCATGCTCATTCCGCCGTGACAGTTGATGTTGTAGCCATCTTCCTAAGTCTGCTACATAGACAGAGGCAGCAATGGGGAATTATTCATGGGCGTGAGCTGTGATTGCCACGCAGTATTTAAACGATGGCACCCCAGAGAGTTCACACTCCGGCATTATGGAAGTCAATATTGCATAAGCGTGGGGTGCAAGCGTGAATGTTATCAATCAAAGTCAAGAAAGTTTAACCCGGTTTGTCCCTCTTTCTGTGTTTCTCATGCCAAATGCTTTAAAAAATGGTTGAAAAGTACTAGTAATTGATAATGATTATGATGTTATATTCGATATTTGCTTTGACATACACGTGATGGGAAAGGTACATATCTGGGATGAAGTGTGTAAAAGTTATTATAAAATGGTTGTATGGATCCTATTAAAATGAATGGCTGAAATCTATCATGTACATGTAACCAGTCATAGCTAACAGGCAAATGTAATGACTGGTATTAACGACGAGTTTATTTACCGTTCATGGTTTGGAGATGCAGATGGCTTATAAAATAACAAAGATCCACATTACTACCTTACAAAACATATAATACACTTCATTTTGCTTCTAAGGCATTCTATTACCCACATACTTTGAAACAGTCCAATTGTTTCAAACGAACCTCGTGGGTGTAATTTTTGTTATAATGGTAATTCCGTCATCCAATGGTATCAATGCTCAACAGCCATGGAAAATCAAAGAGTTTATAGTTCTAAATTACCATTGGATAGCAAAGTTACAATAACAGTATAACTTTTGTGCTATATGGCCCATTTCATACAAGTATTTACGGTTTCCATGGCAGTAACTGGTAATATAGGGCCCAGCAGCAAACCATAATAACAAAGTTACCTTAATATCAGGCCTGGGGCCCGTTTCATAAAGGACTTGCAACTGTTTTATCTTTGCCATTATGGCAACTACCATGGTAACCTTGATTCTGATTGGCTGCTGAGCCCTGTTACCATGGTAGTTGCCATAATGGCAAAGTTACAACAGTTGCAAGTCCTTTATGAAACGGGCCCCTGATATATCAGACATGGTCAACAAAATAAATGCTTTGTAGTCTGCAAAATTGTTTGCGTTTCTGATGAAAATGAATTATTTTTTTATCAAATGCAGATGAAGATAATTTACAACTCTTCTGTGTTGCCTTTGATCACATTGCTTACAATTGATGCATAAAGAATGACAATAAGAATAATTTTATTTGCGTTTTTTCAAAAGTTTTGAAATAAGAAGAGCTGTGGCAAATTTAATTGACAATGATTCTTTTATTTTTATTTTACATTTAGATGAGGAGAACTATAGAGGATGGATATGATATCTACTTTAATGATGAGGACATTAGAGAAATGTAAGATTGTGTTTAATTATCTTTCTGCAATTTACAATATTTGTAAATACAAAGTTCAAATTAGATTTGGTAAAAGTAAAGATCATTCATTAAAAGAAAAAATGCTAACTCATTATAGTGTAACATGATAGAGTGTATAACAACACACATGTGTGAAAGATTAGATTTCAAATCAAGAATGATGGCATCCCAGGGGGGTGGGGCAGGGATGCATGGGCCAGCTGCCCCACTCTATGATATATCAAAAGGTGAACAACAGTAAAAAAAAAAACAGAGAGAAAAAGTAGAAATAAGAAAGAAGAATATAAAAAAGGAGAGATTGTGCTATGTTATCGAACAGAAAGAATTGGTCATACTTATGGAAGATGGTTTTAAGCCTGAGGATGGATAATTTATCTATAATAATCGTAATCCAGTATGATTTTTTTTTCTGGGGTGAACTATATTGTCAAGCCTTAAATCAAATTATCCATTTTGAAACATTGCTTTCCCCCAACTCAGGTACTCGCATCTCAAGTTAGATTTGAATCAAGATGGTAAGAATTCTCTCTATGTCTTTGTTGAATAGACTGGTTTACTTCCACAAAAATAAATATTATTGTTTCATTTATTCATTCATCAAACCATTGGTCAATCCATTCTTTCATCCGGTCATTCATTAATTCATTTATTTATTTATATTCATTTATTTAATTATTCATTTATTTATATATTTTTTTCTATCTCTCTATTTATTCATTAATTGAATGATTCATTCATCTGTTTATCCATCAATCCCATTCATTCATTTATTCATTCATTCATTCATTCATTCATTCATTCAATCAATCATCCATTCATTCATTTTAACTATATATTTTCTTATGGGCTTTGTGAGGAGTTAATGGGACATTATTGAAAACCTTAAATATATTGAATACGATGCTGAACAATCCATGTTGCTATGTCAGGCCACCTTGATGAAGCTCTCAGCTTAATCCAAACTTGGGCCATGAAACGAACTGTGATGGCTCTGGATGCTTCACCCCCATGGCCACCCCCCCCCCACTTTTTTCAGTAAACCTGTATGAAAAGGTTGAAGGAACATCTTTTGATTTTTGCAATGTGACCATCCCCCCCCCACCACCACTGGCTCAGCCCCCCCCCCCATCTTCGAAATATTTTTTCTGCCCCTGCTAAAAAACATATTCTGCTCCATGATTAATACTATATATATATATATATCATGTCAATATGGCCTTGAGTATATATGTAGCAAGGTAGGTATTATTTGCAGATCAATTAATCTCCCTTCTGTATGGTGCGAGGATTCAGTTGCTGACTGGGGTACAAGTTTTATATTTGCTGGGAGCGTTCTCCTGAAATTAATGCCCAATTAAGAGGAGCTTCTTCATTCATCAGATATTAATGATTCTGGTTTGGTTCGCTGGAGCGTGTGTGTTTGGATCCATATGGGTCATGGGAAAGTGCCCCCTTTTTTGCAAAAAACTGACATTGTTCCTTTAATTTTATGTAATCTACCCCCAGCCCCTCAATGTGATAACCAAAAATTTCAAACAATCTGTTGGTTATGGGGGCACATTTTGCCTATAACCTCACCTTCCCCCTCTCCTTCTCCTCCTTACCCTCCCCTTGATCCACTCCCCCTTCCCCTTTCCCCTTCCCCTTTCCCCTTCCCCACATCTTCAACTAGCTCTTTGACCACCCTGCCCCCTAGCCTTTAGCTACATGTAGCTTGCCATATCAGCAAATGAACTTTTTGTTGATTGAAGGATAATCAAATGTGATACCCAGTAGGATGTGTACAATTCCTTAGTTAATCAAAAGCTGTCCATTGGATGCTCCTCTGAACAAGCTAAATTACCCTGCATGCCTGTTCAGTAATTAATCAATCCATTTGATGGTTTCCCTTCAGCAGTGAGAGTACGATTGACATCAACACACTGTAAGAATATAACTCTAGCTGAATCTGTAACCAAATATTTTCTGTATGGCAATTTATAGAAAAGTATTCTTCTTTTTTTTGGTAGATAGATAGATAAATGGTTTATTAAAAATCAAGACATCATCGCGGCTAAGGCCGAATTGCGATGTATTACAAGGTAATAATGATAAAAAATATATATTCAAACAGTAACATAGATAATTACAAAATAAATAATATGGATAAAGTATTGTATTGAAACTAATTATGTTTTGTGTGATTGGATTGGGCAAGTTTGAAGACCCTTCCCTGAGGTAATTTAATAATGATTGTAATATTTGAAAAGCAGAACAACAATTTGACACAAGTGCCATATTTTTTTTTAACTTTGGGGGTTGTAGCCACCCCCCTCACATCCTCCATCCCACAAGGAATCAAGTGTTGATCACAATAGATAGACAGATAGATAGATAAAGGGATAAGATAGAAAGAGAGAGAGAAGGATGAATGAATGAGAGGAGATAGAAAGGTAGGTAGGTGGATTTAGAGGGAGAGAAATCAGAAATACCAGCCATCAAATATTTGACAAGAAAAAAAAGTAAACAGATCTCTCCTGTTCTTTATTTTGAATCCATTAAAAGAATGATGTTTTTTACTTGTAACTATGGGTTGTCAATTAAGATCATCATGGTTTTTCAATAATGATAATATCACATGATATCATTATTTAAATAATAAGGAGCAATGAAATATTGAATTAATGATAATAAGGGAGGTCTGTTATATTTAGTAATTATGACTGAAGTCTGATCTTGATTTGAATTTATTAATGCATTGTTTGCTTATGCTCATATATATTAAGGTATTATTGCTAACTTTAGTCTCATGAAATTTAGTATTATGTGACTGTCATATACAACTGTTTACTGAGACCGCGCTGTCCCATGTCTCTAGCGGATTTTCAGCCTGATTGGAAAAAGAATGACTACATCTTACCTATATTTGGGGTGTCATTTACATCCATGCTCCATTTGCTAGACCTTACCATTCAGCCCCTTCTATTGCTTTTCTCATTCTTTCTCATTTTGGATGTTTATGCAATGGGATCGTGCTTGAATTTTTATAGAATTTCTCCACGATATATGCCTCCTTTAAAGATGTAGATTACATTTAGACAATCCCATGTTTAAAGCAATGGAAATCTGAGTATCTTGATACAGACAGACAGGCTAGGTGGCTGTGCAACTGCCTCATTGTACAGGAGGCCACAGATTCAAATCACTGGTGGATCCAGGGGGCACAGCTGACTCTTGCCCCCCCCCCCTTTGAGAAGCAAAATTTGTAATGTAAAAATGCCATTAAAACAGAGGTGTGCCCCTACTTTTGAAAGTGTAGACCTTTTTTTTGCTTGTCAAATTTTTTCCTCCGAAAAATGTGCCCCTCCCCCTTTTGGAAAATCCTGGATCTGCCCCTGATTCAAATCATACCAAAGACTTTAAAATGGGACCTTCTGTCATGTATAAAGGAATGGAGAAGCGTAAAAATAAATGATATGCAGGGCCTACTAGAGGATCAACTAAATAACTAAAGTGCTACCCTTGGCAAAGAAAAGCTATTGTTTTATGTTTGCACATTGGGAATTTTTAGAGATATTGAGATAGTGATCTTATAAATATAAGGCTGCGTTTATGCGACCTCAAGCCAGAATCATGATTTGAATCATGATTTGAATCATGATTCAAAACACAAACATGAATCACAATATCACAGAATCAGCGTTTAGACGACCTTCATTCCAATGCTGTTTCTCCTCAGATTCGGGCCAATCCAGTGCGCATCACTAGTGCGCAGTTTGACAGAGGAAGTTTTTCGCACGTGTTTCGGCTCTCGAAAATTCTTTTGCTTCCATCAGAATTCAGTCTATACCTCATTTTGTTTACTTCTATCATAAAGGGTCCATATGCTTCTATTCATCTTGTTAGTTTATCCAAAATGGTGTTCGGAAGTGAATTTCAGCGTAGATCCAATTTGATATTGATACTGTATACTCAACAACAACTGAGATCATTGTCTGTCCAGTTAATTCATTTACTAGAACTTGAAGTTGAAGACATGACCAAAAAATGAAAAGTAGTGGACGATGCGATGACCAACACAGAACTTGAACATGACAAGAAATGAATTCATAGTACATAGTCATGTACATACAATGAACATATAGAGCGCCTTGAGCTTGGCAAGAGTCAAACCGAAAGTAGCCCGACACAACAGTGAGGTCATATAATCATGATTGTAATCACGATATCGTTTATTCGAACATTTTCGTACGTGATTCTGCAGAAACGTCTTTCCAAACGCCCCTTTTTTCGTGTTTCATGTTTGTGATTCTAATCATGATTATATTCAATTTCGACTAAACGCAATCGTGATTCTGCAGAATCATGATTTGAATCATGATTCAAATCATGATTCTAGGGTAAAAAAGTGGCCGATAAACGCACCCTTAATCCAATATAATTACTTGGCACACACATGAAAAATTGCCAAGTATATACTCGAGTTTACAGTGATATCGGCAAAATATCCAATAGTTAATAATGTCTTCCTTCACTGAATAATATTACCTTTAATTTTCCAAACGAATTATAGAGGAAAGTGATAGCGCTCACACTTTGCTTGGAACTGGGGAGTACAATGTTATTTGGAATTGTAATCAAGTACGCTTGATGTACTGTATTTCAACCTGCCCAGTGAAAGGAAGAAAAATTGATTAATCAAGTGAGCGCTAGAACAGGTGTTGGACTGGTGTGATATTTTGGAGTGCACAGTCTGTATCTGTTAGTAAATTCACAGCACGTTTCCACTTTGTAAAGATAATTTCCCAATGAATGGGTTGTTATTAGAAACGGCCTATTAATTCATGATCACAATAAATTACTCTGCCCATCTCTTGTTTAAAAAAAAACTGAAAGGAGAGTAATTACAGTAAGATACTGCTTCTATTTGTTCCCAAGTAACTTTTGTAATTCTTTTGTATTTTATTCCATTTCCAGGAAAATTCAATGTCAATGATCAATACAGAAACAATGGGCAATACATTTTGCAAAATAATTGTTGATACAATACAATAACAATATTTAACACAAGAGCAAACTACAGCAGCACTTCCCCTACTAGTTTTAGTATGTTTAACAGATCGGTTGTACTTGGCTTGCATATTGAACAATGAATTAACCAATATTGGTAAATTATTAATGCAAGATATTCATTTCAGGAGAAAATATGTAAAATCCAAGACTCTAAACAACTTCTTAAGGAACTATTATTCTTTTGGAGGTTATTATTCATGCGTTCTTGATGAACAACTTCAGATCTATATGACTGCCCATTCATAAGACTTTACCAATCTTGTATTCATGGTGAATTCAAATTCAACTTTGGACCTCAGAGATTAATCACATTGATATATTGTTGTTGTATGTAATGAGGCAGTTACCCAATACAGTGAGCATGACAAGAATTATTCCAAGTAGCCAGGAGATCTAGTTTATTTTATTAAAATGACCCATGTGAATGCCTAAGTTGCAATGAGGTTCCCTTGGTGTACATAGGAGATGTATTGAGGGTGATATAGTTTTCTCAAAGTCCATTCACACTCACAAAACAATGATATAAACTTAATTTACCAAACCATAATAAATAAAACCATAACAAATATAATGATAGTTAAACCAATAGGTTTTGCACCTTCCCCCCCACTTAAGTGATGAGAACATGACACTTGCATATCCAGGCAGGCGCAGTGGGTCAAGGGGCATCCCCTCTAAAATAGGTAAATAGAAGGAAATCATCATATGTGCCCCTTTATCCATTTTTTGTGTCCCCTCTATTTCAAAATCCTTGATCTGCCTCTTCATGAGAAAATAATTAAAGAACATTTCCAAATAACAGTACTTGTAAAGGTCATTTCTCTGTTTGTAGCCTGTCAAGAGTGAGTCATTATGAAAGTTGCTGATATCATTTTTAGAGTTTTAGCAAAGCTATAAAACTATCCCTATATATCTTTTATATCAAATTTGATTTTTTTTTTTTTTTGGGGGGGGGGTCATTCGCACACAGATTGCAAATTTCTCTAAGGGTAGCTGCTGCTTCAAGAAGATAAACCTTCAGACGACAACCCTTTTCACAATAATATCACCCAACCATGATTCTTAATACAATATTTCAATTCTATGTGAAAGTCTCAAAGACCTTCAGTTCAGCATGCATGCTCTAATTTGTTTGAGTGCGAACTGGCCTTGGTTGTTGGTTGGCTGGCTGGCATGTTCTGGTTGGGGTAATCTGTGGAGCCCAAGGGGGAAGCCCCTTTGTGACACACCCATTGCATTATTAAGATGGAAACCTACCTCCATCTCAAGGAAAATTCATCAACCATTCACCAGGTCATGGCAGGTCGTGCTTGACTTTGGAGAGGGTGACTAAAGGGGGCATTTTCACATGAACCTTGCGATTAATAGCAAGTCAATAATAAAGTTATTCTTATCACTTGTATAGTGTGGGATGGTCCGGGCTGAAAAAATATATATCTAGATAAATAAAGTAAAATTCACAGATCAAAAAATTTCATCAAAATCGGATAACAAATAACAAAGTTATTGCATTTTAAAGTTTCTCAATATTTTGTGAAATCGGTTATATGCACATCGTCATGAATATTCATTAGTTGGGCTGATGATGTCACATCCCCACTTTCCTTTTTCTTATGTTATTACATGAAATCATAAATGCTTCATTTTTTCATACATACATGTGTAAATGATGTGTTCCATTATGATGAAATAAGTTGCGGCAATAAATAGCTAATGCACTTAATCAGTTGTTAATCCAATTGTTTTAGTTCTTGGTAGAAAAATTTTGAATAAATCTTATTTCATATAATAAAATACAAAATAACAAGTGGGGATATGACATCATCAGCCCACCTAATTCATAAAGACATGCCTATAACTGTTCCACCGGAATAATGCAAATCTTAAAAATTCAATAACTTCGTTATTTGTTATCCGATTTTGATCAAATTTTCATCATTTTGCTTAGTGAATTTTACTCTATCTATTGGGATAGAAATATCTACAGCCTGGACACCTCTAAGTGCTCTATAATAACGCAGCATTATGATCTTGGCTGTAAAGTTTACAATTAATCGCAAAATGCTGTAAGGCTTGCAATCAATTGCACGGGTTGCGTTTGAACACAACTAAAGCAATTAATTGCAAGTACAAAATGCGCACTTCTGATCAGAGGAAAAGCTTAAATGTGAATTACATTGAATGTCATCTAATTTATTCAATTAATGCAGGAAGTGCTTTGACCATTATTTTTCTTTTTCCATCCGCTGATTTATTTTTGATTGCATTTTGATTGAAAAAAAGGTTTATTTTTCTTTAAAATGGACCCTTTGAGCACAATCTTAAAATGTTGGTCATTGGATATCAGAATGATACAGAACTGTTTCACCGGAATAATGCAAATCTTTAAAATTCAATAACTTCGTTATTTGTTATCCGATTTTGATCAAATTTTTCATCATTTTGCTTTGTGAATTTCCTCTATCTATTGGGATAGAAATATCTCCAGCCTGGACACCTCTAAGTGCTCTATTATAATGCAGCATTATCATCTTGGCTGTAAAGTTTACAATTAATCGCAAAATGCTGTAAGGCTTGCAATCGATTGCACGGGTTGCATTTGAACACAACTAAAGCAATTAATTGCAAGTACAAAATGCACACTTCTGATCAGAGGAAAAGCTTAAATGTGAATTACATTGAATGTCATCTAATTTATCCAATTAAAGCAGAAAGTGCTTTGACCATTATTTTTCTTTTTCCATCCGCTGATTTATTTTTTATTGCATTTTGATTTAAAAAAAGGTTTATTTTTCTTTAAAATTGACCCTTTGAGCACAGTCTTAAAATGTTGGTCATTGGATATCAGAATGATACAGAAAAAGGATTAAATCATTAAATTTCCAACCCATTCTACCCTGGAGAAGTAGTCAGAAATGAACAAGAAGAAATACCCAGATATTGTTATTGATCGGAAAATGTCCATGTGTGAATGTTTTCAAAAGCAAAGCTCAAAGCACAAGTTCAATTAATCATAACCATATCTGAAGCTCTTGTATAGCATGGAGGAGTGTGCACTTAGTGCTGGGTAGTTGATGTGTTCACTGATATGTCATCATTATTACAACAATCATTTCATAGTGTTGGAATACAATATATTCAGCCTTCGATGAAGAGATAAATCTTTTTGTAGCATATAAAGCAATTAAAATGTACCTTGAAGCATGAAATTAGTAAAGCAAAGCTTTCGATATGCCTCTTAGAGGGGAATGAATTGCTGCGATGCCTGTGTTGTCAATTACATGAAATATTCACAGTGTTTGCCTTTTAAAACTGTGTGTGTTTTCCTAACATAACAACTGCATGAATCTGATTGCTTGTTACTAGGCAGTAGTGACCATTAAAAAAAATCATATTTTCTCTAAGTTTAAACGGGAAAAAAATTGTGTATTTGGTGTATTATATTAGAGGAAATCACCTATTTTTACCAAATAAGTTAATTTTTGTATATTTTGCTACCACCTTTGAAGTTTGTGACATATCTTCTTTTATATGCCTTCCTTATATACACTTAATTCTTATAATAGAATAACTAAGTTCTCATAAACTGATTTGCTTTGTATTCATACCTACATCAACATGATATTAACAGGGGCTACGACCCACCCTCACCTTTTCACTAAACGTGTACAAATATATAAAAAATGATTGTGATGATTTTGCATGGTCAACCTCTTCACTATCATCTCAGCGCCCCCCCCCCCCCCCCACCATTCCATAATGTATGAAGGCTTGAAGTTCCAGAACTTTGGTATCATCATTTTCAGACTTCACAAATATTAAACCTTCATTTTTCTCTTTAACATTATAGTAATATACATATGCAAGCCTGTGGATTGTCTTTCATTGCAGTGATTCTGGTTATCAGATTAACACCTGTTTGACAAAGAAGGGGGACAGGACAGGGAATATGTGCCTCCCTCCCTCTTTTTTTTTTCAAAATTATGCACTGTATCTCCCCCTTATTGTAGAAGTAAGTAACCCTCTTTTAAGTGAAAAGGAACTTTTCTTGATTATTGCATCATTTGAGAGTGTTTTTTTTTAAGCAGGATCATCAGATATTCAGCACACCGTTTGCACCCTCTATTTTAGATCTTGGATTATGGACACAATAATATCATATAGACATTATATTTTGCACTTTGAAGTTTATACATGTTATAAGAGCTGCAAATGTGCCATATTGAACCTAGATTTATATATTATGTTGTTGATTGAGCCATGTATCTGGCATATGCACAAAATCAGTAGTAATGTATGACTATTCAACCCAAGTTTTCATATACTTCTTGCCATATGTTTTTGTCATACAATATTGGGAACCAAATTTTCTTTAGAGTTGGCTTTTTGCTATGATATTATTGCTAAATGATTTGAACAGAATGTGAAATTTATTATAAATCACTGCTCTGTATAAACAGGCTTTACTAATATGTTCAAACAGAAGGTTATCATGTTACATCAACCTAATGAACAGACAAGGCAGACTGAAGTAACTGAAATTTCATTTTCAGATGATTAAAGTCTAGCCAGATTAATCAAATAACTATGCTCATATCAAAATTGATTGCATTTATGCTGTTAGGATCATATAACTGCAAATCCTTGCAGGTAATATTGAAGATTTAGTTCTGGTTGTGAATTTTAACAATGGAGAGTCTTGTATGGAAGAGGTTGTGAAAGGCTTGCTATATTGAATTGAATTGAATTCACTTCAGTTGAATTCAACTAAATTCAATTCAATTTTTTCAATTCCAATAAGGCAATAGAGAGTATGAAATAATAATAATACATATGATTTATATAGCGTCTTTTCCATAGTTATAACAAGATCAAGAATAATAAGAAAAGAGAGTGAAGATAAATACAACACAATAAATAACAATACAGGGAAAATATATCTTATTGAAAATGGGTGGGTATATTGCACCTTAAGAACTAATGTTTGCTAAAAGCAATAGAATCACTAATTTGTTGATTTGCAATCAATAAATTTGTAAGCTGGGTAAGTGTACACTTTACCAAGAGAGGCTGGGCACTAAGTGTAATTGACAGAAAAAAATATTTTCATACTGAACCAGTCAATGAGAAGGGATATAACAATCATAAGACATTTATAAGATGAATGTAATACGGAATGTAAACTAATAGTGATGTAATTCACTTTAGTGAACCTTTACCCAAGCTTATTAAGAGATAAGACAAACTTAATTGATTTTGAGTAAATCTAAGAATTTATCATTGTCACAAAGCATTGATTAGATGGTCTATTCATTTTTTCTCTTCCAATATAAAAAAATCTAAAATCAGCAACATATTTTTATTCTTTGATATCTAGTGAATTTTTTTTAAAGATCATAACAAAAATGTTATGATTGTTGATGAGCTGTTTGAATCCTGTTCTTCTGTTTCCTTGACCTTTATTGACGGCAGAATACAAAGATAATACTGCTGTAATAAAGTCTGGTTCTAAAATCCACCAGTGAAAAATCCACCTGTCGACTTATGTATCAATAATGAAAAAGGGAAGCAACAAAGTCAATGCCTGTACTTTACGGTTTTAGTCTTCTATATGGTGTCTCAAAATAGTAAGAAATAATGGATATGATTATATTCAGAAATGTTTTGCGATTATGAAAATAAAGAAAGCGACAAGTCAGCAAAGTCAACGTCTGTACTTTACAGTTTTAGACTTCTATATACTGTCTCAAAAATATTAGAAATGAGGTGTATACTATATTGATAACTGGTTGATGTACAAATTGAATATTTATTTGGAATTTTAGGAGCATTATGAAATTATTACAGCCCATATTTCATGTTTAGCTATAAAAAAAATTATAGATCAGGAATTACATAAGATAAGTATGATGGTTTGATAGATACATACTGTACTAGGAATGTAGGTAGAAAATGTTATGATGAAATGGGGCATGACATTGAATAACAAAGTATTGAAACAATGAAAATGTAGGAGTACTATACTACTTCTTTAAAATTCATCTGCAATATACAATCATCATTTCAAATATGTGACAAATTACCAATATATTCAAGTTTTTCCAACCATCTCCTTGTTTCTACTTCACTTTGCCATATCTTTCTCTCTCTCTCTCTTTCTCTCTTCGTTTCTCTTTAATGACCTCTGCTCTCTCCCATCTTCTCCCCTCTTCCGTTCCTACCCCACTCCTTTTACATTTATAAGTCAGTATTTTATTCTTCATTTCCTCCTCCTTTTAGCTATTTCCTTTCCTCCGAGGGGCCATAATGATATTGTATTTAATTTGCAATAAATTAAGTAATAGAATATTGATGCAATTTCCTTGGAGGGTATTACATATTCAATAATTTACCTTTATCGCCATTTGAATACCCAAGCTAGAATTTTTTGATTTTATTTCCACTAACATACCAATGGTCAGTTTGGAGTCTCCTTCGTTGGTGTGACTGTATCATAAACCATTGTATCAAATCCTTCTCACTATCAGATTTCATCAGTCGGTCGGAATCATCCGGTCTTAATGTACATCAGCTGGCTGCGTACATCAAGACCTTTGTCAGTAAGAACCCCATCAAGAAGTCCAGGTACAGTGAACAGACCTGGATCTATCCAGAGAGGACCAAGGATGACCTGGTCGCTGAGTTCCAAAGAAGGTAGGAAATAGTCCAATACACTTAAAACATTATGGTGTTAAAGGACAAGTCCACCCCAACAAAAGGTTGAATTGAAAAAAAGAGGAAAATCCAACAAGCATATGACTAAAAAGAAAATTAATCAAAATCGGATGTAAATTAAGAAGGTTATGACATTTTAAAGTAACAGTTGTATGCACTCTCTGGTCGATATGCAAAGGAGGGGACTGATGACATCACCCACTCACTTTTTTCTTTTGTATTTAGTTATTAAAAAATATTAAATATTCTAATTTTCTCATCATTTTCCTGTGAAACAATTATTCGTTCCTACCTTAACATGTGGAGTTACCAATGTTTTAACATTTTATGGTTCAGACATGTTGGTTCTTTTTGTCAAATTGGTAAAATTTGAATGTTGTATTATTCAACAATTAAAAAAATAAAAGAAATAGTGAGTGAGGGGCATCATCGACTCTCTCATTTGCATGTAATTGAGTTGTGCATATAACTGTTTTGTGTCATAACTTTCTTGTTTTACATCAGATTTTGCTGAAATTTTCAGTGTAATTGCTTTTTTTCTCTTTCTATTCAAATCAACATTTTTCTGGGGCACCGTAGACTTGACCTTTAAAAACATCACAATACCAGTTGGTGCTTTGAATGCACGATTTAGTTTGAATATAACGCCAAACATGATAACACTAATGGGTTTTGAACTAAGAAACCATACATTCATCACTGGTGTAAATAACTAAGAAGGTAGAAATAATCCGATATACACTATAGAAATTATGGTGTTAAAAAGAACACAACACAAATAATAACACCAGTCATTGTTGTGAGAGGGCTGCTTCCCCGGGTGTTAGAAATACAGTGTAGAGTTTTAATGTAGCAAACATACCAAATACTGTTGGAGCAATGTGACTCAGTGGATTAGTCTTCTGACTTTTAAAAAGAAGGCCGGGGGTTCGAATCTTAGCCATGGCATGATTTCTTTCAGCAATAAATTGATCCGCATTGTGATGCACTTCAACCCAGGTGAGGTAAATGGGTACCCCGCAGGAATTTATTCCTTGAAATGCCTCCATGCTGTAAAAGGCTGCGAGGCTAAAGCCAGGGTAATCAATTGCTTTGGAAGCACATAGGGACTTTATATCATAATGTGATATGTGCTATACAAGAACTGTTTTATTATTATTATAGGTACAACAAACATAATACAATTTGGTATTGAACGAGCACCTTAAATTCAACACTGGTGTCAATAAAGTGCCTACAATTTTGAGCAAAAACCCAACCAAGAAAAAAATATGTGTAATAGCTGTAGCATTTCTCATGGCAGTGCTGCTGATCCTGTGCCTTAAATTGATAACCTACAGTCGCTATCTGCTCTGTCTGAAAGCCCAAAAGGCATTAACTCACATAGTTTACATTGTGATGCACAGTTAATGCCCTTCTAGCACTAAGCCAATGTTAATTTTGAGAATATGAAGATGAAACCAGTTGTATGATTGAGTGGACTTTTACCTGAGTGACTCATCAATTTTGTTGAAAGCTGTACAGTGCGTCCAAGAAAAAACGAAACCGAGATTAAGCGATGATTTATCATAACTTAATCACAAATACAATAGACAAATGACCTACCATTGTAAAGATTAGAATCTCCCCTTTCATCTGGAGTTACTTAGATTATTTCTAATTCACGCATGAGTGAGCAACAACAATTTGAAGAGGGGATACCAAAAAGTCATTTGGCGGGCTGTATCTGGGTTTCAAAAAGAAAACCACATTGTCAAAAAGTTCAATATCTGCTCTTTAATTTGATACCTCAATTACAGAAAATGGTCTAGAAATAACAAAGTTCTGGTTATTTGAAATAAGGCTTGAATTTCAATAATTTCATAAAATGAAGAGGTTCTACAGGCAAGCGTTCAAACTCACTTGACACTCCGTTTTGTTGACGATCAGCCATGCATATAGTCTTTTGTTAACCATGCGATAGCTTCTGTGGGAAACCGGTGAAAACACGTTTATTTAATGAAATTATGGAAATACAAGCATTGTTTCGAGGTAACATAACTTTTTTACTTCTTGACCATGTTTTGTGATTAAGGTATCAAATAAAAGAGCAGATATTGAACTTTTCAGGCATGTGATTTTCTTTTTGAAATTCGGATACCCCCCGCCAAATGAGTAACTTTTTGGTATCCTTTGTTCAAATTGTTTTTGCTCACTCATGCGTGAATGAGGAATACTCTAAGTAATATCAGATGAAAGAGGAGATTCTAAGCTTTACATTGGTAGGTCATTTGTCTATTGTATTTTTGATTAAGTTATGATAAATCATCGCTTAATCTCGGTTTCGTTTTTTCTGGGACGCACTGTATAGGGACTAGTTTGAGCGTCATGAGACCATGTTGTTCTTTATTTAATGTGGGATTGGGGGAGCAGTTTGGGTAGCATTCTGTCATTCTCCGTCTTTCTCTCTCTCGCCCTCTCTGTTTATTATCTCTCTGTTTCTCTCCCTCTCTCTCTCTTCCTTTAATCCCGCTTGTTCTATCACTTCCTCTCCCTCCCACCTTACCTACCCCCATTCCTCTACCCTTCCCCTCATCTGTCTCTCTCTGTCTCTTTCTTTTCTCTTGCTTATATTCACTCTTTTCCTCTCTCTTTCTCCCTCTCTCCCTGTTGCTTCTCCCCATCTTCTCCTAATGTACTGTCTCTATTTTCCCCCCCTGCCTCTGTATATTCCACTTTTTCCTCTTTCTACCATCTTCTCCTAATGTACTGTCTCAATTTTTCCCCTGCCTCTGTATCTTCCATTTTTCCTCTTTCTACCATCTTCTCCTAATGTACTGTCTCTATTTTCCCCGCGCCTCTTTTTCCTCTTAGTTCTCTTCTCCTTTCTCCTCTCCCTTTCCCCTATATGGAAACAATAAATCATGGATAAACCTTTCCTGATGATTTCATTATAGAGGTACAGTCTTGAAGCATAATGTGTACACATCTTCAGTAGATAAGAATGTTATTTTTACGTAACAGAATTCATGTTGCTGCTATTCCTGATTGATACTACTACTATGAATACAAATAATGCTGCTATTACAAACTAAATATACTGTTACAGCTTCTATCATTATCACTACTAATACTACCACTGCTACTACTACTACTACTACTACTACTACTACTACTACTACTACTACTACTGCTACTACTACTACTAATACTACTACTACCACTACTACTACTACCACTACTACTAATACTACTGTTGCTGCTGCTACTACTACTACTACTACTACTACTACTACTACAACTACTACTGCTGCTGCTACTACTACTACTACTACTACTAATACTACTACTACTACTACTACTACTACTACTTCTACTATTAATGATAATGATAATAATAGAAAAAATAATAATGATAATAATAATGATAATAATGATGATAATAATAATAATAATGATCATAATAATAATAATAATAGTAATAATAGTAATTATGATAATAATAATTTTCAAAAATGAATTAATAATTTCATATCTATTCTTCCTCCTCTTACAACTTCCACTCTGTTGACTACTACTGCTACCATTCTGTATGACTTCTAGGCCTACATCTACTAATTCAAAGATGATTACTTCTAATTATGTCAAGACTGCTAATATTCATACTACTACCACCAGAACATCTATCATTTACTTCAAATAATTTCCTTTTCTCTAGTTCACTGAGGTCATTGCGCTAGAACAGCGCTTCTCAACCTTTGTTTACTTGAGGACCACTTTGACTCTCAGATTTTTCTCAAGGCCCACCTACCAAAATTTTAAGAAAACATGCATTTTGATGAAAAAGTGTTTCGTGAAATTTGAACACAAAGCTCCGAATTACTTTCGAAACAATTTGCAAACGTCCGGTAAATGGGCGACAATAACTACATCAAATACACAATATGCATGCACATGAAGTTCACATCAAAGTTAGATCGAAACCAACATAGTGTACATGTGCATGCTTTGCAACATGTAGATACCTTATAGTGTGCTTTAGTTTCGTTTGACCCACGTAGACTGATAGGACATAACATGTTCTGACAGGTCTGTGCAATATACTATAATTTTTTCCCCCTATGGAGCTTTTCGCGGCCCGCCTGAAAGAGCTTCACCGGTTGAGAAGCGCTGTGCTAGAATATCAACCGTAAACTTTGACTGAAATAAATCAATCATTTTTTTTCAAGAAGCAGATAAGCTAACCATTCCTATTTTCATGTTTCTAGGTTACTGCGATTGACTAGGCTTCCAGAGCAGCTCATCAACAAATACAGCTTCTTTCAGGTTGTCAAGTATGGCCCCCACGGTCACTACAATGCTCACTTGGACTCGGCCGGAGACACCCAAGGGCTTCCATGCTGCCATCTGGTCAGTACCAAGAAATGCCGCATCTGTAGGTAAGTCAGAAGAAATCTTGATTTTGATTTCTCCCCCTTGGAAGGCTTAGGATTATTTGGAAAGTGAATGGTAGTCCTACAGTCTATAAAAAGTGATTAAAGTAAATTTATATTCAGAACCATCCCGAGAGACATACAGGTGAAATGTTCTTCCCAGAGGTTGCTACAAAGCTATGGAATCCCCTACCTACTATTGGGAAGATGGCCGGCTTCTGCTGAACAGTTGACGAAAGCCATTAAATCTATTTTGCTACAAGGACAATGAATTGCATGGACTAAGCTGATCATTCTGAAGTGTTGAATTATTGTTTCAGTGACTCAAACATGAAGTAGTGTGTGTGCCGCACTTTCTAACCGAAAGGAAAAAGCACTATATCAATTGACTATTAGATTGGACCGGATGTCACAGCTATTTTGAACAGCGCCAGCTATAGACCTTGATTACTCCTGTAGTACTTGGATTTTTATACTGAGATGTAGGATTCATCAAAATTGACTCTGTCTTTCCTTCTCCTTTCTTATTAAAATTAATATTTTAGCAACTTTTCATTGTAGAATTAAAATTGATAGTTTTCGGTGGAGGGGATGGCAAATAAAACTCCATAGAATTGTTAACTGAAGGGATTGTGCTATGAAAATACATGACGAAAAACTTCCATTTGAGAACACTATACCCCAGTTTCCCTTCTCATCAATTCTCTTCTCCAAGTACGACAAACCCTAACTGCCCCAAGCAAGCAATTTAAGTATCAAAACACCTGTTTCTTGACGTCGGTCCGAAGATAACACAACAGCCCGGCATGTACAGTCACAGCAGGGGGCCACACATGATGGGATACATGCGCAGCGCTGAGCACGGTCCCTGCAAAGCATGCCGTCATTTTTATTCGCTTACTTTCCTTATTTCGAGGTCGATTTTCTTCGTTCGAAATTAAAAATGGACTAACATTGGATTACTGAATACAATATGCCTTTGAAAACGTGATTAAATATCGAATACAATAATTTCATTCCGAAGGTCCTACTACAGGCAGAGAAGTCTTACGTAATAGCACAGCTGTTGTTTATCTTTTCGTCCTTTGCTCAACGCTCATATACTGGCCTGTGGAGGTGAAATTGAGACAGCGGGGATTACCCCTGGATTACCTGGCCAAGCACGGTTGATAAGGGCTTGGAAATGATTTTCGGGAGATCCAAATGGAAAATGGGGTATAACACCGCAGTTTGCAATCTGAACTGCGGTCTTTCTCCAAACGGGGGTTTGACGTAATGTACCACCTTGGATATGTTTGACTTTTATTGTTTTTCATCTCCATTTCACTTGTTAGATACATGACTATCATGGTTTACTTGAATGATGTTGAAGAAGGAGGTGAAACAGCGTTTGTTGTGGCCAACAACGACACTTATGATGATCATGTAAGTTACTAGCTCTTGTCAATTTGTAAAGAATGGAGTAAACGCTCTGTGTTCTAGTAGGTGATGAGACTGTTAGTTGAAAGGCATCATCTCAAGACTTAGCTCTTTGAGCAAATAAAGGCCAAGAACAGGACTGGCTAAATGTTGCCTCAAGGTCAGCCTTCAATGCTTCTTGGCAATTTATTGAAAGATCAACTATCTGGACAAAACAATTAGGGTCCCCTGATCCCCTCTTAGAATTTAACTCTTGTTAAAACTCACCATAAAAACTATTTTGTTAATACCAACACCAGATAGAGGACCACGTCCTAAGGTGTTAAGATATACCCCTTTAAATATACATGTACAACACCAAACAATGTCAGTATAACATGGTTGTTGAAATAACACAATATGCCCTATTAAACACTGGTGTAAAATGCTTGGTGTGATCTTGGAGTTTAAACCATAGTTTAAATATAACACCAAACAATGTCAATATCATGTGGTTGTTGAAATAAACCATATATTTAACATTGGTGTAAAATGCATGGTGGGATTCTCGCACGACACTGAATAGTGTTGTTTCAACGCCTATGCTTTGCAATGGTAAATTCCCAATGGATACTGTGTTTGATCAAACATGTGAGTTAGAATGAACAGATGGAACTTAGCACATATCCATCAAATATCAGGATTTAAAGATAAATACCAGTTGTGGTGACGATCTCAAAATGAGTTCGAGCAGAATCCAATGATATTAATAATAATAATAATAAAAATGGATATTTAGAGGCGCTAAAAACAAAAAGTACCATAGCGCGTACAATGTATGAATAATAATTTAACAACTACAATATTCAAGATAAAAAGGGAAATTAATTATTGAGGAAAAAGGTATGTCTTAAGGGAAGGGATATTACCACCAAAGTGTTTGTATGTATAAATAAAAAAATATGTGCCAAATAGCTCTGGAAGAAAATGCGCAATTGCTGAGAAATTAGCAAAATAAGCCTGGAATTCCTTTAAATGTCGGGTATTTTTCGAAGCAATATTAATACACTGTCCCACATATCCTTTTCCGTGTTAGTGATCATCAGAATTATCGATTTTGAGGTAAGATTTCATGATTATACAAAGATAAGTTTACATCGATGTACTAGATATAGATGTACATGTATGGTAAAATTTTGACAATTTAACCGTGATTTGATACACTCTCCCGTGAAATAATTGTCTGCCTACTGTCTTTTACCTTTAATCATCATTACCACTACTATTCTATCCATTCAAAATCTAAGAAACTTCGCAACAGTGGCAACATAAACCTGAACAACCACTGCAAGGAATCAAAGCTTCACGTCAGACCGGAGAGAGGCAAGGCCGTCATTTGGTACAACCACTTCCTGAACGAGGAGACGGGCTGGTTCGGGGACGTCGATAACTTCACCTGGCACGGGGGTTGTCCGGTCATGAAGGGGGAGAAATGGATCATGAATAGATGGATCTGTGCTAGCAATGACAGGGAGGTAGATCTATCTTAACCCACTGCCTACGGGAACCGGGTAGTGACTGTACAACGCCTATGGGAAATACAGAATTCAAGATTCAAAAGGTTGTACCCATTGCCTACTGGAAGGGAGTGGTCTCTGTAGCCTACAAAGGCAAGGGAATTACAGAATTCAGAAGTCAACAAGTTAACTCATTGGCCCGTATTCTGAAGTTGGGTTTAACTTAAACTCAGGTTTAAAGTTGTGGTTTATGTATGGATGGCCAATTGTTACATAAATCGCCAACAGTAAAGTTACCAAATTTTAGATCATTTGGCTCTCAAAACCATTAATAATTGTCTAGGAAGTATAAATATGAATCAGATGAATCAGAAAAGAGCACAGTAAACATAAGAAACATACAGCTTAATAGAAATTTTGACACGTTTGGCTTCCCATAATTTTAGCACAGAGTTAGACCATGGTCTAAGTTAAACCTGACTGCAGAATACGGGCCATTAAGTTTACTTAAGGTTCTTGTGAACCAATTACCTAATTCCAACTGGAACTGGGTAGTCCCTGTTCAAAGCCTTTGGGTATTCCACAATTCAGCTTTTAACAGGTTAACCCCTCGCCTACTGGAACCCAATGACTCGGTTGCCATGGGTATAATTTGCCTCCTTTCGCCTCTTAGATCTTAGCATTTGAATATGTATATTTTAATCACATCACTATTAAAGCAACTACCCGAGTTAAAACAAAGGGCGGAAATTCCCAACTTTTTGGGAAATAGACAAGAGAAAATGTTTTTTTAATGCTTGCCTAAGTGAATCAAAATTGAAGTATATGGAATTAAAGTTCATTTTTTATCAGTCAATTTAATCTCATAGTTAGCTTATGCTATGTTTACAAACATGAAAAATCTTTGAAGGGAAGTATGCCTCTGCTAGCTTTTTAACCATATTAACAGGAGAAGTATCACAAATGAAGTTGGTACCCAGTGAGCATTGACAATAATTTGATATACTGCCATCTATGTTCAGAGTAAGTACATTCCTCAGATCAGATCCTGTGCTGCATGAGTATGGAGCATGAGCATGATGGGGAGTGTTTCATAAAAAGTGATTTTTCACTGACTGATTCCCTCTGAGCCAATCAGATGCAAGGATTTCAGTAGCTTATAACAGTTTTCAGTGAAAATCACTATTTGTTTTTTCATGAAATGCTCCCCTAATTGTATTTTCTCATTAAAAACTGATAAAATCATTGTAAAGTAATATCTTCTTTACTTTGGTTCTATAATTACAGTAAGAGTACTTAATTTAAAAAAAATGAAATTCAAAGGAGTACTAACTTAAAAAAAAATTGTAATAATAAATTCAGAAATTTAGATATTAAGAACTGTGATAACCAATAGATCTTTTAAAAATAATATCTTCTTTACCTAAGTTCCATACTGTTCCGAAAATAGTAACATGTGACTTTCTGTAATTTTCTAGTAAATTAAGAATGACTGAATTTAGCATCAAATTGTGAAAAAACACCACCAGTTATAAAGGAAATAATAAAACCTTGACTGTTTCCCTTTCTGGATTTTACCATTAAAAAAACAACTTGTATTTTTTCTTGATCAGATTAATAATATTCCATTGTTTTCGTACTTCAAATATTAATGAAACAACATGTTACCTTCTGAAATATGTATCTAATCACATTTATTCTTTATTATTTATTCTTTTTTATGTAACTTTCCATATATTATTATTATTAGTGCCAAATAGCTGATTGATATATAATGATCTAGTAATGTGCCTTATCATTGATAATACATATTAATGTGTGCTATAAGGTAGACTTAGATTTGTGACGCTACTTCCGTGACAGAGAGACTTGTGTGACAGAGAGGATGGGTGTTCTCCTTTTATCTTGCATTGTGTTTGCAAACTCACTTTTGGTCTTGTGCAGATGGAATTTTGAATAACACTGCCATATAGGGGAAAAAGTACACAGCATACCACTGTATATGTGTGTGTTCAGTGTTGAAGACAATAGGTGACTTCAATTACTGTGTTGAAATCTGGTGTCAGCCACAACACCGTACTTTAATGATGCTGGTGTTGGGATTGACCTTGGAAAATGTGATGTATTTCTGGTAGTTCGTGTTAAGCGCTGGTGTTAGATGTTGTCTGTTGCACCGAGCATCACAGCTGGTGTTGACGGTCTGCTTGTAATTTTCCCATTTGACTAACACCAAACTCCATGCAGGGATTGGGAAAATTGTGATTTCAAGTTTGGTGTTGGTGTTGGCGATTTGAAGCCCATGAACAGGCAGCGAGCAGGATGAAACATCCCTGTAAGAAATTAAATTTTTACAGTTACGATAAGTGCAAATCATTAAAGCCCTAAACAATTAATGGACAACAATGTTTATTCTTTCGGATTCTTGAAGTGATTGATTTTAGCCTTTGCATTCTGTATGATAAGATTTTACAGTAATTTCTCCCCGTTTTCACTTTCGTCGTCAAGAAATTCTCGTGTTAAGTTGAGCTGATGAGCAGCGCAGAAGCGTGACATCATAGGCTATCGATAACGATAGGTATCGTTCCTCTGAACCCAGCTCGGTGCTGGAGCTCGGTTCAGCAGCCTTTACACACTCTCAAAAACCAACACCGGACACCAAACTTGAAATCACCCAAGGTACTATGACCCTTAGACTATTGATTGGAGCATTTTAACAATGTGAATGAAATGATCTTTATCCACCATGTGAACACACAGTGATCACTCACACTGTTGTGGCTTCCACAGTGTGAAATTATCCTCACAGTGTTAAATTTGAGCATTTTAACAGTGTAAATCACATCCTTACATAACCCACTATTTTAACACACTGTAAGGACATTGTGTGAGGCTGTGATCTTTTCAGCAATGTAAATTCATGTTGGAGGGAAACAGTCTGTAATCATTGTGTTAAAAGTGCGGATGCACTTTCTGAGATGCACACAGTACGCTTCCCAGTTTTATGATGTAACAATCATCCAGCATCTGCAAATTAGGGGAAGGCATTGTAGATTCAAGAATCTTTAGAGGACTGTGAATTTGCAGAAATCTGTTGTTCAGAAATGAGGCGACGCGAAAGAATTGAAAATAGACGTCTTGCACATGCTCATTAGGTGGTTTCAAACCGCCTCGATCACAAGAATCCCCGTTAAATTACGAGAACTTTTTTAGGCTGAAAAATACCCATTAATTATTCATGCATTCACACCGCCCTGAAACATACCCTTCGGGATAAGTTCCTGAAGTTACGAGCATGCGCAGTATGGTCTGATAAGCAGGCAAGGCGCGAGATTCAAAATCACTAGCCCAGCAGCCACCCACGGCGCCGCACCCAACGACACGCTGAGCTAAAAGTTCCCGTAATTTGCTTTCACATCGCCAAAATACCTGCGACCTTGGAAAAATCCCCAAGAAAGTTCTCGTAATTTCGCCAAGTACCTACTATTTAGCGGGTATTTTCTTTCGGGGAAATTACGCGTAGTTTGCTTTCACATTACCAAAATACCTGGTATTTTCTGATCGGGGTAAATTTCCCGATCAGAGAATACCTGGAACTGAAAACTTTGAGGCGGTCTGAAACCACCTATTGCAACACTAAGAGCCAATAATCATGTCACGTAAGTTTGGTTGCAAATCTAATGCTCTCCATGCATTGTTATCCAGATAGATCTAGTCTACAGCATTCCATAATGTGAATTACAAATATTTATGTGTATAAAGTGATATAATTTTATTGATATATTAGTGGCACTGTTTGGACTTGTGCAATGATTGTGAATGTTACAAGTGAATTTTCAGATTGTGCAATAAATGCTGTAAACAAAATATACATGTACTTTGATAACTATTCAAGTCAGGATTCATCTATGTATCAATAGCATTATAATGACTCAAAATCTCTGAAACTGACAAAAGATGGAATGAATTTTGTTAGATAGGTTACAGAGATTTGAGAATACATTCTCACCAAAAGTTAAAACAACCACGGGAGTAGAGAAAACAATTATTGTTGGTATCTTAAGATAAAATTTTCATTATTGGCTAAGATTTTCACTATTTGAATATACATATACTTCAAACTGATATTAAAAATTAAGATTTGACAATAAAATTTGTCCTTTTCTTATAGGGACATAATGCACCCCTTTATACCCAGTACTATTTGGGTTGAAATATGGCTCATAAAATGATGTTTATACCATTTACAGTTACTAAATCATTATAAATAATTTGGTTGTGAAGTATAGATGTTCGCTTTTCTAAAGGAAATTAAAAATTATTCATGAGGCACATATGTTACTTTGTGAGTTTCAGATCTAAGTGCACAAAAAAATTCTTCTCCAAATTTTATGATATCTGAGGTTATTAGGGACATAGCCCGACTACATATTGGCTAGTCCAGATGCTGGCCCTTTGAGATTTTTTCCCCTCCATTCTCACTGCACTCCATCCACTGCACGCTTTTCCTCCACACTGCCCTTACCCACTGATCATGTGACCCTCAAATTTACCCCTCCAGTGGGTAAGTGGAGGGGAAAAATCTCAATAAGGCCAGCATCTGGACTACATAATTATTGGCAAAATATAGAGATGGAAATTGACTTCTATGGGTTTTTAGAAATATGCCCTCTACTGCTCAGCAACTGAAAGGCCTTTGGAGTATTGTCAATTTAAATGGAAAGCAAAATTTTAGTTTATTTTTATTTTTTATGGAAAGCACTTCATTCAATGTCTGCACTTGAGTTAAAAATAATGAAATAATTGTTCATATTATGTTAATTCTTAAATTATATGATATCAGATTATGAAAGTAAGTTTATTAAAGTAAAATCATTTTCTTCATATTTTATCTGCATGACTCCATTGATGTAAAACAGTAAAAGTAACATGTAAATGAATTATAATGAATAAAGGAACAAATGATGAATATATGAATGGATGGATGGATGGATGAATGAAGAATGAATGAGTAAATGGATAATGAGAGGAGGGATGAATGATGAACTGGAGGAAAGAATAAGATGTGCAGTAATATTAACAAAGACACCCGAGAAACACAGCTTGTGAGAAATGGAATCCGGTCTGACGAGTCTAATTCTATATTGAAGTTAAGGTATTCTCCTTAATATTACTTTTTTCTTTCTTTTCCAAATTATTTACAATTTATCTACATTCTTCCTTTTTTGGGGGGGGGTTCTTTCTTTTATTTAAAATCAAGTTACCAGCTATTTCACAAGCTAAAGTAATCAAGCAGATTTCATTGCTAATAGCATTTTCTCATTAATTTCTAGCATTGAATCAAAACCTTTTTTATCAAACAGCACCCCTTCCCACACCCATCCACAGCCTTTTTTCTTTCACATTTTATTCCTGACACATTTCAACAGAACAATCCAAATCCAAGGAGACATTTTCTTGGTTTTGCTTATTTTGTAAATTGTCTTACATGCCATTAAATATTTCCCATAATTCCCCAGGAGGCTATCATTTTGTAATATATTTCAACACATGTGTCTTTTACTACTTGTACATCTGTTCAACATGTCCTATATCAGTTAGAACATACAGAAACCGTCAAAAATTACATATGTTTCCATTTATTTATTGAAGCCTTTTATTTTTAGTTAGCGGCTGGATAGATGCTCTATACTTTTTATATAAAAATAATTCATTGTAATGATTATTGTTTGTATCATTTTATTGTCAATCTCCATGCAAAGAAGGAACAGAATATTATACGTTCACATCATAATGATAAGAAAAGTCCAGGCTATTGCTCATAACTGCTTAATCGGGACATACATGACAATAAATATAGATCTTATTGTTGTTGTATATAAAATTTAGTAGTATTTCATTTAACTTGATTGGAATAAAAGCAGAGTAAAACTAATTAAATGCTACCTAAAATTCAACTAAATTAATGATCACAATTGTCTTGTTTAGGTTATGAATTTAAAAAATACATTGTTGTCATGACACTTTCAAAGTGAAAATGCATTTGAAATTTCCTATAAATGATGTTGAGATTAAAATTCCTCAGAATGTTAGCATATAAGTCTGAGGATTTATCATTTTCAAAGTTTGATTTTTTTTTTTCAGATAAAAATGAGACATTGTATCATGTGTGAAACAGGTAATCTAGTAAAGAAGTATCTCCATTGAAAGATTGAACCCTCTTTAATTTGCTCATTCATTATATTTTGTGTATAAATGCCAGTCTCGAGTAGGGAGTGAAAAAGAAATTTAAGTTACAATAGTGTTTTTTCTGATATTCAACATCTGCATCTACTGTACATTTACAAGTTGAGTGTGTCAAGGAAGTAAGAGGGCGCTAAACTAAGCTAACAACGTCAAATTATAATTTTCGCAAAAGAATCAATCGATGGATACGATTTTATGGTCAAACCTCTTTTCCTAAATTTCACCTGTCATAATCGTATCTTCTTTGTAAGAGTAAATAGAAGAATGATATTGAAATCGTAGTAGGAAAGAAAATGAAATTCATCATACTTTTTTTTATAAAAATTATTTTTCCGATTTGTTTAGTTTTTGCCATGGTAAATACCCCAAATACATTTTCCTCCCTTTTCGTTTCCCATCTTTGTTATATTCATATAAGATGTCAGAATAGTCCAAGAGTTTAACATGAACAATCCCTACCCCTACAAATACCCCCCCCCCTTGTCATAATCATGTAAGATATCAGATATACTAGTACATTATAGCATATAGCACAAGAGTGTGACATAAACTGCAATACCTTGCCTCCTTCATCCCCCCTCACACACACACACACACACCTCCACCCCATCTGAAATGTCACTGGAGCAGCTGAAGGAAGATGCGATGGGGATTATTTCTTTTTAACTGCCATTTTATTCATTTGTACTTGAATGCACCAGTTACCATATATTATGTTTTATTAAGGGAACGTCAAACTTACATTCAATATAAGGTCCACCGAGGATTATTTGAGAAGGATGTGTTTCAAGTTGTAACCTCTTTCTTGAAACACATGCTTCCCATAAATGATTTTGAAAAAAAGTTACAATTTTTAGAGAGCCTTGGTTGAAATAGCCAGAAAGTTAATGCAACATTTTTTCCCAACCTCTTAAAAGTGTTTTTACAACTTTTATTGGTAAACCAAAAAAAAAAAAATTCCAGGGAAAAATTACCCTGCACCAATCATGTTTGTGCAACCTTTTTTTTAATTTCTTGATTTATTTATTTATTCTATTTGATGTTATTTACTCAAAAATAATTTATCTATTATCATTATCATCATTACTATTGTGTTTTGGGGGAATATTAGAAACATTTTACCCAGAAACTTGCAAGTGAAAGAAGTGAAAAAATGAAGAATGCAAAAATAATGCTAATGAGCAAGCATGATCATGATAATGATCATTATCATCAGCACCACCAACAACACCACCATCATCATCATCACCATCATCATCACCATCATTTTCATCATCATCACCATCATCTTCATCATCATCATCACCATCATCATCACCATCATCATCATCATCATCATCACCATCATCATCACCATTGTCATCATCATCACCATCATCACCATCATCATCACCATCATCATCACCATCATCACCATCATCATCATCACCATTGTCATCGTCATCACCATCATCATCACCACCATCATCACCACTGTCATCATCTTCATCATCACCATCATCTTCATCATCACCATCATCATCATCACCTTAACCACCAACACCACTACCACCACCATCATCATCATCATCATCACTTTCATTTGTTATAACCATTATTATCATCTCCACCATCACTATCAACATTGATATCATCACAGTCATCACCACCACTAAACCATCATCATGATCATTATCAAATATATCATGGCAATTATGTCATGAACTTCATAATCCACCACCTTAAAAGCAAACAACGTTGTGCCACAACACATCTGTCTCTCAAACATACTAATTACTATTGCAAGTTATATCCAACCCTTCCACTGAAAGCATATAGCTACACTGTTAAAAACAAGAAGCACAAAGATGGGTCAGATATATTAAATATTTCAATATTTTTATTCCGATATTTTCTCTCCTTTCTCTCTCTTCTTTTTTTTTTTACAGAATCTATCTTCATTTGGGTATATGTACAAATAATTTCTTACAAAAATATAAGTAATGCATGTCTCATAATACTGTCCATATCAACTACATCTCATACAATTGGCACTTACACTTTTGTTTTGAAGTTGAGATATTTCTGAACTAAATTTGCGGTAATTGTCACGCCTAAACTTAGGAGCAACTCTCAAAAGAAAGTACAATCTAAGCAAAAGAAAATGGCTATTTTTCATTCAGATATCCTTAACACAAGAGATTTCTATGCATAGCGAATATGCACTCACAGTTAAATCATACCAACGGGGATACTGGGAAAACTAACCTTTAAAAAAATATCTCAACTATTGAAATCCAAAGACAACATAATAAATCAACTTGAACGTTTATGTCTGAGCCCCGTGCTCTCAAAGTATCTTTGCATTTAAGCCAATCGAAATCATGGAAAGTTTTAAATGGATCCTTGGAAGATTTTCATACCAAAATGAAAAAAAAAATCTGTTCAGTTCAAGATTAATAGCAAAACAAATTCTTTGACAATGTCAGATATTTGGCAGAATATGTATTGAGATAAAGTTGATTCAAGAAGAATATAACAGGACCAACTTATGCAACTTATGAGATGAATAATGTATACTTGCATAATCACTGAAAACCCTGTTTATATTCTTGTAATAAACGCCTTGGGGAAGATACCCGTGGTTGTCTGTTCTAAACCCACAAAGAAGTAATATGAACAGGTTACCTAAGACCTGGAGCTCTTGTTACATTTCAGTCATTTTACCACTGAAAATTGTCAGTACACTACCATGATAATCCAATATATCTACGAAGTGTCAAGAGACAAAAAATTGCCTTGTAGATTTAGAAATATCATTTGCTTAATAAATTTCACAGAATTACATTTTATCTGCTATATTTCAAGAGATAACATTTTCATCTGTAAAAATTTCAGGAGATATAGTTTAATCTGACAAATTCAAAACTAAATAACTTTTCTGTTAAATGTATCAAGGTATAATAACAAAAATATATATTAATTTGATTAAAAAAAATTAACTTTACCTGTTAAACTTCAAAGATATATTTGAATTTGTTGAATACAAGTACTAATAATAGGTCTACATATTCTAAATTTTGGTGTCAATTTATAGGATTTAGTTATATGTCCTCTTTAATTTTCCAGAAATAACATATCTGTTAAGATATAAAATGTATATATCTGTCAAATTCCGAATATCATTTAACAATCAAAATATCCAGAGATATTTATTTGTCAAGGATAATATTTCACCTATTAAAGCATGAGAGCTATCAAGTGATAATGATTTACCTGTTAATTTTCAAGGGTACAAAATCTATAGTGGAAAAACATGTAATATTGGTATGAGGTGCATAAGTATATATCCTCAGAAATTTATGAATGGAGAGAAAAAAATACATAGCATACAGAGTATAATTTCATTTTCAGATAGAAAAAAAGTAAGTCCCTGAATAATGTTCAACTAAAGAGTTCATTTGGCAACTATTTGTTTTATTTTAGACACATTCCTTTCCGACCATAGCACCATGAATATAAAGGGAGTCTAAATGACATCACTGCATTTACATTAATTTGTAGAAATGGATGACAAAACATAGCATACTATTATACTTCCATGAATACACTGCATGCACAAACAGTTAAATGAGAAAGAGAAAAAGATGATGTGCTTTAATGCTGATATTGATTGACAACGCTAAACAATGAATGTCAAAAATTGAGAAGAGGTATTGATACTTGGCCAGGATTATAGAGTTTTTATGGTGGTGTTAAGTAGAGAAACTAACTTCATAATGTATACAAGATAAATTGTGTAAATATAACCAAGAAAGAATAAGACCTGTCCAGAGATGTCAACGTCATGACACAAAAAAATAGAACGAATATCCTCTAGAAAAAAACAATATTTTCATGAAGACTCAACATGTGACATTAAAATATGACAGAAGAATTGTCTTTATTTTCAAAGCTAATCTCAGAGAATTGTCGATATGATAAATAATGATAATAATGACTGGATTCATATAACGCCTATTCAAGGATACAATGGACAGCTGGATCTGTATCTGTATCGTAGAGTCCCGGGGGGGGGGGGGGCACTTCCATTCACGAATGGATACCATGCGCGACCATGGGGTCTCGAAAAGCACCCTAAACACGTAATTTCCATATTCTGAAAATGCACCCCTTAACAAGTATTGGCGTGTGAAACCCTACCCTTAACAAGTATTGGAAACAAAACGATACTGTTGGCAAATATTCCCTGAAATGAACCCCTAAACAAGTACAGGAATGTTTTATTGTTACGGGTCCTTCGGTCGTCGGCTTTACCTTGTTTTGTTTAGTACGACCCCACCTTCTACACCTCGCGCAAATTGGACTCTAAACACGAAGTGTTAGGGCAAAAAGGACATCCTTTCTAAAACATTTTAATTTTGTTTTATCATCCCCGCAAATTCGACCCTAAACACGTAATTGTCCTAGCGAAATAGATACCCTTTTTTCATTATTTTTGTGTTTTTGACACCCTTATCACGTTACGTACGTAACGTGCCCTATCGTGAAAAAGACATCCTTTTTACGTGTTTTTTTGGTCGCGCATGGTATCCACTCGTCAATGTAAGTGGCCCCCCCCGGCGTTGAGTCAGTAAAATACCAGGATTGGCACCACATGCTAGCTATTATTATTATTACCCGGGCTTTAGCTCGAGCTGCTGCTCCCAACTCAATGCATTGAAAATATCAATCTTGTAAGGTACCCATTCACATCCCCTGGGTTGAGTGCAGCACAATATGGATAATTTTCCATATGGGATATACAACTGAGAAAATACCAAATACATCATAGCTCAAAAACAAATTAGACTTATCAATCGGCGAAAAAATATCAAAACAGAAAGAATAACAATAATGTCTGTGAGTTTAAGTGTAGAATTTAGCACAGTTTAATAGGTTGGCAATGTGTGGAATTTAGCACATGATAAACACAAAGTGAAGTTGTTTCTTCTTGTACTGTCCTCTAAATTAATTTCATCTTAGTCCCATGTCAAAGTTGCCTTCATGCATAAACATTTTTTTTAAATAACTAAATGATAAGCAATACTGCCTTGTGCATCGTTGCAATCATCAGTGCTGTTTTATTTACAGTGTTGCAATAAATAGTACTCTTACATACATTGGGCACAGTTTAAAGAACAATATTCTGCTTAGAGCCAAGAGGGCATTAGTACTGTGTAATAGTACATACTAATGCCCTTCTTGTTCTCAAATAAAATCTTGTTCAGACAAGAACAGACGGGCTCAGCAATAATGCTTTGCAACATTTCGTTTCCATGGCGAATGGGATATGCTGCAAGGAAACAAATGCGGCCACAGCATAAGATGTGTTTTTTGCCGTGTGGATGCAAAAAATCAATGGAGTCATCAAATTTGTTAGAAAGATAGCACAAAATATGAAGTCTCATGGGTTTGTTTTCTCAACTTGGACAAATGGTAATGACAACGTGTATAGTGCATGTTTATCAACCAAGAGAGCTAGAGAGAGAATATAATTTTCATACTGTCCAGGATAACCTTTTCTTTGCTCCTTAAATTGGCATTAATCAATACTTTTCTATTCATTTTGATATGTTTGAAAAATAATAAATATGGATAAAACAATCAAAATGAATGAAAAAAGGCATAATTATAATGATAAGTTACCTATTTGAGTTTTAAACATTTTAACTTTCATCACATTGCCAATTTAGAGAGTATATGATGATTAGCTTTAGAAAATAGGTTTTATTCAGGAACGGCACAACATGCTATATGATACACTGTGTAAACACAGCAGTAAACGTTATTGAGCTTTGTCTGAACAAGACTTTAAGAAAACAAATTTACAATGTGAAAATGCAATCTACTCTTTTTTGTTTTAGCCCCAGAAGCTATTTCTGGGAAAAGTTTCACAAAGAGTTAATTTTTAAGTTGTGTATGGTATATAACATATCTCTACATTGATTAGAGGATGCCTGCTACATTTAACTTTTCATGAAACAGACCCCAGGCTTCATAAATGAACATACAAGTTAAAAAATCACATCATTCTTGCACCATAGCATAATCAAATACAACTCATAGAGCCGTACTTTAGCGAAAAATATAAATATATATATGTATGATTCTTAATATATCCCTTAGTAATATATATATCTCTCTATCTATTATCCCCTGACAATAGCCAAGTTACCAATACACGTATCATTTCTTTAGTGGCACAAGGACGTTCTGTATTCCAGAATGTCCTTTTGACACTTGGCAGATGAAATGATATGGGGAGTGTTTCATGAAATAGTAATTTTCACTAGCAAATTGCCAATCAAATGCAAGGATTTCGGTAGCTTTTAACAAAAGCCAGTGAAACTAACTATGTGTTTCATGTAATACTCCCGGTTGTGAACATTGCATATTAGGGGCAAAAGGCATTAAGTCTAATCAAGGATTTATGACCTATTGGTTCTGAAGCAGAACACCATACACTATGAACACCATGGTTTAACACTATCTATCTACTCGACTTAAAATATACAATACTATGTGTAATGCAAGTGAGAGGTAGAGAATAGAAGAGACAGACTGTCTGCTGCCCCCACTGCCCGCTGAGACGCTGGGAAGGTTGTGGGCTGCGTATATTTGCGTTGGCCTCGCCGTGACGTGACTGTTGTCTTTTTGAGGACTTCTACTTGATGGGACTTCACTGGATGATAAAGAAGGAGAAAGAAAAATGTAAAACATGTAAAAAATGTAGTATAATTACTTGAAGTAATAAATTCTGCAATTAAATATTGTCTAACTTTGCTACTTAACCAAATATAAATATTCCTGTTTCTATTCTTTTCTGATTTTGAAAATTTATTGATTACCATCTAATTTCCCAGGGTAACAACTTCAATTACAGTTTATGAGGCAGACACTAACCATTGAGCCACCATATCTATGACAATTATATATAGTTACAATAGTTTTTTTTTTTTTTATTGCCATGGGGAATTACTAAAGAAATGCTTAAGTGATTATTTACCTTATCCTTTCTAAAGGAATCCAAAGTTCATTGAACTGTCTATTATTTTCCGCCCTAACCGGAACAGGTACAGAGATAACATGACCAATCTCTGGCTCTCCTAGTCGTTGCCTCTTCTTTTTCCGTCTCCTGTCCCGCTTTCTATGCTTGCGACTGCTGCCCTCGCTTGTTTCCTCACCCTCCCCACCGTCCGCTGAACTGTGCGAGCTTTTAGAACTGGAGTAAAATGAAAGAAAATCAAGAAAAGGGAATGAATAAAAAGATTATTATCATGGAGGGA
Organism: Lytechinus pictus; assembly: GCF_037042905.1. Taxonomy (NCBI): domain Eukaryota; kingdom Metazoa; phylum Echinodermata; class Echinoidea; order Temnopleuroida; family Toxopneustidae; genus Lytechinus; species Lytechinus pictus. The sequence continues at coordinate 28,862,843 of NC_087255.1, read as the reverse complement.
CCGTCATTACATGTATATATAATCATGATCATTTTTTATGATCATTTTTTTTTACTGCCATTGATTTACAAAAAGCCAAATAATACCTCGGTCACATTTGTTCTACGGCGAGTTGAAAACAGACGTTTCAACATTTTTTGTACCAGCTACATATAGGTGGTTTGAATAAAAATGAATAAAATGGCTGTTTTCGACTCGCCGTACGGCCGCCGTAGAGCAAATGTGACCGAGGTTTAAACCATACAACAATAGACATGTAACAGCAAGATGTAAAAAAAAATTAACAGTTATATACCTATTGCAACAGTTGATAGTTATATGCGATAAATCCGGAGCAGTGTATAAGAACACTGTTAGAATTACTAACGTTACGATAATTACAATCAATAATTACACAACCTTGTAATATATTTCTTCCAACATGGATACTCCACATACCCAGACACACACACACACATTAAAAACATTTAAGAATCAAATAGTGAATTTTCTCGTCTTGTTTTTTTTTTCAAAATCATACAAAAGCATGCATAAGAAACAGAAGTCCAATATTTGTATTCCTCTTGATTTATTCATGAGCATATGTAACCACATTATTCTCTTTGTACAAACAAATTCAGAGGAAAAGGTGGAAGTATCTTGGTTTTTCTGTGGTCTATATCAAACCCCTCATCCTCTTAAGTATTTCCCACATTCCTCTCTTCAAATTAAAGGGAAAACTTTCTTAGAAAGCTTTCTTGAGAAGCTTTCTTGAGAATATAATAGGATTTCCTGCCGTTGTTCGTGGGTTGATATGTGTAAAACTGGATTTTCATGATTCCATTTGAAATCTTTTGTGAAATTATCAGTTAGAATATAGCCGGTGTTAACTTTTGAGTCTTCACTAAATAAGTCCTACCGTGTCTTGCATAAACAACATTTCCAACAAACAGAAATTTATTTATATTGTAAGAGAATGATTCTGCATGATAGCAAAGACAGGATTACATGTTTCAATTCAAGTGGGGAAAACTTTTGGAAATCTTCAGACAAACTATCAGTACACCATTAATACATTTAAAGATGGGCTAACATGCAAAGTTTTGGCAAATTATAATCCTCTATTGTACTTTAACATTTCGCCCATCATCTTTCCATGCTCTTGTTAATTATATATATATGTATATATTAATGATCTGTAAAATATGAATAGTGAATTCTGTGCAATTCATCTATAAAATTCCTTATTTTAATTGTGTGTTACATTTAGAATATATAAATAACATATTCTGTATGATATACCTTAATATTAGTGATATATTAAAAAAATATCATGTATAATTATACTTGATTTGAATGTATGAACCTGTTTTTAAGAAGAACATTTTAAAAATAGTTTGGATGTGGGAAAAATATAAATATACTCATATTCCCATCTTATTAATAATTCTGCTTAAAAAATGACATTTCTCTTTGCAATCCATTGACTCCCCCCATCCCCCCCCCCCCCGCCTTTGCCTGGCAGCTAACCTTGTTTTAGTTATTGCATTTTTATTCATTTATTGATGTAAGGCTTCCGGTCCAAATTTTTCAACCGAGTGGCAGTGCTGCTAGCACCAGACATTGGCTTAGAGATAGCCCCGCGCCTAGCACCGAGCGCGCCAGGGCTTGGCACCACAAACAAAGCCCCGACAATTGGCTGAATGCAACCGGAGCGAGTAGAACGGATAGCTTCTGAATGGGCCTAACCAGGCGCAACTAAACGACGACACAATGAGAGCTTTTAAGTGCAACCATAAAGATGTCGCACCACTCTAACGCAAAATCGGGACACCAGCATCTGACAAAGAAGCCAAGAAGCTACATGGCTCTAAATACCCCTGCCCTTCCCCCCTCTTTCTTTTCTGAAACAAAATAGAGACCTAAACATTGTCTACTACCATTAAGCTAAAAAGGTGATTGGAATTTATGATAATCCCTTGTATTGTGTGCGTAAATGGGGAGAAGAAAGGGGTATAAAGGGCTGTGGAGATGATACAGCTTTAACTGTAAAAGGTTATTTTAAGAGGTTCCATCTCACACAAGAAAAAAGATCATTCAACTCCAGCAGCTAGATTTCAAAGCGGTTTGAATTTAGAATGTATTCTGGTTAAAAACATCTTGAAAACTAGCAAAGGAATAGGAATCCATAACATTTTATAAACAACAATAATGAGAAAGGACAAAGAAATACTCATGGAAAGCGCACAAATGAAGCTCTGGAAAGGATTCTTTTTCGAATACAGCTGTGTATCAGCACCGGCGTGTGCTAACCATTATCAATGACCATCCATATATATTTTGAGGAGAAAGAAATTCACCCTGATGTAAAGTGGGTTTAAAGAACAAAATAATAAAGAGGAAAATTTTGATGAAAATGATGCAATTGTAACAAAATTTTGTCAAAGAATAACAGAATTATGAGTGTTTGAAATTCTGATTTTGTGACCTGAAGGGGATGGGACAAGCATACAATTTCACACAGTGCCATCAATGGCCATTGAGTACTGGCAGCACAGAAACGTTGTTGGCGCTAACAATGCGCTAACAGAGACCTCAGTTGCAACCCGGTAATGTCGCAGCGGTGCCCCATGTTACAACAACATGCTATTTACATCTTGGATCAACGTTTGACATCACAATCCAAAAGATGTGACTGCATGGCCTGCTGTTAGCGCTAACAACGTTTCTGTGCGGCTGGAACTGAGGCTTTGGATCAACCACTCTAATACAAGATAGCATGTCCATGAACGAGAATTGAAAAATTAAAGAAATATTTAATTGAACGAAGGATCCCAATCGCGGGGAAGAATAAGAATAAATCAATAGAACTATAAATGATATCCCTGAAAACTTGAGGGTTGTAATACCTTTTGAAAGAGAAACAGAGTGACAAATGCATAGTGTTGAGTTTACTGTGGTCGACCAAGCTCACAGAATTAGCGCTAATGAGTGACGTCACATGGAGGGGGAAACTTATGTGCATGTATCATGAAAAACACAAACAAAATAGATAATATTTTAAGACAAAGAAATAAATGGCCTACCTATTAAGTGGTGTATCTGTTGGTACATTGAAGACCTCAACCCCTGCTTTCCGTAAGAAGTCAAACACTGTATGATTGCCTAGAAAGTGACCTGGAAAATAAAATTTAAAAGAAGGATTAAATAATAATGGCCATTAAATTGTACAGTCAATTGCATGATTCCATTTACTTATTAATGGCTGCAATCATTGGCTTAATTGTAGTTAGAATTTTACCATGGTTGCACATATGGTAATGAACAGGTCTTTGCCAAGTGGCAATAATTATTATCAATGATGCGATTCAAGTTGTGTATAAACCTCAAAATGTAAGTAGCACAAGATATGAATAATAGCATATAATGTGATAAGCATGGTACATAAATATCATACTCAGAATGCAAATAGCAAACAATCACATTTATCCTGCCAGGTAGGGCAAGGTCTTACTCTTCATGTTTGGCATATCTCAAGTGAATGCTATACTCACACCGATTCCTAACCAACCTACATGTATAATATGTCATTGGACATAATGCAACAGATTGGTTGGTTCGGAGATGATTTTGCCAATGCGAATATAAATATAGCAATGGAGAAAAAGTACCAGATATGTCAATTTATTATAGGAATTTTTTTTTCATATAAAGGCATATTTGGATGTTTTCAAATTTGAAAGAAAAAATCAAGACAAGTTCAAAGTTTAGAGTCATCTGCACCGAAATTCAACAACTTGCGGCAGGTCAAACGCTGTTCTAACCGTAATCTCTGCAGTGTGTAAACTGGCCTTCAAGTTCACCTTAGCCTAGGGGAAGATAATACCTCATGTTTACACCAGCTGTTATATCTTATTTCGTTATCATTTCAAGTGATGATAACTCCACATTCAAGGGTGTCAAGCCCAAAATGGATATCTCCCAAAGACCACAAAACGAGCGCAGATCAGGGAGATCAACGAGATCAAGTAATCTTCAGAGAAGAATCCAAGAAACAAGCATTTGTGAAAATATTGATTTGTCCGTTGCTTGTCTAAGGTTATCCCTAAATTGAATGAAAATAACAATTCCTTATTCCATTTTCAACAGATGACATGACGGAAGACGGACTGACGGGTTCATCCGGGTTGGCAGAACAGATTCTTGAAATATCTTGCGTTCAGGATTCCTTCAATGTTCAGTGTGTGCATATATCCATCTTGAAGTAGTTGAATATGTTATAAATATTTCATCACAACTATTTCATCAATGCAAAAGATGCATAAACAAGAGAGTGTTTTCTTCATGGAAGTACATAAGCTCTGATAAAAAAAAGATTGGTTAAGGACTTAAGGTAGACATTATAAATACAAGATTCATTGGACTTAAGTTCTCAGTGTTTACCTCATGCCACAAAAAAGCACTTGATCATTGATGAGCATGAGTTGTCTGTGGCTTATCTAACCCAAAGGACTTGTCACCCACCCTAGATCTTTTTATTTCTTCTCCTCTCTTTACACCATCTTTCCATTGCCTTTGTCTTCTAATCTACTTGTCTCATTTCCAGTCATGCCCTACCTCAACAACAAACCCTGAACACCTTTGGTTTTCTGGCTCCTTTTTAAATGTTCCCTTCAAACTATTCCATTCCAAACCTATACATCACCCTCCTCTCTCCATCTTAGCCCATGTTTGCCCCCTCCTTTCAACCACCACACCCATCCTGCCCACAATCTCCCCCCATCCCATCCCATCCCAGGCCCCGCCCCTCTCACCCTTACCCCCATCCCTTCCACTCCTGTGACTGGCAACACCCCAGCATGTATCAAATTAAAGTGCAATGAAGGAGACTGGAGTATTTGAACATTCACAATGACCCTAATGGTTGAAATCAATGCTCTATCATGGGGATACTTGACTTGACTATCACATCAAGACAACATGGTATCGATGGGGCTAAAATCTTGCACCTGGAATTATAATTGGTGCCGCGACGGGGCTCCCTACAGTTCTTCATCTTTGCCAAGTTCAAACTCATGAGTTAACATGGTGTGTGGCAGTGGGAGAGCATACAGTGCAGGGAAGAGGACCACTTTGTAACATTGGTTCTATCTTTCTACCAAGGATGTTGAGGAAAAGCCACTTGGTCTACACCCACTTTGTCTACTTTCTGTTTGGCCTCATCCCACACCGTCTTCAGACCAACCAAATCTATTGCATTATGTCCAATGACATCTACAACCAAATTGTGATCTAAATGTCATCTACCCCATTTAGGTCTACTGTTTTGTGGAAATAAGACCAACTGTTCATTAGACAAAATGGGTATTAGACCACGTGGCGCATAAACCAAACAGCAATTAGACCAAATTAGCACATTTGGTATTAGACTATCTGAGATGTAGACCAACTGGTGATAGACCAACTGGTGTTAGACCAACTGGTGTTAGACCAAATGGATGTAAATAACCAGGATATTGGGTAAAGCACCCCTACCTTCCATCTTCCAAGAAACTTGGTGGGCCTGGTGTATACCATGCCTCTGCTGTTGTGGACCCAACAAGCCACCGCTGTGAACCCATTAAAACCACAAATGAACAAATTGCACCAAAATACTGCAGTAATGACTGGACGTTTGATAGGACTAGCACTAAATGAACATGATTTACAAAGTTGTTGTTTCCTTACGACAGGAAATCGATGCTTCTGGGATTATCATTTTACATAAATGTTAAATAGAGTGTATATGTCCCTCATTACCAAAGGTTAATTACTTACAAAAAAACACCAAAGAACAATAATGTGACGCAATTAAATGCTTGCTTCAAGAAACTTTAGGAGACCTCTCTGCCCTTTGACGAGTAGGCCTTATTGTTCTTGTTTCATATTAATAACAAATAATAGTTATCAAAGACATTCACCAATGACTATCCAATCAAAACAATCATAATTCATCTAAATTAGGAATTAACAAGGTCTGCATTAAATAAATGCCTAGTCATGTATAGAAACTCACAGCCCATGTAGCACAGTAGAATATACATATCGTTAAAAGCCCTTTACAAATTCATATCTTGAATTATTTGTACTATCATTTCTTTGTGGAATTATTTCAAGACCTCTGTATTGTATGGTAGGCTATTTCATTATTTTATTAGTTTCTGTTTTCTAAACAAAAATAGGACATCAAATGATGCCATATCAAATATATCAATTGGGATTACAACAACATAAAAATTCCTAACTATTTTCTAAACTATACCATTGTAATTTTTCTCTAGATTTGAACTCATAATTTTCTTTCTAAAAGTACAAGGTGATGAAAAGAGCCTTGGTCCTTGGCTGGCTTATTATGGGCTATATCACTTTCATGGGTGGATTAACCTGGTTTTATTGGGCAATTTGTGTCACTTTTGTTGTGCATCAGCTAAATTGAGCCCACCCAAAGCAGTCTAATGGCATCCCAAATGGTCCCGCCCCGTTCGCATCATATCAGCGTCCTCTTCACATCTAAAATATAATGCAATCGGTAAAGATTGTTTCTTCTGTGAAAGGTTCTTTTGAAACATTCGGCAATAAGGTTTATATCTTTCCAAGGTCTATTCCTTAATTTCTCTCTTACATATTTTTAGCTACTTCAAGATGGCTAGATTTTGCCTACTTGATTTGGCCTCATCAAAATTCATATTCATAATCCAACAATCATTTGCATACATCAGATGGTCCATTCCACATTTTTCTTTTCCACCAACCCCCCCCCCCCCCCGATCATCTCCCAATCGAATAAAGCTTGTCTTTAGATTAGGGAAATCTCCCTTGTAACACCTCCACACCCCCTCCCTGTTCCATCTCCCTTCCCCTCCATGCACCCCTCCCCATTACCCTCTCCTCCACCACCCTCTTGTATCGACCGATGCTTTCAATCCTATCTCCGAGTATCACCTCTGCATTTACACAAAAATAGAGTTTGTTGTCGTTGGTTGACCTCCGAATCCTGGTAGCAAGATGTTGCCAATTTAATCACAGTTATATATATTTCACAAACAGATCTCCGCACAGATAGTGGGATATCACCATAAGAGGATTACGATGAAGAAATGTATCTCACTTTAGCCTTCTTTCATTCTGTTAAGCCTAATGACAATCGTTCCACTCTGAAAAGATGCCTCGATAAATCTTTTTAAAAAATCAAAAAAAGAGGGACATAGTTCCATTTGTTGCTGGAAGCTTTAGGGCTCGTCCCTCATAGGCTATTCATCGTTTAGTTTACTTTTTTCAAAGTAACCGTCTCAAGTCGGCACTCTTTAAAGCCACTGTATGTTCATCTTGGTAACACAATTAAATCCATTTAATGCCATCTCCTTTAGAGGTAATGATTTAAAGTATCAAAATGGAGCTTTTGTGAGTTTTTATTTGCAAGGATAATAGAAATGATCCATAAATCTACCTTGTTTAAATGCTCTTTAAATCGATGGCAGCTAAATGCAAGCAAATGGCATGATCTACGACTTTGCGCTGAATAAGACATGAATTCATCATCCGAGATCGGAATCTTTGTTCGGTGGTCCGGACTTGATGGATGCCTTTTGCAATTCTCCTGGATTTGATTTATCCGTTGGAATCAGAGGATATTCTACTGATCATCATCAAATCATCTAGATATAACAATGTATCCATGTTGAAGCCCAAGGCCCCCTTTGAGTATGACATCACGCAGCCATGACCTCTTATAACCCCTCTAAATCTTGTCATCGGAGAGGTTTTATAGGAACATCCCTACCGAGCACCACAATCTTGTGAACTTTATATCAAAGTATGACTGTAAGCAAAGGGGTTGCGCACCACTCACTGTGAAGTTCAGATCTCAGCAAGTTAACAATTTCCATACTACAAGCAAAAGATAAATGGACAAGGAATTCAGAAAATTAAAAAGAGGAATTTCTGAACTTCTTGCATCAGTTAAGTCTAAAGACCAAACCTTCCTAAATTATATTCATATACTTTTGTATTCTGTACGACATTTTGTATTGTGTATATGTCCAAATAAAAGTATACATTTCAGTAAAGTGAGGAGAGTGCTATACAAATGCTTGGTATATCATTACTTTTGGCATAAGATGCAGTGGGGGGGGGGGGGGGAATGGACATTTTAGAATGAAAATTTGTTTTTGATCTTTTTCCAACAAAAATGGACCATCCTTTAAAGTTGCTAGCTTGTAACTAGGACATTTATGATTTTCTACTTGTAGTAACTAATCATAAAATACATAATCAGGTTATAGCACTTTAAAATTGTACACTATTGCAAGGGTGTTAGTGTAACACCAAACAAATTAACCGTTGCATAGTGTCGTAAGATTTAACACTAGATTGTTTGCAGTAACTAGAGAAGTTCAAATTGGTACCAATTTTTTTTTCCAATTTTTTTTGTTCTCATCACACATCAATGTGTCTTGTCCTTATTTTAGACAACAAACTGCAGCTCTATCCATCTTCAGGGATGAAAATGTAAATTAATTAAGTTTTTGCATGTTTGGATGAAAGGATAGAAGCACAAACCACATAGTGTATTTTTTTGTCCCTTTTGTTTCGAATGAAGAGGTTCTCAATTGATTCAAAATGACAAGAGCATAAAACAGCATTGGAAGCCGCTACACTAGCGATGCAGGTAATAGTGTCTTTTCCCATGACCTCTACAATCGGCTGTACCTGAGACCTGTCACTCCGGACCAGTCAACGAATCAATCGTTATCATAAGCAGCGCCACCGTTGGTAAATCCCAAAATGCAACAGTGATGAGTTGTTCGGGAATATAAGAGGTATTTTGGTGGAAGACAATACCAGTGGCTTTCGGCGCCCTGATCAAAGGACTTGCCGCCCGCCTGTTCCCCGCCCCCATCAGGAATCTCTTTGGCTCCTGTTTGCAGTTTGATACAGGTGTTGGTTAAAGGGATTGACATGGTCTATGAAGTCAGACCTCTTGTGAACAGGGTCCAAAATTACATTTTCCATGCATCAGGGGGCTAGTTTTATTCTGAAGTTCATTTATGTTTAATCTAACAAGGGAAATTCTGTTCTAATATTTATTTGAGGGTCATATTTTTTCTTCTTTATTCATTGTTTTTAGGGCCCAGGGAGAAATCTTCCTTTAGGCCTTGTGCCCCAAGTAGTTATTATGTTGTGTTTTATTGGAAAGTTTCCCAGAGACATAGAATATATGTTAATAGGTCAGAATTCACTAGCAAAACTAACCGAAAAATATATTGAACCTTCTAAATTTGTGTAACTACCAAATGTATACAGTAGCTTTAAAGGCACATAGCTATGCATTATTATGAGAGGTTACTTGGGGTTGGGGTATATAAGGTTTTAATTCCCAGACTATTAAAAAACCCTCAATATATTTAGCAATAAACAAACTTTCAACACCTTAAATACAGTTTGTCTTCACCAGTTAATCCAAAATATATCTATCCGCTTTAAATAAAATCTTCTTTTGGAATTCAGTCGAAAAGGTGTAGAATCAACCTTAAAGAGGATTATGATTACGAAGTATAGGTGTCGGATTAGTAGCAGATCAAACTTAAATCATGATAAATTTAGAAATAGCATGCTCATGCTGTATAAGGCACTTCACACCATTTCAAGAATGAATGCATTTACACCCACCAAATGAGGAAAAATTGCTAAAATTTGCTAATATTTACTGCTCAGGAATTCCACCCAATCAGAAAAAGCATAGGCATTTGCCAATGTGAAAATATTTGTGATATGCCAATAAGAAATATTCCCAATTTAGTATATTTGTCATGAAAATTTCAAGAATGTTTGCAGTCACTTCTCCAATCTCGAATAAAATTTTTTGACGTAAAATCAGTAAATTTATCCAATAAAGCACATTTTTATTTTACATCCTTCACACTTAACAGTTTACATTCATCTAATCTACTAATTAATTGAAATAGTGAAATAGACTTTTGGGTGGATTTACCAAAACTAGCTTTAATATTATTGCTTATTATTGTTCATAACTACAATAAATATCACAAGTACTTATTATTCACTAACATTCTCATAATTGGGTTGGTGTGAACATGCCCTGTGCAGGCTTATTTTAGGTTTTTTACAGTGAAGTGTTAAAGATTAAGCAAGCCTATGTGAATTGTATGATCAGCCATTTGGAAAAGGCATACTATAATACTTGATCTAAAGTTCTTAAGTTTAAATAAATCTTTAAGAACTGTTGTTATATAAATAAATAAAAAATTAAATGAAACAAGATACCAAAATATTTTGATTCAAATTGTCCTATTTTTGCACTTAACATACTGTGTATATCTATAAAAAATAAATGGGAACATTATATTACTTTGTTATTTGTTGCTCTGTACATGATTAGATCAGGAAGCTAAACTATGTATTAAAAGATTGTATCCTACATTTGGAGAGCTTGCTTGGGACAATGTATCCAAAATGATAAAAATATTCAAAAAAGGACCTCAATTTTTCAATGTCCACATTTCAATTAACCCCTTTATAATTCATTTAGATCACATGTGATTCATTATCTTTCATTATGTCTGAAAATAATCATTCGATTAACCAAATCTAATTACAGGCTTTAAATGCTACCTGTTTGCAAGATGAATTACAAGAAAATGGAAATTAATTGATTTGGAAATTTGGAATGTACCATAGATACAAAGCTTTACAATCATTTAAAAAAGCCTTAATATTACTAAAAGTTAATATGACTGAAATTACGATAAATGTTGTGATGAATGGAAAAAAAAGAAGGGAAAAGGCGGCATGCATCAAACGTAATCCCAAATCTAAGTTAAACAACCTTAACACATTCTGCTTAAATTTAAGTGCCCATAAGTAGGTTCCAAAGCACATTGAAAAATAGAGGCAAAAAATCTAATGTTAACTTAATCTGTATTGGATAACAAATGTATCTTTATATTCATCCCCTAATGGATGTAAGCTCTTTTATGTTTTCTCTCTCATCCGGTTTTATTATAATTCTTTGAATACACAAAAAGTAACATCCTTTCAGAACTAATAACACTCCCATTTTGATTGAAACAGATTTATCGTAAGATGGTTAATGATATAGTTAGATTATAGTGGAGATATATTTGGAAGTAAGTGGATTTGCAACATTAATTATATAATGTAATCTCTTCTTATTCGTTGGGCATAATGATGATAATATGATGAGTATAATATTTGTTGCAGTTTTAAAGTATATTTCCTTGATTATTATTTATTCTAAGTAAACAGTTGTTCATTGTGACAATCCTGCAATAGTTGGGATTTTAAAAAATATCCCTCAAGAATCAAGTAAAGTGGGTAATTTTCCCCTCTTATTTAAACCGACAAACCTGAATATTTCCATAAACATGACACAAAGAATTAACACAACAGATGGACTGAAATCCAATGGGGGTGAAAACAATCTTGTTAAATCATGCACCCGATACTTTCAAATAGAATGATTAATTTGTTTCACTGAATGATTTTGATATCATACATATAGAGGTCCAATGATTGTATGTCGAGACAATAGACGAAAAAATAACCAGAAGCAGTGAGCAAAGGAATTCAATCCTCTGTATTTGATACTATGTAATTGGAGGGGCCAATCAGCTTTATTGAAAGATAAACTGATGGTGTTTCAAAAGTTAAAAATATTTTCCAAGTATGCTTAAATTGATATACGGGCACGTTCACTCAAATTTCTTAAGCAAGAATCAAGAAGAAGATTCACAAATCCCAGCCATGAAGAAGATTCACAAATTCCAGCCATGGCCTTATTTCCTTCAGCAAGAAATTTATCCACATTGTGCTGCACTCGACCCACGTGAGGTGAATGGGTACCCAGCAGGATTAATTCCTTGAATGCATGAGCGCTGAAAGGCAGCTCGAGCTAAAGCCGGGGTAGTAATAATAACAACGTGCCTCCTCGGAATAGAATATTTCTAGATAGATGGCGCTCAATAAATGCCTATTATTATTATTAAATCAAACCAGAAAACATGGATATTTTGAAAGAGCATTCAATCCTAGTTTCCCATGTTTTAAGCCCACGCACTACCTATGTATTGTAGATCAATTAATTTTGTCCTAGACTGTAAATGTCAACCTTGGAACATATGAAATACAGGTCCAAAACGTAAAAAGATACGTAATACAATCATGACCCATTAGCTCTTTGTTGTATCAATAGAATTTTTCTAACAACCATGGCTTTGTAAAATCACCTTAATCAGCTTTTCATGTTATCATTTTGAAAAACATTAAACTTAATGACTTATGGCAAAAAAAATCAAAATGACTGAATGCAACTTTGGTTTGAATTAAACTTCTTTGAATCATGGTAAAATAGTATAGCTTGAACACAGCCGTAATCATCTATCCTAGTCAGTATTGTAATCAATACTATAACTCCACTAAATTGCCACAGATATCTGCTTTCTGTTTTTTCAATTTTCAACACCCGAAATTCCTTGTTTGAGGTAATTTTTCTAACGGTAACTTATAGCCCATTGACTGAGAAGAAATATGGTGATAACCCTAAAATTTAAGTAAAATAAGAGAATAAAAACCTCATTCGGAATGCTTTGCTCGTTTTTACCGCGTCTTTCAATTCACAAATCTAGACACGATCAAAACCCAATTGGACAAACAAAACCAAATCTATCTTTGCTCTCTATCTCTTTGGTTTATGTTCTGATTTTACATTAATATTCAAAGCCAGGATTTTCATTAAAGCAAACATGAAAACATGAAAATACAATTAACTTATAATGAGCAGAAACAAATACACATGGAGAGTTACTAATGGCCAAATCACAATAATAAAAAATAATTACAATGGATATTTAGAGGCGCTAAAAAAAAAAGTACCATAGCGCGTACAATGTATGAATAATATTTTAACTTTTGCAATAATAACCACAATCAGTCATTCAAGATAAAAAGGGAAATTAATTATTGAGGAAAAAGGTATGTATGTATGATATATAGGCTATATAACACACTGAACTATACTTTATGACAATGTTGAGATATTTTTTCTCAATCTTTTTTAAATCTAAGTTCACAAGGTTTCAGTCTACAAAAGCTCATGGATGATTTAAATCATTTTGAGGACCCACATTAACATTTATCTCTCTCTTGTATTTATCAACTAATAAAGTGGTTCTTTATCAGCCTTGGTTGCTCAGTAAATTGCCAATAGGTCTACATCAGTTTCGTTTTACTTTCCTTTAGGTCTCATCTCATATGGTTTAAATCCTACTTTGTTGTCTATGACCAGTTTGTCAACTAGTCATTTGGTCTATTTCCATGAAGCCCATTTACCATTTTATATAATTTCCAGTTAGGCTGTAGGCCTACCCAGTTTGCCTAATAGGCCTATCCACTTGGTCTAACATCATTTGGTCTATATGGTTAGATGAATTGTTTATAAATTAAATTTTCATTTGACAAAGTAAAATAGGAATAAAATGTACAAAACAGAAATTAGACCAACTGGGTGGGGGCTTTCTTGCTTATAGAGGGATGCAACCATGAGCATGCAAACTTTAGAATATTTTTTTTTAAAGACGTGATGATATGGTACTATGTCTATCTCCATCGTTAGAATATCTATCTTGAACGAAAAGCATGACAAAAAGTGCCTTCGCTTGCGAATTTGATGAAGAATTCATCAAATTTCCTGAAGAAAAAAAAATCACAAAAATTCCCAGAGACGAATCCTCAGAAATAGCTCAACAATCAAATCTTTCTTACAAATAATCTCAAGATGTCCAATCAGGATAAATTACCAGATCAGAATTAGCAAGATAATTTGAAAATTCAGGCTAATGGGGATCAGACTCCTCTCTAATAATAACTTTGATTTGATGTTCTTTTATGTTTTCTATCCTTTCAAACAATTTGAAGAAAAAAATAATCTGATTTAAAGTGAACAAACCACTCTTTCTCGTTTCTACCCATATTTATTTTTGTTACAATGTAACAATCAACGGCTGCTGTGTTGCGTTTTATTCATTATATTCTCACAAAATGCTTCTTTTATCTCGAGTCCTTTCAACTATCAGGGGATGTAGATATATAGTGGTCTATTATGTTTCCCATTCTCAGAGATAAAATCAGACAATACAAGCAGACAATACCAGCGGCATTTTATCAAAGGCCGGGGCAGGACCATTGAAATAATGCTATAATACGGTGATGTTTATTCAAAGCTTTATTACAAATATATATTACAGAAGGACATACTTCCTAGGTGGACAATGGTAGTATTGATACAAGGAAACCGGCGGCATGCGGAAATGGTAAAATTTGGATATCATTTTATCCATGGTACAAAGCCTGTGGGTATGAAAAATGGTATAACTTTATTTTCAAAGAAGTTTTAAAGGGCAAGTCCACCATCATTACCTTGAAATTAAATGAGAAATATTTGTTCCAATATATTAAAGATTTTTTCTACAATTAGCAGATATCAATGATAAAAATTAATACATACATTATGAAAATTATGAGTATGATATTTTTTTCCAAATCCATTTAATGGGGTGGTCGAAAAACTCCTTAGAATTATTATCAAATTGTGGACTATAATTACATATACATTAAGGAACTAATCTGTCTATCTAAGCAATCTATATGTGTTTCAACTCCACTTTGTGAGCAAATCAATCATCGGGAACGTCCTTTGATTCAATTTGAGATTTCACTCTTCTTAATACTCCTTTTCAATTAGTCTGCAAGGAAACCAGAAATTGTCAATCAAATTACTGCTAACACTAACGACATCCTGTAAACATTAGCCAGCATTACGACATTAGCCAGCCAAAACAAAAAAATCAAGACCAGACTTTGACAGGAGCGCGCGGTCTTCTATTGGATGAAATGAGAAGACATTGGAAGATTATTAAAGCAACCTTCTTAGCTGGCTTATCTCAGGTAGACAAGATGTCGCTCGGAGATTAAAGCTGATTGCACAGAAGTCGTTTTTAATTTATCACTTTGGAGATAACTGCCTGAGAGTTAGAGAGAATCAAAAGTCAAGATTTATATCATTCGGCTGGTCCAGTAACCCTCCTTCATTGGTACTTTGTTTGGAAGCAAACCAAATATTGAAGAAAAAAAAATTGTATGAAAAGATGCCCCTACTAAAATGTGTAATCAAAGATATTCTTAATTTCTGAATTCATTTTTATCATCCTTTTTTCTGTAGTGATATAAAATTTTGATAATCACTGGTTTTGTGATCAGTCTTCATTCAGATGTTCAGCTAATATTAAAGATCATATCAGACACAGGGTCTTGATTAAAGGCTAGGTCTATACCAGCATTTCTTAACATCATATTGCAAAAAAAATATGACAACATATTAATGGAGTTTTCATTCCAATTTCCTTTTCACAATCATACCATCTAAAGCTGTGCCTCTCTTTACACCATATACAGTACTTTATACAGACAATGTTGATTTACGTTTGTGAGGATGTAGCTGGCTTCAAAAAAAGCAATACATGTTTTGGCATATGAAGCAATGATTTTTGTTTGTTTTGTTTTTAGGGAGTTACTAAATATAAAACTATAATGATATAAAATCTTTCTTTCTCCATACACAATAACCAATGCAATCAATTGTAGAATCACCCTCATGATAAATTACTATGCTTTATGACACATGGCCCAGTGCCGATGTCTATTGAATTTTCTAGTCGGTATTGCTTAATTTGCCCATGGACCTATTGTAATAGGTCCATGATATGCCTGAGCATATCTATCTATAGTGATAATTATATTGAGCCCATCTCAGATATGTTCTGAAATTCACTAGAATTCCAGAATTTACATTCAGCAAACAATTTGACACTACATGGAAATTTATCTTGTTACTAAAATGGGGGACAAACATCCCCCATCCAACAGTTAAGATATCCCTCAATCACCCATCAAGTGCCTCATCAAGTTTGTATTATTTTCAATATACAGGGCCTAAAGTTTTGGTATTAAATCATCACTGTATTTACATCGTTGCTCAATATTACACCGGCTTTGGGGAAGTTAACAACAGCAAGCTAAAATTTAAGTTGATGGTCTGTCATGTGAACATCACTCACATGGTAAATGTGTCTCACCTGTATATAACTTTCTCAACCAATGTAACCAACATGTGTGCAATACTCTCACATTGGCATATCGCTCAAACCATGGATTCTATACTAGAACATGCTCAAATGAAGACTTATTTTATCAATACAAATTATAGGATTGGCAATCTGCAGTTAATATTTCCAATACAAAACTTGTAGGACCCATTTGAGCTCGGAATCTTCAAACGATTGTAATTACACAACCTGGAGCGTTGTGGCCCAGTGGATTAGTCTTCGGACTTTGAAACAGAGGGTCGTGGGTTCGAATCCCAGCCATGGCGTAGTTTCCTTCGGCAAGAAATTTATCCACATTGTGCTGCACTCGACCCAGGTGAGGTAAATGGGTACCCGGCAGGATTAATTCCTTGAATGCTTGAGCGCCTAGGCAGCCCAGCTAAAGCCGGGGTAATAATTGCAGGGCCCGCTGGGAGAACAGTTTTCGGAACTGAAGCGGCTACCCTGGGTAAATATACCGCTATTATTATTATTATTAACCTGTACAAAGGATCTGAGGGCCATTCTTGAAAGAGTTGCAATTAAAATGCAATGAGAATAATCAATTGCAAGTGTGAAATGCAGGCTTTTGATTGGTCGAGGATGAAGTTGCAACTGATTTCAACTCTTTCTCGTATAGACCTATTCATAAATAATGTAGATTTACCAGATTATTGTTGAATGTTGAGAAAGGGGTCATTTTTCACAAAACCTCAGGAACAAAAGAGATACCATTCATTCTCTTGAATCTTCAAGACGATATAATGCCCAAAACTATACCCCCATGGGACAAAAGTCATGAAAATAAATGAGGTTCCAACTGCTAAAAAAAAAAATATTAGATTATAATATCTCTTATAATTCTTATAACTGTTCCATCTTTCCATTTTCCCATAGTTTTTTTTTGAGGGGGTGATTAAATTATTACTAATCTTTCAAAGAAGGGTCTTGTGCAGTGATTTAGTGCTCATTCAAAGACGGTCATCATCCTAAAATTAACTCAGCCTATTATACACTGTACGGGTATTATGATTAGAAATCAAGCAATGATGATAAAAAATACATAGCAACAGGTTTTATTTGCTTATATTGATTTTTTGATGGATGACAATTTCAGATAATCTGTTTCTTTTTTATTCTGTCAAAGGAATGTCAACTTTGTTATTGTATGGATAATGGAACAAAAGAAGAAAATAAAATTAACTTAGTTCTGAGAAGTACTGAAAGTCCAAAGTAGGGGGTTATGACAACATAAGGGTAGAGATAAAGGATGCCTGACATTACAAATGAGTCAATTATTCATAATTATTTTCTCTACTAAATACTTTATTTAAATATAATTTACACAATATCCTCTAGGGAGATGGTGCAGTTAAGAACCTTGTGTTGTAAAGTGGAAGAAATTTCAGCCAAGGAGTGATCTCTTAGGACAACAAAAGCTATTAACTATTTTCAAAGGAATCCATGAAAATTACCCCCTCTTTTAAAGATAGCCGAACAATGTCCTTACTTTTTAGCCTTGGTTCAATCCCTGCTTTTCAACAAAGCAATTTAAAGTAATTTCTTCTTTTTAAGAGCAGACCACACATGTAATTGGATTCCCTTTCAAAACTGCTGCTGAACGGTTTAAAGGAGCACTCTTGTTTTTGAAACTCTTCTGACATAAAAATATTTAGGCCTACAGTACCATTTGTTTGATCAAGGCTATTAAATTATTCTGACAGAGTTTGAAATGTAATTTGGACATAAAAATTAATAAAAAGGGTATGTCCCCTGTACATAGTCTTAGGATTTCTGCCATCTATGTAGAACTACACATCATGAGCCTATATAGGGCTACATTTTTAATAAAGCTGTGCATGACCCCCTGTTAGAACTGGATCAAAATTTTCTGAAAAATATATCAAATGAAACCTCCTTTCAATACAAATATTTCAAGACAATAGAGGTGGTATTCTTATTTAAAGGGTGACTAAAGTTTGGTAAAGGCATTCAAAGGTATATGTGATACTGATGTGTACCAGCAGGCCAATAGTCTCTCTTGTTAAACAGATGGCCAAGAGAAAATGTCAGTTTAAACCAACAAAGTGCATACACTTAGCCCTGGACATCACAGGGTCAAGAACTTTCGATGGTGGATGTCAGAGGATTGTCCCAACTCCTTCCGCCTCTTCATGCCAATGACAACAAAAGACATGAAAGTCTGTGTCATCTGCATCATACTAGTTTTACAATTAGCCACTCTGTGTCATTAATAAAGGTGGGTATTCACCAGATCTAACCTGCTTCAAGGTTGATCATCTGAAGCAAGCAAAGTGAATCCCTTATACCTCTTCCAATCGATATCAAGATCTAAAACCAAATGTTTCTCTCCAGTCACCACCACCAATACATCCAACAAAACCTACAATTGTGCGTAAGGTCTATACATGGACCTACTACAAGTAGGTAGTAGGTCCATGGTATATGTACACTTCCCCAACAAAGTTAGGCCAACTCTGGTCGGAAATGAACCACGTCTTTATTGGCCTAAATTTTTGGCTGACCAAAATGCTCTATATAAAAAAATTGTTTTGTTGACCAAACAAGACCTACAGACATATCATGTTATAGTGGTTCTCACAGCTGTCAGTTACTTGGGTCATAGATTCAAATCCTACTTCAGGCCTTGATTTCCTTCAGTACTAAGTCCAAAAGAGGTATTACATGTACATGGGGACATGGTAAGAATTTATTCTTTGAAATACAGTGCATTATGGCTGGGGTCATTGTGCAGCACTATTGTAGAGGGCTACTTCAGTTTAGATAAAATAAATGAGTGATATACCTATTGTTATTATTATCACACTAACAAATTGCAAACCTGAGTAACAGCATAAGATATGGAAAATATATAAATAAATAGGCCTGTGCATAACACCATAGTTTGTGGTGCCCTACTGGCAAACTAGAACTATTATCACAAGTCTACTGTAAATACTTCTGATTTAATATAGCTCTTTGCACTGGGATAGTTATCTAATCTTATTCTTGACCTAATTAATAACGGCATACTTGAAGTTAATTATGGTCAGTACCTTACAAATATTAGTTTTTAGATTTAAATCTTTAATTGGTATAGGCCTAATTAGCTCCTTCAAATCATCTCAAAATAATGCAAATAGGGTTACACAGATAATTTTTGTATCAAGTTTTTCATAAATCTTATCCTTCAAAATGTAGAACTAAATTTTGACCTCTTCGTTGAATAAAATCTGTACGATTTTTAGTGCTACACAACATATAGACCTATACTTCATTAGAAGACAACCTGAATATAAAGACTTTTAAGACTTATATTTCTGGTATGCTGTGTTTCATTGACTCTCGAGGTGTAATGTCCATTACTGTCACTGTCTTTTCACTATTTACACCCGAAAGGGGTAGGGTAGGGGCAATATCTGCAGAACATTTGTTTATTGTTTACAATATCGATCAGAGCAGTAAACACATAGCTGTACTAAGGTATCAGTCAGAGTGAAAGCGAACTGTGTCCTAGAAAATAAACAAGGACAGAGGTGATGATTGCAGAATCATTACAAATAAATAATACCACACAAGATGATGATAATCTCAAAATGAAAACGAGTTAAGGAGGCAGATCTTGCTAGATAATATATTAAAAACTGTTCACACTTAAAAACATAAGTAAAATCATCTACATGAATATATAAAGAAACATAATAAAGGAAATACTATATATACTCATAAGTGTGAACACCCCACCAACAAAACAGAAAGTTCCAAAGAAAAGCAAAAGATTTTTTAGAAAACAAGTACAAGAGAATATATAGATTAAGGAGTATAGCATTACAAAGAAACATATAAAAAAATAACATATAAATTTAAATAGAGATATTTAATATGTATTTCATGTTGTATATACTATATTTCAATGACCATCATTGTATGTTCTACTGGAAAGGGGCAAGAATAACATAGAATGTGAAATGTTAACTCAAATTTCTTGTTTCTTTAGAACACTAGTTGATCTCGTCTGAATGCAGGTTTAGGGGGTAAGAGGAGGCTTTTCATTCAGGACATTAAGTTTATAAGCAATATAAAAATGTTAAGTGATAGAGCATGGAATTTATTTAGAGACACCGGGAACATTCTGAAGACCTAAAAGTGGGTGGCTAATTTAGCTTGAATAAGCTGAGGAATCTCATCCCTACACTTATGGATATTTATTCTATGTCTTCATATTGTAAACTGATCAAATGGCCAACATCTTCACAGGATTTGAGAACATTTTTACATCTTCCTTCCTCCATCTACCACCCCTAGAGATCTGCTTATCCGTCTGAATTTCCATGCCGAATAAAATCTCCAAAATCATCAAACCTCCAAAACAACATAATCTTCTTTTCCTTAATTCAAAATTTCCCCCTTAAAATCCTTATTTTGAATGATTTTCTTCTGCATTTGAAAAGAGCTTATGTCTTGCTTTACAGAAGTGACTGTAGTTATGTGCATGTTGTCTGTAGATGGAGGTCCATGGAAGGGCATACAAACTCCACTGGGTAGGATGCTTTCATTTCATCAGAATGTCTAGTAGTATAATGAGGGCAGCAAAATTTTGAGGGTTTTTTTTAGTGACCAGACAAGTTGATTCATGCTCATGAAACAAATAATCAAAGTAAAAAAATATATCAAATAACTTCACAACAGCTTTTCAAAATTCACAACTCTTTCATTTGATAAGAAAGCCCTTTCCTTCAACCTTCCTTTTATCATAATGAGATTTTAGGAACAGAATGGGTATCATTACATGAACTAAAGTGGTCTAACCTTGTAACTAGATGAAACCTTATGTATCACTAATATCATGTTATTTTTGGTCTGGGCATATAGCTCAAACAAATTCAGTTATAGGACCAAGATGCATACCCGATTATGTTATTTTTACAGAAGCAACATTACATATAATCACACACACAAAACAAACAAAAAATCATCAATTACACTAACCATGCACTAAAAATCCATCAACTTGGGAAAATTAAGAAAGAAACACTTGAAATTGAAAGCTTTAACTTTGAATCCTGATTTTTCTTTGAATAAAATTGAATGGAAGCTCTCCATCATGCCAATCAAGAATAATACATTACTATCGCAACGCAGTACGACATCCATTTCTGAACTTTTAAAGGTTTCTACGTTTTTACCACACAATCAATACTGATTGCAATCTTTAATTGATTGTATAGAAACCTCACATGGTATCTAACATCCACAGTGGATGATTGTTCAAGCTCTACACATCAATCATTTTCAAGTCAAATTTAATTTCTTGATCAAGAATTTCTAGTCCAATTGAATGGGTATCAAATCCATACCTTGGATCCTACTAGAATATGTCTGTATTTGGTGAAAAGAGAATTTAGGTAACACTACCATTGTAAGTTATTTGCTAGTTTAGATGTCACCTCCACGGTAAAAAGTTCCACTGAAATAGATTGCTCTTCAAATGTTACAAAAAAGCAAGAATGTTCGGGCAAGGAGTTACTCCTTGGTTCGGGTTTAACTCCCGTGGGCAGTCCCAGACATGTGTGTCTGTGTTAGTCCACATTTTCAACTTTGCGATATTTTCTTCCACCATTCAATCTTAAAAACTGGGATTTCTCTTTATTGTTAAAGCTCTTTTATTCACACTAGTGTATGACACGAATGTAGCGAGCTTACATTAATGTGCATGCAATTTGGAACCCATGCCTGCGATAGGCATGAAAGCAGGTGCATGGGGTACATTCTGCACCCCTGGGCAGTGTTCAGGACCCCTATTTGCCCCCCTATTGTTGGGGGATGATTAGAAAGGGGGATCAGAGTACAAAAGAGTGTAAAACTTTGTTCAAGTTAATACTAAATGAGCTATAGCTGGGTATTCATTATTCTGTATGGCCATGGGCTTACATGACAGACTGCCATCCATGACAAAAGCTAGTTTGGGTCCAAAAGAATCAAGTTACTATTAAGGGTGTTTTTAGTTTAAAGACTTCGAGAGGGTTTCCCCTCATTGCTTGATAAGCTCAAGATCATAACAAATGGCCTCTAAACAGATCAAGCTTCATTATTCTTATAGTACTAGAAAAGAATAAAAATTCCACCTCCATGCATTATATTTGCTGGAGTTACAGAGTAAAGGAATTACTCAGGCTCAATTCTGATTCAGAAATGGAGTGACCTCCTTTTTTTCAATTTTTCTACATGATTTAATTCATTTAATAACTGAAATATCATAATTTGTTTCTTCCAACCATTAGCACATAATGTAAAACTTTCACACCACTAATACCATTTGAGTCTTGCAGACAGACTACTTCCTGTTTCTTCATCAGTTTGTCTTTTTTTTCGTCTTGGCTGATTTTCTTGTCATATTCTTATAAAAATACCTCCTTTCATCATTTGAAATTTTGACCTCACAATCAACCTACTGCAATGTAACCGATAAATTAAGCCCAGACATTTCTTCAAGGAGATCCTACTCTCCCCTATAAGTCATAAATTTATCATTATTTGCATTTTAGAAAATGATATGTTTCATAGCAATCCTGTAAAAAGTTCCAGAAAATAACATGACATTTCGCACTTGAGACCTGAGATATGGAAGCCAAGTAAACAAGATGTCTGTTTTATATACACATTCTATGATTTCAGCTTACATCTCTGGTTGAAAAGAAAGAAATAAATTTATGCTTGTTTGGGTTTCAAGTATTTAGGAAAAGCAATAAATCTCGCACCAGTATTCAAAGTGTGGCTGTGACCTTCTCATGGTGAGAGAAACAAACAATAAGCTTCGTGCCGTTGAAGATTTATGCACAGCTTTTGTGATTCAAGTTTTATTTTCACATTCTGTTATTTTGCAAAAAAATGTTAGTGCTGCACATTTTTACTAGCCTTTTCATGTCCTTCTATAATGCCAGTAGCCTTTGTGAAAAGAAATTGCATTCTTCTTTGAAATGTTAAAAGAAAATGGAATATAAATGAACAGGAAGTATTGACAAACCTTCGAGAGCTGATGTTTGAATTTTGTCAAGGAAAAACAAAAGTGGGCAAGTGATAAAGATGGGAAGATAAGGGAGATATCAACATATAGAAGCTACAAAATATTTCCAATTAAACTGCATTTAATAAAACCTGACAAATGATGGAATAAAAGTAATGTAAAAAAACATACACATATTAATTTCTCACTAAAAAACATGTTTTTTTGAAATAGCACATATTGAATACAACAAATGTCAATTTAAAAACAAGTCTGCTCAAATCAATATTAAATCTTGAATTTTTGCTGTCAAAAATGAAGACATGGGATCGAATTCCTTTCTTTTTCATTATTGCAATATAGCTAAAAAGAGTAAATCTGGCTCCAAAACAGCAAAGATTATTGAACTCGACCCCATTTTTCAACGAAAAGCAAAATGCATTTATATACTGGCGGAATCTCTCAAAGAAAAACAGTATCGTTTTCGTGCTCCTGGCTCTGGCAAATGGGTGGTTCATCGTCGCTGATGCAAGATGGAAAACAAGCTAAAAATGGCTGAAACTTAAATAGCATGAAGAAAGGACATGAAGAGGTGAAGACTCTGACATCCAAAAACTTAGAATACCTTGATGCCCCATTGCCACACGATGGCTGTACAAACAATGACCACTGGGCATTTTGGAGGAAAATATCAAATAAATGTCTGAAATTACATAAAAGTTCTCTCGGAGATAAGACAGGACAGAGGGCGGTCTATGGCAACAAGGTGTTTCCTTTCGCCCGCAGTAATCCCAAATGGATGGTCTGGGAGAAGGGAATAAAAATAATTCATAAATTGAAAGATACCTTAGATGCATGCATCGCCTTGAGTGTTTATATTGATCGGTAACTTCAATACCTGAACTTCAACTTTGTGGTATGTAAGGTCACCAGCTGGGAGAGGGGGTGGCTGACTTCTGCTCAAAAAATAATTTTAATTCTTCAAGTCCAGAGGAAAAAAAGTGATTTTTATCACAGCTTGGTTTTGATTTTGGTGAAATTACCTGTCGTTTCCTTCATCCTTCTTTGATTTTAGTGACAGGATTGATGGGAAACAGATATTGGTGGTGATTTTGATGATTTTCTTAGAAGGGGGCAACTAAATTTGAAATAAGAATTTGTTTTAAATTGCGCGAGTAATATCTTTATGAAATTTGGAAGGGTCAGTAACATGACAGCATTTCTGTCTGCTATGAAAATATGAAAGGACCTATGACCAATACTGACAACTATATTCGGGAGATAATTCAGGCAATAACTTGGAAATCAACAATGATATACCTACAATCTTCTGTAAAATTGTGTTTTGTGTGTAACAAAATCAGTAATTTGTTACAACATGAACCTCTGGTGGTAGGTATGAGGAAAGAAAGAGAGGGGTAGGGGTCTAGGGGACCTCGTTCAACACTGACCTTGAAATCACCAATTCATTATAATAGCAGCAAATAAATACATATAGGCCTTATGGCAAAAATGGCAGCAGGGAGTAGGAGGAATTAAAGGAAATGGATAAGTTCAGAAGTTCAGCAACTATAGAAATAAATTGAAAAGGAAGTGAGGACGACTTATTGGCAGCAATCTTTCCTCAGATACTGCGCACTGTCACCACCCGCTAGCCTAATTGCATTCCATCTCATGCCGCTCCTCCCCCTCGTTTTAACCAGCCCAACGGAAGCCCAGCATGTCATCATCCATGGATGCGTTTTGGCCACTTCCACCCACATCAAACTGCACAACTGGGACTAGGAATTTCAAAGAATCAAAGTTCCAATAGCTTTGATAGGCCTATGGTTCTTGATGGAAGGTAGATTTATTCACAAAATAAGAGGGATGGATGTAATTGACATATGTGAAAGAATTACTAGGTAAAATGGCCCTGACACTGATCTGTACACAAAAATATAAATAGAAGAGGTCCAAATTGAAAGAGGTTTATGAGCCCTGAAGATGCATTAAAGTCCAAATTATAAAAACTTTACCAAATGTGGTCCTTTTCAAACCAAGCGTTCCAGTTTAAATGCTTTTTATATAGAAAAAAAATGAAAATTACAAATGCGCACTTTCCAACTGAACTAAAGATAGCCCATGTCATCACCAAAAATAGATTAGTCAGTTTTCCTAATAATTCAGAAACCCTACGACAGAAAAAAACCTTTTTGACATGCTGCTCAGGACGGTTTCATTGAAATCGCTACGTCCCATTTGCAAACTAAACATCCCATACCTTCTAGCATAGGGTGATGCGGTCAAGCCTGCCATCTCCATGGATGAAGGGTGATGGAAGGGGTATGGGGGTACAGGTTGGAATAGGGAAGGTATGAGAGGATGGGTGAGGGGTGGGGGAAGGGAAGGGAAGGGAAGGGATGGGATGAGGGGTGGGGTTAGAAGGGTGGGAAGGAGGAAGGTATACAATGAAGGGTTAGGGGTGGGAAGGGAGGAGCAGAGGGGGTGGGGGCAGGAGGAGGGTGGGAAAGGAGAAGGTATGAGATGAGGGGTTAGGGGTGGGGTTAGGAGGGTGGGAAGGGGATGGTAAGGAAGGCAATCTAGGTTCATTACCAGTTCTCTGCATCCCATATTCATTCCTACCACTTACATGAGGGGTTGGGAGAGGTCCACAGGTTGGAATGTATGATAAAAGCAAGTCAGATTGTTTCTCCACATCCTATTTCGAATACAAACATCTTGCATTGAGGGGGGGTGGTCGCTTGCTATATATTTTTTAGTTGCAATTTTAGAAATTAAAAAAATAATTAGAAAATAAATAATTGTTTCTTTAACAGCTACCTTTCCATTTTTATAATAGTGACAGGCTGACAGCTGATGATTTCAATCTACATCATGCATAAAAAAAAAAAAAATGTGAGCTGAGCTTTGAATATACGTTTGGGGAGCGTTAAACACAGCTGAGTATGAACACTATTCAATTCCCCCTGCCCCTCACCTCTAGATGGAGTTGACCTCATTCACACCCATAAAAATTGCCTGGACATCTTAACTATCAATTATGTATCATACCTCCATTTCCCAAAGGCAATTAAACTAGATTCCAATTATTCCAAACTCTCAGTTCTACTTGGCGATCTCGCACCTTTGCTACGTGCTCACAGGTCCACACACAGCAGAAACAGTGGTGCAAAAATGTACACCAGCCAGTGTTAAGAGAGCCAAACCCAAGCATCTTACGCCAGAGTTAAATTCATTGTGTCAGCTCAACACCAAATTGGTGTTATAACATTCTCTGTGCTGTATTTTAACGCCTGAGGGAGCAGTCCCACTGGTGTCATATTTAACACAGCACTTTTTACAGTGCAGAGATACAAACATTTCGTAGAAGTTGGCCCATATACATGTAGCACGGTTGACTACAGAACAGATATCATCGGTTGTCAAAAGTTCATTGAACAGTTCTTATCAAATTCTTGGTCCCGAGGTCACGTTCACATCCGTTGTCTTCTTCAGGATAAGATGACCGACTTTGACTGGTTAAATGTTTCAAAGCTAATCTGTATGAATCATAAGGCTATTGCACATCCGTTCATCATTTCCCAACTAACATTAATCACAAGCCTCTTGAACAATTTGTTATCTTATCTGTGAGACTCTTGAAAGGCCCCATTCACATCTTGTTACCATAGTCTTCCAAGACATAAGAGATAACAAGTTCTTTGGAAAGCTTAATTCACACAACTAGGAGGTATCATCTTCCTGTTGTTCAGATGCTTCAAGAAAAGCAATGGAAAGCAAAAATAACAATATTACAATAACATTCTACTTTTCATAATGTATTGCTTGAGATCATCACTAAGGAATCATCTATCAGGTACCAAGCCTTGCAAAAGAAGTGCCCTGTGTTTTCAGGCTCATCAAAACCCAAGCTCTTCCTCCCATTCACTCATAACTTGTGGGTGCATCAATGTCTAGTGGTTTTGACTGTCGCCTTCCAAACAGAGGGTCGTGGGTCGAATCCTAGCCATGGCGTGTTTTCCTTCAGCAAGAAATTTATCCACACTGTACTGCACTCGACCCAGGTGAGGTAAATGGGTACCGGCAGGAAGTAATTCTCAAAAAGCTGTGCGCACTTTATCGGTAGATTAGCTTAGCCGGGGTAATATAGAAGCGCCTTGAGCACCTAGCAAGGTGGATACGTGCGCTATACAAATCCTATATCATTATAAATCCTATATTATTATTTTATAACTCTTCAGACAAGTCACCTTTTCCAAAGAATCAACCCAAACAGATCTTAATAATAGCTTGTTAACTCCACATCTTAATTGTCCAATTCTTGGAACTAAGAAATTTTCCTATTCTTCTTCACCTTAATTTGTCACACTTTGGAGTTTGGACATTCATTTCCAATTCACATATTTAAAGTATTGCCAGATCAGATAATCATAATGGCCTGCTAATGCTAAAGTGCAAACAATACCATGACCTGGTTTGTAGGGACCTCTAAAGGACTAATTAAGATATTGTCCCATCACTTCTATACTCGGCCACTACTTTCCGAGAATTCCCCAAGACAGATTTTAATAATAGTCCACTAAACTCCAAACATGCAATATCCTGTTTCTTAGGACGCCTCACCAAGAAATTCCTATTCTCCTCCTGCTTCTCATCTCGGTCATCCGCCTAATCCAAACATCTCACTCCACCGGTCCGGGAGTGATGCGTTCATCTCCATCTCCGAAGAATCCTTCCAGAGACAGACAGATGTCTCCTAGCTTCATTCCTCGCTTCATTTATCTTGGGGCAGGATTGTTCAGACAACTAGACGATCAATTATCATCCACTGTAAGCTAATCTATGAATCATATTGGATTGCCCTAAGCAAGCATCAACTTTAAGTTGAAGCCTTTTGCTTGTGGCCTCAATCTTTTGTATCTGGAGAATATATCGCAGACAATCTTTCTCTGAATTCAAATCTGTTGTGAGAGGTTTTATGGAAGAGTCGATCATAGTTCTTCCTTTTTATATTTTCAGAAATTCACATCATGTTGAGAGTTAAAAAGTGATTGAAGACAAATTTTCTGCTCTAATATTCTTCAAAAATTAACTTCAAAATTATTTGAGCGATTATTACAAATATTCAGAATTTGGTTCCTGCAGAAAATAGTCATAAATCAAGCAAGCATTTTAATATTACATAAAATATGACTTCTAAGATGTTAAGTCAAATTCTCAATCCCCCTAGCTACTCAGCTACAAGGCCAAACCATAGGTGACTAAATGGACGCTTGCTATTTTACTCTTAAACTGCCCATTATGATGAAGTGGATGGTGATTCTAGATTCTACTAATATTTGACATAGATTTGGATTTCTTTCATTGATATCACATTACTCATAGAGCACAGTAACACACATTCCTACAGCAGGTATAGTCTTTCATTCTGATGGAGTATTAAGATCATTCTTAGCACGTACCCAAGAGCAAATCTTCCTCTCCATCCCCTCGACCGGAAATGAACCAATGATCAATATTTAAAGTAGACCGAGTTACGAAATGACCGTGACTCATCGCGAAGAAATCAAGCAAGATTTGAAGTGACAGAATAAAGTAAGGGGGTTTTCCTCGAGACCATCTTCTTCTTCATCACTCAGATGCTAAATATTTTTCCTGTCAAATGCAACATAGCAGAGCTTTTCTAAGTGACATTACATGAATGGAACCGGCTGGAAAATGTGCTTCACTCTGAATGAGAATATGAAATGACATAAAAGCCTTATGACATAGCCTATTGATTACATGATGTAAGTAAAAAGAAAAAGAACAGTCAAGTGTAGGCTCATATGTTTCACTACAAAAAGAAAATGACAAAAATTAGAGGTTTCCCACTCAACTAAAACTAAATACCTCTATCATTACATATACCTGTCTTTATCTTCATCAACAGATTCTAACAACTCTTTTTCTTTTCTCTTGCATATGTTCCTCAAATTTATTTAACTCCCATTCTTCTTGTTATTGTTTTATGAACTTATAAGATTTGCTGTGAATTATGGGATCAATTTGTAGTCCTATACTTCCATTGGGCTTTCTTAATCTCTCCACACTTAACTGTTTAATGTCTGTGGAAATATAGTTGATTTGAAATTACACTTTGAAACTATCAGGGTAATTCGGCCAACAAAATCTATTAAATCACTTAATCCCATGATTATAATTAAAATCATTTACACAAGACTAAATGATTATCAATCAATTAAAACTCATCCAACCCTCAATTCTCATTCAAATCTGAATCAAGATTTTAATTGCCACAAGAGCTCCAAGTTTGTTTGCCTTGTCGATTAGATGGACTAGTTTGTTCAGCTCGATATGTATCACAAGCACGAACGCCAAGGTCGTGAAAGTTCACCCAGCACATCTCAGAATCTTCCGTGTATGCTTTTCTAATTGATTGGGTGATTGTTTTAGCATCTCGTTGAAGCCGACCGTCAGCTACCCAAGCCAAGTGTTGATCTAGCTGCGTGATCGCAGCCGCTGGAAGTCATGGCGGTAATACGATCGCTTTGATTGCATTACAATGTGTTCGCAGCGTGCCTCAATTAGAGTTCGTTTAGAAAGAGATAGAAATATGCTCATTGAATCTAAAGAATTCTTGATTGCTTTCTATTTGTCTTCTACTATAACAGAATGATAGATGATAAAGGGAATAAACACTATCAACTTATTGATCATCACTTTTGAGTCATTATTTTATATCACCTGTTCATGTATTTACATTATACAAATTAAAGTTAACGTGTTCTTGATTTTCTGTAAACACATTAAAAATAACGACTATTTCTTGACTAGAAGTACACTCAATGCCATGTTCACATCAAATTTATCTCCCCTCTTCACTCTATCCATTCCTATGAACTTTAACTCATAGGTATTTGATAATTTAATTTTCATAAATCCTTGATAAAAAATTGTTAAAAAATGAGCACCTCATCCTCATCATTCATCTACTATTAAGCATGGCTTTATGATTTTCCTGTTTCGTAGGAGCCTATGGGGGTGACTTTCCATATTTCTAAAGTTTAAAGATTGCTCCCCCATCCCTTCATAAGAAATCCATTATTAGTAATTTAACACTGTCTCATGATGATTGATTTGAATGTATTTGAGCAAGGGGCCTTCAAATATTTCCATTTATTAAATTGTGCCCCCATCCCACTATTCCCCGATAATTATTTTATTTATAAATCAGCACCTCATCACGACATTCATCTACCAGCAGCGTATTTTAAAATCTGTTTTGGAGGGAGGGGTGATTTTTATCACATTTTTAATGATTATTCTGTGCCCTCACAAGCCCCCTCCCTCCCCATCCAGTACACTAGATACGCCCTACATCTTTGGAGTACAGACCACATGGATGTCATCCTGGCTGTCATGCACTCACATCTTAATCCTATTGGACGTCACGGCCAGCATGGGCCAAACTGATGATATACGGCTGACCTCTCAGCTTCATCCATTAGAAAGGGTGCTTCGGTGACACAGCGTCACGTTCATCATCAAACTATTCCTCATGCATATGATGGAGTCTCCACTGATGTTACAAGTATTGGTTATAGCTAATTGGTATAATACTACTTCAGGTAACTTCACCCAAGTCAAATCTTTTGGGATCATACGTTAAATATGATCGACTTAGGAGAAATTCTACCTAGAAGAGGCATATATAACACATGTTTCGGCAAATATTCAACTAATAGAAGGTCCAGTTATGCAGGTTTACCTGTAGATGGTTAGTTTCCAAACTTAATTTTATTAGCAATTTAATTAGCACCCACAAATGACAGGTGAAATAGTGTGGTGTAAAACCCTGTCCCTACAACCTGGTATTAATAACAATGTTATGACTTATTTGACATCAGCCAATCACAATGCACTATTTCAGTAGCTTGTGACGGTATCGACTGTCTTGCATTGACATCCATTGTTACCTGGGGACCATGCATGTTCAGAAACTCACCTGTGCCCAACGCAAAGAAGAAACTTTGTTTCGGCTTGGCTTCCAGTATCGTCTTCACCCTCATAGCCATCCGACGATTCCTCTTATAGATCAACTCGTGACGGAAATAACGGTCAATCTGATTGGCCAATTCAATCTCCTCCGGAGTCAGGGTGGTATTTTGCATACTCGGAACCTGTGCAAGTTTACAAGAAAAATTCAAAAGACAGTTCAGGTGGAAGGTTTTATAATTTCCAGAGGATTCTCCATCATTTGACTTCTGCACTATTACAGTGACACACATACATGCATGTAATCTAATTCTAAACTTAATATAAAAAAGGAAAGATTAAATGCAAAGTACTATTTGTTGTAAAATGGAATCATTGGTCAGTTGTAAGGTGTGTGTTGGCCTTTAACCATACAACTTTAAGGGTCAAAGTTCAATCGATCATGTCTAAAATCTTCAATTTAAATTCAAGTGAAATGTAATACGCCTCACCAAACTGACATCATAAATGAATTAGATTTACCACGAACAATTGCAAAACAGGGTCATTACAAGTTCAAAAGTGATCTTTCTATATTGTTTCCTTGTAGTGAAAATTGACATATAATTCATTTACGAGCACAGAAGTTCAATTAAGTCACCACAAACATGCTGTAATTTAATTGGAAAGGCTCAATTGAATTGTTTGCTACACCTTAGCGCAAGTGGAAGTGTGTCAACGTGATAACTCAGTGAATATTTACCACTGTCAAAAACACGTTGATTTGATCGACCTGCATGTTAAACGTCAATTCATTATGGCATGCTCCTCTCAAGCGTGCCTGTGAGCCGAGAGTCGAGTTCTTTCTATATTTTCTCATTTTCATAATTAATGAGTTTGCAAGCGGTGAAGTTTTTATAAAGCCTACTCCAAAGTTGAATTTTAATACGACTGATCAATAAAATATTCAGACATTCCAAGCCATTAGTCGCGACCTGTCTACTCTTTCAGAATTATGCGGAAATTTTCTTTCCTATTTAAAGTAGACACCATTTGCAGTTCGAACAGGATTTTAGTGATACTCTACTGCACTTTTGTATAAAAATAAGAAAGCTGCCATTTTATGCAAAGTCCAGTGCCAATACATTCTTTTTTTCCAGATGAAATGTTGTGGATGATTTGATTGCTTAAGTCTGAACAAAAAGGCAATAAGAAAATCCAACCCAGACATGTGTAAATAATATGGTACTTTCACAAAAGTTGAGACATAGCACCCAAAGTGCACTAGTGGATGCTAATAAGTTGCATTACAATTTTATTGTAGCAATGCGAGTGGACTAAAATAAATGTGTGAGCCAAAATTCCTAGAAATCTGCACTTGTGAAGGTTTTATGGCATCAGTCATGAGTTTTCTTTATTTTTACTTTCTCAAAAGAATACAAAGTTTATAAGTTTTTCTTGCAATGGGAACGAGTTTTAACTTTTATATTCTGCAAGCCAATACTTGTTTGTTATAGGCAAACCCTTCAATCAAGGAAAAAGGTCTGAATATCCAGCCCAAATCTCTGGCAGTGACTTGTGTGCATAAGATTCCTCTAGGTAAGGAATTGAGAAGGCTAGTTGTATCTAGGATAGTCTTGTGTGCAGACCCAATTTTTGATCAAAGTTTCAATCAGGGTCTGAGCCTGCAGGCTAGTTGAGTCATACTGGTAAATGAGCCACATAATTGGTGTTCAGTAAAGTGCATGGGCTCGGATCATTTCACCTCAATACCACTCCATTCAGTGAACAGCAAACACAGAGGTGGATGGGGGTCACATCTCTGCCAAACCAACGTTTTGTCGAAAGCGATTCAATTAGAGGGTATTTGGACTGAAATAGGTGGTAAAGAGGCAATAAAGTGGGAATCGAGATTTTGGCGAGCATGCCTGTGTAATTTGAACATTTCCAATAGAGAATGGGTGACAGCACCTTTCGTTTAACAAAAAGGTTCTCTGACTTTTGGGGGCTGCTTTTTGCAGAGGAGTAGAATTATATTCTCAGAAATACTGTTAGGAATCTGGGATTTTCTAAATTCCCCCATTACATTAAGTGGAAAACTGTGGTGTACTTTGCTTGGTTGGTTTTACTCCGGTGTTACATTTGCCGTATCAGTTCAACACTCATTGGTATAGGCCTACATATTACCAACACCTTTGTTACTTTAACACTATTTGGTGTTATGTTCATCTCTATGGTGTAATTTTAACACCTTGGGTGTAGTCCACTAGCCTAGGGACACCGACTGGTTATGACAACACATTTGTTCCTGTAACACTCTTTGGTGTTATGTTCAATCTCTAGGGTGTAATTTTTACACCTCAGGGTGTGGTCATCTAGGGACACCAAGTGATTATGACAGCATATTTGTTACTGTAACACTTTTTGGTATTATTTTCAATCTTTAAGGTGTAATTTTAACACATCAGGGTGTGGTCCTCTAGGAACACCAACTGGTAATTACAACACATTTGTTACTTTAACACTTTTTGGTGTAATGTTTAATCTCTAGGGTGTACCTCATGGTGTAGTCCTCAAGGACACTAACTGGATATTACAACACATTTGTTACTTTGACAGTCTTTGGTGCCATGTTCAATCTCAGTGTAATTTCAACACCTCACGGTGTGGTCCTCAAGGGACATCAACTGGTGTTAGATTTGACACCATAGCATGCACTTACCTGAGCTGTGTCCTGGCTGAATGTTGCTAAGTTGAGATCCCCACAGTTATAATGCCATATAAGATCTTCTAACGTTGCCGTCTGTCTAATGGTTCCTGCCCTTATTCTCTCCTGATGCCACAATGTTTGATTCAAAGCAAATATTTCCTGCAAGAACAAAATATGAAGTTGGAAAGGATGAAATTACTATTTTTGTACATTTGGTACAAGCAGGGAAGTGGGAGTTTCCTGGTACAAGCATATATACACACACCTTAATGAAGTTTTTTAATGCTAGAGATGATTACGATGATAAATGGAATCAATGATTTAAAATAAGCATATTGTGATATCATGAGCACCACCAATGGCATCTCTTTAACACAGCTGTAATTACAATCAGAATTACATTATCATCATCATCAGTCATCAACATCATCATCATCACTCCCACCACCTCCACCATTACCATCCTCCTCTTCCTCATCATCATCGTCGTCATCATCATCATCATCATACCTAGCCCCATAAAAAATTGTTTTCCCCTGGTTGTACCTCTTCTTAACAAATGCCATGATTAAGTACCATATCAATTTAATTACTTGTCTATTTTACAAATTACATCATATATCTCTATAAATAAAACCCAGTAAGCTCACAAGCAGGATAATAATCCATGATTCGGGTACATGTGAACTTTCATGAAGTCAACAAACAATAAACATCAAAATCGCCCACAACAACATCAAATAAGCAACTGAATTTGACTTAGAAACATAATCCTTCATGATGGATGAAATGGGGAATTTCTATTGAAATTTAAGACCTGTCTACCCAGGTAAAGTAGAACAATGATTAATACCCCGGGTCTTTTTATCAGACTGGTATTACTTCCACACAAATGCTCCGAAATAGGAAGCTAAAAAATATGGAGTTTTCATATCCCATTCAACAAGCACCATTAAAGGCAAGCTTCAGGTTTGTCAACCCATGGTAGAATGAAAAGTGGAATTGCCTGGGACCCTTAAAATTATATCAAAAATTGTAGGGAAAATTATTCAACACAAAAACAAACGATTATTGCAACGATTTGTTTACAAATGGATAGTTTCTGAGATGCCATAAATGTACAGTAGGCCTACATGCAGATATAGCATACTGGGGCCCGTCTTACAAAGAGTTTCGATTGATCCGATCAATCATAACTATGGACGGCCAGCAACGTCAACATATTAAATGCATGTTTGTTCGAATAAAATTCTAGATGTGAATGTTAATCCATAAAGTCATTGATTTCTTGACAATTTGGTGTGTTCTCCTTCGTTTTCTCCTTCGTTTACAAAGGACATTTGCAAATTTCCTGTAGAAAAAAATTATGACTCTAATGGATTTCCATAGAGTTACAATTGATTGGATCAATCTTAACTCTTTGTAAGATGGGGCCCTGGTGTCTGTTAATGTTAATTTTTATTTAATGAAGATTATGGAGCATATATTTGACTGGTCAAATCAAGGAGATATCACCTCTATCTCCTTGGTCAGATTATAGCCTCATTCTTCTTAACTGCACTGAAATCATGCTGATACAAAGATTTGACCAAATTGGCCTAACTTGCCCTACCAGTATAAATCCCTTAGAAAAATCTAAGATTCCTACAAGCTACATGTACATGTAGTAACTAGCCATAGGTACGTGGCTGACATGGTAGGCAATTATTAAGCGATTAAAAGCTAGCAAACAATACATGAATATTACTACATGTAGCCGATTAAGCTAACCCCTGGCTAGTCACTAGTTAGTTACCAGCTATCAGCAAACTTAAAATTTATGTGAGGGATGTATCTACCTTTAATAAACTTCTGGAAGTCCAAGTTCATGACTGTGACCATAAACCTACAGTGCGTCAACCCTCTCCCCGGCTAGCCCCCCTCGCCTCCGGGGAAAAATATTGTCATGGAACAAAACACTCTTGTCAGAGAAAATATGGTGATACGAATTTAACATTTCTCTAAGCCTGCGTGGTTGGGTTTTTAGAAGTCAGGGGAAGGTGGGACCCACAGAATTAGGTTTTGGGAGGTATCAATCAAGCCGTCAATCTGGATTAAGAGAAAAATGGATGTAGAAGGGAGCAGCTTACAAGCAGAAAGGCGGTCGCAATACAGCAGCCGCGTGTACGAGCACAAGTCACGCAGGTTGGTTTGGATGGTGTGGAGGGGATACAAGTCATGTTCTTGTACAAATTGTAACACATGGCACAATTGTGACAGTGAGGTATAAATGAACCAGATGTAAAGGATTTGAATTTTCAAATGAAATGTCCTTTGCGATTGTACAATGTAGTCTACGCGGGCAAATTTTCACAAAAGTTGAAAATTTTATATTCCTCTCCATATACTGAAAAGTGAATTGTTGATTTGACCATCATACTCAGGGTGTGCACTCTGCTTTCAGAAAAAATATGTATTGCACTGCGTACTATCTTAGGTAAAAGTTTGTTACACTGTTTTCCCACTTTTATTTAAAGCATAAACAAACACACAATGTTTCTAAAACTCATTCCCCTAACAAATTTTCATCTTATGCCATTGCTACATTTATAATTATCATCACCACAATTACAAAGGCTATTTCTATGATCTAGTTCTGTTCTATACAGATACTGATCTGTTATATCTGTTCCAAATAGGTTGATGATATTCAAATCAATTTTTAACTGCAAAATTTCATAAAGGATTTTTCTATTACACTATGTTCCACATAGACTTTCAAGACCATGTAATTACTTCTGTAAGTTGATGTTCCTGAATCAACATAAGACGTAGAAGACAAGAGTCTAGACCTAATACATGAGAGGCATAGATAACACTAGACAATGTGCCTTAAGGCAAGAATGCTCCGAACTCTACTGGTAGCCTACATCAACACTGAATCTCAGCAGGACTTCTCAACATTCGCCTATATCCGTAAGTTATTGGCAATAAACGGGTTTTATTCAATTTCTCGAATTACCCCTAAACTTGACACAAAAGTCTCCTGCATTCACTCTATTGGTATGCCTTCTCTTGGAAGGGGTAGTGACGAAACAACTCTTTGAGCTCTTAGTCTAGTTTTGAACTCTTTTCAAAATTGCCAAAAAGACCTAGCGCAAACCATCGACTAGAGACGTAGCGCAAACCATCGACTAGTCACTAGACGTATCAAGCCTACCGATGACGTGAACCCAAGAGGGGCAACAGGAGTTCACACCATCAGTCAGCTTGATGCATATATTGTAAGAGATGGTTCGCCCTAAGCCTTTTTGACAAAAAATAAGTCCACAACTTGACTACCACTTCTGAAGAACATCAATAGTCGATCTTCTGACAATGTCCCAAGAACACTAATTCCATCTCATCAAATGCCCATTTTCATTTTATTCTCAATGTGCTATTATAACAAGGTAATATTGATAGTTATCAACTGCATCTATATTGGCAAAATATACTAGAACTGCATGTAGGAGTGTTACATTGTAAATAGTGCTCCCCAAACTCTAAGACTGAGAGGTAAAGCCCAATCCAGATAACTTGCCTTTCTTTAAAATATTAGAATAAAATAATTAATCAACTTGTCTTGTATAGCTGTACTATAGCTTTCTAAGAATTGGACTTATGTGATTTTTTGTGTGCAAGGCCAGCTATTCAACATTAGTAACGTGTAAGACTTAAATCAGATAGTAGAGCTGTGAAGGTTTACAAAAAAAACAATAATAGATTCTGTTTCAGTCAGGACCTGATTTTCTATGCTGCTGGAGAGAAGACTAGCTTCAATATTGAACTTGATAGGAAGAACAAGAAGGTCAGGAAGTCAACCGCTCTCCTCCTGAGAGAAGAGAAGATAAACCAAGAAAAGAACAAGAAAATGCTTCCTAGTACTGTCTATGTCAGGGATAAGGGGAAAACCTTATTGAGTATATAGGGGGGAGATGAATTGCAAACAAAAGGCATACGGTACCTACATGTAAAGTGTACAAGATACATGTAGACTGAAGGTAAAATGGCAGGAGGAGGTAGAGATGGAGGGATGGAAAGAAAGGAAAACTGGAGGGAAAGGAAATGGGATGAACAAAAAAAAAGAAAGGAAAGAGAGTAGATGAAGAGAAGCGATGGGGGGGGGGGACAATAAATAAGGATGTGAAAGAAGGGGTGGTGGAAAAAAGGGAAGAAGATGCAGGGGGGCAGTGGAAAGTTTAAGAGAGAAAATGACGAATGAATGGGGAGATGAAGGGTGATGAAAGAAAAGGATGACACAAAGAAGGGGGCAGTATAGAAAGATGAAAATGAAGAGAAAAATAGGATAATGAGTAGAAGTTTGGTTCACAAAGAGAAAATGCATTTAATATTCAAATAGTTTTAAACAAAATTAAACTGAAAGCAACCCAAACAGACATTTCGAGTCACTCATCTTTGAATGTTTTAAGGACGATGACTGGCATTCCATCATTGCTCTGCTATAACATCATCAAAGATGATACAGAATGAACTCTTCCGGTAGAAGGAAATTGCGCATCAGTTGCTACTCAATATCATTCAGACCATGCTTCATTGGAAGATTAATCAGGGATGAAGCAAAAGGGGATGTCTCCACTACAAGGATAAATAATTTTTGACTAATTACCGATCTTTGAATATGAATCATTTAATGAATTTAGCTTCATAAGAATAACATTACGAGAATAATGCAATAATTTTTAAGCAAGGTGCACCAGTGGATGGAGTGCCGATCTACCAGGGAAACTGGGCAAGTTACATTTTAGGGCCTTGCTCATTATTACATGCAGCTATTGATATGATTTACTATATTTCAATGCTGCTGTTGCCAAATAAATTCAATATTCAAATTTTTATTCAGAACCAAAATTTGAATTCAAATTCAAATTTCAAATTCAAAGATCAAAATTCAATAATCAAATTTCCAAATTCAAATTCAAAATTCTAATTCAA
This sequence comes from Lytechinus pictus, assembly GCF_037042905.1. Lineage (NCBI taxonomy): Eukaryota > Metazoa > Echinodermata > Echinoidea > Temnopleuroida > Toxopneustidae > Lytechinus > Lytechinus pictus. Next base: position 28,823,959 of record NC_087255.1, on the reverse strand, counting down.
GTAAAACTTATCAAAAATAAGTCTCTCTATAAATCTTAGCATAGAATAATTTCTAGTGGCAATGTACACACACACCACCCAGGCCCCTTCAAACTTACTCATTTAATCAGGTTAAGATGAATTTCAAATTGGGTTAAATCTATACTAAAAATGTCAAATGGTACTTTCACAATCATTTTAATAATAGCACAAAAGAAACCGCCAAATAAATGCAACTAGCTCTCACTCGGACATCAACAGGACGAGTGATCGCCTTCTGCTCAAGATACCCCAAATTGGCACGAGACGGTCTAATGACACGCCAAACCCATCAGACCGGAATAGACAACCGCACGGAGATAGAAGAAGGCTAATAGCTGCAAAAATTGAAGATGACTTTGTAAAACTACGAATAGAAAGATGTGGTTAAGTCTTACTACCGAAGGCAGGGGTTGAGCGGGCGGGCAGAGTAATTTGTTGATTCCAATCAATACCCCTCTTCTGCATTGGAAAGTGAAACTATACCAAGGAAATTGGAAGTACTTCTCAATCTCAATCAAGCTCCTTCAACCCCATGTGTATATTTGGAGCAAGAGTATTCATAAATTGAAGTCCTCATTTCTAATATTTTTTTCCTAGTAAAATGAATTGTCCTGATTGAAAGTCACCAAAACGACTTTATATCCATTATACATGCCTAGTCATTGGGCAGAGATCTGATAATCATGATATTCTTTGATTTCTACTCCAAAGGGAAGTGAAGATGGTCAATGACCCTGTTATGACCTACTTTTATGTCATTTAGGCCTTTCTATCTAGGAGAATGAGGTTCATGCATGGTTTCCTTATAAATACAAGATTTAAAGTGACTAAAAAGGAATATTTCATTATATTACAATTATTCTAAATCTTTGATACTAGGGCTCGCAGAAGAAAAATCAAATTAATGAATATTAAAAGAAATGAGTAACAGACAAATAATAAATATCTGCATTAATGGTATAACTAAAAGATATTATACATGTAGATAAATGATAAATTAATGAATATACATGTACAGGTATGACTAAAGAAATATAACACTAGACTGAATTAAATACATTAATGGATAAATAATAGCCTACTGAAGCTGATTAGCAAACAAACGAAACCAGTTAATTCAATCAAATAACAAATTTAACAAAAATAAGATCAAATAATTGCATTTTGAAGAGGTCATAACCTTAAAAAACATTTGAATAATTCAAATGATTAAATTATGCGCCGGTAAATACCACCCAAATAAAATTCATGAGGCTTAAGTAAAAATACCCCTCAAATAGGCCATTGCAATGGCTTCTAATCTTCAGAACGGTCCCAAACCCCCTAGTTAAAAATCTTATTCATAGCTACAGATATATTATGATGGTTTAATAAGGATATCTTTCATTATCCCAACTAGTCCTAATTCGAGCATGAATTAAAAAAGGAAATGAAGAGAAATTTCAATAGACTCCGATGCATTCCCTTTTAACGGTCAGCTCATCAGGATCTCGTTGATTCAACAAAAGAGATCATTAAGATTTCTGAAGATATTTAAGCATCATTCAATACATCTCTGACCAGTATCATTTCCTAAGCTTGGTATGTTGGTCCGGATATCAACCTGCCAATGTAATTACATATGATCAATGCCCTCGATCGAATAGAGAATTCTTTCAATTCTTTGGCATTGATTAAATCCCTACAGAATATATGCAGAGGATCAACTTATAGGGGCTCATCAAGACTGATAATGTCTGCAGATTGCACAGAATAAAATTTGCTGTAAGTTGTGCTAAATTATGAGGATCCCATATCAGATTCAAACAACATTTGAAATTAATATTATTCTTTTGTTCATGAATTTCCAAAGATTTACAGACACAATTATTTGTGCTTGTGCAATTGATTGTATTATAACATAACAGGGACCAGGGCCAGGTATAGTAATGTAAAAAAAATTTTTAGAAAATCAATTGGAATTCCTTCTGTACAATTTTAAAAATACAGTTCTAAACAGATATCATGTGCTTGAAGAAATATGATCTGTACTAAACAAAACCATGAACTTCAACTTTTCCCCTGAAGAAAAGCTCAGACATACACCTTAAAGAACAAAGCAATATAATTTGCTACAACGATTATTAACTCAATTTTGCCATTAATTTAGAACTACATATACTTTATAAGACTTACAATTAAAAAAAATCAAAAGATAAATAATTAAAACTTTCAGTGCTACATAGTCATTTCAAATCATGATTTTTGCCTGAACCTGGTTAACACCAAATTAGCTTGAATAATACATGTACCAAGTAGACTAGAAGTATCAGGATTCATGAATACCCTGAACTTATTCATATGGTATTCTTATCTTCTGATTCAATTGGAACATTTTCAAATGTGTGATGTATTAAAGAGCAAGGATGTTTGCCCCCCCCCCCCCCCCCCCCCACCTTTAACACCCCTTCCTAGGTCTGGGGCGAATTGTCGTAATCCCACAGCACTAGCTCATCTGTTGAGGGAGATGAAAGAAATAAGAACGAACGAAAGAACTGTCTGGTAAGATGACAAAGGGTTTCCCTTGATCCCATTCTGCTCCACGTGAAGTATGGCGTCCCAGCAATGACAAATGACTCTGAGGCCCATTGAATGGCAATGAAAGACAAAACTACTCCGCAGATAATCCCCAGTTTTCCATCCTCTTTTTATTCATCAAGTCCAGATTGATATCAAATTTGCCGCAAGCACACGCCAGAGAATCGCAGTTGTACATTGCCATACAATGCGGTTACAGGAGAAAGAAGCAAAGCAAGTTTAGCTCTACCCGCCCCATAACCCCTATTTGAAGCCATTCCCTGGTAAATTGAAATAGCCTCAGATATCAAGCCTTTCTCAATGTATATTGCTACTAACTTTACGAAGATGAGCCTTCGCCGCCACCACATCTTGCACAAGTACCCATTATATCTGTACTTTATATTGATAACCATCACAAAAGCTAACTCTTTGATATCTTAACCTCCACACTGAGGACAAACACCCAAACTGGTTAAGACTTCAACTGCCAAAGTCATAAGTCCTTTTCTCACACACATACTTAGACACATAGCCATGTTGAATGGGTTAAGATTTGCTAAAGTGTAATGATAACCTTCCTAATACCAGCAATCAACTATAGAATTATGACGATAATCTCTGCTAAGTATGGTCATAAATCAAAGTTGACAAAGGTTTTTTTAAAGCCAATCTTTTGGAGTGACCAAATCCCCTATTAATAATCATCTCACATTGTATAAGAAGGCTAGGTCATTAAACTGATACCCATGTTAGCACTGGACACAGTACATGTTTGCTCATGCTTAAACTGTATCAAAAAGGTAAACATTTGATCACAAGTCAACATTAATCTAAATGTAAGACATACATATATGGTACCAGGATATTACCATCTTGATCTGTCAGTAATTCATTCATTCTAGCATACATCTCAGAAAATCAAGCAACAATTTTCGGGAAAGTTGACTTTTGATGTACATGTAACGAAACACAAATTATGCCTATAATTAACCGTACTGACCAAACTGCGAAAGCAAACTATATTCTTAACAATTTGTAAATTTTGTATTTGTCAGTCTTTGGACTGTTTTAAAATGTTGTTTACCTTGTTCAATTGAAGTGGAATTATATTTGGCAAATCAAAAGAATAATCATTTTCAAAGTTTGGATTCATAGTTGGATGAAATGAAAAACTAAATCATCACTGAAAACATTGATTATGTATGAAAGACATGGTCTAAAATAAATTACAAGTAAACATGTATTTTTTTTTACCTAAAATCAATACAATTACATAGGCCTACAGGTATAGTTTTCAATGAGCCAGATCAAATTAATAAAATTCCAAAGCATTTCACGATAACTTTAGTCAAGGGTCAAGAACTGCAGTTGTCCAGTGTGAATGGGCATGGATGTCTTTGCCCTCCAGAGAGTCCAGAATATAGGTGAACTAAAACCCTTATCCACATGAACTTGACCTCTCTTGACAAGCCCAAATCACTCTCAATTGAAGAGAGCTGTCTACTTTAAGAGTACTACAGATTCAGAAGTCCAGGATAGGTCATGGTACTATAGACATGATTGAAATGAAGCATACAATATACTCCAGAAAGTGTTAAATGAACAATCATTGTTTCTAAAATGAAATAATATAGTCTTGCTCCTTTCCAAGAGCCAACAAATAAAAAAATGTATATTTGGGCGGCTGGGCGCCTGTACAGTACATGTAGTTCTAGTGGTTCTGACTTGTGTCTTTCAATCAGAGGGCCAAGGGTTCATACCCCACTGGGATATCATATCCCAGCAACGGTGTAATTTCCTTCAGCAAGAAATTTACCACGACGTGCCGCACTTAACCCAGGTGAGGTGAATGGGTACCAGGTGGTAATTATTCATTGAATGCTTTAGTGCCAATGGCAGCTACAGCTGAGGTAATAATATGATACCGATTACCGAATACTAAAAACAGTCTTTACCATACATGGGAGGCCCACTCAGTGAAATAGCAATATGTTACTTGAGATGTAAAGGGGTTGGCTCTTCTTGTTTGCAAACAGGACACAGGAAAATACAACCTCTATGTACATAAAAAGACATTAAGAACACAAAATGCGGCAATTAGGGTATCAGCCATATCTTCGATTGACAGGGGGATGGAGAAAGGCTCTCCAAAGCTTTCGAGTGCTCAAAACGTTCAGATCTCCAGTTGATAGAGGACAGACTTATCAGACTTTCATGTTATCGTATCCGGCATCCGCAGCAACTCGTGGGGGAGATTGACAGTCCAGGCTCTGTAACCAGCTGGGCACAGTTTGTGGAATCATCGCAGGAATGGTGTGGGTTCTTGTAGTACATGCATGCCAAGAGCACATGTATCCACACTGAGCAGAAAAAGCCTGTAATAACCTCTCTCAAAATCAATTCATTAACATTTTAGTAGAACATTATATATCGTCAGACAGAGTAAATTCAGTATAGATCTGACAGAATTTACGTGGCAATTTTGTGAGATTTGCAGTCCCTAATTATGCATTTCACACTGCATTTCCTTAACCCCATACTATCCTTAACCCCGGACTATCCTTAACCCCATACTATCTTTTTTCGATTCACACTGTCTTTCTTAACCCCGTACTATTGCTTAGCCTGGGTTGACGCCTTAACCCCGGGCAATCACACAGCTCATAAATATTGATGATTTTACCATACAGAGCGCGATTAACGTGCAATTTCGACTTCTGTGATTGGCTAATGCTTAGCCCCGCTTTTGCTTAGCCCTGTTTCATTTCACACTGCACCTCTTAGCACCGCAATTGTGGTGCTAGCACCACAATAAGCCGGCTTACCCTGCTTTTTTGCAGGGCCAGATAGTACCGTACCATTTACCGTGCTAGCCCACTTTGCTAAAACGTAGTGTGAAAACGAAGTGGGCTAAGCTTAACCCCGGGAAATTGGTTGGGCTAAGACCCCCCCTTAGCCCCACCAATTTAGGACAAAAAGTGCAGTGTGAAAAGCATATTAGAGAAGGGGGATGCAACAGCCCTCTCTCATACATGTAGGCTACTGTTCATAATTCAAGGGAATTAGTACCCCCCCTTCCCTGTGATTGCTACCCATGCACCAGACCTTATCCTTCCATGAACTTGACATGACCTTGGCTGACCTCAATCCTTGACCATCCATGTGTCATCCCCCAGGGAAAAGCATCCTTCGTCCACTCAACGATGAAGGGCAATTTAATCAACCGCCAATTCACAAATCATTTCACATCTGTGAGTTAGTCCTACGCTGTGAAATAGATACGGATCATATAATACATGTACCCTGTACCCACCATCGATTTTCACCCATGCCTGATCATTATCTTCTGAAGAATGGATCTGTGAGTACAGCTCAGAATTTTGTAAGTGATTCACCTACAAGTATTCATGCCAGCCTTTGCAAGGAATCATAATATGCGATAAATCCTTGATTAAATAGGGTCATCGCAAAAACTAAGTGAACTTATCTGAGAGTCTGTATAAACATGTGCCTCCAAAAAATTCCTACTTTTATACATGTATCATATCAACCAGATATTTCCAACTGAAACTCATTTCATTTACTTCCACTGCATTACCCTGAATGACTGGTTTCACAGTTAAACTCCATTTTTCAGTCACATATTTTTTTTGAAGCACCCTACATGTATATCTTCACATGACTAATTGTACATTTTATCATGTCATAACCATGCCACACTTCCTTTCTCCTAGTTGATGCCCATTTTCTTAAAATACCCTTTACATAAATTTTGAAGTTCCCTTTTGTGGTTTGGGCCCATATACCCAAGATTTACATGTAATGCCATCACATTTTCTTGAGTCATTCAATCAATACTCAGAATTTCTTGAGATCCAATCTCACAGTGACTTTCATATTGATACCATTATACTATTATCTCAGGGTTCGAAACATTCTTGAATAAGAAGATCAGAATCACACTAACACACCTGGATTATAGAAAACCATACACTACACACAATACATCTTTTTTTTTAATACTTATTTTGAGTCACCCTGTACTCCTGTAGTCCATTTTGTATTCACACTCCCACTTCATTAGCCTATCATGTTATCCATTCAGACTTCATGGGAGCCTCGGTGTAAAATATTTCAGTAATTTCTAATCTGTCTACCACAGCTCTCGTTCCATACTAACTAGCGAACAGGCAGAGCAAGGACAAGCAATAGGCCTACTTATTTCGACTTCTTCATCTTGAATTGGATATGGACTAACTAACATTAATTTCACTGAAGTGGAAAACTATTTACTCATATTTGTCTACTTCCTGATGTTATATCATTCACAAATGGAGAATTCTACTGTGCTTCAATGTTGTTTTTTCTTCTGTAAAATTTGAGCCATCCACCTTTTGTTGTTGTTTTTATAATTTCTGCTGCAATTACTGTTATGTGGCTTTGTGTGATGTGGGTAAGAGGGTGTGGGGGCTGGTATGGGTTGTGAAATCCTGTTCATCATAATTAACAATTTCAAATCACAATTCTATCAAGTTCCCAGTGTCAGAGTGCAGTCTGCAAATCCCCTCCTTACTTTTTTTATGAGCATGGAAATAAAGAAGTGTTATTTAATAGTACACAAATAATAGAGATGCAAAATTTTGCAGGTGTGAACAAATTAACAAAGGCCTTTGAGAAATAAAGACACTTTGTTACTCAGAACAAATTTAAATGGACATTATTTCCTCTTTCACATAGTTAAACGTCAGCCCCTGTCAAGTAACCTAATGATGGAAAATGAAAAATCCGGTCACGTCCTTCTTTCATTCTTTAATCTTACTTCTTTTTTATTCCCACGAGCCTTGGTTAATAATGGTCTATGATTTTTTCCAAGCTTTCAGTGTACACAATTTACATGTTGTGTTATTAGAGCGAGCTAATTCCCTTGTTTGGGAGACTTGGCAATTTCTGAATCAAACCTCTTCTCTTTCCTTTTTCTCCTTTACAGATTTCCCCCTCCAGTGAGGCAGCAGCTTGGAAGCAGTTCCTACCAAGCTCCTTGTTCCTACCAATTCAAGATGACACAGTTGTTGATCCACAGATCAAATGGGAAACATGTTTTCAGAGGCGACTATTCAACGAGATCCGACCTTCTCCCGACCCCGCTTCTTTCACAAGCTTACATCCAGGCCGTACAAAAATAAATTTGACCCAAATTCGGAGCGGAATGAAAACATCAACTGGTTCCTGAGGACATTTAAGGAGATTTCGGAGGTAACAAAATTCTGCAAGGGGCACAGACTCGGCTATTAGAGACCACTTTCTGGGTTATCACTACTTGAGAACAACAGAGCCAGGAGCAACTACTTAAATCAGCAATGCAAGTAGGGCCAGAGTCCCAAGAATATGATCCTTTTAACTCAAGATTGACCACTCCCTTACACTTTCAATGCTTTTGTGTAATTTTCTTTTGCCACATATATCATTTTCTTCCCCCAAAGGAGAGCTGCCCTTCAAAAATACCTATTCAATCTCATTTTTTACAGTAATGCTACAATTATTTAATATATTTCAATAAACCACCTCAATGCTTTATAGCTTACACATGTATATTTTCTTTACATTTGGGTTTTGGATATAACAGAAAATTATGTTAGTCTACCTATCCGTATGAATTCCATATTTTCATCCAAATTCTATATAAAATGAATGATGTGTTCATGAGGAAAGTCCTGAAATTAACAAGCACATCATCGTGTTGACATTGCAATCAAATTATTCTACCAGACCTTCATCTACATACTACATACTCTACTAAAGTAATTTTTTTTAACGATGAAGATTTGTTCTTATTAAAATCTTTCCTCAATGACATATCTTTTATGTCCCCTTTTTTTACGGATTAATGGCCTTTAATAAAAAGACAGTATCAAGTAACTACCATTATTCTGCATTAATAAGCCTACAGAGAATAGATCAATTTCGCTTCAATGACATCACATATGGTAGCAGCGGTGGGATACATCATACTGATTTCCCATAACCCCCCCCCCAACACCACCCCTACATGTACCCGGGCAATTCCACAGGTTGATGGACATGAGCTTAAAAATTCAAATTCAATATTTTCTTGAATTTTTTAATACTTTAAGTCCTTCATGCTTGATAGTTTCAGGAACAAGAAATAAAAAGTTTATTTTCATATGTATACTTTGGAAAAAAATTGTCAAAAGTTGTGTCTTCCATTCTGTACCAAAATACAAGAAAAATAGTGAAAAATGAAATATGCCTTATTACCATTTTGTTATTGCAACAACATACCACTTTATATATTTCTGAAGTTTAGAAGAGTCAAATTACCTAAAATACACAACAGCTTTTCAAGTAAATTTGTAGTACTCATTAAAAAATGAATATTGCAACCTGGTCAGGTGATGTAACGTGAGTAACCGAAAAAACTGACTTTGTTTTCTGAGAGAAAAATTCTGCACAATTAATTGGTGGGATTTTAAATTCTCTTCCTTCAAACAATCTTTGACACAGTGATGACTAACAAAATCATTAAAAAGTACAATTTTTTATAAAAATGATGAAGAAAAACTGTAACGTGAGTAACTTTGTAACGTGAGTAACCATCATGTAATGTGAGTAACCAGTAAAAATTATGCAGTTAGGTAACATTTTCTGTGGGATGTCAAGTTTTAAGTCTCAATGTGAGTTGTGAAGTTATTTTTGATTAATTAAAAGCAAAATGAGGGTACACCTCTTTGATGTGACTCTTTGTTCATCAAAATATCAGTGGTCATACAATCACACAAAAAATTAAATATTAGTAGAAGTATTCACAATGCGAGAGTGCATTAGTAAGGCTTAATTTCAATTAACCAAACTTTAAAGAGTGTTCGAACAACACATTGAATGTCCTTACCTGTAACCCTATCTAGGCTGGGGTATTTTGGGAGTTAATATGGCTCGGGGGGGGGGGGGGGGGGTGGGGGGCCTCCTAGGCCCCCCTTGAGATCTCGGCCTTTGGCTGCACGATCACGCCGAAAATTTGCACGCAGGTTGTCTTGGACATAATCTACAATACTATCAGTAATTTATTTCATGCAAATTGGTATTAAGCAATAATGCTAATTTATGCATAATTAGTAAGCAAAATCATACTTTTCCCTCTTACTCCCTAATAAAGCTCCAATTGTTCCAATTTTTTGTATAAAATCTCTTTTTGATGTTCCTAGCAATGAATTTTACACGCATTATTGAATTTTTAATGACATTTGTGTTGTTAACCATACATGGACAAAATGTAATGTGAGTAACCGTAACGTGAGTAACCATATTATCTGCACCCCAAGTAAAAACCATGTGTTCTTTATTTTTTTAATTATGTACAAAGTATGTCTCCCTAATATACTTCTTTGAAATAGATATAAATAACTTTCATAAAAGCCTTGTATGAGTAGACTTTTCACTTATGTCGACTTTTCATTTTAAGCATGTCCAAATCATGTAACGTGAGTAACCGACACATTCCAAAGATTTGCCAGGAGCATAATAAAATTTCCCAAATTTTGTTTTTATACAAAGGATAGTCAGATTGTATACTTTGTTGTGATAAAGAGATGTTTAGTTCCTATCAATAATAATGGAGTTACAGCACTAAGTATGAGTCAAGGTGTCTCCAAATGTAACGTGAGTAACCGTGGAATAGCCCACCCCTATTTCTTCATTCTCTCCCAAATAGCAGGCAAAACTAATTCTCAGTACCAGAATTTCATAAGAACCATGAAGGTAGATGTGGGAACTAAACATAAAACTTTCATGCCATAGAGCTAGTTGCACCTTCATAAATAGAATATTGGTGGCAGCGGTGGGATTTGTAATAGACAAATAAAGGATATCAAAAGCAAAATATAAAGGTACAATTCCATAAATAATTCTTACGAATGTACATGGATATATCCAGTTTCCAACTCATATGGTTTAATAAAATGCAAATTATTTGAAGTATATATCCAACAGAAGTAAATAAAACAAAACAATTGGCAGAGTATTTATATTTTCGCCATTAGTGAAAAATTCTAATGAAATGAATTATTGTTCAACGTATGGTGGAATTATAGCAAGCTTTACGTGTAGAAAGACAACCTTTGACAAAAAGTGAGAATGATATATTTTCCTCACAAACTACCTAGAAATTGAATATTGCATTGTAAAGGAAGAAAGAAAAGCATTTTCTTCATTTATACACAGAGAAGTATCAAGGCATTATTGGGGAAAAAATCTTGTTCTTTTAATGAAATTTATATCTCACAGGACTTACAAATTAATATTACACATTATTCTTACTGTAAAGCAAATTGCAACTTTGTCTTTTTACATACAACCCTGGATATTCTAATGATTGTGTGCACATTTCCCAAATCAATTTCAAATTCAATTCAGCTCGGAAAGAATCAATTTTTCGATAATTAGATTTGATATTAGCATGGCTGCACACCAAGGCAAATGGGGTCAAGATAACATCTGTTCAGATATCATGAGTAAAATGTGAAACTCATTTTATCTTTCTTAATAAAGAGTTTAATGTTATATAGGAAAAGAGGGGTATTTTTAAAACTAATAAATGGTAACCTTATTTTATATTACCTTTTCAAATTAGAATTCTTTAATGAATTATCATTTTACATGATACATAAGCCTACATGTAATACAATGTACATCATCATTCGTCATCATACCATGCTTCTACAATCAACTAAAAACTTAACTTACAATTAGACTTATTACACTCATGATCAATTCAATATTGGTAGATTGTCAATTGATTTAAACTCACTCTAGTCTATTTTTCATTTGATCTCACCTCACATTGTCGATTCCTAATTCGCATCTACAATCAGTTTGTCTACTTACCATTTGATGTTTTTGGTCTACATGAAATATCCATTTAGCCCATTTTATCTATTTTCAAGTTAGGGTATAGTAATTTAGGGTATAGGCCTTTCCATTGTCACTTACATATACATTATATCCACTTAACACCTATTTTTCTATAGGTTTAGACAGGGCTAAATTGTTAATGAACCAAATTTCATTTTAAAAAGTTATAATAAAATGAAGTGAAATTGAACAGGGTAATTAGACTTAGACTAAGTGGGCATTAGACCAAAATAGACCAAACACTGATTAGACCAAATGTGCTGTAGACCAAACAGTAATTAGGCCTCAACAAAATAGGTTTAATCCATGTGGTATCTGACTGCCATGACTGCCCTAGAAACATCGACAAATAAAAAATAAAGAGTTTTTTTTTTTTCTTTTCCATGGCTATTTACCATTCCCTTTTCTTTGATTGTATTTTCATATATTAATAATATCAAATCATTATGATTCATTCTAAACTACTGTAACATTTTCCCTATACTGTCACTAAAACCCTAGCATCCGAAAGAATTCCCCTTTACATTACCGAGACATACTATGCAAAACGCCACCACCGAGTAGGTCAACATCTTCTGCTGAAGAAGAGATAAAAATCAGTCATCACATAAACTACATGCCGAGCCATGGAAAGCTTATGTTTTATCGTTTATTCAGTTATCCATCGACCTTCTGGCATGGCACCAGCCTTGTTAAGTGTCTCATTCTCTTACAAAGTCGGTAACTTCAAAGAATTACAAAATAGAGAAGGCTCGTGCTTTTAATTAGATGCAAACAGACAAGGTCATGGCGCGAAGAATTCCCCGTTTGCTGTCGCGAAGCGGGCCTTGCACTTTGAGCGGTCATCGTAAGGGCTGAAGAGAAGTTCGTCAATAGTTCCTTGAAATGGAACTTGAAAGTCAACCCTCCGATCTGATATTCAATACTCCCCATTTCAGCCGATTTTTACACCCTAATTTCCATTCCTTTCTCGAGTGTCCGGTAAATGCGTGTTTTTCTCCACCGCTGCAACCGACCACCTCTCTCTTTTTTTTCAGCACACCCGAAAATCGAAATCCCTTTTGCTGCGAAGCTCTTTATGTTCCCCAAAACTTATCCAGTTGATCGGGTTTCTAAAGGAGCGCTAATGCCGTCTAAATTAGAAGGGTGGTGTTACCGGCTATTGAAATCATTATACGGCCTGTTGATCAAATTCCTTACCATTGTCCATGGGAGAGGACGTGTTCTAAGGAACACCCAAGGTCTCACAAACGGAAGGGTATTCAGAACATGGAAGATTAAAATTTTCTTTCACATAAAAACATGAACAGATCGGAATCATGTCAAAAAACATATTTCTGAATAGAGTCGGTAAACCAGCGCTAAATATGTGTAAAAAAAGAAAATCGGAAATGTCGGACAGACGTTTCAAAGACTCGAGAGCGAGTTTTTCTTGCGAATCGTGAGAATTTCCTCTCACTATTTACACACCAGTTTCGCAGTTGGAATCGTCAAAAACACGCTGCGTTCCTTTGATGGTGAACAATAATCATAACAAGTTGTGAAAAGTGCTCTTCGCACGCATGTACATCGCGACACACTCAAATCGGAACAGCCCGAACATCCTAATCGAATTTATAACCTCTAATGTATCATCATTAGTGCCCATCAAAGACAACCGCGCCAAAACAATCACCAATCACTGCTTAAACGATTAACACCGAACACAAACTCTTTTCCAGATTTTCACTACACTTCCACACTTTTCTGCCTTGTCAAGACAACAACAACAATAAACTTACCTGCGTGAAGTTTAATCCATTGAGAGGAATGCATTGTTCTTCAACTTGTTCAACAGCCCCGGTTCTTTTATTGCGTCTCGTGGCCTCCTGGGCCAAATATAAATCCAAAACTGGTATTTCCCTCGATTTAATGTCGGCTTCCGTCAACGAATCGATGACAAGCATGACCCAAATAGGTCTTTTTCGTTCCCAGTTGCCGACGATGGCTTCGAAGAGGTAATCGGCATAGAACGATCGACCTCGTTGATCAGCGCTCAACCACTGCGGCATCATCCGCTTCACATACTGCAAATGAGTTTTTAATCTCCGGTACATACCATGTGGTAGGACATCGCTCAGGTTTTCCCCGTTTGGCAACAACTGACAGTTCGCCAACTCCGACATCGTGTTGGGATCCGTGAGATCCAGTTCGACAAATATATTTTCGCTTTCCTGGAAAGCAACTTTGGTATTTTGAGGAATATAATCCCACACACGTGTGTATGGTACGTGTATTGTCCCCAGAAAATAGGCAGGCGGATGTCGTCGAACTTGCCATAAAAACGAATTTGTTCCCTGAAAGAAATTAAAGAAAGGTAAATCCCGTCAATTACGTGTTCAAGGTGGTGATTGACGTGCAAGAAACAATGACAACTGCGAGATATAATAGGAGGTGATGAGCATGAGAGACAAGAAGCATTATGGAGTATGAATGAGAGACTCGATTAACCCTTAATTATCAAGCAGTCCCACAAAGCAATGTTTTGGCTCATCGATCCATCATCCTTTAAAAGGTACAAGGAGAAAGACTTTTGAGAGCGTTCAAACCAAAATTCGGCAATCATATTTTTGAACTATAGAAAATAACTAAATTTAGAGAAAATTTTAATTCCAAAATAGAGTTTTCAAGTTCATTGTAGGTTAGGATTATGTCGGTCCGTTGTACTATGTTTTTACATCTTTCGCGTGAGGCAGTAAGGACCAAAGGTGATGTACAATTAGAAAACATGGCCAAAATTACTTGCGAGGATGTGGTTTAAAGGGTTCCACAAACAAAACACCAATGCACTAAGAAGGAAAACCTGTGCTGAAGAAAGAAAGGTAAAAGGGGGGGGGGGGGGCTTTGAAAATACCTCAACAAAAGTCGAACAAAAACCCTTTTATCGTTGGATGAGTGGATAAGAGAAAGGAGGGAGAATAAAGGGGATCATTTCAGCGTGCGGAATTAATCACGACGTAACAGGAGCCAAGAAAATTGATTTTCCAACTTAATGAGATAAGTGCATGTGCATTTGCACAGACTAAAACTAATGACAATATATGTATAATTCTGGAGAATTTTCGTTCACTCACCAAAAGCGTGACTTTCTTTTTATATCTACAAATTCTGGGTACTATAGGTTACGAAAACGAGCATGGATCATGAACCTTACCAAATACTTTGTCTTGTTGAAAATGAAAGTTTCTTCAAGCATTTGTTTGGTTCGTAAGTAAATAAAATTGAAGTATTTTAAATTGAAATGTCAATCAACTAAAAAGTAAATAGACATAGGCCTACCCCGGAGGCTGATCAACAATTTTGAGCATATCAATATATATTTTTTTTTTAATCGAATAGTAATCTTTCTTTCCATTCCGTCTTGTCATTACTTTTGATCACGAAGATACTTCAAAATAAGGTAAACGATTATGACAATAATAGTCTAACCTGTGTATGAGTATGACAGTTGAGCTGCTCTCGAAGGTGTTGCATATTTGAAGCAACACCCCACGGCCAAGGCAAGAAAACCAGCACTAAGACAACGACTATATCCCACCACAGCATGGCTGTACACGTCCCCTCCACTACACGGACAGTCGATTCACAGCACGCCAGAGCTCCGGGTGAGAGAACCCGCTGCAAGCCGATCAACTCCGGTGGAGACCAGCAGTGTTTGACTCCTGCGCCAGTGGTGGGAGAGACTCGCCGACAAAAGGTCGCCAACTATTTCACTCAAGCGAAATAAGAGACAGCAGTTGTGTTCGAAGTGTATTCCAGATCTCATCTGAATTATCCATATTATAAATCAAAGGAATTTTCCCTGGGAGAAGATTATGCGAAGATCAAAGAATCATCTCTGGTAATGGAACTATTCCAGATTTTGCGTTGTAGCGAAGCCCAGTGTTCCCCGTTCAAAAGTGGTATAGTTGGCCGAAACAACAAACAAGCCGTCTATTGACCACTGGTCTGTAGAATAAACTCCTTACCATAGAACCATGAATAGCTCACTCAAGAATCAAGTGAAGTAAATGTGTACTGAGCGGAAATGTTCACAAATTGGCGATCGCAGATCGAGTTATCAACATCAAAAGAAATCCAAGAAGCTTTCGGAATAAGCTTGGTCGGGGCAAAACAGTCCAGACTGTGTGATGACTTTCGCATCAACTACTGTTTTCGATCGAATTCGCGGGGCTAGTATTGGTGGTCATTTCGATGCGCTGAGCTGAGCGCCAGCTCTTCGCCACGAGAGTTTGTTATGCTAGTGGTTAGTCTATAAATTCAGGCGGTCCCTTGCAAATAATAATTTTGACAAAAAATTCGACTTATTTTTTAGTCGGCTTACTTCATTATGGACAGTAATTTTTGTATGAAAATAAAATAATAATTTACAATCCCTTTTTTATTTCAAATTTATTATATAAGGTATTTGGTTGTTATTTTTTGTGTGTCATTGATGAATATATGGCGTTTCAATACAAAGACTATGCAATTATGATTACGAGGCAAGAGAATGAATGAAGTGATACTCAAAAATTCCACGCCTATTGTATTTTCGTTGTTTTTTTCGCGAGAAAACAAAATTTTCTCTGAATTTTTTTTCATGGAGGTGATAATGAAGCAATTATCACGGCAGTTAGCAACTGGCTCATTACCAGTTTCGTAAAGCCACCTTTGGGAATCACATCGCGAACAAACGAGAACCATTCCAAATCAAGCCGCTAGCGGAGGAGTAAATATTGCGCGCACATATCGTTTATCTAATTGGTTCGGTCAAAAAAAAAAGGTGAAGCTTGTAAATTTGAACACCGTTTTTGACAATGCCATCGATGAAAGGAAACTCGGCAAGGTGTTTCTAAAAGGTCATTTCGTGGTTTTATGCAAGGTCTTGGCCGTTTCCTTTGAGCTGACACCGACACATCACTTCGACAAGAAGAGTTGAAAGTCAACAGCAAATATAAAAAGGAGAAACTCCGGTCTGTTTGGACTATCGTGTATTCAACTATAATTTGCAAACACTGGCGGATCCAGGGGGGGGGGGGGCAAAGCCGGTCCGTGCCCCCCCCCCCCCCCCCTTTGAGAGGCACAATTGACATTATTAATGTAAAAATGCTCTTAAAACAGAAGTGTGCCCCCCCCCCTTTGAAAAGTAAAGAGCTTTTTTTTTCTTGTAAAATTTTTCCTCGGGGAAATGTGCCCCCGCCCCCCCCCCCCTTGGAAAATCCTGGATCCGCCCCTGTTTGCAAAGTTAACTTTCATTTCCTCTTCTCATTTTGCTTTAATTTCAAAATCTAAATTCAGTGACAAGGAATTTCATATTAAATTTGGTAAATTCGAACTTGGGTAGTTAAATGGGTACTCCCGGTTGAAAATAATTTTACTTGAATAAAAAGAGTAAAGTTCACCAAAACGCTGAAAATTTCATCAAAGTCCAATCATGACGCTAATTAATTTTTAAAGTTGAGCAATATTTTGTGAAAATAGTTATAGGCCTATTCATTTAGGTAAGATGATGTCGGTCTCCACTTTCCTTTTTCTTGTTATTACATGAAACCGGGTTTTTTTTCATAATGATATACCTCCTTTGTAACAAAAGCAGTAATGAATATCTTATGCATCAAATCACATGTCAATTCATTATTTTTTAATTTTTCGTGGTCGAAATTCGAATGAATATAATTTTGAATAATAAAATACAAAAGAACAAGTGGGGGTATGACATCATCAACTTGCTGATTGCATATTCATGAGGACGCATAGGATTGTTTCATCAAAATAATGTAAAGCTTTAAAATGTCATAACTTTGTTACTCCTTGTCCGATTTTTATTAAATTTCAGTGTTTAGTTTGTCTGATTTTTCTTTCTATTCAAGTCATAATATTTTCAGCCTGGAGTACCCACCCCCTTTAATTGCCCTTGCCCTGTCCAATCATGATCGTGAAGCCTTGTAAATGACAAATCGTACATAATGACTAATTTGATATACAAAAGGAAAGTGAGTGTGTGACGTCATTGTTCCTACATTTGCAAACCAATGGGGTTGTGCATGCAAGAGAAACTTTTAGATTACCGGTTTTATGATTTTCTCAGTGTTGTGCTTATTAAATTTTCTCTATTTATTCAAATCAACTTGCAGTTTGGCCTTTAAGGGAAAATGTTTCACATATTTCACTTTTGTATAACTTTAATTTTGCTAAAATTAACCATCATCAATTTATCATAATGATTCAGATCAGCATATTGACATTATTGGTCAAGAGAATAAATATTCTTCAATTGTGTTCACTTCATTTTCAAATTTCGTCTATTGATTTCATTTCTTTTGAATAAAGATATTGTGCTGAGCTCAGATGATGATGATGATGGGTTCTTATACAGCGCCGGTATCCGCCTCTGGTGGACGCTCAAACGAACTGAACATGAACAAATTTCATATTCGTGAAATTTGAATGATTAAGTCTAAAAGGTCTCTGGAAGAGTGAAACATTCTCCGTGTTGGGAAGTTCATCATGCTGTTCAAAGTTATATAAAACGTCAGGTCATTACATTTGAATAGAATACAACAAACAGTGGTATAGTTAGGCCTCTTGAAAATCTTATCCGATGGTCGGAAAATAATGGTGTTTGAAATTAAGAACCTCATGCAATCACGCAAGCTGTCTCTTAATTATTTTCTCCATCTCTTAGCAACGCTTGACGAGCTGCCGTTCTCGGAGAGCAGTGTTTGATGACTTTACTAATTGATGTATAAAGATAACACAGAGACAAACAAGCGATTAAACTATTGGACTGATTATTAATTGACTGATCATAAACGAGAATTAATGGTCGTAAACACTTGAAACTACAAACATTAAAGACGACGTGAAAATGTACCATGTCAATAATTATTCACGGTTCATTCTTAAGCCCTCTACGTTAAAATCAAAACAACTTATTTATAGTTTCATTCGATATTTTACTTTTCCTCCTTCTTTATCTTCTTTCACTTCTCAAAATATTTCATTCTTCTTCATAAACTACTCCACTTTCCCTGTTTATCGTACGGGACTTCTCTTTTACTTTATTGTTGCTCTTTCATATACCTTTTCCGTCTTCTATTTACCCCCACCCCTCTTCTGATGCTTCAGTCTTAACCATGTTAAACCTGATACGTGTACACCCTCTTCATTCAGAAAAAAAACCCACTCTCGTTTTACAAGGTCTTTCACTTCCAAAATATTGATATTATATCATTCAGATATCTCGCTTGCTATTATGAATTCATTTACACCCGTGGGTGTGACATTGAGTGCCAGAACTATGTGACCTTTGACCTCTTCATCATTGACCATTGCCATTGATGTCATATTCACTTTCATCGGCATGGATATTGTTTATTTATTGATCCTCATCGGGCTAGACCAACCTACTTTCGTTTAGTCTCTTCTTTCATTCCATATCCAAAACAGTGTCTGATGGCAGTGACCATGAGATTTGAGGCTTGTTTAAAGAGAAGTGCATTCTGACGCCAAATACAGACAGGGATTATTTAAAAACTCAACCATTCATGTTTAAAATTTCTAACATATCATTGGACACTATTCTCTTGTTCATTATGTTTGTGATGAGGACAAGCAGATGCACCACAAAGTTCCAATTTATTATCCTTGAAACAAAGAACATTTTATCTTTGCCTCTTTATCGCTTCATACCATCATGATACCATCAACGTCCATGATCTGAACATTTGATTTAATCTTTTTTTTTTTTTTTGGGGGGGGGGTATTTACAATTATATACTTATTCTTGTATTGCTTCTTATTCTATGCTTTAGCACATCTTACCAGTTTTTATCCACTTTATCCCCAATACCCCCATTTTATTTTTCCCTGTTCAATTTCATTTGTTACTTTCTCATGTTTCTATAATCTTTATTTTCCCACAGTCACAAATTATATAGTTACTACTTCTCTCTTCCTTGCCATGGTTTAAATTTTTCCTTTATTCATCACTTCACTTCTTTCAATCAAGTCTGAATTCTTGTAATTATTCATTATTCAGTGTTATTCCTTCAGTGTCTCTTCCCATTCTCTCTATCTTAAACCCTCTTTCATTTGTTGTTGTTCTGCTTTTGTCTTTCCATCCCTTTTATCTCCCTTTAACATTTCCTTTCCAAGAGTCTCCATAATTTTCTTCTTTCTCTCTTCCCCATCTTTTTTCACTTCTGACAAATCTCTTTCCAGAAAACCCATCTTGAACTTTTATCTTCTTACTTTAACCCTTTCCTATACCTCTCTCTTCTTCTAGTGTCCCACTTTCACTGTCTTGTCCAGAATCCTCCTCCTTGGTTTTCTCTCTTCACCATCATTTCCATTATTTAATTTTCCCACCCTAATTGGACTGAATTAATTATACTTATAGAATCTTTACTTCTGTAAACACAGTCATACACCACACAGGTTGAGATCTTGCATTATATTTAATACAAAAACATATATTTACAAAAGACAGTTGACACATAATGTATACTTCTGATACCATGATCCACATCAGAGGAATAGGAAATGATTGAAATTGTGCACTGAATGCCCAGCAAATTAAAAATGTTTTGGGAAAACAATGAATACATGTATCTCTGACTTGCAACTAAGTGGGCCTACACATGAAAATAAATCTAAATATTAACCCATTGCCAAAACATTATCTCTTCTATCCAGGGGGGTGTTTCATAAAACTGTTCGTAAAGTTATGCACAACTTTAAGCACGACTGGAATATGTTCTTCGGTCCTACATCAATTATATAGGGATATCACTAAGCACAAGAAAGGATCACCAGTCGTGCGTAAAGTCATTCGTATCTTACCAACAGCTTTATGAAACACCCACCAGGTGGGTGCTTCATAAAGCTGTTCGTAAGTTAAGAGCAACTTTAAGAACGAATGGTGAAATTTTCTTATGCGCTAAAATATCACCAATGAACATTTAATGGTGAATATCATTTACCACAAGAAAGGATCACCAGTCGTTCTTATAATGTAACTCTTAACTTACGAACAGCTTTATGAAACAGCCCCTGGTTTTTAACAAATCAATTACTTGACCCCATGTCATTTATCACATCGTCAAAGGGAGAAATATGAGGATACCTATTTGGTCCAAGTGCAACTTAGTTAAAAGGGCTTTCACACTTTTTTGTGTGATCATTGGTTACAATTGATAACAAACATATCACAATGGTTGCAAATAATTGCACAGTCAATTGTGTAAACCCCTTAATTTACAATTATCATAACCTTTTAAAAAAAAAAAACAATATATAGTTCTTACCTGTATCATTCATAATCTAAATTCAGTATAGAAAAAAAGTAAAAATGATATCTGTATAAAGAATTTTCAGATATTTGGTAATGAGTTTCTTCTACACCTGTCGCAAACTGTGATCAAATCAAGAGTAATTTAAAGGAAAATTTGCTAACTTTCCCCCAAAAATAATTTACATTTTAAATACTCAAAACTGTATACCAATCAATAGTAGCTATCTGGGTTACTTTGGTACAAGCAGCTATTGGGTAATTACACACTTGTATCAACCACATATGATGGTGTATATTTGAGATCTTACTTTTAACTTGCATTGGAAAGATATGAAATAGGCCTTAAACCTTGGCCAGAATCACTTATAAAGTATGATTAAAGGTCAACGTCATTGTGCCGTTTCTGTTTCATTTGGGTTTGGCAGTATTAATTGTTCTGGTTAGTAAGCAAATAATCACTGTTGGTGAAGGTGATGGGCAAATCACAATTATCATTAATTTTTATCTTAGGGGTCACAGATGATGGAAATCAAAATTATTGAGAATATGATTTGGCGCCAAAAAGAGTTACTAATCTCGCGTAAATTTGGGCGTTACTTTCAATCAACTATGAAAAATTACCTAACTGCAATGTGAAAGATTTATATGGGTACCTCTCTTTAATACTGTCCAAGTGTTCAGACTATTACCCAAGGGGAGGGAAATTCCTTTAGGATGGATCAGAAGTATCAAAGCTAACATAAATCACAAACTACACTGATAATGATGATGATCTGCTATGACTTTGGTGGTCCTCCTCTTCCACCCCTCTTGCCATCACCTCGTCCTCCTCCACGACCACCACCACCTCGACCAAATGCACCTGCAGCAAGGGAAATAAAGACAAGAAAAGATGGAAGTTGTCATTTAATTTCATTGAGTTTAGAATAGGTTGAATTAGGCAATACTTTTCGACTCAATCACCCTTTTTAATCCTGCAGTGAAAGCTTTAAAAAAATTGCTATATAAAAAAGGCTAATTAATATGATTTCAAGATGAATCAACATTGATGCTTCACAGTACACCAAATATCTTTTCTGGGCATGTGATTAGTCCCAAAATGAACTAAAACAAATTCTTGTATATATTTTGTGTAAATATTTTTTTTTTAATAGGAAGATGACAACTAGCATTTGTATAGAAAAGTGGACCTGAATTCATATTCAGTCTGAAATTAGATCTGAATTAACTTTACTTATGGGCATATCACTCACTATTTGCTCATTATTTTCCATTTTCATAAAAAAAAAAAATCTATCTTGCTCTCTTTATATGTCATTAGGACAGGGTTGCAAGTTTCATGATAACTTTTGACACAATGGACCCCAAGGTGCAAAGAAAGGCCTTCTTGAATACCAGAAGCAGGTGACTGCCAAAGGGGTGAGTGAATCATCATTAGATTCTAACACCTTGATCCTAACTTTTAGGTTGGTCTATGAAGACCACTCTCCATGATTAGTCACTGTCCAAATAGACCGAGACCCCAGGAAAGTACTAAGAGGGGAAAGACCCCACCCTTTGACAGTAGCTTATCACATTGGTATAATAGAATCACCATTTCACAGTCTGATTCAAAATTTGGAGTTGGTGATGAAGGCCACTCTTCTCCATTAGTCATCATCCAAACGGACAGAGACTCCACGAAAGCACAAAGAGGGGAAAGGACCTCACCCTTTGACAGTAGCTTATTTAGACGGATCAATATATGGTTTGACCCGGAACAAATTGCAACTAATAATTTTTCAACGTTTTTTTTTACTATTTGACCTCAGGAATAACATACTAAAAATCTACCAAAATCCGCATATGGGAAAGTAGTTATTTTTAAGATGGTGTCCAAGATGGCCGCCATTCACTGAAAATGGATATAACTCTCTCATTATCCACCCTGGAATCCTATTTGGGTCCATATTCCATGGTCCAGTGGGTAAATGAATTTATTGATACAAGTTAGACTGTTAGAGTGAATATTAGCACTCATGGGTACCAGGAAATTCTAAGATGGCGCCCAAAATGGCTGCCGGGGGCTAAAAAAACCCAAATTCATCTATTACTTACTTAAGTGGCTTTAATTTTGTTTTTATTCAATGGTTTTGATGATGAAGTAGTACATCGGTACAAGTTACAAGGACAGCCAGTGGTCTGGTGTTTCCAAAAATCCAAGATGGTATAAAAAAATTGAGTTTAAAATTGACATAGCTCATATAATATCCACCTGGGAGATATGATTTCGGTGTCTAGACCATGCTTTCAATTGTCAAATAATACATTGGGACAAGTTACAGGGACAGTCAGTGGTCCAGTATGTTAAAAAATCCAAGATGGCTTCCAAAAATGGATTTAAAAAAATGCTGTTTCTACTTAAAAAAAAACAACATATTTTGTTCAATATCCAGGAATATGATTTTTATTGCCTATACCGTGGTTAAATGGGTCAAATAATACATTGGGATAAGTTACAAGGACGATGGGTGGTCAAGTGTGTCAAAAGGTCCACAGTGGCTTAAAAAATAGTATAAATTAGCCGCTGGTATTAACAAATGGATATAGCTCATGTAAAATACGTCAAGGGTATATGATTTTGATGTCTTTACCATGGTTTTAAAAGTAAGAAAATTAGTTACAAGGACAGTCAGTGGTCCAGTATGTCGAAATTCCAAGATGACTTCTAAAAAATCGGAGTCTAAAATGACTGCTGTTACTTTAACAAGTGGAATGCCTCTGGCCGTCTCACCTGCATCACGCGATTCAATATAGCAGCAGTGCTGATTTTGAAAACTACTATAACTCGCACAAGATGTTCAGTGATACTTGGTTACTCTTATTTCCACGTTTTATGAACTAGACCAATACACTCATATGATGGCAATTCAACAAATACCCCCAACGTGGCCAAAGTTCTTTGACCTTACATGACCTTTGACCTTGATCATGTGACCTGAAACTCGCACAGGATGTTCAGTGATACTTGATTACTATTATGTCCAAGTTTTATGAACTAGACCAACACACTTTCAAATTTATGGCTGTAATTCAACAAATACCCCAATTTGGCCAAAGTTCATTGACCCTAAATGACCTTTGACCTTGATCATATGACCTGAAACTTGCACAGGATGTTCAGTAATACTTGATTACTATTATGTCCAAGTTTCATGAATCAGATCCATAAACTTTCAAAGTAATGATGGTAATTCAACAGATACCCCCAATTCGGCCAAAGTTCATTGACCCTAAATGACCTTTGACCTTGGTCATGTGATGTGAAACTCATGCAGGATGTTCAGTGATACTTGATTAACCTTATGTATAAGTTTCATGAACTAGGTCCATATATTTTCTAAGTTATGATGACATTTCAAAAACTTAACCTTAGGTTAAGATTTTGATGTTGATTCCCCCAACATGGTCTAAGTTCATTGACCCTAAATGACCTTTGACCTTGGTCATGTGACATGAAACTCAGGCAGGATGTTCAGTAATACTTGATTAACCTTATGGCCAAGTTTCATGAACTAGGTCCATATACTTTCTAAGTTATGCTGTCATTTCAAAAACTTAACCTCAGGTTAAGATTTGGTGTTGACGCCGCCGCCGCCGCCGCCGCCGTCGCCGTCGGAAAAGCGGCGCCTATAGTCTCACTCTGCTATGCAGGTGAGACAAAAATTGACATAGTTCATTTAAAATCCACCAAGGAGATATGATTTCGGTGTCCATACTATATGGTTTCATGGTTGAAATAATACGTTCAGACTGGTTACATGGATATGCAGTTGTCCAAGAGGGTTTTCAAAAAGGCATTTAAAACGACTCATATCACTCAATAATGGTCAGAGTTCTGCAATATCTATATCTGTAAGAAATAATGTTGGTGTTTAAATTTTGGAATGAAGGGTCAAATGATACATTCGGACAAGTAACAAGGATGGTTAGTATTCCATTTTGTCAAAAAAATCCATGGCGGTTTCTAAAATTTCATTATGGGTGCTGTTAACAACTCATTAAACGATATGATAATTTATCCCCATGCATTTAAATGTAGGCACCAAGATTATTTCTCACAGGCGGATATTGTATGAACTATGTCAATTTTTAAGTAACAGCAGTCACTTTAAAACCCATTTTTACAGCCAACTTGTATTTTAAGGCAAAATGGATAATTGCATATCATGGTAACCAGTCACAAAGTATTTTTGGCCTTGAAACCCTAGTGTATAGATACCAAAATAATATCCCCAATGTGTATTTGTAATGTTCTATATCCAATTTTAAGTAACAACAGTTATTCAAGACCCCCATCTTTTAAAGCCATCTTCAATTTTTGGACATACCTGACATCTGACTGTCCTTTGTATTACTTGACCCTTTAAACTCTGGTGTAGACAGTAAAATCATACCTCCAAGGGGTATTTCTAATAAACTATGTATAATTTTAAGTAACAACAGTCAAGTTTCAACCCATTTTTGAAGTCATCTTGGATTTTTTTTAAACATACATACAACTGACTGGTCTTGTAACTTACCCTAGTGTATTACTTGACCCTTTAAACCATGGTTTAGACACCGAACTCATATTCCCCAGACAGATATTGTACAAACTATGTCCTTTTATAAGTAACATCAGACATATTTTTGCTCCATTTTTGGAAGCCATCTTGAAATTTTGGACATACTAGATCACTGACTGTCATTGTAACTTGTCCTAATATATGATTTGACCCTTAAAACCATAGTTTAGACACCGAAATCAAATCACAGGCGGATATAAAATGAGCTATGCCACTTTTAAGTATCAGCAGCCATTTAAGAATCAATTTTTGGAAGCCATATTGGATTTTTGGTCATACCAGACCACTGACTGTCCTTAAAACTTGTCCTACATGAATATTTTGACCCTTGAAACCAGTGGTTTAGCCACCAAAATCGCATCTCCCAGGCCGATATGAAATAAGCTATGCCTGCTTTAAGTAACAGCAGTCAATTTAGAATAATTTCTTGGAAACCATCGCAAATTTTTGCACATACCAGACCACTGACTTTCCTTGTAACTTGTCCCAATGTATTATTTGACCCATTTAACCATGGCATAGACATAAAAATCATATTTCTGGATATTGAACAAACTATGTCTGTTTTTCAAAGTAGTAACTGCAATTTTAGACTGCATTTTTGGAAGCCATTTTGGATTTTTGAACATACTGGACCAATGTCCCAATGTCTTAGTTGACCATTGAAAACATGGTATAGACACCAAAATCATTATGTCCCAGGCGGATATGAAATGAACTATGTCCATTTTAATTATGAACAGCCATTTAAACTCCATTTTTGGAAGCCATCTTGGATTTTTGGACACACCAGACCACTGGCTGTCCTTGTAACTTGTTCCAATGTACTACTTCACACTAAAAACCATTGCATGAAACCCAAATTAAAGCCACTTAGATGAATTGTGGAATTTCAGTCTACGGCAGCCATTTTGGGCGCCATCTTGGATTTGCCAGGTACACTGGAGGGGCTATAATTCACTTTAGCCTGTATCAACATTTTTCCTTTTACCCCTAGACCATGGATTATGAACCAAAATATTATTCTAGGGTGGATAATAAGTCAGTTGTATCCATTTTCAGTGAATGGCGGCCATCTTGAAAATAACCACTTTCCCCGGATGCAGATTTTGGTAGATTTTTAGTATCTTATTCCTGAGGTCAAATAGTACAAAAAACCGTTGAAAAATCATTTGTTGCAATTTGTTCCAGGTAAGGGTATTTTTGGTCGTAAATTGACCTTTCTATATTATAGCATTTATAAAGATACCACCTACAGGGTGGAATCAAAGTTTCAAATGTTGACTACAACTGAAGTTGACAATAGGTGGTTTCAAACCGCCTCGATCATAAGAATCCCTGTTTAATTACGAGAACTTTTTTAGGCTAAAAAATACCCATTAATTATTCCTGCATTCACACCGCCCCGAAACATACCCTTCGGGATAAGTTCCTGAAGTTACGAGCATGCGCAGTATGGTCTCTATAAGCAGGCAAGGCGCGAGATTCAAAATCACTAGCCCAGCAGCCACCCACGGCGCCCGCGCCCAACGACACGCTGGGCTAAAAGTTCCCGTAAATTGCTTTCACATTGCCAAAATACCTGCGACCTTGGGAAAATCCCCGCGAAAGTTCTCGTAATTTCGCCAAGTACCTACTATTTAGCGGGTATTTTCTTTCGGGGAAATTACGCGTAGTTTGCTTTCACATTACCAAAATACCTGGTATTTTCTGATCGGGTAAATTTCCCGATAAGAGAATACCTGGAACTTACGAACTTCGAGGCGGTCTGAAACCACCTTATGAAGTAAGCCAAGTTTGAAGTTAACCACTTCCCTCCAGATTCATCATCCAAAGAGAAGGAAACTCCAGGAAAGGAAAATACTACAGAAAGGAAAGATTTTCACCCTTTCATATCAGATGATTCACTAAGATGGTAACAATCACTTGAGAGTAGAATCATCATTTGACATTTGGCTTCTAACCTTTATTAATAATAACGAGGAGCCCACTCTTCATCATTTAACAGTCACAGTTCAAACAGAACAAGACTCCAGGAAAGTACACAGAGGGGGAAGGACCTCACCCCTTTGACAGTAGCTTATAACATTGACCAAGATGCCATCAATTACCTGAGGGATTTGTAGTTCAACATGGGATAAAAGAATGGCTGGATTGTTTGGGGTGGCATTCAACTTCCCCCAAACATGTCAAGCTCAAGACAAATTGCACCCACAAGTCAAACAGAAGTAAATGGACAAATGACCACTGGTGTTTATTAATCAAACAGCTCCAGGAAGGAGGGGTCATCGGGGGTCAAACATGGGGAAAAGCTGGATCTGGTTACTGCAGCATGCAGAGGGCTCTTTCCTCTTTATACATTTAGTACCTACAAGACTCTCTTACCAATACCATTACAAAATGTTGCACTTGAACAATGTTATTTCCATAAAAATCCAATATCTTGATCTTATCTCATATAATAACACTAGAAATTTTATGATTTCACTTTTAAATTCCCTAATTGAGTATATTCGAGATCAATCAACATAGCATAGTCAGTTATCAACAAATATCATCATCACACCGTTCACACGAACACAAACCAAGGTAGGTCGACCACAGAAATCACATTTTATATTTCCAATGTGATATACGCCTATTATGCAAAATATTAATCTCCGAATTAAGCTTTTTTAAAGAATACTTCGGGTCTTAGATCTGATAAAGATATCATTGTGTCGGTGCAAGAATGCCCCTAACACCACAATTTCGCACATCGCATGCGCCAAAAAAAGCCCTAAACAGCACGCATAAGGGCATTGGGTAATGGCATTTCTGCCCCGATGGGGTGTGCAAAAATGTTTTGCTAAGGGCGTTCTTGCACTGACACTACGATATATTCAAGTCATAAAATAATAGAAAAAATTAATTGGAACAGAATAAATTGGATGACAAGTTTCTGTATGCATAATGAATATTGTGTATAAAATGATTTGTTTAGGAGGAGCAAATCAAATGCATTTTATCAATGAACAAGGCCCTTTTTCAAGTTATATGATAACTATGTGTGCACTGGTGGGCTTATGTGTGATAGTGATTGTCAGCGTTCTAAATTAAGCTTATTTCTGAGACTCATTTGCTAAAACCTTGTCTGAAGTAACTTGATTTATAGCTCTTAGATATAACTGATTCACCAAAATTGTAATGTTATTTCAAGATAACTGTGCCTTATACTTACGTATATGAAGTGTCAAGGCCAGGCGAGAGTCCAAATATCTAGCCAAGTTGACATATAACTTTTTATAAGTCAACTTGGCAAGATAAAATATCTCGCCATGTCGACATATAACTTTTCAATAAGTCAACTTGGCAAGATAACGTATCTCGTTATGTCGACATAATAAGGTTATTATGTCGACATGGCAAGATAAAGTATCTTGCCAAGTCGTCAAGTCGATGGCACTTTAAAGGCTCCGTATATACGTAATAATACGATTTAAACAGATAAAGAAAAATCAGACAAACAAAACACTGAAAATTTGATCAAAATCGGAGAAGGAATAACAGATTTATGGTATTCTAAAGATTTGCATTATTCCGGTGAAACAGTTCTAGGCATTTCTTCATGAATATTCAGTGAGCAAATTGATTATGTCATATCCCCACTTGTACTTTTTTTTATTTTATTCAATTTTTTGTCATCAAGAACAGAAAAAATTGATTGACAACTGAGCATTAGACATTCATTGCTGCAACTTCATTATAAAGGAGACATATTGTTTACACATGTATGAAAAAATAAAAACTATGTCTTCATGTAATAACAGTAGAAAAAGGAAAGTGGGGATGTGACATCATCAGCCCACATAATGAATATTCATGACGATGTGCATATAGCTATTTTCACAAAATATCGCTAGAGTTTAAAATTCAATAATAACTTTGTTATCCCATTTTGATGAAATTTTCAGCATTTAGCTCTGTGAATTTTACTCTATTCATTTGAATATAAATACTTTCAGCCCGGAGCATCCCTTAAAAACAGGATAGTGGGAGTTAGAACAAGCCATAATGCTAAATGACAAGACTTTGTGATACCTTAGATGTTGTCTCGTAGGCCCTTGCGATGACGCTTGGCACCACCCTTTCCGAGACCCTTTCCCTATCGAGTTCCCTTTTGAGTACCCTATTGAGTACTAAAACCAGGTGGCCCCCCGAGTGTTGAAAATGCACCCCCCAAAATACACCTCCTCTGTGAGGTAGTTTTAGCAAGAACATGTACAAGTACCAATAGCTGCTTGATTGGAAGTCACTTTGCTTGAAAAAAAGACTGTATAAAGATTCATCTGTGAAAACACAGATATTTCAAGATGCCACAAAAATAGAAGTAGAATATGTTTCCTCCCTGATCCAAATATAATACAACTTGACCCATCTAAAGCCTTTCATAGGTACTGGAGCAGAATTCATTCTATTCATATCACCAAGCCACTGCCATAGCGATGAAAGCACATCATCATTCCAAAGGAAAAATTCCTTTTCCTGACGTTCCTACGAGAACTCTAGCCTAATAAAGAATTTGTTTGTACCTGCCTCTATCGAGCATGGAGATCTCCATAATCTCCTCGTAATCGACTTAAAATCCTGATATAATTGCTGTCAGGTCATAGAGTATCAACTTTTAATCGATGAGAACAGATGATCAAAGTCAAAGAGGGGAATTATCATTGGAATTCGAAATATAGGTTAAACTTGGGGCTGATAATAGTAGTTACTAAGGAGTTGATATGGAAGCTTATAGTTATAGGTTTAATACTTAAAATATCACTTGCTTCAAGGGTATTCTATTTATCTATCAAAAATACAGGAATTTTGAAAGTCTTTGATCATAACAACACATTTCCACTTCTCATGTCTGTTTTCTTGCATCAATGAGAAATTATGCCTACATGCTAAATCCTTATGAGGTAAACCATGTGCATATGATTACATATTACAAATCAATTTAATTATTAATAACAATATAAATGCTAGAAGTCTCTTACAAAATTTTACTTCGCAAATTGAAATATTCATTTAATAGTTTATAACAGTGGCTTTTAATATGTCACTGATAACAAATTTCATGAAATAGGACTGGGGTTCACAGAGTTGCTCTTTGCTACATAACCACCATCAATAAAAGTTTGCATATCATTTTCTAGTTTGTACCCTTGTTTCTGGTGTTAAAGGTCAAGTCCACCTCAGCAAAATGTTGATTTGAATAAATAGAGAAAAATCAAACTAGCATAACGCTGAAAATTCATCCAAATCGGATGTAAAATAAGAAAGTTATGACATTTTAAAGTTTTGCTTAGTTTTCACAAAACAGTGATATGCATAATTCACTGACATGCACATCAGACAGTCGACGATGTCCTTCACTCACTATTTCTTTTTTTTTAGTGTTTGAATTATACAATATTTCATATTTGACAATAAGGACCAACTTGACTGAACCATATTGTATTAAACAATGCTAATTCCACATGTTCAGGGAGGAATTAATCGTTGTTTCACTTGACAATGAGGAGAAAATTAGAATATTTCATATTTCATGTAATAAAATACAAAAGAAATAGTAAGTGGATGACGTCATCAGTCTCCTCATTTGCATGAAACTGTTCTGTGAAATTAAGCAAAACTTTAAAATGTCATAACTTTCTTATTTTACATCTGATTTTGATGAATTTTTCAGTGTTATGCTTGTTGGGTTTTTCTCTTTTTCTTCAAATCAAATTTTTGTTGGGGTGGACTTGTCCTTTATTAAAGTAACCAGTTTATTCACCCCTCTCGTTCTGTTACCCCCACCTCATCCCCATCTCGTTCCCCTCAGCCACCACGCTCATTTCTGGTCTTGAGTAACAAGTTTGCTCTCCCCCCATGGCATTCCATCAATCCCACCTCATCCCCATCTCGTTCCGCTCAGCCACCAACATATGTCTACAAGCTGTCCTAACATGCGATCTGAATTTCAATTGGTTTCTGAAAGGGGATCCCTGGCCCGGGACTTGTGGTCGGGTTCAGCCCAGTTCGAGAGGAAATAATTGAGCAAGCCTTGAACTTTGTGCTCGTGTATGATGAAATCTGGTAGCCTTAGAGGCTGTTCTCACTACGTTCCTAAAACTAGTTTACTGGGAACCGGTTCAGAAAGCCAGTTTGGAAGATCGCTTTGCTAGCGTTCTCACTTGATCACACGAAAGTGGTTTTCAAAATCACTTCACGTATAGCGCTCTTGTTGCTATGGAAACGCTCTCAGTGGGGAGACACGTTTCGCGCGAAATTCGAAACCGCAGCTTAGGCATTCTACACCTGTCGTGTGGAGTAGCGCGCTCAAAATGTGCGAAGATCGCTTCCCGAAGAACGGTTGTGTCCTCACTTACGCTAAAACCACTTTTCCGATGCGAAGCGATCTTGAAAACTACATCGCGAGGTGGTCTTCCAAACTGGTTTGGAAGAGCGCTTCCAAGAGCGCTTCGACCGTTCTCACTTAGCGTTAAACTAGTTTCCACTAAACTAGTTTCCACTAAACTAGTTTAAGGAACTGAGTGAGAACAGCCTCTTAGACGTACTTCTTCAAGGGATATATGTTACCAATGAATTTTTTTAAAATATAATATAAAATACAAAGCATAATCACTGGATGGGATAATTCTTGTAATTTGCTTTTACACTGTGAGAATGCCGGCAACCTTGGAAAATATGTCCACGAAATTTCTTGTAATTTTTAGGGACAGTGATTTTCCGTTTTACCGGTAAATAAAACGGAAATTCCGTTTGGTTCTTACAGTTTTCATGTAATTCACCTTTGCAAAATGGAATTCAGGTTTTTGCAGTGTACATTTTCAGTGACAAAACGGAATTTCCATTTTTAGATCAAGTTGAAACGGAACTAGATTTTAATTCGTCATGCGGACGAATTAGGTGGTCTGTCGTATAGATAGATAAACAGGAAAAAAATATTTAAACAGATATTAGATTAAAAAATAGATAGACAAACAGATTTACATAATCAAACAGATACATACAAGAAAGATAATTATATTAGATGGATGGAGTGATGGATGGAGAGATAAATTATAGGTGGTTATATTAATAAAACATAGACATATATAGATAGATATAGAGAGACAGACATATAGATAGAGAGACAGACATATAGATAGATAGAGAGACAGACTTATAGATAGAGAGATAGATTGATAGATATATAGATATATAGATAGATAGAGAGATGATTGGTGGTTATATTAATAAAACATATATAAACATATAGATAGAAAGAGAGACAGACAGATAGATAGATAGACAGATAGATAGACAGACATATATATAGATAGAGAGACAGACATATCATGAAGCTATTACGAGCTATCTCGTAATAGCTTCATGCTGCGTGGTCCTATCGCGTTATGTAAGCGGGCTCTAACTTTCGCCTGGCGGCTCGCCAATTGATGTTAGATATCGTTCCTTCGCCCGAAGGAAGCGATAACAAAGGATTAAGAGAGAAATTGGAAGATGGTTCTCCTTCTCGTGATAGCTTCATGGATAGATAGACAGACATATAGATAGACAAACATATAGATAGACAGAGAGACAGAAATATAGATAGATAGAGAGACAGACATATAGATAGATATATAGATAGATAGATAGATAGATAGATAGATAGACATATAGATAGATACAGAGACAGACATATAGATTGATAGAGATCGAGACAGAGATAGATAGAGAGACAGACATATAGATGAATAGAGAGACAGACATATAGATAGATAGATAGATAGACAGATAGATAGATAGATAGAGAGACAGACAGACAGATAGATAGATAGATATATAGATAGATAGATAGATAGAGACAGGCAGATGGATGGATAGATAGATAGACATATCTAAACAGATAGATACATATATATTAGACAGAGAGAGAGAGTGAGAGATAAACAGACAGATAGATATACAATGTAGGTAGATAGACAGACAGACATATGGATAGATAGAGAGAGAGGGACGTATTCAAACAGAAAGATATATATTAGACAGAGAGATAGATATGTCATGTAGGTAGATAGACAGACAGATAAATAGATATGATATAAAAAAGTAATTATAATCTGTTTTATTTTGCAATATTTTAGCTATTATTTGTTAGAATTCTTATAATTGATCGTGGGCAAGATTACGAAAGACCATTAGTGCCACGGAGAAAAAAAAACACTATTTCTACTAATCTGTTATAACAGATTACGGTATTTCTACTAATCTGTTTAAACAGATTATAATCTGTTATAACAGATTTCGGTATTTCTACTAATCTGTTATAACAGATTACGGTATTTCTACTAATCTGTTATAACAGATTACGGTATTTCTACTAATCTGTTATAACAGATTACGGTATTTCTACTAATCTGTTATAACAGATTACGATATTTCTACTAATCTGTTTAAACAGATTATAATCTGTTATAACAGATTAGTAGAAATACCGTAATCTGTTATAACAGATTAGTAGAAATACCGTAATCTGTTATAACAGATTAGTAGAAATACCGTAATCTGTTATAACAGATTATAATCTGTTTAAACAGATTAGTAGAAATATCGTAATCTGTTATAACAGATTAGTAGAAATACCGTAATCTGTTATAACAGATTAGTAGAAATACCGTAATCTGTTATAACAGATTAGTAGAAATACCGTAATCTGTTATAACAGATTATAATCTGTTTAAACAGATTAGTAGAAATATCGTAATCTGTTATAACAGATTAGTAGAAATACCGTAATCTGTTATAACAGATTAGTAGAAATACCGTAATCTGTTATAACAGATTAGTAGAAATACCGTAATCTGTTATAACAGATTAGTAGAAATACCGTAATCTGTTATAACAGATTATAATCTGTTTAAACAGATTAGTAGAAATATCGTAATCTGTTATAACAGATTAGTAGAAATACCGTAATCTGTTATTACAGATTATAATCTGTTTAAACAGATTAGTAGAAATACCGTAATCTGTTATAACAGATTAGTAGAAATAGTATTTTTTTTTCTCCGTGGCACTAATGGTCTTTCGTACAAGATAGCTAAAAAAAAAAAAAAAAAAAAAAAATCATGTTCACCCGCGGACTCGAACCCCTGCCTGCATGATGGAATGAGAAGTAAGTCTGACGCCTAACCGATTGAGCTAGAATATTTCCCATAGACTTAACACGTAAGCAAAACACCAGAATCTCAAATCCAATCTTGCAAGTGAATTACGGGCATGATCCCGACATCTGATCGGAAAATGAAGGAAACGCAACCGAAAGCTTAGAATCTCAGCTACAACATACTAAAAGCTCAGGGATAACTAGCAACAAAAATTGGAGATATGGCTTACGAAATAGAAGAATGTAGAATCTAGTTTTGAGAAAAAGTCATGTCCCATAGAGATTACACGCAAAATGAGTAAAAATGACATGCCATTATTATTTGCAATTTTTGAGGATGATTTGTCTATCAAAATGAAAAATAAAGGCAATAACTCAGAAAGAGTAAGAACTAAGCTACAACATATCAAAAATTGGGTGAAAATTGACCAATATTCACGGAGTTAGAGCAAGATTTGCATAATTATAATGACGTCATAATAGGCAAAATGGATTTTTTGAATTCCGACGCCATTTTGATGACGTCATAATATACTTGAGGGTCAAATGAGACATGAAATTATATCTCTAGTTCATACTCTATCAAAATATGAAAAAAAAATTGGGGGTCCCCATGCGTTCTGAAGAGCTACAGCGGATTTTCTATAGGCATGTTTTTGCCCATATATGGCCTATAGTGAGAGCTCGCGCGCACACGTGCTGCAAACTTTAACGGGTGTTAATTTCCTTATTAATGGTCGTAGAAGGTTGATCAAGGTATCAAATTGCTCAAAATTATATGATCAATGCAATGAAATAAAAAAAAACGGTGTTTCTGAGTTGCATTGAGGCGTTACGCGCGGAAACGCGCGCGCATACGTTTGCGCGCGCAATTTTTTGAAATGCTTAAAATGACCTAAAACGTACTCTGTTTTGGTCAAAAAGTGATTTTTAGCATTTTAAAATTTTGACGCGCGCGTACGCGCGCGTCGTGACCTTCAGGTGATTTTTGATGACATGACCTGATGACCCTTGATCTGAAGTTTATGTCATGTGAATTTGATTTATTTTTGATAATTGATAATGGAGATATGATTGATAATGTGATTTTACAAAATGGCGTCTAGATGACGTCATGATGACGTCATGACATTAAGATTCTTGCAGAATTGAGGTCTTATTGATGTTGATATGTGC
Source organism: Lytechinus pictus (assembly GCF_037042905.1). Lineage (NCBI taxonomy): Eukaryota > Metazoa > Echinodermata > Echinoidea > Temnopleuroida > Toxopneustidae > Lytechinus > Lytechinus pictus. Next base: position 28,788,168 of record NC_087255.1, on the reverse strand, counting down.
TGATATTTTGATGATTATTGAATATGAACTTTCTGAGATTTGCTGTCCACAAGAAATGGAGGAAATAAAAATAAGAAATAAATAAATAAAGAAAGAAAATTCGGACAAACATAAGAGGTGATCTGTCATAGACAGACCACCTAATTACAGATTTTCAGAAACGGAAAAGACCATTTTTTGAAACGGAAAATCACTGCCTCTAAATTTTGCATATACCCATTTAACAGGTATTTTCCTTTGGGGAATATTACAAGTAATTTCAGCGGCATAACAGGGGTCGGTGGCCGGGGGGGGGGGGGGGGGCAAGAGCAAAAAATTTCCCGGTCATATCATGGTATGAACAGGCATTATGGTGTAATAAGGCGACAATTTTGAGAGGGTCAGAAATTGCGTATTGGGCAGAATTAATCTTTAAAAAAAGTTGCGAGCGAGCGAAGCGAGCGAGCAAATTTTTTTGACATTTTGATACAAAAAACAAATTTTGTGATTTTGATCCGGAGAATAATATACTTCAATCTTCTCTCTTTCCATTCCTTTTTTGTGGTCTGTACGCCACTGTGAACATGATTCTTTGCGGCAGTAGCTTGAAGAGTACAAAAAAATGAGGAGTGCAGTATGGCGCATGTGCTAAAGAGTGAGCAAAGCGAGCGAGAAAAAAAATCACCTTTTCATGAGAATCTAACTTTGAGATATTCTTTGACATAATATTCAGTAAATAAATCATATCCTACATTTTTCCTTTGTTCTTCTTACCTCTTTTTTTGTTCTTGGTTGTAGAACTTTTTTGGCCATGGTCCAACCCTTCCATACTCAGATACTGCAGCGCTATGCGGTTGGGGTCCGGGGCGGAGCTCCCGGAACTTTTTTATATCAAAGCCATTTAAACCTCGCATATTGCTGCTATTTCTAATCAAATCGCTGGTATATACAGAATATAGCTTTTACACAACACCTTTATTCTACCCAATTGCGTAATGAACCAAATATTTTGAGGGGGCAAAACATAGCAATGTGGGAAAATTTGTAAAAAGCTCCAAGCGAGCAAAGCGAGCTAGAAATATAAATGCCTATTGATATTAAATTATAATTATGTGATAGATTTTTCTATTATATTCAGCAAATAACACATTTCATTGTTTCCATTCATTTCGTAATATGTTGTCTACTATAATTTCTTTTGATTTCCTCTTGGGTGTGGAACCAAGACACCCCCCTGCCTGTACGCCAGTGATTGAAAGAAGGGTCCCTACAGGGGGCGTTATAGATCCATTTGAAGGTTATAGATGAAGAGCCCCTACTGCGTGGGGTCTGGGGCAAAGCCCCGGTAGCTTAATTGCATATTTAGCAAGCTTATAGCACAATGTTGTGTGCTGTCCATCTTTCTCCTCGCTCTTTATTTTCAATCCTCGGCAGCCCGGTCGGGTTATTAATATGTTTTTCTTGTCCCTTTTCTTTGTTTTCCAATGTGGCTTTTGACTAAGGCATTCTACCTTCGTTTCCCGGTATTGTTTGCCACTTTGTCATCTTTTAATTTATTTCCCATCATGTTATTGCATTACATAGGCCTATTTCGGAATGATTTGTTATTTCTGAAATGTTCTTCTTAAGTTCCTTTTCCCGCTTTCTTTCCTTTCCATAAAAAAAATTCTTTGTTTTCTTTTCGCTTTTCCCTTTCCGTTTCCTTTTCCTCCTTACCTTTTCCCTTTCCTTCCCCTTTCCCTTTCTGTCTCCCTCCCTTTTTTTTTTCCCCCGTTTTTTTTATTTTCCCGGTGAAATCCGCCAGGGGGGGCACCTTGCCCCCCCTGCCCCCCGCCTGTTACGCCACTGAGTAATTTTCTTTTGGGAATATTATAAGTAATTTGTTTTTAGGAATACAACAAGTAATTTGCGTTCATAGTGGCATTACATACCTGGTATTTTCTGATCGGGGTACATCAGGGTAAATATCCCGATCAGAGTATACCGGGTATTCTGTTTTTTTAGATTGCCTAAAAATATATGGAGGGGACGAAAATATTAGGATTGGAGAGCAATATCTGTCCCTCCTTGTAGATGTCAACGAGGGGACAGTTGAGCTTGAAACCCACTTCCCGAATACCCGCTGGGAACCCCAGTCAGGGTCCAGCCAACACCAGGGATATCCTGCTGACTTGGACAAATCAACTGACATTTATTAGAGGATTGTGCAATCGGGATAGATTACAGTTCCATATTCAGGGCTTTCCTCACCAACTCAAAAGACCTTGGAAGATTTCCAGTGTCAAGTTTCTCTTAATGGATCTGCAAATACTTTCCTCAAAAACAAATCAAGCAATGTTTGTTTGATTATAATTTGTTTTATTACAGAAGTCATGTCATGAATTGTTTGTTCATGAATTGAATATTTCTGGAAACCAATTTTCAGAGTTGTAAAAAAAATAATAATAATTTAATACTCAAAACAACAAAATTTCATTCAAAAAATGGATTTGTTTTAGAAGGTGCCGAACCTGCTTTCTTCATTAGAAAAGTTGCAGGTGCCTGCAGTCTCTATGGCAGTTGAAAACTTTGTTTGCAATTTGTTTGTCACAGACTGTGGAACAGTTTTGTAAGCATGTGGGGAGGGGGCTGACCATGCAAAAAAATTATAGCTCCATGATCAGATAGTACTTTCACACTTTTGTACACAATTTTGGAAAAAAAAGGTGAGGGGATGAAGCCCACAGCCCCCCCCCCCCCCCCTGCCCCCCCCCCCCCCCGATTCCGCAGCCCCTGTGTCTTACAGCATTTCTTTAAAACTAGTTAGCTTGATCTTATAGTAACTCTCAAATATTTTCAATTGGCAGCTGATATTTCTTCATCTCCTCCTGTCACCCGCTTCTCACCTGAACTTTCCAGCAAAGCGCCAGAAGATGTTCGGAGGAAAGATTAGAGGTATACCTTGATCAGGTGAACCCGTCTGAAAACAAGTCGTCAGACACAAAGGTCAAGAGTAGCGACTTGAGTTTCTTGACTAAGAAAAGAATTAACCTCGTCTCTTTGTTACAGGAGAAGGGGCTAGATTGTGCTTTGAGCATATCAACAGAAAACAAGCATGTCTGTAAAACTATACTTGTATGTAATGTGGTATAGGGGTGGAGGGGTTATAGCCCTGCTATTACAAGATGGGTCATTAAAGGGGAACATCCAGCTTAAAATTACTGTACAGGAGAGGGGCAATAAACCCAGAAATCTACAAAATAACCCTTATAAAATGTAAAAAAGGGGTTCCGCTTTGTAAAAATAGATTTGTTGGTATTGGTAAGGGGATAAAAGGGTATAGCTAAGCTTCTGCAAGTTTTATGCCAGTTATCCTTTAGCTATAACTCTGCACATGCTACTTTCAGAAAAGCATCACAACAGCAGATTTCTTTTCATCCTTGGGCATGGATACAAAACAGATGATATTCATTTTGGTGTAATTTATTAAATTTGAACTCAACCTTGAATAAAATATCAATGATGGATACATTGTGACAAAGTCGTACTAACAGGTTGTCAAAAATAGGAAAAGGCATCTCCGTATTTGCGCAATTTAAGTCTCAGTAATTGGCCAAACTCTGCATGAAATTCAATTTGTATTAGCTCTAGCTGCTGTGGAAAACCTTCACAGATCAGGTCCGTCAAAATAGCAAAATGATCCTTTTTTTTAGGGGGGGGGGGAGGAAAAATAAACTTGTTTAAAAAAAAAAAATTATCAGTGATATGTGATTCGGTTAATATGAGTCCCTTTTTAAATGCATTGTTTGATTGACAACCAGTATACCAGAAAACTTTTTTTTTTCAGTCTCCCCGATAAAATTCTTAAAAAAAGATTCCATTAAGATTCTTAAAAAAAATAATAATAATGACTGCTTTCTAATAAGCTTTGTAATAATACATAACCAGTGACCGAGATGTTAATTAATGTAATTTAACTAATTGAAAGAGCACGTGAGTAAAGAACTTTTGATGAATGCCTGAGTTGCTAATATTAATTCATTTGATAATTTTTTTTTACTTTTTCATTTCACTCACTGGATTTACTGATTATTAAAACCAATTTAAAGAGACACAACACTAATGTCACATTGAGGAGTGACATCCCTAGAGTGAGATTGGAAAAAGGGTAGCCAAGATATGAACCCACAATGCACCATTTTTTCCCAAATATAAGCACATAATTTATTTGCATTTTCAAGAATTTTGTGTAAGTCTAAAAATGTCTACCAAAACTATTAACCTATAAATCATAATTATCATCATAATCATCATCATCACCCTCATCATCATCATCGTCACCCATCAACATCATCATCATAATCATATTGTGCTGTACACTCCATACCCTTTTCTTTCATCCATATGGAAATCACATCATCAGATTGCAAAGATCCACAGGGTAATTTATAAAGTCATGAAAGAAGGAAGGGTGATTTACCTCTGATAGGGGAAAAGAATGTATTATTCCTCCAGTATCTCAGACAGGTAAGGGAATAATAAAATGAAAGAGATCTCTTGTCAGAGAAGAATGATGCTCCTCCAGACCACCAAGATACACAATAGAGACAGAGACATCAAGAGAATAAAAGGATTCTTTGTTCCTTGACAAATGTACCTGGTGTAGAGTCTACCACTGTCAGATCTTTCACACTAATATTTAATCGGCATAAAAATTCAAAATTCATACTAAATCGGTTCTAACATATTAGGACATCACGATATATAGTTGGCATTGGTAGAGTGCCCAGCTCATGAACAGGAGGTCCAAGGGTTCAGTTGCCAGCCTGGGTCAAACACACAGTCTATCAACCCAGCCGGGTTCACTCACTGTCAAACATTTGTGTACAAACTACAAAGAAGAGTATTATTTGTTCATCGGTGACCTTCCTGGTGCGACCTTTAATACAATAACTTGTATCATTCTCAAATTGATTAATGATAATTTACGGCTAAGCCTTGTATTGTAGGAAACCTATCAAAATCACATAATTCGCATTTTATCTCATTTTCCATTCATATGCACAGTCTCTGACTCTCTTGTCCCTACATCCTTTTCTCTAATGTGAATATTGTACCACACCTCTCCTTTTCTGGTGTCAATATTCTTAAGAAATCTCTCCCTTTTGACCCCTTGGAATACATTCACGCTATTTTAATATTTTGTTTATTTTTCCCCATCTCCTTCCTTCATATCTTCTTCTGATTCTTCCTCTTCTTTTCCTTGTTCTTTCTTTTCTTTCTGACCATCCTATTCCAATTCCTTCCTTCCTCCCCTCCCCTCCTCTTTCTCCTTCTTCTTCTCCTCTTTCTCCTTCTTCTCCTCCTCCTACTTCTCCTCTTCTTCTTCTTCTCCTTCTCTTTTCTCTTCTCTCTTCTTCGGCTTCTCTCTTCTCTCTTCTTCGTCTTTTTCTTCTTCTCCTCCTCCTTCTTCTTCTTCTCCTCCTTCTCCTTCTTCTTCTCTCTCCTTCTTCTCTTTTCTTCTTCTTCTCCTCCTCCTTCTTCTTCTCCTTCTCCTCCTTCTTCATCTTCTTCTTCTTCTCCTTCTTCTTCTCCTCCTTCTTCTCCTCCTTCCTTTCTCCTCCTCCTTCTCATCCTCCCCTTCTTCTTCTTTTCCTTCTTCCTCCCCATTCTCTCCCTCCTCTTGCTCACAAAGTCTTTGTCTGCCTTCATCTCATCATCTCAGATACTCTCTCTATCCTTTCAATAATTATGGACCTTGTTGGTTCATTTACTATAAATACATGACATTGAAGTGTTTCTCTTCAAAATGTTGATTGGTGTTCAAATCCCATATGAAAAGTAAACAGAATATTTCATTCAACACCTGTTAAAAACACAAATGAAATAATAAAAAACAATTATTTTCTGAAAGAAAATTCTCCTCTCTCAAGGGATCCAATTAGCACTTGAAATATTCTCATGAGTGACAGACAGACAAGCAAGTCAGAGGATAAGCACTCTTCATCAAAAAACTATCCACCAAACAATTCTCTTTAAAAATATGTACCTACGGTGCTTTAACACCAACTCAAAAACTGAGAATACCTGTACACTGTAGTCTCTGATCAAAGAATTTACCATAATACAACATATTTTTGATAGGGTGATAGCAAAGTACTTGTAATATTCCCAAAAGAAACGGAAAATAACTGTTATCATTTAAAGGGGAATCCAACCCAAATAAAAACTTGTTTTTATAAGGAAAAGAAAAATCAGACAAGTTGATAGGTGAAAGTTTGAACAATATTGGACAAACAACAAGAAAGTTATGAATTTTTAAAAGTTGTAAATATTGGTAATCACTATACCCATGGAGACTTCAAATTGGCCGCATATGGGATGTCATAGTGATGTAAGGCAAGGACTACTCTTCTATGTACTCCAATACATATTATGGCTAAAATGTCATTTTTCCCAAAAGTTATATTTCAAATTATATTTTTCTTTCATGAGGACATAAAACAATATACTACCTGGGTTATAATTAGATTACTGCCCAAGGGGAATGGGTACTTAGGAGAAAACCACAAATCCCTGATAATGAAGTACATGGCCTATGGGAAAGTTGTCCTTGCCCCTTGTCATAATTTACTTACCCAGTTGCCAATTTGAAATCTACATAGTATTAGTGATATCAATTTTAAAGCAGATAACTTTCTTATTGCTTGTCCGATTTCTTTCAAACTTGCACCATTCTGTTTAATTTATTTTTCTCCTTCCCAACGCAACATTTTATGGCCAAGGCTGGATTCCCCTTTAAGTACTTGTCAAAATTATAAGAAATTATGAGAATTTTCATAGAATTTTTTTCCAAGATTGCAAGTTGTCTTTATTGTGAAGGCAAATGATGAAAACTCTCCAATCCAAGCAAGTATGCTGCAGAGGGTGTGTTCACAAACTCGCCACGATTGGTTGTGGCTTGCTGAACACGCAATTTTGAATCACATGCACTTTTGCACTACTCAGACAATAATATTGTCGATGCTCAAAACTTGAAAAACTTACTTCAAAAGGGTCTGGTTCAGGTGGGCATGAATGTAGAAAATGATTATCAGGCATTTTGAAGCCTGAACAAGTTCTTGTATATAAAGTTTAAAGGCATTCTGGTGATCAAGTCGGTCTGAAAGCACCTATATTACTTTTCTTTTTGCCTCAATAGACTTTCATTCAAGAGAAAACGATTTTAAGTGTTTTTCCCTCAATTCTAATACAAGCTATACAACCGTTTCTATTTCTACGTATTTCCAGATGATATAGTTTCAAACTACACAAAAATATGCACTTGAATATTCCTACTGCCAAATTAATAGCTTTTTACTACAAAGTTATACAGATTTCAAGTGTCTGTATGACAGATTTGAGTATTTTTCAAGATCCTATTTTGCTATGCCATATAACTATCCCAAGAGTTTAAGAAGTCTTACTCAAGACTTGATAAAGTACCCTTGCATTTCATTGGTAATGTGAATTTAATAAGTTTTCTTTTCTGGATACATATAGTGTGTAATGTAATGGAACCCCTTGTACGCCATCAAATTTTGAAATAAATTTTGCAATCAAATGAAAAAAAAAATCCCCTTGATGGCTTACCAATCTCAACTCTTTAAATGTAAACTTAAACTCTCTAAAGTTGAGCAAGCACTGGAACTACATGGAATTTGAGACAATATTTTGAATACCGGTAATCAAAGTTAACTCATTGAAAAAAAAACAATGGTTCTCAGATATGTGGTCAAGCAGATCTTTATGATTTTTGTTGTTCTGATTTCATATTTTTCTCATGATAAGACATTAAAGCTTCCATTTTCATGTATACACCTAATATCTATTTTTTAATTCTGACATTTATGAGTTCCAATTCTTAATGGCATGTTATGGTGGCTTGAGCACCTTTAAAAATTGTGAAAACTCTGAATCACTTCTGTGTGGTATTCATCACTATCACATTCATGCATGCTCACAAGTCCACATCCGTTGAAGAAAACATGCCCCCTCCTCTCTTCTAACCCATCCCAACCCATCTCTTTCTCTCGACCCCCTCCTTCATCATTCATAATCTCTTTATCATTATGAAACCTAATTACATTCCTGATTTCCTTATACTAGAGCCCCCCTTCTATCTTTGTCTTTCTCTTTTAAAATACATTTGGATTAATCATAAAACCATTCTCTCTTTTTTTTCTTCTTCTCTTCCCCTGCTTGTTCTTTCCCCCTTTTTTCTGCAGTTTTAATTTTCGTTTTTCTTTCTTATGTTTGTCTGTATCTGTCTTTATTTTCTTCTCTTTATTTCTCAGCCTCCACTTCACCTCTTACTCCTCTCCCTCCTCCAATCATCAAAGGTTCTCTCCCTATCTGCATCTTGAGAAACCGATATCTTCACATTTTCACACCCCCCCATCCTCCCCCTTCCTTCCCTCCATATTCCTTTTCCTAACGCAATACATCCTTGTCGCATACCATCATGTCCATATGACACCGGTCCCTGGCTTGACATCGGCATGCCCAGATAAAACAATGGAGAATGATGGGATTACATCCATGGCTGCTGCCCTCGTGTGGGCTTAACACAGCAGACGAGAGGAGGCGGGCAAGCTGTAAAATAGGCGTCTTAGCTTGGATATACCGCTAAACCCCTGTGTCGCATTAGATGGTGTCCCCCAAGGCAGAATACGACCATGAACATATAAACAGGAGTATAAATCACAGCAGTCAAGGTGTAAAAAGAAAAAGTATTATAATTCAGAGATCTAAGATTTGGTTCTTTGGCAAGGCAACTATCTACATTTTGCTACTCTCCACCTTTACCAACCTGCTGAAAACAAGAGTAAATTGCCAATTTGTCTACTGCTATAAACTTGTCCACTCACCACATGGTCTACTTTCATTTAGTCTAATGTCATTCCGTCCATCAACATTTCATCTAACAAGCATTTGGTCCATTAACCATTTGGTCCAATCATCACTTCGTCTAATCACCATTTCGTCTATGACCATTTGGTCTAATATCCATTCATTTTGCACAATATAACACTCAATTCAATTTATATACCAAATGGTATATGGACTAAAATGCCATTGGACCAACTGGTTATCAGACAGAATGGCATTAGACTAAATGAAAGTAGACTATATGGTGAGTGGACAAACTGATGGTAGACCAAATGACAGTAGACGAGTTGGCAATTGGACGAATTGGCATTAAACGAATTGGAAATAAACCAAAACAAGGAGCTGTAATGCAGACCCATCTTGAAGGCATAAAATTTGACTTTAAAAATGCTATTCTGTGATTCCTTTTGTTTTGTTTTACCTGAAACACAATAACATTCTGATCGTCTTTAGAATATTATTCTGGGTAAGAAATTGAGAAGAGGAGTGGTTGAATGTTATCTCAGTTCTGTTGCTTTTTGTCTTACTTCTGACCAATTGAAGAAGGAAAAAGAAAACAATAACAAAAACAAACTGAAGGTCTAACCAAACTAAATTGGAACTTTAATTGCTATTATGCCTGGGTGTGATATTCTTTACACCTCCTAGGCTCTAATCATGAAACGGGCATAACATTCTTATCTTCTCTGAAATAACTGGGTCAGAAAATGAGATGGGGGTAGAATGTTTTCTCAGAGACATGAGATGTAGCGTTATCCTGACATTCATCCCGTCTCTATCGATGAGTTGCTAGGTCTGATTTCATCAAGGCATACCATACAGGACAATGTCCCTGATGCATAGATACTGTTCCACCCCATGTCAAGCCCGTCTTAACCCATTGTAAGACACTGTACAGACCCTGTTCTTACAAAGTTGATGAAAGGATCTATGTGAGACCGGTCTACCAACAATGTTCCTGATGCATAGATACTGTTCCACCCCAAGTCAATTGTACGACAATACATGTACGGCCGGTCTACCAACAATGTCCTTTCTGCATAGATACTATCCCACCCCATGTCGACCCATCTTAACCTATCATGTAGAGAAGGAAGGTGTTAACTCTTGAACACGCTGTACATTATGCGTATCACACACACCTAAGTAACAGCCTTATGCCAGTCCTACAGGAAATACATGACAGCCTTAATAGCACCTTTCCCTCAAAATGCATGCTTTGGGGCGACCATTCTTTCTAGAGTCACCCCAAGATCTGTCACAAATATTCAAAATTATTTAGAAAATCAATATTCTAACGATTCAGAATAATTATATTTGCATTTACTGCATAATTTCTTGTTTCCCCTAAAAATAGCTCTTACAATGAAAAAAATTGCCCCTAAAAGACTGTAATTGCCCCAATGTGGAAAAATAGATAGCCCCTAAAGATAAAAATTATTTCCTACCCTGAGCTGCATACCCACAGCATATCGCCCTTCGGCCAACCAAGCAATGAAATCATTGGGTTCTTTACAGTTGTGCTCAAAAGGTAGTGAACCCCACTGCAAAATACACTCCTTCATGTTGAGTGTTGAATGGAGACAACAACACTACAAGTACAATATTTGGCAAGCCTAGAAAAAAAAAATTGACTGAATGTAATATTTTATCACCTGATTTCACAACTAAATATCTAAAACATGGCAGAACTTGAACACTTTAAAAACTATATGTTCATTTTTTTGTGGGTTTCACTAACTTTTGAGCACCACTGTATCTCAATGAAGATGGATATTCACAAAATTTATTTACAATTTCAATCTTTTCAACCATATGAAAATATTGCTGCTTTTGTGGCAAGCATCTTGACTAAACTATAACATAGAGTGATCATAAACCAATGTAAATTCCATATCAAAAATATCCCAGTCTGCAGCTCAAAACAGCTATGAAATTATCTTTAGTCCAAGTGATAAAGATAATTTGATTGAATTTATACATTCCATTATTTATGCATTGGATTCTCACCTCAGGTTTGACGATGAGATGAAAACAAATCAATTTTCATTTCACTGAATAATTTGTTCTGGGCCAATCAAATGCAAGGATTTCGGTAGCTTATAACAGCCGTCAATAAAACTTGCTATTTGTATCATGAGATGTTCCCCATAAATGCTCATCGAAAAACATTGTCAGTTTATTAGGTGGTTCGTTGTAATCAACAGATCACTTCTACAGGATTGCTTTGGTTTTGTAATGTCATGTAATTTGGCATGAACATCAAACGTCAACGCTCAGCAGACCTCACAAAGTACTGCAGATCAAAGAAAAGAGTCTCTTGACCAAAAGAAAACAAGTTTCAGAAAAAAATCTTAGAATCATTTTGCTGACAACTACTAACAAAGAAAACAGAAATCAATGGATTCCATGTTACTTTCCTATAATCTCATCAGTGATGTCAAAGAAAAGGAAAACTGATGGCATTTTAATACTGAACCGATGTACGATGCTGAAGTTGTGTCCCTTCATTCAAGAGTTTTTTTTACATGCTTTGCATCTATTTCTGGACTCAAACTAGCACTTGAATTATTTTTATTGAAGATGAGTGAGTGCTCATCAAACTTTAATACAAAAATAGTTTTACAAGTCGCAAGTATTTAGGTACTTCCATTTGGACCAAAAATACCCTCCCCCAACAACCCCAAATCCTCAAAACGGGTAGGCTTAATTTTCATATTCACTTATAGCAGTTAGTCTACTTCTCAGATCGTCGGCGGTCATCCGAACTGTCGTATCAGTCAATTTTGGTCCAAAAGAAATTGATTTTGGGATTTTTGCAGAAAATGAAAGTACAAGTCCCACTCTATCCATAACTAAATTTTTAGGCAACAATTTATTTTATTTTCTGAGATATGAGAGGATTTTCACGGCGATGCCATACAATTTTTTAATAAAATGCGCAAATCCCATTGGAAATGTGTACTGTAGGAGAGCGATATGATGTTTTGACTGACCATGACTTCGATGCGCGCGGTCAACTAAACCGTCGTATCTGCTCTGGGCACTGCGTTGACTTTGCACGTGAAAAGCGATACAACGTTTTGACTGATCGCGGTCAGTCAAAATGTCATATCGCTTTTTTATATAATCTTAGTCACTCAAACCGAAATTACAAGCATGAAGCTCTTTTGCCATAGTTTCTTGGTCTTTCCAACCATGCATTTTTCAAGCAATGAATATGTTGTAAGGCTGGGGAACTAAGTGTGAAAATTATAGTAAACTTTCAAGTCCATTTTCTCTGAAATGGGTTTGCACTGTCGTATGTGAGATACGACGGTTTGGATGACCGCCGACGAGATAGTCTAATACCACATGGACAATTTGGTCTACTATCACTTTGGCCTAATTGCCTTTTGGTCTACATTACAATTGGCCTGTTACCAAGTTAGTCCAATCATCATTTTTTTTTTATTCTATAGTATTGATCTAATTTCCATTTTGTCTACATATAATTTTTTACTTTGTCATATGAAAATCTGATTCATTAAATCTTAAAAATTGTCTATAAAAAATCTTTAAAAAAATATATTAAGTGATATTATACCAAGTGGATATTAGATGAAATCTGTATAGCCGATAAATTAGAAGTTGGACAAAATGGTGAATGTGCTTCACAGCAATTAGACCAAATGGTTAGTAGACCAACTGGTTAGTAGACCAAGTGGTTGTAGACGAAGTAGGATTAGACCATGTGGGGTGAGACATCACAGAAAGTAGACGAAGCATGTATTGGCCAAACCTCAATTTATCTCCAAACATTCTGCATGATCACATGAATTTGTAAGGTTTCCCAGAAAGGAGGATTGCATTGTACTTAAATCTCTTTTAACTGATACCAACAACATATTTAAAAGGTTTCCTACAAGGACATCAATTAGTGTGTCAAAAGACATCAACTTTTCCTTGGTAGACTACTACTAGTCTTTGTATTTTTTCTGAGAAAAAAACACTTTATAAAAAAAAAAGCCCTGCGGAAATCCTTTGAATTATTAGCATTCTTTATATTTTACTTGTCAGAAAATACCAGGTACTTTGCAAGTCTTAAAGAAAATTATTCTACATTGTAACTGATATCCCTGAAATAATCATTGCAAAGTGCAATATGTTTACTTTTCAAAATTGAGAGAACTTTACATAGATTTCTCCAAGGTCATAAGATATCATTTTGCAGTTTAAAACAAATTTTCAGAACCATTGATTTCAGGCAAGGAGAAGGTGAATTTACCATAGCAACAAGAATGCAAGCTCATTACTAGTGCAGGCAGATGTGAATGCCTGAACTACAATTATCAGGTATTGTAAGCCTGAACAAATTCTCATAATTTACAAATATATTCCTAATGAGACAGATGTAGGCAAATCTATGATGTTCAATCAAGCAGGAAGGAGAGAGCTATATGAAATCTTTACTTTGTAATCATTACTCGTCTCATCTCTCCAGAAACTAACTTTCCATGGAAAGCTGGGCTTGCAATCGTCATGGTTTCCCTTAATGATCTCCCATGTCAATTTTATTGCAAGTAGGCAAGTACGGAATGCATTACCAAGCTTTGCCTACAACAGAACAGTACACCCTACCCAACAATCGTAACATTTCCAGAGATTAGTAGGTTTTCTATCGGCGACATCAAACAGTCCCAATCAAGGGCGACCCAGGTGGCAGGCTCATCAACCTGCCCTGATCACCCCTGGCGAAATAATTGCCTAATTTCTGATGAGTTTTTGACGATTATTGGCGGGACAAACCCGCGCTATTCCAGACTTGGTAATCAGGGGAAATTTCTTGATGAGGTTATAACGATTATTGGCGGGGGAGGGGGATGCAACGAAGCAAACATGCAGATTATCAGACAAACTAATCAGATAATTTTTTTCTTGAAACAAACTCAAAACAGCACCACTTCAACAATTTTTTATTGATTGTGGGGTGGAGGGAGTAATTAGAGGAAGGTGAAGAAGAAAACATGGTCTTGATGTCATTAGAAAACATCTGATAAATTATGGATTTTTAAGGTGTCGCAAGAAGACCAAGTTCTAAATCTAATTAGTAGAGAATCAGACTGCAATAAATCAACCCATCAAAGAGTCATTGTGCCCCAACTTATTCTTAAATTGAATGTAACGATGTGATGATTTTAGATGCATTCCTGGAAAATCACTTAAGGTGCAAGCGAAAGCATGTACACAAATAGTGCAGCAGGGTTGATTAAACGTACATTTCATGTACATAATTATCTACATTCTGCTAAATTGTTTATTATTGTATTTCATCAGCTTTGTTTTTGGGGCCATCATGACCTTCAGGCACATGACAGTCCTACTTTGGCAACTTATTACAATGTTGAATGAATAACAGTTAATCTGTACATATCATTTGTACCTTTGAAAATTACTGAGACATTATCGGCCTAGCTTTAATTCACTATACCATATATTACACACACAAAAAAGTTTTTTTTAATAAATTAATACATTTCAAAAGTAGGCCTATTGTATTATGAATGTAGAAGAAAACAAAAAATCAAACAGTTAGGATGTAACCTGTAATGTACAGGTGTGCTTCAGGCATAAACCTCATACATTGTTCACGTACCCTTACCTCGGAAGAAATACCAATTTATTTGGAATGCAATTGTTGACGACTCAAAAAAATATATAGGATTTGCATTTTTGACTAGATAGTGAAATAATTTGCGTTAATAGACATTTCAAAAGCCACATTGTTGTTCTCATAAAGTTACATACGTAATGGAAATTGAAGATTGGTCTGGGAATTTTTCTAATCATTTCTGACTGATATTACATTGAAGATGCACATCCCATCCAAATCTTCTGTCTTCTCATTATCAATCTATCCTCCATACATTACCCTTCATCTTTTACCCTTCTTCTAGTTGGCACCCACCCCCCAGAAAGAAAGAAACAATTGCATAAGTTGTCTGGATTTTCATAATATCACAGTCAAATGGGGAACGTGTACTAGGGCCTGTTTCATAAAGAGTTACAACTGTTGTAACTTTGCCATATTATGGCAACTACCATGGCAACAGTGCTCAAAAGCCAATAAAAAAACAGGTATACCATGGGAGTTGCCATAATGGCAAAGTTACAACAAGTGCAACTCTTTATGAAAGAGCCCCTGAACTTGGCACAGTGAGTTAGAAATTTGTTGCTTGCAAAGGTATAAATGTATTTGTTGTATGGTGGTGTGACCAATAATTCGCACGTTACCTAATTTTGTACACGGTCAAATATCTCAATATCTTGAAAAACTAATATCACCAACAGAAAAAATTTAAGCAACCCAAAATTACTCAGTATGGTAATTTACTTGAAGGGAAGGTCTCAATTTGTAAAATTATTGGCAAAACATCGGCAAATTTTGTTGCCTTTTGCGTCCGCTCAGAGAAAATCTGAACTTCTCGACAAGTATCAAGAAATCGCCAGTTTGCAAGCAGAGGTCTCCAATCAAGCAAAATGTGATACCATCTAAATTTTTGGCATTTTAACCTCCATCTGAAACGATTATCTCACCTTTGTCTGCTTGATTTCTTTTCTAAAGCTTTGCTAAACTATCATGCGCAAAATAAGGTCACACTTTTATATGACACTTTTTTGGCTGAGCGCGAATTAGTCAATCGCCATGGAATTTTGAGATCGCAATAACAGCGAAACCCTTGACCTACTTTATAATTACGTCAAGCGAAATCGACTTTATGATCTTGCCTTACGTTTGGTATTAATGATTTTTAATAATTTTTGTATGAACTGTGAGAAATTTTTGATTGAAAATCAATTTCATGATAATTTCTAACATGTGCGCAAATTATGGTCACCCCATCATACAGTAAGACTAAAAAAATCTGCACCCTAGAAGTTACAATGGGAAATAATGGAGGTGACAAGATGCAAAATGGGACTTGCTCCCTCAAACTTCTGGTCTCAAAACCTGCTTTGGTTATATTGTGTCTGTAACTACCCCCCCCCCCCTCGCTCTCTCTCTCTCTCCCATTTTCACCTCATCCCCCTCAATCTTAATCTCTCTTCCCATTATTTGTTATTCTTTTCATTTTTCCCCTGCCCCCTTTCTCTATCTCCCCTCTCCCCCTCTTCCAGTTTCTTAAATCACTTTCCAATCTCTACTACAGCTATTAAAATGTACTATGTAAACAATCTTCTTGAACTACATTTAGTTTACAATCATTTTCCCATTTCCTGAGTCATAAAGAACAATTTTTATTGACTGATATCTTGCATGGAGAGATGCATACACATGAATGTCAAGTTTGAATACAGTTTACTACCATCAACACTCATATGACGACACAGCAGTAACAGCATGTGTGAGTAAATCCAACAGTAGAGGGAGACATTCTCCTTCAGGAAATGGAAACATTGATAAATGGTTTATGAACAGTGAGGGCAGCATTTGTAATGAACAGTACAGAATCCTTGATTTGGATAGAAGAGTGGCCAACCAGCCCAAAGTTCGGTTAATTGTGGCATTTATGCTGCTATGTAAAATGCAAAATGCAAGTGGCTCCACCATATTGCCTTTACAAACGTATCTTTTTCAGCATTTTCTGTTTGCATCTGGGAAGACAATTATTTTTACAACGGGCAAAGAGTGATCAAAATCATCAAATGCAACCGAGGTTTGAACTAAATATCTTTGAAAAACGTGATTCAAGGGGTAACATGATGGTTGATTTAAAGTACAACCTAAATTGTTGACTAGAATAGGTACTTGAACGAAAACTAAAGAAACAAGTATTATAAAAGCAAGAACTCACCTCCCCTGCCAGATCCACCACGACCCCTTCCTCGACCACCACCTCCTCGGCCGCGACCTTTAGATACGATGTCATCCTTGACCATGTCAATGACCTCGTCTGGTATCCTGAGATATTTGATAGTGCTTCCTCTGATGTAACACTCTGGCATCTTCCAGAACCGGTCCCCATCCTAAGGTCAAAGGTCAAAAGGGGGTCAGTCCGAGAAAAGTTCACCCTAGAAGTCAAAATTTCATCTCTATTTCAAGAAGTTATCTTTGGTTGGATAAGAAAGCTCAAATTATGATTTTTAAATTTCATTAATAAAGAAAAATTTGAAAATATGCAAATTTATGCAAATTTGGGGCACCAAATATATGCAACTTTGGGGTACCAGATATGCAGTGGTAAAATGGGTTTTACGTATGGTACAATTATAAAAGCTCATAGAATATCAAAATTAAAACTTGTGAGCTTTTTCTTCCATCATTATCACATCCTCATCATCATCACTATCTTCATAGTTACCATCATCATCTTCACCCTCATCATCATAACCAATTTTATGTCATCATCATCATCACCACCATCATCATCATCATTACCACCACCATCATTATCATCATCATCATCACAATCATCGTCACTATCATCATCATCATCACCACCAAAACCACAATCAATTCATCAATAGGGTACTCCTTACCCTTGATGTGCAGATGACTTCTCTAAGGTTGATATTCATCCAGTTATCACATGCAACAAGATGACCGTTGTATGTCTCACCATTTTTCAGTTCCACCAGCTGCAGGAATATTTAACAACAGATAGACAGGAGAAGTAAAACATTTGCAATGAGTTCCCGGGGGGGGGGGGGGGGGGGGGTACTCAAATTATAAGATACCTATGTGCTGCACCAAAAACGAAAATAGGGGGCTCTGGAACTAAATCTTAAAACGGGGGTCTCTAGAACGGCTCTTGGGTCAACGATTGCTAAAAATGCAATGCTCTAGAACTGACCACATCACAAAAGGGTCTCCGGAACTCATTAGATTGTAGGTGTAATTTGTAGTGGCTATGGAAAAAAACGCGCGCACGTCTTGCTAGATTCATATCGAGCTAGCGCGTGCAAGCTAGCTGCGGGCGCGGATTTTTGTTGCCCGGCGCTGATCAAGCTTGCCGCTCCGACCGGTTGAGTAGTTAATAATAGGCGTGCATTGGAACTAGAAATCACAAATTTGAGGATGTCCGGAACGAAAAAAAAAAGGAATTTCTATGACTCTCTGAATTGGTGATGCTCTGGAACGGAAATTTAGACTGGAAATGGGAAAAAACCATGGCATATATGTATCATACTAATTTATACTAAGAACCATCCCCCCCCCCCCTCGGAAAGAGCTGCCCTATCAAAGACATCTAATATTCAACTAAATATATTTCATTCATCAGGAAGTTCTTAATGGGGTTTGAAAAGATAATATTTATATAAGAAAAAACCCAGAGTAAAAAGACATATGCAGTATCAAACAATGAATAATAAAACATGACATGATCATAGTTTGATTCGATCCTATTACTTTCACATTGAAAAATGAAACTTTATATTTATAATATTTGACAAGACAAATCATCACAAAAACAATGGAAGTCAATAGGGCCATCTGCATCAGCCCAAGTTTTCAAATTAGCGCGCTATTTCTGATCCGGCAAATTATCCTGATCTGAACAATCTCAAGATTATTTGTAATGGAGACAAGATTATTCGTAATGGAGACACAATTATCGCGCTACTTCGCTGGATTCATCTCGAGATTGCAATCCCCAGTCAACTTGGGATTATTTGCAAAATAGCGCGCTATTTTACAAATTATCCCGCTAATTCGCAGGTGCAGACGCACTCTGGATTATTTATTCACGGCATCAGACCATAATGCATCGATGCCTTGCTCGAGCAGGAATCGCTCTTCTTGCGATGGTGGAGACAAGGTTTCTTGAATCTCGAGATTAATCGCAAAGAGTGCTAATCGGGCTAAAATCTCAAGATTGAGCAAACTCGGGCTGTTGCAGCACCGCCTAAAAAATAGATTTACTAGAGTGTGACTTACCATAGGGTGGTTTTGAGCAGTTCTTAACAGAGAAAGGGGCAACTGTGAGTGGAATACAAAGAGAAACAAACATAGACATTAGAATTAACATGGCATGCCATGAATATTGCCATTGGTGCGCACGTATTATGAAACTCACAAAGTCTGCTGTTATGAACATCTTCAAACTGATAGAATGTTGAATCTTCAAACTGATAGAATATTGAGTCTATATCAACCCATACTGCCCCATTTTGAATCAATTTCATATTTTCAGTCATCTTAAATTTCAAATTCGATGCATGGAAGAAACAAAAATCAATGGAAGCCTGGGAGGCATCAATCAGATGACATTCTTGGGCTAGTAAACATAGACTTTCGTTTTCTTGGCCAGCCCCAAGTGTGCTAGTCAATGTAAATGTATCAGGTTTCGCAATGTTATTATAATTACAGGAAGATGGCAAGTCATAACAAATAGACGGTGAACAGGGGGAAACATTTTAGCACTCTCAATTTGCATAATTGCCGTCTATGTCCAGTAGGGGGGAATAAAACAAATTATCCTCACTGGGACGTAGTTTCAAAATATATTGTGCCTGACTGGAGCAATCAAAATTCATGTAGAATCACGCATATATCTGTAGAGGATGGCATGATGTCGCTGCCCTCTATGCGTGTCATAGCTAAGCTACTAACAAAGAGGACAAGATGGCGATGTAAACATCGGTAAGTTACATCCTGGCATCTTCTCATAATTTTTTAATGTATTTGTGTTAAAATATGATATCAATATTAATGTATAGAGGTCTAACTGTCGGAAATGAAGTTCTAGCTCATTTGGGGCTACATTGGCCTAGAGGACGCTGTGATGATATTTCTATAATTTTGACATTGTCTTTTCATCACGGAGCCCACACAAGGACTGTATAGACTCACTTGCATGTAGATCATGGTAAACAAAGGTGGATTCCCTAGAAAATCCACATTTACCAGAAAAAAGCGAATTTTGATGACAAACAAATCAGGATCAGCCAGGTTCTTTGATTGCTCGATCGCCGTCAACGCAGCTACAGCTGAGCGTACCAACGTGCCAGCCAATCAGCTGGATTGCTGTAGCTGACGGTGATCGAAGAACGTGGCTGATCCCGATCGTTTGTAATCAAAATTCACTATTTTCCAGCATATTTTTCAAAAAGGTGGTAGCTGATTGTATTTGATATATAAATCTTATCTTCATTATTTCTTCCCCCGTCAAAAAGCAAAATTTAGGAGTAATCGAGGAGGGTGCAAAAGCACACCCTTTCTCCATAGACGCTGTAGTTAAGCAGCGGTTGTTTGCTCCACCATTATGAGCCCAATGGCCGTCATCCGTCTGTGTAGGACAAAAAGTTAGAAAATGTTGAAAAACTCCTCCGAAACAGCAGATTTATCAGTCTAGGCCTACTAACCTTCTCCATGTTTTTACTTTCAATTTTAATGGGGGTGCACATGGAACTCTTGCCCAAATATATTAAACAAACATTGATGCAAATTTCATTTTGTGAAAAACAATTTTAGAACAAAAAATGCTAAACATGTCACGTTAATCTGCAATATGTCATTTAACTTTTACAGGGAAAGGAGAATCTCGGAGGTGAAAGTTTCAATTTTGCCAATCCTATACGCACATGATAGGCATAATCCCTGGCTCCATGGAGAGTAAGCACACGTTAGTGAATGATTTTTACTCTCTAGTGAGCCTCCTGGCTACCTCATCCCAGGACCACGCCAGCGCAACGGCACTGGGATCCACGCTCTGAATGCCCAGTGCCGGTGCCATGGTCCATGGCATGGGCATGGCTACCTCAACTTCAAGTGATGTTCGTGTAGGCTCCACTTCACACTGCTACACCTACCCAAACATCAAGGTACAAAACTCGCTCTGATACTCCGAGTGACAAAGGTGGAATTTATGGGGGGAAAATATAAAACTTATGCAACAAAATGACCTTACAATTCATTTGTAACAGCTCATCTTACATTTCATATACAGTACATGTAGTTTCACTTCTTTTCCACGCTTCTATCAGTCTCAAAATTAGTGATTTAGTCTTAGAGCCAGTATTGGTTTCCTCACACGTATCAATTCACAGTGAACGTGTGAATTTCACTGCCGATTCCAAAACATCGCTAACGCAAATTGCTCATGCGCATAACTCGCAGCTCAATTCCTGGCTATATAACCTTGTTCCTGGATGAGTGCTCAATTCATGAAAATAGTATAAGAGATCGAGATCTGATGCATAACAATCCCGATCTTTAGTCCTATCATGAATATTCATGAATTGAGCTGCTATTTTTGTACCTTGATGTTCGGGTAGGTGTGTAGCGGTAGACCAAAAGCTTCGGTCTCTGTTATATTGGTTGTTCCGCTGAACTCCGTTGGCTCCACTCACCAATTACAGAGACCGAAGTTCTAACTCAATCTGTACAGGGACTCAATGGCCATATGTTTATGTATTATTAAGTTCGGATAAACCAGGGAGTGGGAGTTGCGCGACAGCCAAATAAGTCACTGTTTTTGTCCTTTTAAGTTTATCCAGTATTTTTCCCCCGTTTTGGTGTATTTCAGGCCAAAACAGAATAATAATCTTTATTTTGGTCCAGATCTTTTTATATATTTTTATGAAATAAAGACAAAAATCGATGTGCCCCTTCAGGGGGATTTTGCATTGTTTACCCCCTAAACTAAATTATGGCGGCTGCACGATCGAGAGCCTTCTGTGTACGAGGAGAAATTTTTAAAAATGTTAAAAACTCCTCGAAACAGACGGCTGCCAGCTGTCTAGTGTAGCGGTAGTGAAGTGGGTTGGAGCCTAACATCACTTGATGAAGATTGAAGTTGAGCCTGAGGCACCCATTCGGTTCATTTCATCTCGCATGCGAAGGAATATCAAATGCATGTGACACATGCAAGCCTGGACACATGCAAATCTTTCATGGGCTTTTGCCCAAATAAATGATTATAACTCTAAAGTTAGAATTTCACATTGTGCTATGACAAGTTCCATATGGATCCTTTGGTGACTTCTCTTTGCAGTTTGTTTTAAAAAAATGTATTTTTTCTTGATCTTCACGTAGATACCCTTCGGTCAGCGACGAAATCAATTTTGGCCTAAAGAGGGCGCGCAATATTATTTATTTAGCCGGTTTGTAATATGGTTCTGAAGCTTGTACTGCTAGCTGCATTCTAGGCGCTCAGCATTATTTTCTTGCTCGTTCAGTCCACTTTCATTATCATCTTGTCAAAAGATGGCGTACTTCACCTATAAGTAGCCTACATGAGATGCAACCTGTTGATTTTTTTGTATGATGGTGGGCCCCAAGTCTGCGCACCTAACAATTTGAGTTAAGATTTAACATGAATTTCTTCTTATTTCACAAAATCTTTCAGTTAATAATGTTCCTTATATTTTTAAGGGTAAGTGTACCAAATTTCTCATTAAACAAGGCATAAGCGATTTTGTGTCTCGCCCACTTATAAAAATAACCAGAAATGTTGTGATTTGCGAGGGCACGTAACAGAATTGTATAAAAACTTCATTGTGAAATGACTGGGATGGAATAACACTCGTCATAAGAGTCTTGCCCATAAACTTTAATGTTGACCTCAAAATGAACTTTGACCATACCATGTGACCTCCAAATGCAATAACATGCAGGTCTCCTAAGTACACGTACAACCCAAGTTTGGTCGAAAAGCGACTTACGGTTGCAGAGTTACGTGTCATAAGAGAGTCCTGCATGTTAACTTTAACGTTGACCTGAAAATGACCTTATCATGTGACCTCCAACTGCAGCATAATATGCAGGTCCCCAAAGCCCATCTATCATCCAAGTTTGGTTGAAAAGTGACTTACAGTTGCGGAGTTAGGTGTCATAAGATAGTCTTGCATGCAAACCTTAACGTTGACCTGAAAATGACCTTTGACCTTACCATGTGACCTCAGACTGCAGCATAACATGCAGGTCCCCTAAGTCCATCTACCATCCAAGTTTGGCTGAAAAGTGACTTACAGTTGCGGAGTTATGTGTCATAAGGTTTGTGACGGACGGACGACAGACGACATTTGGATCCCTAAGTCTTGCCTTCACCTCCGGTGGGCGAGACAAACATGAAAGAAAATATAGGATTTTCTTGAAAAAACCTTGGGCAGTCATTTTCAGATTGAAAAAAAAATGGTACCCCATGTCTGCGCACTCATTCACTTTGCACACGATTCAGGGATTTTGATGAGAAAGGCTGCATTTTGAGGCCGACACATGAAATGCCCTAAATTCATTATTTTTCCACCATATTGAGTCTGATTTTTTTATGAATACCTGTCTATGTATTGCATGTGTAAAGTTCGTGCTCGTTGCGTATCTTCTTTTACTAGAATCACGCAGATACGCGTGTGCGCAGACAAGGGGGACTGCGCAGACTTGGGGGAACTTTCCATACAATTTCCTATATATATAGTATTATGTGCCGACGACTTGAATCGAGACTGTTATGTTAGATAGGAAAAATTCGCATTTCGATTGTTTGCGTAATTTCCACCGCAGTATCCGGACGGAGTATCTTGGCCGAAATTTGCAGTGAAATTTGGAGGTAAGCGTTAAAAAATCATATTTATAAATAATTTCAAATATATTTTTTAATAAAATTAAGTTAGTTGATAATTATGTACTAAATAATGTAGTGAATATACTAGAACTAGGTTTTGGCGTGTTTTATTCACATTTGTGTGATGAATGAAAATGTCAAAATTCATGGTCAAATCACATGCGTTGTGCAAGGTTAGTATGGCAGTGTATCCTATTGCCGGACACCTTTATTTCAGTGCTTTAAAAATGACAACTAGAGGAAATACAATCAAGAAAAATTCACACTTGCTATTACAAATATTATGAAAATTATGAATATGATAAAATTATTTTATATTTACCAACCATTTTCTTTGCATCGCACTTGCCGTATACCCCTCCACGAAAAACAATTATTTTCGTGCGCGACAAATTACATTGTGATTCCGGACGCGCGCCGGACGGGTAAAGATATCCTTGATTATAATGATGTAAGAACAAATTTTTGTGATTTTTTTCTTCTTATATCATATCATGAGTAATTTCTAAGTATTATTTGCTTTTTTTATATCGAATCTGAGCAGATGTTGGTAATAAATTCGTGTTTGATAACTTATTTTATTTTGTCTTGTTAGCTGCATGTTCCATGGCACTTTCCAATAATATTATGCTCGCGTTCGTAACGTGACGCTCATCAAGTTCTATCGATGTGCTGCCGATCGAGGGCTCTACTCATGGTAAACCTCGCGCACGGGTACCTTGAGAACTAGCCGTCGACGATCACCCACAATACACCACACCTCATCATTCGATCGGAGTGGACGAGATTGAAATTCGGCAAATCAGGCCCATATTTCCGTTAGAAAATATATCAATTGTTAATACAAAACTATGTTATATGATATTTTAAGCATTTTCTGTCATTTTTAGAGATGATTAGGTAAAAGTTGGATTTTTCGCCTTGTTTTTGCAATCTTGTTCTATGTATTGCTCTGTGAAATTGAATTGCGGAAGTCTTACGATACGAATTTGTTTTAGAACGCAGTAATATGCGCGTCCGGAATCATAATAGTGTCCGGTAATACAATACGTGACTATACTAGTCTATAGCTAACCTCGCATGCATGTGTGAGTGAGCCTGAAGTAGGGCATGATGCTGAGCATGGCCTGGCCCTGGGGCTGAGGCTGGGCGCTGCGCCGCTGGACTGGACCGTCCGGCGTCCGTGCCGCACCGTGCACCGTGCCGTGTCCGTGCATCTCCCCAACTTCAAGTCCAAGTCCAAGACCAAGAATATAACATTCCAAATTTATTACACATAAACATAAACAAGTCATCTCACCATCACGATGTAACAATGTAAATAAATCTAGAAGAAAATGTATTTCGAAGATGAAGATTTCGTCCTTTCAACTCAAGATTTACAAAAATTCCTCGGGCCGGTCTCAGCTCTGACCTCTGTCGTCAATCAATCGATCTAACGTTACAAACGAAAATTAGTAAGGACAATGTGCTCTTATCTATTCAGTTTATTAATCAAATAAAAAATTTGGTAGCTTGAGCGCTAACAAATAATATTTTTATTGTAAAATTGTTATTATTTTGAATAAAAATATAAATAAATATTACCCAAAAAAAATTCAGTAAAATATAATTTCACATATACTGAGTGAGGATAACAGTTGGAAAAGGGAAACCCCCCTTTGTTTGATGGTGGATTTTCTGTTACCGGCACGTGAAGACTGAAAACCTGACACGTCACGTCACAAAATGTTGTTTCTAATCGGTTTGGGCCTTGGGGATGTTAAAGATATTACAGTAAAAGGATTGGAAGCCGTAAAGAAGGCCAAACGTGTTTATTTAGAGGCTTACACATCTATTTTGACCGTAGGCAAAGAAGCACTGGTAAGTTAAACTTCATGCCATGGCTCATGCAGCTGCAGCAGCGCGGAGCAGGAAGGTTGCCCTGCCTGCCGCACCCGCCCGCGATCGCGAGGTAGGTACTGGCGATATTTGCACGACCACGGACTGAGACAAACGGATTTGCATTAGACTTTCTTCTTCCTGTTAATGCAGGCAAACTCCTCAATCGGGATATTTATTGCTGCAGGCGTGTGTGTAGACCAAAAGCTTCGGTCTCTGTTATGTTGGTTGTTCAGCTGAACTCCGTTGGCGAATTGGCTTCACTCACCAAATACACTATACAGAGACCGAAGTTCTAGCGCGATCTGTACGGGGACTCAATGGCCATATGTTTATGTGTATTAAGTTCGGATAAAACAGGGCAGTGAAGTTGCGCGACAGCCGAGGTAAGTCACTGTTTTTGTTCCTTTTAACTTGATTTTCCCCATTTTTTTGGCAATTAATGCCAAGAGGGCATATTAATTTGAATTTCGGTCGCGTTAATTTTCAAAAGTTTGAATTATTAAAGACAAAAATTGAAGAGCCCCGACGGGGGATTTTGCATTGTAAGTCCCCTAATGGTGGCTGCACGATAGCGAGCCGTCTGTGTATGAGGAGAAATTTAAAAAATAAAAACATGTTAAAAAACTCCTCAAAACAGACGGCTGCCAGCTGTCTAGCGTGTATGTACCTCAAGCGAAGTTCGTGCAGGCTCCACTCCACTTCACTACCGCTACACTACAGTACACTCCACCTACCTGAACTTCGAGACGGTGAACCAGTTCGGATATACCGAGTCACAAAGGGGGGATGGAAATCATTTTTATCGTAAAAATTGAAGAAAAAAAAATTAACGAGAAAGATGAATAACTTAATATCTTACTCTACACCCGTATTTCACTCCGTTTCCATCCTCCGGTTATCCTCA
Source organism: Lytechinus pictus (assembly GCF_037042905.1). Taxonomy (NCBI): domain Eukaryota; kingdom Metazoa; phylum Echinodermata; class Echinoidea; order Temnopleuroida; family Toxopneustidae; genus Lytechinus; species Lytechinus pictus. The sequence goes on along the minus strand of NC_087255.1, from coordinate 28,761,945 downwards.
AAATTGGTGATTTTGGGCCAGTATCAAATTCCTCACACGTATTATTCACGGCCGATTTCAAAACATTGCATGCAACGAACGTAGATAGCAACACACATCATTGTTGCTATTAGGAAGGTCCACTCGATACGTGCATACAATGTTCATATTGATTTTTTTTTTTTTTAACATAGAAAATTCCATCTATTGCATTTAACATGTTTCCTGTGTTAACACTTTCCTTGTAACAGGAGGAGTACTATGGACGTGAAATCATTTTAGCAGACCGTGACCTGGTTGAACAAGGATCAGATGAGATCTTTGAAGGTGCTAGGACAGAGGATATCGCATTTTTGGTTGTTGGAGATCCGTTCGGGTAAGACTTAAAGTTAAGGGTGTTTAACCAGTGGGGGCATAACATTCTGATCAGACAGAGTTATAAAGTCGAATCATTTGATAATTTCAAGTTTGGTGTTGATTAGGCCCTAGTGTTGGTGCTAGTGTCAATGTTAGAATCGCATTAAAGATTGCCTTCCCTCGCTTCAACACTAATAATCTGAGTTTACAATGATGATCTGAATCACATCGAGTGCTGAACACCTAGTGAGATTCATCCCAGCTTCATGTTAGGTTTGGTGCTGTGCTCTCCTACAAATAGGCACAACTCCAGCACCAAAAGGTCAACACCAGAGTTGAAATTGCCAACACAAAATCTCTATCAATTGATACACAATGACTCTCAATGGCTTGCACCTTCTCAACTATTGTCCTACCAGAATGATCCACTACTGCTGTGTTAAACAAAGATTTAGACAGTTGCCATAGTGCTTTTGGAAGCAAAGTGTTACAAACCTTACTGCACTTTGCCATAAATTACTGTGCCAGAAACCATATATGGCATTTTTCTTTTGCATTCAGATTCTTTCTGGAGACCATGTATTTTGATACTCATAGACCCCATCTAAGAAAGGAGTCTCATTGATATCTCAGCAACACCATCATATAGAATGTTTGTGCCCTGACTTTCAAATCATGTCCTCTAAAAATTTATTTTTTTAATACTTCAAGTGCATTGTCATTATTTGGGTATACCTGCATTCTCATTCTTTTTACTTGAGGATTAACGCTTACAGGATTTAAATGAAAGAGGATTAGACCAATGTGGAGTGAGACCAAATGGAAAGTAGACAAAGTGGGTGTAGACCATGGACCTATTACAACATTAGTTCCATGGTGTAGACCAAGTGACAGTTAACCAACTGGTTTATGAAACTAAATGAATATTTAAAATACCATAATTTTTCTCATATTGCATTGAATCTTTAATGAAATTGTTTTTCTTTTCCTATTTAAATCAACCTGTTGGGGTGAAATCAATTTTTGAAAAATAATTCATATTGAGTTATTATTATTGCTTTTTGCAGAGCAACTACACATACAGACTTGGTACTACGAGCCAAGCAGGAAGGGATTGATTACAAGGTCATCCATAATGCTTCTATCATGAATGCAATCGGTTGCTGTGGTTTGCAGGTTTGTATTTTGGTGTAATGCCGACCTATGGTATTTCATTGGAAGTAACCTAATAGCTTTTATTGGTCTGGGGTCGGTTTCACAAGTGTAAACTGTGGCATAAGTTTTAACTTTTTCTGTCCTTGCATGGGTGCGGGTCCTTAAAAGTGGTGGCAACTGTGATATTGGAAAGTATGCCATTGAAAATGACACCAGAGTTAATTTCATCAGACTCTTGATTGTGTGGTCAAGGTTTAACTCTTTAAGCACTGGACTATCAGGGGCGACCACCCCTCTATTATTAAGTAGGAGGAAGAAAGAGAAAAATTAATCAGAAGAGAGTTCTGTGTCATTGAAGTCTATATTACCCCAGTCATTCCATTGAGACAAAAGTGATGTCACCTTTAGGTTGTCTCCCCCACCCCCCTCTTCATCCTGGTGCTGCGGGGGGGGGGGGGCACCAGACATGATTGCTTTCTATGTACATACATATGTAAACCATGAAACATTAACAACTAGCGGAGTCTAGTTTGAGTACTCATAACCGAGACAAGCGGATGTTATTCTTGCCTAAATACACGTACCCTCCATATAAATAACAATAATGGTTATTGATTATAATTTACATTCAGCTCTACAATTACGGAGAGACCATCTCGATAGTGTTTTGGACGGATACATGGAAACCGGATAGTTACTATGATAAGATTGCATCCAATCGATCAAGAGGCCTTCACACGCTCTGTCTTCTCGACATCAAGATGAAGGAGCAGAGTATAGAGAATCTTATCAAGTGAGTTTGTCACTAGTAAACCCCTCTTTCATGAATTCATGAATGCTGATTGGATGCGGACTGTATGTGGCTTATTTTTAGTCTTGAAAGGTCTAGGACCAAAATAATTCAGATTATTGGAGAGCTGCTATTCGGAGCAGGGGCTGTGGAACGGATTTGAAAGTTGAAAGTGGGGAGTGGGGGGGCTCACCATGCCCAAAATCACAATCATGTGGTAATTTTTATGTGTTTGTACAAATACTTCTGCTACAACAGTTTTGTACAAACAGTCCCTGGGGAGGAAGGGCTTGATTTGCACTTGATCTGTACTTGATCTCATCTTTGAATTCATGAATAGGATTCTCAAATAATGCTGACAATTTCATAAGTCATGAGTGCAATTTTTTTGTCATATCTGCACTATTCTGGTCACCACTGAATTTGGACTGTTTGAGATCATGAAGTTTGAAGTCATGAAAGTGGTATTAGCCTGTCATTAGTTACCATTTAGGGGGAAAATTATTTAAAGGGGAAACTCCAGCCATGGGTAGATTGATACAATTATTATGAGCTGTCCAATTATTTGGGAAGAAAACCATGAAAAAAATTATCTGTTGTCCGCAAAGGATTGCTTTTGAAATGCCCTTGTATTCAAAGTATAACAAATAACAACTAAAACTGTCAGGATAACAACTGAAAACCCCAGAAATTTTCAACGTATCCTTGATTTTTACACCAACAACATTTATGTTATGATAAATTGTGTAATTGAGAGATCTCCTTAATTGTTTAGTGTTTTTCCCTGAAACTTACTGGTTTTGCCTTGCTTAAAATATCAAACATTTTTCATCTTGCAACTAAGGCTATATACACTCTAAGATGAACATTTGGGACAGAAACACCCTTGATACATGCTTACGTGAATACTAATATGCTTGATGTTTCTCATTTATTGTCTGTAGAGGGCGTAAGATCTTTGAGCCACCTCGCTTCCTTACAGTACCACAGGCAGCATCTCAACTTCTTGAAATTTTGGACCAGAGGAAAGAGAGGGGAGATGATTATACAGGTAAATGAGCATGATCAGATTACCTCCTCCTCCCTTCAAATATTTTCAAAAATCTCAAATTTGAAGGCCTGTATAAATTAAGTGACTTTATGGTTGATGGTCGCTATAGATGTTGTTAGAAATGAAGGAGTTGGGTTGCCATGGTTTTCTATTCATATGCAAAATCAAAGAAATGACCAATGTCACGGATTGTCTAGATAGAAATTAGCTGCATGACTTTCAAATTTTCTTTTGCAATTATGATCCAAATAAATCACTTTTAAAGCACTTTAATCAGCATTATTTTGGTGTTTTGTCTCAACTTGTAAGAACACTATTTCTTTTAATTCAATTTATCATTACCACCATTCTCTGAATAATTTGAGTAGAAAATAATTAAGATAAATAAAAGAAAATTACTGTAAGAAATATTAATCTCATTTGGCAAGTTCAATAGCTAACCACTGATTTTAATTATGGTTTCATTAAGTAAACCCTATTGATGGGCTATGCCTTATTTTCTTAGATTTTACACTTAAGATTATACATCATATAATATTGATAAAAATAGGAACAAACATCCACAAAATAAATCTATAATTTTAGGCTACAGAAATATGTCTTAATATTTGAGAAATAAATGGTTTAAGATAAAGTCCCATTTCAAATTATTTATTTTGATTATGATTGAGTATTTCACCTTTTTTTCTCTACCAACAGCCTACACTGAAGATGCAATTTGTATAGGGGTCGCTAGAGTAGGTTCTGACACTCAACAAATCATATCTGGGACGCTACGAGAGCTGACCTCTGTTGACCTTGGGGATCCTCTTCACTCATTGGTCATCGCTGGTCACATGCATCCCGTTGAGCTTGAAATGTTAAAGCAGTTTGCTGTTACTCCTTCCATTTTCGATGCATTACTTCAAGAAAGCAGATAGCATAGATTATGATTGTAATTTATATATGTATTTCTTTCTGTCGTTTTCCTCCTTCAATGTTTTTCCTGTTCTCTGACTTTCTTATATTTCTGTCAAATTCTATTCTCTACCTCTAGATATAAGTATCTCATATCAATCTCTTTTGTTTTCATTACTCCTTTATTAGACCGTATCCCATCTCTCCCTCTCCTTTTCTCTCTTATTCCTACCTTATTCTCACTCATCTCCCTTCCATTTTGTTCTCTCCCCCCCTCTCTCTCTCTTTCCTTCCCCCTCTCTTCCGCTCTTATTTTCCCCACTCTTTCTCTCCTCCCATTCTATATCTTACAGCCCTCTGTCATTCTTCTCTCCTTTGCCATTCCCCCTTTCTCACTGTGTAAAGTTTGTTTGAATAACATCTTTAAGAATAGTATTCTTTCATGTTCTTGTATTGAAGTAAATATATTATTTTATCACCCAATTTTATCGTAAGAAGAAAATTTAATTTTTTGTAAGGTATGGAAATAGATAGAATTCACATTTTGCAAAAGGCATAGTAAACTTTACCCTCCCAAACCCTATCTCCCCCCCCCCCCTCTCTCATTTCCCTAGTTTACTTTCTTGCTCCCCGTTCTCACTGTGTAATGGGCTGTTTGGTATTTGGTGTTGCTATTGGGCAGATTTTTCCATCACTAAATTTTCCACCAAATTTGAAATGAAGTTGGTTTTGGGATGAACCTCACTAGGTTTTGGAATTTAAATAGTGTGATTTTGATCATTTGGATAAACTCAGAAAAGGGAAAGGGGATGCTAGAGCTAAGAGGGAAATCTCAATCATGATCCCAACACCAAAACTAGCACAGAACTTGAAATCACCCACTTTTGAATATTCATGTACTTCTGTCCCATTCTATCAAATCTCATGTCCAATTAACAAATAGGCATTAGACATTAATGGAGAATGAAACTCTTGGAGCAAGTTAGCTTTTGTGAAAGCAGAAAAATCAAAGAATAAGATCAACAAAAGTTTGAGTAAAATAGGACTAGAAATAGAAGAGTTATGAGCATTTGAATGTCGAGATCACTAATGCTACGGAGATCCTCCCATTGGCAATGCGACCAAGATCTATGATGTCACAGATGAACAACTCTCCCCTTTTGGACACTGAAAATATACCCCAAAACATCTCTTTTTGCTCATTCTAATCATATGACAAACGATTCATCAATGATATAATGTTGTGAAACCTCTGTACTTGTCCTCTCATAAAGAGAACACCTCACCTTGTGATAGACTCTATAAAAGTGAGAATATAAGAGAAATAAGTACTAAAGTAGTGAGGGAGTTGTACGTGTGTGACATCACAGATCTTGGTCGCATTGCCAATGGGAGGATCTTCATGGTATTAGTGATCTCAATATTCAAATGCTCATAACTTTCTTATTATTCATTCAATCTTCCTCAAACTTTCAACAATATGTTACTTTGATTTTTCTCTTTGATATGGATTCAGCTGGTTTCAAGGGTTTCATTCTCCTTTAAAACAAAAGATAAGTTATATACAATATGAAGTTTTTTCTATAATAGATGTTAAGTATTTACAGCAAGTTCATTGTGAAGGCAGATACATCATTTAGGTCCATAGAATCAGAACAGTATAAGTATACACACATACAAAGTCCCTTGAACATAACTTTACTACTTGTAGTCATGGAAACTCTGCAAAGAGCATGTAATCGCAATACAGATTCACATGATTGGTTTCCATATTAATCTTGTCTAAGAGTGATCTACATTCTGATTGTGTAGGTTCAACTCAAGTATAAAATCTTCCTATAGATTTAGCTACAGTAAAAAGTGATATATTTAGTCCACTGTAGAGATGGCATAGATCAAATATAAACTAAATTTTGTTCACTTATAGATCACATGATCAAAAATTCAGTCATAGATATGTTGAGAGAAAATAAATATAAGAAAAACTGAAGAGTAAATGTGTTTTTTTTTAATGCTGTACTGGCAACCTACATGAGCAAATACTAAGACTTCTTTCAGTCAGTTTCCTGAATTAATTAAAAGAAGCAGTTCCGAGTCCTGCAAAGAGTTAATATTGATTCGATCAATCTTAACTGTATGGAAATCCATCATTGTCATAATTTTCCAACCAAAATTTTGCACAAAGTCCTTTTGTAAACAAAGAGGAGCACATCAAATTGTCAAGACAATGAATGTATGAACATACATCATATCCAGAAAACATTTTGGACAAACATGCATTTTAGATTCTGACGTCACTGGCTTTGAAGTTGTGGTTGATCAGATCAGTCGCAACTCTTTGTAAGATGGGGGCCCAGATCGCATAGCTACCATTCAGCCACACCATCGGTATGATCAAAATTATCAATCACTTCACTATCATATGTACCAAGTATGAACATAATTGATGCAGAAAGTAGCAAATGAGAGCAAGTTGAATAAAAACTAGCAAGAAGTCTGATGGTCAATATTTTCTACTTTTATGCCATTTGGCGCAAACCTTTTTTGAACCCCTGACAAAAAACGTTTCGTGTTCGCTCAAGCATGAACAAAACTCATTTTTCAAAATGGCATTTGAAAGATAAGACATCAGAGCATCTATTAACATAAAAATATAGACATACTTTGAAACAAACTTTTGATCGACTTTTCAAAACTGTCCCGTTTTTTTATATGCACTGTAGAGCCCTGTTCCAAAAAAGAGTTGCAATCAATGGCAACTGAAGAAATCAAATCGAAGTTCTCAATGTAAGCTCCTGATTGGTTGAGAATTGATTTGCATTTGATTTTTGGTGTTGGATTTGATTGTGACTCTTCTACAACAGGGTCGAGGTCTGAACAACGCCAATTGCCACATGTTAAAGCCTGATGGGATTTCAATGATAGGAGAGACAATTTCTGTATCTACCACAATGTCATGGAATGGATTGAAATATAATACACTGGACCTTACATAAGTTGACCATTCCACAAGTAAAATTATTGCCAAATCAACAAAACAGGGGGGCTCAGCTGATCTACAAAAAAGTAAAGTGTAACTTACAGATTTATGGACATTCCATGATTAAAATGAAATCGAGATCATTTCCACAAAAATGTGAAGTTATCTTGGTACTTGCCCCAAAACAATAATATATGTCCATATTCTTAATTCATTATTGGAATTTCACCAAACTGACACTTGGGTAGAATTACGCAATCAAGAGATTTGGGCCTCCATTAAACCTCACTAGATCACAATGCACAATTCAAAGCCCTATTTCTCTGTAAGTCATGAGAGCCGTTGTTAGTGTCAGGATAAAACAAAACACCCACTTAAAATTACATTCTCCCTTTTAAATTCTCACTAAATATCCCACCCAAACACATGATAATGGACTTGCTTCGGACAGGAGCAGACAAAAATATATATATATTAGGCTAAAGAAAATGCTTTTAAAATATGTCTTTACAACCTCTTTGAAGTAAAAATAAGATAAAAATGAAGATAATATTTATGTCTCAACTGCCTGGATATGAATCTTAATAAAAACACTGCAGGTCATGACCATGGGAGCCATTTCATATAACAAATAGCCAGTGATTTTCACTGAAAAAGTTACAATCAACCAATCAGATGCAAGGATTTTGGTAGCTGATAACAATAGTCAGTGAAAATGACTTTTTGTTTCATGAAATGCTCCCCATGAGGTTATGTAATGATTGCACTTTGAGAACTAATACATGATGTATGATAATAAAACCTAGCATAAACTTTTTTGTTAATAAAAGTTATAATTCATAGAAGAAGTAGAAAATCAAAAAGTAGCAATTGAAATTCAGTGTGGTAAATTAAAATTATTCTTGATAGTGTATTTATAAATATTTATTCAAAAAAACTATGAAATATCAATATAACAAGCACTGAATGAAACCGTACCTGTCTCTTTTTTTTTTTGAATTCTCCAATTCAAAGTAAAGCACCACAGATATGCTAACAAATAGAGTCTGGAAACGGCCACAAAAAATATGGATGAGGAAAGAAACACCTAGAACAATGTAAAACTAAACATAAGATAAGCCAGTATTTTTCTAATAGTACTGAAATTCTAATTCTATTCAAGTTACAAGAGACAACAGAACAGTACAAATAGAAATTCATAAGGGTCAAGGATAAACAGAATGCATGTTTCTTTTCAAATAGAAAAAATAATATTTTAAATAATAATGATAATGCAAATAATAAAGTGCACTTATCCATTCTGTTGAGTGCACAAGGCTATAATCGTCATCATTACCTTGGTTTTATGTGGCCCGGCCGTCACAGACAAGCGTTAAGGAAAAGGAATAAATATTTCTGCCATGTACCCATTTACTAAACTTGGGTAGATAGCGGTACAATATTCAAAATCAAATATAGAACTAACTTGATATGAAAAACTTGAAAAATATCTGATGTAAACGGGACCACATATAACTGAAAAGAAATGCCATTCCCAGATTGTTTGTACATGTACAAATCAATAAGCTGGAAAAATATCAGTTGAATATATTCAATAATAACGTCAAATGATGTCTCGAATGGACATTTCATGGAGTTTAGAAAATATGAGAGCACTTATGATCAGTTTTATGCCAATTATCCCAAAGCTGCCACTTCCTGTCGTAACCTTTACAGGTGGTTACATCACCGCTCATAAAAAAGGAAGGAAAAATATGTGACCATTAAAAAATTCCAGTATGTTCCCTGTACAATATTGTCACTACTGTCACTGCATTCAAGGCTTTTAATCAGTCAAGAAAACATTTCAATTTCAGCATTGTTACATATTGAACATCAGGTTAGAACAAGAGAGGTCGGACTACTGGAAAGCAACATTCTGGGGTGTAAAAACTGATTTACAAACATACTGATCCTCAAATTGGCAATAATACTAAAATGTTACTGAGATATTGAATACTAATATTGTCATGAAAAAGAAAAAAATATGGATGAGTTGGCAAACATGCAGCATATTTTAAGGAACCTGTATAATTAGTCATAAACAAATAATTGTGGAATGACGGTTTTGAAAGAATAAAACCAATATGACATATGCTTTGATTGAGAGTTTACATGGGGGGTGGGGGGTGTTTAACGAAAAGTTAAACCTAACAACATCCTAAAGTGCCAACGTGCATGCAGACATGACAAGTTCAAAGGCCACATTATGTGTGATTTCAGACAGGGAACCAAGGCTTGGCGTGAGGTCACCAGGCATTGTGTATATAATTACATTATACGAGTATAGGCTGTGATACAGAAAGAGATTTTGAGGGGATGTGCAAGAGTCTATTATGCAGGAGTCTCATGCACAATGGCAGGGACCTGGCCATAGAGGATTATTCTATTTTTACTGGGGATGCTGAACTTTGTCACAGCACCCCCAGTAACAATAGATAATCCTCCGTGGACAGGTCCATGCCCAATGGTCTACACATATTATATTTGTCATCATTATCTTCAGATTTCTTGGAAACCCACCATGATACCCACAGTATTCACGAAACCACTATGCAGTGGTTCATCTGGATGACCCCTATTCATTGTACATGTTTTGGAATGAAATGCCAGAGCTAGATAAATTCCTAGGCACAGATCACACCACATACCCAGAATTCTAAAAAGAATTCACTACGTGCAGAGAATTTCTAATTTTGGTTCTGAGAAATGGAATTTACAATATCACTGCAACACAAAAGAACGTCATAGTCATTGTTGGTTTGAACTAAATTTTTTCCTCATTAGCATTCACCCACACCAAAAATATATTGATGTTAAAAGGCATTTAAGAATAAATATGAAATATATGTATAGCAGAAGAAAAAGAATCTTATCAAAATTACAGCAACCAAGGATGTTAGTAAGAATAATGATCATGATGTTGAACACTCCTTTCCACTCTACAGAGGTCAGTGCTCAAGGTGTTATTATCATAAGAGTTCAGGAATGGCAACACCATGTCAATATCGGTATTGTGTTCATACACACATTTCATTCTTCATCAAGTCATCCTCTCATTCTATCATGTCATTCATTCAAGCCCTCAAGCCTCATAATCTCACCTACTGTTTTACCTGTTCCCAGGCTCACCTTCATCCATGTCTCCATCCTCCAGACCTATTATGTAATCATTGACCATACTGTATTACCCCCATCATGAACAACCCCTTGTTCTCTCCATCTGGTTCATACTTCCATTATCACCATGCCACATTATGTAGCCATGTACAGTGTATGTAATAAAGTCAGTTGTGGTTGTGACTACAAACCAAGCAGTCATGCTCAGTCACTTAGTAGTTATCGAGTTCGTGTGTGTATCAGATAGAGTACACATCACTAAGTAGTTATCGAGTTTGTGTGTGTATCAGATAGAGTACACATATAAAAGAGTCGGGTGGACCCACTGACTACAGTTAAAACCTTTAGATTACTTTAAACTGTTACAACCAAGGGAAATCGGCTTACAATGACGTCACACATGTGAAAGCCTGTAGATGCTAGTGAAGTGCGTCCTAGGCTCCGTAACACAAAGGTTTGTGATGGATTGCAAATATGAAAGAACCGCACTGATCGGTCCCTGATCAGTATTTTAAACCAAATGCGTGTGTAACATTGATACTGATTGGTCAGTTCATTTAGCAATTGATAGCTATTCTTTGCGTTACATAGCCCTAGATACACAACACGAGAATCATTGTTTCACATTCTTGGTTTTGATAGTGGACGAGGGAGAGACCACTGGCCTCTGCACCTTGAGATGATATCACTATGTAGCAGTTCATTATATGTACACTTGCAAAACTAAAACTTTCTATTACCATCTTGATACACAAGCATATCAAGGAATTCCAAATCTCTTCCAGATACCAATCAACTATGAGTCCGGTGCAGTACAATGTAGATGATTTTTTTACTGGTGGGAAGGAATGACACTGGTGGTACTCGAACCCATTATCTTGTAATCAAACGGAGTGTGTCTAGACACCATACCACAAGGCTACCAAAATAATAAGTGTAGAAATATCTTGACACATACGAACATTATTTCAGAATTCAATAGAATTCTTCCTAGTATTTAAGTATAAAGTTATGAGTTTAATCAACTCAGCCCCCGTCACTTTCACTGACGTCAAATATCAAATCAGAGACTTATGTTGATTTAGATATAATCTTTACATTCTGTTGTTTTCAAACTCAGTTTTTCTCCTGAATTGAAGCTAATTCTGTCATTCCATCGATTCAGCTTTAATGTCGAGTTGAGGACACCTATAAAATTCACAGGCACAAACCACATAAATTTTGAATTTCTCTGAAACTGATTTCTGCAGTCACATTAGATTTAACTTCAGTAAAGTTGACTTGTCAAAATAAATACAAATAGTCCAACATTTGAGGAAGCATCTGTCTTTTATAAACTTGTTCTACAAACAGTTGGTCTACTCCTCAGATAGTCTAAAACCACATGGGCAAAACCTATTTGGTCTAATTGCTGTCTGGTCTAATACTCACTTAGTCTAATTTCCATTAGTGTAATGCCCAGCTGGTCTAATTTCTACTTAGTTTACTTAATATTTGTTATTTTGTAAAATGAAAATTGTTTCATTAAGGTTTCACCCAACCATTTGTGGTGTCAGACCAAGTGGACATTAGATGAAGAGGAGAAAACTTGTAGAGGTGTTGTGGCTCAGTGGATAAGTCTCCGCGCTTTGAACCACAAAGTCCGGGGTTCAAATCCCACCGCAGCACTCGCATCCTTTGGCACTCTCCACCCAGGTGTAGTAAATGGGTACCTGAGATAGGAAGGAATTCCTTGAATCCTCGAGTGCCCGATCAGGGTCGCCGTGCTGAAGTCAGGGTTATAGTATGCAGTTAAGCGCTATATAAGCGTTACATATTATTTCTATTAATGGTAAATGGCAATGAGACCAAATGTTAAGTAGATTAACTGGATGTAGACGAAGTAGGACCAGACCATGTGAGATGAGACAAAATGGAAAGTAAATGAAGACCCAATCATCAATCCACCCATCAGTCTTCCTGTCACAGTATGGTGCACCTGAAGAGCCGAGTCCACTATATGACATTGTTTGCTGAGGTATCACTCATCACGTTGTTATGGGCAAGTATTAAAAGAAGATTTGGTCGGAGTTATCATCATACGCTGCTGTAATCAGTCTGCACATAAAGCTGCCTAACACCGGCCTAGAATGTAGGAAATAATGAATAAAGAGATTTTTTATAAAACAAAATCAACTTCTACTGTCTTTTATTGTCTTTTAGAGGAAAGAAAAAACTCTCATACTTGTATATCTTAAACATGTATATCTTAAACATGATGGATAATGTCTAAATAAATACACATAACAGCATATTGCAATACAGTAATGCAAAAATTCACTTTTAATGCACAAGCATTGCACAATTTTCATGTTAGCTAAAATAACGATTTCAGTTCGTATTGAAATAATGGAATAAAACCAAACAAAAATGGTTTCCATCTTCAACACTACATGTACTTTGAGGAATCTAACTACGTAAATCAATACCATTTGGATAGTAAAGGTATGACGGACATAGGAAAGGACATAGGAAAGATATCCTTGAATGCAATCAAACTTTACTCTAATATATCTTGCTTTATCACCACAAAAAAGGACTCAATTCTTGTTGCTTACCTGTGAAAAAATGTTATGAGTCTGAGTAATGATGTATTTGATGTCAGCGTTGGGTCCGACCTCCAGCTTCATTGTACCAACATAGACGTCGGTGCAGAGAGTCCAAAAATGTTTATCTTGAATACTGTACACACCCTCGAGGTTTGCTACCTGTGTGTATGAAACAGGAGAAATTGAAGTTGAACATTATATTCCATTTAAAGTTAAATACCAGTTGTGGTAATGATCTCAAAATGAGTTCAAACAGAATCCAATGAAATTACCACCAAAGTGTTTGTATGTATAAAATTAAATAACATGCGTAATAGCTGAGAAATGAGCAAAATAAGCACAGAATTCCATCAAATGTTGGGCATTTTTTGAAGCAATATTAATACACTGTCCCACATATGCTTTTCTGCGTTGGTGAACTGAATTATTGATTTTGAGCTAAGATTTCATGATTTTACTAAGATAAGTTTACATTATCATACCAGATTTAGATGTATGATAATATGGTGACAATTAACCTTGATTTAAAAGACTTCCTCATGAAATAATTGTTTGCAGCAACTACTGTCTTTTACCTTTAAGTTGTAGCAACAATCACAAAGTGAATTTTAATTGAATCTCATGTTTAAAAAATCAACAAACTTTAAATAGAGGCACATTGTCATCAGTTTTCATGCAGGGACTCGGTTTTATAATTATAAGGGGAGCAATAAAAAGCTCTCCTAGAACTTTTAAGGAGAGCGGTAGAGGAGCACTTCAAAAAGCTCTTCTTCAACATACAAGGGGAGCTTTTTGCCCAATTAACAAAATGGATGGAGGAAATGTATGTACTATAAAATTACAATCAACAACCGAAGGAAGTATTTATAATTGTTTTACAATGTATTGTAATAAGATTGTGTGTTGTAAAACCTGTTTTAGTTAGGTTTTGACTTTGGCTAAAAGTTAAGTCACTGACAATTTTTTTTTTTTTTTTCGGGGGCTCCATTTTAATTTTTTTGTCAAATTTCGGGGGCTCTTTTTAAATGCTACTTTTTTGTATTTTGAGGAATACCTGTTCACTTATTAAGGAATTATTACTTTTTGTTTAATATTGTATGATTTTTAAAGTTATTTATCATGTTTAGAATCTTGGATGTGGGTGTGTGTGGATGGGTGGGTGTGTGTGGGTTTGTGAGTGTGTGTGTGACTGTGAGTTGGACTTGGATATAAATGAATTCAATATCTAATTTCTACTCCATTTATTCCAGTACAATACCCTAGTCAGCCATGTACATGTAATAAAGGCCCACAAACCCTAACTTTTCCTGAAGTTCTTTGAAAACGCAGATCTCCATGAAAATTTAATTTCTCTATGGGGGAGTCTAAATTTGGTGAGAATGTATTCATTAAGAACTTAAATATACATGACAATGAAGAAATCATCAAACTTTATTGGCAGTTTTGAATAATATTCCTGAAATGTAAACTCTGTCTGAAACAGAAAATCACCATCATTGAGGCCTTTACTGAGCGAATTGTCCCCCAGAGCTCTGGCCACGTACGTGCATAGCGCCAACTTAATGTGTTCCGCCATCTTGCTTGTTGGTTGCCGATAAAATGCGCATTTTCAGATTTTTTAACGCTCAGTTATTATCCATGACTGAAACATTGACCAATCAAAAACTAGGATTCTACAAGAAATATGAATATTCATATACGAAAGTATAAACATAGATAATTCAGTTTTATGTGAAATTTAAACCCAATACTTCAAAATATGGTTAGTTTTATGTCTCTAAAATGACCCTTAAAACCAGAATTTTATTAGTAAAAAATAAAGGTTTTCCCAAGTTGCCATGGTAACGCGGTCTGAGATATAAAAGCTTAGCAAACACTTCATTTCAGTGATCGAGGATGTATTTGTTTACGGTATACGTCTACATAAATTATAACATTTTTTTCCAGACCATGGATGAACTTTCAAAAAGAGACATTTTAGGCAAGTTTTTACGATTTCCGGCAATTTTCTGACACAGGCACTTTGAAGAGGTAATTTTTACAGAATTAGAAGAAGACATCATGGATTTTCCTAATTATCACGACGGATATGCAACTTACTTGTAAACAAATCAAACAAAGTCTATGATACATTTTCGATAATGCAAAAAGAGACATTCAAGTCTCTGATTGAGAGCCGCAGATTGAACATTCGCACGGCGCAATGGTAGCGTTTTCGCCGAATTCGTCGGGGCGAAAACTCCAAGAGAGCCGTACCACTCACCAGTCCCGAACGCTGCGCTGTATGTTTGATGATTTATCTGGTGCCATTTCGTGCTTATAAATTTGTTTTTTCTACAATGCCACTATCTCATTAAAATTGTTTGTCATGATAACATTGGAAATATTATCGTTTAATGGCCCAAAGGATCGACTGTAATAAAAGATACTTTGAAATATTGTCAGAGAGTGATTAGTTAGGTGATGTTTATGGTCAGAATTTAGTCATGGCTTCGGGTGAACTTACGCGAACGCGGTCACTTGCTCACGGGGCGAGTCGGCCTGGCCCTTTGGTGGAAGGCCGTTAGGCAACGTGCAGTGCAGCTAGAGCAGAGTTGGGGAGTTATAGGTATAAAAATACTTTGAAATAAGTAATCTGCAAATATTTTTGTCTTATCCCTTTGGATTACTTAGATAAGAAATTCAAATTCTCAAAGTTTAAATCAAATTTTAGACAGTGACAACAAAGAGTGGTGCTGTATGGGGGGGGGGGTGGGTCCCCAATTCACGAACAAGAAAAAAAAAGGAAAAGGTAAGAGAATCTTGCGAAATTGTTCAATTGGATTTTTGTAACCAAAAGTCAAAATTATGCTTATGTCGCTTGCTTGCAACTATATATTTTATAAATTTTGCCTGATACGCCATATCGTAGTACCCTCAATTATTTTCACTTGTTACGCCACTGACATGACTGATATAACATCTACTAGTTTATGATAACATTATTTGGTTGCGGGATCAAAGCATCAGCTATATAGCTAAACATTTATACTTTATGCCTGTTCAACTTCCAATACAGGTTTAGGCCTGTATTTATGAGATGTTAAGATCTATGGGTGCCTTTATTATTTTCATTTTCAATTAAAACAATTATTAATTATGTATTAATTTAGTATTAACCTCGATGATACATTTTATTGTATTAAATCGTACAATTTATGTTGTATTAAGCCCCTTATTAAGCCCTTTTAAAAACATGCTCAGTAGCAGACCCCCCCCCCATATATAAAGACAATAGAAGTGTATATAGAATTAATTGAACCCCCCCCCTTATTGAGGACAAAATGAAAAAAAAAATACTCAAAATGATCGACCGCCCCCCCCCCCCCCCCTTTGACGAGGCAGCTGTCGGTGGCCTGATGTCTTCATTGACTTCTTTTTGCTTGTAAAAATAATATTAAAGAAATAGGGGCTACTCTAAGTGTCCCCTGTGAAAATTTATTTGGATCTGCAAGTGCATGAGGCTGCGCCCCCTCCAACGTCATAGCTACCCCATATCTTTAGGTTCTAGCTCTCATATTTTTCAGCTCCCTGGTTTTTTGGAAGAAAAAAAAACGAGGCGAAAGAAAAGAGTGAAATAAATGAAATACGATTAATCAAAATTTGAGTTGTTTGAAAGAATTATACTTATCAGAGAAACTAAATTAAATTCTACAACCATGAAGAATAACAGCAATCTTGATAAATTCTGTTTTTTTTTCAAAATCAGAACCAATCAACCTTTTTCTGATTATTCTGTCACTTTCCATATTTTGGAGAAAAAAATAAAAGTGTTCATCGACGCCCTGTACTGCATGATGAAACTGTATCCCCACTCGGCCCTCGTAACCCCCCCCCCTCTCCCTCTCCCCCTCCCCCACCACAATGCCCCTTGCTCATTTCTCTTATCTCACCTTGACCTTAATTAATTAATCTTAACTATTTGGCAGTACAGTCAAACGTGACTGGTCGCCATCATAGTTTCATCCCCAACAAACAAGGAACAAACAATAACAATTCTGTTTTTCGACCCAACATCATTCCTTTCAATACGCGTAAGGCTATACGTGGGCATGCACAAACAACGTGGGTTAACAAAAACTGACCCGCGTTTGGACTAAAATTGTGATTAAAATAAAAATGTTATAAATATGAAAAAAATATGTGTATAATGAAGGATATCTGATAAACGGAAAAACATCAATCGCTAATTCATAAAAATGCTGGATAAGATATGACAGAGGTTTTTAACAACGGTAATCAAGGGGAATTAGTGTATGGGTGAATGGCGTTCGAGCTTTAGCCGGAGAGGGCGCGGGCCAAATCTGCCTGAATCTGGCAATATGGCGTCGTCCATTAAGCTGACGTTAGCCAGCGGCGACTGCACGTACGTGTGGCAGAGAGACAGAGCTCCAACTGGCTAGCTAGTAAAAGCGCCAATGCGTGAGCCTGCCGCCGTCCTTGTAAAAAAGATGGAGCTTTGTTTGATGATTTATTGTCTGATATAATACCTCATCCCCTAGAAAAAGAAAACATGATTTTTTAGTTATAATTGATAAATTAGATAACTTATTTTGGAAGTTAATAAGCCGTTTTGAAAAGCAAAGCCGAATGACAACTCACCAATGCTAGGTTACTAGACTCTGGGATTTATTTCCTGTGTAATTCGAATTATTTTATCACAGAATTGTGATATCTGTAGGGGAAACATGTGCATTCGAAATGGCACACGGTGGTAGTCATAATGGACCCCTATACATGCAACTCTTTCCCGACCGTTGCGTTGATTTTTTTTTTCCATACCTGGTATACCATGTGTATGGAAATACGTGGTACAGAAAAAATAACGCAACTTCGGAATTTGAAACTGCGCTACTCGCTACTTTTAAGGCTTATTCGTGATTTTGAGTGTGGATTTTGGATGGTTTTTAAATGGTAAGCGGAGCTCGAGCATATGGCACTAGTGGGCCGTTGAGTTGTTATCACTCGGCAATAATTTCGGGGGCGACATTCAGATTTTATGTCGTTCCCGAAAGCATGATTTTGGGTGATTTCGAGGGCGACTTTAGGCATTTTCGCGCAGGTCAGCTATCGCGAGGCGCGCTATTAATCGCGCTACCAAAAATGGATTAAGGCGCGCATGTAGCGCGCGATCGCTCTCGCGCGCCTTAAAATCGAGTCCCTGTTCATGGGGAAATAAGACCCAGTTCTCATGTACTTTCTTGAACCGGTTTACCTTAAACCAGTTTAGAAAACAAGATTAGAAGATCAATTCACTGGTATCCCTATCACCATCTCCTGAACTGGTTTCCAGAACCACTTCACGTAAAGTGGTTTTGTTGCTATGGGAATGCTCTCAGTGGAGTCACATCTTCCGCACAAAATTTGAAATTGCAGCGTAGGACAGTTATGTCCTCATCTACACTTAAAGGTCAAGTTCACCCCTGAAAAACGTTGATTTGAATAATTAGAGAAAAATCGAACTAGCATAATCCTGAAAATTTCATCAACATCAGATGTAAAATAAGAAAGTTATCACATTTTAAAGTTTCGCTTATTTTTCAGAAAAGAGTTATATGCACAAATCAGTGATATGCAAATGAGAGAGTTGATGATGTCCCTCACTCACTATTTCTTTAGTTTTTTATTGTTTGAATTATACATTATTTCAATTTTTACAGATTTGACAATAAGGAACAGCTTGAATGAACTTGGGGGTGGTTGGCTTATACGCCACTGGGTATAGAGTCCATCTTACCTTCTGATAGCAGCTTGGTAGCTCTAGCTCTATCTCGCTAGGAGTCCTCATCATTAGAATACTGATTGTATCAACCAGCAATGGCAAGACACTGGAATGATAAAAGAATTAATCATCATAATGATTATGGCGATTGATGGAAGTAGGTCATGGATGGTGGCAAAGGTGGTGTCGGTGGAAATAATGATACTGGTGGTGATTGATGGTGGCAGGTCATGAGTGGTGGTGAAGGTGATGTTGGTGTTGATGGTTATGATGATGGTGGTGGTGATGGTGGTGGTGAAGGTGGTGGTGATGATGACGGTGGTGCTGGTGATAACGGTGGTGCTGGTGATGACAGTGGTGGTGGTGGTGGTGATGATGACACTGGAGGTGGTGGTGATGACAGTGGTGGTGGTGATGACAGTGGTGGTGGTGATGACAGTGGTGGTGGTGATGACAGTGGTGGTGGTGGTGATGACAGTGGTGGTGACAGTGGTGGTGGTGATGACAGTGGTGGTGGTGGGGATTCAGTGTCACCATCAGCACCACTACTGTCATGATACTAATGATACTGATGATGATGATACTCATACTTCAACCTCATTTTCTCCTTTTTCTTTGAAGCTCTCACTGAAAATCTTCTACATTTAATCCAGTACTTGTGTGGGTTATATTTAATCAATTCGACAGATTACAATATTTCACTTAAAGGAGAATGAAACCCTTGAAACCAGCTGAATCCATATCAAAGAGAAAAATCAAAGAAACATATTGTTGAAAGTTTGAATGAATAATAAGAAAGTTATGAGCATTTGAATATTGACATCACTAATGCCATGTAGATCCTCCCATTGGCAATGCGATCAAGATCTGTGATGTCACACACGTACAACTCCCTCATTACTTTAGTACTTATTTCACTTATATTCCCACTTTTATAGAGTCTATCACAAGGTGAGGTGTTCTCTTTATGAGAGGACAAGTACAGAGGTTTCACAACATTATATCATTGATGAATCATTTGTCATATGATTAGAATGAGCAAAAAGAGATGTTTTGGTGTATATTTTCAGCGTCCAAAAGGGGAGAGTTGTTCATCTGTAACATCATAGATCTTGGTCGCATTGCCAATGGGAGGAGCTCCATAGCATTAGTGATCTCGACATTCAAATGCTCATAACTCTTCTATTGCTAGTCCTATTTTACTCAAACTTTTGTTGATCTTATTCTTTGATTTTTCTGCTTTCACAAAAGCTAACTTGCTTCAAGAGTTTCATTCTCCTTTAAAGCTCAAGGATCTGCAAATTTAATAATAATAGTACAGTCCATTTTGGCCAGTTTTAAGTGGGCTTTGAGGTGAAGAGTCAAATACAAAATCAAATCACAAATGTTACACAGGAAAATTGCTGATTGGTCTACCCTCGCTTTTTCTACTTTCTGATTGGTCTCATCCCATCCTACTCATTCCACAACAAGATCATCTACTAACCAGTTGGTCTAATTACCAAATCTACCATTTTGTCAAATTTCCAATTAGGCTATACCTATTTCATCCAATATCAACTTGGCCTTGAACCATTCAGTCTATGTTCTGATGAACTGGTAGTGAATCAAATTAATATTTCACAAAGTAAAAATAATAATTCGATGAAGTGGGCATTAGACCAACTGGGCATTAGACTAAATGGGTATTACACCAAGTGTAGTATCGACCAAATGGATATTAGACAAAATTGAGAGTAGACGAAACGGGCTTAGTCAATGTGGCATTAGACTAGCTGAGAAGTAGACCAACTGCTTATAGACCAGAGCCCCACTTTCAAAAAGTTACGTTTGATCCAATCAATCGTAACTCTATGGAAATCCATCAGTGTCAATTTTTTCTACAGGAAATTTGCAAAATGTCCTTTTTAAACAAAGGAGAACACACCAAATTGTCAAGAAATCAATGAATTTATGGATATACATTCATATCGAGAATTTTTTTTCAACAGACATGCATTTTATATGTTGACTTAGCTGGTTTTCCATACTTGCGATTGATCGGATCAATCCCAACACTTAGTAAGACGGGCCCCTCGTAAATATGAACTCATTCCACATGCAACACTTACCTGACCATAATAAGCACAGCTATAAACATGGAACATACTGGATCAACCCACATCCAACCAAAGTACTCTATGAGAAGGGCTGATATAATCACACCAACACTACCTAAAGTATCCGCCAAAATATGAAGAAATACACCTGCAAGAAGATCAAATGATAAGAATAATGCATATCAATATACTAATAATGGAACTTTTATTCTTTGTGATATACATGTAATTCATGGTTCAGTAAAACAAACCCAATTCTTTAGAAAAGCTTTGCTGCATTTCAGACGGGGAAAACATATTTTTATCCCTGGAGTCATGGTACTGTAGCTATTAGGCAGATGATACTAATTAACAGATTTTATTCCATCATCTTACCTTTCAGGATTTGTTTTGAGCTTCCTTGTGGCGTGTGCTGGTGTTCTGAATCTTCATCCTTGTAACCTAAACCTGTTGGTCACATAGATAAAAAAGATCATACAGAATAATTACAAAATAACAACATCATGGTATTAATAGCAGGTAACATCAGTGATCAATAGTGCTGTTGTCGGGAACAAAAATCCATGTCGACATGTCGCTTAAATATTAATCCCGACATCGACAATGTCGATGTGAAAAAGGGACTGTAATTTAGCCTAGCCCTACGCTCCCTAACAATTATTCAATCGTAGCACATAACACTCTCTCAATCAAATGTATTCACCTTGACACGAGTGATATCCCCACACTAGATCTAGATCTATAATACAGGCTCAGTTTGGGAAAACATATTTTGACTAAGCTAGAGTGAATTCAATTCCAAAATCACTGATTTAATCGACATTTATTCTGGAGATTCAAGTTTTTGTACCACGATCCGGTCTCGAAAGTATTGCACAATAATACTCGCAGCCAATTTGAGAATCACCGATTGCAACAGTGATCATTGTTTATACGCTGGTATACGCGCTGGAAACGCAAGCTCCTCAAATTGACAATAAAAATTGATCGATAATTTCAGTACCTCTTCTGTGGCGATCAGTGCAATGCAGTGAAATGAAGCGCTCAATTACGGCGGTCACAACTTTGACAAAAATATGTGTTCGCTGGTGCTCACGTCTATGTGAAAAGTACATGTAATACATTGAGGAGCAGCGTATTATCAAGCACTGTGAATAGTGATGGGTACGGTGCATGCTACGCTCGCTAGTGCTATAGCGCGCTGCATATGCATAGAGCTAGAGCTCGGGCTAGGGCCCCGCACTGAAGTATTTCTGCTGCCGCGCAGCTTGCAGGCTTTCTTTTTAAATTTAATGCGCTGCTAAGCAGAATAAACCTTTTAATTGCCCCAATTAATGTGGATAAATGCTTCTAACTTTTCAGGTAAGCTTTACACTCGTGACTAATAGGCTAGCCCCCTTTTTATTTCATGTTTACATGTCGATGTGGGTGCGTGCATGTCGACATGGCTGAAACATTGAAAATCCTTTGTATGTCGACATCAATGTTGATATGAGGCCTATCGACAACAGCACTAATGATCAATATAAAGATGATTGTGATGTATTTCAAAGTGTCATGTACCTCTAAATTCTCCACCACTGATTTCTCCTTGTTTTTCTACTTATCTTCATTTCTCCTTTTTCTTCTCCTCCTTCTCTTGCTATGATATGAATCCTACCTCCTTCTTCCACAGATACTCCTCCTCCACAATCTCCTTCCTTCTGCTCATTCCACCTCCCATCATTCTTCTCCTTTTCATTTTGCTCTTCCTCCTCCTTCCTCTTCCTTCTCCTTCTTCCCCTCCCCAATTTACTTCTTCACATCCTCCTTCAATATCTTCATCCACCTCCTTCTTCTCCTCTCCCTTATCATTATCATTCTCAACATTTGTCTATTCCTCCTCCTTCTTCTTCTCTTTCTCCTCCTCCTTCTTTACCTCCTCATTCTCTTTCCCATTCACCTCCTCCATCTCCTCCTCCTCTTTCTCCTCCTCCTCCTCTTTCTCCTCCTCCTTCTCTTTCTCCTCCTTCTCCATCTCATCATCCATCTCTTCCTTCTCATCCTTCTCCTCCTCCTCTTTCTCCTCCTCCTCCATCTCATCATCCTTCTCCTCCTCATTCTCTTTCCCCTTCACCTCCTCCTTCTCCTCCTCCTTCTCTTCATCCTTCTTCTTCTCCTCCTGCTCCTCCTCTTCCTCCTCAGGATAAGAACATTTAGTTGTATGGAACTATTAGTGGTCACTCACCATGACTATGCCCATGTCCACCATGTGAATGACCATGACCATGACTGTCTTTGGCCAAAGAATGGCTCAAGCTCTCTACGTGTGAGTGACCATGACCGCCATTGGCCGGAGTGTCGTGACTGTGACCATGACCTAAAGAATTAAATAATAAAATATTAACTATCTATTAAAGGGCTACTCCAAGCTGACTGAATACGATATGAATAAACAGATTACATTTATTTATGAAATGGGTACTCCAGGCTGAGGAAAGGGATAAGAATAATTAGCTTAAAATTAAATATGAAATAGGTACTCCAGGCTGAAATTAATTGAAGAATGACTATATAATCAAATAAACAAAACATCAAAAATTTCATCGAAATAAAATGAAAAATAATGAAAAGTATTGAATTGTAAATGTTTTGCATTATTTGGTGAAACATGCTTGTCAACATGAAAACACAATGAGTGAGCAGATGATATCACATCCCCATTTTCCTGCCTGATGTTTATACCTTGATTATCTGAAACAAAAATTTGCACATGTAGAGACACAATATCATCAAAATATGAGGTCACAGAAATGATCATCTTACACAATAAAGCAGAAATCTACATGTAGTCAACAATTGTCAACGCTCTTTGAGCAAAAATTAGAATTACTAATTTTCGTATGACACAATACAAAATAAAAGTCAGAGAGACATCATAACAGTTTACTCCAGTTCTTCAAATCATATTATTTCCTGCCTAGAGCACCCTTTTTAGTTTTTTAAAAGCGTCTCCTTTCAGTTTTGAGGGTGAAATTGTTAGTTCTCAAATCTCAATACAACACTGTAATGACTGGGAGTCTGATACCCATATCACAAAGCAAGGCAATTGATCATAAGGTCTTTTTCTATGATTGATGAAGGTATTAATCACTCTATGAAATCAATCGTTCATATAAACAATTTAACCAATCATTAGTGATTGATGAAGGTATTAATCACTCTATGAAATCAATCGTTCATATCAACAATTTAACCAATCACTAAGTTTTGTGTTACAGGCCCTCGATTACGAATGCAGCATATTTCATTCCCATAATTCTTCCTTTAATTCGCCCACATAATGACTTTTAAAAATGTTCCGGTATGCATGGTAAAAAGGTTTATGTATAAAGTCTGAGAGAGAGAGAGAGAGAGAGGGGGGGGAGAGACAGACTGATAATTGATGTATACAAAACGAAGAGAAAGAAAAACATCAAAACAAAAGTTAAAAGAAGGAAGCAAAACTGGTCCATAAAGAGAGAGAGAACGAGGAACAAACAGCAAGAGAAAGAATAGAACTAGAAAAATTAAAGAGATCATTAAAAAAAAATTGAAAAAGAAAGGTAAACGAGCGGAACGCCTCTGGCAATTTCTCCTGCATTACATGATTAAATATAGCAGTGCTGACTTTGAAAACAACTAAGATAAATAATTACTCACAAAAACACCATTCATATATAAATTACTGGGCTTATTGACCCTAAACGACCTTTGACCTTGACTATATGACCTCAGACTCATGCAAGATGATCAGTAATACTTGATTACGCTGTCACCGCTGGAAAAGCGGTGCTTATTGCAGGCGAGACAAAAAGACAAAGAGAACAAGAATGAGAACTGAAAAGAAAAAATAACAAAAATGATAAAGAGAAAGAGAAAAATGAAGAAATTTAAAATAAAGAAAAATAAATGATGAAAATCATAAAATGAAGAGACAAAGGCATGGTAATTGAAAAGTGATGGCATAGAATGCAGGACATGAATGCATTTAATACAAATATTTTATACGTAAATCAGCATTAATCCTATTAAGAAGCTACACGTAGAGTAGAGTGACATCACTTGAATTCCATACCATCAATCAATTTTGAACTTTGGTCTCATACATTCATATATACAAACAGCAGTCTAAATAAAAAAATCTATTTACTCATTAGAAGTTAGAACAAATATGTTAACTATGTACTTCATTAGTAAAAATGAAAAACAAATGCTAGTATTAATGCCATGTTTCATACACAGTACTCCTGTTCAATAAAGCCTGTTTAAAGTTACGCATGAGTTTATAAACACTTTATAAACAGCTTTTGAAAAAAGAGGGTCATCAAAACGGAACATACCTTTACCACATTCACATTATACATGTACATGAGTGCCTTCAGAGCTAAAAATTTCTCTCTCAAAATACCATCAGCTAAAGATAAACAAGTGGAATGCCTCTGGCCGTCTCACCTGCATCACGCGATTCAATATAGCAGCAGTGCTGATTTTGAAAACTACTATGACTCGCACAAGATGTTCAGTGATACTTGGTTACTCTTATTTCCACGTTTTATGAACTAGACCAATACACTTAAAGAGATATGATGGCAATTCAACAAATACATGTACCAGCAACGTGGCCAAAGTTCTTTGACCTTACATGACCTTTGACCTTGATCATGTGACCTGAAACTCGCACAGGATGTTCAGTGATACCTGATTACTCTTATGTCCAAGTTTTATGAACTAGACCAACACACTTTCAAATTTATGGCTGTAATTCAACAAATACCCCAATTTGGCCAAAGTTCATTGACCCTAAATGACCTTTGACCTTGATCATGTGACCTGAAACTTGCACAGGATGTTCAGTAATACTTGATTACTATTATGTCCAAGTTTCATGAATCAGATCCATAAACTTTCAAAGTTATGATGGTAATTCAACAGATACCCCCAATTTGGCCAAAGTTCATTGACCCTAAATGACCTTTGACCTTGGTCATGTGACGTGAAACTCATGCAGTATGTTCAGTGATACTTGATTAACCTTATGTATAAGTTTCATGAACTAGGTCCATATATTTTCTAAGTTATGATGACATTTCAAAAACTTAACCTTAGGTTAAGATTTTGATGTTGATTCCCCCAACATGGTCTAAGTTCATTGACCCTAAATGACCTTTGACCTTGGTCATGTGACATGAAACTCAGGCAGGATGTTCAGTAATACTTGATTAACCTTATGGCCAACTTTCATGAACTAGGTCCATATACTTTCTAATTTATGCTGTCATTTCAAAAACTTAACCTCAGGTTAAGATTTGGTGTTGACGCCGTCGCCGTCGGAAAAGCGGCGCCTATAGTCTCACTCTGCTATGCAGGTGAGACAAAAATGATCTTGCAGATAAAAATCCTTGGTTTAACAAGCATTTGAATGCAAATTTTGACCAAAAATTTCATTGGGGTTATAGGAAAATTAGTTCAACTTGGAACACCAGGGATAATTTAAGGTATGGCATTGAGCAAAATAACATGGTCCAATCTCTTATAAACTCTTGAATGACTTACTAGTAGGCCTACTATAGCTTTCTTAACCCTATCATGGTATAAGTTGTGATTTATAAGAATAACATATTATTCAAGTCTGAAAATAGCATTAAAGACAGATATACTGAAGCTCAGCAGAGTAAAATCACACAAATAAATAATCTCATGAACATTCTGATCATTAAAGCCATTTCACTCCGATGAGTGCAGGTAGAAAAGCTCCAGTATGTATATGTTTAATGCTATTTCCCGAATGTGCAGCACCAAACATTTATTCATTATGCGAGTCAGTGGCAAAATTCAAGGAAAGCTTTTTTCGTGAGAGTTCTATGCAATATCAGAACAAAAGCAATATAAATCTGAAGCAGACAAATTTGCTTCTGATGGAGTATAATCAACAATACCTGAACTATCAAAACATGCAGCAAGTAATCACGGTTCGCCATACAACGTGGCTGCGAGCACCAAGGCAGGCAGATCGCATGCGTGGCCCAGCGCAGCAGCATGCAGCACACAGAGACCATGCCTGCCAGAAGAA
This sequence comes from Lytechinus pictus, assembly GCF_037042905.1. Classification (NCBI taxonomy): domain Eukaryota; kingdom Metazoa; phylum Echinodermata; class Echinoidea; order Temnopleuroida; family Toxopneustidae; genus Lytechinus; species Lytechinus pictus. The sequence goes on along the minus strand of NC_087255.1, from coordinate 28,735,038 downwards.
TTCTTAATGGTACCCTTATCACAGACATCTTGATGAATATGTGACTGCTGTCTTATAAAGATCTGACCATCCTTGTCTCACCTATGGGATTGTAAATATGATTGAATTAGCAGCTAAATTGGTTACTTTTATTTTCAATCCAGGGCAAAGTTACTACCTATAAACACATATTAATTTGTTTTTATTGTTACCTAATCCTCTTTCTGACATATTCTGAATAAATGTTTGGATTATATACATAAACAAAAGATACAACAAAATGCTTGACACACATGGCACCTAATACATCCACATTCAATCTGTCACATAACATATATGTCTTTAATAAGCAGATACTCTATTGTGAAAATGGTGTTATCATGAGGTTAGTGTATTCAAAATCAAACAGGGTACCGTAACACAAAGCTTAGTGAATGATTGTATGATTGATTTTTACAATTGAGTGTATATCATGGTCATTGCAATCAATCACAAAAAAATGTGTACGATCAATTTCTTTGTGTTACAGGGTTCATAAAGCTTACCTCCTCCACCGTGCGAATGCCCATGACCAAAGGCGAAAATACCGACTAAATTCACGATGAGCCCAAGGACTGAGACAATAAATAACCTCTCATGACGGACTTCAGGCGGCTCCACAGCTCTCTGTAAATAAAAAAAAAACAATAGAAAAGATTTAACATAAGAACGGATTCTACTTATCCTAAATTATAGCAATCCGAAACAAAATATGATTACAAAGAGGAAAACTTTACTGAAAATGATACCATTTATACTGCAGTATTTGATGTCATTCATCACTAAACATGTAAACCTCTTTACCCTGAACTTATAATTACACTCTTTAACAACAATGCAACATATATTTAAAAATGCAAATTGGTAACTCTTCATTACAATTCTGCTTATTTTTATACCCATTTTGAATAGTTGTCTTGTATCCATTTTTTTTTCAAAGTATGAAAATATATAGAAAATCATGGATCGTTGCCATGAGGAGCATTTACACCCTTTTTGGCCATTTTGCCCGACACTATTGGAAAGTTTTGCCAAACGGCCCAAAATGCATAATTTTGCTGAAAATCCAACAGATCGGTGAGCGAGGAATCCCACCAAATGTACATGTAGATAAAAGCAATAGCAATGATTCACAAAAACCCAGATTTAATTCTAAGTGAGATCTAATAAATTTTCAGATGATATGATCTTGCAATTCAAGAGCTGCATCTTTCATGCAGGAATCTCGCAATCGTCTTTGCACCCTCAAATTCATCACAGAAAAAATACAGAAGAGAATAAAGGATGATAGCTGCCATGAAAGATGCATGGTGCAGTTGAATCCTAGCATAGAGACACTATATGCCTTTCACTGCCACCCCCCCCCCCCCCCGAATGGGAGGATTAGGGGTAAAATAACAAGAGGCTTCCATCACAGACACAGCTAACTTTTAGTACAGTGCCTCAAAAGTGTCATGAATATTCAATATGGCTCGAGATTAGTCTGCAAGCACATACTCAAATTTAATACTTTCAACATATATATTGGGTGATTTCAAGTTCAGTGTTGACCTTTTGGTGTTGGTGTTAGGTCAATTTTTACACAAATATAACACCAAACATAAAATGAAGATGGTCCCGAAAAGTCACTTACTAGTTGTTGAGATGTCAATAATGTGATCTGGATCAGGTTTACAAACTCAGAATAAGTTTTGGAGCTAGGAAAAGCAATCCAAATTTCAACACCAACACCAAGGACAACACCGGACTTGAAATCACCCATAATATTGTCAAGGCTTGAGACCAGGCTCCAAACCCAGGGTGAATCTAGTCTCTACATTCAGACTCTGCATTATGCACTATACAAAAAACAATGGGATTAATATGGGCATAGACTAGCCTGCAAGTACAGACTAAACTTTGACACTTTAATAAATTAGCATCGGGGAAGACTAGTCCCCGATACCAAGAATGAAATTTGCCTTCTAAAATAAGCAGGAAAAAATAATTCTTGAGACTTACCTCGACAGCTTCAGAGAAAATGAAGAATGCAATGAAGAGAAGGAATAGAGCGTTCACAAATCCAGCTAAAATTTCCATTCGAACATATCTGCAGGAATTTAGAGAAGCAAATAAAAATGTATAAATACACTGTCCTTGTGGTTTCAACATTTAAGAATGGTAACAATATACATCAAAAGGGAAGCCACTATGAGGGTGATGCCCCCCTTATAAAATAGTGGGGAATAAAAGCCAAAAAAAATGAGGGGAAAAAAGTGGAAGGCCTCTGGTAGTTTTGCCTGCATAATGCAATCAAATATAGCAACAGTGTTGACTGAAAAAAAACGAAGATAAAACATATTTTACTATAAAATACGACATGTACATTTGTTGACCTAAAAAGACCTTTAACTTTGATCATGTGACTAGAAATAAACAAATATATCAATAGAAATTTGTAGAAAAGGGGGAGGAATAACGAAGAAGGGAGGGTAAATTGGAAAAAGTGATGTGTTGTTTAACAATTATAATGCCATAGTTTTGTCATCAAGAAAAAATGAATAAATGAAAACAAACTTTTTGTATTCACCCTCCCCCAACCCTATGAAAATACTCATGGCATGGTGAGGCACCACCCCTGATACATAGACAAATGTGCAATTATCCAGCAAACTGATAGAAGTTAATCTATTTAAAGCCAATTCATCCCATCCTAAGCCACATAATCCCTTCATAAGGAATCTATTCAAATCTGACCTTTAATGAAATCAATACCAATGTTGGCAGACCTTACTCACACACTACAAAATCTGAATATTGTGAATTATCATCTATATAGAGTGTTTTAGCGATGCATTATAAAATGCGTATTTTGGTCTGCATCAATTGCCCGTGCAGCATCAGAAAAAGGACAAAAATTTGATGAATATTCCATAGGCTCCTGTACAAAATTTGCTATTGAATATGAGAGCATATTCAACAGTTTAAGGCACGTGCGCGAATGCGTGAAATATACAACACGTACAACAATGAAAGCAATGCGATACGCAGCATAGAGCACAACTACGCTCAATGACGTCATAATGAACTACATGCATGTCAACGAACAAATTTGATCCTATGAAGTGATAATGGCATAATGTGATAAGTGCATATGACTTGTTAAATCAAATTTCTCCCTCTTTTTTTTTTGGGGGGGGAGGGGCGGTGGGATAGATGATAATTCTATTGGATGGCTTTATTTCATGAAATACCAGAAATATTCCACTCATCTGCGATTCGTGGAATATTTACCCAAACTCTTGGAATATTTCTGGTATTCCATTCTGAGCCATCCAGTATAATATAAATATTATACAAACAATACACACCAGCTAGAGGATTTTTTTAAAATAATTACAAGCACACGGTACATCAGGACCAGTTCCAACTTGCTTACGGATTTATCACTTGGTCTACAAGCAGTTGGTCTACTTCCCAGATACCACATGGGCTTATCCCATTTGGTCTACTATATACTTGGTCTAATTCCCACTTGGGTTAATGATCAATTCGTCTAATATCCACTTTATCTACCTATTATTTTCCACTCTGTTAAATTAAAATTTAGTTCATAAGCAGTTTATCTAATCATACAGACTATGTAGAGTTAAACTGAATAGCATTTCAACTGGATATTAGACAAAATAGAAGGGCTAAAGAGCAATTTGACCACATGGTCAGCATACAAATGCTAAATTTTCGATTCGTTTATTGCCAACTCGTCTACTCATCACATGGTCTACTTTCATTTAGTCTAATGCCATCCCATACATCAACAATTCGTCTAACAACCATTTGGTCCAATAACCATTTGGTCCTATCATCACTTCGTCTATGACCACTTCATCTCATAACCGGTCGTTCTAATACTCATTTTATTTTCATTAATTTTGCCCAATTAACACTTTAATAGTCCATTTAGACCAAATGGTACATGGATGAAATGGCTATTGGACCAACTGGTTATTAGACGAAATGGTGGGTGGACGAAATGGCAATTAGACCATGTGGATAGTGGACCAGCTGATGGTAGACCAAATGATAGCAGAGGAGTTGGTAATTGGACGAATTGGCATTACGCCAACCAAAAATACACTATATACATGTATACTAAGGTTAGACCTTGAGACAGCAGAGAAAGTAGATGATGTGGGTGGAGACCAAATGGTGATTCCCCCTTTTCTTACCCATAAGAGAATTTATCATTGGCTCTCCACTTTGAGATGATAGAAGCAACCAGACCGGCGAGTAAGGCAGTGCAGTCAAAGAACATATGGAAGGAGTCGGAGATGAGGCCAAGGCTACATGAATAAGAAAAAAAAATAAGACAAAAGTTTTCATAAATATTTCTAGCATGAGATTTCATGAATGTACACTGCAAAAACACCGGTGTTAATTTAACACCAGCCTGTTATCTATATTGGAAAACAGAAAAGTGTTGAATCAACACCAGTTGTGAATCAAACCGATATTGGTTAAACACTAGTTGGTGTTGCTTAAATGCCAAATTGGGCTTAGCCTAACGCCAAACCAGTGTTGTTTCAACACCTCTCTGGTCTTTTCCTATATAGATACCAGGCTGGTGTTAAATTAACACCGGCCTTTTTGCAGTGTAGAACAGATTTCAAAGCAAGGTTTCATGAACATATTGAAGTGAAACAAGGCAACTGATAAATTACTCAAGATCAATACTCCTAAAACAAAATATTAGATTACTGGAATTATCTAAAAACCTTCTTTTTCTATAATACATGTCATTCAATAATATCTACTTTATCTATCTTTTCCTTGTATACCTTTAATACACATGTATGTGGGCCAATAAAACAAAATCAGCCAAATATTGCTCTATCCACTGTACTTGTTAAACTGTGGATCATAGTTTTTACCTCATTATTTTTTAAATAAATATTTTTAAATTGAATCCAGCCCAAGGTATCTAATGAATAGGAATCAATGGAATAAAAGGAAAATACTTTTTTCTCAAATACGCGAGTAAAAAAAATCTTGAAAATGTATGGCGAGGAATAAGGATGGCCAAATATGTAAATTTACAGTTGCTACAAACTTTGTTTAGTGAAATATGATGTTAATATGTGTTGTAAATCTGCAAAAATGAAACTACATTTTAGATTAGAGGTCAAACTAATTCCATTGCAACTTTAATAGACACACATGAGGAGTAGTTTACAAAATAAAATTAAACAAATTACCTGTTTGACCAAATGCCATAACTCAGCTCTACAAATGCAAAGGATAGATTCAGAATTAAGAAGAAAAAGAGGTTCCGGGATGTCACATCTGTGTAGATGATCCTGAATTGGAGGAAAGAAATTTGAGAAAAAATAATTTCATAAGAAACAAGGCAAAAGCAATTTTGTGTCTCGCCCACTTATGAAAATGACCAGAAATATCGTGATTTGCGAGGGCACGCAAGAGAATTATATCGAAACTTCATTGTGAAATGACTGGGATGGAATAACACTTGTCATAAGAGCCTTGCACGTAAACTTTAATGTTGACCTGAAAATGACCTTTGACCTTACCAGGTGACCTCTGACTGCAGCATAACATGCAGGTCGCCTAAGTACATCTACCATCCAAGTTTTGTTGTTCAAAAGTAACTTACGGTTGCGGAGTTAGGTGTCATAAGAGAGTCTTGCATGTAAACTTTAACGTTGACCTCAAACTGACCTTTGACCTAACCATGTGACCTCCGACTGCAGCATAACATGCAGGTCCCCCAAGTCCATCTACCATCCAAGTTTGGATGAAATGCGACTTACGGTTGCGGAGTTAGGTGTCATAAGAGAGTCTTGCATGTAAACTTTAACGTTGACCTGAAAATGACCTTTGACCTAACCATGTGACCTCTGACTGCAGCATAACATGCAGGTCGCCTAAGTACATCTACCATCCAAGTTTTGTTGAAAAGTAACTTACGGTTGCGGAGTTAGGTGTCATAAGACAAGGCTCAACATTAGCAGTGGCCCGGGGCCACCAGAAATTCACCTCGGGCAACCATTATTGATAAAATGTTAAGTTTTGGTGGCCCGAATCGGGCAACCAATAATTTTCAAAGTAGCGCAATTTTTCTCCTGATTTTGCACGCATTTATCAACTTTCTACAGTTCAAATTGCAACCCAGTTCGTCATGCGCCCTTTTTGTTGATCTACACACAAAGTTTGCATATTAGGCCTGCAGCTATAGCATACAGTAGCTATTATCCAGCCAGCCGCTGGCGTGAGCTTTGCATGAAGCCACTGCATACAGCTGTGCTCTAGATGGAGCTGCGATAAAAAATGTTGCTGCTAAGAAATCTTCCACAGAACTTTGAAAATCTGAGTCAAAGTCACATTTTACACCAATGAAATGACATTCTACAGTCTATATTAAGAAAATTTGGTGTACCCTGATTATTTGCAAGCATTAAGAAGAGGAATTATGACCTCTCTTTTGACTACAAAAGACCGATTTCCAAATTAATTAATACACATAAAAACACATAGGCAAGTACATCACAGTCCCACGCGTGCATTAATATGTATGTTGATACTTGGTTTCTTTGAATTCTTTCGAAGCTGTGTCTTTTCTAGCCAAAAATAAACAGACAGTTTCTTTCTTTCTTGTTTATAAACGACTTCTTAAACCACTCTTGAGAAAGTAAATACTTTGGGAAGGCATTTCATTGATATGAAATGTGAATTTTTCCAACATTTTGGCAAATATAGGGAAGGACTTTTCTCACACTTTTTTTCCAGATATAACTTTTGCCGTTTTCTTCTTATTTTTTTTTCTTTCATTTTTTTTTACAGTGGTTAAACCATTCATACCCCTTCCCATTGAATATGCCTGATTAAAAAATATGTTTCTACTGAAAAAAAAACAAAAATAAAATAAAGGATATAAAAATAGAAATGTGCCATTCCCAGAAGGTAAGTGAAAATTATTTGCTTGGCTTTTAATTATATTCCAGTCAGAATAGACTGTTGCCACAGCTGTTAAAAAATATTCGTAATGGCTTTTTAATTTTCCCCTTTTCCCCATGTTTATATTCATTTTGTTTTATTCATTTTTCTTTCACTTTCTTTTCTTTTTTTCTCGCTAAAATTTTTCTTTTCTTTTTTTCCCTGTTCTTTGTTTTTTCTTTATTAATTTTCTTTCTTTTGTTTTATTTCACTTATTTCTTTTATTTTTGTTTTCTTTTTGTAATATACTTTTTGAAAATTATTTTCATTTGTTTCCCCCTTTTATGCATTGTTCTAATTTTGCAGCATATTTTTCTGTGACTTTCTCCTGCTATAATATGCTGCAAAAGAGAAAACAGAAATAAACTGGATTTGGGGCCTGCATAATCTATGTTTTAGGATTCAAAGAGGAAGAAATGAAAAACCATTGTTTTGTACATCTATCTGAGTTTGCTATGCACTATTTATTTACTTTACCAATATGAGTGTGTGTCTATACGGAGATTAAAAAAAAAGTCCACACAACCTGCGAACAATAAAATTCATTCATTCTCTTTCAATCATTTCATTTTTACGATAAAAACAATTTATATTTTACCACAAGCCAATTAGCAAAGTAAAATAACAGCAAACAAGGTTTACATACAAGATGATAAAGTGAAAGTAACTTAGTGGCTTCAGAAGTTTGTTTTATTTATTTTTAATGTGTTTCTTCATATTTTTCGGGCCACCAAACTTTAATATCGGGCCACCAAAAAAAATTATTTGATGGTTTTGGTGGCCCGAACGGGCCACCACCAAAAAAAGTTAATGTGGAGCCTTGCATAAGAGAGTCTTGCATGTAAACTTTAACGTTGACCTCAAACTGACCTTTGACCTAACCATGTGACCTCCGACTGCAGCATAACATGCAGGTCCCCCAAGTCCATCTACCATCCAAGTTTGGATGAAATGCGACTTACGGTTGCGGAGTTAGGTGTCATAAGAGAGTCTTGCATGTAAACTTTAACGTTGACCTGAAAATGACCTTTGACCTTACCATGTGACCTCCGACTGCAGCATAACATGCAGGTCCCCCAAGTCCATCTACCATCCAAGTTTGGTTGGAAATCGACTTACGGTTGTGGAGTTATGTGTCATTAGGTTTGTGACGGACGGACGACATTTGGATCCCCAAGTCTCGCCTTCACCTCCAGTGGGCGAGACAAAAATTAGACCAAAATTTATATGCAGACTGAAAGTTGTCTGTTGTTATGCTGGACAGGAGAATGTTTTGCTCCATTACACCTCCTCCTCCAGGTGTAGTAGAAATTAAAAAAGTATTTTAAAAAAATGTTAAAACTCCTTCAAACAATGGATTTCAGCTGTCTAGCAGACGAATAATTACTAATCACCTTCCGATATATTAAATGGCAGCTTGGCAAAATAATTATATATTGACTGGTCTTGAGGAGAACACAAAATATATTGCCCGTAACAGAATCATATTGACCCGAGTTTTTAGATGAGGGCAAATATATTTGATGTTCCCCGAAAGAACAGCCAGTCAATATTTTTATTATCGTCCAAATCTGACATCTAAAGCAAAAATCATGAAAATTGAGATATTTCTTTTAAGAATAGGGTTTTATTGTGTCAGGTCTATATCAGGGGCTAGGCTCTGCACTTTACCGTTGTAATGTAATTGAAATGATAAGAGTGCGTTGAAAGGGACGCATATCCAGCGTTGTCTTAAAATTAAATTAAATTCCAAAGAACCGGTGTACAGTTCCAACGATCGATCATCATGTTTCTTTTGCAGCTTGCAGCATACGATTGCACTAGCCAGTCACGCTCGTGTTACCCTTTTCAGTTCATTATAAACTGAAAAAAGAAACATGACGACGATCGATAGTTGGAACCGTGCACCAGCAATTTGGAATTTAATTTTTGGATATCAGATCACATATTTCAAGAAAATGGTAAAGCTGATTGTTTAATAGTTAAAATAATAATTTTCATCAAATTGTGTGATGAATAGCTGTAATGGAAACTGAGAGTGTAAAAAAATCAAGCATTTGTCCCAAAGAAATAGAGAAAATAAGCCAAACATTGCCAACCTTATTTCACCACACAGGGAGTAGTAACAGAGAACAAGGTTATAACTTATCATAACCTTGTTCATAGAATGAGTGTTCGGGGGGTACGTATTAAAGTTTGGCCTCAAAACCCTAAGTAAAATGTGTGATTTAGGTCTAGTTTCACTGTGGGAAAAAGTATGGTGTGTGTAGAGCAATGGTATGTCGACCCAGACTCCATTGAGAGTAAGCCTACGTATAGTACTTGCAGGGGCGGATCCAGCCTTCGCCAATAGGGGGGGCCCGGAATTTTTTTTTCAGCCATATTTTCCCCGATTGGCCGCTCGAACATGATTTTTTTTTTCTTTGAAGGGGTAGTCGTAATAATTACTTCTTAGCTTTATTCTTTTAAATCATCATAAAGATATAATATCATAATCCTTATTTATATAATGCGAGCGCAAAGCGTGAGTAATTTTTTTTTTGGAAATTTCATTTATTTTTTCCTAAAATTTGGACATTCTAGGCAATGTTTGTTATCCAGAAAAAGATGTGTATGCAACTATACAACAAACGCGAAGCGCGAGCAGAAATTTTTGATACACGTTTTGAACTGATCGAAAAGGAAGGCCTACCTCCTGCTTGCAGTTAGCTATGAAGACGTTACATATTTCAACAATCAAATAATGCGAGCGCCAGAATGGAAATTCTATGCACTTTTTGTAACTTAAACAGAATAGGTATATAACAATTGATGCAAGCACGAAGCGCGAGCTGAAAATTTCGAGATTTAGACCTAACAAGTGGAACGCCTCTGGCAGTCTCGCCTGCATTACACGATTTAATATAGCAGCAGTGCTAACTTTGAAAACTACTATAAAATAATCATTCACAAAAACACCATTCATGTAATGACATAATACCACGTTCATTGACCATAAATGACATTTGAACGGTGACTTAAGACTTGTCAACTACACCCATGTCCACATTTCATTCACTCTATCCATAAACTTTCAAAGTTATGATGGCAATTCAACAATTACCCCAACATGGCCTAAGTTTATTGACCTTAACTGACCTTTGACCTTGGTTTTGTGACCTGAAACTCACAGGGGATGTTCAGTGATACTTGATTACTCTTATATCCCAAGTTTTATGAACTAGATCTATAAACTTTCAGAGTTAGGATGGTAATTCAACAAATACCCCCAACATGGCCAAAGTTCATTGACCTTTAATGACCTTTGACCATGGTCATGTGACACGAAACTCGTACAGGATGTTCAGTGATACTTGATTACTCTTTTGTCCAAGTTTTATGAACTAGATCCATAAACTTTCAGAGTTAGGATGGTAATTTAACAAATACCCCCAACACGGCCAAAGTTCATTGACCTTAAATGACCATTGACCATGGTCATGTGACCTGAAACTCCCACAGGATATTCAGTGGTACTTGATTAACCTAATGTCCAAGTTTCATGAACTAGATTCATAAATTTTTAAAGTTATGATGGTAATTCAACAAATACCCCCAACTTGGCCAAAGTTCATTGACCCTAAATGACCTTTGACCTTGGTCATGTGACCTGAAACTCAGGCAGGATGTTCAGTAATACTTGAATAACCTTATGTCCAAGTTTCATGAACTAGGTCCATATACTTTCCAAGTTATGACGTCATTTCAAAAACTTAACCTTAGGTTAAGATTTTATGTTGACGCCGCCGCCTCCGTCGGAAAAGCGGCGCCTATAGTCTCGCTCTGCTATGCAGGCGAGACAAAAACGAGACACTCTATTCTTTTTTTGTAAATAATGAAAGGATGAGTAATTGGGGATCTTCCTAACATTAATAATGCGAGCGCGAGCAGAAAATTTTTATATACATTTTGAACTGATCGATAAGGTAGGCCCATACCTGTTACGGACTGCTTGCACTTAGCCATGAAGAAGTTAAATATTTCAACAATCAATTAATGCGAGTGTGAAGCGCGAGCTGAAAATTTCTATATAAAGAATGGAAAATTTTAATCAATATTTGTAATCGTGAACTGGATAGCTGTATATAACTAAACAATTCGCGCGAGCAGAAAAAATCGAGATTTAGACCTAAAAACGGGACATTCTATGAATTCATGTTTTGTAAATCATGAAAAGGATGAGTAATAGGGGATCTTCCTACATTAATAATGGGAACGCAAAGCGCGAGCAGATGCCTCGCATGTTTCAGATTTAATCCTAGAATCTAGGCCTTCTAAATACATCTTTCATCATGAAAATCAAAGCGAGCGCGAGCATAAAATATTTGATATTCCGATCTAAAAAAGGGTCAATTTCAGCTATATATTTCAAGCAATTTGTAGGAAAATTGTGAGGTGGATATGGATCACACTTAATAAAGTGCTGATATTTTTCATTAGTGCTGCCACCAAACGGATATCCGAACGGTTTCCGCCCGCGTGGACGGATAACGGTTTTCATTTTTCGGGTTCGGGTATCCGTGGACACTGATTCACCACTTTCCTGTCACAAAAACTCATTAAATTTAGTAAGACTCACCAACAAAATTTATAAGTTTTAGTCGCCAATATAATCACCAATATCAATTAATCTTCTTCGGTAATATATTCTTGCCGAAAACCAATATAATCACCAATATCAATTAATCTTCTTCGGTAATATATTCTTGCCGAAAACCATCGTTTTTATATCAGTTTTGAAATATGACCTCATATCAGTTTTGGAGCATGACCGTCCGTGAATGGAGTAAAGTTCCGTTCTGACAACGATGGCGATTTTACTATGGTGTCGCTTAAGATCGTTTTTCTTTCCCGTCTTATGTTTTGATGATTTCAAATGCGTAACTCATCGTATATTTTCTTACCTCGACTTCCAATGCAAGTGAAAAATGAAGATAATTTGAAACCATTTAAGCGTCAAATAAATGTTGATCGGGTTACTCGGGTGTGTCATGTTGTTTTTTGTAATTTATTCATCAAATGCAAAGTGAATTCTACTTTTTCTCACAGCAACTTTGGTTACCAATGAAGATGATTATTTTTGAAACTATGAAAAGTTGAAAACGTCGAATGAATTTTGATTGCGTGTGTCATGTTGTTTCTTGTAATTTATTCATCAAATACAAAATGAATTCTCCTTTTTCTCACGACAACTTTCGTTACAAATGAAGATGATTATTTTTTAAACTATGAAAACGTCGAATGAATATTGGCTGCGTGTGTCATGTTGTTTTTTGTAATTCATTTAAATTGAAATGCGTAACAAAATATTCATTTTCAGTACTTTTTTCTAACATCAACTTTCGATATGAATGAAGAATGAAGATAATTTTGAAATCATGTAAACGTCAAATACATGTTGATTGGTCGTTTTATTTTGTTTCTTTTGATTTATTTATCAAATCCGAAATAATGAATCATCCCTTTTCTTTCTTGAACTGTCATTAATAATGATTATTGTGGTAGGTTGTGGATCGACGTGTTTTGCAGTAAAACTTACTGGTGATGAATGTAAGTGATTAGTTACTGTTACTGTGATTAAATCTTGTCTTGAATCTTTGTTAGAAGTGTGATTATGTTTCAGAAGTTGAGAAATGAGAAGCTTGGCTATAATTTGGGGAATGGGGAGAAACCCAACATGAAAATGAAAATATTCCAAGTACGATCCCATTTGAAGGTGTAGCGAGTGTAATGTGACCAAATATATATCGGACGATTCACTCCAGACACATCCAGACAGGACAGCACGTGCGTGAGCTGAATGATGTAGGCCTGTCTGGTTTGAAACTTTTAGTAATAGTAGACTCGCTCTTACACTCGCCTCGGTCAAATTCATTGCATCTTATTTCATTCGATCGGAACTAAAAAATAAACACACATACTCTCGCAACCATTTAATGGGATCGTAACTAGGCCCGACTTGTATAACTCAAATAATAGTCATTTACTCATAGCTTACACAGTCATACGATCTACATTTGTAGCCGTAGCCTCACACTAACTCACATTAGTCAAATCCGATTGCAAAACAGATTCAACCCAAAATATTCAGCTTCTCGTAATTTCGTGGTTTTCAGAAATATTTTAATTAGCGCACGCTGACTCTCGCCATCATCGGATAGGTTCAAAACTCAAATATAACTGAAAATCTTAAATATAACTCAAATAAGTGCAAATGGATATTATTTTTTATATTTCAGGGTAAAATTTCGGATACCCGTCCGCCGTCCGGTTTTCAGTGTCGGGTATCCGAATATTGAAATATCCGTTTCAAGTCAGGCCTATTTTTCATCATTATTATTTTTTAGTTTTGACATAGGACCGGGACATTCTTAGGACATGTAATCATATGAAAATGATGACTATTTTTCTATTCCTCTTGCTAAGCGCGAGATGAAACAAAAGTGGCAATTTAATTATTAAATTGATATCTTATTTATTAATGCATAATGAGGGCGCGGAAATAATGCGAGTGCAAATCGCGAGCCGAAATTGTTGATAAACTGCCATGAAAAGGAGATTTTAAGTAGTTTGTTGTGTAATCGATATTAACACATAACTCGCCAATCAAAATGCGAGCGTGCATCGCTAGCTGATACGTTTTGACAATCAGACCTGAAAATTGATATTTTGACAACTTTATGGAATACACAAAAATAATAAGTACCTGATAAATCAAAATTTGCGAGCGCGCAGCGCGAGCAGAAAATTTTAATATTCAGACCATAAAACTGATATTTTTACGGAGCACTTTAATCTTATTTGGTAGTTTAACTATGTAACTGTAACATTATGTCAATCTGCCCTGCTTGTGTCAGTAATGTGACCATGTCCTGAGCTGGGCTCTCTTTTGTTCTGTAAATGTATACGTTTTGTCATTCTTACACTGTTCCTTTATTGCTTTTCGCACAATAAAGTGATGCAAAACAACAAAATCAATTTGTAAATCACACAACTAAAAGTTCGATTTCCAAGGTGAAATATGTTTTGTATATTGATTTCCAAACTTGGTATTTAAGCTCCATATTGAACAAGTAAATGACCTAACAGGCAATGCGAGCGCGAGCGAACAATTTATATAGTGACATGAAAGATTATTTTTATTTTCCAAGTCTTCCCCTCATTTTAATATTTTTTTATTCACTCGTCTTCCTCTTCTTCTTTTTTCTCCTCTCTTTTCCTTTTTGTTTTTCTTTCCTTTTTTTCTTTTTTTTGCTCCGCCAATAGGGGGGCCCGGGCCTCTCCCCTGGATCCGCCTAGACTTAAGACTGATTTTTACTCTCCAGAACTAGGAGCCTCCAGGCTAATCACACATGCACATCGATCTATTATTAGCAGCAGAATCGTTGCCACCACACGATGGGACTTTACCCCGTCGGGACCGGCTGGCTGCCACCGTACTCTGGCGCTGGCATGGCCATGGGTCTTGCATGCAGAGGACTACCAAAAAAAGCACAGCTGTTGAGAAAGCAAAGTTAACATTTTCGATGAGATACTTACGTCCACCACGCTTGAAGTTTCGCCCATAATTTGAATCTAGGCTTGTATAGCTCATCGTTCTTGTGTACAGGTAGCATGAGTCCTTTGAAATTTATAAAAAGACAGAAGATATTTCGAATTCAGCAACTCTTTCGGCTTGTATAGAATTAGAAAGCAGAATGGATTCCTCACTTATGGTATACGGTATATTACGGTATGCACACGTTGCATGAAAATGCTTCCGCTATTTCGCCGGTCGTGTATTGACATCATGCGATTAGGCTATTGACCGAATCCCTGTTTAAACTATCCTAAAAATTACATGATCATTTGCACAAAAGTTATCATATTTGATTAAATCCGATATTTTTCAATATTTTTTAATAGAAAAAAACTCTTGCATGATAATATGATATCCTTGTTTATGTACAAATTGACTTATCTAAACGGTTTTTTTAAGTAAAAGACGTATGAATTAGTAGAATAATTATTTAAGTCATTTCCTCTGCACTGGTTTGTCGCATTCCGACTTTCTCAGAATATCAATAAAATTATTGATGACATTTGCTTTACTGTTAGTGTTTGATATTAATGGAATACTAAGTAGTTGAACATCCCGATAACATCCAACAAATTCATCATTCCCTTTACCCCCCCCCCCCCCCTCGGTTCCTCCCCTCTCACCTGTTGTCGATTTCGATTGCTAGCTACCACTAGAGCAGGAGCCAGGAGGGGTCAGCATAGCTGAAAAGGTAGAAAATTTTCATGTTAATGACATGATTTCCCATATCACACAATGCAATGAATGGGGCGTCTGCCGTGTCCTAAGTAGTGGGTGTGGCCGTAGGGGCCCTAAAAGGAGGCCCCCTAAATTGAGCTAGATCAGCTGGAAAGGTAACCACCTGAAACCAACAGGAAAATGTTCGGCATAGTTCACTTGTACATGAATGACACTTTAAAACTGACACTTTAAGTGGTGGGGCACCCCCGGCAGACGCCCCCAATTGGGGGCCCCAAATTGAGCTAGATCAGCTGGAAAATTAATCACTTGAAACCAACAGGATAATGTTCGGCATAGTTCACTTGTACATGAATAACACTTAACTGACACTTTAAGTGGTGGGGCGCCCCCGGCAGACGCCCCCAAAACCCCGCCCCACAAAAAATTTAGCTAGATCAGCTGGGAAGGTAACCACCTGAAACCAACAGGAAAATGTTCGGCATAGTTCACTTGTACATGAATGACACTTAACTGACACTTTAAGTGGTGGGGGACCCCCGGCAGACGCCCCCAAAATCCTGATCCCCCCCCCCCCCCCCCAATGTTGAGCTAGATCGGCTGGCAATTCCTACATGAAACTACCAGGAAAATGTTTGACAGTTCACTGTTACATGAATGACACTTAGTTCACTGTTACAATGAATAAATTACCCTTAAAGTGATGCTCCCGGCTGAAAATAATATGATTTAAACAGATAAAGAAAAATAAAACAAACAAAACACTGAACATTTGATCAAAATCGGACAATTTGCATTATTCCGGTGAAATAGTTCTAGGCATGTCTTCATGAATATTCAATGAGTAAATTGATGATGCCACATCCCTACTTGTTCTTTTATGTGTTATTATATAAAATTAGGTTTATTCAAATTTTTTTCTACCAAGAACTGAAACAATTGGATTGACAACTGATTTAAGGCATTTTATATCCATAGCTGCAACTCATTTCATTATAAAGGAGACACATTGTTCATACATGTCATGAACAAATTAAACAATTAAGATGTCATGTAATAACATAAGAAAAAGGAAAGTGGGGACGTGACATCAGCCCACCTAATGAATATTCATGATGGTGTGCGTATAACTATTTTCACAAAATATTGCTAAACTTTAAAATTCAATAACTTAGGTATTTGCTATCTAATTTTGTTGAAATTTTCAGCATTGTGCTCTGTGAATTACTTTTATATAAATATTTTCAGCACGGAGCATCCCTTTAACTGACACTTTGAGTGGTGGGGAGCCCGGGAGATGCCCCCATATCCCGACACCCCCCCCCCCCCTGAGATTGAGCTAGATCAGTTTATTAACAACATGAAACCATGGACCTAGTATAGGTCCATGATGAAACCAACTAGAAAATGTTCTACATAAGCTGTAGAGGAGCTTGGGGTAGTAGATTGAGACTGAATCTGATGCTATACTTTTTTTTCAATTTCATTTTATCTATTCCATTTTTCCCATGTACTCGACTCCACTATCAAATACGAGGACACCTATGCTACTTGCTCAAACGTTTTATGAAAAATGAATGAATACATATTCATTTTATCATAACTTAATAATTTAATGAATGAGTATGAATTAGAATGAAAGACAATGATAAGTTAAAAGAGGAGTAGGAAAAGGAAGGGAATGAGAAAGAGATTACGAATGGAAAAAGAGAAACGGAACATAAGAGGAAACCATAAAAGAAAAATAATAAAAAAAAATAACCTTCATACCTCCAAAGTCATGTGTCGATTGCTTCAATGCAAACAGAAATGAATGCGAATAAAGCAGAAATTCGACATGACCTTGAAAGAAGTAAAGAAGTCAAACATCAATTAATTTTTCTGATAAAACATATTGCCCTGCATTAGAAAACAGCAGGAACATATCTAATTTTTTGAATGCTTAAATGCATTCCTATATACACATCAAAACATGTTACGTAAATACATTTAAGGATGTTCCACAGTTATGTTTGCGCGCTGACGTCACAATGGATGGACAGGTGATTAATCAGCTGTAGGTATGAGCCGATTTTTCTCATTATGCACTCTAACTGCTGATCCAATGTTTTATTTTATGAAGCTAATAAACTGGAATTATTCCATAGACCAACAATACTTTTACAAATTAAAAAAACTTTACTCTGTAGTGCTGCAAAGTATAGTGAATATTACCCCGAGTTTGAATAAATGGAAGAGTGGTTTGAAATTTTTCCTCACACGGATACAAAGCATTTGCCACGTTTTTGTTGTTTTAAAAAGCACATTTGCTCTAAAAAATGTGCTGATAGTTTGAAAACAAGCACATGAACCCCTATTTTTTTATGTTTGCACCTCTTAGGTATGATTTCCTCTACAACTTTGCAAAGTTTGGTGAAAATGACATGGGTGTTGAATAAAGTGCAGCATTTATTGTATTTCAGTTCTCAAGTTTGTTACTGAAATCTCAGTCTCACAGACTGGGTTTTTGTTATCATTCACATCATTTTTAAGAACTGACAGTGCTGTTTAGACTTCAGATTTAAAAGAGCAAACAAATAGCAATATAAATAGATTCTCCATCTTGAGCATACAATTATTAACTATATTTCAAAATTTGATGAAATTTTCATGGATTTTGACTGAGTAATAGAGGTTTAAAATGATTGTATTGAGTTTAAAAATGCAATTTTTTTTAAATGCGCAATTCTTAAAAACATCCATTTGGGTGAAGTTTGAAGCTCTATAGCAGAAAATCAAGCGCATGGATCCATTTTATATTTTGCATATTTGGAATATTTAGGTGATAAATTATCTCTGTGCAAAGTTTGGTAAAAGTGACATGGATTTCACTTTAACTGTGGAACATCCTTAAAATGTAAACTCAACAATTCGACAAAAAAACTAATCATTTTAGTCAGCCTCATATGGTAGACAAAAAATCAATTTCAACAATACTTTGCCTGAGAATGTTGAGGTAATGTGATAAATCTGCGTCATTAGGGTTAATAACAATTATTTACCAGTAACTTGTGAATACCGTGGCAGTTTGAATCATCACATTATCACGATAACAACATTTTCAGGTGAATACTCACTATCATTAATTGTTATTATTGGCACCAGTGATTTTTTTTCTCTCTGTAAAAATGCCCTGAACGTATTGGTGATCATAACCAAAATCATATATATGTATATTGTGGATGAGGTTCAGCTCTACTACTGTACAGTCAGTATCAATATCAGATAAGAGAAGTGGCTGAAAACAGAAAAGGCAGAAGAGATACTTTTTTCACTTACGACTTACATAAAAGTCGTAAGTAATATAACTAAAAAAATGATACAATTATGAAACGACTATCTGAACTTAGAAATTAGTCCAGTCGATTTCAGAATGAAAATGCATGAAGATAAAAAACCAACAGCATATCACAATCCATGAACCTTCTTGTGTTATTGCATTTACACACTCACACAGACACACACAAATCTTAATTTGTTTGTAGTTCGCAAGGCAATTTCTCCAGTCTCGTAACAGGCGGGGGAGGGGGAGCAGGCTGCCCCCTGGCGGATTTCACCGGGGGAAAAAGGGGGAAGAGAAAAGGGAGAAAAAAAGAAAAGGAAGAAAAGAAAGGGAGGGGAAGTGAAAGAAAAAGGGGAAAAGAGGAAGGGGAGAGAAGGGAAAGGGAAAAAGTTAATTAAAGAAAAAGGGAAAGCAAGAACATAAAAAAGGGAAAAACGATAGGAAATCGGGAAAAGGATAGAAAACTCATGAAAAAGAACAAATCATCACGAAATACTAATAGCCTACACTAGCATGTTTGGTAAAAAAGTCAAATAAATGACAAAAATTTGACATAAAAGGAAAAGAAAGAGGCAAAAATAAGCGGAAAATGAAGGTAAAATGGAATGAGCCAAAAGCTAAATTTGAAAATGAAGAAAAGGGACAAGAAAAAAAAAGAGAACTTAATAACACGACCGGTCTGCCAAGGATTAAAAACAAAGAACGTGAAGAAAAATGGATGCCGTATAACATTGTGTATGAAGTCTATTATAAACTTGATCAATTTTAAACCACGACAAAAAAAGTCCTAGGCCAAGGTCAAGACACATCCTCCTATATATGTTATATATCCCTACTTAAGTAAAACTTTACACTGGCAAAAGTTACCGTAAAAAGCTTCTTAATGTCTACAATCTCAAAAGCTACCGGGGACTTTGCCCCAGACCTCATGCAGCAGGGGCTCTTCATCTGTAACCTCCAAAGGGCCCTATAATGGGGCTTCTGTATGGACCTTCCTGCATTGAGCTTTATGTTGAAGCACGGCGTATATGGGATGGGGGGCTTGGTTCCACAGCCAAGGGGGAAGAAAATGAATTAAGATGACAATGACAGGAAATGGATTGGGGAAAAATAAAATAACTATGATATATGTACTTGCTGAATATAATGTAAAAACTATCACATAATTAGAATTTTATTTCAATTTTCTGGCTCGCTTTGCTCGTTGGCAACAATTTCCCACATTTGCTATTTGTGCCGCCTCAAAATATTAGGTTTATTATGCAACTGCGTTGAAGTAATGTGTTGTGTAAATGATATACCTGGGATTTGTTCTATAAGGTTTAAAATGGCTTAATATAAAGAGGTAACGAGGGCTCCGCCCCGGACCTCACCCACATATCACTAGCACACAGATGGATGGGTTCTACAACTAACAACGAGAAAAGGATAGGAATAGTGTAAGAATTTCATTCCAGCTGATCTAAATTGGGGGCTTCTGCCGGGGGGGGGGGGGTGCCCCACTACTTAAAGTGTCATTCATGTACAAGTGAACTATTCCAAACATTTTCCTGTTGGTTTCTGGTGGTTACCTTCCCAGCTGATCTAACTAAAAAAAATTGAGGGGCGGGGTTTTTGGGGCGTCTGCCGGGGGCGCCCCACCACTTAAAGTGTCAGTTAAGTGTCAATCATGTACAAGTGAACTATGCCGAACATTATCCTGTTGGTTTCAAGTGGTTACCTTTCCAGCTGATCTAGCTCAATTTGGGGCCCCCAATTGGGGGCGTCTGCCGGGGGTGCCCCACCACTTAAAGTGTCAGTCAAGTGTCATTCATGTGCAAGTGAACTATGCCGAACACTTTCCCATTGGTTTCAGGTGGTTACCTTTCCAGCTGATCTAGCTCAATTTAGGGGCCTCTTTTTAGGGCCCCTACGGCCACACCCACCACTTAGGACACGGCAGACGCCCCATTCATTGCATTGTGTGATATGGGGAATCACGTCATTAACATGAAAATTGTCTACCTTTTCAGCTATGCTGACCCCTGCTGGCTCCCGTACTACACGTAGAATATCTTGCACAATCGGAAAATGCAAACAGGCGATATCCTCATCCAAAACAATTTTACATGATTTCGATCAGCATTTCTATACCTATAGTAGGCCTATATGTGTAATATTTCTTGCCATCCTCATTTTGTTCTGTTTGCACCCAAAATGCCCCTTTTTACATAATTGCCAGTTTTGTGCCAAGGCATCTAATAAAAAACGTAAATTTCAATCATTATCCTCTGGCGAATGTGACTTTACTTTTCCCCCATGCACCGCCCTCGAAATTTTGCCAAAAATGATCGAAGTGAAGAAATAAACAATATATAAACTACGAATCATTCAAGCTGATGTAAGGCTCTAAAATAGGCCTACACTCTATTATTCTCCAAAACACTTTTTTTTTCTAGTCGGCGTCCTTGCCCCCATCCCAACTTGCTGGATAATGCTACCAAAATATGTAGGTTTCTGATGCGAGCGAAGTGATCTATCAATCAGGACTGCATAGTATGAAACAATAAAATGAGAAACAAGTGGAGAAAAACAAAACTGAGAGGGGGAAAGAAAGAATAAATAAGGTTTAAAAGAAGAGGTCTGAGTCACGGTCTCTTAAAAAAAAATAACAACAACAACAAAATGTTCTTGCTCAGCCACCGCTTTCTTGCATACAAGCCCATGTAGTAATTTTGTGGAAGTGCCAATATTTTCATTTTCATCGCGATCTAAAATAGATTCTGGTGCACATTTTCACAAGTTTCCTTCTTCATCGAAAAAATCTTGCTTGGTCGATAAGCTCCCTTGCAGAATGATCTACAAATTGTTAAAACTTTTTTTAAAGATTTGAACATCTGAGGTCAATTCTTGTTCTCGTGGTCTTAAAAAAACCCCACCATGGTCGGCACTAAGGAAAACGTAATTGCCCCCTCCAGTGGGGGCAGTGGGCCTTGGGATCACTTGCCTTTTGTATCCCCCCGGCCTGGTACCTTCAATGACCGCATAACCACTGTATAAAAGCACAGCTGTTTAGAGTCCAAACGGTCCAACCGATTTCAGGAGGAGGGGAGAGCGCCGCCCCCACACCTATTTTTCAAGGGGCGAAAAGGGGGAAAGAGGAGAAACGGGAGGGAAGAATGAAGAGTATAAGGGGTAATCTTATATAATGTAGGTTTATACCCATGATCGACGCATGGAAGGCGGAGCGAATTTGAAAGAAAACGAATAACTTAATTACAGTGGCGAAATGAGCCCAAAAAATTTAGGCAGCTAGGTATGTCGTATCACATTAAATTCATTAGCAGTTGCGAGAAAGCAAAGCGAGCGAGCAAAAATTTTGACATTTTTATAACGAAAATCCAATATTGTGATAGATTTTGACATATGTAATATTCAGAAAATCACATTTTCGCCCATCTCTTTTTCTTTCCTTTCTCCTTTTTCTTGGTCATGAATTTTTTTTTTTGGGGGGGGCTATTCCCCCAAGCCCCCCCCCCATCTGTACGCCACTCCTTATCCGCCCTACTCACATGACTCATGAAACTTAAGGTACCTATATTATAAGTTTTTTTTTAAGTAGTAACATAAATTATAAACATTAGAATATTGTTATTCTTTTTCTAAAGGACCGGGTCCCACTCGTTAACACATAAAACGGGTCCTTCTCAGGTGAAAGGGGCACAGGACACGTTCGTGAGAGAGCATTTTTCTTGCGTAAGAAGGGCACTTTTTCAATGCTTCAAAAGTGTGTGTGTGGGGGGGGGGTTCTTTATGGTGCCGCCCACGCCGGGCGTTAACACATAAAACGGGTCCTTCTCAGGTAAAAGGGGCACAGGACACGTTCGTGTGAGGGCATTTTTCTTGGGTAAAAAGGGGCACTGATACGAGAAAGGGCACTTACAAGAAGGCAAGGGGCACTTGTTCACACATAAAACGGGTCCTTTGTCAGTCGAAAGGGGCACAGAATACTGGCACTGATACGAGAAAGGGCACCTATATTACAAGGCAAAAGGGCACTTGCTAACGGGTCATTCTCAGGTTTGAAAGGGGCACAGAACACGTTCGTGAGGGGCACTTTTCTTTGGTAAAATAAGGAGCACTGATTCGAGAAAGGGCACTTACAAGAAGGCAAGGGGCACTTGCTCATACATATTTATAAAATGGGTCCTTCTCATGTGAAAGGGGCACAGTACACGTTCGTGAGAGGGCATTTTTCTTGCGTAAGAAGGGCACTTTTTCAATGCTTCAAAAAGTGTGTGTGGGGGGTTCTTTATGGTGCCGCCCACGCCGGGCGTTAACACATAAAACGGGTCCTTCTCAGGTGAAAGGGCAAAGAACACGTTCATGAGGGGCACTTTTCTTTGGTAAAACTGAGGAGCACTGATTCGAGAAAGGACACTTACAAGAAGGCAAGGGGCACTTGCTCATACATAAAACGGGGGTCCTTCTCGGTCGAAAGGGGCACAGAACACTGGCACATGATACTAGAAAAAGCACCTATATAATTATTATGAAGGTAAAAGGGCACTTGCTAACGGGTCATTCTCAGGTATGAAAGGGGCACAGAACACGTTCGTGAGGGGCACTTTTTTTGGTAAAAAGGGGCACTGATTCGAGAAAGGGCACTTACAAGAAGGCAAGGGGCACTTACTCATACACATAAAATGGGTCCTTCTCAGGTGAAAGGGGCACAGTACACGTTCGTGAGAGGGCATTTTTCTTGCGTAAGAAGGGCACTTTTTCAATGCTTCAAAAGAGTGTGTATTGGGGGGGGGGGGGTGTTCTTTATGGTGCCGCCCACGCCGGGCGTTAACACATAAAACGGGTCCTTCTCAGGTAAAAGGGCACAGAACACGTTCATGAGGGGCACTTTTCTTGGGTAAAAAGGGGCACTGATTCGAGAAAGGGCACTAACAAGAAGACAAGGGGCACTTGTTCACACATAAAACGGGTCCTTCTCAGTCGAAAGGGGCACAGAACACATTCGTGAGGGGCACTGATACGAGAAAGGGCACCTATAGTACAAGGCAAAAGGGCACTTGCTAACGGGTCATTCTCAGGTATGAAAGGGGCACAGAACACGTACGTGAGGGGCACTTTTCTTTGGTAAAAAGGGGTACTGATTCGAGAAAGGGCACTTACAAGAAGGCAAGGGGCACTTGCTCATACATATGAAATGGGTCCTTCTCAGGTGAAAGGGACACTGTACACGTTCGCGAGAGGGCATTTTTCTTGCGTAAGACTTTTCAATGCTTCAAAAAGTGTGTATGTGTGGGGGGGGGGGTCTTTATGGTGCCGCCCACGCCGGGAATAGAATATTTTGACCATTAAGATTGCGTGAGAATAATTATGTTCAACTATGCAGATAGCCTATATAGTATACTGGTTCAACTGAACCACGGGCGTAATTCCGGGGGAATACATCCCCCAAACTTTTCGGAGAGGGGGGATGGCATGTACAATCATCCCCCCACCCACTTTTCAAGACAGAAAGGATATTTTTTAATCATCAAAATAATGAATACTACTGTTAATGCGTGGATTTACCTTCAAATGCAGTCAAAGTGCTTAAATTTGCCCAATTTTGGATCTAAAAATGCAGAATTTCTCGCGCGGTCGCTCCGCTCCCGCGCTCAATCTAATCTTACCAGATGTTCATTGGCCATGACAAATCCCTGCGTTTAGCATATATTGCAAATGTTATCCCTGCATCATCAGAGTTTGTTATAATACGTCAATTTTTTATGAGTTGTATAATATGTAACCAATGTATTTTAAATATGGTTATAACTTTGATCATAAACCAATCAAAACATCCTTTGAATACACTTAATGGCGTGAATGTACTATCCTTTAGCATCTTTGTGGAAGCGGCTGATAATGTACAAAAAATATATGTATACCATAGAGCTATAATAGCTCCATGTGTATACTATATACTTTATGTTAAGAGTGCGATGATCGAGTTACTGCATGATGACATAGACAAAATCATTCCGTTCCAAATTTTGAATGTTGCATCGCCTCTCGAAATAATATTAAAGATTATTCAACATCTTTCCTTTCTGCAATATTTCAATTCAATTCAATTCTTTATTCCATTTCCATTCAAAACATAATACAAAGTAATATAAAGTAATACAAATCAAATACAATTTTACAGACAAGCATTCTTACAGTATGATATATAGTATAATATTGTTGCCTGTGATAGTCATAATCCCGATAATAATAAAATGATTCCCTTTTTCATTATCATCTCACCTTTAATCAGCAGTGAGCAAATGAGTTTTTATTGAACACAATATGGATGGACTGTTTAATACTTATATGCTCTTTATATTTATTTGTCATTTTCTTCTGTAGTTTAATTTATTGATAATATACTTTTATCATCAGCTGTAATTATAATCATTAAACGACTAAAGCAACTTTTCAAGGGTCACCCACTATGCTCACTCGCTGCATTTCTCCCACAATTACACACCCCTTGAAATACGATTTCGGTCATCATTCTGTCTTCCAACTATTGAAAATTTTCCCGCTCGCTTCGCTCACTCGCATATTGACATTTACTGTAATCCTAACAAATCCATTACAATATATAGCCATCAAACAAATTCATGATAGGCATTTAACTGAAAGATGCTGGTGTGGCATATAGAGAACACATTTACAGTGTATATACATACATAATTGAGTTTAGTTGCAAAAGGGGTTAGGTCCACTTTGGACCATTCTGAGAAAAACCATGTTTTTTATTCTCACTGACTGCAGTACCCCACTTAAATACTGAATCCTTCTTCTCTGATATAGATATTATTCTTCATAAACTTACAACCGAAAATAAAGATATATATTTATCTGGTGATTACAATATTGATATTCTAAATATTAATAAACAAAGCCAAACATTTGTCAATGTATTGAATTCGTATGCATTATATCCTTTTATAGATAAACCAACACGTGTTTCTGCTGTAAGTTCTACTTTAATCGATAATATTTTTTCCAACACTGACAAGCGACATATTTCATCTGGTATATTATATTCTGATGTTTCTGACCATCTTCCTATATTTATTATCACTACACTTGGACAAAGTAAAAAGCCTGCTACAAATATTACTTATATTCGAAAGATGTCTCCTGAGAATATGCAAAATTTTATAACCGAACTTGAAGCCGAATCTTGGGTTGATGTTTTATCCTGTAATGACGTTGATATAGCATATAAATTATTTATTGATAAATTGCATTGCTGTTTAAACCATACAATTCCAAAAGTTAGACGAAAAAGGTCATCAAAAACTCCTAGAAAACCATGGATTACTTTTGGGATTGTAAAGTCAATTCGAAAAAGGAACAAACTTTATAAAACTAGTTTGAAGAATCCTTCCTCTGAAAATATTAGTAAATATAAAAGATATAGAAATTTTTTAACATGTATCATCAAAAATGCAAAGAAAACATATTATTCACAAAAAATTGAAAATGCTAAAGGAGATATGTCAGCTACTTGGAAAAATATTAACGAATTATTGGGGAAAGCAAAGGATGCTAATTTAAATCATAAATATTCACATGGTGATTTTGTATATGAATCATTAGATGATATTGTTAACGGTTTTAATGATTATTTTGTTAATGTTGGGCAGGAACAAGCATTAAAAATACCACATACCACAACTAATTTTGCAGATTATTTACGCAATTCATGTCAACATACATTGTTTTTAATCCAACAAATTCTGAGGAAATATTGAAAATCGTAAACAATCTTAAAAACAGTCGTTCTTTTGGACATGACGAGATTAGTAATTTTCTCCTTAAAAAGATTATATTAAGCATTATAACTCCTTTTGTTCATATATGTAATATTTCAATGTCAACCGGAATTTGTCCACTTCATATGAAAATTGCGAAAATCATTCCGTTTTATAAAAAGGACGATCGGACACTCATTGAGAATTATCGCCCTATCTCTATTCTTTCGTCATTTTCAAAAATACTTGAACGTCTTGTTTACAATAGATTAGTTTCATTTTTGTCATTACATAATTTATTAAATCCATCCCAATATGGTTTTCGCAAATTTCATTCTGCTGATCTAGCTCTTGTTGATCTTTATGATAAAATTTCTTCTCTTTTAGCAAAAAAGGAACATGTAATTTGTGTTTTCATGGACTTAAGTAAAGCGTTCGATACCCTGGATCATACTATATTGCTTTACAAATTAAAATATTTTGGTGTTAGAAGTACTACTCTTAATTGGTTTAATAGTTATATTTCAAATAGGCAACAATTTACATGTATAAATTCAGTAAGTTCTAATTCACAGTATATTAATTGTGGTGTGCCTCAAGGCTCAATTCTGGGCCCGCTTTTATTTCTTCTGTATATAAATGACATAGTATATTCTTCACCCTTATTACAATATATTCTGTATGCTGATGACACAACAGTTATTTCTTCAAACTCGAATAAAAGAATGCTTTTTGAAATGTTGAATAATGAATTGCCCAAAATATCCACATGGTTCCAAAGTAATAAATTGTCTTTAAATTTGCAAAAAAACATATTATATTGATTTCAAGAACTCCAAAACAATAGCTAATCATTATACAGAAGAAATAAAGATAAGTGGGATTTCTATCGGACAAAAAAATAATGTGAGATTTTTAGGTGTCATTCTAGATGAGTTTTTAACATGTGATGACCATGTATCTAAAATATTGACGTCTGTATCAAGATGTATAGGTATAATGTTTAAAGTTAAACACTATTTACCTCCTCAAGCATTACTCTCAATTTATAATTCTATTTTACTTCCACATATCACTTATTGCAATATTGTATGGGGCTCATTCAAATAAAAAAATCACCATATCCTTTTACTTCAAAAGAAAGCTATTCGTTTGTGTGCCGACGCTGGTTTTTATGAAAATACTGGTCCCCTCTTTAACCGTTTCAAGACTTTAAAATTGATGATATACATAAATTTCAAATTGCTTTGTTTATGTTTAAGTTTCACTGTCGCCAATTACCATTAACATTTGATCATATGTTCCTTTTGAATTCGTTTATTCATAAATATCCTACGAGAACCTCAACAAATTTACATTTATAAAATCCGCTAACTGCCTTAGCCCATAGGTCAATAAGACATACTGGTCCAGATACCTGGAATGATATAGCTTTAACAATACGTGGTGCTCCTACATTGAACAAATTTAAGTTTGAGTTTAAGCATTCCATTATTAGCACTTATTTGAGTTAAGATATTGTTCTATCATCAGTTTCATGACTTTCATCTTATTGCATACTTTATTTTTTGTATTATTTTATACGACGTATCTATGTTAAACATAGTAATATTAATCGATACACGGCTGGTGTGTTATTATCATTTGATTTATTCTTGACATGCTTGATGTGTTTTCCTTTTGGCCCTGCTTTTACTGTAATTTTTAAATATGACTTATATTGATTTTATTCAGGGCCGTAGTCTTTCTTGAGGGGCGTCCTTTTCAAGCCTTGTGCTTATGACTGTTCCCTCCCATGCAATGATTGTTTATTGTTATTTTACCATGAGATATTGTCAATATATTTTCTGTTGTATGATTTATTTTTGCATGGAAATAAAGAATCAATCAATCAATCAATCAATATTCTTTTGAGAAACTAAATTGTCATGATACTACCCTCACTATCATGTGAACATAAAATTGGGTATAAAAGAAATCTACCTGTCTTCAATTTTTTCTATATATTCTTTTAAAAATTATCATTGTGGACCTAACCCCTTTTGCAAGTAAACTGAAATGAATCCAATCTATTTTGATTAAAAAGGTGATTTTTCTTTGCCACTTTTATTCATGTTTTCATGTAAATTTCAAATTGTCTTTGTTTTCATCAAAGCGACTAAAAATTTAGAGGTTTGAGACAGAAAACAATAGCATTTATGAACAATGGACCTACCCCCTTTTGACAAATGAGCTCTTCAGAAGAGTTTGTTTGCAAAAGGGGCTAGGTCCACTCCAAGAAAATATTTTTTTTTAATTCTCCTATATTGCATATTCTTATGCGAAACTAAATTTTAAAGATTCCCTACCATGACAACATAAAATTGGGTATAAAAGAAATCTACCTTTATTCATATTTTTTAATATATTCTTTTCCAAAAAAAAAATCGGTGTTGACCTAACCCCTTTTGCAACTAAACTAAAATGGACCTAACCCCTTTTGAAAAAAAAGTGATTTTTCTTTGCCATTTTTGATCACTTTCAAATAGGAATTTCAACTTTTCTTTGGTATCATCTTATAGAGCTACTAAAAATCTATACATTGAGACCAAAAAATCAGATTTGATGAAAAATTGACCTAACCCCTTTTGCAAGTGAGCTCTTCATAATTTATACATTTTCCGTGATGTGATAATTTCACACCACTTGAAAGATGTTTTTGGACATCATATTTTGTCTCCAACTATTAGGCCTACTCGATGGCACGCATATTGATATTAATTGTAAATCATTACATATGCCATTAAAAAAAAATCGTTCTTGATCTGTCGATGGTAGTATTATGTTCATGGTCCCATACCCCCGTATACATGCCTACATAGCCCTTGGTGTTGGGGTGTCCCAAAATTTTTGAATTTTCAGATCAATATATTGCTTCACCCCCCCCCCATGCACAGCTCGGACTGGATTTACGCCAGTCATTCTTTTTATTTTTCAGTATGTCTTGAGGTTTGTCAAATATAAATCAGTCTATCATCCACTTTCAAAGAACAAACAGTCAGTCAATCAATCAATCTATCAATCAATAACGAACACTCAATCAACCTGTCTATCAATCTATCACTAAACCAAAAGCCCTAAATCATAATTATGTTTGGTTTTACGGCTTCAGTATACAGCACCGTTCGCGTCCGAAACAAATCCGAGTATACCGTCCGGGGAGTCCGGGGGATTGACCCTACATGAAGCCCATCAAGTTATCCTGCCCTGCTTGCTACCAAGTCACTGTGAT
Source organism: Lytechinus pictus (assembly GCF_037042905.1). Classification (NCBI taxonomy): domain Eukaryota; kingdom Metazoa; phylum Echinodermata; class Echinoidea; order Temnopleuroida; family Toxopneustidae; genus Lytechinus; species Lytechinus pictus. Next base: position 28,705,354 of record NC_087255.1, on the reverse strand, counting down.
CATCATGAATTACTTTGAAACAACTTTCATTTTCTTTGAAAATGACCGGTAGAGAAAAGGAGAAGTCAGACAAGCAGGTAAGAGAAAGTTGTGAACACTCGGGCTAAACGATCAAGGGGACATTATAGCCAGGGGTAGGTCTATAAACCCTGGAAAGGTGGTCTCCCATGCAGATGACTGACATTTAATAAATATTGTGTCAAGCCATTAAAAAAAAACAAATGAGCAAAGCAACCGTGCTCACCAAAAGGGATTTTTTGCATTTTTATTGCTGAAATTTTAAATATTTGGTGAAATATTTTTTAATTTATTAAGCGCTTCCCTATTTTTTAAATGTACTTCTTGAGTTATTAATTAATTAATCAATTATTTATTTATTTATTCATTTATTTATTTATTTATTTATTTATTCATTTATTTATGTATTTATTTATTCATTCATTTTATTTAACTATTTTTTTTCCGATATTTATTCATTCAATTTTATTTCTTCGTCTCATTCTTCTTCTCTTCTCCTGCTCTTTTTCCTTTTCCTTTTTCTTCTTCTTCTTCTTCTTCTCTATGTGTTTCTGCTACTAATTCTTCTTCTTTTTCATTATCTTCATCTTCTATAATTATGCTTCGTCTTTATCAAGCAGTCAATCAACCGAATTGAAAATAATTTTTAAGGGATTCGTTAAAACGTATTTGAGGTTTCTAATCTTTCGCTATTGTTATTTGTGGCTTCACAAATAAAATACATCAGTCTATTTATATTAATTAATTTTCATTCATTTCATACTATAGTCGTATGTTTATTATAAGAAAAATCTGCTTTCCAAATGCGCTCTATGTACTTCTACAAAAAACATCAACAATGAATCAATCAATCAATCGAACCCATTGAATAAACTTTCGTATATTTATTTTTTGAAATAATTGTTTAATAGAAATAACTTAAATTCTGTTCAAGGTTTCTTTCTTGATATTCATTTGTCATTATTGTATTTTGTCAATCAATCAACTTTTATTGAACAATGAATGAGAGAAGTCTAGCGCCATCTACTGGTATACTGCAATTTTGTGGACGTGCTCGCTCTGGCATAATAATGTGCATGCATTGCTGGGCCAAGCGCTCGGCATCCCGCTCCAGCGCCCGCGTAGCTTTCCATATCACCCAACGCGCCGTTCGCCCAGGCCAGCTAGCTGCCCGCCGCGTATATATTTAGCACGAGTATTCACTTCGACTTCATTCGAGCACTGCGGCAGAGCCGAAGAGAGTAGAAACAGTCTTAAATTTCTTCTTTTGAAACCGTGAGTATTCTACTTTCTTATGTTTAAACGGTTGGTAAAATTCAATCTTCTAGAAGAAAAAAATGAGGAATGGATGGTGACTTGGGCTTTTGATTAAAAAACGCGAAATTTGTGAGAGGGTGAACGAAAAGTTGACTGTCATTTCAATTTTTGCTTGCATAAGATGTGTGTTGCACGTGGGTGAATGCCGGGTTGTCGTGTTTCAAGTGCAATCGGGCATTATTTTTCTTTGTTGGTTCCAATTCATGTTCTTTTGTGTGATGCATAGGAGATTTCATGGGGTTCCTATGCATTTTAATCATTGTGAATGTGATTTTTTTCCAGGGGTAGTATTCTGAGATCATATTATCTTCTAAAAAATATTTTATATTTTAAAAAGAAATTGATTGATGATTCAGTGAATTGGTAATTTTAGTGACATTTTTCTCAAATTTGAATTTTATGATTTTTTTCCTTGCATATCTGATATGCGACCTTTTTAATTAGAGCAGTGTCTGTGTAGGAATTGTGTATCTTACCATTACAATGCGGATGATATGCTTTGGCCCAGGCCCATGTTGTTACATTGAAACTGAAACTTGAAAGAAAGATAAAGTAACCCGTGGAGGTTATTATCTCCGCGATGCTCTTGGTGAATTAGCTCCAAATGTTAAAATGAAATGATAATGAAGAAAAATAACATTATCATTGAGTCTGAGAATAATACCTTAACATTATTCCTGAAGAATAAGTAAATATTTCTTCATGTGACTTTTCTGAAATGATGCTGTAATGACGTGATATTGACAAAGAAAAAAACACTGAATATTGTAATTTCTAAAAATTTGTAAAAAAGAAATCTCTAAAAATGTGCAAGCGTATAGTGCAAGTGCATTTTTAATTCAATAAATACAATACATTGATGCAATTTTGCTCCTTTGCCACACCTAGCGGAATGGATTTTTATTGGTTGAATGAGCTGAGAGAGCTACATGTATGATGTATAAAACAGTATTTTTCAATCTCATTGGATGTTGCTTCAAAAATAGACCGTGTGTCTTACAGACGTAAAATAAAGATGAAATGGTTGTCAGACCAATTCAGAGATATTCTAAGGGTACATGTATTTTATCTCAGTGATTTTAAAGGAGATGAAATATTTTATTTTATCTGAGATAAAATTGATCTCTGAATACCACCACAGACCAGTACCCCAGACTCTCACTTAACTCGCTAGACCGTTAAGACAAGCAGACAAAGGCAATTGGCATCTGTGACGCGTGGTCCAAACCTGTGGTCTGTGGAAAGAAAACTCTTTTTTTGTTGTTTTTTTTACAAGTAGTTTTTTATTTTGCTTATTATTTTTTTTTTTTGGAGAGTTGGGGGGGGGGGGGGGATCACATGTACTGTTTGTGCTTGTCCATTGCCATTGCTGTTGAGTAATGCATTTTCAGATCTTGCCCCTTCCCAAATGCCAAATACATAGCCATAGGCCCGATACCATAGCCATCAGTGTTTCCACTCTTCCCGAAATTTTGGGAAATTTTTACTTTTTCCAGGAAAGGTTTGGAAAATGAAAAAATTCCAGGAAATTCTGGGAAATCTGAAAATTACAATTAAACAACAATTAAATGTAGCAACTTTTAAAATTCATGTTATATTTAAAGAATTGTTTACCTCAATACTTAGCTCAAAAGTTTTCGTGCGGAGCATCCATTGTAATTTTGGTCCTATTTTTAAAGAGGGCGTGAACAAAAATGTGCTATATTCCTTGATTTGGGTCACATGGACCAACTTTAGGCTGGCTGTATTATTGCCCAATTTTTTTTAGAAATCATACTTAAAAATTCCAGGAAATGTCTATGAATTTTGGGAAATTTATTTTGGATCTGTGGAAACACTGGCCATCATGTACAAATTGTCCATTATTCTTACTGAATTTCACCTTAAAAAAAAAAAACTTGGTGTACTTTGTCGCAGCTTTATAAATGATAGACTTAGATTTTCAAAGTGGGCAAGGTGGCAGGGTAGTTTTCCCTGCTTTAGTTTTTGTCCACAGCATCTCACGACATCGCCAAAAATCTGCCACAATCATATCAAGCAATATTCAAGAATATTTAGAAAGTCAATATTCTACAATTTACATACATGTATGGGAGGATGATAATATTGGCAGATTATTATTTCTTGTTGCAAATAAATAAATAGCCCTTCAAATGAAAAAATTCCCCCCCCCAAAAAAAAAAAAATTAGCAATATCCCCAAAATGACAAAAATAGCCCCTTAAACGAAATTTTACCCCGATGTCTTGACTTTGTTGTGTTTCATTGGCTTTACACAGTGACTATCTCAATCTTTTTTTTCAATCTCATTCACAGGAAAGAAGCTGTAATATAAATCAAAGATGGCAGGTAAGGCACGTGTACAAGAACCAGCTCCTTACTTTGAGGGTACAGCAGTCAGCGCAGGCCCGGATAGTGACTTTGTCCAAATCAAATTATCAGATTACAAAGGTAATTAACAACTAATTCCAGTTCTTGAGTCAGAGCCTTTTTTTGCGCAATATCAATTCATGTTTTGAAGTTACTGCAATGTTATTTGGGTATTCGATTTGCCAAAGTTAATCGAGTTGTGCCCTTTTCATTTTGCACAAAAAAGCAGGGCAGCTCTGATGGTGAATTAAATGACATCAAATTGTCAGATTATTACAGAGGTAACTACAACCAATTCTAGTTGTTACCTTACCTAAAATTAAAAAAAGACAGCCCTCAAAACTCTGCCATCTCCCCAATGTGGGAAAACCAGAACCAAGATGGAGCCATAGGGCAAGGCAAGACAATGAACTTTTGTTTTACCCACAATTCCCTATAACTCTATCTTCAAGCTTATGGTCTAAAGTAAGCCTGAGTCATATCGATTATTTTGAAAATCGGTGTTCGACGGCTTTAATTCGATCGAACATCGATGCATCGAATATTGAAGGCGGGGAAAATTTAGGTCTTTTTTTAGCATCGATGCGCTATATGCACTACGCACTGACTGTATGTGCTGGCGTTGGCCGGGTGAGCGTTGCACAAGCAGATGACGGAGCAAAGTTCGTTTGTAAATTGTATTTTCCATGATCACAAAACACAAAAAAGGCCGGGGACCAATGCAGAATTCTTCCCAAAATATCTTCAACAATGATATTTGCAAATGACAACATATAAGTTTAAAATGAAACAATAATAAAGACATGAATCACGCAGAGTCGATCCGAATGATTTTCGGTCAACTAGCATTCGCAGTCCAGACTCGCATTCACCAGTCCCGTCCGCAGCCCCGTACACTCACTCTCCCGAAACGACAGGCGTGCTTGTCAGCGCCAGCAAACAAGTGCAACCAACGGAGAGCGCTGTAACTTGCCTGAGATTGTGTAGTTGGATCCAAAATGAGTTCCAAATAAATTTATGAGAGTAAATACGTAATTTTCTCTGGATGGTCATTTAAATTTGCTATTCAATGCTGATATAACGATTGTGAGGAAAGATTGTGGAATATGAGTTATGACGATGTTCGAGAATTAATCCTGATACTGACAACCCATTTTTTAGACACAATTGAGCATGCGATCGAAATAAATACGAATGTTTCGAATCGAGCCCTAAATTCATATAAATTTTTACGATTTAACAAGATTTTATGGTCATACTAAGAATATTGACGATGTCAGCAAAGTATGTTATGTTCATATGGAAGAATTAATACTGGCATTATTTCTATTGTTATTCCATCTCTGGACGTCTCCTCTGAGCTCCGAGAAAAGCACAATGCGCATGCGTGTTAATTCGATGACGTATGACATATTTTCCATTCATGAAATCAGAGCCCAAAGTTGGGCACAAACTAGCTTCAAATTGATGGGGAAAAAATATCAAACGCAATTTTCTGTTTTGTCATGTAAAATGTTATTATATGGTGATATTACGATTTTGAAAAGAGTTTTTGCATGTAGACAATGTTCGAGAATCAATCCTGACGTGATAATTTTTTTTTTTTAGACAAGTGCACTCACTCGACTCAAGTCGATCGTCATGAGATGTCCGCCATTGAAAATTGAAACGAAATACAAACGTTTCATATCAAGCTCTAAATTCATATTAATGATTATCATACGCAAATTATTGTTAAATATTACGATTAAATAATGTTCTGTGGTTCATGATATTAATATTGTTCATGCATGAAAGCAAGATTTATTTTACGTTGATTGCGTCATTTTCCGGCCATTTTCTGGTTAGATTAAAGAACAGTACTGCGCATGCACGATCGTTGGCCATGACTTCCCATTCATGAATTCATCGTGCATAAATTATCTCGGCACGAACAGACGAGTAAGACTGGAACTATGATCGAAATAAACTTCAAATTAATGGTGAATAGGCATCATAATTACTCAATCGGTTTCATTTTGGGGGCAATAGAAATCAAGTAAGTAGTAGTCAAGTTGGACATTACTGATATTTTGATGATTGATTGTGTGAACCAAACGAATCGGCCGGCCGACGTAATTTTTTTTTTTTTTTTCGATGCACCGATTTTGCAAAATCTGCACCGGTGTTCGATGACATCGATCGAACACCGATTTTAAAATCGATTCGACTCAGGCTTAGTCTAAAGCCCAGCGCACATTATGCGATCTGATGTCACTTGACTTTTTTTAATAAATCGTATTTTGCATTAAAAATGAAACTTCCAAGAAGTGAAACTATTTCATCTAAAGTTGGCAAAATGTTGGTAATAAAGTTATAATTTTGATTCGCGGCAAGCCCTGTTGTTGGAGTAAAGTCCAAATTGGCCTCAAGTCGTAGCCAATGATGACGTCATTACGATTTGGATTTGAATTTGCTTTTATTCCTATAGGGAGGCTCGAACTAGATTGAATTTTTATTTCAGTATTCCTACCAACCACTATTCTGAACTCTGATGGCTAAGATTTCATTGGTTGGAATATGCATATCAAATGTTATTACAATTTCTTTGAAATTCGGATCCAAACAAATCGCATAGTGTGCGCCAGGCTTTATACAATCCTTTTCTCTTCAAGAGCATATCTGTTAAAAATCAATGATTGTATTCTGGGATTATCCATTAGCATAAATTGTTTTTTACACCTATATAGATTGACAAAGGTTTGTCGACTAACTTTGTCTCGCCAGAATGTGGTCCTGTCCTATTTAAGCCCCGCATCAACCACCAACTATAGATCTTTGAGAGTAAAGAGGGTTCATTCCTTTAACTCTTAAGAAAATATGGAAATTGGAGACTTATGGATGTGATGGCTATAGGCCTGAAGATGAAAAATAAGAAATTTCAGCATTTATTTTTGCAATTTGCTCCACATCTTTTTAAGACTGCTACATAAAAATCTTTTGTTGAGCAGATTTTTTCATAGGACTGTACAGAACCTAATTTTAAAGCTTTTAATCTAAAATATGTTATTGAATCTGGCTAAATTATTCCCTGTAGCCCTTAGATCTATCATCTTCCCAAACAATTTAGAAAATCATTTATGATATTTGCATATACTGCATAAATTGCTTGTTGCAGAAAAAAAGTACCCCTTGAAATGAAAGAAATAGCCCCAAATTCAGCAGTCACCCCAATGTGAAAAGAAGAGAAAAAATAGCACCCCCCCAAAAAAAATCATAATGATTTTCATCCTGGGGAGCACTTCATGAAAGGACATGTCAGACGTTTTATCCGACAAGTCCCATTTTACCCGACAGTTACCATAGTTACAGTGCTTCTCAGCCAATCAAAATCAAGGAAAGATGTCAGATCTGGGGCCCGTTGCAGAAAGAGTTGCGTTTAAACGCAAGCCAAAAAATCAATCGCAAGTCGCAAATGCGCGCTGTAGATTGGTTGAAAATCAAGTTGCGCATGATTTTTAGAGTTGCGATTGATTGCAACTCTTTCTGCAACGGGCCCCAGACAACTTGTCAGACAAAAATTTTGATGAAACGCTCCCCAGGACTGATACTTTGTATCACTTCTAAAGATGCCTCTATTTGAAATTGAAACTACCTCCCTGGAGAAGAATGTCCTACAGTTGTGGTGTATTGTACATGTACAATTCTATATTATTATTTTCAGTGTGGGAGATGAAAATATTGTAGAAGAAATCTGAACTTTGACTTTAGTACCATCGCTGTTATGTTTGATGACATAAAAGTTTTGTGACTTTACCTTGATTAAAAAAAAAGAAACATATAAAAAAGGTTGAAAAGATCTCCTGATTTTTGCTCTTTTATTGTCTTGTTTTTACACTAATGAAATTGAAACTTAAAATACCTACATGATAATAGATGAACAAAGGGAAAAAGTGTTTTCTTTTGTATTACAGTTAGTTTCATCCCCCAAAATCTGACAAGAAAGAAAATATAAAGATTACCACCCCCAAATTGGTCGCAATTTCCCTTATTGCTCTCCTACATATTAAACATTAGTTTGTTCCACTTACAATATCACTTGCATGGATGACAAATATCAAAACTTTTCTTCAAAAGAATTCATACAATGAAAAAATCAACATGTATGTACAATTTTTTTGTTCTTTTTTCAGGAAAATACCTTGTTTTCTTCTTCTATCCATTGGATTTGTAAGTATATTATATTTTTCTCTTGTTTCATATGAACATTTTTTTTTTGTAAAATAAAGTGCTGTTTTCTAAAACATTTCACATGTACGGCTGTGTTCATGATTATTGCAATAGTTACCATGATATTAAAGTAAATAATTTTATAGTTCTATGAAAAGGACATTGCGTTTTTCACTAATATATTTTTTTTCAAATTAATTTTAAAGATTTTTTTTTTTACAACACTCAAATTATTGCAAATAAGTTAAGTCCCTCGCGGTCTTTGGTTGACATATTGAACTCACTTTTTACCAGGGTAGTCAGAAAAGATTGTTGAGATGTGACGGTCAGTCAGGATTACAGCGTGCATGCCTGACATACTTATCCCAGAGAGGGGTCCATACAAGTCAGTTTTGACTACTACCATGATACAACAGCCCTAAAATGTGTCATAATGCTTTGATTGTAATTATCATGTCACATGGAGAGCATCATGAAACAAACTTATTGTGATTTTCACTGACTATTGTTATAAGCTACTAATATCCTTGCTTCTGATTGGCTCAAAGAAATTTTGTCAGTAAATGTTACTGTTTGTCTTACAAAGAGTTATGATTGATCCAATCAATCGTAACTCTATGGAAATCCATCAGTGTCATAATTTTTTCTACAGGAAATTTGCAAATGTCTTTTGTAAACAAAGGAGAACACACCAAATTGTCAAGAAATCAATGAATTTATTGATATACATTCATATCTATGAAAAATTTAAACAAACATTCATTTTATAAGTTGACTTTGCTGGCTTTCCATAGTTGCGATTGATCAGATCAATCGGAACTCTTTGTAAGACAGGCCCCTGAACTCCATAGAGATCAATGCAATGTGATTGATCTCCATCCTGGGGAAGCAACCCTGGATAATTTCAGTAGTTATGATCTTGAGATGATGCTGTACACACTACCTGAGCGGCTGTATTGAATTGGCGTTTGATTGTGAGAACAGAAAAGACAAGTTTGGGGGGGGGGGGGACAGAAAAGAATGGAAAAACTGAAGGGGCTAGCTGATTTGATAATGATATTGAAGTGCTTTAAACCAAAAGTACTTTTACTGCGTGACATTTTTAATGTTTTATTGCATAGTGTTTGTGCTTTTTGTCTTTGTAAGGTTTGTAAAATACACAGTATTTGTGAGTTTTCATTTTGAAAAGATGATACATTTTATCCTCTTTGTCAATGGAAAGTTGGGGGGGACCTCTTGTTTGTGGTTTTACATCCTTGACAAATGCCATACTCTACATCGTTACACTGCCAAAACAAGGCCTGATATCGCATATGTTCGCTGAAAACTGAGAATTTTGCACTTTTTTATTTTATGATTCTGACATGCTTTTGCCTGACCTTGTAGATGTACATGTATGCATCTGTAGATAATACATGAAATACCTTGTACATTAATTTTGAAACCATATTGTAAAAAAAGACCATGTTTATTTTGACATTTTTCATATTGCTCTGCTCATTTGAAGCATATTGTTTTGAGTTCTTGCAGGTATTTCACAAACAGAACCTAACAAATATTAAAAACAGCATGTATTTTTTTTTTGCTATTGAAAATTTTAATTTCTGATTTGTAATCTTTTTCTTTTCCATTGCCAAGAAAGGAATTTTATTAGTATTTTGGGAGGTTAATTTTTTTGTATTTTATTGCTTTCACTCCCCAACAGCATCAGATATTAATCTGTAAACAAAAAAATATAAATGGAGCAGATTCTCTTTGATTCTAAAGAAATTTAATTTTATTATGCTTCCATACACTCTTTTCATGAAAACTATTTTTTGTAAATTTGAACAGATCTTGCTTTGAAAAAATGTATTCTTGCTTGCACCAGGATTTTGATTATTATTCATTCCAGATTTATTTTAAATTACACATAGATGTTTAATAGGAGATTCTTGAAATTCTGAAATAAATACTCTTGGAAATATCCATCCAAATTTCCTTTTAAAACTCTTGCTTTAGACCTGTATGTGTACAACACCCAGTAGCATTAATATGTCCCTTCTTTGCCAATAATTTGGTTATGGAAGTGCCTCGCTTTCTTTCACCTAGACGCCTACCTGTACGTGTGCTTTGGAAGGAGGTATACACCCTCGTTAATAACCTCAGCTATTGGATTAGAAATGGTATTAAACCCCCTTTGAGGGATGAGTTCAGACTCGCGAGAGTTGGGAACGTATCTATAGAAATCTCAGTGGAAATTGTTGTCTTGGCAACTTAAATTGCATCGGGCATGCTCAAACATCAATGCTTGTAAATGCATCTTCTTTAGATACTTGAGAAATGGGAATGGGAATTTTCCTGGTGGAAAATGGACATGTAGTATCCAGGCAACCTTGATTTGTATCAGGCATATTTGGGGTTTGTTTTGTATTAAGGTAAATGCATCCTCTTCCTGGTTGTGTTCAGACTTGATGAATGGGGGCGCTCTCTCCTGAAATTCATGGAAATCATAGTTTGGCAACCTACATTAGATTGTATACAAGGCTCCACACTAACTTTTTTTCTTGGTGGCCCGATCAGTACACATCAAAATCATTAATTTCATATTCTTGGTGGCCCGCAAACCAAATTTAGTGGCCCTAAAACAATAGAAAACACTACAATTCATCAAAAATCTGGTAGCCAAACCAGGCCACCAAGTGTTGGCTTTTAAAGAATTTTGGTGGCCCGACTCTCATTTTTGGTTGCCCTGGGCCACCGGGCCACTGCTAATGTCGAGCCCTGAGCATGTTTAGACTTTATTTTGGGGGCATTCTCTATTCCTGTTTGTAAAATTGGTTCAGGGGAACTTTTTTTTGAAGAAAAAAGTAGTCTGTGATTTTCACTGACTTTGTTATAAGCTACCAAAATCCTTGCATCTGATTGGCTATTTAACAGCAAATTTTCCGTGAAAATGAATGACAAGATCATACATGTATGGTTCATGAAACACTCGCTAAACTTCAGACATGTCATTAGAAATGCATTTTTTAGGACCATTATTCTTGGAAATCTTGATAGAAATGGTGATAATCTTGGGAACCTTTATTGTGTAAAAGCTCATTTACAGCTTCATACTCATCGATATTAAGTGTGCTTCATTTCTTAGATGCGTCCAGACTATTACTACATCATTGTAGTTGAGACATAACTTGATAAAATAGAGAACACACTCTTTAAAATTTGTGGAAAATTTCATAGCTTGGCAACCTTGATTTGTATCGAGCATGATTGAACGCTTTTAGTATATTAATCCAAATGCATCAGCAGTATCAAGTCTGCATGGCAATGATGCCGTTCAAGCTGAGATTGCCAATTTGAGTTTCTAAAGGTTTCTTTCACGGTGTAGAGATGATAATTGGTTTATTTGCATCCATTCACAGGTTCTATAGAACATTTCATGGAATATTTTGTCAGTGATTTTTCACAGAGAAACTGTTATAAGCTACTGAAATCCTTGCATCTGATTGGTCAAGGGCAAATTTGACACTGACAAGATTTGATGAAACAATGCCTTGGAACAGAAACATTAAAAAACATTCATATTGGATGAAGTTGATATCTGGCAAGTACAGTGTACATGTACTGTACATTACAAAGTGAAATGTACCTGCAATCAATTTTTGACAAACATTTACCATGTTTACATGCAAGGCTTGGTTTATCTTGCACCGCGTTTACACACTGTCACAGCTCGCGGTGCAGAATCGGTTCGCGTAGCAAAAACCTGAAATGATCCGTGCACCAACAATATACGTCATAACTCATAATAAAGACAACGCTGGCTGCGTGCGCTTACAAGTACGTCATAATGGTAAAGTAAATGAAATGCGCGCCAATTGCCGATGCAGAATCGGCTTTCTGTTTGCATGTAGAAAAAAGGGCGATTCTGCACCGCGAGCCGATGCAAGTTAATCGCGTTTACACGCAATGAAAAAGCCGATTCTGCATCAGCTCGCGGTTCAGAACCGTGAGCTGATGCAGAATCGGCTTTTTTGTTGCAGCGTGTAAACGCGGTAATTGTGAAGAGTAATTACTTTGATTGATAGTATCTTTATGTACATGTGAAGGGAATGATAGTGGTGAAGGAGTATTTCTGTTTCTGCCAGTGCTACTGTTCCTTCATATGACTATCAATCCTTACCATAAATTAGTGTCATATGTAACTACTTCTTCAATTAAAGGTCAAGTCAACCCCAGAAAAATGTTGATTTTAATAAATAGAGAAAAATCAAACTAGCATAACGCTGAAAATTTCATCAAAATCGGATGTAAAATAAGAAAGTTATGGCATTGTTAAGTTTTGCTCATTTTTCACAAAACAGTGATATGCATAACTCGGTGACATGCAAAAGAATCAGTCGATGATGTCCATCACTCACTATTTCTTTTGTTTTTTACTGTTTGAATTAAACAATATTTCATTTTTTTACAGGATTGACAATAAGGACCAACTTGACTGAACTGTATAGCATTAAACAATGCTAATTCCACATGTTCAGAGAGGAATTAATAGTTGTTTCACTTGACAATGAGGAGAAAATTAGAATATTTCATACTTCATATAATAAAATACAAAAGAAATAGTGAGTGGATGACGTCATCAGTCCCCTCATTTGCATACTGACCAGGATGTACATATAACTGTTTTGTGAAAGTAAGCGAAAATTTGAAATGCCATAACTTTCTTATTTTACATTCGATTTTGATGAAATTTTCAGTGTTATGCTTGTTGGATTTTTCTCCTTTTATTCAAATTAACTTTTATCAGGGGTGGACTTGTCCTTTAACTATTTGCATGGGAGAATCATTTTCACAATCACCACAATATTATTCGTAATTATACCAATTCATCACCATCATGATTATTCTTATCCGTCCATGGCATGCATCACCTCTATTATGACCACCGCTCTCATCACCAACACCAATTTATTATCATGTTCTTTGTAATGATCATCATTTTCATCACTATCATCATCACCATCACCAACATAACTTTTATCACCATCATCACCATCATTTTTTTTTTTTTTTTTTTGATGTACGGTCTTTCTTTTCTATTTCTATTAAATCCAATAACTGGTTTCTTTTTTGCAGTATACAAGGGATCAGCCTAGACAGGCCAACGGCTTATTGCTGATCCCCCACATCCACTGCTACTTAATGTTATTCACTCCTATCTGTCCACTTTTTTACTATTGATTTATCGTGTATTTTATTTTCTTTGTTTCTATTGTGTATATTTGTATGAATATGTTTTTATATTGTATTTGTCATTTGAATGTTTTTATGAGAGATGTGAAATAAATGAAATTGAAATGATAATCATTTTTATCATTTTCAGCATCGCCATGTAGTATTAATCACCATCATCCTTATCATTTTTTTCTTCAACACCAAATCATCATCATCATTATCATCACTGTCTTCACCACCTTGATCTCACTACCGTCATCGAAACATATTTAATATGTCAGTGAGAACCCACTTCATATGCATATTTCTTTGAGTGATTGGGGGCATGGCTGTGAACTGCAACTGTTCCTCAGGCCCTGCAGCTTTGACGATCTCACAATAGCTGCATCATCCTTCAATGAAAAGCCTATTCACAATATTTCTGGAGCAAGTAAATTAACGAAGAAGGCAGGCTCTATGCAATGTTGGATCCTGGTAGGGGCCTATGGGGAGGAGGGGGGGTGGTGGGGGAATGCCCTTTTACTACGAAATAGACAGACACTGTGTCTTGACTTTTCTACAGTGCCCCTACGCTTTAACCAACTGCTTCACCCTTTTTTTGCATGTCAGATTTTTAAAGCAGAAGTTGCTTTCTCAGATTTTAGAGTGTTCACGACCCTCATGAGAGATTCTAATCCCCCTCTTTTCTAAAATCCTGGATCCACTTTTCTTTTAAGGATCCATCCTGTTTAAATAAGTGGCAGCAAATTTTCACATTAGCTCTTGTACAATGTTAACATATCCTTGGGAGATGATGTGGAGTGGTGGATGGTCAGCATGCATAGAAATGTAATATGAATAACTTTGTAAAAGTGAAACATACCTGTACCGGGTTAAAAAATACAAAAACACTATCAAGAAAATTTAATATGAAATACATATATTTTCTAGATGTGGAGTTGAGGAAAATTATTTTAAACAATCTAATTACACAAATTGTGTGCAACTTGTAGTAGAGTTATATATTGTTGGATAATCCACCCTGACATAATTTTGAAAAATAAAATCTATCATAGAATAGCCGAGTTCTTGCATTTGATTTCACAAAACTAAAGTGCTGTTCTTGATTGGATTTTATCAAACCTTTATTAAGAATATTTCTCTAGTTTTCTGATTTTACTGAAACTGACTCAATTTTGTGGTTGAATTTCCACTCTTGGATGCTCTTTTCACAGATTTGGGCAACCTCCATATATTACACACGTATGGAAGATGAGGCAGGCATTGCTTCTACAGTACATTTTCTTGCATTAAAAAACTGATTCAATAAAGATGCTGTGGTATGTTGTACTTTGGGATTTGAATGACAAAATATATGTACAATCACTGCTTGATAACCGACATATGGGCATCTTGTGTCATGAGTACTTACACTACATAGACAGGTACGGTGATGATGACAAACTGCTGAATGTGAAGTGATTTAGAAGTGCCATCAATGACAAAGAGGAGTGCGTGGTGATTAATTAAATGAGAGATACTATATATACATGTACATGCAAAGAAAGATGAAGAGAGGGATAGGCAGGGAGAAATTGGTGTATTCATGGATGGATAGATAGGTAGATAGATGAATAGATAAAGGAGAGGGGGATGGTGAATGGGAGAGAGAGAGGAAGAAAGGGGTGGGAATCAAGGAGAGAGAGAGAAAGAGTATGTTTTAGAGAAAGAATAAAAGGGGGAACGAAGGGGAGGGGATGGGGAGGGTGAAGGATTTGGGAGGGAGAGGGACAAGAAGGGAAAGTAAAGGGGAAGGGGTCATAATTGGAAAGAGACATAGTGGGAAAAAAAATTAATTATACTGCATTATGCTTTTTTCTTTTCAGAAAACAACTTAGAAACAAAAGAGTGAAATGGGTATTTGGTATAGGAGGAAGGGTGAGGAAGCGGGAAGGATTAATAATTGGTCTGAAATGATCTGAGTGCTGTACATAATATACACAGGGGTGTGAGAGTTCAGATTTTTATCTGATTTCAGATTTTTTTTGTTTTGATTTTCAGCTTAATTTCAGCTTATTTTTGACTTTCCTCTGTACAAAAAAGTATGGGAGCTCTTTCTATTTCAGACTTTTTCAACACTCTTCAGCTTTTTTCAGATCTTTTTATTTGTGATCACTCACACCCCTGTATACAGTATATCATAAAATCACCCACTGTTTTCTATAAATGTCAAGAATGAGATATAGATTAATAAGTAGCACACCCCCTGTGTGAATGTTTTATTTTATGTGAAGGCCATTAAATCAATTATGGTGCAATCTTTGGCCAGATCCCTTCAGGCTCTTTTCAATTTATAATATTAGAAGCATTTTTATGCAGAATCACTGAAAGACGAATGAGATGAAGCTGTATGCGCAGTGTTAAGCCATTGCACCTCATGAAAAGTAAATGTGAAAAACAAATCAGCAAGCCAAAGTTAATCTTTGATGTTAACAAAGAATCTTCTTCCAAAGTCAGTATTAGACAAAAAGCAATGTTAAAAAGACATTCTATTAGAAATATTATTGATTGGGTTTGCAATATGTATGTAAAATACACCATGTAAACTAATGAATCTTCTAGTTCTATTTGAAGATGGTGATGGGGGGGGGGGGGCAGAGGGCACATTTCCCTTCTCCATGATTTCATAAATGATTAAAAAATCAAAATAAAAAGAGAAGGGAAGAAGGGGGGGGGATCATCACATGATAGCAACATTGCACTGAAATTTCTCTCAATCCCACACCTGATTCTGCTTTTTCCCCCAAATTGTATTTGTTCACTATTCATTTATTTTTGCCACCAGGTTTTTAATGTGAGTGTTTATTAAAGTCAGAATACATTTAGTACAGTTGCTTGTACCATGCAATTCCACAGCCTAATTTCATGCTGGAATTGGGTTACAGTAATGCAATCCCAGACATTTTACGTCAGAACTGAGAAGTATAGTGGTATGCGTACGACTAATGCATGTTGAATGCCAATAAAAACAGGGACGCTTTTAAACTAAGTAGTACTCAAATGCTTTCTTGCTTATGATTGTAAACGAAACCATTCGAGTATCAATAAAGCAGTGAATGAATTTACAACCTTATACCAGTGCTACAAGCCAACATGTACAGTACATCTTTACTTTACCACTATTAAAATCAATTCATCTAAATTAGAGTAGGACTGGTCTTTGTAGGAAATGTTTTATCAATGGGAAGTGAGTCTGCTTTCTATGTCTGAACTATAACATATCCTTATCACCCCATTTCCTTATGTTTTGATAATATGAGCTCTCCTTTTATCTAATAGTGCATAGGCCTAGATGCACATTTCAAGCTGGAAACATTCTTTTTTTTGGCATCGATGTTCAGTGGCATTTTCAGATATTCTTGACACAATTCAAATATGAGGGCAATTCACCATAATATTTAAAAAGTATTAATTGCTAAATGTGGAAGGATTATTGTTAAATGAAAGCTCTTGAATTACATTGATTATACATTAATTTTTTATTTTTACAGAACTGAACTTGACCTTAAAAGTGTATACACATGCATGTATCAATGCATGATAATGGCAGGTCAGAGTACGGATGAAATGTTGGATTATCAGATTACACCTGTGAGGTGTCCAGGGTTAATTCAATTTTTATATGATCTACTCCTACATGTACATGTACTTAGGGCAAGTATGCACTTTTATGGTGCCCTTCAGTATTCAATATGAAAATAAAATATTGGCCATGGAATACATGATGTGAAGTTGGAAAGGCTCTATACACTATAGGAAACAGAGGCTGCATTTGAAGGTTACAAATAATTTCGAGAACTTGTCAGAGAAAAATCAGACAGTATAGTATTTTGTTAAGCTACAGCTTGGATGTTTAATACAACACAGTTTCTGCAATTACTATAATATGTACATGAAAGTAAAATTATATAAATTTGTGGGAAAAGATGAAATGATTTGGTACAGTATTCTTTTAAAAGAGAAATAGCCATGCAATCAGTTTCACCTTATAACAATGATAAACAGTAACTCTATTTCAAAACCCCTTTTTTCGGTGGAAAGTAGAGGTTGTGCAAATATTAAACAACTTGACAGTTTGTTTTAGGGGGATTTCATTTGATAAATCCCTACTAACCTCTTGGACATTTTTCAGCTTGAATTTGACTTCTATGAAGTGTGTACATTCCATGAGATGGATCATCAGGTAAACTTGTGATGTAGATCTTGATTAGATATGAAATGATTATAATCTCTATTGGGTTTAATTGATTATGTCCTCCCTTCTCTTATACAGTGGCGGATCGTGACCCGGAGGAGACAATGATTGGAGGGGCACTGTATTGTTTGTGAACAATGTTGTGCCCCTCCAATGCTTTGTCTCCTCCAGGTCACGGTCCGCCACTGCTCTTGTATGTTTGGTATCATGAACAGAAGGTCCAGTAGACCTTATATATACAGATATCATAATTTCATAGCGCCCTCCCTCAGAGGATATAGGAATATGTGTAAATGGAGTTGTCAGAGATGCGCCAGTTGCAGATCACCCATGCATGCAAGGCAATAGGTCCAGCCTCTTACATGTAGATGGTGGTGCGATGATGTCATTGCATATTATAAGTCTATATTTATCATCTCAGCACTGATCCACAGGATCTACGTGTAAGTCGGTCTAAGCCCAGATTTATTCTACACGTAGATCTAGATTAGGTCTGTAGGAGTGCTGTGACTAGAATAATCATGTTTGGGTGTACACGGAAACTCGAAACATTTTCCAACATCGGCTCTAATACTCTGTAATAATTATCAACAAGTTGAACAATTATTTTGAGTGAAAGAAAGGCTTTTACAATCATATTGTTTTTAGACATTTGTAGATACAGATAAAGTCAGCTATGACATAAATTTGTGTAGCTAACAGTTTTTAGCTATTAAAAACCAATCACTCTGAAATGATGGGAGCTATAAAAGTGAAATAAAGAAAAGCTGAAAATCTGAGATATATACTTTATTCTGTGGAAAACAACCTGTCAATCCAACAGAATACCATACTTATTTTGCCTATTTCTTTTTAGCAATTACTCACTTGCCTCCAGGGTCATTTGGCACATATGTTTTTACTCTTAATTTTTAGCAACCACAATCAAGTAGCTGATGAGTATGTCACTATGAAGGATTTCAGCGTTGTATTGGTTGTTTCCATTTATAAATTGGGTGTCTGTTTTGTTGGATCTGTTAGAAAGTTCAAATCAAGTCCATATTGTGTTCATTGCTTCAAGTGAATGTTTAAAGATAAACCGGTTCTGGTTACGATCTCAAAATGAGATCGAAGAGAGTCCAATAAGATTACCACCCAAGTGTTTGTATAAATAAAAAAAAATATGTGACAGGGGGCTCTGGAAGAAAATGTGTATTTGCTGAGAAATTGCTGAGCAAAATAAGCATGGAATTCCATCAAATGTCAGGTAGTTTTCCGAGCAATATTAATACACTGTCCCACATATGGTTTCCTGTATTTGTGATCATCAGAATTATCAGTTTTTGGCTTCATTATTTCACAAAGATAGTTTGAATTGTACCAGATCTAGATATATGATAATATGGTGACACTTACCCTTGATTTTAAAGACTTTCTCCTGAAAAATTGGTTGCTGCAACTACTATCTTTTACCTTTAAAGGAGAATGAAACTCTTGGAGCAAGTTAGCTTTTGTGAAAGCAGAAAAATCAAAGAATAAGATCAACAAAACTTTGAGTAAAATAGGACTAGCAATAAAAGAGTTATGAGCATTTGAATGTCGAGATCACTAATGCTATGGAGATCCTCCCATTGGCAATGCGACCAAGATCTGTGATGTCACACACGTACAACTCTCCCATTCGGACACTGAAAATATACCCCCAAAACATCTCTTTTTGCTCATTCTAATCATATGACAAACGATTCATCAATGATATAATGTTGTGAAACCTCTGTACTTGTCATCTCATAAAGAAAACACATAACCTTGTGATAGACTCTATAAAAGTGAGAATATAAGTGAAATAAGTACTAAAGTAATGAGGGAGTTGTACGTGTGTGATATCACAGATCTTGGTTGCATTGCCGATGGGAGGATCTACATGGCACTAGTGATCTCAATATTCAAATGCTCATAACTTTCTTATTATTCATTCAATCTTCCTCAAACTTTCAACAATATGTTTCTTTGATTTTTCTCTTTGATATGGATTGAGCTAGTTTCAAGGGTTTCATTCTCCTTTAACTCAACTGTTTTAAACTGAACATCTTCAAATACCTCAGTTGAGTCGTAGCCTGATATGGTTGCTTGATATTTAGACATCCAATTTGATGGCAGATGTACATAAGTGACAATCTCACAGCAGTCTTAATGAGCTCACATTGTCACCCAGCGGCATTGATTGTCACAATTTAAATTGATTGATCAAATCAAAGACACTTTAACCAGTGGTAAACTACGTGTACATCAGGAAAAAGTGTATTTTCACAGCTTCTTCAAATTTCTCGTTTTCACTTGAGACAAGGTTTTCTGAAAATGCAGTGCCTTTTTCACATAAACTGACCAGACAAAATATTTCCATTTTAGGGATTAATCTTTTTAATGACCGACCATCGATATGGTCAATTGCTCCCCTGTCATGGTAGTAACGGAGGCAGAATATGGTGCAGGGCTTGTCTTTTTTTGCCAATTGATGTAACCTCCTAGCATTGTCTTCAAAACCTGAAACTGTCAAGGGTGGGGATATCCTTTATACCGCAAGCATTCATATCAGAGTATACATGTAGTTGAGGGGGGGGGGTGTGATCAAAGGGCCTACCAAAATCAACGGTAAATTTATGTATTCGGCTTGTTGGACCATCACATATTGTACAAATTTACCTGAGGGCTGTTTCACAAAGCTGTTTATAAGTTACACATGACTGGTGACTATTTGGGTAAATGATTTTTACCCAAAATTACTATCGGTTTTGATTTAGCTCCCAAGAAAGGGTAATCATGAGCACATGAAGTTGTTTGCAGCTTACATAACTTTATGAAACCCCCACCAGGGGCCTGTTGCATGAAACTTTTCATACAAAAAAACTCTGGCAATCCAAACTATGCCATTGATAATAACACATTGGAAAAGTGACAAAAAAAAGGATTCCAGCGTTTTTTTAATGCAACAGGTCCATGGTCTAACATCAGTGCACATACACTCTGAACCTACTTTTCACTACCGGTATCACTGAGGCTATCTAGTTCAATTTCTGTGATGGCCGTCATACGAGAAATAATTGAAAAGTGCTGATTAAAATGAGAGAATCAGACATTAATCCACCAAATTAAAATAATTGCAATTAGGGTACATGTACTGTATGTGTATGTGCCTTGGCAAGGACATTTTGTTTTTCAATTAGGATTTTTTTTCTTCAGATCATTGGTAAATGTGAGCTTTGGTGGCAATTTGTGAGTGACTTGCATTATGGCTAATGAAATTGAAATTTTGTACTCATGTGGAATGAAAAATTATAAAATTAAGATAGGCAGTACATCTGTTTCATTGACAAATGGATAGTACTGTACTTCTTAAAAAGGTGTTCTGTCTTTCCTGCATCTCGCAGAAGTGAGATGTTTGTGCTGATTTTTGTCCAGATGTAATTTGAAAAAAAAAAGTAAATGGTCATATCCTTTTATTTTCTGTATATACCTTGGAGAGAAAATAGGTCTAAAGAGAAAAAAAATGTGACAAATAGGCCTACATGTACATGTACATTATATGTTAAAGTGAATATCTATCTTCTTTCCTGAAAAACGATAAAATTATGAAAGTATGATTAGATTACATGTATTTCCTCTAAAATTTTAAAAATCATATTGAATGATGTCCAGGTGATGTGATTATGATGAAAAGTAGGGAATATTTCTTGGAAACCTTCAATTTCAAGAAAAAACTTAGGGCAAAGCACTATGCTATGGGGGGGGGGGATGGATTGTTCAGATGGGGGAAATAAAAAAAGGATGCCTACCAAGGCCAATAACATATGATTTGAGCCAGTCAGCAGGGCATCAACAGCACTGGTTCTTGGTAGCCTTCAATTATTAAATTGTAGTCAAAAGTAAGTTACAAAAAAGGGGAAATTCTAAAGTAGGATACAATATTTAATATCACTGCTGTTACAGTATTTTGAATGGTGTAATTAATGCAGGCAAGACTGCCAGGGGCATTCCATTCGTTTCAATTATTATTCATTTATTTTTCTGATGAAAATGGCAATCTTTGAGTGATTTCCATTGAGAATGGATATTGAAATGAATCTGCCAAGCCAATCTTGGCTTGGGAATGGGTTGGCTTTTTCTCTTTAATAAAAGGTTTTGTAATGCTTGACTTCTGCCAGACAGTGTATTGTTACATCACTGTGTTTGCCCATTTGTGGTGGTGATTATTTGTTCACTTTATTGGTAACTTGGATTAATAAATAAAAAGGATTCCTCTCTGCTTCAGAGTGAGATTAAAAAAAAAATTAATCCCCTGCCCTTAAAGGGATCGTTTCACTTTGTGAGCAGCTGATTTAAAAATTCTCAAACTGAGATGAAACATGTGTATGTGTGCCTGTATTTGTCCTAAAAAACCCTGAAGCAGACCATAATATAGGATGAAAATTCTAATTTAGATACAAGAAGCAATTCATTAGCCTGATTTTGAGAACTGTCTGGTAGACAGGTTTAAGGTTATGACCAGTTATCTCCAATTAAAAAAGTATGTTGGCTGTGTTGACTGTGTGTATTTCCTTTACACACACAATATTATTAGCTGCACTGTACTTCAATGTATACCTTGTACACACTGTGTCATGCTGTGTTCATATCAAGTTTGTGCACAGATTCGCTGTATACACCTAGTCATTGAAACCAACCCCCACTTATTTTCAAAATTCGGTTTACATCTCCAAAGTTTTAAAATAGTTTGTGTAGATATGATACTTTTAAACTTTTGGGATGGTATTTTTACACTATAAGCCTAATGTTTATCCCATTTTAAGAACCAAAATGAGAATTTTAAAAATCAGAACAAAGTGAATGATCACTTTGAGATAGGAGAAATGGTATTTGTCCATTACAAAAAGCGGAGTGTGCAATTCATAGCTGAATGTGTAGTTCCAAAATAAGTGTTTTGGGCTAATGCAGGCCTTGTCAATGGACTCATAATAACTTTGTCATTTTATTCTTGTGTAAATATGACTTTATTGATATACATAGAAAAGCTTTTAAAAACCCATAGTTTATCTGAACACATGACGGAGGGCGAGGCTGAATGTGACAACATATGTAGGGACAGTGATTTTACGTTTCAAAAAATTGCTTTTTCCGTTTCAGAAAATCTCAAATTCCGTTTCAGCATGTCAGAAAACGGAAAGTCCGTTTCCCCATAGACTTTGTACACACGGAAAAGTGACAATTCCGTTTACACATTTACATGCACACTCGCACTGGTCAAAATTTGTATCTGCTACTGTACCAACAACACAATAAAATCCGTTCTAATCGGATCTATGCGGGTGAATAAAATATTTTAACACACCCATTTTGCATGCATACATCCTCACCTTTCATATTATTAGCATTATTTCACGGTGAAATGATATTTCATCGATAATTTTGGGGGTTTTTGGACATCGTTATCATCAGTCAACGTCTTTTCCCAATCCGCCATCTTGGATTTTAAGACCACGATATCGTGCTGTTACATCTTCAAACGTAGAGGGCAGCAACACACAACTGTGTACATGTAGTTGAACGATACATGTGTGCATGTGAAGCCCAACCCGGCCGGCCGGGTACGGGTACGGTGCGGGGTACGGGTACAATCGAGTGTGCTGATGTCGAGTGCAGTCACGATGTGTGAATTGTCATGATAGTAGCGAAGTGAGATCGTGTTTTCTGGGTTTTTTTGGCCATTTAATATTCTCATTTTGTTGTGATTTTGGAGTAATTTCTGTTGCTATTCTGTGTATTTTGAGGGAAAATACGTTTTCCGTGATTTTCCGTTTGAAATGCCATTTTTCGTTTCAAAAGGCCCTTTCCGTGAATTCCGTCCGTTTTCCGCAATCGCGGAAAATCACTGTCCCTACATATGGCCTCAACGTTGTCAAACATTGCACACATGACAGAGGCCAGGGCCCCGTCTTACAAAGAGTTACGATTGATCCGATCAATCTCAAGTTTATGGAAATCCATCAATGTCATAATTTTTATCTAGGAAATTTGCTCATTGTCCTTTGAAAACAAAGAGAAACATACTGAATTGTCAACAAAACAGTGAATATATGAACTATGGTCATTCATAAAATATATTTTGAACACACATGTATTTTACATGTTGACTTGGCTGGCTTTCCATAGTTGCAATTGATCGGATCAATCGTAACTCTTCGTAAGACGGGCCCCAGGTACGTAATGTATAGCCCGGTTATTTCCCAACATATTAGTTTTTACATTTCCGTCTTAATGATTTCTTTGCACCTCTCAACTTTGTTCTTTTCTCCAGCACGTTCGTATGCCCGACTGAGATCCTTGCTTTCAGCGATAGGTCAGATGAATTCAGGAAAATCGGGTGCGAGGTCCTCGCTGCATCCTGTGACTCTCACTTCTGTCATTTAGCATGGTGAGTATGCATGATGCCTGAAACTACCCAGGCTGTGTCAAGTCTATGCATCACACAAAACACAGTCAAAGAACATTCTTTGAGAAAAAAAAAATTGTAACCAAGAAAGAACATTTTGTAACCAAAAAGAAGTCGTCAAGTCTATGCATCACACAAAACACAGTCAAAGAACATTCTTTGAGAGGAAAATTTTTGTAACCAAGAAAGAACATTTTGTAGCAAAAAAAAAGGCAAACACATAAAGGCCTGTTTATCACTGGGCTCGGTGGAGATAGGTTCAAATCAAAGTCAGCTTGTGTTAAAATCTCTGGAATCGATTGCAATTGAGATTAAGATTGATTTGAATGTTATGTAACTTTAACAATAGATTGCTGGGTTTATATGGCACGTTTATCCTTATTAATAAAAAAAAAACCTGTTTAAGATTCCAAGTAATTTTCATCTACTTCAATTGTGTTTTCAAATTCTATTTTTTTTAAGGATAATAAATGTCTCAAGAAAACTGTCTAAGAGTCAAATTATGTTTTACTTAATTTGAACAGAAATAATAGCACGAAGTTGTGATTTCATTTTAGACATTGCTAGGTCAATGCCAAGGGTAGGTGCTAGTTGTAATCAATACTTTATTTTCATTTTGATGAAAGTATAATTGGTGACTTCACACCTGCCTAGTCAAGAAAAATTCTTGTTTTTCTAATTATGGAAATAAAGTCCTTTTATTTGTCCTCAAGATACCTTAAAATTTGCAGGCCTATGGAATTATGAAAAAATTCAGAGGGATTCCTCCAACCAAATTCTAAGGACTTTTGTTTGTGAAAGTGAATTGAAAATATGAAGAATGTGTGCATTCCTATTGGGTATTAAAACAGTTAAGTTGCTGGCTCTTGTACCAGAACTAAGGGTGTGACTGCAAAATACATGTAAATTATCACGTATTTTGAATGCTGAAAAAGTTCTCGGATAACTCACTGGTATTTTTCTGATCAATTGGGTATGAAAACACTTTTTGAAGCCTGGAGAGACTGGTTCTGTGATATTTGCTCCAGCGCTAATTGCTCCGCTCTGATTTCCACACACTAATCTAATAACCAACTTCATCCCTGGGTTTAACACTATACCCTACCTTAAACCTAACATAAAACCCTATTGCAACCCTAACCCTAATCTTAGATGAAATTAAGCCTGGAGCAATTGTCGCAGGAGCTAATGCCGCAGGAGCAAATGCCGTGTCTCCGTAGAGACTGTTGTACATGTATTTTTCCAATATGGGCAGGTTTGACAATACCTTAACAGGTCTCTGTAGCTACCAGATGGTCCCTTGTCACCAGGTACATGTAGGCATGTGGTGGAGCTCAAATATTTGTTTTCAGATAGAGACGACATGCAGTATCATAGGTGCCTTGCAGTATTGATTTTTACTATTCGGTGCCTTCAGTTATTCAACTTTAAAAAGCCTATTTACTTTTATACAAAGTTCGAAACAAAAAGAGAGAAAGAACTATGAAATTTTAACTGAAATCTATTTAATTAAAGATTTTAAGAAAAGTCATGAATTATTGAGTTAACTATAGCTAGTTACATGCAGCAGATTTTATTTTCACTACTGAAAATACATTTTGGCCATAATCCCCCACACCTTTTTAATCAGCAGAACAATTTCTACAAAAATGAAAAAAAAATCAATTGATAGATTAGAAAAAAAAATGACAGGAAAGAAGAAGTTTAGCCCATGGGCCAGGCCTGGCTCACAGAACTGTAAAATTGTACCATATCTTCCATCAAAGGCAAGTTATGTGCATTATATATAAACTGCCTTTCACATCCACGTCATGACAGTTTTCTCATGTTTGCTTTATCATTTTATTCAGGACTAATACTTCAAAGAAGTTGGGTGGAGTGGGTGAACTCAAGATCCCCCTTCTCTCTGATATGAGTGGTGCCATCTCCAGAGACTATGGAATCATGATTGAGAAGGAGGGAATCTCACTCAGGTATGTATAGGCATTAGTGAATGGGGGGGGGGGGGGGTTGTGACACTGGACCCCAGAAAGAACTATGAGCAAGGGGAAAAGTAGAAAACAGAAAGAAAAGGGAAGGAAATGGGTGATATGTCGCTATTTTTCTGAACATTGTGTCAAAATCTATCATAAAATTAGATGTTCATTTTTCAGGGCAACAATTTTGCTTGATTGCTTTGCTCGCTTGTGACCTTTTAGAAAAATGGCTGATTTGTATGCTTGGTGATTCTGTGCAATCGAACAAATCCACAGTACGATCAAGCACTATTGAGGCGCGATAGCTCAGTCGGTAGATTTGGGGTTTGTATTCCGGTGACCCGGATTTGATTCCCATCTAGTGCTCTTTGGTAAGGCATTTAAATCTTCATTAATAGGTCCCTTGGAGAGGACTTTAAGCCGTTGGTCCTCTGGTTGTTTGCGTACAAGCATTCATGCTTTCATAGCAGTAAGGTGAAATAATCACTACCAAATTACCTAATCTCTATGCTTTGTGTAAGAGCCCCCCCCCCCCCCCTTTGCCCCTGCATTTATTATGTAATGGTTTTTACCCTATCGCCTTTTACAGAGGCCTGTTTATCATTGACGATAAGGGCATCCTACGTCAGATTACAATCAACGATCTCCCCGTCGGTCGCTCTGTTGATGAGGTTCTTCGTCTGGTCCAAGCTTTCCAGTTCACAGACAAACATGGAGAAGGTAAGGACAAAGGAACAACAGAGGGGGCGATTTCACATCAAATTGATCTTTTTATTGCATCATCTGTTTGATGTTTTTTAACCCTAAAATGGCCGGGGGGGGGGTTGAATCAACCCCCCCCCCCCTCAACATTTTCTGCGATCATTCCGCCGCGCGAAATTTTTTGACCGCGCCACTCTCAGAGTTTATACTTTTAAGTCTCGCGCATCTTTTGAGACCAAATTTACGACGCCCGGGTACGCGATTCCGAAATCACGCAACATTTTGTAAGTGCATGTCAGACCAAAAATTGTTCCAAAACGTGATTTTGTGTACAAAGTCAATGCAAATTGAGTTTTCTCATCTTATTCATAAAGATATGATTATTTTTACTTTAAACAGCTGAAAGCAATTGATTTTAGCATAATTATGCTTCAAAAAGGTTGTGCAATAAATCTGGTGAAAAAAACAAAGAAAAACAAAAGGTTGAAAAACAAAGAAATACATAAGAAATTCATAAAACAATAAAATAACATAAGAAATTGATTTCCAAACCGAAGTTTTTTTCAATTGCCATTCTTATGAATGCTTCAAAGAATATTTTTACCAAAAATTAGCATTCTAGGAGCTTTATTTAGTGAATTAGAGCAAAAAGTATGATTTATGCATAAATTAGCATAATTAATTCATATAAAATAAAATCTCATTATTTTGGAAAATTTTACCATACAGCCTTGTAGATTACATCGCACACTACCAGCGTGCAAATTTTTGCGGCGCTCGCGCGATCGGCGGCCGAGATCTCAGGGGGGGGTTGAATCAACCCCCCCCCCCCCCCCCCCCCGGCCACAGACCAGCCAAAAAAGCCCGGCCTAGTTAGGGTTAAGTATTGTTATTGGAATGTAGATCAAATCCATGTTTGTGAAGCATCTTGGAGGAAGAATAGAAAAGAAAAATAGATCTCTCTTTTTTTTTTAATCTCAAAGCAGTAACAAAGTTTTTAGGTTCAAAATAACTTTGAAATTTAGAGTAGAAATTGATTATGTTCAGATTAAGAGATTAAAAATTCCAGTTACTGAATTAATCAATTTGCTAAATTAATTGAATTAATGTTCTAAATTAATGTAGTAAACAAGATTATTTCAAACTGGAAAAGATGCAATTAGTCTAATGAGCTTTGCATGATATTTATTTTGTGAGACAAAAATATGAACTAATGACAAAAAAATAATTAGTTTTTAAATCAGGGTATCTTGTGGCTCCTTTTAAACCAAATGAAAAAATATATTTCATGAGAGTTATGTTGATAGAGACATCAAGTTTTTTTTTCTGATGATTTCTTTTTCGAGGGGAGGGAGATGATGGAAGTTTAATTAATTATTTCTGCAAAGGAACTTTTAACATTTCAAGGCTGTATTGTTTACATTTTAGTTACATTGGATTTGTAGAATAAAATGTCTAGTTGCTGAAGTTGTCTTGAATTTGAATTTTTTCCAAGCTAAGAAAGATGCAATCGGTGTAATGAGGTTTGTGTGATGTTTTTCAAGAGAAATATCTGGAGAATAAAAAACCTTCACATGTAGTGGAAAAACCTGTGACTGTGACATAAGTTAGCAAAACATTGTATGCTCTTTTTGTTCAAATCAAGAAATTTTATCCCTAGAATAACAGTTTTCAAACATATTCAGTTCAAAACAAAGTAGCGTTCTCTCATTTTTTTTGTTGGTAGAAATAAACCTATCAGTGTGGCCATTTTCTATCAAAAGAGGAATATCTAATCAGATTTTTGTTCTTTCTTTTTGTTCTTTTCTTTCAGTTTGTCCTGCCGGTTGGAAACCTGGTGATGATACAATCAAGCCTGATGTCAAAGATAGCAAGGAGTTCTTTGGAAAGAAATAATTTAGCAATCCCCATTCCCCCTCTTTTTTCTCCTTCCAACCACACCCCTATTATTACAATGGTTTCATCCATTCTCTGTACCAATGTTTGACATACTAGACCAAAATACATTTGATAAAGGGTATGTGGAATATTTTGTTGCTGCCTTCCATTGATCATCTGATGGAGTAAATTGTTTTGTACTCTGAATATGTTGCATATGAAGTACATTCATGAATTTCATGACTAAATAACACAAAATTCTTATATTTATGTTCAATATCAATGAAATCACACTAAAATCCTGAAAACTTGTGGATGTCCCAACAAAAAAATATTATGAATGCATGCATGCAAGTCAATATCTGAGATGGTAGAAAGAATGGGAGAGTCCATTGTCATTGTAGGGGCGTGAATGCATTCACTGTGCTTTCTACAGAGCACAGTTGAATAATGGAAGTTGGACGATTCAAGAAAATATAAAAGCATTATTTAGAGAAAAATATACACCTTGGAATTCGAAGAAATTATTGGGGCAAGTATTGTAAATTTTGGGTAAATTTCATTGTGAGGAAAGTATGAATCTGTGTCGACATTTGATTGTGTTCTTATTGCGAACAAGCATAAACCAGCTTGTGTATTGGTTGTAGATGAAGACATTGCAATGGAAAGTTTTTTTTTTTGTGTCTTAAAAAAAAAATCAAGGTTAGAAACTGAATTTGTATACTTGGTGTTTTCTAAGTCATCGAGCAGTATTGTTTTAATTTGTGAGTTTTGTTTTCTTCTTCAAGTGAGCTTTTAGTAAAAAAAAACAAAACAACATCATTGAAGTTCCTCAATCTACTATGTGTAGGTTTCATGGTTTCAAGCTACACTGACTGCCTCTTCAATCCTGAAGATTCTTGCAGTATTGTAGTACTGGGAAACGGTAGGAATGTGTAGGAATGCATGTTTGATTTGTACTATTTTGTTTGTATAGCTAAGCTTAATATTTTATTTATGTGCTGATATATGTCATATGTTGCCCTTGACTGAATATTTGATATCAGAAAAACAAAGAGGTTATATGCTATGAAAGAAAAACAGCAGCTCTGAAAATTTTGTATTCCAGCCATTTTATGTGTTGACTTGTACGATCCCATTTTTACCTCGTATTCCTCTTGTGTTAGGAATTAAATCCCATCAGACTTTTTTTATTTAATCCAAGACATTAAAATGCTCCTTGGTATATGATTATCTCCAATATTTTATTATCTTTTTATATTTTAATAAAATATAATATATCAAAACCTTAACATAATACTTTGGCATGAAATGTCTGCATTTACATATATATACGGTATGTTCAAACAACACTAAAGCAATTCCAAGAAAGTTTATTATCAAAGATAGCTTGTAGGTTATTTTTGCTTTTATTTTACTACACATGTACCTCAAACCTTGTAACCACATATATTTGTTTAGTCAATGAGCTTATGTGTGCCAGGTATCAGTTATATGCATGTTGAAAATTATTGTTAATATCTTTTTTGTTTTAAGGGCAATTGTGATTCTCAAAGTTAGAACTGAGAGAGAAAACCTGTTATGAAATACATTCTTATATACTGCATAATCTGCATCATTTGTGCAGAAATCCCATAAGCATTTTTTAAATTTCCTCACAATCTCACTTAAATAATGCAGTGGTGAATGCCGAAAGGCTGCTGTCAAAGACGTACTGCACAAGATACATTGTGCCTCAAAAGCACATTTTATTATGGTTTCTTTCAAAAGATAATGCAGATTATGAAGAAAGATCTTCCCTTATTCTAAACCCTTCCAAAATGAGCTTTCTAAAACACACAACCATTTCATGAGCACACAATTTTTAAGTTCCCCATGAATTTGCCTGTATTCATCATGCATACATTGTATTATGGTACTATAAATAACATCTTTATTTGGTTGTGGTTTACACTACAGATTAGAAATGCGCCATGTGGGCTGTAACTAACATATTAACCTTGGTGTTTCGAAAGTACTTTTTGTACTCATGGTCTCTGATGTTTTAGCCTGCATCGTTGAAAGAGAAAAGTTCCCATGCATAATATGTGTGTGAAAAAATAAATGTTTGATTAGCAACTGAAAAAAGATATTTGTTGATTTTTTTAAATGATTTACTTGCTTGTTAGATGTCTGCATGTTAACCTTGAGCTGTTTATTAAAGCATTTCCTTAAGTCATGCTTAAGATTAAGAGCGGTAAATGATGGTTTCTATGACAATGGTGGTGGTAAAAATTCTAGCAATGACAGATAATGATAAAGGTAATGGTTGATATTGATGGTGATGATGATGCTGCTGATGATAAAATTGAAAGTTGATAGTCACAATAATTTGTGATTATGTTAACGATTGTTGTGATGATTACGACACCAGCTTTCAAAATTTTTTTTTATGGTAATGATGGTGGTGGTGATAATGGTAATGACTCTTCCAGAGATTATTGTAGGGAGTTTTCACATTTACTACGGAGCAGCTCTCTACAACGCACCAATTCCTTTGAATATTCAAGTCAAATTACAATGTAGAGCTAAGGGGTTTTTGTCGAAAGTTTGACAAGGAAAGCAGATCATCAACGCCAAATATACAAAAGTAACCTCCCACTCTCCAATTTGGATTCAATTTAATTCATGGAAATAATTATTCTTGTGGTAAATCATGTGAAACTTAATACCTCACATCACAACTCAATCGTAATTTCCATAACATACTGAACCAAAGACTCTAGATCACAAACACCATGCTTTCAGATAAATCTAGACAGGGTTAATGGTCATAAATGTAAGCAAATATAGAGTCACCCCCCCACAAAATTAGTTGTTAAAGGTCAAGTCCACCCCAATGACAATGTTGAAATAAAACAGAAAATAAAACAAGCACAATGTTTCATCGGGATTAGATATATAAAATATGTAAAATAAGCAAGTTTTGACATTCAAAGTGATTTGCTTCGTTTACAAAATGAGTGTTGGGCCAATAAGAGTAGATGATGTCACATTCACATATTTAATATATTGGTATGACATCAAAAAATCTTTTTTCTCTCTCTAATGTATAACTGTGTTTGATTCCCCATGGAATATGTATTCCAATCAATATATATATTTTTGTGATTTACATTGAGGACAATATTTATCCCCAAATTGATAAATAAATGGAACAGTTCATTCAATTAAAAATGAAAGAAATAGTGAGTGTGCAACATCAGCTCGGTCATTCGCACTCAGGAAAAGATGTGCAGATAATTGATTTGTGAAAATATGAGATACTTTTTAAATTATAAAAATTTCTTATTTCACATCGGATTTTGATGAAATTTTCAGTGCTATTTGTTCAGATCGACTTGATGTTGGAATGGACTTGGCCCATAAATTTTGTTATAACAATAAATCTCTTAATGTTTAATGTAAATATGTAATTAATTGCTTGCTTCAAGTTCAAAGGTCACAAATATTTAATCTTATTTCATAGCAAACTAAAGAAAAAGGAAGCAGACATAATATAGGAAGCAAAATTAATAATGCTCATAGCATTTTAATCAAAATAAACATTCCATTGAATTCCAATGCAATGGATATTTAAATAGATTTTTTTCTTCAAATGTACATATAATCTTTATATAAGAAATTGTGAATACATGCTGATACATTACGAATCAAGCTCAAACATATTGTACATATCCAACATATGTGAAAATTATACATTTAAAAATAACTTCTGTCATTCAAAAGGTAAATCAAATTCATTGAATTTGAAATGAAAACCATTGTTTATAAGGAATAATTAGGATCATACTTTGAATAAAAACAATTTTATACTTGCATAATTTGTGAAAAAGCACTTTCGATATAAAATAGGGAATTAATAATTTTATAAAACGGGGAGAGGGGAAGATTCTGATGTACCTACTTTTCTCATAGTTGAATTGATTGATGCACAGCAAAGATTGAAATTATAGAGCTATTACATGTTTTTGGATGCTAAAACAGATTATAAAACATTTCAAACTCTAATATTTGATAAAATTTGATAATGTGAAGTATATTGGAGAATCATCTAACTTTCCAATCTTATAAAAAAGGTGATGATTCTTTGTAAAAATTTACATTTGAGGATATCCAGCTCTCCCTCTCTGGTTTTTATCTTTCATTAAAATCTGCCCTCCAAACCCTTATCTCAAAGTTAAAAACAGATTATACCCTGGAATTTTCGGCCACTTACACCCTTGAGAAAGTCTTATTTTGGTGGGGATCATGACACCACCCCTTAAAAAAATGTATGTCAAATTGCAAAATACATCCACTAAAACATTTCGAATTTGACAAATTCATTTCATAACAAAATTATTTTAAAGGACAAATAATGTAATCATGTAATGTAGTTCATCGCTGGCATAGCTATAAGCACTATTGAAGAGAATTCCCATCAGTAATAAATAAAATGAGAAATATTCATGGATTATTGTTGAATGCAAAGTTTACTCTTTGTCAAAAATATGATCAGAGACAGAAAATTCAGTCTTAAAGATTGGGGTATCTAATTCAGGACAGGAAGACATTCAAGTCAAAAGTAAAGCCACATGTAAATTTCCAACAGATATATGGTACAGCTCCTTTGATGGTGGGAGCCATTGGCAAATCAACAAATAAAAAAAATATGATCATGATCCACATCATTGATATTGCGCCATATTTCTGTCAAAAACATTCAAAAGTACAGACAACACATCTGCTGAAGTAAGCGAGTTTTGAGGGACGATTGAGAGACTGAAGTTAGATATAATGCAGATAGATAATTCAATGACATAAAATATTACTAGTACTCCAGTTTATTCAAATGAGTGTATGTACAATTCACTTCATATATAAATTTACAAGATTTAAAAAAAATCAATGATTTACATGTATATCATGATATATTTCATATAAATGGACGGATTTCATTAGCACTGCAATTTTTGGTCTTTGATATAATGTCATCACATGAGGTACACGTAGTTAACAATTAACACAAATATACCCATCATCACTAATCAAACAGAAAATGTAAAGTTTAGAGCAGGATTGTTGTTTTCTGAGCAATGGAATATACAGTATCATCATAATAAGCAATATCAGGGATGAGTTAAGATTGTAAAAAATAGAAAACTTTGCTTGTTTCTGATGGAATACTGAATATCTTCAAATCCTACTGTATAATGAACAATACCTGGGGGCCGTTTCATAAAGCTGTTCATAAGTTAAGAGCAACTTTAAGAACGACTGGTGATCCTTTCTTACATGCTAAACCTTCACCAATGAATATACCGTAAAAAAGGATCATCAGTCTTGCGTAAAGTCGCTCTTAACTTACGAAAAGCTTTATGAAACACCCACCTGGTGGGATATTTCATAAGGCTGTTTGTAAGTTATGACTTTACGCAACTGGTGATCCTTTCTTGATATATCCCTGTGAAGCTAAGATGTCTAAGTTATGTGTATCTTTACAAACAGCTTCATGAAAACACCAATCTGAACTTTGAAGATGAAAAAGAAGTCACTATCTGGGACCCATTTCATAAAAAGTTGCAACTGTTGTAACTTTGCCATTATGGCAACTACCATGGTAACCTTGATTTTGATTGGCTGCTGAACCCTGTTGCCATGGTATTTGCCATTATGGCAAAGTTACAACAGTTGGAACTCTTTAAGAAATGGGCCCCTGAATTGACAAATATTCACTGTTGACCCTGCACCATGCCTGAGAGCACCAGCAGCTAGACCACATGGGTGGCCAGGCATACATGTAGCAGCATGCAACACATGGAGACCAAGTCTGCCAGAAGATTTCTGAGCAATATGCGAGTACCTAATATAGATCAACCACAACTATGGAAAGCCAGCAATGCCAACAGGTAAAATGCATATTTGTTCAAAATATTTTCAGATTATGATATATATAATCGTACATTCATCGTTTTCTTGACAATAAAGTGTGCTTCCTCTTTAATTGTATACAAAAGAAATTGTGCTTATTTTCTGTAGGAAAAATTTATGACACTGATGGATTTCCATATAGTTGAGGTTGATTGGATCAATCACCACTCTTTGCAAGACCGGATCCTAATGAATGACTGACTACTTGGCTTATAAAGCTATGACCATTGCTATCCAATTGAGAGGATTGCAATTATGATTGAATTGGCAGCAGAATCGGTGATTTTGTGAGTTACTAAACTGCTTTTAAAATGAAATATTGTATTTCCTACTTAAGAAAACATACCCCCCAAAAAAAACACAGAATGGATAAATACAAAGCATAATACATGTAACTCTGGTGAACACCTTTCGTGGGTAAGATGCATTAAAATAGCAGTTTCTTCTCCTCATTTAAATCTAAACTGCCCCTGTCTGAAAATGTATACTTTGAACTGTTTTAATAGATGACAAAATTCAACCAATATAAAAAGATGATTTCATAAATTTATACAGATACAGATCAAATGTTCACAACAATGTACAAAGCATAAAATAGGAAACGAGAAACCATCCCCTCAAACAGCAGGTGCTGGAGATTTCATCTGTCGGAGATCTTGTTCCGTTTCAGCCTGTGACTTCTGCAAGTCTGCCTTAATCTTGGCTCTCAGTTCGTTCAGCTCTTCAGTTGCCTCTCCCGACATCTTACCAGAGGCAGTCAGATCTGGGCGGTTGTCAGTATGAACAAACTCTCCTGAGTGAAGACTGCCCTCCGCTGATCCAGGGTGATGAGGATCCCTTGGGGTGGAGATTGGCGAGGTGTATGGTACAAATGGCTCGTCGACTTCGTCAGAGAACGTGACGGTGCGCTTCTTGCCGGCAGAGCGAGGGGGCGTGATCCCAAGGGAATCAAGACCATCGTGTCTGTTGATGACGATCTCTTTGGATGGTGTAGGCGAGCTTACTTCAGGGCCATGATCATCACTCTCTGCTTCCTGACCACCTTCATCGAAGGACGATTCCTTCCAGTCTTCCTCACCCAAAGATGCTCTGCGGAATGAAGATGTTGAGGACAGTGGATCCATGTCAGAGAGAGAGTTTCTATCGGAGTCAGTTGGAGTCATCGGGGCTGTCGGAATATTGATGATAGAGTGATCAGCCGAAACATGAGACATTGCAGAGAGGGCAGCAGACATAACACGCTTGGCTTCAGGAGAACAGGTGCACTTGGTGCCATCTTCATGATAGTGGGCTCTCTCCTGGTGAGGATCTCCCCGGTGCACATTCATACTGTCTACCGATCCTCCTTCATCCATGCTACTTATGGAGGGATCTCTGTTTCCAAACTGTCCCTGGGTAAAGTCCGAGATCTGTGCTATCATTCCTGCATCACGATCCTGGCCGTCACCTGGTTTCAAGATCTGTTGCGAGATCTTGATGTACTCAGCATCACCTTCTTGTGGACCTGTACTGATGCTGGACACCTTGGTACGAGGAAGGTGCCCAGGTCTGGCCAGGTTGGGTCTTGGACTGTGGGCATTCCTTGGGGTCACCTTCTGGTCAAACGAGTACTTAATCCTGCTAGAGGCACTAGACAGTGCCCTCTGTGAGCCAGCAGATCTGGCTCCTAGTCTCTGACTGGTACTGTCTATAGGTGGTTGTATCCTTTGTGATCCTGCAGATCGGATCATGCTTCTAGGAGGTGCCGTCAATTGTGCATCGTTCGAACGAGCTTGTCTCATACCAGGCATCGCACTTGCAACTTGCCGGACGTATGGCTTCTCCGAACGAGAGCTTGTCTGCGTTACACCTATTATATCTGTTGATCCCTGGGGTCTAGCTGATGCAGGCTTCCCTACAGTAAGTCCTGATGCATCACTTTCCTTGCCAATGCTGCATATGGATGCTGCCTCCCGCACATCCTCAGCAACCCTTCTAGGACTGACACTTTCCAAGATTGCATCATCCTCCTCATTGTCTTCCGAGTCTGCTTCCATACTGACCGATCTTAGTTTCTCCTTCAGAAGGTTCTCATAGTCAGCATCGGTTAGTTCTCTGTACTCGCTATCAGCTCTATCAATCTGTGTTCAAGGAAATACAAAAATATGAATCAGCAAGTTTTACTCCTAACTCTCTCTCACTCTGTAGACTTACACACCTTTGTACTGGCAGAATTAAACTACACTGAAGGCTAACCCTAAAATAAAACCCTTTTGCGACCCTATCCCTAGTGTATATCTTAGATGAAATAAAGCCTGAAGTAATTGTCACCAGAGCAAATTTTGTTTCACCAGTCAGGAAGGTTTTAAATCCTCTCAAATGACGTCTTAGATATAACGGAATGTTCTAATTTATTGCCCAACTATCAAGTATTGTCTTAGAAGTTTTCCTTCATCAGACATTTCATTGTTTAAGTGCACAACGGGATTATATCCACTTGGTCCAACACCAATTCGTTAAATGAAAATTTGGTACAGTTTATCAAATCATATAAACTATTGAAGTTGTGTTAGACCAAGTGGATGTAAGATGTCTACTTTCAATTCGGTCTACAGTAAGGCACTATATAAATGCCAAATTCCAAAATTCCTACAACCTGTTTGTTTATTAATCATATGGTCTAATTATATTTACTTCAATTTCCAGTTAGTTTATATCCGTTTTGTGGAATATGCATTTAGTCTAAAACCACTATACAATCAGATGAAATGTTTAAGAACCAAATTTCATAACAAGTAGACGACATAGAAATGACATCATCTGTGAATTAAACTAAATGGCTATTAAACCAAGTTTGTATTAAACTACCAGGTAAGTGATGGTTAGACCAAACAGTAATTAAACTTAAATGATAGTAGACCATGCGGGTTTAGCCATGATAGTGTTCGATGATCCGAGAATTGGACCATCTGCAAATAAACCAACAGGGGTTTGCCATGATGGGGGTAGATGATCTGATAATTTGAGTATAATATCGTGGACCAAGTGAATTCAAGCCACTCTAGCATTCATACCTGATCAATGGTGACATGGGTGATCCTGTTATTGAGGCTCTGACCTCCGTCGATGCCGATCTTAGATCTGCTCTGTTGGTTGATGCGGTACTTGCCAAGCTTGATGCCGCGCTGTGGTTTGCTGCCGTCCTTCATCAGCGGATGAAACACCACGGGATGACGTTCTGAGAGGTCCTACAGACATAAACAAAGAGAGCATTTCATGAACAGACATTTCAGTGACTCTAAATGATGTTATAAGCTACTAAAATCCTCACATCTGATTGGCTGAGGGCAAATTAGTGGGTGAAAATAAATGAACATTTGAGATGACTGTTGGTATCCCCTTTTCCCTCAAAAGAGTGGACAAGAGAGAGAAAAAGAGTAAGGAAGAGAGAAAGACAGACAGAGTTAGAGCAAGAGCAAGAGAGAGAACAGGAAAGCAAGAGAGGCAAAAGAGAGAGGAAGTGCAGAAGAGAGAGAGAGCAAAAGAGAGTAAAATAGAGCAAAGAGAGGAAAGGGAAAGAAAGAGAGAGAGAGAGAGGGGAGGGGAGGTTTTCTTGTTCAACTTACAGGTTTTGCAGGTGGAGTGCTTGCTTCGATCAATTCCATGACCTTAACATTAGGCTTAGCAACTTGTTCTGTCCAGGATAGCGGTACCAGGTCCTCGGCTGCTCTGGTCCTGACTTTCCCTTCAGTCTCTTTCTGGAACGGTACTGGACTTGGCGCCCTCGCCCGAGCTTCCCGAAAGATGTCTTCCACCGTCTCTTCCTTGCTGCTGGAAGAATGCGAATGAATAAGACCAAAATATGAACAAACCTGAAATAGTGTCTACTGTGAGATTGGGGCATTATTTGATTAAGTATGATAATATCGTCACACATACCTCCAAAAGAAAAAATGGTATGACTGTGCTGTGCTAAAAAGAACAGTACATGTATGTAG
Source organism: Lytechinus pictus (assembly GCF_037042905.1). NCBI lineage: Eukaryota > Metazoa > Echinodermata > Echinoidea > Temnopleuroida > Toxopneustidae > Lytechinus > Lytechinus pictus. The sequence goes on along the minus strand of NC_087255.1, from coordinate 28,667,036 downwards.
TAAATTTATGAAGACACATGGGGAAATGGTTATAACAGAGAAACTGAGAATGGCCGACATATTTGTTCTTTCATATGAATTCTGAATGGTTGAGGCTCACCAGTATGAGCCAGTTGTACTGGCGACAGACAAGTCTGTTAGACAGGACCACACAGATCCTATCTGTCTACTCTGTCTACTGTAATGAGAACTATCAAAACCATGCACAGCATTGCAAAAAATAAAATATGTAATTTTGTGATTTTCCACCCTCAATCCAATTCCTTCAATTTAGATGAACTCTGCAAAGAAAAGGCTCAGAGCTGAGGGTGTCTGAAGAGCGTGGTAGCCAATGTAATATGATACTTATTGGAGAAAGAGACAGACTGACAGATAGAAAGAGAGTGAGAGTTCAAAGGTCAAACTCACGTTGCGTCTGGGTCATTCTTCCACTTCTTAACCCTGAGGCTGTCCGACTGCAGGGTGCCGTTGACTCCAACCCGCACCTTGTTGCCTTTCTTAAGTTGAGTTGCTACGCTGGCTCCTACTCGGCTCTCGATGTTGTAGAATTCATCCTTGGGTACTTTGCCTGTCATAGCAATGAAATAAGAATTCATCTCGCTAATAAGTACAGTGCAATGTTTTCATTTTCTTTTTCAAAAAGCAAATAACACTATTGCTTCTGCTGCTACTACTACTGCTGCTGCTGCTACTGCTACTACTGCTACTACTACTACTACTACTACTACCACTACTACTACTACTGCTACTGCTACTACTACTACTACTACTACTGCTACTACTATTACTTCTACTACTACTGCTACTGCTACTACTGCTACTACTGCTACTACTACACTATCACTACCACCAATACTACTACAACTAATTATATTACTACTGCAACTACTATTACTACTACTTCTATTACTGCTGCTGCTATTACTCTCACTATTGATGTGATTGTTCTAAAGAAAGTTTTTTCACAAGTGGAATTGCCTCTCTCTCTCTTGCTCTACCCGACCCTTCATCTCTCTATTCCATTATCACTTCCCTAGTTTCTCACCTGTAAAGGCTTCTATGACCCCTTCAGACTCCTCGTTTTCTCCAGCAAAGCTCAGCCACTGTCCCGCAAACGAGTCATACCGCTTCAGGTTCTGACTATGAGCCTTGCGAGCCTTCTCCCGTTGTTTCTTTTCATCCTCCTCCCACCACTCTCTTATCTCCTGGGTAACGCTCTTGAAGCCCATGTTCTTGATAGAACCATCTGGTTTCATCTTGACCAGCATGAATCCTGATGGGTGGGGAGGCTTCCGGGACGGGGTGCGCTGATTCCGGTTCCCTGGTTTGGGAGTAACATAAAATATATCAAATATGTATTGAATTGAGGGTATCTCTAACTACAAATTTTAGCCATTAATATGAGGAGCCTGTTTCATAAAGGATTTACAACTGTTGTAACTTTCAGATGATCTTTGTAGGTTTGCATGGTGGAGTTTATATCGTGGAGAAGGTTTACATTTCACCATGTGTAATATGAAGAAGGGAAGGAAATACAGGCAGAAAGATTGAAATGGAAAGACGAGATAGGATGAAAAGAGAAAATTAGAAGTATTCTTTTCTTGAAAGTGAGTGAAGTCTTGAAAAGGACTGTAAACCAGATGAGATGAGCTGAATACGGCTTGAGTAGCGATGGTTTGAGTAGTAGCAGGTTGAAGTGAAGAGAGGTTACCAAGGACCTGCAACTTTTCCTCCACCATATCAACAAGCAGCACCCAGACATCAAATTCACCATGGAAACCCAACTGCACGACTCAATCCCATTCCTGGACGTCCTTGTCAAGAAGACAACATCAGGGTTCCTCTCGCACCAGGTCTACTGAAAACCAACACACACAGATCGATACCTCAACTACCGTTCCTTCCACCACCCATCTATCCGGCAATCAGTACCCAACTCTCTCATCAGACGCGCCCACCAACTCAGTGACAAGGACCACCTCCAGCAAGAACTCATCCACATCTCCAACGCACTCACCACCATCAACCAGTACCCCAGCACCAAGGTCTCCACTCAACCACTACGGCACCAGCACACAGACAAAACCACCAGCAACCAATCCACCGACAACCAACCCGGCACAGTCATCCTCGGTTCCTCCCATACATAGGCAAGACATCGCACCAACTACACCGTATCCTCACTCAAGCCAACTTCAAGGTCAGACACCGATCCTCCAAGAAGCTTCACTCAATCCTGCACTCACACAAGGACAAGAACCCTCCCATCAAGCAACCAGGCGTCTACAGAATACCATGCGACTGCGGTAAAGTCTACATCAGGGAAACAGGCCGCAACTTTGACACAAGACTCAAGGAACACAAGTCCTGCCAACGACTGGGACAAGTCAGCCATCGTTAAGCACGCACAACAAGAAGATCACTGCATTGACTGGGCTGACAGCAAACTCATCACCAACATCAAGCATTGGCATACCAGACGAGTCAGAGAAGCCATTGAGATACAGCGACACGACACAGTACCCAAAGACACTGGACTTCACCTTAACAACATCTGGCACCCAATCCTTCTTCATCCACCCATGCTATACTACCGCCGTCAACCAAGCCCGCCGCTCCGCTGACAACTAAGCCTGCCACTCCGCCGACGACCAAGCCCACCACACCACTCACATCCCAAGCCACCGCATCCCCCACACCGCCAACACAACGATGCCGCTATAATCTCTGCCCACGCCTACCAAACATACACCAAGGAATTTCACAGCCAACCCGACCCGCCACCAATCCATCAGACCTCCGCATACACGCCCACGCAACTTCTCAGAATCACAGCGCCGCCACCGTCAGCCCTGCCGCCGACCCGACCGGCCACCGATTCCTCCAACGTCCGCATTCTCACCATAAGTACCCCACGCGCTTTTAGCATCCTTCACTCCTGAAGATGGTCAGTCAACCTGCCCGAAACGTCGAGTAACCTCTTTTCACTTCAACCTGCTATTTCTCAAACCATCGCTACTCAAGCCGTATTCAGCTCATCTCATCTGGTTTACAGTCCTTTTCAGGACTTTACTCACTTTCAAGAAAAGAATACTTTTAATTTTCTCTTTTCATCCTATCTCGTCTTTCCATTTCAATCTTTCTGTTGTAACTTTGCCATAATGGCAACTACCAAGGTAACATAGCTCAGCAGCCAATCATAATCAATTACATGGTAGTTGCCATTATCGTTAAGTTAACATAGCTGTAGCTTTTTAATGAACCAGGCCCCTGATGATTTTAATTTGAATCTTTCGCCTAATTTATGTTGTTTTATGATATGCTCTTTCTATTTATTTGACAATGAATTAAATCCTTTACAATGAATAATCTTTAGTTTAGATCTACCAAAACTAAATACACACTAAAAGAGATAAGATTTGCTGATGTGTCCTAAGTTTAACTTTGATCATTTACCTGTTGTGTGAGGTCTGCTGTTGTTGTTGATTCTATTATTGACCTGAGGCTGCAGATCATGTAAAGAGTCAGGGGCAGTCTGAGGTTGATTGTCTGTTTGAAAGAAAAACAGAGAAAATTAATACAAGGCAAAAGCAATTTTGTGTCTCACCCACTTATGAAAATGACCAGAAATATCGTGATTTGCGAGGGCACGCAAGAGAATTATATCGAAACTTCATTGTGAAATGACTGGGATGGAATAACACTTGTCATAAGAGCCTTGCACGTAAACTATAATGTTGACCTGAAAATGACCTTTGACCTTACCAGGTGACCTCTGACTGCAGCATAACATGCAGGTCGCCTAAGTACATCTATCATCCAAGTTTTGTTGAAAAGTAACTTACGGTTGCGGAGTTAGGTGTCATAAGAGAGTCTTGCATGTAAACTTTAACGTTGACCTCAAACTGACCTTTGACCTAACCATGTGACCTCCAACTGCAGCATAACATGCAGGTCCCCCAAGTCCATCTACCATCCAAGTTTGGATGAAATGCGACTTGCGGTTGCTGAGTTAGGTGTCATAAGAGTCTTGCATGTAAACTTTAACGTTGACCTGTAAATGACCTTCGACCTTACCATGTGACCTCTGACTGCAGCATAACATGCAGGTCCCCCAAGTCCATCTACCATCCAAGTTTGGTTAAAATGCGACTTACGGTTGCGGAGTTAGGTGTCATAAGAGAGTCTTGCATGTAAACTTTAACGTTGACCTGAAAATGACCTTTGACCTTTCCATGTGACCTCTGACTGCAGCATAACATGCAGGTCCCCCAAGTCCATCTACCATCCAAGTTTTGTTGAAAAGCGACTTACGGCTGCGGAGTTAGGTGTCATAAGAGAGTCTTGCATGTAAACTTTAACGTTGACCTGAAAATGACCTTTGACCTTACCATGTGACCTCTGACTGCAGCATAACATGCAGGTTGTCTAAGTACATCTACCATCCAAGTTTTGTTGAAAAGTAACTTACAGTTGCGGAGTTAGGTGTCATAAGAGAGTCTTGCATGTAAACTTCAACGTTGACCTGAAAATGGCCTTTGACCTTACCATGTGACCTCTGACTGCAGCATAACATGCAGGTCCCCCAAGTCCATCTACCATCCAAGTTTGGTTGGAAATCGACTTACGGTTGTGGAGTTATGTGTCATTAGGTTTGTGACGGACGGACGACGGACGACATTTGGATCCCTAAGTCTCGCCTTCACCTCCGGCCCGGTGGGCGAGACAAAAAGTAAAAAATTCAATGAAAAGCTTAAAACTCAACGGAAATACCTTTTTCATCAATAAATCTAATTGAAGCAGGGGCAGTGTCAGGCCATTTTTTACTATTTTTGTAAACCACTATTTTTTATTTTATTTTTTTATCATTTTTTTATTTATTTATTATTTTTTTTTTTTTGGGGGGTGGCAATATAAACTAAAGGGGACATATTTTGTTTCCTCAATTGCAGAGTTAAAAGGCTAGAACTCTCCTTTTATACTCTACTTCTGTCATCCTTTTCTTCCCCTTTTCCCCACTTTTTTCCCTTTTTCACTGCTTGAATAATCATAAGGGCAGCTCCCTCCCTCTGTGGCGTCACCCCTGAATTTCAATATAATCTGCTTTCATGACCACCTGTCTAGTTCTACCATTTGAAATCACTAAATGTATATACATCCTTTTCTTATGGTCTTAGAGCAAAAATGGGGTTAATCATTAATAAAGTAAACAAAAACCATGTAAAAATATAATTAATTGTTACCTAAACTGCTGTATGGTCTAGTCTCCATAGAAGACCCTGGGCGGCTCCATGCATCCAATGTTGATGCCCTAACACATAATCAAAACAAATATAAGTGATATTTAAAATGAACAGACTGTATGATAGCCAAAGCTCCATGTAAATCAGTCACTTTACATCAATACTGCCATCTATGTTCAGGGGAATGTGTCATGAAGCAAACTTCTTGTCTGTGAGTTTTCACTGAAAAATGCTTAGAACCAATTAGATACAGCCTTTCATGTTTAAGCCATAGCAATTGATGGGGGCTATTTTGGACCTTTTAAAGTGGGTAGGAAACTCTAAATCGCAATCAGATCCCCCCCCCCACCCCCATCATCGTGTCACTAAAAAGTCTACAATAGAATAAGAGACATTGATTTAATTATCCATCCAATAGTATTAAGGAGCCTTGTCTGTTTTGTTATGTTTTTGTTTCCTTTGTTTTGTTTGCACCTGTGCTCAGCGAACGTCATTGTGGTTTTCCTTTGTATTCTTTCCAGGGGTGCCAGGGCTCCAGTGGAGGGAAAAAGTTTGTGAGCCTGCCTGGAAATTTCATGGGGCAGTTTTGACATTTGTTATTTTAATTTCGTTCATTTATTTATTTATATATATATATTTCATTCATTTGTTCATATCTTTTTGGGAGGGGGTGGGTGGGGGCTAAATTGCCCTGAGCACCAGTCCAATTCGTCTACATTTAACAATAAAATCTAAATAGGCTGATTCAGCTATCAGTCTTTTAAAGTGTGAATATGATTAAATAGCTCAATACATGTAGTTTTTTTCTGTTGGCAACCAAAATACCTGAATGTCTTCTGGTAAGTGTTCCTGATCTGGTGGCTCTGATCTGAGATGATGGCGTTGGCGGACTTGGTGTTGATGGCCCTCGTTTCAGGGAAGTCCAGATTGATCAGCGAACCCATCACACTCGAGGTCTGCTGAGGCGCATGGTAACGGTACTTGCCGCTCACGTCACCCAGGCTTCGTTTCTGAGGATAAAGAAAAACAAAAATTTATGTTGAGCACTTTTAGGTACATATATGAAAAATGGTCATGAACATGTATTAAGGCAGGTTGAAGTTCTAACGTAACTTGGATGAAAAATATTAACTGGCCTATACTTTTATCGACATCTTTTAACTTTGTCAGCAAGAAAAAAATATATATAAAGCAAAGAAGATTAGAACATAAAACAGTCTGTATATATACAATACATGCAGGAATGCATGGTGACAGCAATTATAACTCTCGATCATTACAGCACAGTTAAACACATTCCGGATGTTATACAAATGTTGTACAACATATTGAAGCAGAACCGACGTTTCCATTTAACCAACAGTTCCATAAACTAAGTTTGCAGAAACATTACAATACCCAGCCTGAATACAAATATTGATCTTTTTTTAAACCTCCAATAATGATTTTTTTTTTTCAACAGCAATAGCAGCAAGCCATGTAACAAGAAAATTTTCAATCTTAAGCAGAAACCACACTAATCAGTTGAATGCACACAGAGAATAAGCCGAGGCTCCAAGCATGTCACTTTGCTTCAAACTTTGAAAGGCTTGTTAGATGCTATTATTTTCTTACATAAGATTTCTTTGAATGTAACACAACTGTTTGTCCCTGTATACAAACAAGATTTAGCCACAATTTTTTCTAGAGCATACACTGATGAAGGGCACACTTTGCTTGGTCTATAAACAATTTGGCATAATCAATCATTGAACTCTACATAGTCTAATTTCATTTTGTCTACCACCACTTATACATACCATTTTGTCTAACTACCTGCGAGGACCATAAATTAAGTTTTCCTTAAGGAGTTTTCACATATCAAAATTCTAGGATTATAATATCGAGTATTATATGATTTGGGGATATAGGATTTATTAAGGAACCCGTTTGTCAAGACGATCTGCTCAAGGAGACCACTTATCTTCAATCCCTTGGGTGGTATAAAGACTCTTATATTATAGAGGCCTATATGTTTCACTGTACCTCACTACCTTGCCTGACAACACCATCAGTTTAACTTTATTTGGGTCCATCTGCACTTTATTTTCATCAGTATTTTCAACTCCAGAGAGTGATATTGACAATGACTAATAGGAAGTAGTACAAGAAACTTATAACTTCAAATAAAGAGGAAATCCCCAAGTGAAGTGTAAATCCTTTGGTTAATAGCAAAATTTGAAGTTAATTTGCATTCAGTTGCAAATTAACTTTCTTGAAACCTTCAATTTCAATTCATTGGGGCTTTACTGTGTTCATGATTCTCAGTTGAACATGGAGGTTTCTTGGAATGCCTCATACAAAATGTCATCAGTTTTACCACATAGAATATTGTACTCATATAATACAAACCTTTCCATGTTTCCGGATGAGCTGCCTGTTCTTCAAATTAACATAATCATACACAAAGAGACTTTTATCCTCCATCATTTTTTTTGTCAGGTTAGTCCATTTTTAAACACGCTATTAACTGATGAGGGTGATCCATTTTTCTAGACGAGGACATCACCCAGTTCTTCATTTCTCAGCCAGGATGTGGCATCTTTTTGCCATAAAGTTTACCGGAGGAAGGAATGTTCAGTCCTGAGATGACAAGCCTGACTGCCTGTGAATGTGAAGGGGGAAAAATAAATTTTTATCATAGACCTAATTTCAAATTTGGAGACTATGATATATCCTAGACAGAGGTTGGTTAGCTAATTAGGAGTATTACATCTTTTACAAAATTAAAAATCAAAGTGAAAATTAAAAAAAACCCTTCTTCCTCCACTAAATTCTGTAGATGTAGGCCTAGTTTTTCTTGTAGGATGGGGGGTCGGGTGTCCGGACACTTTATATTTTTGAAGCCTTCTTTTTTGTCTTAAGATTACACTAAAAATATGAATTCAATAGTTGTAATCATCTTCTATTTTGTTCTCTATAATATTTTCTAACATTTTGTACTAAAAATTGATGAAACTTCGCTTGTAATTTTTTCCAAATGACTTTCTAAAATTGATCGTCCGGACACACAACCTGTCCGGACACACAACAACTGCGTATACAGTTGGTTTGGTAGTCTATGTAACGTTAAGTAGATGTCTAGTGCAATGTGAAATGTCAAATGAGATGTCAAAATAATAAAAAATATCATCACGAAGTCCTCACTCAAGGCCAAGGCAAGGCTAAGTAAGTAGAGCCTGCACAGACATCACTTGAGGTAGGCCTAGGATCTATCAACGTACACTACACCCATGTGAAAGTAAAGTGTCTGATCAGATTCATACATTTATCGACAACCTAGGCCTATGGTTTGTTAGTTTAAACTAAAATTGTTTACATGTTTTAGTGTTAACTTAAAAAGTGTTGCACTTCAGAGGCTGGCCTGTAACCTACCTTACTCGTTTAAGTTTAACTTATTGCAGACTTTGAAAGTTAGATCAGATAATCCACCATCATGATCAATACAAAATAGACAAGGAATCATCCATGACTTCCAGAATTCCATCCATTTTTTTATTGCCAAGTTTCTTCTCACGTCACTCAGTTGCAGTTGTGCTTGCTAGCATAGGTACCGGTACCGACGGGCTGGCCGTTTTGAACTTTGACCAGGGAGGGTTGTGTGGGTACGGTAGCTATTCTTCCATTGTCATTGAACAATCTACAGACTGTACTACGCAACACAATAGAGGATTCTTAACTCGACAAGCACCGGTATATTTACGGAGACAGTCGCGCACAGATATCCGCTGGAATCCGGAAGCGAGCTTTGTTGTTGTCACGTCAACGCCAAGCCGCACAGGTGGATGTACAGCGCCATGTTGCACCCGTTAATTTGAGTATCGCAGGGCGATTTCATTCATAATAATAGGGGTGTACTTTTACTTTGCGAAAGAAAGTCGAATACTCGTAATGTCGACAGATGGGGAGGGGGGGGGGGGGTAGTTTAGTTTAGTTTAGTTTACTCCAACGATGTTGTAGGACTAAGCATCGATCAAAGTTGAATGTCTAAATGCTGCTCTCCTTCAGACAAGAAAATTAAATGCACTACTTGTGTTATATTGGCAGGGAGGGTGGCAGGGGTATCGTGGACAGCAACAAATTCTATGAAAAACACAAAATCGAAAATCACAAATTCTAGTAACTTTGTAATAAATGTTAAAGGGGAATCCAGCCTTGACCATAAAATGTTGTGTTGGGAAGGAGAAAAATAAATTAAACAGAATGGTGAAAGTTTGAAAGAAATCGGACAAGCAATAAGAAAGTTATAGCTGCTTTAAAATTGAGATCACTAATAGTATGTAGATTTCAAATTGGCATCTGGGTAAGTAAATTATGACAAGGGGCAAGGACAACTTTCCCATAGGCCATGTACTTTATTATCAGGGATTTGTGGTTTTTCTCCTATAAGTACCCATTCCCCTGGGGCAGTAATCTAAATATAACCCAGGTAGTATATTGTTTTATGTCCTCATGAAAGAAAAATATAATTTGAAATAAAACTTTTGGGAAAAATGACATTTTAGCCATAATATGTATTGGAGTACATAGAAGAGTAGTCCTTGCCTTACATCACTATGACATCCCATATGCGGCCAATTTGAAGTCTCCATGGGTGTAGTGATTACCAATATTTACAACTTTTAAAATTTTATAACTTTCTTGTTGTTTGTCCAATATTGTTCAAACTTTCACCTTTCAACTTTGGGTTGGATTCCCCTTTAAAATGAAAGTACTTATTAAAGGGGAGTCCAACCCAAATAAAATCTTTAATAAGGAAAAGAAAAATCAGACAAGTTGATAGGTCAAAGTTTGAACAATATTGGACAAACAACAAGAAAGTTATGAAATTTTAACAGTTGTAAATATTGGTAATCACTATACCCATTGAGACTTCAAATTGGCCGCATATGGGATGTCATAGTGATGTAAGGCAAGGACTACTCTTCCATGTACTCCAATACATATTTTGGCTAAAATTTCATTTTTCCCAAAAGTTTTATTTCAAATTATATTTTTCTTTCATGAGGACATAAAACAATATACTACCTGGGTTATATTTAGATTACTGCCCCAGGGGAATGGGTACTTAGGAGAAAACCACAAATCCCTGATAATAAAGTACATGGCCTATGCGAAAGTTGTCCTTGCCCCTTGTCATAATTTACTTACCCAGTTGCCCTGAAATCTACATAGTATTAGTGATCTCAATTTTAAAGCAGCTATAACTTTCTTATTGCTTGTCCGATTTCTTTCAAACTTTCACCATTCTGTTCACTTTATTTTTCTCCTTCCCAACACAACATTTTATGGCCAAGGCTGGATTCCCCTTTAACTTCCAGAATTTTTTTGGGGAGGGTTACTTGTAGTAGGATAAGCAATTTCATGAAATCTGGTGCAAAACTTTGATTATATAGAAAGTCGAAGTTTTGCTCATATTTTAAGAAACAGGGACCCATGTACGGTCATGGTCATACGCATATTTTGTTCCCAGGGGGCAAGAAGCATATTTTTTTAAGAAGCTTGTCATGGGGTGTTTTGGCATTTCCTAGAGTACAATTGAGATCATGTGAATGTAAGTTTTCAAAATTTCTTGGGGACAACTGCCCCCTCGCTGTGTATGACATGCCCTTGACTATGGCGCATTTGCCATAATGGCAACTTTCAACCTTCAATCTTCATAATGGCAACTTTCAATCTGGCTAAATTTTGTAAAATAATTATGCTTCGCTTCTGATAGAGTAATCAAAGAATAGAAGTATTCATTTATTTCGTTTTATTTGTCTTTTAATAATTTATCTTGATTACTATAGATATAGATACATATGTATTATTATTTTGATAAACTGTTTAATTTTTGTATTTAGTTTGCTGCTGGTGCCTTTGTACGCATCATGTTTTACTTTTTTTTCTGTTAATTCTAAAATTTAGTAATTCAAGAAATAATTTATTTATATCTTATTATAATATGTTATCATAATATTTCAGTGAAATATGTGGGTTTCTTGTTTGTATTTTTTGTTTATATATATTTTATGTAAATATGTTTAAAATTCAAATGTTAATATGTTTCAAATCTTGTAGTGTTCTCCAATACCCGTTGGGGTGATCTGAGAATAAATATTACTGTCATTACTGTCATACGGTACACCTGGCTCAGCAGCCAATCAGAATCAAGAATTCCTACTGTTGGTAAGCTATGAGCCCCAGTCCCGGGCCCCAGTCTATTTCTTCTGTTCAGTTGAAATTAAATCTTTCAAGATTTATAGAATTGATATTAAAAATGAATTCTCCCCCAACAAGAGAATATATGAAATCATGAATTAGTTGTCTCTCAGTGTCCCTTATTTTCACGTATAGTAGGTATGTATATTTATAACCGACATCACACACAAACACATAGGCCCGTATTCTGAACTCAGGTTTGAATGAAACCCTGGTTTAAAGTTGAGGTTTAACTATGGAGAGCCAATTCGGGCACAAATCCCTATCAGCACACATCCAATTTATTAACTCATTTGACACTCATATTATCCATAATTGTCTGTGAATGATATCTGAAGTACTTTCCGTCATTATAAAAGCAAACGAAACCAAAATAGTAAACAAGAAGAAATATTATAAACAGGATTTGTATATTTGTGGCATCCCATAATTTTAGTACAGAGATAGACCGTGGTCTAAGTTAAAACCGATTTCAGAATACGGGCCATGGTGCCGAAAGATGGGATTTTTGATTTGATTTGATTTATTTTTCTTCTGCATTCATCATTCGTATACAATACAATTTTCATTACGTAACAAACATAATATATCGGTCATTGATTTTGGTATGAATCATAAAGAAAAAAATATAAAATAAAAAAGTCATTCTAAACACCAACAAAGAAAATTTAACATTTACAGTTTGCAAGAGAAGGATTGCCATTATAAGCAGATTGCTTGAAAAAAATGACAACACCAAGTCAGTCTTGGGGCACTTCGCCCCCTTAAAAAGGCACGGCCAAGAAGAAAACTAAATGAGGAGAAAAGGAAATACAAGGGAAATGGGCTCTGAATTATGTCAAACTCAATCGAAAAATCAAACAAAAGGTCAGCATTTTCTCTCGCTCGTGACTTTTTCAGATTAGAATTTTCTGCCCGCTCAAAATTATTTATGCCCAGGACTATTTTACACAATCCTGAGATTCGCTCGGAGATCAAGAACAATTTGGAGTTATATAGAATTAAATTTGCTTTATTAATGGAATGTGATCGAGCATTTATCCACATTGGATGAAATTTTGTTTAAAGAAATCAAGATAATAGACCTATATGCCCTCTTTATGGAACATTGACCCATTTACATATCTAATTAATTCACATTTTATTTCATTTCTTGGGGTTAATTTATTATGGCTAAATTGCCCCCCGGCCCCGAATCTCCTATACTTCATACTGCATATAATAAAGAAAAATATATATCTTAACTTGAGCTCAAGTCCTGCCCCACCAGTGAGTTGAATAGCCAACCAGGGGCGGATCCAGGATTTTCCAAGGGGGGGGGGGCACATTTTCCCGAGGAAAATTTGACAAGCTAAAAAATGAATTAAAAAGGGTCCTTGCTTTTAATGGCTGGGGGCACACTTTTGTTAGAACGGCATATTTGTATAAAAAAAAAAAAACATTATCCCTCTCTCAAGGGGGCGGGGGGCACGGCCGGATGTGTCCCCTGGATCCGCCAGTGTATACAGCCAACGATATGACATTTAAATTTTCATGATAATCGGATGTAAAAATAAAATGAAATATGGCATTTTAACATAAATTGGTATACAATGCTGAGTCGATGATCAGGCCAGGGCCCCGGGAACGATTTTGAAAGAAGGGGGGGGGGGGGTAGTTTTGAAAAAAAAATGACAAGCCAACTTTCGTTCCAAAATGAAGCTGATTTCGGTCAGAAAAAAATTACAAGCAAAAAGTAAGAGAGTTTCGTTTCAAAAAGGTGATTTTTTAATCAAAATTATGGATTTTATTTTTCCCAACCTGGTGTCCAGCCAGGTTGCTGCCTATGCTGAACAATATTCCCAGGGCTATGCCGATGATCACACACTTACACTATTTGTTGTATTCCTTTGAAATACCTTTTATTTCACTTTTTATTCATTAAAAGTTAAGATATGAGATTATCATGATTCAGGGCAAAAGGGCTTCTTTGCTATCAAACCTCAGTTAAAAAAAAGAACTTTGATATTTATTTGGATATATGGATTATTCACAGGGAGCGACTGACAAAAAGTAGAAAATAACGAAAAAGAGGGAGAAAGGCCCGGGGCCGGAATTATGCAGTCTATGCCGTGTCTGCAAATGAAAAAAAGTGGCGTCACTTTAAAATCGCTTGCCAAAGATCCCCGACCGAAATATCCTGCCGCCATCTCCGAGTGTTTGGCATAATCAGTTCCATCTCTTTTCCAACGTATGCATATCTCTATTGTGAAATTTATATTGTCTTTCTTTCTTCATTTTACTAAACCTTCATCTTTGTTAGCCCCCGATTTAGCCGTTAACATGTATCGGGCATGTATCACATCTTCTCTATCCACCGCATATAACATTCATGCAAAATAGTCGGCAATAGTCTTCGAGCTGTTTGCTGAAATATTTATTGAATTATTGATTATTGTAATTTTGCCATGAGTCACCGCGACACCCCTCCCAATTTGGCTTTCAGTGGGGTGCGCACTATTACCACCCCTTTGCTCGATTTGGAGTTTTCCACCAACAAAAATACCCCGATGATGTCATACACGCTGCTATTGTTATGGGAAATATTCCCGGCGGTAGCATCGCGCTGGCAAGCTGACTCTATGCGTAGGCGGCACAAGAGACTTGGACTTTGTTACTGGGTAAACTCCTTGGTAATATTCTCACCACAAAACGATTGATGCAGAAATTTGGTTTGAACAATGCAAAGTCTGACTGAGTATATTGTTATTGTGCTGGCGGGGTCATGAAACCACGTGAATTTTCAGCGCGAAAACTAGAAAAGGATTAAGAAATCTGACTGAGTTTTGAGTTGGACAGGTGGTTTCAGGATTGTTTTTACTTTATTTATGTACATATCCGATCGATTTTTCGAAGTAAATTTGAATACACTGAAGACTGGGTAACGGTACAATCTGCTGTGAGATTTATTATAGAAATGATTCGTTTCTCATCGTGAACCGTTCCTCAAAATTGGATTTATACCATGGAAAAAACAGGAGAACAAAGACCTCACAAATCGCGATCAAAACGTGGCGAATCTGGAGCTGAAAGTACGCGGGAACGAGAAGGCTCAAGTTCTGGATCGGGGGCCATTCGCAAGTCTCGCCGAAGGTCGGGGGAGCGATCACGTTCTCGCAATAGGAGGAGGAGTGGAAGCTCGGGTTCTCAGAAATCACCGACTGATGATGGGGGCTCTGTCGCCAAACATCTCCCGGGAAACTCTACTTCAGTTGAGCCTAAACAAAATGGGTAATTGTTTTTTTTTTTCACTTGATAAACTTGTAAATTGATATTTCTTATAATAAATATATAAATATAAATGTTTTTTTCATTATAAATATCTGGACAGTCATTATTTGCACGTAACAACACAGTTTACAATTATAGGAAATTCACCATTATTCTACATGTATGTACCGGTAATATAATTTATTAACTAAGAAATTCATACTCTTATTCTACAATTTTTTATAACAACAACAACAATAATTTGTAAAATATGCTTCAATGAAAATCTTAATCAAATACTTATTAACTTCAAGGTAGGTTTTATTAATTTAAGGTTTTAATTTTATTTTCAAGTGTAGGCCTAGTACAATACAGCTGAAGAGTATAATTCCAAAGAGCTCTCAGTCATGGAGTGGGCTGAAAATATATATTTTTCTTTGTACTTGGGGGAAGTGGAACTGAAGTTATTGGTTTAATTGTTATGTATTGTGTTGTTTGGATCCAAAGATGCCCCGCCCCCTCAAAGAACAAAGCATGTGTTCTCAAGACAGACCTTATTGAAGCCTGATTGTTACCCCCACCCCATACTGTTCAGTTAGACTGATAACCTAACTAAAGGTCAGACCTAATCAGTAAATGTTTTTGTTTGTTTGTGTGTTTGTGACAGTGTTGTGCTCATGTAGGTCAGAGCATGATACCTTCCCCCCACTCCCCTAAAAAAAGGAGTTTAAATGTATACTCTTATGGGGCAGTTTGTCTTCTGTTCAACAATCACAATCATTTCTTGTGATACTGATCTTGTAAACAAGTCTTTGATACCTTGGTCACATTTATTCTACAGCGGCCGTACGGCCAGTCGAGAACAGCCGTTTTAACATTTTTGTCCTACTATATATAGGTGGTTTGAATTAAATTTAATAAAACGGCTGTTTTCTACTCGCTGTACGGCCGCCGTAGAGCAAATGTGACCAAGGTATAAATCACCAATTTATTCCAGCTCAGTATCAAGTTTCTGACAAGAGTATTTGTTATGCAAATGCTCCTTGTATTGAGTTCATTGAAGACATGGTCTATAAACAGGTCACCTTTGTTTGTTAATCTCTCTGAATTAAGTACTCCCTTTTCCCCATTCAGCCCAACAACAATGATAAAACTGTTTCTATGTTGAAGTAGAAAGATTGTCTGGGCCTTTTTGTTTTCTTGGCAGTTGTATCTGGTGATATTTTTAGTTTTCAAAATAAAATATACATGTATTGTTTGATTATTACAGTACATGTTCATTGTACAAATTTGTCCCTCTTTGGCTTGTGATATCCTTTGTGTGAAAAATTCTTTTAACTTTCATTAGACTGTTTTCTTATCTGGTCATGTGTCATGAGGTCGCGTACTTTTGCTTTTGCACCGCCTTAAACTTGAAAGTCTCTCTCCCCTATCCTATATTTTCTGAAAGGATATTGCTCAATGAACCAAAATAAGCACTCAGAATTAGCATTTTATGTCAGGCATAAGTGTTGTGTTGAATAGAAAAAGATTAATAATTATTTTAACCTCATACATGTAATTGTGATCATAATACTTTGTATCAGACCCCCTTTGACCAATATAATCATATTTATGTACAGTACAGAGTCAGATCTTCCTAACAATGTTTAATTTTAATATTAGGTTTATGGTCAAGAAATTGCTTCAAAATCAACAACAAAATAAAGAAAGAAATGTACATGTACGTAATGTGTGTGCTATTTTGCCTGCATTACCATTGCATGGTGGGTATATCTGCTGTGTTCATCTGATTTAAGGTATAGAATGATTTTTAAAAATCTGCACGTATTGTTGGACTGAATTTCTGACAATTTGACCTTAGATCTATAACAAAACTTTCATCCTACAGATTAGTTAACTAGTACAGAATAGTAGAAATCACATTTTCTGGTTTTTACACAAAAACTACATTTAAATTAAGAATAACTAAAGAAAATATGTGCCAATATGGATGAATTGTGAAAAGTGAACAATTTGGACAATTTTTTTATTTCTTTTTCATTTCAATGTTTTTTACCTTGTTTTTTTTTAAATGACAATGACATTGCCAAACTTATTTTTCAATCAATGAACAGTAAAACAAGAATGCTCTAGCTTTAATATGATACCAGATTTGTTGTTGGAAGTTAAGTTTTCACAAAAATATTAACGTTTTACCCAAAATAGCACAAAATATTGAGAATCCCCATTGAGTTTGTACAGGTGGCACCTCTTTTGGCACCGCCCCTGGTGCTTTGTCATTTTAAAGACTATGTACTGTAACTCAAGTTCTGTTTATCTGAGAGCAATGAAACTTTCTAGAATATTAGCCAATGAATTCAGCTTCAAAATGATACCAAACTTGTTGGCATAGCACCTTTGGTTTTGAAAATATCAATGAATATTAACTCAAGAAATGAACCAAAAATATGTAAACAGCACCACCTTTTTGATGGGCAACCTACATTACATGTCTGACACATGGCCATTTTCAAAATTAAATTAAAAATGTTAACTCTATTTTTCTCTGTTGGATATTTGTCAAACCATTACCAGTACCAACAATTTTCTATATATTTTTTCTTTCTCTTCAAATGAACATACATGTACATGTATCAAGGTGAATTTTCTCTTTAACTCATTACAAATAAATGAAATGGCCCAAGAAACTGGAAATAGGCATATATAGGCTACATGTTGGCTCAACTTGTACAAAAATTAGAACAGGGAGATAGAGAGAAAAAAAAACTTTGTTTGCCATCTGATCATCCCAAAATAATTCAAATTTTTATAATAATTATTTACAGTTTGCTTGATCTAGGAGGTTTATCTCCCTGCCTGTTCAAGTTCAACACAGGTGTTTTACAACTAATTATTTGACTATTCAAAAGATGCATTTCCTACTTAACCTGAACATTCCTGCACAAAAGGTAAACAAAACAGTGATGTGTCATTCAACGGCTGAGATCAAAGTACATTCAATCCCCAGTAGACACCCACAATCCTGCTACTGTCAGGTGAAACTCACATGCTCCAGTGATTTTGTAGGCCTAAATCCACAGCTGCGGTACAACTCATTTGAGGTAGTTTGAGGTACATGTATTACGGTATACAGGATAATTTGCGGTTGGATTTTAGATCAGTACACTTGGGCTTTCCATAACAGCTGATGACATATTCATTCTGTGACGTACTTGTACAGTTATGAGTAAAGTTTAGGCCAATGATAGCTTACACACAGGAAAAGTGTCAGTTGTGTTGGGACAGTTGGTGTACTAATGTATTAGTAGTACTTTACGGAAGAGAACTGAACTTTTTCTATGTGAAAATCTTTGTACATAATTTGCACTTGAGGAACCATAAATTTGGATTTATTCTTGTTCCAGTGTTGGTAAGTTACTGTTGGTAAGTTACTGTGTAAATGGATATTTGGTTTAGGTTAGAGTTGAATTCTGTATAATTCTTGGATTATTAGAGAATGGTTTAGGCCAAATAGTGTTTGTGTTGTTGGTTGTGTACATAAATTTTGATAGACCTGCATCTTTGTACGTAATATCTAGTGATTGCAATTGCATGGGAGCCAATTGAGATTGCAATGTTGTAGTATCATTAATCAATATTAATATACATGTAGGTCTAGATTGTGAATTTTTAAGATGACTTTAGGATCATATTCTTGTACATATGTATAACATGTACTAGTAGTAGATGATTTTAATACTAGATGAATAATATACATGATGTAGGCCTACATGCAGGCCTACATCATGTAGACTATGCTGTACATGTACTGTAGGCTTTATTGCAATGTACAGTATCTATCGTCATACTGGCAGAATGAGAGACATACTTTGAAAGCCAGTATTTGCATGTATAGGTACAAAAACACTGTAATGTACTACCGCAGTACTTTTAACTGTAACATGCATGAAAGTCATTAGTGCATAAATGATACCTGATCACTGATACGGGTAGATTGATTGATTATCCAAACATGAATACCAAGTATTACGTATGACTCATAACAGTGGGGTAGGGTATGTTGTTATCCCTCAATGGTAAAGTACTTTGAGTATGAGTAATTGTATTGTTGAGCAGTCTCAGTAGGTCTCATGCATTTGAATGAAGTAAAGGGTTCCCTTTGTTTTAAAAGTTTCAGCAGAGATGTTATCTATACTAAATTTGAGGCCAAAAGTGTACATACTTGTACACCCATGGAATTCAGTGAAATTTGTTCGCTTGCCAAACATCGTAAAATTTACTATATCTGTAGAAATTTAAATACTACCATGACGAATTTGGTATCAAATGAAAGAGCATATTATAGGCCTAAAGCTCTTTCACATACACTGTAATTGGGATGCCGTTGGGATTAAAGTACATGTATATTTCAGCTGGAATTTTCTTTGAAGAAAAAAAGTACTATTCGTGTCAAATGTATTCTATTGTTTGTTATTATATTTTCAAACATTTCATAGAAATATATAGATGTCAAATATATGATTTATATTACATTTTCTATCATTAAATGTCACCACTGAACAAAAAAGTGTTATCTGAAATATTTGTGTTGAGAAGTAATTAACTAGCACAAATGTTTTTGTCAAGTTTTTATTTTTAAATTTGTCTAAAATATGAAGATATTTTTGGGAAAAATGACACCTAAATATTTTTCAGCTTCTGATGACAAAGCAATGTGATGAAGGGGCACGACATACTCACTTGTTTGATATCAAATTCATCATGATAGCACAAAATAAGATACAGTAAATTTCATGTTTGGCAAGTGTCAACTTTCCTTTTGTAAACTTCTGGCTTTAACTGTGAGTGTAGGCTACTGTAGATGTACAAGTACACTCGGGTACAAACCACTTTTTGCTTTTTATTTTTATCGTCAAGTAGTGTTCAAACCTATTTCATTTCGTTAGAATATTATGTATGTAGTAGCTGCCTTTTGCCTACATTTTGGAAGAGTCGATTACAGAAAACAGAAATATAAACTACATTCATTGTACATGTACTTTCATACAATGTGAGGTTGCCACCAATGTCTGTACAGCCTTGCCTTACTTTAATAGCTGCCCTAAAATTTTATTAAAAAAAATATTTTTAGATACATGTACAGAATACAGAACATCCAAGCAGGCCTGCAGTGGAAGCAATGATGCAAATATTTATCATATTGGCTTAAAGATAACTTTCAAACATGATTGTAAACAAATTGTCCTAGAAAATTGGGATTTTAATGGTCAAAACAAGTTGATTTGCATAACCTTTGCAAATTTGTGCAAGGGGGGCATGAAAAGAGCAAACTCCCCTGGTGATACATGTATTTCTTTGCAGTATTCAATACAAAGACACTTTCCTCCTGGGGGTTTTCTAGAAAATTAATCAAAACATCTCGGATTGCCTCTGTTTTTTAGTCGTATGCGGTGTGATGTCTACGTCATTAATACATTTAGCACTCCAATTCAAACAACTCAATGCCAGATGTCTCTATTGTTAACGATCGGCACGCGATCAAGATATTGCCAGTGTTTGAAATCAGACCCTTTTACACGAAATGCAGTCACTTTTACAAGCCATTTAGTAGTGAATGTACTTACATGTATGTATTATTACAGTTTGCATATTTTTTCCAATAAAGTGCATATGTAATTTCCACTACTATTATGGTAAAATTGTTAAATTATAAGTACATAAGAATGAGGGACAAATTTCCATATTAAGTCAAGCTGCCCAAAGAGTCTCATTGGAATATATACAATGAAGACTACTCTTACTGTACACACAAAGCGGTTTGTTGATTTGATAGGAGTTTACTGGTAGTCATAGCGACCAAAGAATCTATTTTTAGGCCTTGGCTGAGGCATACATATTTCTTGATCATATCTGTATGATATGCATGGAACTCTTCAGTAGCTGTTTGCTTGAACGAGAAAGATGTGTAACTCACAGTTTTCAGGCATGAAGTATGACTTATTCGTCAACGCCTATAATTCTAAACCTTTCGTTGAATGATTTGTTTTTATTTTATTTTCTCAGTTTTAGTAAGCACAGATGAGTCAATGATTATCATTTGAATGAATATTATGTTAATTCTACAAGGTACACATGTGAAGTACATAAGTACATGTACAGTTTATTGTTATTTGTCGTTTTATTTGAACAGGGTAGCCCTTTCAGTTAAAAGAAATGCTCGAATAAGGGGCTGTACAGTATTCTTGTTATGTTGGGTTTAAGTATACTACAACAAATGTTTACTTTCGCTGTATGGAGGGACCATCCCAATTCCCAATCCAAAATCGATCACACACCCTAAAATCATTTTTGTACTCTTGCTTAATCATTTAATTGATTTTTGCTCAATATTTATGTACTCTTGCTTAATCATTTAATTGATTTTTGCTCAATATTTAATTTAAATATTGAGCAAAAATCAATTAAATGATTAAGCAACATTTTATGTATATGCTTGGCCCATTCTTAGACAACATTTTTTGTTTTCATAATGATAAAAGTTTTCTTTGTAATAGAATAAAGTTTTCTTCCTTCTGATAAAAGCAAAATATATTTTTGACACTCATGTTCACTTTCTGTTGTCAATCTGCAGTTCATCATCAGATAAAGAGATGAGGCGAATGTCCAAACTTGACGACCCCCTTGAGAAGAATGCTATCAGAGAGAAGCTCAGGGCCAAACCAGGGGTGCGGAGAGAGGGAGGTGATACACCAAGAATGAAAGGACCAATGGTAAGGATTCTAAGGAATCAGCATAGGAAATACGTTAGTGTGATGGGTGATTTCATCCTCATCACGACCCTTACTGACGACCCTTATTGACGCCCCTAAAATTCCCCAAATGGATTCATGCTGTAGGGTGACCATCTTTTCTAGCATCGCCACAAGAATCGCCAAAACAATATTCAAGAGCATATTACCTTTGGCAGAATAATGTTTGCATTACAACTTTGCTGATAAAAAGTTGCCCTTAAAGTGAATAGAAGAAAACAAATTGCCTGATATGAAAATATGGCCCCTAAAATTTCAAATAAAATTTGTATCCTGTAAGGAATCAAGTGTCCTGTAATGTAGCTGTATGGGAGCATTTGATTGGTTGGAAAACAAAGGTTGTCAGGGCAGCAAAAGAAAATTGGCTTATGTAGGTCCTGTGATACAGAAAACTGAAATTAATTGTGAAAATCAAAGTAAAACGGAACAAAATATATACATGTAAAATAGAGGGAAAGGGTTAAAGATATATTTTTTAGTGAGCAGGTGCTCTGTTATGTCAGAGAAGGCTCAAATTGTCAGAGAGAGGTGTTCCATACATTATGAGATAAAGACTAGGAAATGATGCATGTCCTGTTTCTACCGACTGTAGCTGGAAAGAAGGAAATTATGAGATAATTGTGTAGCATAACTGTTTTTTGTCTCACCTGCATAGCAGAGTGAGACTATAGGCGCCGCTTTTCCGGCGGCGACGGCGACGGCGGCGGCGGCGTCAACACCAAATCTTAACCTGAGGTTAAGTTTTTGAAATGACAGCATAACTTAGAAAGTATATGGACCTAGTTCATGAAACTTGGCCATAAGGTTAATCAAGTATTACTGAATATCCTGCCTGAGTTTCATGTCACATGACCAAGGTCAAAGGTCATTTAGGGTCAATGAACTTAGACCATGTTGGGGGAATCAACATCAAAATCTTAACCTAAGGTTAAGTTTTTGAAATGTCATCATAACTTAGAAAATATATGGACCTAGTTCATGAAACTTATACATAAGGTTAATCAAGTATCACTAAACATCCTGCATGAGTTTCACGTCACATGACCAAGGTCAAAGGTCATTTAGGGTCAATGAACTTTGGCCGAATTTGGGGTATCTGTTGAATTACCATCATAACTTTGAAAGTTTATGGATCTGATTCATGAAACTTGGACATAATAGTAATCAAGTATTACTGAACATCCTGTGCAAGTTTCAGGTCACATGATCAAGGTCAAAGGTCATTTAGGGTCAGTGAACTTTGGCCAAATTGGGGTATTTGTTGAATTACAGCCATAAATTTGAAAGTGTGTTGGTCTAGTTCATAAAACATGGACATAAGAGTAACCAAGTATCACTGAACATCTTGTGCGAGTTATAGTAGTTTTCAAAGTCAGCACTGCTGCTATGTTGAATCACGTGATGCAGGTGAGACCGCCAGAGGCATTCCACTTGTTTATAATATATGTGACATAAATGACTATTAGAAAAGATTTGCTTCCTTAGCAAAACTAATTAGTCAAATAATCCTGTGTCCTGACTCATTTAAAGGCTGATCTTTATGCATTCTATTTTTGTTATTCTTATAAATTTGTGAATGTCATTCTACATGTTATTGGAAGTACATACATGTACATGTAATCACAATCCAAGCGTACAAACCGTAGATGTATTCACTTGACGTTTACACAATATATTGAACATTATATGCATTGTTTATTTTTAATTGGTTATTATTAATTTTGTTATAAAACTTAGTTATGATACTGTACCATCTTCAAAATCATAAACAAGGGAAAGGATAATAAAATCTTCAAAATAATATAATAATGAATGATAGTTGGAAATTTTTGCGATGTGAGTTTGAAAAGGAATTTTACGTAGCATAATAATGAGTTTGAATAATGCATCGTATCCTAGCATTAAAGTGTCTGAAAATAGGGAAAAGAAAGTGTGCAAAACGCTTTGCTTCATAATGTACATGTATACAAGAGTGAAAAAATATTTCATTTTCTTTTGAATTTTCTTAATTTAAGTTGAATTTAAAGGAAATGAAATATGTGTACATCTGCAGAAAAATGCAGACAGGTATTACATTAGAAACATTTTCTTATTGAATCAACAGGTTGCAAGACCACTTTCATCACCATCACCAGTAGAAGGGTCTTCATCAGCCTCTTCCACCCCACCACCACCACCGGTATCATCATCCTCATCAGCAACAAGGAGACCAAGATCATTGCTACCTCAGAGATCACAATCACCATCATCACATGGCAAGGAGTCACCATTCACAAAACAGGTAAGGAGGAGGATGGGGAGAAGGGGAGATGAAGGGAGGCGGAGGAAGGATGGAGGAGATGGGTGCGAGAGGGGAGGAGGAAGAAGAGAATGGAGGAGGGAGGGGAAGAAGATGGGATTGGTAAGGAAGGGAGGGAGTTGAGATGGAGAGAGAGAGGATAGGGAGGGAGAAAGTGAAAGGGAAGAGAAGGAGTGGGGGGGGGAGAGGGAAGATGAGAAATGGGAGGAGGAGAGGATGGGAGAACGGGAGAAGGGGTAGAATGAGGGGTGAAGAGGAGAAAATGTGGGAGGAGGATGGGGAGGAAGAAGAAGAAATGGGGGAGTAGGAGGGAGGGGGAGGAACAAAGTGAAGGGGTTGAAGGACAAGGGAGAAGGGAAAGGGATGTGGTGATGGATGGAGGGGGGGGGGTTTGAAGTGGGAAAATCTATAGAATGAGAGAGAAGAGATATATGTATATAGAATGGAAGTGAGAGATGGAAAGTGAAAGAGGAGACCAATAATAGACCCAACCCTGTTCATTGTAGTCATTTGAGATTCTCAATTCGTTGCAGGTTGTAAACAGAGTTGCTTCTCCTACGTCACCCAGACTTCCAAGACACAGGGGATATGTATCTCCCTCGGTAAGTTCTTAGTTTCTTTTTACTTGATATTCTTTGTTTAAAGAATGTCTATTGCACTTTGCATTTTCTTTTAAAAAATGGTTTAATAGTTGTCTGTACTCATTATTTTTCTATTCTGTATAATTTTCTCTTTGCTTTATTTATTTTAATTTTCTTATCTCTCATTACGTTCTTCATTCTTGCATAATTACCTGGATTACCTCCTATGATGGCTTCTCTTGTCACAGATGAATAAGAAGATGCAGCTATTGTTTTCATTTTTTTCATAATAAAAATAATCATTTTGAAATTACACTAGAATAGTGTCCAAACTTGTCTTTTCAAAAATTTATTTTCTTATATACAGTAGGCCTAATAAATGATTGAAGATTGATTTAGAGTATTATAGTAAAAAATTGTTTGACTTTGATTAGATTAATTTAAACATTAGTTTTTTCTATTCAAGGGTTCTCGACCAGGCTCTCCAACAAGTGGCCACAGGAGGGCGCCATCACCAAACAACGAATCCTTATTCACACTCGCAGTTGGTGTTTTGAAGAAACGTGTAGAGAGGGCGCTCCATGCGAGATTATTCCTTCTTACTCAGAGCGGTCCTAATTCATTCCTCATTGGTGGAGATTCACCAGATCACAAATACAAGGTCACAATCGGCTCACAGGTATGTAACTTTATTACTTTTAAATTCATTTCATGAATTTGAAGCCTTAGTTGATCAGATATCAATCCTCAAATTGACAACAGCCATATTTTTTCTTTTCTAGTTTTAATCCTGTAATATTTAAAATTTAAAAATGAATGTCTGAAAGTTGTACATTTGCCAGTTTTGCAAGGCAAAGCAGATTTTGACATTTACATCATGTTGCAAATTTTTGCTAAGTTCCACAGTTATATAAGCAGAGATGAGAGGAAATCTTTTAAAAAATATTCTAATGACTTTATGGCTTCTTGAGTTCTAAGTCTCACGATTTTAGGAATTGTAAAAAGCAGAAATAACAAAAAATCTATTTAAGGATGTAAAAGTGACTTTATGGCTTCTAAGTGCTACCACAATTTTAATAACAATAATAAATGAAATGCATCTTTTTTTGGGATGATAAAGTGACTCTAGGGCTTCTAAGCCCATAATAATAAAAAACAACAACTTTTTTTAGGACAGTGAAGCAACTCTATGGCTTCGCACATTGATTACAGTCCCTCTGAAGGTCAGTCAGGTTATAATCAGATCAATTCTGTTATTAATTCCATATCGCACTGGGCGTGATACACATCAGCTTTAATTAATTTTGTGTGCTGCTTTTCTCGCAGGCCACGGTTGAGCCTCAAGGGCAATTTAGTGCAATTGTTGCCAATTTAGAGTTTCTGCGTACACAGGTGACGCAGTGTAAACACCTACTGCGGACTAGTCATTTTCTTTGTTGCAAATATGAAATTTGGAGCATTTCTTCCTTTTGCTTTCCTGTGCGTCATGGATTACTGTACCAAGTCCTTTTTCACTCTAATTTAGAGTAATAAGTAATGGTTTGTGTGATTAATGTATTGTCATAATAGGAGTGTTGACGTGAACATTTAGGTCAACAAAAGTCATGTCTATGCTTGACATTAAAGGCTGTGATTCAGTCTCAGTCTTGTCCAATTATAATGAAATGAAAGCTATATGTAAAGGTAGTTGTACATTTTGAAATATGCATATTCTCCCAAAAATATTTGAAATTCTCATTTCAAAATGACAAAATAAATTCATTTTTAGTCATAGTACATTTATGTTCATATAGTTTTCATTTATTTTTGACCTTGGAAAAAGCTTCTATCCTGGTAAAGGGACATTTGCACTGCATGATCAGATCCAGAATTATTTGAAATGATAATCATTCTTGAATACAGGTACATGTAGATATGAGACATTCTAGTATGTTTTTTCAACCAATTTCAAAACTTTCCTTATCCCTCTCAGAATTGCAACTGTGGAAAAGGGCCCTTCTGTGTTCACCTGCTGTTTGTGATGCTGCGAGTTTTCAAAGTGGCTGAAGATGACAATTTATTGTGGAACAGGACCCTGAAAAATTATGAGGTAAGCATCATTTTCATATATTCTTCACAAGCCCATGTTCTTTTTATGATTCTATTACATTGGCATTGGGAACTGGAATTTTGTATTTTAGTTGGAAAATTATTATTTGTTTTAATTTTCCTCAGGTTGAGTTGTTATTTGCCAAATACGAAGCTATGAAGAAGAAGAAACTAAAGCAGTCTCCGAGCCAATCAAGCCAAAGGTCACGGAGGTCATCTCAAAGTCCATCTACCTCTCATCTTCCCAGACCAAGTTCTCCGTGCCCATCTACAGGCAGCAGCGACCAGAGGTAAACAATTTATGGAGGTGACTTGGGCCCCGTAAAACCAAGTTAAGCAATCGATTGCAGAACACATTTTGATTAATTACATTCATGACAAACATGTATGATGATGATGATAACATGCCACATTTATATAGTGATTAATACAACTGTTTCGATTCATGACATATTATCTTCCTGGTTTACATGGCTACCATGATCTGGCTCTCGAGCGTCAAGGAATTCCTTCCTACTGGGTATCCGCTTACTTCACCTGGGTGGAGAGTAGCAAATGTAGACAAATGCTTTGAAAAGGGTATGAGTAGTGCAGTTTTTTTTAATGATTAGGTTTGACCTTTGACCTTACAGGGAAGATGAAGATCTGTGTCCTATTTGCCTGTTGGATATGGTGGAGGGAGAGAGTCTAGTGGAATGCAAGAATGGTTGCCACAACAAGCTACACCACCACTGTGTTGCAATATGTAAGTACCTCAACATATCCTACCATATCTATTCATATATTTATTTATTCATTCATTCATTTTTGTTGGGGGGGATTAAACAAAATCAAGTTAAGAGTTACACTTAAATTCCCTTTCACATGTACAAAATATTTTGCTAATTGTACAGATTATCCATAGTTGACTTTTGTCCTAGGGACAATTTCCTCTGACAAATTTGCTCTGAGCCAATCAGATGCAAGGATTTTGATAGCTTATAACAACAGTCAGTGAAAAATCACTGGCTATTTGTTTCATGAAATGCTCCCCTGGATGCTGAAATTACCCTTGCCACCTCTCAATATGTTGTGCCTTTTTTTTCTAGGGGAAGGAGAGTGTCAGAGACAGCAGGAGCCTATGGTTTGCCCCCTCTGCCGAGCCATCTGGGCCGATTGCACCCACGAAGACCAGGAAGCGGGGGCGCCATCCACCGCCCATTCCTCCGCAGAGCAGGGACCGGTAGAAGAGGAGGCAGGTGTCTTGGAAAGCAGTAGACTTCAGACTTACCAGCAGAAGAAAGAGGGATGGAAAGAGGTAGTTATCGAAGAATGATGATGAAAATGAGAAGTCTATTGCATAAAAACAACTATTATAATAATGTTGTCATCCAGTGGTAACTACCATAGTTAAAATACTCAACATCCATCAAAATCAAGGATCCATGGAAATCACCATTGGATGGCAAAGTAACGTTTATTCAATAGAGCCTAAGGAGGATATGAATATGAAAAGAAAAAAAAGATTGTCAGCATTCTGGCAAAGGTTTCTGTTTGACTTATTTCATTGACCTGCAATTTATAAGTTTTAATTGTCACCATATTCATTTATATACATAAATCTATCTTTTCAAATATATTGATGTGTGATACATTGTCGGTGTATTTTTCCTTCTATTTTTTTCCAAGAATTGAATTAAAAAGTATGTTTCTGAGGTTAAGATAACACCTTTTACACCATCATCATTTCCAGGCGTTTGATGACAGCCTTGTCGAAGGTATGTTCTCCCGCGACTGGGGAATCCGTGAGAACACTCTCCACTCCCTGAGCCAGCAGCTGTCGTCCAAGCTGAAAGACGACCGGGACAGCAGAGAGAACGAACCCCACGATGTTGAGATGTGTGAACAGTGTTTCCAAGGAGATGTGATCACCATGGAGTCTGGTTTTGAAATGGTTGCCATGGCATGCTCTGATCCTGTATACAAAGTGTATGTGGCAGCATTGGTGAGTAATAACAATAATTAATCTTTTATTCCATCCTCTAATTTGGTCGGTGTTTCATAAAGAGTAACCTAAGGTCATGCGCACAAACATGATCATGTTACTTCTGTAATATGTTCAACCAGTGTTATAAAGGACTTGGCTTGGAATGTAGACAAGTTTCTCAATTATGTATTTGTACAAATATTGATCATCATCATCGACTGATGTTTTAACCCTATCTTATTTCAAACAAACAGCGAGTACTGCGAACACTCTTGATGTGTTCACACTGTAGTACTGAGGACCAGCAAGCCCAGCTGAGATCTTGGTTACAGCCTGTCATGTCTGCAATCTTGGTCAAAAGTGCAGATGGCAACAGGTAAGTTACTTTTGCTTGAAGTTAAAATGGAGAAATGTACTTTAATCTTAAAACTATTGAAATATAGTCTGCTCAGAGAAAGATTAAATATGTCTTTGAAAATTTGAACTGATATTTCATAGATTTTTCTAATACAAGATACCATACAAATGTATATTCACTATAGAGTAGAGTTTGCTTAAATTGACCTGCCATAAGTCAAATAATTGGCTAAGTCAGCATTTACATCAACTATGTTGAATTTTCGGCTAAATTTCTGTGGTCCCAAAAGATTAGATTCATCTGTATTTATGCACTAATTCTTATTTGCTTCTGACTGCTTTCCCTACAGACGCACAGCTCAGTTATCGGTGTCGGCCATGTTTGAACTTGCCAGAGGAGATTCTGGAGAGCTTGCAGTCAGCAAAGAACTCTCTTGCTCAAGTAAGTAACCCTTTTGATATTAAGATCTTGTTGTGTGTGCAGACAAATTTTTTTTTTAGGTTTGTCATATATTTTAGGTTTGGAATTTTGGATTTTACAAAGATGTTGGAGATAGAACATTGATAGCTTCTGAGAAGGATTTTCTACCATTATAGAAGCTTATATGCTCTTGGTTATTACTTATTAACTCAAACATAATCCCATAATCAATAGTTCAATTTTTGCCTGAATAGATTTTGCCTCAGTGCCCTATATAGTATCAAATCATCTGAAAGCAATGTATTAATTTTCTATGTGTTTCAAAGACACAAACTGAGATGTAATTTTTATTTGACCCAACAGATTGTATAGGACTTGGCAGTCTGGATTATATCCTTTCGTGTCTCATCAGTGACATCCAGATCAGTGTGAGTGAATCATCAAAGCACATTCTAGGATGTCTCTGTGTTCTAGAAAGAGTCTTCTCCGACTTCCCGGAGCGCTTTATCATCACCGACAATGATTCTGAAGTGGAGAAGGACAGCAAGATCGAGTGTTTGGTCTCCATAGCGACCTGTGTCTCCTCCTACCTCAATAGCAGCCATTCTAGGATGTGCAAGATTGCCAAGAAGATATCGGTCATCGTGGCGAAGATCTTGGTAGCGGATGTCTCAGGGTTTGCCAGGATTTGTGACATGATGAGGACGTTGGAATCGCGGGAGGTTGGAAGCCGGATGATGCGCCGCCTCCAGAAGATCCTTGATGAGTATGAAGGTGCACAGGATGCAGCGAGGGAGAGAGAGGATGCTGCTGTGAACGGTGATGATGAAGGAGGAATGGTTGATGGTGAGAGAGACAGGAGACAGAACGGAATGCAATGCCAGAATGTACCTTGTGCCACAAAAAATGCCGATGGATCCTCTAGAAGAGATGAAAATGCAAGGACTCCATCGAGACCATCTCTACGAGACAATGCAAGAGATTGCTTTCAAAATAGAACTCCCAGCAGTGAACAAACAACCGTCAGCGACCTCTCGGACATATCGGCTTCTCCGACCACACCCTGCGATAACCCCATCTGCTTCAAGTCCGAAGTGGCCTCGTCACCGAAGAAGAGAATGGCAGCATTCAGTTACCCGCTGCCTGGTGTTGGCTCCAAGAACTGCAAGGATGAGGTTGAGGCAGAAGAAGCTGAGGCTTTAGCTATTGCCATGGAAGCATCCATGCATACCCAAGGTGCATTGCCTTGTGTCCCTGGTTTGAGGACAGAGAAGGCTGGAGACGTCATCATCAAGATAGATCACAAGGTAAAGGAAAATTTTCTCGCAATTCTACAAAAGTTATTTGAAGAGAACTTGAATGATGTATCTGTAAGAGTTAAGATAGGAATATGAAAAGAAGAAAGGAAAATATATTTGCATTTAAATGTGTAGGAAATCCATGATTCTCTGTAGACTGCCAGTGAAGTGTAGTGAGACCACATAATACACAGTTAAGGTTAGTTGTTATAATCATATCTCAGGTCAGATAGATGTTCTGATGTACATGTAGTCTAAGATGCTTGAGCATTTATATGGCTGGGTAAATAAGAGTTATTTTTATTTATTCCCTTGTGTGCAGAACTCGTCAGAGGAGACTGATGGTGTTGTTAGTCCGAGATCAAAGCAATACATGGAGTCTGTCAACTGGACGAAGGGCAGCATCTTGGGTACAGGTGCATTCTCATCATGCTACATGGCGAGGGACGTCAAGACAGGAACATTAATGGCTGTAAAACAGGTATGTGCAAAGGGAAGAAAACAAAAATCTAATTTAGGGACCATCAAATTATCATGGCTTGAGCATTCAATGAAGGGAAGTAAGATTGCAGGAAAATGGGTTGAGTATTTCATGGAATTTCCCTTCTATTAAACCTAAGATCCTGTTCCAACTACCCTCTTTGGCGATGTCTTTTCCTTGGAATTCTGACAAATTATCATGGCTCGAGTCAGTGAAGTGAAGAAGGAAAGGCAAAAAATTGGGGTTGGATGTACAAAAATGTTGATGATTTTATTGAATTGCCTATTATCAGTTCGTAGCACTGACACTCATCCCAACTCTCTATATTCTTTTTGTATTCTTTCTATTAACATCAAACCTGTTCTAACTGCCCTCTTTGCCGATATCTTTCCCCTTTCCTCCCAGATCTCATTCTGTCGGAACAATGCTGAGGACCAGGAAGAGACTATGGAGGAGATCATCAAAGAGATCAAGCTCATGGCGACCTTCGACCACCCTCACATTGTTCGCCTCATGGGGGCGACACAGCACGAGGGTCACTTCAACGTCTTTGTGGAATGGATGCCTGGTGGAGCGGTGTCTACACTACTTAGGGACTTCGGTGCCTTCAGTAATGCCGTGACCGTGAAGTATATACATCAAGTCTGTCTTGGACTGGCTTATCTCCATGACAACAGGGTCATCCATCGTGACCTCAAAGGTGAGTGTCATATTTTATATTTTACATACCATGCTTTGAATTCTGATGTTTTGTGATTCTCTACTGTAATGATGTCATTGACATCTTTTATGTACGAATGTGGAAAATAAACTTAATAAACTTTATGATGCTTCATTTAGTAATATATATACTGTGTACTTCTAATAAACATTTTTATGTTTAAATGTTGTAATTCACATTTTGTGCAGTTTTGTTTTGAATATTTAATTTTAGCTTACATTTGTTGTTTACACTTTATAAATCATACTAATGAATGAAGATATTGAATAAGTCAATCAATGATTGTAAGAAAAAAGATAATATAATCACCATACCTGTTTACACACATACACAAACAATGGTGTAGATAGGTTGCAGAGGGTCTGATAACACAAAACATATCTTATTAATGACATATGATTTTTCATTTATTCTGGTTCAGGGGCAAACTTGCTAATGGATAGCACTGGCCACCACCTGAGGATAGCAGACCTGGGCACTGCAGCCAAGATGAATGCTGACATTACACGCACTGATGAATTCAAAGGTCAATTCCTAGGCACCATCTCCTTCATGGCTCCCGAGGTAATTATTTCATTTTTCTCTTGAAACTGAACGATAATGAAACAATGATGAATTTTCTTGCTTATATGGGTTTGAATTCTTCTCCAGGCTTTAATTAACTTCATCAAGAAATTAATTCAAATTGACTGCGTTTGACCTAGTTGAGGTGAAAGGTACTTGGTAGGATTTTTTTATTCAATGCTTTAGCACCTACATGGTGGTACATCTACAGCCGGGGTAATAATATGATTCCAAGTAGAAAGTGAAGTAGAGTATGTCCTTCATATATGAATATTGATACACACTTGTGAAAACTTACTTGTGTCCAGCATTATTATTTATTATTATTATTATTACTGCATAGTGGCATGCATGCAGTCAAGTTGGCAGAAACAGTCTTCTTCAAGTGTAAATTTGTTTAGGTATTGGTGGACTATTTTAACAAGTATTATGTTGTGTTTTGTGGCTAGGTATTGAGAGGGGAGCCGTATGGTCGTAGCTGTGATATCTGGAGCGTCGGGTGCTGTATCATTGAGATGTGTACAACTAAACCACCGTGGAACGATGCAGCAATATCCAACCATTATCAACTTCTATTCAAGGTATGCCTTCTATTTTCCCCATCCTTTGTTTGACCAGAGACAGGCCATTGAGGTTTGAAAGTGTTGATTGTGATTACAAAAATAACTGGGGGTTGAGGGCAGCAATTACCCCCCCCCCCCCAAATTGAAAAATGAGCCACCATCAAATATTATTTCCGCTCATGGCACATTGCAATCTCTGAACACTACAGGTGGATTTCCAAGTTGCCCCCACAAAAGAAATTATGTTTAATATTGCTTTCCTAGAGTGTGAGTTTTATAGAATGTAGCCGTGATTTAAGCAAAGAAAGCAAAAGAAATTGATTTATTTTTTCTTTTAAACTGATGTTTTTACGGTATTCATATAAGAGATATTAAAGATCTGTAAGAAATGAAAATAAATTATATGAAGATATGAAACATATGAGACTTTGTTGTCACTTTCCCTGTACACATGTGTGACATTTTTGGTTGATATTCATTAAGTTTCCATCTCTTTTTGTTCAGATTGCAAGTGCTAATGGACCTCCTCCAATCCCAGAATCGTTGTCTCCAGCCCTTCGTGATATCGCTCTTCGTTGCCTTGAAGCTACACCAAAAGCTCGACCTGGCATCATGGAGCTTTTGAAGCATGCAGCCTTTACTCAGATCAATAGATGAGATTCTTGCAGTCTGGAGTTTGATATTTCATTCAGTTTGAGAATCTTTGTCTCACCCTTGCTGATATTGCTGTTCGTTGCCCAGAGGCCACATCATCCGCTTGGCTGGATATCATGGAACATCCAAAGTATCCTGCATTCACAGAGATTGAGAATCTTTTTTTCTTGAAAGACCTGTGGATCCTGTATCTATGGAGTTTCATTTTTCTATAAAATGAAACAAGGACAGCACCCGAGATGGCTTCAGTCCCTGAAGTAAAATCATGGAGATTATGTATTCTTATATGGGAATACCCAAAGTATGAAAGATACTTCAGGATTATATTCGTTTTGGAGATCTTAGAAGTTCTTGTTTCTTGAATACATTAGGATACAAGATAGCCATTTGGCAAAGGGTTTCAAAGTTTGATGATCCCCCCAAAATTAAATATTTGCCCAAATCAAGGCAGTTTTCAAACCAGATTATGCAAATCATACCTCTTCTAAGTAAATTTCAGTCAAACAAAGTTCTATTGTCCAAAAGAATTATATCCTTGTGTTTGAACTGTTGAGATGTGATGCGATGCGTGACATCAAATGGCACCATGGATGCTACTAGTTTGGTCAAATAACGGAAGATGATATATTTTTAAACACGATTATTTCTTTTAACCATTTTATTGACTATGGTAAAGATAGTCATGTTTTTAATACTTTTAATTTTGAGTACAATTCTGTGCTCAAATAAATTCAAGTCATCTACTTAATCAAAGAATTGCAAGTGTTTTCAGGTTACAGGAAATGAAGGGGTCATCCTTCCCTTTTAATATCATTTCTGATATTTTGAATTTTTATTATTAATTATTTTCAGCTTGATAAAAGACCATTTATCAGCCATAGATGCTGAAAATTAGATGACTCAAAAGTACTTAATTATTTTTATACTCTGTTGAAGAGTACCTGAATTATCTGTTCTAAATGAAATACATGTACAACAGATGAACTTGTCTTGATTTAAAACATGTGTGTGTGTCCTTACATGTAGCAATATTTTGAAGCCCATTTTATAAAGTGTGTGATTAAAATCATTGAGACATTTCTGCCTTAATAATAAAACCATGTCATGAAAATAACTGCCAAATGTGCCCAAATGAAGACCTTTATAATTACTATTTTTATTCATTTTTTTTTTTTGGGGGGGGGATGTTAACATGAATATGTATTTTTGTTTTTCCTTTTAACTTCTTATTAATCCAGTCTTTGTAATTGAATTTGTTGAATGAAAATAAACATGAGAATAATGCTCTAAGAGGTTAAAAAATGATTTAAAAAACATGATTTCAAATCATATTCATTGCAAGATGATTAATCGTAAAGCCATTCAAGTAAAGAAATCCAGCCAAGTCTGTATTCAGTTTATAATACTTTTTAAGCCATGGATAAGAAGACATTCCCTTTAAAATATATGTATTAAGTGCCACTAATCCCAGACAAGTGCCTAAGTGTCTTTATTGTACTAACAGGTGTCTTTTTATTTCCATTTTATATATGGTACTGCCCCCAAATTGGATTGGTATGTACAACTGGGTTCTTAAAGATTTTACTCATATTCTTTGAATATTTTATGGATCCAATTTCATATATCGCTGCAAGCTATTTTTATTCGACAGTTTTGAGACGAGTATTTTTCTATCTTGCCTCGTTATATAACTTTTTTATAATGTCAAGCCTTGATGCTTATAAAGCATTGATTGCTATGTTTATAGATTTATACATACATGTATTACATGTTTGAATTCTTACTCAGATTTAATTTTGTATTTTTACAGAAGAATTTTACTATGCCCTTATGAACGGGTGTCTATCTGGAGTTCAAGTCATACCCAAGACCTACCCAACGTTTATAATTATACATTTTGTGTGAAATTTCCTGAGTGTATTGTCTGCCTATGTCTGATGCTTTGCACTGCTTCTGGCAAAGCATATGACGACATAGCAGCACACTGTCAATACACCTGCATTTTCATCATTCGTTTGTATATTATGGTGCCTATTATTGTACATAAGAGATATTGTGTATATTGTGTTATTTTGTAATAAAACCCCAAGTGACATTGTGATAAGTACACAGTATTGTTTTGTATGTGATTATATTAAGTTTTGATATCAGAGAGAGAGAGAGAGAGAGTGGGAAAAAAAAAAGGGGGGGGGGTGGTGGTGGTTAGAATCAAATCAATTTTTTAATTACTAGAAGAAAGACTAACTGGAATTTTTAAAACTAATAAAGGAAATCTAACCCCAAATGAAAGAGCATGCAAGTATAAAACAAAATGACAGAGTCCCAAATTTTGTTATTTTTTCTGAATGTCTGGCAAGAGTGAAGTTGTAAACCTTTCTGGCAGTTTGTCAAAATTATCACATATTTAACTTTTGTTTGTATTGTTGCTGAATACGGCCAGTCAACATACGTGGAGACTGTGCAGCTTTAATGTGAACAACCACAAGAGAAATTGCTTCAAAATTTATTGAGGCAACTTTTCGAGCCCAGTAGCCAAAAATTGCATCATTTATTGTATATTTGCATTGCACCCTATCAATATTTCCAGGGCTCTTTAAAAAAAAAGATTTCAAGGGTTCTTTTGGGCATTTGGGGACAATTCTCCCCGCGTAATTTCCCCACGAACAACGTAATGTTGCAAATCTTCTGAGAATTGGAGGGGGATTGGGAAAATTGCACAAAACATCAAGCAAACTATCCTTATCAGTTTGGGATTTTTGAAGATTTTATGTTTTTCGTAAGGAGCCCAAGTTAAATCATTTGAAACCACTGATACCAATCTAGGCACCATTAGATGGAGCTTGTCACAGCACTTACATGTTGATTTTGTCTGTTCCTATAGTAATATTCAGAGACCAGAGTCCAGTTTCTTCAAAGACTTTATAACAAATGCGTATTTTTTTACAAGTTTACTATCAGCCAATCAAATTGAACAATTTCAGTAGCTTTGAACTGTTATTGCAGATTTCTCATTATGTTTTATGAAACGGGGCCCCAGACTTTCTCAATAAGTGATGAAATCTTCATGAATTGGTGCACTAGACCCTGTTGCAAACATATCTCAAGAAATTAAGTACAAGTCCCTGAGATGTATTCTGATTTGTTAAAAATCAAGATGATTTAAATTTTCAAAGTTAAGTTTGATTCAACTTTTTGTAATGGGACTCCTGATCAAATTGCAAAAAACTCACATGTAGAAGATGTTAAATGACATTCTTTTACATTGTATGGTCCAACAAAATGCTATGATTTAAAACTTGTTAAGACCTGGGCTCTGTAACACAAAGGTTTGCAATCAATCGCTAAATACCAATGACCAATCAAGATCATTGTTGCATGCGCACTTGTTTAAGACACTGACCGGGAACCAATCAGTGGGGTTCTTTCATATTCGCGATTAATCGCAAACATTTGTGTAATCAGACCCTGGTGTGACAATGCTCAGCAAAAAAAAAATAATTTTAGCAAAGAAAAAAAAAAAGTTAGCCCAGGTCAAAATAATCAAATAACTAAATGTTCTATCTAGAGTTGTGTGGACAATTCCAAAGATATTATTCAACATGACTCGTGACATAATAAAATCATGACATCAAACATGAGTTGTGACATCATAAGATTATTCAGATGTCACAAGTTTTTCCATGTAATTTAAACTTTTTGAGACTTACAAGTGTAATTTGCAAATTGTTACATACACATAAAAATGACAAATCAGGACAGAAGAAATAATGCTTTTGCAACATGATTTAATCCGACTATTTTCATGCAGAAAAATATTACATAAATCATGATTTCTTACCATACACATACAATATTTAGAGTCTTGTAGACCAAAGGCAGGATATTTGCAAAAATGTGACCAAATCAAGGACTCAACTCTGATACACAACTTATCAATGAAAAAAATCTGCACTCGATTAATCAAACTGATGGATTTCAGAAGTTTAAATCTAGACACTTTTTTGGATGCATCGCTTTATTTTGGCGCATAAAAACCTAGACTGCATGAAATAATATTCTTTCAAAGAGAATATGATCTATTACTCAGGCGTGCAACATACTGGCTATGGTATAATGATGTAAAAATAGAAAGATGTTGCCTCTTCACCTGTGCAAGGGATTTTCATAAAGATTCTAATACAATTCATACTGCCAAGCTGTTTTGCCTAACAAATAATGCACAGGTTTAAATTTGTGATGTAAGTGGCGATGCAGGCATCTCAGGTATTCATAATGCATTAACACTTGGTGAAAGCACCTCATGCTTGTATACCGGTATAATCTTTAATAGTGTGCTCCATGGCCACTATTACACATTCATAACTACATTGTATGCGTTATTTGTACAGATATTATGTAAATGGAAGCCATTGAACTTCATTCCACAGTAATGGGCTCATCTGTCACTTTGTGAAAACGGGCCAGTAACGATGACATGTTGATTCACAAAACTTCCAAATTGATCTGAGTGCCATACACAAATGGCTATGGTCCAAGCGTGAATATGCTATCTGAGAGTTATCATAAATCATGGTTTTCCATACATTTCCTACAAGATATTCAGGGACGCAAACCTTGATAAAAGAAAAGCAGCATCGTGAGACATGAAAAATGTATTTTGAACGGAAAGACACTATTTTTAAACCATTCTGCAGCAGAAATATGTATATGTATAATATGGTTCAAGGAAATACCTGTATATACCATCTGGGGCAAAATATAACTATCGTAAAACCTGCAGTATTTTAAATAAAATGATCGAATATACAATACTGCACATAAGGAACGGTTTGCATCTCTGGATATCAACAGATGTCGTTACATTCACTGACTTTTTGGTTCTGGATGGGGTAATTTTTTTATTTCCCAGAATTTACATAAAAAATCAAGCTTTCATCAACCCTCCCATCCTGAATGTGCTCTCTTCAAAAGCTGACCCATAATAGAGGAGGTGCTCCAAATACAGTACATTTTTAAAAAGATATTCACATAAAATAACAAAACAAATAAATGTTTCAATTGTTTCCTAAAAAGAAAAGAAAAACAGCTTTTTATTTTCCCCATAAGTACTTTTGTGGAAATGAAGGAGCAAAGTAAACAGAAAAAATACGAGCTGTCACTTTGCTCTTGCTTGAACTGTCATCCCATTTGATGGGAATCTGCAGCACAGAATGCCAGCCAATATTTAGCAGTAACTAAACATATGACGAGAAAAATAAACTTATAAATGTACATGTAACAATAAGATATGAAATTATAGTCTGAACTTTGGCATAAGCATAAACCAACTGTATGGAAACATACAATTGATGACACAAGGGCCCTAGCTTACAAAGAAGTAGGAGTGATCCAATCATGACTAACTATGGAAAACCAGCCACACCACCATCTGTAAAGGTAAAAGAAAGTAGTTGCAGCAAACAATTATTTCATGAGAAAGTCTTTCAAATCATGGTTTATTTGTCAAAATATCATGTATCTAGAACTGGTACATTAATGAAACTTATCTTTGTAAAATCATGAAATCTTAACTCAAAATCAATAATTCTGATGATCACTAGCACAGAAAAGCATATGTGGGACAGTGTATTAATATTGCTTTAAAAAATACCTGACATTTGATGGAATTCCGTGCTCATTTAGCTTAGAAAAGGCTATATATTTTAGAAATATAACAATGGTGGCAACCTTATATTGTCTGAAAACCATCACTAGGGGGGTGTTTCACAAAGATTTATGTATGATTTAGAGTCGCACTTAAATGCATAGTTGCATGCGGTATAAAAGGCATGACCGCATTTGTCATATCATGCCATGAGGATGCACACCGCTGCGTATTGATCAATAAGATTGTGCGTTGCATGTTATGTACGCGTCAGCATTTTAGTGCGACTCTAAGTCATACAGTACTTAAATCTTTGTGAAATACCTCCCTTGCTCCTGATGAGAATTCTTTCAAGGCAAAAGAACGTTGATACCCATATTATATCTCTAAAATCTAGCTTATTCTGAGCTCTCATCAATATATTTAAATTTTGAGATACAAGTTTTATCAGCCCACCATATGCTTGTAGAAAAAGAATTATGGCACTGTTGGCTTTCCATAATTGGGATTAATTGGATCAACACACTACTTTATAAGATGGGGCCCCATAGTATCAATGTACATGTATCTCAGTAAATACATACAGCAACAACAAAATCCCCTTAATACTACCATACATATTGCATCATACATCCACTTTTTAGTGCACTGTTAATGGACGGGCAGTTACATTGGCTCCAGCTATGATCGATTTGATCATAGAGCGCATCTCATATGGTTCATAAGGAGTACCTGACATTGATCAAGATGTATGGTAGTTAATATAAGGCCACTGATGGAAGAATTGCAAATCTTAAAAATATGATATATGTTGAAACCTGTTCACAAAGACTGCATAAGGGAGACAAGAAAATATGTCTCTAAAAGCAAGTAATCTTTATGGGCAGGTTCCTATAATAATAATTCAAGTGAAACCAAACTTGTGTTACTTATAGAAAGGTGTTACTTATAGAAAGGTGGTTCTTCTATACAGGTAGGCAATAAAGCAGGTTTGACTGAACTTGTCCATATCCCTCTATAAACATTGAATTGTGAAGTATACATCTCTGTCCATAAGTATATTTTCATGAGAGATAATGCCTTTTGTCCCAATCAAAACTTGATTTCACTCTGGGTGAAGGACAACCACTGCTACTGGGTGAACACCATAATGGCGTCAGCTTCCCCATGGAAGTTAACTCTCGAATCTTTAAGCCCAACCTCACTGTCTTTGATTGTCCAGATCAGCATTTACTTCAATACAATTCTATAGGCAGGATCTTTAGGTACTTCTTCAGATATTCTTCAGGTAGTTCTCTGTCATCAGTCAACTAACTCAATAGTATTCAGAGCATCTTTCTCATTGATTTCCATCGTTGCGATTGCACCGTCGTTGAAGATGAAAGAAGATCCGGCGTCAATGACCAAAGAGGCATCCCAGCATCGAGACCTCATGACAATCCTGAAAAAAAAAAAGCAGGAAAGGAATTAAACTGAAAATTTGATGTCATCAACGCATGAAAATTCATGACTTTAATTAAGGCCACTGCACATCTTACGATTGGTCTGCGACCAAATTTTTGAATAAAACAAAGTTGGATGCGAATATTGAGACATGGAGCATCTTACTGTAGAGAGATTTAAATCACTGATCATACAAATACTTATAAAATGCTAAAATATGTGACTATGTTACAATTCTTATAAGAATAAAAGCAAATTGATCATCTTGCTGTAATGACATCATGGCATACAAATCAAAACCAATTTGGCCTCTACTCCAAAATAAAGTCTCGCAATCTTTCAAAATTTTTATATTTCTACTCTCATCTTTTATATGAACCTTTAATAAAATATACTCTTCATTCACATTTTCAGAAAATACGCAATATACGATTTGTTCCAAAATTGGATCGTGGACGAGTTGTAAGATGTGTGAAGACCTCAAGGTACCAGTCTCTTCGGGAAACATTGATAATGTAAGTCAGTGTGTAGGCTATTTTTTCCTATATCATTAAAAAAATTAGAATATGTATTGAGCCAATGATCACATAACAAAAGGATTTTATAAACACATAATTTGTTCTTAAATTAAACATGAACATTAGTGGTATGGCATATACGTTAAAGGTATGAGTTTGCTTCATGCAACACTACAGTTATGCAGATTTTGTCTTGGGGCACTCCAAGTATTTGCAAACTAAACATTAAAAAAAAAGAAAAAATACTGGAAAATCCATAGACGACTGTTCGCATAAACAGGGTTGGGGCAACAGCACTTTTTTGTGTTCCCAGTGAATTGTTAACTTTATCCTGAAAATGTTTGGTGTTTTGATGTTCCTATGTGATTTTGTTATAAAGCAGTTATGTCATTGCTTGATGCAGAAATAAAAATATTGAACCTCAAGTATTAGTAACGGATGAAGTCCAGACTCTTTCTGGGGGTACCAAGTGTGACATCAAAAATGGTAATTTTCAGTTGAAGATGTCTATTTAAAAGATAAAGTTAGTTAAAAACAATTAAATGGCCATGATTGATAAAGCAACATTTGTTTATTCACAAGTGGAACGCCTCTGGCAGTCTCGTCTGCATTATGCTATTCAATATAGCAACAGTGCTGATTTTGAAAACAGCTATTGAATAATTATTCACAAAAGAAAACATTCATATGATGACAAAATACTATG
Source organism: Lytechinus pictus (assembly GCF_037042905.1). Classification (NCBI taxonomy): domain Eukaryota; kingdom Metazoa; phylum Echinodermata; class Echinoidea; order Temnopleuroida; family Toxopneustidae; genus Lytechinus; species Lytechinus pictus. Next base: position 28,625,185 of record NC_087255.1, on the reverse strand, counting down.
TCCATTGACTGAAAATGACCTTTGACCAAGAACATGTGACCTAAAATGTGTGCAAAACAATCAGTTATACTTGATTACCCTTATGTCTATGCTTTATGAACGCGATCCATAAACTTTCTAAGTTACGATGCCAATTCAACAAATACCCCAACACGGCCAGAGTTCATTGACCTAAATTACCTTTGATCTTGTCATATGTTCCTGAAACGCACATCAGGGATACATGGTCGCTCTTATGTCCAAGTTTCATGAACTAGATCCATAAACTTTTAAAGTTATGACAATTCCACAAATACCGCCCACAACATAACCAAAGTTCGTTGACCCTTAATGACCTTTGACCTTGGTCATGTGACCTGAAACTCGCACAGGATACTTGTTCAGGGATATACTTGAATGCTCTTATTTATGTCCCAGTTTCATGAATTAGATCCATAAATTTCAAAGTTATGCAATTCCACAAGTACCCCCATCATGACCAGTTTGCTAACCCTAAGTGACCTTTGACCTTGGACATGTGACATGAAAATCGCACAGGATATTGCAGGGATACACGCAGTTGCTCTTATATACATGTACTATGTCCAAGTTTCATGAATTAGCTAGCTTTTAAAGTTATGACAATTTCACAAATACCCCAAACATGGTCAAAGTTCATTGACCCTAAGCCACCTTTGAATTGGGTCATGTGACCTGAAACCTAGGCATGATCTTCAGTGATACACCATTACCCTTATATTTAAGTTTCATGAACTAGGTCCATATACTTTCTAAGTTACTAGTATGATGACATTTCAAAAACTATTCCCCCAACATGGTCTAAGTTCATTGACCCTATGACCTTTGACCTAGTTCATGTGACCTGAAACTCACAATGTTCAGTAATACTTGAATACCCTTAAGTTTCATGAACTAGGTCGATCCATATACTTTCTTAGTTATGAAGACATTTTAAAAACTTAACTTTGCATAGTCAATGTTGACGACGTTAACGACGCCGCCGCCGCCGGAAAAGCGGCGCCTAGGCTAGCTAGTCTCGCTCTGCTATGCATGCAGGCGAGCTAGACAATAAAACAGTAATGGGATAGCAAATGAATAGAGACTTCATATCATGAATCATAATTCCTACACCTCAGCATGGCCACCGCTACATGCGATGTCCGTTTTTTTTCCTGAATTGGTGGTTAATATTAACTAAAAGTCAGAAATCATTCTTTCCATAGTTATATGTCAGAAATAAAGGGCAGGCAGTAAGCAACTTCTCATCAAAAGATTAGCTTTGAAAACCCATGATAATGTCATGTAAATTAATCGAGGGCCCAGATCGAGGGTCGCCGATGTTTTGGGCGATGTCCGGGACAATTTTGTAACGGTGGATCACATTTCATCGCGTACCGGATACGCCGGATCGGACGCGTCGCGATGTAAACGTAAGCCGACACCACCCGGGTACCCACGGCCACGTGCACATGAACGACTTTTCCGATGGCCGATCTTCCAGCGAAGATTAAGTGTAACGGTGGATTGGATTTCTAAGAAGTTTTCCTTTTAAAGCGACGTAAGTAAGGAGATTCAATTATGAAATCAGTTGAATCTTATCTTTAAAATGTGGCACTATTAAAGTATTATCATGCAGAAAGTGTTTTTAAGTTTAAAAAAGAAAAAATCGCTATCAATTAGTAACATTCCAAAATCTTTTACTACAGTCCCACATATATCTTTCCGTGTAATTAAAGAAAAATGTAATCGAGACATCGCCGTTTTCGTTCCAGATTTGCTGAACGGCCCCAATGAAAATAATGTTTTTATTACTGGAATTCCGTGCAGGCATGTTTTGAATGCTAGCTAACATGTTTCAATCGCAATTTAGTTCATTTTGTTTACACCAAAAATTTGATATGGACCGAGACGACTCAGAAACTGCTCTACTCTAGCCTCTAGCTAGGCTAAGCCTAAGGCCCTAATATGTCTGATGTAGCCTATATGACATCTCAACTTTGGCACAAAATTTATCCTTTTTGAAATGTGTACCTAATCTGGGACTTACTTCTACTGATTCAGAGTTATATCTCAGTAATATGGGTATCAAACTTACACATATGATGATCCAATTTGAATTTGCAGTATAAACTGATAATTTAGAAACCAGGCAGTGGCAGCGCCATGGCCAGGGGGAGGGCAATTGCCCCCTTTTTTTGCTCGTCAGATCTTGGAGGGGAGGCCCCAAAATAATTTCCGTTACTACCCCCCCCCCCACACATGGTATGATGATGCATGGCCATATTCCAATTACCGGTAATTCTAAGCTGTAGTTATGGTAACCTTCCCAAAACTTCCTACGGTGTTGAATGTTGATAAACTTTTCAGCACTTATTTTTCTCTCATTGTTTTAAGTTTTTATATATTTATTTGTTGGGATAGGGGGTAGGTGTTTTTTTATCTGAAAACAAAAGCGTGTGTGATTAGGCCCCCTACATATTTTCAATGCCAATTTTTATTGCAATTTATATAGAAATTTTAAAAACATGTATACACATTACAAGTGAACAAAAGAAAATGTAACACAATCAAGTTTTTTTCATAAGAATTTACTTTTCAATTTTCATAATTTAGATATAAAGCATGGGACCTCTTCGGATAAAGTTGCGGTTAAGAGGGAGTACTAATGATGAGGCTTCTAGCTCGACTGCCACAGCTCGCTCAACAGAGAAAAAAGTGCATTGGAGAACTCATATGAGAGAATGCAAGCCAGAGAAATATGCAGAGTTGAGAAAACATGAGCAGATATACAAACGTCATCGAGATGCCACCTTGGAAGGGGAGAAGCTGGAAAGGGAAAGGGAGCTAACACGAGAACGAGTGAGGCGGTTCAGGGAGAGGCAGAGAGCGGAACATGCCACGGTAAAAACAAAAACAAAAAGACCAAACAAAATCAAAGAGTCAGAAAGCAAATTTGAATTTGCAATAAAAACTGAAAATTTAAAACCAGTGGCGGCATGAGGGAGGCGGGCAATTGCCCCCCCCCCCTTTATATTTTGCTTGTCATCGGTTTTGAATTTGCAATAAAAACTGAGACTTTAGAACCAGTGGCAGCACCCAGGGGGCAATTTCTTCCTTTTTTTTGCTTGTCAGCTTATCTTGGAGACGAGGCCCCCAAAATAATTTCTGTTACTACCCCCCCCACACACAACACACATAGTAGGTGTGCTTTGTGCATGATGATGCATGGCCTTATTCCAATTATCTTTAATTCTAAGCTGTAGTTCTGGTTACCTTCCCAAAACTTTTCTTATGGTGTTGAATGTTGATAAACTTTTCAGCACTTATTTTTCTTTTTTATTCTCTTATTTTTTCCCCCCATTTTTGTGTGTGTTTAAAATTTTGATATATTTATATGTTAGGATAGGGGGTGGGTGTTTGTTTTATCAGAAAGCAAAATCATGTGTGATTATTTTCAGTGTCAATTTTTATTGCAATATATATAGATTTTAAGAATTGATTTTTCAATTTTCATAATTCAGATAAGCATGGGACCTCTTCCACCTCTTCGGATAAAGTTGCAGTCAAGAGGGAGTACAAATGATGAGGCTTCTAGTTCGACTGCCACCGTTCGCTCAAAGGAGAAAAAAGTGCATTGGAGAACTCACATGAGAGAACGCAAGCACGAGAAATATGCAGAGTTGAGAAAACATGAGCAGATATACAAACGTCATCGAGATGCCACCTTGGAAGGGGAGAAGCTGGAAAGGGAAAGGGAGCTAACAAGAGAACGAGTGAGGCGGTTCAGGGAGAGGCAGAGAGCGGAACGTGCCATAGCAAAAAACAACAACAAACCAAAATCAAAGAGTCAGAAAGCAAAAGAGAAAAGGCAGCAAGAAAAGTGGAGAATGGAAAAGAGAAAACAAAGGGAGACATGGTCCGCAGAGAAGAGGAAAGAGTACAATATGAAGCAAAGGACAAATAGAATCAAAGACAAAGAACTGCAAGAATTTTCCAGAAAGAAGATGCTTGAAGAACAGACAAAGAAAATCAAGGAAGAAAAGAAAGAAAAAGAACAGAGATAAGAGGAGGACAGACTTGAAAAAAGAAAGCAACAAGCTGCAGACGCTGAGAAAACACTGCAAGAGGAAGAATGGCAGCAAATGCAAAAAAAAAAAAAAAAAATGACACACCTCATCACTCTCATGAAGCCAAGCGGAAATATCTCTCTCGGACTTGCAAAAAACTGTCACCAAATGCCACCATCTTCTCTGACACCATATGTGATTTTGTCATTCACTCCACCCCTAGAAGACGGAAAGCCCTTCAAGATAAAGGCATCAAGCTTAGCAAGACAGACACAGACAGCATCATCACAACAAATGTGGCTCTGGAATTGAAGAAGGATCGTAATAAACGCAAAAAAAAACCAAGACTTGCAAGACGTAGGTTGGCTTCATCACTACAGAGTCTGAAAATGCTAAAAAAGCAGCATCTTGCAAAAAATACATTCAGTGCTACGCCGAAGCTGTTGGCAAACTTGAAGAAACAAGAGAAGTACAGCAATCCATTCAGCATACCCAATGAGGTGAAGGTCATGGTTAGATCATTTTATGAAGATGAGGCAACCCAATTACCCGACAAGAAATATGTCAGCAAAAAGTCCATGCGATCAACTGCTGTGTTACAGAGGCCTATCTCATCATTGTTCAAATAATTCCAGCAGGCTAATCCAGAAGTTAAAATAAAGACGTCTAGTTCATGCTACGCCCAAAGCACATTAAGCCCATGCGGTTGAACACATTGAGGGGCTGCTTGTGTGAATGGTGTCAAAACACACACTTCAAAGTGATCACGATCAATGCCTTCTTAGATATCGCCCATGCAGAGCTCCCAACAGATCACCATTTCTTTGGTGCAAGGCACGGAAAGGGGCCTTCCGATGGAGAAAGTGCTGTAGTGAAACAGAAAGCCTCAATGGCAGTTTGTACTTCAACTGCAAGAATACCCAATGCTTTGTTACTATATAAATTTGCCAAAGAGGAACTAACTCGCAATGATGGCCCTTGCATGCCGTTTAGGAGAGAATTCTACATTCCTTTGAGTGACATCAACCATGAAAGACCAGGCCCAGTCAAAGCTGTCAAAGACACACGGAAAATTGCCTGTGTGAAGAATGGTGGAGGTCCATTAGAGTTGTTCCACAGGACATTGTCATGCTTTTGTATTCCTTGCATGACAACAAATGGAGATGATTTGAACAAGGATTATGTGAGCAAGTGGACCTCAACTCAGCTTCTACTCCCAGACAACACACCAGTAAAACCTTCTGCTGTGGGTGAAAAGAACAATCCTGGTGCCATGCAGACCTCATCAACCGCTGACACATCGCAGTTGGCATCAGTGAGTACTACCACCTCGGGAACCTCACCAGATGAACTTGCTGAGGAAGCTGTATCAGAAGGTAAATTTTTGTTTTCTTTCAATCTTTATTGATCAAAGTAAAAATTACAATATAAATCAAACAAATGAACAAGCTTTTTACATGATTAAACAGAACAGCACTTAAGCAGGTATAAGTGTGTAGAGACAGATACATGAGACAAATTAAATATCAAATCTCCATTTTTCAAAATGTACAGGTAATTTACCATTTTTCTATGACAAAAACATTTAATATCTTTCGAACAAGCTTTGAATTCCACAATATTGGGGGTTTGTTATTAAATTTACAAAAGTGAACATAGTATTTGAAAGCAAGGAAAATGAATGTTAAAAAATTATCACCTTGAATCGGAAGGTAAATTATGATATTGCAGATGTGAATTTCATTAAAACCTTGTATAAATCATATTTATATTGAATTTATGAACTATGAAATGACAAATTCTGTTTAAAAAAATACAATGTTCATCATGCTTTATCTTTCAGAAAACCTGTGTTCTGGATCTGCAGTGCATGAGACTTTGTCACAGAGAGGGTTCCTGTGTATCGTGCAACGAAGAACAGATCAGATGCATTGTTCATTGCCCAAGTAATTTTCCCCCTTCTGAGAAATATTAGATCGATTTTACATTAATGTCAAGACAAGTAAAGACAGAAATGATTTAATATATAAAATATCATGGAAACAATCCAGAAGTTTTGTTTATTAATAAATTTATTAAAATAAATAGTCAAATTTCCAAACATTATTTTTCTCAAATAACTACAGGTAGCCTCTGTTGAAGGTGGAAATGTGCGTCTTCAGTAGATGAAGCGGCAATCTGGTGACCTGTACTCCTGGCCCGATGGCGCGGCACAATTCTACCCCCATCCACTTTGTGACACTGACAGAATCCTTCCCCCAACCTGAAACAGTCGTCATTGGGTCACCGGTCTTCTTGAAGTTCATAAACTGAGTTGTAACCTGAATGCAGAGAGAAATATTGCATGTTAATTCTCAGTCAGAATTAGAGTAATACTTCTTTTGCATTTGCTCGTAAGAAGTTTACCAGAGTTTTTTCAACCAAAGGAAATGTTTGCAGTTTTATTCTTGAATATTTATTAGAATAGCCTAGTACAATTACTTTCTTTCTTATCTTGAAAAAATTAGATATATATTAAGGTGGTAAGTTTTTTTTTGTATTCATTTGTGCCAATAAGTACTATACAATTGTCTTTTGCATGTTCACACTTAATATTTTATCCAATGTATAGAAGTTCCAGTGACATGATTATATTTCAATTAATGTTCACTTCTACACTTCCATTTCTAGAACATGATGTCCATGTATAAACTGAGGTAAAACATATAAGCCAGTTCGTAGTTCCACTCTGCGCATGATCAGAAGATTCTGCTCATGATCAGAGGAAGGTCATTTGTACTAAAGTGACATGGTGGTTTAAAATTTAATGAGATAAGCACCAACTTCGATGTCTTGATTATTCATATATTCTTTTGAATTGTGTTTTTCATTCACATCCACAAAAAAACAATGCATCCACGAATGACTGGTATATATTTCACAGATTGCCAAGTACATTGCACAACATCCTCTAATATGCATTCAAAGTAGAAATGCGACAAATACCTTCATAGAGTGTTCATTGATGTGCTATTCTAGTCACCTGGGCCCGTATTCCATAAACGAGATAAGCATGCTTAAATAAAAAATCTAAGCATTTTGTCTTATTTTCTGTCATAGACAAAATTCTTTGCCAAGATGCGTATTCCATAAAGAATTTTGTCCTAGAATTTGGCTAAGAGTTTTTGCGTGACTAAGACAGATATAGGATGAATGGCTAAGCAACTTTTCTTATAACTGCAGAGTCTGTATTCCATAAATTTAACATGGCTAAGAATTTTGCCCTAACTTTAAGACAGTTGTGAGCTGTCTTAATTGATTTAGTTTCAAGGCAATTTCGACCCAAGCCTTTTCTTTATCCTGAAACGTGATACGTGAATTATGCGTGGGTCTCAAGATCTCTTCCCTTTCTCTTATTTCTGCTATTAGCGTAATTTTCTCTCCTTCAGTGAAATTTGCCTTCCTTTTTTCTCAGCCTCCATCTTGATATTTCTTATGATGCGATTTTTGCTTTAACACACAAAATGCATAGACTTTTTACTGCGGAGCAGCTGTTAGGTTCGCGACAAAAGTTGCGCGACGTTGCAATTTTCTCATGATGTCATAGAATTTGAGACTTTGGCTTAGCCATATCCTCTGACTTGAGACAAATGTCTTAAAGTTTATAGAATATCGTTAAGGAAGATTTCTTAGACAAGCAAAATGCTAAGACAAATTGCTAAAACTTAAGCAAAAAGCTTATCTCGTTTATGGAATACGGGCCCAGGTCTATTCAATTTCTTCATCCCGCTATGTAAGGCATGCATACGTAATATCTTGCTTTGAAATCTTAATGCAAGAAATGAAATTGTCCATGAAGTAACTACGAACTGGTCTAATAGAGTAATCAAATTGAACAAGTTATTTATGTAAGGTATTAACCATGTGCTGCCCATGTCTTGCATGCCACTTGTCTTGTTTTGCCTTGAAATACCTTAGCTTAGAACTTAACTAGTAGCTTTTTCCTACATCTTTTTCACTTGGGAAATGTATCAAAGGTATCAAAATTATAATTGTGTATGGAAAAACACCTTTTACCTGTTCATTGCTATGCATTTCAGAAGCTTTCATGTAGATATTGTATTTCTACACTTGAGTAAGTTGAGTAAACTTGCATTAGGTGTGTTGGTAATACTATTCGATATGACCATTACAAGGACATGATGTCTGTGTAACGGTGGTATAAAAATTGAAAAGTAAAATTGAAAAGTTAAGTTGAACAGGTTATTTTTGTCAAACACCAATCATCGAGTAGGCCTACTCTATTGTTGTGTGTTCTTACTCTCCTTTGTTTTCCATGTCGAAAACAGCGATGTGAAAGAGAATTATAGTAAATTGCTGTACACATCTAATATACTGCTCAGACAAAGCCATGAAATCAATCTAGATGTCTACAGATATCATAAGAAAAGATATAGTGGCGAAAAGTAACCTATTCACTATGCATTAGTTCGTGTTTCATTTGATGTGTTTTGCTCTTAATGTGTAATAAATTATTTAATATATAAACTGTCTTTTTCAACTTACCGAAAGAAAGTGGGTTCTGTGCTGTTTATACCTTCATTATAAAGACATGATGTCCATGAAACGGTGGTAATACACATTGAAGAATCACGTTGAACAAGCAAATTTTGCATAACTTCATCATAGAGTGTTCTGCTGCCATCTGTTACTACTCTATTTTATTTTCCATGTTAAAAACTACTTCAACTCGTAAGAATTAAAGTTTAATATGTATACTGACATTAGGAAATTCTCTCAGAGTCTATCAAGATAGCAGGTTATAGTTAAAGAGAGCAAAGAAAATGTGTAAGTTATGCAAAAAATAGCCATTAATACATTTATTCATGTTTTCACCCACCTTGACGCATCTTTCCTTACAATATATGTACATACAATATTGTATATTCATGTATCAGAATGTTTATATATCATTATTAGACAGTTCTGCACTATTATACCACCATTTCGGGGACATGATGTCCTGTAACAGAGGTATGTACATTTCAAAGTAATATCTTGAAGTAGATATTCACATTTTAAAGTAATCAAAGATTTGGAGATCATAAGATAGCAGTTTTTTTGTTGTCTTTAGACAGAAACAGAAATGTTTCCAGAGACAGACTGAAGTGGAATCTTTAGAATTAGTCTTGTGCAAATATTCTAAGACAGAAAGTGTAATTTGGTATGTAATGACCATTGATGGACCTTAACTGATAGGCCGAAATTCACAAAGGTGGTTTTGAAAAACCTAGGTTGAGTCCATGGTTTATGCAGATTTCCTGTATAAATTACGCTTCTTTTACTGCGTATATTAAAAAATGTCTAATGCTGATGCATGCTTTTGTCACAGTGTGCAAAATTGATGTCTGTTGCCGTGGTTATCCACGCTATTTTATTAATTAGTCCACTGTTTTGAATTGATGAGTCCACTCTTCAAACAGTGGACTCATGTATAAATTAGCGTATCTAACCATGGTAACAGGCGTCAATTTGGCGCTCTGTGACAAAAGCATGCATCAGCATTGGAAATTTTTATATACGTGCTAAATTAAGCGTAATTTATACAGGAAATCTGCATAAACCATGGACTCAACCGTGGGTTTTCAAAACCACCTTTGTGAATTCGGGCCATAATGCTCCAAATTATACCTCTGTTACAGAGACATGATGTCCATGTAATGGTGGTAACACCAAAAATGCAAGGTTAGGCCAGTAAAAGTACTTGAATATTTCCAAAGAGAAATATTCCATTCTGTAGAGGCACAATTTCTCTCAACTACCTTGTTCTACATGCCATCATAAATTGAATTTTCATGACTGGTGAGAAAAGAGAACACAGAACAGCACTGGTATACACACAGAGCATCAAGTTCCATTTATTGATGCGAAATCTTTCAAAATATACATACCATCTTGGGAAGGGAATAATGTGACTAGCAATGTTGTTAGCAAAATGTTTATTAAGAGTAATAGAGATCAACTCCCTTTTGACAGTGGGAGAATTTAGTCTTAGCAAGGATGATAAATGATGTCTGTGTAACGGTGGTATTTTGTCAAATCTTGTTTCTCAGTTTACTCAAATATGCAGGGTGGTATGAAGCGCCTGGAGTGGATTTAGTTGAAGAATTGTCCCATGAAACTTAGAATAAATAAAACATTTCATTTATAACACTTCTATTTTTCGACCCTGATGTCACAATTTTTGCCCCGACCCCATGGAATAACACATATGCCATTGAACAGATAATACATAGCTAAAATATTGACAGTTTTTTTTTAAGGCTGGACTGTGGATATGAATAGAATCAAAGATCACTTACTTCCTTGCAAAGCCCCTAGGCATGTCAGACTGGTAGACTCTGTTTGTTACCGGATCTCTGACAGTGTATGCCATACGAGGGTCGGCACCATCAAACAAGAGAGAGGAATTGAACCGGTCTGCTATCCTCTCCACTGTGCTATCCTCTGTGGCTAGATTGCTGCCCATTTCTTCATTAGCTGAAAATCAGAAATATATCAACAAAAGAAATGGAATCATCTTCTAGTACCTGTACGTTCACAGATGTAAATGTAAATATAATTACAATATAAAAGACAAAGTTATATTCTTCTGTACCTGTATTGCTGAGTCAGCAAAATGTCTGATCTTCACACATCACGCTAACTTGAAGAGCATGCTACGTGTGGAGTGGCTCATGGTATTATTAATTGAAATTTTATTTGTTTTTGAAGGTGTGTAGGACAATGAGCTTACTATGTCTGCAGGGAGTTTATTCCCATCAAATATGGTTGCATTGAAACAAAGGAGTCATGGAAGGCACTTGCTTTGTTTTTGTCATAAGATCAAATTGTGGGTGAAACGATTGGGAAATATCGAAAACTTCAAACAGTAAAATAAGAAAGAAGATTTGAAAAATAGGAAAATAATAAAAAAGAGAATCTTGACTTGAAAGCAGAAGTAATAGCAGTGATAGACAAGAAAAATGAATGCAAATTCTTTACTTCTGGGGTCAAATAACATAAAGTTTAGTGATTGATCATAGAGCAGACTTTTGCAATAAATCTTAGCAATCAGCTGGACGATCAATCGCTAAGCTTTATGTTACATGGCCCTGAAGGATATCAATGCTCACACCAGGGCCCCATCTTACAAAAGAGTTACGATTGATCCGATCAACCTCAACTTTATGGAAATCCATCCACATCATTTTTTTCTGCAGGAAATTTGCACAATGTCCTTTGTAAACAAAGAGAAGCACACTGAACTGGCAAGACATTGACGGTTGTATGAGCATACATCATACCTTGAAATTAGCATTTTAGATGTTAACGTTGCTGGCTGTCCATAGTTGTGTTTGATTGGATTAATCGTAACTCTGTGTAAGACAGGGCTCTGGGCATATATTGCCACCTTTTTAAATAATGATTAGTTATAAAGTAAACAATACTTACTGATTTTTAGAATATCTTTAACACTTTGGCAAGAAAGCTTGTTGATGTTGAAAGACCTGAAATGACAATTAGAAGGAAAAAAATATAAATATAAAATAAATAAAATTCTTCAGACAGAATACATATACGCAGATCTGCATATACGCATTACATCACTCAACTGTGATGATTTAGAAATGTTTAGGTCTTGGATATCTGGTAAGATCACATGTGTAAAGTAAGTTTTTGCTATCATTTCTTGTCCAATTGAGAATTACAAAAGGCCTATGCTATAATGATACTGAAGAAAACAGAGCCTTGCGTGGTGAGGCATTTAAAAGGGCTGTCACACCTGAGGTCTATTTCATAAAACTTGTTATGCTAACAAATTGCAATTACAGTTAAAAGCTACTAAAATCCTCCAGTCTGATTGGCTGATAGTAAATTTGTTACAGAAATTGTGCACTTGTCATTATAAAATGTTTTTAATAATGAAATGGGACCCTGGACAGTATAGCCAGCGAAAAGTAACATATTTGTCTATTTCATTATTTTCTTGATATCAAGAAATTAACCCTGAATATATAAAACTCAAAATTATTTCTTGATATCAATAAATAAGTTCTTGATATCTAGAATTTGATATCTGGAAATCATGACTTGAATGAAGGTTTCTTGGAAGAAAAAGTATGAGGAAATGGCCTGTCATAAGTACGTTGAAATACACTGGCTATATTGTGCAGGCGTAGCAGCCCTACGAGCGTACTTACCATGACGATGATCCTGTTCCTGTTGAAACGGTCACCCCTGAACTCTTCTGTTTCTCCATCGGACCATCATCCACTGACATCTCATAGTAAGACATTCTGAATAAAATTGTACAGATTTGGTAATCATAACAATTAATGACTGAATTAATAAATTAATTAACTACTTTAAATTGATGGTCTGCTTTCTGTTCACGACATTCAAAATCAGTAAAGTGTAGCACTATGATCCAGAGAGAATGTGCAAGCACACACTATCTCTCAACTATCCTCACAGAAGATGTTAATTGAGGGGGAATCATTATCATGAATCTTAAAGGGGGGGGGGGTTGAGCTGACCAACACTGCATGTGATTCTTATTGACTGTGTGTTGTAAAAAGCTACTCATAAAATACACATCTTGATCTGCGATAAATTAATACAGAGAATAAATTTGTATATGATTTTATTCCTGGAAAGAAACTAAATGTTTTTGAGAGGAAAGGTAGCCGTTTTGCTTTTTCGTAACACAATTATTATATGGCCAGATATGAGTGGTTGAGGACTTGAGGGAGTCTATTAGGATGTTGGTTTGTATGCCCTTGAATGGTTCCATGACATAAACTCCAAAACTAAATGAACCCTAATCCGTATCTTTACATTATTCTAAGCCAAAATTCAATTACAATCCTCACCCCAACCCTATGACCTCTGAGATATTAAGACCAGAGCAAATGTCGCAGGAGCAATGTCGTGTCACCCCTTTGATATGTAAGGCACTCTTAGGCTTGCACAGAACGATATGACAGGGCCTTAAAGGGATGGTCCGGGCTGAAAGTATTTATAGCTTAATAAACAAGAGTAGAATTCACTGAGCAAAATGCCAAAAATTTCATCAAAATCAGATAACAAATAACAAAGTTATTGAATTTTAAAGTTTAGCAATATTTTGTGAAAACAGTCGTCATGAATATTCATTAGGTGGGATGATGATGTCACATCCCCACTTGTTCTTTTGTATTTTATTATATGAAATTAGGTTTATTCAATTTTTTCCTCCAAGAACTAGAAAAATTGGATTGACAACTGATTTAGTGCATTAGATATTTATTGCTGCAACTTATTTCATTATCAGGGAGACATATTATTCACACAAGTATGAAATAATGAAAAAATTATGATTTTATGTAATAACATAAGAAAACGGAAAGTGGGGATGTGACGTCATCAGCCCACCTAATGAATATTCATGACGACTGTTTTCACAAATATTGCTAAACTTTAAACTTCAATAACTTTATTATTCGTTATCCGATTTTGATGAAATTTTCGGCATTTTGCTCAGTGAATTCTACTCTATGTATTAAGATATAAATATTTTCAGCCCGGACCATCCCTTTAACATCACATTGGAAAACATACCTGGAAGACAATGACTCTCCAATGAAGATCTCGTTGAGTGCTCTAACAGGCAGTACTCGTGGTCCCTTGACCATGCAATCAAGTCCCTGATGCATGCGCCTCTCCTGCTGGCAGTGGGTATGATAGTGCTCTGGGAAACTAAGCTCAAGCTCATGGAGATCAATGGGATCTTTGTTCACCATGCAGCCATCAACGGTCACTCGTATCCTCTGACGTCTCATCCACCTACAATGTATAGTATACAAAGCATACAGGGAGTTTCAGCTTTGTTTTTAAAGTACAGGGGCTTCCGGAGCTCGCTTCATTCAGAGAAACAACAAAACTGTACTTTGTTGTCTCTTCAACAAATAGTGAACAAAATCAAACAGGTTTTCCATGTTGTTTCAAATGTGAAAGGGGTTTGGGGGCCTATCATATTACAGAAACTGCAACACTGATAAGAAATATAGTTTGTGATAGTATGATGACTTAATTTACATACATATTCACCATATTCATGAGTTCAGGATCCCCATGTAAGAATAAGAGAAAACAAAAGTAACTACTATCTTATCTTATTATTGGAAATTTGAGCTAAAGCCACTGTACAAGTAGTTGCGCTTTGTATTATCTTGCAAAAAGCACTAATCCAGCTATTATTATCATTATCTGTTTGTTTGTTTATTTATTCATCTTTTCATTTAGTTATTTATTTATTCATTTATTAATAACTTAAGTAGAAAATCAGTAAATTAATCTATTTATTTATTTGTTTCTCAGCGCTTTACAGGTATTGTCCTGGTTATCATATTCTGGCTTTCATGTACATGAGGTGCACACTTTCTACACTCCTTGGGGAGTACTGTATTACCTGAAATCACCAGACAGTATCCTCTTCAATGCATCTTCAAATAGAAAGGTATATCTGTTAGGAAGACACAAGTGACCCTCTGATCCCTGAGGGTCAGTATTGACCCCTATCACCGGCGTCTGGTCCAAAACTTTACTTGCAGCAAGGAGGAATGTTCCATCTCCTCCCATCGACACGATGAGGTCCGCCCACCTGACCGCATCATCATTGAAGTGGTAGCGATCAACTGTTCTTGTCTCTAAACCAAGTTTTCTGAATTGGATAAATAAAAAATGAATTAAATGAAAACAAAGTAATATAACATCAGAGCCCGGGGGGGGGGGGGGGGGGCACTTCCATTGACAAGTGGATACCATGCGCGACCATGGGGTCTCGAAAAGCACCCTAAACACGTATTTTCAAGGAGTGTGAAACCCTACCCTTAACAAGTATTGGAAACAAAGCGATACTCTTGGCAAGTATTCCCTGAATTGACCCCCTAAGCAAGTACAGCAATATGTTTATTGTTATGTCACGGACGTCGGTCGTCGGTACCTACATCATTGGGTTTAGTACCACCTCCCACATCTCGCGCAAATCGTACTCTAATCACGTGTAGTGTTGACTCTTGGGGCAAAAAGTACATCCTTTATAAAACATTTTAGCCTTAATTTTTTTACACCCTCACAAATTTGACCCTAAACACGTAGCTATCCTGGCGAAAATAGATACCCTTTTCTCATTATTTTAGTGTTTTTGACACCCTTATTACGTTACGTACGTATTGTGCCCTATCTTGAAAAAGACATCCTTTTTACATGTTTTTTGGGTCGCGCATGGTATTCACTCGTCAATGTAAGTGGCCTCCCCCCCCCCCCCCCCCCGGCATCAGAGCTGAACACAAATTACCTTCGAATTGCAAATGACTGGCATAGATCCAGGCAGTGAACCCATTAAACACACATTTTCTTCAAATTGGTAAAACTATATATTGTTCTCAATGACTGGCATAGACCTGGACACTAAACCCATTCAACACACATTTTCTTCAAATTGGTAAAAATATATGGCATAGATCCGGACACTGAAGCTATTGTTCAGGGGTGGGGGGGGGGGGGGCTGGGGAATTGATCTTTTGTGCCCCCCTCCCCTTGAATAGTGTGATGTAACATTGTCTATGCCTTGAATTTAAATGATAGAGCAAACAATATTACTAAAATAAACCTGGGAGCCTGGGACTCTGTGTAATACTATACAATGTTTCCATTTTCTAAGAGAACCCTTTCAACATGGCCAGAATTTATGGAAAATTACTTTAAATCTCACATTTTGCAAAGAAAATGATCAAGACAAGACAAAAAACAAACATACAAAAAAACCTATTAAATCACAAATAAATTCCACTTTAATTGGTGATAAAATATAAAAATTAATAGAAATGGCTGGTTCATTTACTCGCTGATTGAAAATACTAAGAAGACACCATCAGGCTCACACCTCCATTTGAAAGGCCCAATCGATCTAATCTTTCTGGATTTTCAGAAAGCATTCGATCGAGTACCCCATCAACTTTTGGAAATCAAACTCGACTACTATGGGATAAGTGGAGATACTCTGCACTGGATCATGGCACTTCTATCGAACAGACAACAGGCAGTAGTAGTGAATGGATCACAATCAAGTTGGAAAGACGTCACATCAGGCGTTCCACAGGGCTCTGTCATTGGTCCTGCCCTTTTCCTGCTATACATAAATGACATTCACACAAATATCGAATCCACTACTCGCCTATTCACAGATGATGGAATTGTTTACCTTGAAATAAAGACCCAAGTAAATCACAAGACCCTTCAAGAAGATCTTGACACCCTCTTTCAATGGTAGGAAACCTGGCTTTTGGGTTTCAATATCGGGAAATGTGCAGTTCTCAGTTACAAAAAAGAAAAAGAAAAACAAGCATCTGCAAGTATCACCTCATTAAGCAATGCGTCCCTAGAGTTGATCACTACAAGTACTTGGGTGTGACAATATCAAGGGATCTATGCTGGAATACACACTGTCAGCAAATAAAAAACCAAGCAAGTCGCACACTGGGCTTTCTCAGGAGGACTCTATCACTAATGCATATCTATCACCTTGCTCCACAGAAATAAGGACCAGAGCCTACCAAGCACTTGTGAGACCCCAGCTAAAATAAGGAGCTGAGGTCTGGAACCCTCACACAACCACCAGTGTTGAAGATCTGGAAAGGGTACAGAAGGCTGCTGCACCGAGATTACAGGAAGAGCTCATCTTCACCACAACTGAACTAGTCTCCACCCTCAATCTTGATATAACTCCACTCTCGGCATCTTTTTGCACAATCAACAATGTTCTTCAAAATCTATGATAAAATTGTGGATATTCCACTCCCTATCAATATAAAGTTCAGCTCACTACATATGCAGACAAGATCATCCTCTTATCAAGCTCACCATACCTGATGCTTCCGTAGACGCTTACAAATATTTCTTCTATCCTCGTACTGTGAGAATCTGGAACAGACTTCCCAATGTAGCTACATGTATCAACACACCTTCCCTCACTACTTCAAGGCGGTTGCCTTCCCAATTATCAGAAGTTTGCTGCTGGACTTCATATGGCCATGTTTTTAATTGCACCCTCCACTTTTTATTGTAAATAACCTCCAACGTCACTGTTGGCTATTGACTGCACATGCACCCATCCCAGTTTAGCTTCCAGAATGAGCTGCAAAAGGGATTATCATTTCTTCAAGAAAACACTTACTTTAGAATGTCTGTGCACCTCTCTGTATTGTCTGTGTGAACTCTATGACGATCCTTCAGAAAATCAAGGTCTGATCCTCTCTCCATCAGCTAAAATAAATACATTTACAAACAAAATGATAAAACCACCCTCAACATCAACTCATCTTGTTAAAGGCATAACATTCTCATACCTTTTATAAAAGAAAAAGAAATGAAGCATGGGTACTGTTTTTAGGCCAGTCCAAAATGAAGGTAATTACCTTCACCTTGATTTGACAAGATTGAGTACACTAAAGACTTCAGAATTTCATCATCATCATCTGATACAGGAAGAAGGCGGTGGCCTCTAATTCCCGGTCACTCCATCTATGGTTTTACTTTTAGTCTGGTGAATTTATTACTGTATGCATGCAGAGGAGTGGTAGTCATGGAAGATCAAAGCGATGATCCCACCAATATTTATTTATTATTTCATGCCACTTCCTTCTGAAGTCATGCACTTAAAAATATTGTACACAAGCTACATAATCTAACCATACCAGTGTGGTAATTTTAGGTGTAATAAGTATATATCACCTGTGAGGGAAAGGGTGGAAAGTGGGATTAACAGAAGGAAACTTTAGAGATACTCACCAGACGAAAGTTGGTGCAAGGCACGGTGAAAATAAAGATAACCAAAAAGCAGGCCCAAAGTAACTTGTAGATATTACTGGTGTGAAGTATTCTTGATGTAGATGGCTATTGGTGTGATGTATAGTTGCCGCAGCTAGTTGGAACTCGAAGGGCGAAAGGGCGAAGCAAAGGTAGATTTGTGTAAACACAGACGTCCTCGTCTCGCACCGGTCGACTATCAAGTGATGATCAGATCCCTTGGCTGGCCTGACTATGCAGCTATGCTGAGACCTGAGTTGTGCACCCAAGCATGGATGAATGCACAGGGCTTGGGGGTTTGGGTCTATTGTTGTGTGCACACAGCCTCTAGCCCATAGTACATGTGTATTCTATGCTCCAACCAAGGAGGCAGTTGCTCCAACCCATCCCACAGTACTACATGTATGTAGGGAGCAGTCGCGCGTGCCCCAGACTGTGGTACATTTTACCACACTCCCCCCGACTTTAGGACATCGTTACTTCCTCTATTTTTGGACTGTCCGGCCATATGTCATATGTACACATGTGGATCTAAGCAGTCCTCAGTGAAAGGAGGGAACGATAAATGTTAATCCACTGCCGCTCTCAGATGTTTGTAAGAAACTGTCTGGAGTCGCAAGGGTCAGAGGATGAACATGCCATTTAGTCAGTATATTTATATGCCCAAATTTATTTTAAATAAAAGAACTATCCAACTTCTCAGGTAAAAGGTCAAGGGGAGACTTATCAATGTGACTTTTTAATACAAGTATTTCAATCAAACATACGCTGCCACATGATAAGCTTGATGCTAATACCGAGACTACAAGGGAGTTTCTAAAGTTTTGCAAAAATATTAATATCAAAATGGACTGCAAGAAGAGCGAAGGTCAAGCCTTTCGCCCGCAAGGGATATAAAGAATACATGAAATGCATATTTTCTAAAATGCTTGGGAAGACTTACTTAATGCTTCCACGCAATTGCGTCAAATACAGATGTTGCTGCCGAAGTATTGCGACAGGTCAGAAACTGACCAGTTTTAAAAAAACACTATGTAGTACGAGATTTGAAGTCTAGCACAAGTCATAGCTGTGTCTTGACTCTAGTTCTGTACTAGATTGTCTGCAACCGATTGTACTGCTAGACTTGACTTCCCTGCAAGTTCTAGACCACAAGTTTCTCTGCAAGTTCTAGACCTGACTTTCCCTGCAAGTTCTAGACCACGAGTTTCTCTGCAGGTTCTAGACTCAACTTTCACTGCAAGTTCTAGCCAAACGACTGGATTTGCTACAACAATTGTTGCAAGTCTTAATCCCATCATTATTGGAACTTGACTTCCAAGAGGAAATCCCAGGAATGATATCTCATATTCATAAGATGAAAACGTGGTCAATTGTAAAGAAGTTGACCAATGTAAATAAGAAATCTAGGGAGAATGACTTTGTTGGCGTACTATCACCCTACACAAGTCAAGATCTAGAAATCTTTACTCCTGTAAGGGAAAGACACCCTAACAATTGTTTACAAAAGCCGATGTGTACATTTAATTTTAAACCAGAAAAATAATTCTTGTGAAAAAGTTTAAGCTTTCTGAGCAGACAGTTAATGGGGTAGCTCATCAATGTGAATTTATGAAAGGATCCTTTGATTGTTAAACACTTCACTTGACAAGCTTAACCTCATCCCAGGAATACTGGAATGTCTACAATTTGTAATGTACATATGAACGCATGCTTGCAGCAGCCAGCAAAATAGTTGACCCAAAGGTCTGACAAAATTTCTATAAAATTTGTTTTAGTCTTAATCCCTTCCATAAAGATAAATTCTTAGACATTTAGATTTGGGGCTTGATTAATATTACTGAATAAATACAAATCCCAATTTCTGGGGCTTGTCCTCGGCCAGGATTGGGTCTGGAGTCCTTCGATGGATCTCCGCCCTCATTGCCAAGAGACGAACAATCAGATTTAGGAGAATCTGTTAATATTTGTCATCTATCCAGTAAAAAGAGGACCTCATTGAACTCTATCAATTTGCTTAGTTTCAACGATTCTTATATCTTCCTTGCAGAAATCCATAAGTTAACAGATTCCCAAGGAGGCTATAACCAGAATAAAGAAAAAGACATTCTGGTCGTGAAGTTTAAAAATGAATAACCCTGCAAAATGATGAAGTCTGAAGTCATAAAATTCAAGACCTCACACACATCTAACCTACATTAAATAATCTAGTACTAAAATAATCCCGAGAATATTGCGCCCAAATGTTAAGTAGCATAATATTTTTCACCTGATATGTAAATTACTCAAACATTTTGGAAGCAATGGACTGGAAACTCATTTGCTCAAGTTATAAGTTCTATTCATTAACTAATTTAATAAAAGACCACAAATTAAACCCCCATCTATCAAAAAGATATATAGATTGACAAGTGTTTACATTCGTGTAATTCTTGTCTCCAATTACATGAAAATATTATAACAGTGTCAGCTTTTCAAGTTAAAGGTCCTATGACACTAATTCCATCTTATTCTAGATACATATGTAGTTTTACTTGAAAAGTTTGATTGTATTCAATGACATTCTGAGTGATAGTAAAAATGTCAGATTTTAGAAAATGAATGTCAATTTTGCAGCTACTCTAACAAAGACATTGTTAGTTCATCAGCACAAAAAATATTCCAAGGTAACTACATGTATTTTGACCATGGACAAGCACATGGGAAATAACAAGTACTTTCAAAATAAATATGTGCTGAATAAACCAACTGAATTTGAACTCCCTGGTAACACCCCTGATTAACAATTAAGATTAATTCGGATAGACTTGGCTTCCTATGAACTATTGTATCTACTGTAGCCCTGGAAGATTCTTAAGAGAAAGAATGCAAATTACATAACTCATTGCCCTGGAAGAGGAATTGCTCCAAAGGTGAGCTATTTACAAGCTTTCACCTTTAGTCTGAAAAGTTGGGGTCACCTTTAATTAGATTGCCCTACCTTTCTATAGACAATAGCAATTCCAACCTATTATTTATGTTCTGCAATTAAATGGAAGCAATACCAGGGTTGAAGACAATAAATTTGGATGTTTCTCAAGTCTGCTCTCAAATATTCAGAGGGTCTGCTTAAGAAACAAAAGAAATACATTTGTATTATTTGATGGAAATTGATCAATAGCTTATCTTGGAATGATTTCTGCAGATCTTCATTCATTGAAGTTCCTGTTGATCAATGGAAATAACTTTCTACAGAAAGCACTGAATGAAATTATCTAGCATCTGCTTAATTAAAAGGGGAATAGTTTTGTACAAAAGCTTTGAACACAATTACCTGAGGAATCTGCTTACAAACATTATCAATGGAAATAACTTTGAATCATTTTGAATTCAAAAGCCTTTTACCCCTTTTGATAAAACCTAAAGGGTGTGCTGTATGTTATATGCGCATGTTAAGCTTGGATGGAAGAAACTTGACTTTAAAAGCATTCCTCAATATAATCATTTAAAATTTAAAGGGATAAAGTAACAATGTTCACAGACACGGTTTACATTAAATTAATAAAATCACTGAATAATATTTAATGAAATTTTCATTATCCCCTACCCCCTCCTTTTTATTTTTGAGGATTCAGGGGTAATACTCCCAGAAAAATATGCTTTGAATAATAAAATATCAGAGCAATGGTTGTCACTCACTTGTTTTAGTGCATCATAAAAAGAATGAATGGTCATTCTAGATGCGAAAAATGAAAATAATACACTTCAGGATATTTTCCCCTTGAAATCTTTTTATAAAGTTAAAATCAAATCATGATTAGGGTTAGAGTCATTGAGCAAAAGAAATGCTTTTCTCTGCTTCTCAGCTCTTGATTCCTAATCACAACTGGAAGTCAATCTTCAGGTTTGGATATTTAGAACACCATGCTTTTAAATTTAAATCAATTTTGGTAAAAAATATGAATATCAAGCAATGGTGTAAATTCCTTTAATAGTCAAAAATTGATCAATGATTACAAAACAATTTGTCTCTAAGTAATAACTGTAAAAGGAATGTTACGAGAATTCTCTCCAGCATTCAAATCCCTAATCGAACTTGGGAAAATCATATTATAGCAACATAAAATGATCAATGCCAAAATACATTTTCTTGAATGTATGCGAGCAAAATAAAGCATAGATCTACGCAATTCCACGGTGGTACCAAGGTGGTACCGTACAACCTAAATGGATAGCAACGGTGATCTCGCGCAAAACCAAGATGCACTGGCTGGTCATTCCGCCTGAGATTGAGATGCTGAGTAACTGCAACACCATTGGTGTGGATTGTACGGTTATGCATGTTAGGATTCAATCCCGTTAACAGATTCAACTCAGTCTTACAAGTATCTACATCAAACAAATTAGACTTGGATTGAAAGACAATTTCTGAACTATCAGAAATGTTAGAATTGACAGTCATTTTATTTACGTCAGCTGACAATTCTGTTTTGGCTGGAGTGGCTTCTCTTTCTACCACTTTAGTACTAAGAAATAAAGGATCAGAAATAATATCTTTGCACTGCTCCTTTGCAGATTCAGAAATAATAGGTGCATTAACAATTAAGCATGGACCCTCACTAGAAAATGAGGAAACACCTTCATCTAATTTGTTGCTCAGATCAAGCTTCACCCTTACGGTTGAAGTCAATCCCTGGTCAGGTATGGATTGGGAGCCCTCAGTTTCAAGAGACGTGGTCAAAGCCACATCTGATTCAACTTTAGGGTCAAAGCCCTTAGTTTCAAGAGATGTGGTCAAAGCCACATCTGATTCGACTTTCGGGTCAAAACCCTCCCCACTGGATTGGGAGCCCTCAGTTTCAAGAGATGTGGTCAAAGCCACACCTATTTCAACTGTTGGGTCAAAGCCCTCCCCATTGCCAGAGATCAGACTACCAGATTTGGGTGGATCTAATTTCTTTTTGCTTGATATGGAACCCTGGCCTTCTGTTATTAAGGTTGAAGGTCGGCCTCTATCTTCAACCCTTCCCAGTTTGGGTGGTTATTAGATTTTGAAAGTTTACATGTAGCAAGGGTGCTAATTAGATTGTCTAACATGTTATTGATAGAGGCCATCTCAGTCTTCCATTGAGACTTTCCAACTCCATCAGAGTCCCTTGAAGAGCTACAGGACTTTGTGGTAGAATCCCGCAAAATATTAGGGGTAACCTGAACTGGAGATTGTGTTCTGGGGTTGGGAAAATAGTATGAATAAGACTGGCTAACAAAAGAACTATGCCCTCTTTGATGGGTTTGAACATTTTGAGAGAATGTATTGGGTGGATCAAGTCCAAACCTTTGTCCCAATTCAAAAACTAAATCAAAGTAATCAATTTTGGGGTCGCATTCAAATATAGCCGCGCAAAGTTCAGCAGCTTGCCCCTTCAAACACAAATATAAATTATTAATTCGCTGCTTGGCGGTCCAGCCTGCCTTATCTGCATCGCGAGAAAATTGTTGAAAGAAAACCTTCCAGCTCCCATTAATGCCATCATAAATAAGTGAAGTTGATGGTTTTGAACTTCTCTGCCCAGTAAACCAAGATGATGACGATTGCCAATGACTTCTAAAGTACATGTGGTATCTCCACAGATTGATCAAAAGGTAACATTTGATTTCAAACAACCATAATTCAGAAACATAAAACCCAATTTGACCTAACAGAAAATTCTTTGCAAAATTGCTTGGTTCTAAAACTCAAACCGCTCAAAAGCAAGAAATATATTCCAGAATATAAAATTCTAGGTAGAAAATGCCTTCCTATTATGAAATTGCATTCAGCACAGAACAATTTGAAATTGTACGTGGAATAATATAAAATTCAAAGCGGAAAATTAAATTCCTAATCCCACCTTGAGATTCAATAGCAAGCAAATCAAATATAGTCTATGACTCTATCCAGTTTCAATTCCTAAAATCAAGCAAAGTATCCAAACAGTTATATCTTTGTTTTAAGGAACTTCCTTGAAAAATGGTTGAAAATATTGTATCCACCTACCGGGTATTTTATTTTAATCCAGAAAACAGAATTATTTCACATTGGAAAATGTGGTGACTATACATAAAATATAACAATCACCAAACTATTGAATTAATGCTCAACTATTAACAAGTGAAAGAAAACAAGCACAATTCAGCTTGGTCCATTCACTAACTGAGCCACGCCCGAGGCAAAAGTTAAAAAACAAAACACAGCAAAGAGCATGAAAATTCAGCACTCAGAGTCACTCAAAAATGACACAAACAAAACATGGGAAAGAGACTAGAAAATCTATTCTAAAAATCGCAATTTCGCTCAATTTGGGAAATATTACAAAATTGATAGCTGGGATAATCTGGAAACAAATTTGATATAATTATCCCACTAAAGTTGGACAGTAAAATTAATTCAAGTTTTGAATAAAAAACAAACAAATTGCGTATAAAAGACTTGTGACGTGTTGTACAAATGCTGTAAAAGGAAGATGGACTGACCATCTAACTCAACTCAAGATACCACGTTCAAAGCCAATGTAAAAGTAATGCTTTGCAAAATGTCAAAAATACAAATTTATTTGTGGAGTCTCACTCCCATGCAACACAATAGGCATTCAGAAATATAATCAGAATATCACTATCATATCACAAGCAATACAAAATCAAAAGCACAATGTATTTTTGATCTTTTAAACACTCAAAATATATCCAATATCTACCCCCTTCCAAAAATTTATGAAGGAAGCAGAACACTCCCAAAACACACTCAAAATAAATCAAAATGAAAATGAATTGAAATCCAATGGGATACCAATTCGCGCAAAGTAAGGTTCGCAAGCGCCACTGTGGTAATTTTAGGTGTAATAAGTATATATCACCTGTGAGGGAAAGGGTGGAAAGTGGGATTAACAGAAGGAAACTTTAGAGATACTCACCAGACGAAAGTTGGTGCAAGGCACGGTGAAAATAAAGATAACCAAAAAGCAGGCCCAAAGTAACTTGTAGATATTACTGGTGTGAAGTATTCTTGATGTAGATGGCTATTGGTGTGATGTATAGTTGCCGCAGCTAGTTGGAACTCGAAGGGCGAAAGGGCGAAGCAAAGGTAGATTTGTGTAAACACAGACGTCCTCGTCTCGCACCGGTCGACTATCAAGTGATGATCAGATCCCTTGGCTGGCCTGACTATGCAGCTATGCTGAGACCTGAGTTGTGCACCCAAGCATGGATGAATGCACAGGGCTTGGGGGTTTGGGTCTATTGTTGTGTGCACACAGCCTCTAGCCCATAGTACATGTGTATTCTATGCTCCAACCAAGGAGGCAGTTGCTCCAACCCATCCCACAGTACTACATGTATGTAGGGAGCAGTCGCGCGTGCCCCAGACTGTGGTACATTTTACCACACTCCCCCCGACTTTAGGACAGCGTTGTCGCCTTTTAATTTAAGGATAGAAAAATAAACCCTCAAGCGGGTAGTATCCAAAAATTTGATCATGGCCCTTGTACGGGTCGCAATGATTCCAAATAAGGTAAGAACGCATATATTAATCTACTGTCGCGCTCATGGATTATGAATATTTCTTGATTTAGCACACTTCATTCAAACATGAATTTAGCACCCTTGCCACAAGCATGCTTCAGACCAAAAGATGTTAAAAGATGGGAGTTGCTGCTGCCCTGTTTGGCGTTCAATAATTTAAGGGACAGAGCAACATCGATCTGGCGCTGCACAGTGGCTTCTGGGCCCACAATCAATGAGGCAAAATAAATTTTCTGAGGATTTGTATTTCGAACAATGAAATATGGATTGAACAAAAAAAAAGGAATGAATGGATAATCGTACAAGTGTTCCTATACATGTACATGTATATGGCACTCTTGATTAATTCTGGTGACAAAACAGAGTTTGGAAGTTGGAAATCAATTCTTTGATATTTTTGGAATAACTGACATTTGTTATCTCAACAGTGGATTGTTTTGAGCTATATGTATATACAGTTTAGCCTGAATAGTTCTACATGCACCTTTTTAATGGGGTGTTGCTAGAAAGTATTTGCAATCAATTGCAAATTTACAAGTAATCAATTTTGGGGTCGCATTCAAATATAGCCGCGCAAAGTTCAGCAGCTTGCCCCTTCAAACACAAATATAAATTATTAATTCGCTGCTTGGCGGTCCAGCCTGCCTTGAACCCTGCTCGCAGCGCCACTGTGGTAATTTTAGGTGTAATAAGTATATATCACCTGTGAGGGAAAGGGTGGAAAGTGGGATTAACAGAAGGAAACTTTAGAGATACTCACCAGACGAAAGTTGGTGCAAGGCACGGTGAAAATAAAGATAACCAAAAAGCAGGCCCAAAGTAACTTGTAGATATTACTGGTGTGAAGTATTCTTGATGTAGATGGCTATTGGTGTGATGTATAGTTGCCGCAGCTAGTTGGAACTCGAAGGGCGAAAGGGCGAAGCAAAGGTAGATTTGTGTAAACACAGACGTCCTCGTCTCGCACCGGTCGACTATCAAGTGATGATCAGATCCCTTGGCTGGCCTGACTATGCAGCTATGCTGAGACCTGAGTTGTGCACCCAAGCATGGATGAATGCACAGGGCTTGGGGGTTTGGGTCTATTGTTGTGTGCACACAGCCTCTAGCCCATAGTACATGTGTATTCTATGCTCCAACCAAGGAGGCAGTTGCTCCAACCCATCCCACAGTACTACATGTATGTAGGGAGCAGTCGCGCGTGCCCCAGACTGTGGTACATTTTACCACACCAGCCTACACGTACATTCAATTCAATTCATATCCTTTTCCTTTGGAAGAGCTGTGCATAAAATTAAGACAAGCTTTAAGCCCCTTCTGGTAATTGTATGCACATCTCTTCCAAAGAAAAAGTTGTGGGTCATAATCATATACATGTAGTTTAAATACATTGTAAGAACTTTTTACTCTCTGGATTCTCTAGACTAGAGTTTTATATTCTACAAAACTATTCAACCTATTGAAAGAAAAAAAAAATGGATGAGATAATTACCTAACGTAAACATAGATAGACATATAGATCGAGGCCATTTTTTATAATGCATGTTTTTCAAAATGATATGTTATTAATTTTTACGATAAATTTAGATCAGGGGTGTGAGAGTTCAGATTTTTATCTGATTTCAGATTTTTTTCGTTTTGATTTTCAGCTTAATTTCAGCTCATTTTTGGCTTTCCTCTGTACAAAAAGTATGGGAGCTCTTTCTATTTCAGACTTTTTCTACAAGTTTCAGCTTTTTTCAGATCTTTTTATTTGTGACCACTCACACCCCCTGATCTCGGGCTAATGAAACATGATAGACATACCTCTCTCTTCCATGTCTAACTCTAACAAACTTGATATCAATATATTCCACATAGGATAACACTTTGAAATTTATTAAAAGCTTTTTTTGTCATTACCCTTTGTCTGATTCGTTCTTCTGTCTCAACTCCACCGAAGCGCTGTTTCTCAAACATGTATCTTGTCGTTTTGGGAACAACAAGAACCTTTGAAACATGAAATTTATTGGAAGATGAGTACGATCTAATGCTCTGTCTCCTAAAATTTTGTTTGAACTCACGAAAAATCATTAAACGGCTGTCATTTTGATGTGGCTTTGCCTTTGTTCTACTCCCTAAATCGCACGTAGTCGATGTTGCTGTACTCCGTGTAATTATCGCCACCAGCGGGTAGGTAGAAGCTCCGACCCCTGTACTTCTGGCGGCTTCCAATACGTGCAACCGCTGAAACTTTGTCCAAACCAGCTGCCCTCTCGGTAGATGTAGTTTGGCTTGAAAACAAGGCAGGCTTGCCATGTTTGACCACGCAGTTCGGTTTACAACTACGTATTCATGTGAATTTTCAATAATGAACACAAAATTCAAACAAAGTTTCCTTTTTGATTGAGATTCCCAGATAATAAGTTGAGCAAGTCCACGAAAAACAGAGTTCAATTCAGTTGCGGCTTGCACAGTTGCACATTGTGGTAGTCTTGTTCTCAGTCGTCGCTAGCGCGCTAGCTAGCTAGCGGTTGCAACGTGAAGGGGGGGGGGGGTAATCTGCAGGCACATATGCACAGACGACCCCCAGACGACCCTGATGAAACATTGGTCAACAAGTGGGTCTTCGCACAAGACCAGCACAAATGGACCTTCTGTACACAAGTCATTGACATAAGGCTTGTACGTATTCAGACCACTTTCCCTGAGGGAAGGGTTCACAGCAGACGTACATAGCTGGGGGGGGGGGGGGGGGGGGGGGGTGATTATAGGAACCTGAAGTAGGTGCTAGTTGTCGCAATTGGTGGGCTTTATTTTTTATTAACATTCAAACTAGGCCTATATTATAGTCAATTTTTGTTATTATCAATATTAAAAACATGACAAATCCACCCAAAAAAAAGTTAATTGGTTTGAATATATATATATATATAAAAACAGAAAAAATCCAACAAGCATATAACACTGAAAATTTCATCAAATTGGATGTGATATAAAGAAAGTTATGACAGTTTAAAGTTTATGTTAATTTCGATCACAAAACAGTAATATACACATCATGGTCGGTATGCAAATGAGGAGACTGATGACGTCATCCACTCACTATTTCTTTTGTATAATATGAAAAATGAAATATTCTTTTTCTCCTCATTGTCAAGTGAAACTAAGATTGATACCTCCCTGAATATGTGGAATTGGCATTGTTAATGCTATATGGTTCAGTCAAGTTGGTCCTTATTGTAAAATATGTAAAAAATGAAATATTGTATCATTCAAACAAGCCAGAAATAGTGAGTGAAGGACATCATCGACTGTCTCATTTGCATGTCACTGAATCGTGCATGATCACCGTTTTGTGAAAAATAGGCTAAATTTCCTTTTAATAATTTGCATCCGAATTTGATGAAATTTTCAGTGTTCTGCTTGTTTGATTTTTCTCTATTAATTCCAATCAATCATTTTCTGGGGTGGACCTCTAAGGGATAAAAGGGTACTATCACTAGTATAGAATGTAAATAACTGGGCCTCTCTCGGGGCCTCTCCGAACAAGAGGTGGGAGGGAGGTGATGATTGCATTGCAACACATTTCAAATAATTGGATATGGGTCATCCATTTCCTTTTCTTTATCATAAGGATGATAGACTGAAATATTTGAATTGTTTCTATATATAAACAAGTTTACCAATCTCCAAGTGTGGTTAACAAACAATAGTTTCCTTTTTTAAACTGCTCAAGTTCAAACTTCAGAATACATCAGATAAGATCGTAATTATGACTAGTATCTAATGATGAATATACGAGAAAAATCTTTATATAGTATATTGGCTGTCCCTTTGTTCTTTGTATTTGTAAATCAATTATGTTTTGTTTGTTTTTCTACTTCGGTTAAAGTTTATCATTCAATCTAATAGTGCCGGTATCATCATAATTATGACTTGAATAATTAGGCCTACGTTGGCCTGGAGGAATTAAATTGGAATTCAAAAGTGTGTTACCTGTAGGAAAATGTATGGACGAAGAAAGCATGAATTGTGAAATAAGACCCTCTCAATTTCTTTTTGATTACTCCACTTTGTTTCTTGTCCATCACTGCAGGCTTTATTGCCCCTTCCTGGCTATAAACTCTTTTCCATCTTTCTACTTTTATGTTTATTTATTTTTTTAATCCTAATCTATATAGCCCTTTCTCCGCCCGGATCTCTATAATTATGTTCATTAAATGTCTGAATTATTTTCCCCAAATTTTCAATTCAAGTTGGGTCAACTCACTGGCTCCTGTACCTGCCTGAATACTCATCCTCTAGCTCTAACCCCCCCTTCTTAATACGATATCATTATAATGTATTATCTCTCTCAATATGATTTCAGACTTTATGTTTGTATATTCTCTCTCTCGTTCTCTCTTCCATCTCTGTTAATAGGATTTCAAGCATATATTATTTATATATATTTTCTCTACCCTCTTCCATCTCTGTTAATATGATTTCAGGCATAAATATATTCTCTCTCTCTCTCCCTCTCTTCCATCTTTCTTGATACGATTTTAGTCATGTTTATATATTCTCTCTCTCGATCTCTCTTCCATCTCTCTTAATACGATTTCAGGCATATGTTTACATGTTCTCTCTCCCTCTCTCTCACTTCCCCTTCCTCTTTTTCTTGTCATCTTTCCCCCTGGCCCCTCTCTTCAATGTCCAACTCTCTCTGTACTCTATCACGTTTCTCTCCCTCCCTTCCTGTCCCCCCTTATCCCCTCCCCTCTACAGGGCCCTGGTAACGATTTATTACTGGGGGTGCAGCTGATGTAAATTTGAAAAGAAAAGAAAAAGTTTTTGCTACAAAATCGAAGTCATTAGGGTCCAAAGAAATTTGACAAGCACAAAAAAGGGTTTCCCTACAAAATGAAGATCATTTTGGTTACATTTGCACACATAATAAATGGGGTGCTGCATAAGGAGAATAATACACACATGCAGCACCCCTGCTTTCCAGGGCCACGCCCCTCTTGTCCAATCCCCATCGAGAACCACCAAGGGGGATGCATAACCACAGAATGAGGTAATCGGTAAAGCAAAGAAGATGATTGTGTGAAAACCCCATTTCCCCACATGAATTTACAAACTTTTGACTTTTAGTAGTCTGGTTAACATGCTTTACAATACATATTTAAAAAAGTTGAGGGAACAGCATTAGGTTCCGTCAATCTCTCCTTTTTTCTCTCCTGACTCTCCAGCATTCTCATATAACTAAATCTAATTTTTCCTCTTTTTCTTGCCATCTCTTTCCCCCTTTCTGGGTTTTTTTTTTTCATGAAGCTGTTCGAAAGTTTAGAGCAACTTTAAGAATGACTGGTGAACCTTTCTTAATATGTGCTCAATGATCACCAATGGTAAATATTATTTACCACAAAAAAGGATTGGCAGTTGTTCTTAAAGTCACTCTTAACTTACGAACAGCTTTATGAAACGGCCTCAGCCATACCCCCTCTCACACAAGATCTATGGCTCTGTGCCCTGTCTCTCCCTTCATGCCCCTTTCATGCTCCCCCTTCCCCCTCCCTATCTTATCCCTTCCCCACTGAGAACCCCCAAGGGGGAAGCATGAACAGAGTATGATCTGACCTGTAAAAGCAGAGACGATCGAACCCCCACAACTAGGAATTTACAAATTTTTTATTTAAAGTCCAATTTAACTCTTAACACCCCAACAACCATTCACACCAGCAGCTGACATCAATTTTTACCACTATTACAAAATATCTAGATTTGATTTCTTAAAACATTTTTTTATAAATTGATATTTGCTGCTAGCAGATCACCCCTGGTGTATATTTACAGAGAAACACAAGACAGAGCTGATGCGGTATGTTTTTTTTTTCTTTCTTGTCAGTCTTTATTCTTTAATCAACCAACAAATTATATTCTGAAATTATACTATGTTTTACAAAAAAATCTATTACAAAGACATGACACAAATAATCATATTTTTAATAAAAAATAATATATTACAAAAGTCATAAGATATAAATCACATACATACAGACATTGGAACTCTACGTACATCACACTTGTCAATATAATATCAACCTCTTGAGATGAAAATCGTTAATTACCTCCTCTAAAAATTCACTACTAAACTAGATATGAGGCATATAACATGCATACATATATGCTGGAGTTCTCAATCGTAATCTTCATGTGAGAACAAAATACTTTTGTTTTCTTTGGGTAAAAAAATGAAATTGCATAGATCCTATTGCACAGTAATTATTTCTAACGAAAACACAACAGAAAAAAAATCAATGAATAATCAACTCTCTAACATGTGGCACAAAAGTACCTTCTCCAAACTGTTCATCATGGAACAGAATTACTTAAAAAATATTCTTAAATATCAAAGAAAGTAAAATGGGGATGACTATGCCTTAAAGGTTACCGGTAAGCCAACATAAGTTTTGATAGTTTCTCAAAGACTATTTCTCATCACAGTCAGATAAAATGAAGAAATATCCTTAAATGCCATATACCAAAGATAAGTGGTAATTCAAAACCTATACCATCCAAGGGATATATAAAAAATAGTCTTTATGAGCGGATGGACTAGCTGTATGGACAGGTTGGATAAAATCAAATGACACAATTTCAGCCATTTGCTGACAACAGTATCTTGCAATTTTAGTTACTTTCATGAAAATTGAGCTGAAGCCAGGATCTTTGCATATCACATAATCCATACACTACCAGTAGAGAAAAGTTTGCTTTCTGATAAATCATCTTACAAAATTTTCATTACCTCTGGCAGTTTGGTTTTGGATAAAAGAAGCTACAGGAAATTAACAACAACATTTTAAAGGATAAGTCCACCCCCAACAAAAAAATTGATTTAAATAAAAAGAGAAAAATACAGCAAGCATAACACTGAAAATTTCATCAAAATTGTATGTAAAATAAGTTGCGACATTTGTAAAGTTTCACAAAACAGTTATATGCACAACCTGGTCGGTATGCAAATGAGGGGACTGATGACGTCACTCAATCACTATTTCTTTTGTATTTTATTATATGAAATATAAAATATCATTTTTTCCTGGTTGTCCCATGAAACCAAATTTTATTCCTCCCTGAAAATGTGGAATTACCATTGTTTAAACACTTTTTGGTTCTGGTGTACGTACAGGAAATTGAAAGATGTTGATATCAGTAAGTACAAATCTGATTTAACTCAGCAAAACTGGATTGAGGTTTAGTCGGAAAATGATATCGATAAAGCCACTGATAAATTTGAAAAGCTATTCCTAAAAGTTGTAAATACACATATGCCTCTTAAGACAAAGAGGGTTCGAAAAATTTAATCACCATGGATAAATGAAAGTATATTTCAAGCAATGAAGAAAAGAGACATGGCTAATACAAAGGCTATCAAAACCAAAAAATTAGAATTTTTGGAAAGATTATTGTGTATTAAAGAATAAAGTAACATCTCTGATAAAAAAATCTAAGAAAGATTATTATACAGAACTAACCAAAGATAAAAATTCTAATTCATGGAAAACACTATCTTCTTTGTTACCCAAGAACATTTCTTCGTCTCAACCTCAATCTAGTAAAAGTCAAACCATGGCCAACCAATTTAATCAATATTTTCCAAATATAGGTAATTGGTTGAACCTGGCCTCTTCGACAGAAAATTACTTAGTACATGATGAAAATTTTACTGGTATGGCAGTTGAAAATCCATTGAAACTTTATACTGTAAGTCAAAATGATATATTGAAAGAAGACAACAGAAAAATTAGATATCCGTGGGTTAAGAAGGAATACCCATTCATATCCTAAAGATGTCCATAAATGAAATTATACGTCCAGTCAGCTATCTTATGAATGAATCCATCGTTCAAGGTGTCTTTCCAAAGAAATGGAAAATTGCTTAAAGGAGAATGAAACTCTTCGAGCAAGTTAGCTTTTGTGAAAGCAGAAAAATCAAAGAATAAGATCAACAAAAGTTTGAGTAAAATAGGACTAGCAATAGAAGAGTTATGAGCATTTGAATGTCGAGATCACTAATGCTATGGAGATCCTCCCATTGGTAATGCGACCAAGATCTATGATGTCACAGATGAACAACTCTCCCCTTTTGGACACTGAAAATATACCCCAAAACATCTCTTTTTGCTCATTCTAATCATATGACAAACGATTCATCAATGATATAATGTTGTGAAACCTCTGCTCTGTACTTGTCCTCTCATAAAGAGAACACCTCACCTTGTGATAGACTCTATAAAAGGGAGAATATAAGTGAAATAAGTACTAAAGTAATGAGGGAGTTGTACGTGTGTGACATCACAGATCTTGGTCGCATTGCCAATAGGAGGAACTACATGGCATTAGTGATCTTAATATTAAAATGCTCATAACTCTCTTATTATTCATTCAATCTTCCTCAAACTTTCAACAATATGTTTCTTTGATTTTTCTCTTTGATATGGATTCAGCTGGTTTCAAGGGTTTCATTCTCCTTTAAGTTATTCCGTTACACAAAAAAGGTGATCGATCAAATCCAAATAACTACAGACCGATTTCTATTCTTTCTTGCTTATCGAAGGTTCTTGAAAGATTAATCCATAAACAGCTCGTACAACATTTAAATTGTAATAACGTTATCACTTTGGAGTTTGGACCAATCAGGCTTCCATCCTAAACATTCTACCTCAACTGCCCTAATCAAAGTCACGGATGATTGGTTAAGAGACCTTGATGATGGAAAATACACGGGTGCGATCTTCGTTTACCTCCAAAAAGCTTTTGATTTGGTTAACATTCAATGTCTGCTTGAAAAACTCAAGAGCTGGGATTAAAAAACAAATTTGAACTGGTTTCAAAGCTACCTTCCAGATAGAAAAATTGTAACATGTATTCATAACTGCAACTCTGAAGAATTACCAATCAGGCAAGGGGTTTCTCAAGGATCGATTTTAGGTCCGCTGCTTTTTATAATTTTTATTAATGATTTACCTACTATTTTCAATTCATGCAACATCCATCTCTATGCAGATGACACTGATTTACTTTTCCCCTAAAGATCCCCACATAGTTCAATCAACGTTAAATAGAGAGTTGCTAATTCTCGATAGATGGATGGACACGAATAGACTTAAAATTAATTATGACAAAACAATGTGCATGCTTTTTGGAAATAGACTAAAAATAGGCTAAAAAACACAATGGACGAGATTTAAGAATAGATGGTCATACCATCAAACAAGTATCTTCACTGAAATACTTGGGTGTGTGTATTGATTCAGAACTGAAATGGGATGTTCATGTTAACCACTTAAGTGAAAAGGTGGGTCGTATGATTTCGTTCCTCCGTAGAATAAGAATCTTTATCAATAGGAATAATTTAAAAATTATCTATCAGAGTGTTATACTGCCCAACTTGGATTATGCTGATGTAATATGGCAATCTTCCTATGACAAATACACAGATCAGCTACAAAAGTTGCAAAATAGAGCTGGTAGAATTATCCTCAATATTAATAATCGGTCACATGTTTCTACTGACTCAATTCATGAAATAATGGAATGGCAATCCCTGAAGTCTAGGCAAAACTTTCACATTCAAACAATGTTTAAGATCCTCCATGATTTGGCTCCCAATTATCTAACAAAATACAAATTTTACATCTCAAGACCTTACCATTTTAGAAAAAATAATTTGTGCCTCCCAAACCCAGAACTAATTATTGCAAACGCACATTTTTCTATAAGGGGACTAAGTTGTTTAACAGTATCCCAGATAATATTCGTAATGTTATGACCTTAAATTCTTTTAGATCAGCGTTGTCACATTTGAGACCATGATTATTTTTTCTGGGGAAGGGGTAGTTTGGTGAGAGTAAACAAACTGATAGTTAATTTTTTTCTTCTCCTTTCCTTTCCTTCGTTTTTTTTCTACCTTTTTTTTCTTTCTTCCTTCCTTACTTTCCCTCATTTGTCTTTTCTTTTCTGTTCTCATGTTCCTCTCCCTATGACTCTCTCTTTTATTTGGTCCCCATGGAAGACCAGCTGCACATATAATTGGTGCAGCTGAATATGGGTTATCCAACTGTCTTTTGTCTTAAGTTTGATCTTTTGTTTTTTATCTTTTAACTGCCCGTCCACTTACACTGCATAAGTTCAAGGGTAGACCAACTCAGGCTGGTGCCTTAAAAGAATAGCTTGAGGAAAAAGATTACTTTGGAATAACATGCCATCGGAAATAAAACAATCACAATCTCTGCCAATTTTAAATGAAACTGAAAACTCATCTTTTTAATTTTTAGGATTATTGTTGCCTAATAAATTTAAATCAATCTTTTATATTGGTATAGTTATCTATTCATTGCTTTTTATACCTACAAATTCAAGGCACCGTCATGGACCCCCTTGGAGCTCCCTCATAAGCGAATCTTTTCATGGGCAAAAACCTATCCTAAAGAGCTTTTGGCAAAGATACATTGATGATACATTTTTCATCTGAAAAACATCTCCCAGATATCTTACAAAATTCAAAAATGAAGTCAACTCCCTCCACCCTACAATTAAATTCACTTTCGACGCATCCCGTTCTGAGGTCCACTTCCTAGATACCACTGTAAAAATGGAAAATAACAGAATTGAAACCGACATGTACACAAAACCCACAGACTCCCATGCCTACCTCCTCCCATTCTCCTGCCACCCCCTCATATCTTCAAAAGTATACCATACAGCCAGGCCCTCCGTATAACCGTAATTGCTTACAACCCAACCACGCGACTCCCATCTCAATGAACTCCAACTTCACAATAAGATCTGAAACCCACCCAAGAACAAACCAAGCATGTGCCAAATTCCAAGTGAAAAAAACTGCACTCTAAACGTCTCCCTTCCTCCGAACACCCCTAGTGGTCACGTATGATCTCACCACAGCAGAAATCCCACATATCAATCAGAAAAACAACTTCACACTATCCCAAACTTTCCAATATCCCCCATGGTTGCCTTCAGAAGAACGCACACACTCCGCGACCTCCTCAAAACGATGTATGATGCACATGAAGACATCATATGGTCACATAAACAAAAGCACAGTAACCAACAAAACATGTCCCACCGATTCCCAAGTTGACTGTAAATCTGAATGAAACTCATCCAAGAGGTTAAACAACTCAGTCATCTTGAGATGCTCCAAGCACTTAAACTACCAACACTGGAGTATCAGACACAAACAGCTGATCAAATTCAACTCTCTATTAGATGAGTGAAAGAGAAGATAATCACAAGGAAAGCTTATTTTCTATGAGTAAGGAAAGCTGAACGAGAGGTCATATCTTCAAAGTTGATAAACCACATAGGTCCCTTGCTTTTCCGTCCATTAATAATCAAAACAGGCTACCACCTGCAGCAGTACAAGCAACATCTGTTGATAATTTCTAATTTCTCTTTGAAAACTATCGGCATCACCGTCCTCTCAAATACCCCTTATCAACGCAAATAACATCACGATTGTCAAGATGGGCTCATAAGGTTTATGCTTCAAGTCTCAATAACCAAGTAACCAAGTAATAATTATATATTGGGTGGTTTCAAGTTCAGTGTTGACCTTTTGGTGTTGGTGTTAGGTCAATTTTTACACAATTATAACACCAAACATAATTTAACGAAGATGGCCCCGAAAAGTCACTTACTAGTTGTTGAGATGTCAATAATGTGATCTGGATCAGTTTTGCAAACTCTGAATAAGTTTTGGAGCTAGGGGAAGCAATCAAAACCTAAACACCAAGGCCAACACCGGACTTGAAATCACCAATTGACTGTGTTACAAACTGGTGATTCACAAACATGTTCAATATTATGTGTATATTGGCACATAAGCAGGACTTTTAGTTAGACTTTACTCTTTGTGAACCCCTCCATTGTTAATCTGACCAGAGAACCTTGGAATGACAGATAGGAATTGGACAAAGAAAGTAACATTAAATTGCACTAGGAATATTTGGACATACTGTACATGCATGTACTTGGAATGTCTCCAACTACAAACACTGAACTGGAGAGTATCATTATTCATATTATATGGAAATGTATGGTAAAATTCAAAGTTGATCTCCAAAGTCTGTTCATCAAATTAGATACCTACATTATCTAAGATTTAGTAAGCTTGTAATAAATGTATTAAATGTATTACTGGTAATTGTTAATTACCTTTTGGGCTAATCTGTTTCGAAATTTCACATAACAAAATCAAATGTTTTCTTTTGTAAACATTTAGTTGGAAAATTGCACCGAAATTAACCTTCTCTAATAGTTTAAAGGGAAACTCTGGACTCCTATCGAGAATGTGAAGGCAATCATTGTGAGTTTTCAAATTCTATTCATGTTATTTAAGAAGAATATTTGAGTAAAAATGTCTGCAAGTGAATGCTCTTCAGACGCTCTGACCTGAAAGATACTACATAAAAATAGCTGAAATGTTCAGACCAAAAATTAATGTGCAGTCCCATAAATGGATTTTCATATAACATGCAGAGGACTCACAGCAAATCAGAGTTAATTCACAACTATTTTGGTGGTTACAAAACCTTACAGCATATACAAGGTTGTAATGCAGAGGTAAAATCAACATTTTCTAATCACTTTGAAAACGCCCCTTCCACATTTCCATCTTACAACATGAAGTTACACATATATGTTTATATTTAAGTTTCAATTAAAACTGTAATGTGATGATATTAACCGCAACTTTCACCACAATCTTTGTTATTGTGTCCATGATGGTTGTCTTGTCAACTAGACCTTGTCTTCTACTGTGAGCTCCACAAATTTCTGTAAAAGCAACATGAAAAATAAAAATAAGAAAATGACAGGCAGAGATAATGTTGGTATCAAGCTTTAATGAAATATGATTTTGACTGGTCTGTGAACAATGTTGCTATGTTACAATGGCCATAAATAGCACAAAATTACATGTTTCATTTTGATGCAACATGGCAAGTCAAGACTACCAAATCCTTGACACATGTGGATTATATCTAAAGATTCTCTGTTAAAAAAATGGTTAGTAAATGAACGTGGATGAGACCATATTGGAAGAGACCAAATGGAAAGTTGACAAAGCAGATGTAAGTGGCAGTTTATACATTTTCTGATGGCCTGAAAGTTCTTCCACAAAATTTTTACTGGGGAATAACCCAAGTTTCATTTTCCCCAGTAAAACTTTTGTGGAAGAACTTTCAGGCCATCAGAAAATGTATAAACTGCCACTTACATCTGCTTTGTCAACTTTCCATTTGGTCTCTTCCAATATGGTCTCATCCACGTTCATTTACTAACCATTTGGTCTCTTCCCATATGGTCTCATCCACGTTCATCTACTAACCATTTGGTCTTCTTCCCATATGGTCTCATCCACGTTCATCTACTAACCATTTGGTCTTCTTCCCATATGGTCTCATCCACGTTCATCTACTAACCATTTGGTCTTCTTCCCATATGGTCTCATCCACGTTCATCTACTAACCATTTGGTCTTCTTCCCATATGGTCTCATCCACGTTCATCTACTAACCATTTGGTCTTCTTCCCATATGGTCTCATCCACGTTCATCTACTAACCATTTGGTCTTCTTCCCATATGGTCTCATCCACGTTCATCTACTAACCATTTGGTCTCTTCCCATATGGTCTCATCCACGTTCATCTACTAACCATTTGGTCTTCTTCCCATATGGTCTCATCCACGTTCATCTACTAACCATTTGGTCTCTTCCCATATGGTCTCATCCACGTTCATCTACTAACCATTTGGTCTTCTTCCCATATGGTCTCATCCACGTTCATCTACTAACCATTTGGTCTTCTTCCCATATGGTCTCATCCACGTTCATCTACTAACCATTTGGTCTTCTTCCCATATGGTCTCATCCACGTTCATCTACTAACCATTTGGTCTTCTTCCCATATGGTCTCATCCACGTTCATCTACTAACCATTTGGTCTTCTTCCCATATGGTCTCATCCACGTTCATCTACTAACCATTTGGTCTTCTTCCCATATGGTCTCATCCACGTTCATCTACTAACCATTTGGTCTTCTTCCCATATGGTCTCATCCACGTTCATCTACTAACCATTTGGTCTCTTCCCATATGGTCTCATCCACGTTCATCTACTAACCATTTGGTCTTCTTCCCATATGGTCTCATCCACGTTCATCTACTAACCATTTGGTCTCTTCCCATATGGTCTCATCCACGTTCATCTACTAACCATTTGGTCTTCTTCCCATATGGTCTCATCCACGTTCATCTACTAACCATTTGGTCTTCTTCCCATATGGTCTCATCCACGTTCATCTACTAACCATTTGGTCTTTTTCCCATATGGTCTCATCCACGTTCATCTACTAACCATTTGGTCTTCTTCCCATATGGTCTCATCCACGTTCATCTACTAACCATTTGGTCTTCTTCCCATATGGTCTCATCCACGTTCATCTACTAACCATTTGGTCTTCTTCCCATATGGTCTCATCCACGTTCATCTACTAACCATTTGGTCTCTTCCCATATGGTCTCATCCACGTTCATCTACTAACCATTTGGTCTCTTCCCATATGGTCTCATCCACGTTCATCTACTAACCATTTGGTCTTCTTCCCATATGGTCTCATCCACGTTCATCTACTAACCATTTGGTCTTCTTCCCACAAGTCTTTTTTGTATATCTAGTTAGGCTACACACATTTTGTCTAATATCCACTTGGTCTAATACTGCTTTAGTCTACACGATGTGATGAACTGTTTATGAAACAATTTTTTTGTTGATAAAGTGCAAAATACTGAGTACATGAAGTGGAAATGCATGAGACTACAGGTAAGTGGAAATTAGGGAAGTGTAGTGTAGACCAAACAGCAATTTGACCAAATTGAGAGTAGACCAAATGGGTTTAGTCCATGTAGTATTTGACTCTCTGAGAAGGAGACAAATTTCTTGTGGACCAAGTAACCATACACCTTGGGGGAAATTTAGGCTGGTGAGAATGCAACAGAACCCATTATTAAAGGTCCAGTCCACCACAGAAAAAAGTTGTTTTGAATCAACAGAAAAAAATCAGACAAGCATAATGTTGAAAATTTCATCAAAATCGGATGTAAAATAAGATAGTTATGACATTTTGAAATTTCGCTTATTTTTCACAAAATAGTTATATGCACAATTTACCCACATGCATATGAGAGAATCAATGATGTCCCTCACTCACTATTTCTTTTGATTTTTATTGTTTGAATTATACAATATTTCAATTTTTACAGATTTGACAATAAGGACCAACTTGACTGAACCATATAATGTTAAGCAATGGTAACTCCACATGTTCAGTGAGAAATAAAACTTTATTTCACAGGACAATGAGGAGAAAATTAAAATGTGAGTGAGTGATGTCATCAGTTCCCTCATTTGCATACTGACCAGGATGTGTATATAACTATTATGTGAAATTAAGCGAAACTTTAAAATGTCATAACTTTC
The DNA here is from genome assembly GCF_037042905.1 of Lytechinus pictus. Lineage (NCBI taxonomy): Eukaryota > Metazoa > Echinodermata > Echinoidea > Temnopleuroida > Toxopneustidae > Lytechinus > Lytechinus pictus. The sequence goes on along the minus strand of NC_087255.1, from coordinate 28,584,177 downwards.
TTATCTTACATCCGATTTTGATGAAATTTTCAGTGTTATCCTTGTTGGATTTTTCTCTTTTTAGTCAAATCAACTTTTTGTTGGGGTGGACTTGACCTTTAAAGACGGCTTTATTCACCTGCGTGATGTTATCTCTGTATTCTACTTGGTTGACCTGCTTCGTCTCTTCTCTCAGTCGCATCATATTGACCAAGGCAGGTTGGGCGGGGTAATCCTCACAGTTTGATGGACTGCAAGTTAATGAAAAGGCAATAACCATTACAGTCCACTTTGTTTAAAGCTATTGCATGATGTATGTCACAGCCAATTTGAACAGCACCAGCTCAAGACCTTAAACTTCTCACTTAAGTAGTTCCTGTATTATTACCCAGGATGCAACAGTCTGGTCACGTACATGCACAGTCTCATGATACATATATATATATATATATAAACACTAGAATGATAAATAATTGCTTGCTATTCTTTAAAGGGTGGGTGTTCAGGGCTTGAATTACTCCACGACTAAGGCCAAGGTATTGGATACCCTTTTTATTGACCTCAATGCCTCTCATTGGCCTTGGAGATTTTCGGTGCCCTTTCAATGTTTCCCATTTGTGCTGTAATATAAAAATGTGCCCTTTTTGAAAAGTGACATTGCCCTCTATATATTGAGATCTAAGGCTTAGTATTATTTCACAAAAATTTAAGACAGACTGAAAATTCCTGTTGGCATGACTTTCAATAAGACTGGACTTAAAAAAAAACACGCCACAAAACATCAAAGGGTAAAATGTTGTTGCAAAGACATGCTCAATGAAACTGAATCAATAAGAAAGAGTTAAAAGGGGCTTCTACTGCTCTGTGATGAATGACTGTAAGAGCTTACCTGTCTATGGCAAATCTCTGCAAGATCTTGTACGCAGCCATCACAAGAGACGAGTTAACTGCATGGGGTAGCACTAGGCGATCATCAGTCGATAAAATCTTCTTCAGGATATCAGGCACCCTCCGACCAAGGGTTTCAGCTAGCTCAGCCCAGAAAGCATCAGTCACACTCACGTCACAACGCACCAGATGGAAGTAGGTAGGTTTCTGAGGGATCTCGGAGACCCGGATGGGGAGCATCAGAAGGACGTCTGGATTGGCGATCCTCTGTCTCCAGATGGCAACATGGAACTCCTGCACACATTCAGGACTCTCAAGGTAGTGAGGAGACAGGATTGTTACGATGCATTTGGCCTTCTCCAAGGCTTCCAGCTTGTCCTCCAAGTTACTTGGAACAGCGCTGAACTGCAACCCTGGGGCTGTCTTCTTGAGGATCTGTCCAAGGAAGTAAACATATTTCTCATCCTCGCTGTGATAGCTGAAGATAAGGTCTTCCGGAGAGTGTGCATAAGAAGGCTTGAGGATGTCAGTCAGAGTTGGTGGAAATGGGGTTGCTTCCCCTGGAGGGATGTCAGTTCCGCCAAACTCCTTCTGGAACCGAGCTCTTCTGAGACCCTCCATCTCAACATCTGGTGACATACTAGGAATCTGAAGGGAGGAAATAAGAATTCTTACATACTATGCTAGAGGAGTTTAAAAGTGACATATCACTGCTGGAAGGACAGACATAGCCTTGTATGTTTTTAAAAAGTAAAAAGTTTAAAAGAGGGGGAAAAAAAACCCCCATATTTCCATCAAATGCAATGTCACAGTCTCTTTGAGATGACAAAGTTACCTTTTTTAGCTATTAAGCCCTGGGACTTGGACAGTGTCCCACTTGACAGATTATTTAGTTATTAAATAGATCCCCCCCAACCCCCCCCCCAAAAAAAAATGGACTTACAAGCAGCCTATAACACAAAGCATGATGATTGACAGTACACTTAATTTGTACTCTTGACTGTATATATTGATCTATGTCATCAAGTGCAAAGCTATGAGTTACAGGGAACAGGTCTTATCCTAGTGTTAAACCAATCAATTATTATCTACAGGAAGTGCATCCTTTGAACTCAAAGAATTTCCATACCTTCTCTTTGTCAAAGAGTGAAGCAATCTTCGCACCTACGTCATCCAGCTCCCCTTTCTTGATCCACCGGCAAACTGCTGGACAAACAACCTTGACGACATCCTCAAAGACATCGGGTGTCCCCTTAACCATCGGGATGTGGGTGAACTCTGGTTGCATGGTGTCCAAGTTTTCAAGGGTAATGGGTATCAGTTGAAGGTGCTGTTTCCCCTGCGGAAGAATTAAGATGATAAAAAAAAGCTTGAATGATTCACTGAGTGTGCAACGTCACAATGGACAGATTGAACATTGTGTATCTCAGTTAGGTTCCGCTGGGGGTCGGATTACATACTTTATCTTGATTGATCTATAACATGGCTGATATTTAAATATTACTATGACAAAATATCTCTTGGCTGATCGAGGGCCATTAATACCATGTTTAAAATAAAATAAAATCATATTATAATCAAATTAAAACATACACAGAAAGACTTTTAAAAGAGTAAAAAGACAGATGAAATGGCTTCAATTTTCACCATAGGCTTTATACATCAACTTGATCATATGATTTCCATAGGCAATGTGTTGAAAATCACCTGTGACGGAAATGCCATCCATACCATTGTGTGTGTGCACCACATTCTCAAAGGCATTGATAAGAAACAAAGAAGTGGTTGATGTTCACACTTTATTGCAACAAGCTGATAACATATTCATGCAATGAGCATTTCATGACGCAAATGGTCAGTGGGTTTTACTATTTGTTACAAGCTACTGAAATCTTAGCATCCGATTGGCTCAGAGCAATTTGTGAATGAAAATCACAGCTTCATAAAACACTCTCCACATGTGATTAAGGAGTAACCTAACGGGGCAGTAAACGCTGCCTGACAAAATCATAATGATGTAATTTGAAGAAAATAATATGACATGCAATGGCTGGTACATTGTAATACCAACAATAAAAAAAATGAAAGTACTGCAATGTTGATGCAAATGTAGAATATACTAGGAGAATAATATGAGAATCAGGTCAAGCATCAATATCTCCACCTAATATACCAGGTCATGCCGAATTGAATTGAATTGAATTGAATGCTACCCCTCAAAACCAAGAAAAGGTGAAAAATCATAGAGGTATGTGTATATATATACTTTGCAATACATGTGTTTTTAAATTCTTGACAAAGCTACCTATAGTCCAGGATAGAAGAGGCATAACCTTGTTTTTTTTATATATACAATATTTTTTGATGGCTTCTTGTCAATTCGAGGGTGCTGATTCCGAATCTGAATGATGCCACTCGTGTAACCTTGAGCATTTTCCGCAAATTGGCAAAATCCAATATGGCCGCCAAAATATGCAAATTACCCATGAAAATCCTAAAATTGTCCCCACATTGGCTATGAAATGCATGAAATTGTGTGGCAGGAGTGAAATAGTCTCTGAAAAAATAACTTTTGACAAAATATCTATTTTCCTGATATTCAAAATGGCCGCCAAAGACCCTTGTATACTCTATTATGTACAATATGAATAGGGAAAACTAATTTTCACAAAAAATTAGCACTAAAGTGCAAAAATCGCGATGTATGAACGAAGTAATATATGCAAATCATCATTACTAACGAGATATATCATTTATTATATCATATATGGGAACATTTCTGTATTTTGATATCTAAAATAGCCGCCACTGGCCCAAACAGTATTGCGTGCAATGGCAATGGGGGCCTAAAAATTCACAAGAGTGATCACTAAAATGCATATTATTAAGATTAAACGAGTGGAATACTGACTAAAAACATAATTGTTAACGAAATATATTATTAATATGCCATGTATGTGATGAATGTTTTACTTTGATATTCAAAATGGCTGCCAAAGGCCCTAAAAGTATTATGCACAGTGAGAAAGAGGAGCAAAGAAATCACAAGAGAGAGCACTAAAATGCATATATAAGTGATAAATTAATGGGATACTGTCTAAAAACATATTTTCTAACGAAATATATCATTCAGGTTTCAAGTTTGTGTTAAAAACTGTATTTTGACTTTCAAAATGGCCGCCATAGACATTAACAGTATTATGTACAATGCAAAGTGGGAAACCAATATTCACAGGAGTGAGCACCATAAATGCACATAATAGTGATCAATGAGTAAAATATTGTCTGAAAGCATAATTTCTATTAAGATATATCATTTAATCTGCCAGTTAGGTGATAAATACTGTTATTGGAAAGTCAAAATGGCCGCTACAGGCCCTTATGGTATTATGCACAATGTGAATGGGAACAAATTATTTCAACAGAATTTGGCTTTGCTTGGCCAAATGGTGATGTATGAGTGAAATATTGTCTGAAAACATGACTTATAACAAAATATATCATATCTTATGCAATTTAGGTGATAAAAACTGTATTTCAACATTCAAAATGGCTGCCATATGCCCATTTTGTGAACATTGTTTATCTCCACTCAAATTGTATATTTTACGATAAGGGCCTATGGTGGCCCTTTTCATTTTAAAAATGCAGCATTTATCACCTTAATTACACATGATATGATAAATCTCGGTAGAAACCATGGTTTTAGACAATATTTCACCCTTTCACAATTCACAATTCACAATTATATGCAATATTTAGAGTCAAGCAAAGCCAAATTCTGTCAAAGTTATATGTCCCATGTTACAATGTACACAATACTTTTAGGACATATGGCAGCCATTTTGTATTTCAAAGTACAGCATTTATTACCTCCACGACCAATATGTGATGTATTTAGTTAGAAATCATGTTTAAGACAATATTTTTACTCGTATATCACAGTAATATGTATTTTATAATTCTCACTCTTGTGAAAATTAGTTTGTCCATTCGCATTGTACATGATAAATATAGGGCCTATGGCTGGCGGCCATTTTGAATGTCAAAATACTGCATTTATCACATACATGGCATATTAATGGTAATGATGGCAATGATGTTTTTAGTCAGCATTCCACTCGTTTATCTTAATAATATGCATTTTAGTGCTCACTCTTGTCATTTTTTTGGCCCCGGCCATTGCCATTATACATACTCTTTGGGCCAGTGGCGGCTATTTTAGATATCAAAATACAGCAATATCCCCATATATGACATAATAAATGATATATCTTGTTAGTCATGATGATTTGCATATATTACTTCTTTCATACATCGCGATTTTTTGCGGTTTAGTGCTAATTTTTGTGAAAATTAGTTTTCCCTATTCATATTGTACATAATAGAGTAAACAATGGCCTATGACGGCCATTTTTAATATCAGGAAAATAGATATTTTGTCAAAAGTTATTTTTTCAGAGAGTATTTCACTCCTGCCACACGATTTCATGCATTTCATAGCCAATGTGCGGACAATTTTAGGATTTTCATGGGTAATCTGCATTTTGGCGGCCATATTGGATTTTGCCAATTTGCGGAAAATGCTCAAGGTTACACGAGTGGCATCATCCAGATTCGTAATCAGCACCCTCGAATTGACAAGAAACCATAAAAAAATATTGTATATATAAAAAAACAAGGTTTGGTCAAGTTTCTATGGGGCCTATCCTGGACTACTAGTACATATCAGTAGCCTCGATAAAACTGTTACAGTAATAATGATAGAGAATCAAAATATATCTTTCCTTTTCACAAGAATTGAGAATTCTCTACAAATACCTGTATCAGGTAGGTCTACAAAGGACAAAGTTAGCAGTTTCTGAATGGGGATATCCTTTGTTTTTCTTAAGTTGAATTTGTATTGAGCCCAAAAGTAATTTATGAGGGCTTGCTTATATTTTAAAGGGTTATGATATTTTTCTTGTTGTTTGTTTATTTACTATTTTTTATTCATTTTTTTTTTCTTTGGAGGGGGGGGGGGAGTGAGCCCTTTCCCAGGCCATGCATATGTTCAGCTGATCCGCAGGTAGCTAGAGTAGACATCAAGAGTTAGTAGTGAGTGGGTTAGTCTTAACTACCAAATGCTGTCCAGGCCCATCTGACAAAGAGAGGCGATATATTCACATCCAACTCAAACTGAGAATGATATAAAAGTCAATGATCTACGAGATTGGATCACTCAATTTAAGCTGGATTTTAATAAGAATTTATCGCAATCCTCAACGGGGCCCAGGTTGACCATGCTAACACAGAGTGTGACCGTAGGCATGCTGTCATGCGTAAAGATAACCATGCCTCACTTTTGAGAAGTGTTTAGCCTGGGCCAAAGCAAACTCTTCCTGACAGACGGCCGACTTGATGTATGGTGTAGATATAAGGGCTATCATACACTGGGAACCGTCGATAGAGTGATATAGGGTACGTTGCCAAGATTTTCCTGTAATGGCAAGCACATCCAATGTGATCAGAGCATGAACCAAGAAAATACCCCCTCTGTTTTCCTAGTTTCTTTCATCATAATTTGATGTTCTCATCTCTATAAAATGCTCTTCCTGTATTGCAATTTAGCAATGCACGTAAAAATCTAGAATGTAATACACTGGAAAAAATTGATGGGAGTGATTTAGGATACACTGCAAATACTTCATGTATTTACAAGCATGATGTTCAATGATATCATGAAAAAAGTACGACACTCAAATGATTTTTTCTCAAGTTCATTTAATATTTCAAACTCTATAATAATTTCCATGCTCTTCCTGGATTGCAATTTTAGCTATGCATGCTAAAGTTCTAAAGTCTTTAATTCTAAACTTTAATAAAGTCTTGTCGTAAGAGACACATATATGCATTGTGTAAAACATTCTATATGTCAACACCCGATTTATGACCGACTCTTTTGTTTTTAATGAAAAGTGTTATGGGCCAAGATCTAATTCAAACCTAATGCTTCCCAAACCAAGAACAAATCAATGTTAACGTACATTCTTATATCGTGGATCTGTATTATACAATGAACTACCACTTACATGTACATGTAAGCTTTGCCAGCTAGACACGCTTCATAAACTTGTTCAGGAATTCTTTGATTATTTTGATATTTGAAACCTGCAATCTCTTATTTTTGCTATAAACATTAATCAGTGCAATAAGAGACTAAATTGGGTGTTTATGTAATTAACAGTTTTAGATGGGTGGGTTAAAGGGAGTGGTCACTTTACAATAGCTCTGTGGGATATTTTTTATTCAACCATAGAATGATAAATTTAGATTAAGTTTGATACTGTATGTTATGTCATAACTGTTTTGTTATACCATTGTTCATGTATATTATTATCATTATATTGGACCCCATGGAAGAACAGAGCTTTATGCTGAACAGCTCTGAAATGGGCTATCCAATCATGTCTTATTATTATCAGGGATGCCACTAGGTGTCATTAGGAGGGGGGGGGGGTCCGCCCCCACCTCAAATTTAGGGGAGGGGGGAGGACCAATTAGGTTTGAAAAACTGATGGCATTTAGTTGTGTGTTTCTCATAGAACGCTAGACCAAAAGCTTCAGTCTCTGTATTTTGGTTGTTTAGCTGAACCGCGTTGGCTCCACTCACCAATACATAGACTGAAGAGTTGTTGGCCCGTACATAAAGACAACGTATCAGCTAACCAAGGGAGCTCCGGCCCGCAAAGCGCGCGGCCGGGGCTAGCTGATACGTAACCCAAGGAGCTCAGGCCCGCTTTCAGCTTATCAGCATGCAGCAGTAACGTTAGATCTAACACTCGGCGGAAACCCGATTTTCGGATCGTTTTTGGTACATAAAATGTCACATTATAAAAAAATACTTACATGCAAACTTACGAGAAAATATATGAAATTCAGAAACATCGTACCTTAGACCGCAGTAACCGCTAATTTCTTTCAAATGATGATCAAAACTTAGTCATCCTCGATTCCTTCGTTGGTCATCGTAAGTTGCCATCTTGGATGACGTCATCATCTGTACAGACGTATTTACCAGTCGCTATTATACCGCGATTCGTGCCGCTACTTTGCGCTCGTCTATGTGCGTGCGTTTGGAACTTGTCGCTCGCATTGATTGGCCAGGATATCGATAATTCTAATCAGAAAGCCTTGATAAAAGCATAACCCAATGAACGTAGTAGGCAGTGCGCGCGTTTATAATTTATGTACTGTATAAAGCAAATATCTCGGGGAAATATCTCTCACTCGGTCGATCGACATGCATCGCAATCGGAAGAAATAGGGGGGAAAAAAGGAGGACTTTCCGTATTTCTTAATACACAGAAAACAGGAAAAGTCGGAAATACGGAAATAAGACAGATAGCAGGAAAAAAGCCGGAATTCCGTATAAATACGGAAAAGTGGCATCCCTGTATTATTGTTGTTGTTTTTAAAGTCATTGTGTGTGTTATATTATGTTACAAACAAACAAAATCTAAAATGCTCAAAGACATTGAAGTTTTATACATCCATCAGAGGCCTCATATACATGATCAGTCAAGCTTTTACTTTAATTGCCCAGCACATGAAAAACCACAACACAACAAAATCCATTACCAATACCAGTCACATAAAGCTGAGCAACTTCCAAAGGAAAATTTGACAAGCTCAAAAAAAAAAAAAAAAAAAAAAATTAAGGTCATTCCGTCCACGTAAAATTTGACAAGCAAAAATAAGGTCTTAACGTGTGTATGAACGACATAATCCAATTAAAAACATATGATGTAACTTTCAAACGGGAGGGGGGCACACTTGTGTAAGAATGGCATATTTACATTGAAAATGTTGGCTGTGGCTCTCAAAGGAGGGGGGGGGGGGCATGGGCCGGATGTGCCCATCCCCCTGGATCCGCTAATGGTCCCAGAGCCCTGGTTGGTGATTTATAAAAATGTTGGTAAGTTAAAAAGGACTTATTTCACGACTGGTGACCCTTTCTTGTGCTAAATGATGTATCCCTATGTAGCAGACTTGAGAAAATATTCTAGTCATATGTAAAGTGTGGAACTCTGAACATCAGACACCCACCAGGGGGTGTTCACAAAGATTTAAGTATGACTTAGAGTCGCACTTAAATGCGTAGTTGCGTGCGGTATAAAAGGCATGACCGCACTGGTCAGATCATGCCAATAGGACGGGCACTACTGCGTATTGATCAATAAGATTGCGCATCGCATATGTACGCGTCAAGTGCGATTTAAGTCATACTTAAATCTTTGTGAAACACCCCCTGGTCTACTTGTATGAAAAATACACCAGTAAGATACCTGTACAAATATCAATGTACAACTCACCAGTCTTTAATTCCTGTACATCGAAGAAGATCTTCATCTCCGGTTCAATGTTCTTGAGGGTTTCCACAAACCGATTGGCCTTCTCACTGTCGCAGTGGGAGTATGATAGGAAGACGTCGTAATGGAGTGGATCAAAGTCTGCTACCGATAGCTCCTTGTGGAGCTTAACCGAGAGGGAAAGGCCCACCTGGGAGCATGCTTCCTGGATCTTCATATAATCAGCAGGCCTGAAGGAGAAGAAAATGTTGACTTGGATCAGCATTCCATAACACAGAACTTAGTGATTGATCGTACAATCGTTAGAAGGGACGATAGTACATTGTGGTCAATGCCATCAATAATCCTGTTTGTTCTTGACTGAAGCTTTGGTCTTTGTGGTCTCCAAAACTTATTGAAACGGTCTTTCGGCAGCCTTTTAGTCCAGGATAGGCTCCATAGAAACCTGACCAAACCTTGTTTTTTTATATATACAATATTTTTTTATGGTTTCTTGTCAATTCGAGGGTGCTGATTACGAATCTGGATGATGCCACTCGTGTAACCTTGAGCAGTTTCTGCAAATTGGCAAAATCCAATATGGCCGCCAAAATATGCAAATTACCCATGAAAATCCTAAAATTTTCCGCACATTGGCTATGAAATGCATGAAATCGTGTGGCAGGAGTGAAATACTCTCTGAAAAATATTTTTGACAAAATATTTATTTTCCTGATATTCAAAAATGGCCGCCATAGGCCATTGTTTACTCGATTACTGTATGTACAATATGAATAGGAACAACTAATTTTCACAAAAATTAGCACTAAAGTGCAAAAAATCGCGATGTATGAACGAAGTAATATATGCAAATCATCATTACTAACGGGATATATATCGTATATTATGTCATATATGGGGATATTGCTGTATTTTGATATCTAAAATAGCCGCCACTGGCCCAAAGAGTATGTACAATGGCAATGGCCGGGGCCCCAAAAAATGACAAGAGTGAGCACTAAAATGCATATTATTAAGATAAACGAGTGGAATGCTGGCCAAAAACATCATTGCCACCATTGCAATTAATATGCCATTTATGTGATAAATGCTGTATTTTGACATTCAAAATGGCCGCCAGCTATAGGCCCTATACCGTAAGTAACGGTGTATTAACCGCACCTTTTTCTCGGCGGGATATAAGCAAAAGTCGGGGGTGCGGTTTATCCACGGTGACGGGTCTGAGCCCACCCGCGTAAACCCTCCCGAACATGTAAGGAGTCTGCCAGTTCACAACACATCGAGTGGCCGGGCGTAGCCGCCCAGGGCAATGTCGTATAGAGGGGTATGAGCCGCGGGTAATGGGAAGCGAATCAAATAGTGTCCATAACAGATGCACCCTCCTTCATGACACTAATTTCGACTTTATTCTCGATTCAAAGCAGCGAAGTTCGCTGGCTAAGTTCAAAGAGACGCAAAGCATTCTCGGTAATAATTTGTCACAGCTGAGCAAGAGCCGAGAGCTAGCTTGCGTTGTATTGTGGTTTTAGTGCGACTTGAGCTGGCGCTATTCATTTTAACCCCTCAAAGTCCCGTTTCGCGCCAGCTTATTTTTTTCTTTCCTGTTTGCTTTTCATAAGATACCATGTACATCGTGCACCATGCATGAGAGAGAGACGGCACGAAGCCGTAAAACAACTGGAAAAAATGCCAATTTCTTTATTTTGTAGATGAATTGATCAAGAACAGCAGATTTCCGCATACCGGTAATCTCTTTGAATACTTTGAAATCTTTAACTTAGTTTTTGTTTCTTCGTACCTCAAATATGCAAGTAAATGTGAGAAGGATTTTTTTTTTTTTTTTTTTTTTTTTTTTTAGTCCAAAGTTGGGGGTGCGGTTAATACACGGGTGCGGTTAATACACCGTTACTTACGGTATTTATCATGTACAATGCGAATGGAACTAATTTTTACAAGAGTGAGAATCATAAAATGCACATAACTGTGATATAAGAGTAAAAATATTGTCTTAAACATGATTTCTAACTAAATACATCACATATTGGTCGTGGAGGTAATAAATGCTGTACTTTGAAATCCAAAGTGGCTGCCATAGGTCCTAAAAGTATTGTGTATATTGTAACATGGGACATATAATTTTGACAGAATTTGGCTTTGCTTGACTTTAAATAATATAATTGTGAATTGTGAAAGGGTGAAATATTGTCTAAAACCATGGTTTCTACCGAGATACATATCATGTGTAATTAAGTTGATAAATGCTGCATTTTTAAATTGAAAATGGCCACCATAGGCCCTTATTGTATAATATGTGTGGCGTCGCGCAAAAACCAGACTATTGGTGAGAGACAATAAATGCGCTAAGACGTCATTTAAATACGCGTGTCATCAAACTTTTGTCTGGCGCGCGTCGCGAGGAAAAACAAAACAAACAACCCGCGGGAAATAAAAAAAAATGTCAGGCGCATTTTTATTTTTCAGAACTGTGGATATCGGCTCGATATATTTGGTGGCGGGTTCGGATACATGTTGATTGAATTTAATTCCCTTGGCTGAAATCCATGAAGGTAAGTTAAATTATGTTGCAGATTCAGTTGTTTTGTTAAATTCAATGATAATTGCGATGCGAGGAACATGGCAACTAAACACGTGAATGTGAATTTTGTATTGCGTGTTTATGTGGATCGATCGAGAGAGAGCTTTTTTAGGAACGACTTTAAACGTCAAATTACATGCGACTGCTGCAGCGATTCGCGGTATTTGTCCGGGACTTTGACGGCCTTTTTAAGATCTAACTTATGTATGCCTAGGCTATCAACTAGATCTAGATCTGCACGTACTTAGATAGGCCTTCGTTACATACTTGTAACCATTTAAGTTAAATCTATCACATGCAACAAGTTTGTAAAAAATGTATATAAAAAAAAAATCAAAATTGGACAAGGAGTAAAAGAGCTATGATAATTTAGATATGGATTTCGGTGAAACAGTTCTATGCATGTTTTTATGAAGTTACTTGACAAACTGATGCAAAGATGTCTCACCTTGTTACGTGAAATTATGTTTGTTCTATCCCCCCCCCCCCCCAAGACTAGATATTAATTAATGCAAAAAGGTGACATATCATTCACACACGTATGACCAAATAAAATAAGTATGATTTCATGTTTTGTTATAAGAAAAGTTAAAGTGGGGTGTCATCATCAGCCCATCTAACGAATATTTATTAAGACGTGCATATAACTGTTTTTATAATGCATGAAAAACCCTTTTAGATCTAGTTGTTATCAGATTTTAATGAAATTTGCAGCACTTGCTTACATTTGATGAAATTATTTTCAGCTCGGAGTACCCTTTTAAATCGGTTAATTATGGACATTTTTCAAATCCCCTCTTCTAACAAATTCTTATTTGTCGGACTTCTGATTTCAAATTTGTTTTTTTTTTCGGAGGGGGTGGGGTCTATTTGGTATGACCTTCACCAAAGCTGTGGAAATGATATCGAAATTATAACTAGAAAACAATTTATTCAAAAATAACAATTTATTTTGGGGGCGGGTGTGGGGGGTGTTTCTTATTTTTTCTACAATCTGGTCGAGCTACATTACATGAGGTTCGCCAACTTTCTACACAAAATCATTCAATATTATTTAAAAAAAATGAAAAGACATATTTTTGAAAATAAAAAAAATTATAGTTTTAATTGTTTTTTTATTTAAATTTGTTAACTAATTGGCCTTGTTTTCTTTCGTTGTGTTAAACATGTTAAAGGCACGGGCTCTACAGAGCAACTGTATTAGTGCAGTGAGGACAAGACATCTCAGAACCAACATACAGCTGACAGCAGCCCTTCAAGTATGGGATTCACCATTACCACAGCTTCAGGTAGCTTTTCATGCTTTATCCATATTCTATATGGAAATAGTGTGCCAGTTTTGACTTTGTCATGTCAGTTGTAACCGATTTTTCCACGAATTAATTGCCGTTTTATAAGATATTGTTTTAAAATTTATTTTACCACTATTAGTACATACATGAAATCTAGAATTATGGAAAATATAAACAAATATACAATTATAAAAACAATAAAAAATGAAAAAAAATATAGAATTTGGATAAAGGCTCATGCAGAGAAAGCTTTTTGCAAGTGATATATCAAATTAAACATTTAAATATGAACATCTCATGAATTTTGGAGGGATTTTTTTACCCAACAATAGTTAAATCTTATTATTTTTGGTAGAAAAATATGACATCAGGGAGTACTTCCACCTTTATTAGAAATACAAGTAACATTTACACAAAGCCAAAGAGTGAAAAGTTAATGTATTTTAAATATCATGTTGTTGATAAATGTCCATGAATCATGAAGAAATGAGAGTGTAATGTGACTGTTTTTATAACACATTAATATCGGTGAACTTTTCAATTGCATTCATCAAACATGTAGATTTGAGTCATCGGAACGTGGCATTTTTAAGACTGGAACATGAAGAAAGCAAACAATGCAGAGGAAGAAAATTATCCCCTTTGGTGAACCCTGCTGACATAGTCTCTCAGATACTCCCAGATAAGCTATCTGGATTTTCCAAATAGAGGGAATATGATATATGGAAAGATCTTAGATGAGGACAAGGCACCTCGCGGCCTCCCCGGTAGGAGAGGAAATTGAACAACGAATACATGTTTTACTTTGAATGAACAAACTCTGAAGGTTTTCGATAAAAAAAATAAACTTAATTTGTAACGTTTGCTAACCCATTAGAAGGATGTCATTGTAGAAAATTGAAATGTGGTAAGTTTGCTGCTGTATTAAGAAGTTTGTGATAATGTTAAACACACACACTAAGGAGAGATTATCGTGTTTTATATCATTTTTAGTGCAAATTTGGACAGTGGAGAGCGATGCACATTCCTGAGTTTTGCTAATACTGCTGCATAGAAGAGAGTAAATGTATGTAGTCTCTTCCATATCAAGAATTAAACTCTGATATAATTTTTTTATTCAAGCATAAGATGTTTACAACGCATATCATTACACACGTGTACAGAGTGTAGCAGAGAAAAGATGACTATGGCCCGTATTCTGAAGTCGGGTTTAACTTAAACTCAGGTTTAAAGTTGTGGTTTAAGTATGGACCGCCAATTGTTACATAATCACTAACAGTAGAGATATCATAGTTCAGCTCATTCGGCTCTCAAATCATTCATAATCGTATAGGAAGTATAAATAGATGATTGTCTTCACCATCGATGAATCAGGAAAGAGCACAGTAAGCATAAGAAACATACAACTTAATAAAATTGTTGATACTTTTGGCTTCCCATACTTAAACCACAACTTTAAACCTGAGTTTAAGTTAAACCCGACTTCAGAATACGGGCCTATGTATTTGTGAGTATTTGTTAGTTATAATACCTGTCGTATTAATATGTGGAGCCAAGTTTTTATGCACAGTTTTATTCTTCTTTTCAAACGAAGTGACCTAAAAAAAATCCTTCAGTGATCCAGATAATTTGGCAGCAATTTGTGAAATATATTTTCATGACTACCCCATCCCTAAAAAGAAACCAAATGTGGCCCATTTAATTAAATATGGATATGATCCCTTGCTCGAATGAAAACTACCATGAAAACAGTGAACCTTCTGCTTCCTGATTCGCTAGTTCAATGAAAGTTGATATTTCATCAAGAGTTGCTGTCATATTAAATCTTTATGAAATGTAGCTCGCATCAGCTTTTCACTATTGTGTATTGCCACCGAAAAAACTTGGTTTTGCAAAATTGAATTTTGTTTGTGGTTATTTTCCAAAGCTTAAGCATGATTTTTTTTAGATTTTACTTTGCGAGAAAGTGAAGTATGGACAAACAGCATGGTGGTGTCTTTTTTTTTTTTTTTTGGGGGGGGGGTTAAGGGCGGGGACAAATCTAGGATGGAGGTGGGCAGGGGCTTTGGCCCCACTTTTTTCCCCAGAACGCATGTATAAACATGTAAAAAATTACCATTTGATTGTGATTTTTTTTTTGCATGGACAGCCCCTCCCATTTTCAAAAAATGTTCTGCGGTGCCAGTGGGGGTGGGCACCCCCCCAAAAAATGATAAGCTGCCCCTCCCCCCCCCCCCCAACAACAACAAAAATCAGATGAATAACCCAATCCCATCTTCCCCTGGTCATTGGATCTGGGAACCTCCTCTCATGTTAAAACTATATATAGTATGACAAATAGTCTCCATAAGGTTTTTTTTGCATGTAATGTGAGTGTGTGGGTGTGGGTTCTAGTGTGGGTGTGGTTGAATATGTAGAATAATTTGTTTTATTGTATTCGCCTAGCTGTGTATATATACAAATTATGTCTGCACTACAAAAGATCACCTCGCCTATGCCAGGTATGTTGGGCGTTACAAAAGAACCAACATTTCCCTATCATGAAAAGATGAATAATAAGCCCGACTACCATGACGACCCATACAGCCAGGCAGGGGGGGGGGGGGGTTACCCCTGATTCAATTGGCCATATCTCTAATTTAGATATGAATTAGACTCTAATATTTTGTATACACATTGTACATGTGTCCATGTACCAGAAAACATAAAAAAACCAAAATCCAAAATTTCACCTATAATACCCATTTTCCCAGGATGGCCCACATATACAATTTGAGTGGAGATAAACAATGTTCACAAAATGGGCATATGGCAGCCATTTTGAATGTTGAAATTACATAAGATATGATATATTTTGTTATAAATCATGTTTTCAGACAATATTTCACTCATACATCACCATTTGGCCAAGCAAAGCCAAATTCTGTTGATCAATATAAATTGTTCCCATTCACATTGTGCATTATACCATAAGGGCCTGTAGCGGCCATTTTGACTTTCCAATAACAGTATTAATCACCTAACTGGCACCTAACTATCTTAATAGAAATTATGCTTTCAGACAATATTTTACTCATTGATCACTATTACGTGCATTTATGGTGCTCACTCCTGTGAATATTGGTTTCCCACCTTGCATTGTACATGATACTGTTAATGTCTATGGCGGCCATTTTGAAAGTCAAAATACAGTATTTAACACAAACTTGAAACCTGACTGATATATTTCGTTAGAAAATATGTTTTTAGACAGTATCCCATTAATTTATCACATATATATGCATTTTAGTGCTCTCTCTTGTGATTTCTTTGCTCCTCTTTCTCATCGTGCATAATACTTTTTAGGGCCTTTGGCAGCCATTTTGAATATCAAAATAAAACATTCATCACATACATGGCATAATAATAATATATTTCGTTAACAATTATGTTTTTAGTCAGTATTCCACTCCTTTAATCTTAATAATATGCATTTTAGTGATCACTCTTGTGAATTTTTTGGCCCCCATTGCCATTGTATGCAATACTGTTTGGGCCAGTGGCGGCTATTTTAGATATCAAAATTCAGAAATGTTCCCAAATATGACATAATAAATGATATATCTTGTTAGTAATGATGATTTGCATATACTACTTCGTTCATACATCGCGATTTTTTGCACTTTAGTGCTAACTTTGGTGAAAATTAATTTTCCCTATTCATATTGTACATAATAGAGTATACAAGGGCCTTTGGCGGCCATTTTGAATATCAGGAAAATAAATATTTTGTCAAAAGTTATTTTTTTAGAGAGTATTTTGCTCCTTCCACACAATTTCATGCATTTCATTGCCAATGTGTGGACAGTTTTAGGATTTTCATGGATAATTTGCATATTTTGGCGGCCATATTGGATTTTGCCAATTTGCGGAAAATGCTCAAGGTTACACGAGTGGCATCATTCAGATTCGGAATCAGCACCCTTGAATTGACAAGAAACCATAAAAAAATATTGTATATATAAAAAAACAAAGTCATGCCTCTTCTATCCTGGACTATTTCTGCGATCTTTCAGAGGTCTCTCAAGGAACTGTCAAAGTTATTACAAATCTTTCAATGATCTTTCTACGCTCTCTGTAAACATTTTTGGAAATCACTGAGAGATTAGTGAAGAATCTGACAGACCAGTGAAAGTCCATAGAGAACCATATCAACTGATTTGTAAGTTAAAAACCTTTTTTTTTAATGTCAATTGGGCATCAGCTTAAGTCTATTCATCTTACCTAAATAGACAAGAAACAAATTTTGACATATTGACCCCCCCCCCCCCTCTTCCAAAAAAAAAGAAGGCTTGTATGGGCTTGCAATTGCTTTCACCAAAGTTGGAATTAGATCAACAGGCATTAGACAAAATGGCAATAAACCAAAGAAAAGCACACAAAAATGTGTGTGAGACCAATCCAACTTACCTACAGTCCACATACTGCACAAGACCCATGTAAGTTGGCATAATATCAACAGAGTGCACATAGACTGGAGCTAGAACATCTCGCTTGGCTCTACGATTACAACAGAGGGCGATGTTGTATTGGTCAATGCAAGCCTTGTTCCGAAGATAGTTGGGTGTCAATACTAGAGGCAAGAAAAATATGAAAGGAGTGAGGAGGATGAAGTTACTTTTTGAGAAAAGAAAAGAACCAATGTAATAAACCAATTATACACCACAAATGTCCCATTGGTTGAAAGTCAGTCATGTGACAAATTATAGTCCGGTCCATCACTAGCAAGGTGAAGCCTCATGCTTAGATACTGTAATCTCCAAAATCAATAGTTCTTATCCTTAGAGCTACACAATACATCAACAAAATTGGTAGGATAAGTGAAATGAGAGTTGACCTACACTGCAAAGATTGTATAACATTAAGGTATTTTATACTGTGAACATGCAACCTAGCATGAAAGTGTGTTGCACTGTGAACTATCTAGCATTCAAGTGTGTTGCACTGTGAACTATCTAGCATTCAAGAGTGTTGCACTGTGAACTATCTAGCATTCAAGTGTGCTGCGCTGTGAACTATCTAGCAATCAAGAGTGTTGCACTGTGAACCATTTCGCATTATAGTGAGCTGCACCATTTTCGATCAAATTCTGTCTTTCGCCTCACCTGTGACTACCCGAGCACTCTTCATCATGACGGAGTACATATCTTGCTGGAAGACGCTGTCTCGGTCCAAGGTCTGCTGGGAGCTGTCATAGATACGGATGCCATCATTGGCTACACTCAGTTTCTCCTTAATCACCTTGGCAACTGCCTCATCCTCCTCACTGAATGAGAGATAGATGTCAAATTCCAGGGGTATTTCCTACACAAATAAAATAATTGATAATGATACAACTTTTATCAATCCATCTCAAACTTGCCATGTCAAATATGCTGGGACTGAGGAAATAGTTTTGACTTGGAAAAGAATAAAATGACTTACATGACCGAAAAAAAACCCAGAGGGGTCTAATACTTTTGACTTATCCCACTGTCGGCAGCAAAATAATTGATTTGAAACCACTAAAATATCTTTAATAATAATAAAATGTGGTTTATTGGTTATGGGGTAGAGTAAAGTGGAAATTATCCAGAAATATACCTTCGGAAGAAGGAGTTGCATCTCATAACGCTCCTTGAGCTCGCTGAAAGTTGCAATAACTCTATCAAAGTTTCTCAGCGAGTGCTTCTGCATTTTCCCGTCCTGGATCCGGCAATAGAGGACAAGCTTCATGAGCCGTAGAGGAAGACCGGCTTTCATCCAGCTCACTGCTCCTTGGACCATTCCTTTTAACATGCTCACCTCCCCGTATCCCTGTGCATGAATGAAGGAATCTTATATTTCAAAACCTCAAAAAACATTATTAAAAAAGAAAATATGAATCTAACATT
Organism: Lytechinus pictus; assembly: GCF_037042905.1. Taxonomy (NCBI): domain Eukaryota; kingdom Metazoa; phylum Echinodermata; class Echinoidea; order Temnopleuroida; family Toxopneustidae; genus Lytechinus; species Lytechinus pictus. The sequence continues at coordinate 28,565,159 of NC_087255.1, read as the reverse complement.
ATACCATTAATGCTACATATAAAACACCATTTCATCAAAATTGTTAATCTGACAAGTTGTCACATCTCACAAATTTCGTTGATTTTTAAAAGACTGAAAAACAAAGTTGTCTGACTCTAACTATTGTTACTTTCAGATAAAACAGACTTTGTAGTTATAAAAGTCTCAAAACATGCCAAGATCACAACTTGTGAAAATTTATGTATAATTAGGTTTACATGTAAAACGATAAATGAAAGCATTTCAGGAAATTACCCTTGAAGGATGCACAATTTTTAGACTGGTGGCCACTGAGAATAACATCATTATAAAAAATCAATTAGGCCTATATCATGGATCGTCTTGGATTAATCTAAACCCTATGATATATAGAGATACTTGTATGTCATCAAACGAATATCTATTTTTAAAAAGCCTAATATTCTATTCATGAATCACTCAAACTACACATTGGCTCTTTCTATCAGTTTTCTCACCTGATCGCCAGTATTGAGAAGCGGGGTGATAACAGATCCATCCTCATTCTTCAGTATAGACACTAAGCAACGGAATACGTTTGCAACCAACTCTTGAGGGCGTCCATCATGAAATTTTCTGTAAAATTAAAAACATTAAACTGCCATTTATTGACAACATTAGTAAACACTTTACAGATTTGAAGAGTGTAGTACGGGGTTCTGACAATTTCATATTCCTACTCCTAGTACTCTTAACACAGAGGCAGCCCAGCAGACATGTTGTCAGGTTGAGAACTTACTGGCCAACTCCCAGTTTTTTTAATGACTCAAAGCCTTGCTGCATTCTTGGTGACATTTCATGCAAATTAGTTAAGGCACATCAATATTCATATAAATGTAAATTAACATAATGTATCACAAAGATAACTGAATATTCAAATATACAAACAAAAGATATATATTGACTATTCAAACTACATGTATATGCAAATTATTATCTAAGTTTGAGTGCATCAACTTTATAACCAATCAGGAGAGAGGTGGAAGGAGAGGGAGAGTAAGAGAGAGAGAGAGAGAGAGAGGAGTGAAGAAAGCTGTATGAAGGATGGTGGAGTGATTTAATAGTAAAAGAACCTTGTGTGAGGAGTGTACAGCAGTTAATGAGAGAGAGCTGTACATGAAGCAGGGTGCGACATAAGCGCTTGCCCGATTGCCTGGGGCAAGCAAAAGTTAGAGTTGGGCAAGTGTTTTGAAGTAAAGAAAAAAAACAAGCTCACATGAAAAATCGTTTTTCCAACAAAATAATCACAAAATCGGCGGGAAATTGTTATACTTATAAGGATTCTCAGATTACTGATTTGGTGATGTGATCGGAGGAACAAGTTATTCAGTTTTCATAACTCGTTTCAGGCGTTGTTTTGATTTGGTGTTGTGATCGGTGTAGTGGGAAGAAAGATGCGTGCAAGTCCACGATGCCGCGATGATTATTTGATTTTTCAGTTTGTCAATGTTTCTCTGTGAAATTTTTATTTATTTCTCAAACGTTAATTTTTCCAACAATTTTTAAAATATATTTTAAACAAATAGCAAGATTTTTGTTAAATGATTGCATTTTTTGTTTTGTTTTAAATTTGAGCTTTCTTCCTCTTTCTTTTTCTTCCTTAATCTTTACTTGCTACCTTCCTTCCTTTCTTTCTTTTTTTCTTTTCTATCCTTTCTTCTATCTTTCCCGCTTGCCTTTTTTTGTTCCATCTATCTTTTCAAATTTTCCTAGCTTTCTTTCCTGATCTTTTTTTCTCTCTCTGTTCATTTTTCTTTGTTTCCTTTCCTTTCTTACATGTACCTTCTTTCTTTAAATTTCTTCATTTTTTCTTCCTCTAATTTTTCTTTGCTTCCTTCCTTTTTTGTTTGTTCTTTCTTTCTTTTCCTTCCATCATTTTCTTTTTTTATTCTCTCTTAACTTCATTCTTTCCTTCCACTAAAGTTTCATCCTTTCTTTCATTCTTTATTTTCTTCTTTCCTTCTCTTTTTCCTTATTCTTTCTTTCCTTTTTTGCTCATTTCCTTCCTTCCTATTTTTCCCCTTTATTTCTTAAAAAAAATGCAGGAAATCTTTTTTCTTCATTCTCTCTTTCTTCCCTTTTTCTTACTTTCTTTTCCCCCTTTTTAAATTTCTTTCCATCCTTTCTTTCACCGATTAATTAATTTTCCCTTCCTTTCATGTGCTTTTCTTTCCCTTTTTCTTTATTAATTTCAAAGAATGAAGGAACCTTTTTTTTTCCTTTATTATTTCTTTCTTCTCCATTCATCTCTTTCCTTTCCTTTTTTCTTTCTCTCCTTCATCCTTTCCTTCACCCATTCATTCACCTTCCCTCTTTCTTTCTTTCTTTCTTTCTTTTTCTTTCTTTCTTTCTTTCTTTCCTTCCTTCATTCCTTCCTTCCTTCCTTTCCTTTCCTTTCCTTTTTCTTCTTTAGTTATTTTCAGTGATTCCCCTTTTTATTTTGTGTCACGATCATATACAAAAGCACATGAAAATATATGAGAGAAAAAATTAATCAAATGGTGTATTGACACCAATTTCGGTCCTAGGAGGTAAAATAACTTTGAAAAAAAATACTACAAGGTACAATAGTTCACGTTAAAATCAGAGGAAAGGGGCAATGGTATATAAAAACATAGTACTTTTTTCGAAGCGGTAAAACATTATTTTGAAGGATTTTTTTTTCGGGCAAGTGAAATGTATTTTCGGGCAAGTATTTTCCAACTATTTAGAAATTCACTTGCCCGACTGGGCAAGTGCTTCTAAAAAGTTATGTAGCACCCTGATGAAGAATAGGAAGTTAGGATGAAAAGGGTGAATATAAATGAGGGAAGTTCAATTAGAAGAAAGAGATGATTCCTGAATAAGAGTGGAAAGAAAGAAAAGTACAAAATCAATCCCTACAAGAGCAATGAAATTATGAAAGAGTTAACTAACCAAAGTCATGTGTATGTGCCAATGCTCACATGATAACTAACAACACGTAATCTCAATGATTAATATGCAGTAGACCATTCTCATTCATGAACACAGCCTTACCTATGTGGTAATAATGCCCATATGTACCAACCAAACAGGGAATTGCAGTGTGATTGTTAGTTAGACTTAAATCTTGGTGCAACCTGCTCCCCCCCCCCCCCGGTAAAAATAAAGAGTACCTACCCTCTGGTTTCAAAGCATAATACTCTCTTGAATGCTAGATGGTCGGGTAGCGGTTTGGACCACCAACAAGAGTAAAGAGAACGGAGGTCTTCTTCCTTATCTTGAGCTAGGCTGGCAACTGAGACATTGAGACTCTGGCTGAGCGCCCCAATCACTGATGTCCTAGACTCGACATAACTACCTGAAAATAGCATGAATAAAACAAGACTTTGATTAACTTTGTCTTGGGCCTAGCTCTCCTATAGATAGAAGCCCTTCCCCACTTTCTCGACTCTAAGTGCTCAAGTATAACAATATAAATCTGAAAAGGAATTAAATGAGACTCTGGTGAACTTTTCCTATTTTGGGCTAAAATTTTTAGGGGGGGGGGGAGAAAATCAAACACACTCGTCAATCAAAACAGGAAGCGGAGAATCACAGAGCAAGAACTCAGAAGACACAGGAAAATACTTGAACTAAATTCAATGAAGACTGGTAGTGCACTGTTTCAATGAAAGAATACTTTTCCATTTCTTCATCCTATCCTTCCTGAATTCCCTTTTCCATTCTATCTATCTTTATAATCAATTTCTAGCATTCCTCTGTATTCATTTATTTTCTTCATTCTTTCCTTTTTTAAGTCCCTCATTGTGTTTTTTTTCTTTCCTTCTTTCTCTTATTTTCTTTTTTTATTTCTTTTTTTTAATTTCCTTTAATTCTTTCTTTCCTTATTTTTTTTTTGCTTCCTTCTCTCTCCCTCTCCCTTTTCTTTTCGTTCTTTCTCTCCTTCCATTATTTTCTTTCTTTTTTTCATTCTCGATCCTCCCTTTATTCTTTCCTCCCTCTCTTTCATCCTTTCTTTCATTCTGTTTTCTTTTTTTAATACTTTTTTGCTATTCACTTCCTACCTGTTTTTCTTCTTTCTTTCAAAGAATGAAGGAAACATTTTCTTTCCATCATTCATTCTTTCAACCTCCTTTTTTTTCTTACTCTCTTTTTTCCTTTCTCTCTTTTTTTAAACAAAAATCCATTCATCTTCTCTTCCCTTCCTTCTCTCTTTTTTTTTCTTTCTTTCTTTATAATTATTTTCAGTGATTCCCTTTTTTATTTTGTGCCATGGTCACAAAAGTACATGTACATGAAATATATGAGAGGAAATCTTTCAAATGGCATATCAACACACTAATTTCAGTCATGGCAGGAAAGATAAAATTACTGGAAAAAAAATACCATTTTACAAAGGTACGTCAGTTAATGTTAAAAGGAGAGGAAAAGGGCAATGGTACATATATAACAGCATTACTTTCTTTTGAAGCGGTAAAATCTTGTTTTGAATGATTTTTTGGGGGCAAGAGAAATATATATTCGGGCAAGTATTTTCCACCTATTTTGAAATTCACTTGCCCAATTGGGCAAGTGCTTCAAAAAAGTTATGTAGCAATTTGTACAAGAGTATGCCTAAGTACATTTGACATAAAAAAAAGGATACCGAAAAAAAATGGCCTTCGATGCCCTTCTTGGAAAAGATTTTGGCCTTGGTGCCCTCCAAAATATGAGGTATTTCAAGGCCAAACTGGCCTTGCCCTAAAAATGACGATAAGGCCTGTTATGAACAGGAACTCATGCGTAATATAAGTGTTTCAACTGGTTGATACAAAACAGGATATTAACAAGAATATTGATTGATATTTATTGATATCTTAATTTGCTTTGATAGAGAGCAAATACATTGTATACACGTATACTGCCCTAACAATTTTAGACCAAAACTACAGTTAATTGTAAAGCAACTCCTTTGTTGCAGTCATACCACTGAAACTAATTTACTACAAAGAAATTGATGGTAGACTCTATACCATTCATGATACTTAGTTCAATATACAGATAGCAAATACTGAATAGGTGAAAGATGCTCTCTTCAACAAGGTCACGTCGAGGTGTAGCCGAGTTGAATAGTGTCTTCTTTCACCGCATGTGAAATGTTATATCATTAGTCTAAAATATCAGTGCATTTCGGAAATACTATTAAGTTTGTCCCATCTAAAATTTAAAAATATTGATGTTAGTTTTGAATGGATCCCCTCCCACTGTGGAATAATGGGTAATGAACGTGCCGATTTTCACGCCAAAGCAGCTCTCAATAAACCCATAGAAATAACAAATCACTTATGTACGTCCGAAGTGAATAACATTTTCAAGATAATTTATTTTAATCAATGGCAGTCCAGATGGCAAAACTCCCCTAATACCCACTATAAAGTAATCCAAAGGTCGGTCTTACAAACACCGACTTGCTCATTAGAACGAGCAAGAGAAAAGATATTTCGTCGACTCCGATTAGGTCATATAGGACTAAATGAAGATCTCTGGCGAATGAAAATACACCCAACGGGACAGTGCAATTCATGTCCGGAGAAAGAAACAATTGAACACTACATTGTAAAATGCCCTAAGTATATAATTGAAAGGTCGATGCTTCTTGTCGAGGCAGACATCGCCGATCCCGAGGAAATTCTTAGGCTCCTGAATTCTTGGGACCCAGGTGTCCAAAATGCACTGGTTCGTTTCGTTCAAAGAACGAAACGCTTCCAAAAAGAATAATTCGATAGCAGGAAAGTTTTTTTTTTTTTTTAAATCCGTGAAGGAAAGGGAGAAATATATCTATTTGATTAGTATGTAATTACTTATTTGTTCATATAGGTACATATGTGTGTATTTGTGTATATATATATATGTCATTGTGGCTGCCTCTATACAAGAGGAGTTTCCAATAATATACGACGAATGACAGGACGAGTTTCATATACGATTTACAAAAACTCTTTAATAATAGATGATTGTCGATTTTGATCAGAAGAATTATTTTGTAGATTAAGCGTTGCAGATAACATTCTGAAAATTATAGAACAGATATACAAGAATCATAAATACACAGACATATTATCTTCTCGTTTACACATTAGATTCATATTTACATAATTTAGTTAATCATCATCATTCACATTAAAACAACATCGATTCATCATTATTCTCATAATAAATATTTGGTAATAACAGAGTGCAATTAATAATCCAATAAAAGTAATCGAACTTACCAAATATGGCTTTCTGTTTCTTTCTGTATACTTGACACAGCCTTTTTCCTTTTAACGTTAATACTGAAACCATGACAAATATTAATAACACGCAGCAACTATTATGATTATTATTATTATTATGCGCAAATATACATGGCAACCATGACGCAGCAATCAAGATTAAAATGACACTGATTACGTAACAATTAATGCGCGCATTGCGTCGCAGCAACATGGCTCCTTTAACTGATTATCCAAAACAGTTACTTATATATACTTATAAACTTCAATTAGAAATATATATAGCGCTTGCATAAAAAGAATAACACTATAAACCACTATTAAAAATATCAATAAACAATAAAGTATTCATGCTTTAATATTATGCTTGCATGCTCTCATCACAGTTTGATAAGTGAATAATTTTAATATATTATCGAAGTTTCAAGCGTTCGAAAGCAAATTCAGGTCAAAACTATACGATCAAATCATAAAATGATAAATAAAAGAATGCATAATACAATATTTTGAACGATATCTGAAAATATAGCAAGCCTTTTTTTTCTTTTCAAATGCATTTCTTTTGATCCAATTTGATTCTTGAAACATCAAGAAGATAATATATTAAATTTGTATATGTATAATGCCAAAAAATGCACACTGCAATATAAGCAATGTTTCGCTCATTTGGTTGAACAAGACAAAATAAAAGATCACATATTCAAATAGCACAGAAACAATTTTCCAAGCTATCAATAACTTTGCATATCAATCTGCTCATTGCCTATTGATATAGAAATAAACGATAATAATATAACAGTCTAATTGTTCTTGTGTTTGGCTCCTTGCGGGGGAATCCCTAAATGTCTTTCGCGTGGATTATACTTGCCCATGTGAAAAGCAGTCTCTTTCTGTTATAGTGTCAGTATCACATTAAGAACAAATCTAGTCATCTGCTAGGATCAAAACGAGCTTATGTATGGGTCTTTCCAAAAATCTAGGCTCATGCTTACGTTTACCGTCTTTTCGAAGATCGCGATCAGCCATGATCAGTTTCACTTTACGAACTCGGCCGTCATCACATTTGTAGGCTTCTGTCACTCTTCCTAGTGGCCACTGACTTCGAGTATCGCTGCAGTCTTTTACAATGACAATGTCGCCTATCGCGAGGTCACGCTTTGGATGGACCCACTTCTGTCTTGTTTGGATGTCTTGGAGATATTCACGCTTCCATCTACTCCAGAATTCGTTCGCTAGATACTGCACACGACGCCACCACTTCCGAGCATACACGTCTTCTCGCTGAAACTTGCCTGGGGGAGGCATCACAACTTTTGCCTTCATGGTTAGAAGATGGTTCGGAGTCAACGGTTCAGGGGCATCTCCTGCACATAGATTAGCTGTAGACAGTGGTCTGGAATTGACAACTGACTCCACTTCAGTAAGGAACGTCTGGAAGGATTCATCATCTAGTTGTGACCCTGAATTCATGAGGAGGGGTTCAAGGACTCTGCGTACTGTACCAATCTGGCGCTCCCAAACTCCTCCCATGTGAGATGCACTCGGCGTGTTCATCTGGAAGGGTATCCAATCAACTCCATTCTCTAGTAGATACGTCTGGATAGATTCCTGGTCCAACTCTCTCATTGCTTCCCGCAACTCGTTTCTAGCGCCAACGAAAGCCGTCCCTCTATCAGATCTGATCTGTCTGACTGGTCCACGACGAGTGAGGAACCGCCGGAGGCAGTTGATGAAGCTACTGCTTGTGAGACTATTTGCTGCTTCTAGATGAATGGCTCTTGATGCCATACAAGTGAAAAGTACTCCATATCTTTTCACAATACTTCTTTTTTCTTTGATGTTGAAAGGTCCAAAGTAATCCACAGCACAATATGTGAATGGGGGTGCCGGTTCTAGGCGATCTTTTGGCAGATCTGCCATCTTCTGTTGCTGCAATGGTCCTCTCATTTTTCTGCACAAGACACACTTTGATATGATACTGGAAACTACAGAAGAACCACCAATCACCCAGTATCCATTTTGTCTCAGTTGATTATGTGTGATTCCTCTTCCCATGTGGTTAACCTGCTCATGCTTGTGTCTTATGAGCAATGTCGTCATATGAGAATTTCTCGGCATGATGACGGGATGCTTGATTTCGTCAGGTACGGCAGCTTTGTCAATTCGTCCACCAACTCGCATGATACCATCACTGCCAATATATGGATCTAGACGATATAGAGAACTGATTGGCTTGATTTCACTGTTTCTCTTCCTTGCTGTCTGTCTGTCCTTTTGCTCACCAGAGCCTAAGTTGCGAAGTATCATCAATTCGTCACGAAAATGTTCTATCTGCAAGTTTCGGATTATTTCAGTTTCTGCTGCATCGACTTCTGCAACCGTCAAGATAACACGTTTGAGTGGACGGTTCAATTTAGGGCTTGTCTTCCTCTTCACTTCTCTCTTTCGTAGTTTACTTTTGAACATCATACATAGTGCTACCACTCTCTTGGCACGTTGCCAGCTTGAGATATGCTGGAGGCGACTAATCTCGAAGTGGTTGGCTCTAGCAGTCAATGTAGACAAAGTCGACACATGTCTAACTTCTGGGTCATCTTTCTCACAGCTGGCTTTATACTGCTCTATAGGAATCTTGAATTCTCCTTTCTCATGAAGAAACTTCGGTCCAACCAGCCAGCGGCTACTTTCAACGAGCTCCTTTGCTGTCATCCCTCGAGACGCCTCATCAGCAGGGTTGTCTTCTGTGTTCACATAGAACCATCTTTTGGGGTTTGAATCGTCATGTATCTGTTGCACCCTATTTGCCACGAAGACATGGAATCTCCTTGCTTCGTTACGAATGTAACCCAAGACCACTTGACTATCTGTCCAGAAGAATTCTTGAGGTTTAGCCACTGTCAATTCTTTCCTTATAAATGTACTCATCTTTGCTGATACAGTGGCAGCCGTCAGTTCGAGTCTAGGAATAGTCATTTGTCTGAGTGGGGTTACTCTTGATTTGGCTGTCACAAGAGAGCAACACACTTTGTCCTCTTCATTCACCAGGCGAAGATAAGAGCACTGTCCGTAACCATCAAAACTTGCATCTGAAAAGTGATGTAACTCTGTACACTTTACCTTGCCGAAGTTTGGAGGCTTGTAACATCTTGGGACGTTAAGTTTCTCGAGTTCACTTATTTCAGATCTCCATTTCTCCCACTGTGGTCTGACGTCATCGGGTAAGGGGCTGTCCCAATCAAGTTTCCTTCTGCAGAGGTCCTGGAGAATCTGCTTTCCTCTCAGAGTCACTGGACTTGCAAGGCCGATAGGGTCATAAATTGAGCCAACAGTAGATAGAACTCCCCGTCTAGTAAGAGGGCGATCTTTAAGCTCAATTCGGAACTGCAATGTATCACTTTCCACGCACCAGAATACACCTAATGCTCTCTCTATTGGTAGTGGATCAACTTCTAGGTCCAAGTCAGCAATACCCTTAGCTCTGTCTTCGATGGGAAAACTCTGCAGAACCTCCTTATTGTTAGACATTATCTTGTGTAATCTCAGTCCAGCTTTACTGCAGATTGCTTGGCTTGCTTTCATGACACTCACGGCTTCATCTGGGGTTGCAACTGACTTAAGTCCGTCGTCGACATAGAAGTCATCTCGAATATATGAAGCTGCATCAGACCCAAACTCAGCTTCGCCATCATCTGCTGCTTTCTTGAAACCATAGTTAGCACATCCAGGTGAGCTAGTAGCGCCGAATAGGTGAACCTTCATCCTGTATTCGATCACGTCTTTGTTTGGGTCACCATCTTCCCACCACAAGAAACGGAGAAGGTCCCGATCTTCCTCCGATACGAAGAATTGGTGAAACATTCCTTTGATGTCTCCAACGACAGCAACTTCTTCTTGGCGGAACCTGCACAGTACTCCAAGTAAGCCATTGGTCAAGTCTGGTCCTTGTAGGAGGTTGTCATTGAGTGAGATTCCTTCACACTTTGCTGAGCAATCAAAGACCACACGTATTTTCCCTGGCTTTTTGGGATGGTAGACACCAGTATGGGGTACATAGTTTACCTTTCCTTGTTTGTAGTTAGAGGGAGCCCTTTCAGCACATGTTTCAAGCACATCTTTCATGAATTCTATGTAGTCTTCCATAAACTTTGGGTTCCTTCTAAACCTGGCATTTAGTTGTTTCCATCGGTTCTCTGCTACTTTGCGATTGTATGGTAGCGATGTGTTAGGCGTCTTGAGAGGGAGGGGCATCTCATAATGTCCGTCTGGTCGTTTCCTTATTCCTTTCTCCATGATTCGCAGGAACTTCTTGTCCTCCATTGAGAAAGACTGCCCTCCCATGTTTTCATCAGCAAAGTCCTTCTCGAGAATCGCAATGACACTCTGCGGGCAGAGGATTTCTTTCGCTGTTGACGGGACTGCAAACTTTACGCTCTCACAACTTGTAGCTTTGTTGCAAACAACAGCACCTGAACTTTCAGATGTCAGGCAGACTTTTCCAATAATTCCCCAACCTAGGAGAGATTTTTGAGCATAGGGATCATCCTCCCCTCCAGTGATTACTTGTCGAGGCCGGATAGCTCTTGGGCAATCGCTTCCGATCAAGAGTGACACATCAATGTTTCTATCATAGGGTATCATTTCATCCGCAACTTGACGAAGATGAGGCCAGTGATTTACCACCTCCTTCTTGGGTATTTGTGACCTGCTGGCTGGTATTTCCTGTCTTGCAAAGGCCACTGGTAGTGGAATTACATGCTCCTTATTATAGTCTTGTATCTCCAGACCCTTGATTTTCTTACTTTCGATGTTAGAACTTCCATGCATTGTTGTCAGCTGCAGATTTGTTAAAGCTCCCTTTACGCCCAGTTTGTCACGCAGTTTCTCTGACATGAAGCTTACATTTGACTGATCATCAAGCACTGCATACACAAGGCACTCTTTACTTGGATTTTCTTGATGTCTCACCCAGACTGGAACAATCATACTATGATCTCTGCCGTTTTGATCTTGGATTGAGCATACTGTAGTACAGTTGGCAAACCCTGCATGCTCAGTCTTCTTGGTAGCATAGTGTAGACAGGACAGATGGCTACCGCCACATTCCTTGCACGATCGTCGATCTTGGCACTCCTTGATACGATGACTATCTGTCATCCCACATCCCATGCAGAGTCTCCGCTTGAAGAAAAATGCCTTCCGGTCATACATAGGCTTGGTGACGAAATCATCACATTCATCTAGGGTATGGTCTTCCTTACACCAAGGACATTTCGCATAGCTTCCATTTTTCGACCATTCCGATTTTACCCTCCTTCCATCTGTAGCGAAGGTTCTTGCTTTAGGACCCAATGCTCCAAGACTTCTCGAGGTTTCTCTGAGGCCTGCAAGTTCAGGGATGTTGGCCTTATTAGCTGCCCTTCTCACAAACTCTTCAAACTTTGAGAATGATGGATATTCTTGTTGGTCTATGTTTTCTCTCTGACGGTCAATCTCATCTCTCCATCTTCCTTCGAGATATACAGGCAATTTCTCTAGAAGTTTGGCATTCTCCTGTGGATAATCTAAGATTCCAAGAGATTTTACTGATTGCTTTGCTGCCTTTACTTTTCCTAGGAAATCTGCGAACTCCATCAAACCGTTGCAATCCTTTGGTCCTATCTTTGGCCAGGCGACAAGTTTATTCATGTAGGCTGTGCTAACGATGCTTGGATTTCCATATCTCTCACTTATGAGACTCATCGCTCTTTCATAGCCATCTTCACTTCCTATCAGCATGAAATGCTGGACGACATCCTTTGGTTTTCCTGTTACATAATTATTCAGGTACATCAACTTGGTGGTAGATCCCATTGGCTTGCCATCTATCATACTTATGAATGCATGCTTCCACATTGGGTAGGTCATGGGGTCTCCATTAAAGATGGGAATGTCTATCTTAGGTAGCTGAAGAGATGCCGACATTTCCTGATTAGCGGCACATTGTTGGAGACTTACGTTGCCGAGCTGAGTAACACATCTTTCCAGTGATTTGGCAATCTGCTCCCATCCTGACTGTTGGGTAGAAGGTACTTGGAAATTCTGCAGCGACTGCCCCGCTACAAGATTTGGAGGAGGCGTTACATCTGCCTCGGATGACTTCAGAAATCTCTCCATATCAGCTTCTTTATTGACACCAAGTGTTTCCAATAGGGATGATTTCTCCAATCCATTCTCCTTTCCAAATTCTTCCAGCACTTCTAACTTAGCTTCGTTTTCTGCGAGTTCTATCTCGCAGACTAATGCATCTTGCATCTCTTCGTATGCTTCTTGTGCCATCTTGGCTTTTCTTTCCATTTCCTTTACTTTCTTTTCCTTTTCTTTGAAAGACAATTTTGCTTGCATGGCGGCGGCCTTCTTTTTTAACTCCAACATTTCCAGCTCTACAGAGACCGCTAGACTTACTCCGGTCCTCGTGGAACTGCACTTTGACTTGAGAGATCCGCATTCTTCCTTATCATGCTTATCTTTTCTCTCCATCATGCCCATTGTCAGCTTTTTGAATGTTATTCAGCTTGATGCTTAATTTGAATGTTATTGTGGCTGCCTCTATACAAGAGGAGTTTCCAATAATATACGACGAATGACAGGACGAGTTTCATATACGATTTACAAAAACTCTTTAATAATAGATGATTGTCGATTTTGATCAGAAGAATTATTTTGTAGATTAAGCGTTGCAGATAACATTCTGAAAATTATAGAACAGATATACAAGAATCATAAATACACAGACATATTATCTTCTCGTTTACACATTAGATTCATATTTACATAATTTAGTTAATCATCATCATTCACATTAAAACAACATCGATTCATCATTAATCTCATAATAAATATTTGGTAATAACAGAGTGCAATTAATAATCCAATAAAAGTAATCGAACTTACCAAATATGGCTTTCTGTTTCTTTCTGTATACTTGACACAGCCTTTTTCCTTTTAACGTTAATACTGAAACCATGACAAATATTAATAACACGCGCGCAACTATTATGATTATTATTATTATTATGCGCAAATATACATGGCAACCATGACGCAGCAATCAAGATTAAAATGACACTGATTACGTAACAATTAATGCGCGCATTGCGTCGCAGCAACAGTCATTTATATGAGTATGATGACCACATGAGATGATGGTTATTGTTCTGTTTGTTTTAGAATAAGATGTATCTCTCTTCTCTCTGGGTTATATTCCTTGTATTCAGTAGAGCTCATTATCATTTTGAAAAAAGAGAAAAAGAGAAAAAAAAAAGAAGAGAAAAGAGAAAAAACTGAGAAAGACAAAGGAAATAAAGAGAAAATAAAAGGGAAAAGAAAGGAAAAGAAAGGAAAAGGAAAGGAAGGAGGAAAAAAGAAAAGAAAAAAAAGAAAATGGAAGGAAGAGGAGAAGAAATGAAAGGAAAAAGAATAAAGATGAAGAAATGGAAAAAAAAAATGTATATGCATGTGTGTGTATATACATATTTTTTTTTTTTTACTAACTCGATCATATCCATCTAACTTACAACCTTGATTTAACAATGCACCATTTCATTTATTAAAGCCCTCATTTTGGATGCCCCCATAAATTTCGAATAATCCGAACCTCCCCATATCAAATTTTATATTTTCTCTTTACAAAACAAAACAAACATACATGTATTTGATTGGTAATTATATGCGAGATCATTTCACGGGAAAAGACTCTTTAACAGTTTATTGCTCTATTTCTTTTCCGAGTTTCAAGACTATAGAGTATCCCAAAGGGAGCCCCCTGTCTACACCGGAGAGACAGGACGATGTCTGGACGGTGTCGTTAGAAGGGACGGGATCATGCGGTAACCTGTAAGATACGATAGCCTTTATAATAATAAAAATTATTATTAAAAAACAAGAAACAAAAACAAACAAAGAAAGGAGAGGAACGATTATAAAGGACACGTCAAAGAAAAGAAAGAAAATAATAGTTGACCAAACAAGTTGGCGATAATAGTCAAATATGACTGGTCGCCATTAATTTCCAACAAACAACAACATTAACCTCTTCTTATTTTGAATTTGCTCAAACTTATATTTAGAATTGAGTCAATCTCCAATTCCAAATCCAGTTTCAAACTCTGCAAAATGCAAACACAACCCACAAATGGCACAATACCTCTGAAGGCTGAAACGATAAGGACGTCAACACTATCCTCCTTTTTCAGCTTAGTAATATCACCCAGGCACAGGTCAATCTGACAAACTCCATTTTGAGTTAAAACTTTAATGGAGTTCTCCACAATCAGTCCATCTCCAGCAGCGGCAGCCATTTTTCAAAGTCAAGTCTACACCAAACCGCAGGTGGTTTCCGAAATCCGGATTGCAACAGTGTCGTCGATGTCCAAACTCCAATTCCAAAGCAGCTAGCGTGTCTACCCGGAAGCTAGCTCGCTGGGCCTGCCATGCCGAGTCGGGGGAGCGCGCGCCGGGCCCGGCGCCGGGCCGTCGAACTTCAGTTCGACGGTGTCTGTGCGAAGTACAGTGTATCGGCTTTGACATCGATTACGCAATAGCTTCCAACGTGTAATTGTTTACAACGAGCGAGCAAGTGACGAATCAATGTCAACACGACATACAACAGGCAGGAAAAATATCAACCAGTCGACATCTCGACGGTAAGATCCAATCATTTAGCTCTCAGAATTCACATAGACCTTTAAATTACCTTGGCTGTTTAAAGTTGAATTACCGGTAATAAAAAAATTGCACACTGTCACTGCACTGAGCTGAGCTGAGTAACAAAAGTTAAAATAAATTAAATACATTGTGCCATTTGTGAATTTGTGAATAACCCCGTGAATAACCAGCCCGGATAACCAGTTGGAATGGATGGCAAAAGTAACTGATTGACTATATCTGAAAAGAGCATAAGGCATAACAATCCGACAATTCAACTTTTTAATCGAGTATCAATTGCTTTAAATTCAAGCTTATTTAAATTGATATTGATCCATCATGTTCGGGGACCAGAATAACGTTCGTGAAGTGGAAGAAGCGTTGGCGAGGCACGCCTGTCAACCAGCTGGATTTGGCCTCGGCAGTTTCTTAGACCTGGACCAGCTTGCACAGCAAGTCCAGACCTTAAAGATGAACCTAGATGTATCTGTTTTACCCCAACAGTGCAAGTCCTTCTTCACCATGGAGCCATCAAGTCCAGGAGCAGAATTAGGTGATGGTGGAATGAGCACGATGGAGATGAAGGATTCTGGTGGTGCTCGCTCCCAAGAAGGAGGCTGTTGCTATGGTGATGATGATGAAGTTGGTCTTCTGAACATTCCTGTGAGTATATCTCCAGCTGCTTTGGTTTAGTTCAAGGGAGAAAACTTGAGCTCTCACTTATTGTTGTTGTTTTTTTTACTCTCATCTCAATCTGCAATAGCTTGTTCTTTTCTTTTTTGTTTTTCTATTTTTGTTCCTTGTGATACTTCTTTATTCTGTATTCATGTGTTTATTATTCTTCATTATTTATCATTCTTTACTCATTTTAAATTATTTGTTATTCATCATTCTTATATATTCATTTGTTATTGTTAATTTTCATTAGTCATTGTCCATTATTCACGATTTGATCTAATTTTTCTCTTGTGAATTGAAAAATATTTTCTTAAAATTGTTTTGCTTATTTACCATAGTAATAGTATCAATACAATTATCTATGATTGTCATCCCCCACTCTGCCCTGATGTTGGAAATGATGAGGTTCGTTGTTGCATGCTTGCCTAAGTTGACTGCTGTGAAATTTTCCAAATAAACTTGATTTTTTTTCAGATTACATTCAACTATCATTTTATTAAGCAGTACGAAAAAAACAATGTGGAAGGGCAATGTCCAATTGTTGTTGTTCCTCTTCTCTGTCTAGGTCCAAGCATTTCTTCACATTCTCCAATACCTTGATGCCAAAGACATCTGCAGTCTCAGTTCTACCTGTAGACAGTGCAATAGCTTCTGCAGTGATCAACATCTCTGGAAGTCCGTTCTCAACAAGGACATGGTCAAGTGGTCAGAGGTCAGCCATGGAACCTATCCCACAAACCTCACTGCTTCACAGGATGTGGATTATAAAGATGTGTAAGTTATTTACACTTAACAGATGGAAGAAATGATCTTTAAAAAGATCGCTCAAAACAATTATGAAATAAGTGTATATTAATTTCTAACCCTTATTGAATTATGGGCACCAGCTAGCCTACATGTAAGTGCATGTACTTTTAGGGGATCAAGCCAGGGGAGTAACTGAGAGGGAGAGAAACCGGGAAAGAAGAGGTATCCCCTTACTTTCTTTCTACTACCCCCCTGATCAATGTAAGTTGCAAAGTGGAGAGTATGGGAGCATTTTAATAAAAATCTACTACTTGTCAAGTTGGATATGTTGTGACACCCAATTTCCTCATATGCCAACCTACAAATCTTCTCACATTTAAAGGACAATCATGACAATCAATTCTCGCTACCCCTAATAGCGATTTCGCCGAGATCCGGGAAAAATCCCTGTAACGCGCATTGCATTATGGGATAGCTTTTCGGTATTACAACTTCCTGTTCGGAAGTCCAATGCACTGTTTTGCCATTCAGATCAACAGTGCCGTCATCCACAACAACACAACGTCGTTTTCGCTCGGAAAGTTCGTGATCACAACCCTTTCTTTCACGATACAGTGTAACAGCCTTTTCTGCTAAAGTCACTAATTCTGCCCGACGCTTTCCATATCCCTCTGTCAGTTAAGATTTTTTAAGTTCCGAAACTGATTTTTTATCCATTTTGTGGTCGACGAAAAATTGAACGGAATGAATGCTGTAGTGTATATATTTAGCGTCTAGTCGAATACGATCGTGATGTCAGGCCGGTCACTAAATGCAAAATTTTAAGATATTCATTTTTTGTTTTATTTTTTATAACCAAATAAAAACATGAATAAAAATTATTTTCACGTGAAATATATTTTCTATTTTAATTTATAATTCAAATGGAATCAAAACTGACCAAATTAAATAAAAAGTATGATAATCTGTACATATTACGCTGATTGGCATCGATTTCAGCGTGGTGGAAAACTCAGTATCGCGAACATGCATGACTCTGAACCGGAAGTGGTGATGACGACCCGACGGAGTGAAAATTATCTCGTCTCGCGCATTATGAGATTTTTGTTCCTATTTGGGGTAGCGAGAATTGATAGTACTGTGCCTGAGTAAACCCGATTGCTACTTTTAAATGTGTAGTCTTCTTTATGTAGAAATGGTTGTATGATGAAAGGAAGGTGAATTTTCAAGGTGGTTTTGATTCATTGGTTGTAACCATGGTTTATACAGTAACAGAATTCATATATTATGGTACTATATTTATCAGAATTATCTTTAGGGGATTGCCTGATTCATGATTGTTAAGTTACTGCATTAATAAGCCAGCTTTAAAAAGTCTTGAGGTTTGATCTCCTTCCCTTAGCACCTATGCCCATGAGCAAGGCAAATGGATTAAAAATGCTCTTTCATTAGTACATTTATGGAAATGCCAACAGTGGGCTCAAGGAATAAGATTTAAGCATTTATTTTTTGTTGAATTCTGTTTCATTTTCTCTCTTTTTTTCTGCCTTTTAGCTACATGAGATGTCATCCAGAATTGCAGCAAGATCCAGCCTTCAACCTTGCATCCATTCCGCGACTTCTTTGGTCTTTCCTTCCGCATCGCACCCCCATCATCGTCATGTTCGGCCCCGGCCTAGAGACCGACACCTCTACCATCGTCCGAAAGTTCATCACCGGTCATGGCTCCAACATCATCAAAGTGAACGGTGTCTTTCCGGCAATGTATCCAGGTAGCTTGTAGTTAAGCCCAATTCAATAATAATGATAATACTGGGTAAAATAAATAGTTCTTGTGAAGCGCAGATCACATTTGTCACATTATGACTACGTCTATGCACTTCCAAAAGACTTGGATATTATTACCAAGGCTTTAGCAGCCGTTTACTATACACAAATATATCTAAGAATTAACTCCTTCCAGGTAGCCAGGTACCCATAATACCTATAAACCTGGTTTGAGTGCTTCACAATTTTAATCAATTTTTTGCTGAAGGAAATTTACATTAAAGTGAATGGGAGGTGTATATTCGTTAGTCCAGTTTCACCTCGGTCAGTGTCTAACTCTGTGCTTAAATTATTGGAAGCCAAATTGTGTTTACATTATATGTTGCTTATGTTCTTTCCCCATGCTTTAAAATGATGAATAAAAGTCAAATATATTGACGAATTGAACCTCTACTGTTAAAGATTAGTCTCACAATTGGTTAATGGAAAGTAGACCACAACTTCAGACCAAATTTTGAGTTTTAAAACCCAATTTATGTACTGAAGTGTGTCACAGAGCATCTCATCTGTGAATTCACTGCTAAATTTACTCAGCCAATCAAGTATTTCAGTAGGTTGTAACAGTTGTCAGTGAAAAAAAAAAAAAAAATCTGGGAATCTTTCCCCACAAAGTGTGGATAATGGATGTAGAAAAATTAAACCTGAATTAGGGTTTAATCTTAATTGGATATGAAATAAGAAAAATATGGCATTATGAAGTTTGGTTAATTACTTTAACCAAAGAGTTTAGGCACAAATAAATCGTGGATCCACCCTTGTCTTGTTTCCATGGAAATAAAAGCAACACAGCATATACCACAATACTGAGCACCAATTCTGCTCATGAAAATTTTCAAGAAATCAATTTTCTATATTAAAGTTTCAGATAAAAAGGGTAGTAAAATTTAAATATAGTTCATAGAGTTTTTAATAGTAAGTCAGTGAATGATGAATAATAATGGAGATTGTTATCATATCTCTACAGGTGTTGGTACCGGTTTTGAAGTGACGGTGAATGACAAGAACAGAATGAGACTGGTAGTCCTGTACTCGGCTACTAGGTTGGTATCACTTGTAAATAGTTACTCAGATATAGTGTAATAAAGCTTTTTTTTAAATGTTTTTTCATGAGAGATGCAACAGCAATTATTGCATTTGCATATTGCATATTGTGTATACCCAGATATTAATTGCCTTTAGGACAGATGTAATAGCACTTTAAAGAAATTTACATAAAATATTTCACAAATTGGTTGAAGATCATTTTTACAAAATTATATCAGGCATTTTTTAGCATTGACTGGTGTTCTTTAGAGTGGCAAATCTTGTGAATTAAACCCCAAAGCAATATAATACTTGGTAAACACATTAGTGTTGGAATTAGCATGAGCTAGACACATTTTTCTGAAGTGTCGTGTCATAGGGCTCCTTTTCGGATATTTATTGTTTTTATCTTTTATCCGATTTCTATGAAATTAACAATCAGGATTGTGTCCTTTTTAAATGAATCCTGGTTTATGGGTTCAGTTGTAGAGTACAAATAAACTTTGTGAATATACTATAGAGGTGATGGTTATTATTTTTCAACCATTGTATAAATTCCATGTAATTACTTCAACAGGAAGGAACGTGAAGCACGGGACTCCAATCAGCCCAGAATGAGCAAACTCATCAAACGAACTTCACCTCCCAACCAAGGCGCTGAAGAGGGTGCTAGTCCTAACGATGGAGAGGATCATGGGAATGATGCTCCAGCCAGTCGTTTGACGGTGGATGAAGATTATTTGAACTTTGAACCCAATGATCATGTTAAGTCTATGTGTCGTGTGGTTGGAGGATTTATATTTGTGGTTGATGCAGCACAGCAATTAAACCAAGGTAAAAGACTCTATTTTGACAGGATAAGACACGTTGCAAGATATTAATTTGCAATCAGTATCATATACTGATTTATGAATGATATATCAATTTTAATTGCGAAGAAATTTTACCAGTCAATAAGATTTTTTTCTGGTTTTTCATGTCTCCTGGAGAGGTGTTTAAAATCTGAGATAAAACACAAATTTTATTAATTGAATACAAAAATTGTCGACTTAAGAATTAAACGTAACCTCG
The DNA here is from genome assembly GCF_037042905.1 of Lytechinus pictus. Taxonomy (NCBI): domain Eukaryota; kingdom Metazoa; phylum Echinodermata; class Echinoidea; order Temnopleuroida; family Toxopneustidae; genus Lytechinus; species Lytechinus pictus. The sequence goes on along the minus strand of NC_087255.1, from coordinate 28,544,895 downwards.
GCACCAATCTGGTGTACCCCAAGTTTATCCCGGCTTGACATAGTGGGATGAATTTCTTACATCCCAGATAATATTTTGACAAATTGAATTCTTTGCTTTCAGATGCTTGTAATAAAACAGTACATATGTAATCTACACATTAGATTTCATCTTGAGCTGATAAATCAGAAAGATTTAGGGTCTGATTTAGGCCCAAGAAAGGGTCACCAGTCATGCTCAGAGTCATGTGTAGATTAACTTATACAAATAGCTTCATGAAACACCACTCCAATCAGTATACATTAGCTTTTTCTAAACAATCAAACTCATTTTTTGTTGTAAAATCAGGTTCTTGTAGCTCAGGGAGACCGGAACTATTTGCCTTTATGGATTCAAGATGGACGCCTGAACGGAAGCCCCTCCTTGTTCTTTCCAGCATAGCCAACCCAGATGTACCCAGAATACCTTGCGTGAGAGTAGCGGATCAACTTTCTCTGGACAAGCTACAACGACCTTGGAAGGTAAGTTTTGCTTGTTGCCATTGAGAAAACTTTTTTACAGGTGATAGATGTAAACGATGAAAGTATTTGAGTATTTTTCTTCCAAAAGTTAGCCCCGATGATTTAAAGAATAGTCCAATTATCAGATAGCCCAAGACCAAAAAAGTAGCCTTATGAAATATATGATTAATTTATTGTTTAAATAGGGTTTGATACAGCCTGAAATAAAACTTGCGTGAGCCTTTCTGCTTGTACAATCATATTGTGCACATTTTTTTTGAGGGAGTTGATTATTATTGGGATGCTTAACTTTGGGGCAGTTGATAATATGGTGATTGTAGATAAATGCCAGTTGTGGTAGTGAATTCAAAATGAGTTCATTAAGAATCCAGTAACATAACTACCCAAGTGTCTATAGGTATGAACACAACTATGTGCCAAAGGATTCTGGAATTCTGAGAAAATAAGCAAAAAAAGCATGATGTAGGGACAGTGATTTTCCGCGATCGCGGAAAACGGACGGAATTCACGGAATCGGCCTTTTGAAACGGAAAGTGGCTTTTCAAACGGAAAATCACAGAAAACTTGTTTTTTCTCAAAATGCACAAAATATCAACAGAAATTAATCCCAAATCCTCAACAAAATACGAATATCAACTGAAAAAAACATGATCTCACTTTGCAACAACAATCATGACAATCAACACATCGTAACTACACTCAAGCCCCTCCATCACTCGATCGTATCTAAATTAGTTTACACTGACGTCCGCATATAAAGTAGAATACGGCCGTGTGTTGCTGCCCTCTGCGTTCGGTCATAATACAATGATCACGGTGATTCAACAAATCCAAAAGGGCGGATAGGTCGGAAGTCGTCGACTGCTCAAAACGATGTCCAAAAAGTCCCCAAATCAGCAATAAAATCCCATGTAACCATAAAATAATATGAAAGGTGAGGATGTATTAATGTTGATTATGTTTCTCTAAATAGTTTTTGAGCTCGAATCTCTTCGATTGAAATGGATTTTAAAGCGATGTTGGTACATTGGTAGATGCAAATTTTGACCAGCGCTAGCATTTTGACATCGCGCTACTCATTGCGTATTGGTTTTCTATGTAAACGAAATTGTCACTTTTTCATGTACACAAAGTCTATGGGGAAACGGAATTTCCGTTTTCAGACATGCTGAAACGGAATTTGAGATTTTCTGAAACGGAAAAGGCAATTTTTAGAAACGGAAAATCACTGTCCCTAATGATGTTCCAACCAGATGTCGGGTCTTTTTCCAAGCAATAATACACTGCCCCACATCTTATCTATGTTGGCGATCTACAGTGTAATTCTTTTTCACCTTAGATTTCATGAGTTCAGTTAATGGAACTGCACCAGATCTAGATCTAAGATGATATAGTTAAAGTTAACCTTGGTTTTACAGACTTTTTCATAAAATCTTTATTTACTACAGGTACTTTCATTAATATTTAGTTTCTGACATTTCTTTTTTCTCCTTCAGGTTGTTGACTGTGACATATCTACTCTGAGTGGCCTTTCAGAGGGGGTTGATTGGCTCGTTGGATCAGCGCCGAAAATGTAAGGAACCCTAGAACCCCTTCTAGATCATCTTGATGTTGATTGGTTACTCGGCAACAGCAGGGAGGAATCTCTTTGACCTTTCAGTTAGGAGGGAGTTCAACTACAAACTCATTTAAAACCAATCTGAGGAAACATTGGTCAAGTAAGAAAAGTAAACTTGACCCAGAAGAAGTTGTCAACTGCCTATGTTCTTTAGCGGCACAGAGCATTTGATGATATAGAACTTCATCATCTTGATGGTTGCAAAGGGGCAAATATTTCTTTATAACTTTAAGGCTACTTTAAAGGTGGACTATTTGACCATGCCTTACATTGAAGGAGGGAAAACTTGATGTTTCTATTTTCATGTAATGGAATACAAAAGAAATAGTGTGTTTGTGTGTGATGTCATCTCTCATTTGCATAATCCTGCATTTCTGCATTAATGTAAAGATAAGTGAAAATTTTAAATGCTATAAAGATGTATTGTGCATAAAACGATGATAGTAAGTGAAAGTTTCAAAATGCTATTTTGTTTATATGTTACAAATTATGTATAAATGATTAGAAATTTGATTGGAATCATGTAGAATTTCAAATTTTCAGCCGTTTCCTTGGCTCATTGAGACATCTTTGATGTACGTTCCTCCATGTTATCTGTGTGAATCAATGAATTGATAAAAACTACCCATCTTTAAATTTGCCCCTAATACAAATGGTCCACATTCCAACAGAATTGAGTGGTCATGTGCAATATTAAGTTATATATGAAGAGATCTCAGCAGAAATTTGATTATTAAGCAACTCTGTGAAGGTAAAAGTTGTGTCTCTCTTGCTCTCAGGGAACCCATAATCTGCCCACATTTCATCATAGGAAAAACATTGGGTGATGTGAGGTGCCATAAAAAGTCTGAAGTCTGGTTTAACCTAGGCCATGGTCTAACTCTGTGTTGAAATTATGGAAAGCCAAAAATGTCAAAATCTTGTGAGCATTGTATGTTTCTTGTGTCCTCAATACTCTTTCATCATGATACAATGGCAAATAAATCTGGTTCAGTTAAAGTACTAATCCCAGACTGTTATGAATCACCTGTGTAAGAGATGAGCTTGTAAACCGAACCTGTAATGTTAAAAGATTTATGTCCCCATTATCTATACATAGTTAAAACCAACTTTAGACCAGGAGGTTTAAATTAAACCAGAGTTACGAATACAAGCCATAGTGCCAGTACAGTGGGATCCCTGATAAAAGTGTGGCACAGAATTTGGACAAGGTGCCATATAGTACAGGTTTGCCCATTTGCAGGTTGACAAGTCGTATAATTTTCTTGTAATTGTTATGATAGTCATTGTGTAATAGGTTGTTCGTTTTAGGCAGCTGGGGGTTTCATAGCAAATCTTGAAACCCTTTATCACATTTTTCATCATGTGTTTGGTTTATGTATTCCGGTCAAATACATTTTCATTATTAATATTATAATGAGGGAAATGAAGATAAAGAAAATAGTGATAATGATAGTAATGGTAATGATGATGATGATAACGACGATGATGATGAATAAAGCGATAATGATAATAGTAATAATAATAATGATAATGATGGTAACGATGATGATAATGATAAAAACTGATAATTATAATAATAGTAACAAGATTGACTCATGAACCACGAGTCTCGCCTTATTTTGCGATCAATAAAGATGCAATAAGATCTTTTGACCCCTAGATGACCTTTTACCTTAAGATCCTCAAGAAAATAATATAAAATTGATTGTTTTCATCAGCGTTCTTCAAAAAAAAAAATTTTTTGATAGGTCTTAAGCTATGAAGAATCATGGTGATAGATTTGTTATTTTAAAGTTATTAATATAATATAATCTATATTTTTCTAGAATGTCATACTTGCTGCCTGTTTTCTGTGCAGTGCCTATCTGTGTTTTCTTATGACTCTTATATTTTGAACACAGTGTACTTAAATTTATTATGAAAAGTTGTATGGTGCATATCTTTTATTTCTAAGTCTGCAAAACATGCAATTTGGCATAGAGTTTTAGTCTGAATATATTCATAGTTTATAATATTTAATATGTCACACTGATGGATCCATATTTATAAAAGTTTGAGGATGTTGTGTGGGAAGGGGGGATATGACTAATAGGAGCAAAAGGGGAAAAATATGCCGAACTAGAAGTCTAGATGCAAAGTCTCTGCCAATCCTCATACATTTATGTATTTGTCTGTTTGTTGAATAATAATATCGATATTGGTCTTGGACACCAATTTCTGTAATAAACCTTGGCTTTCTGTATAAAGATAGTCATTTGTAAATATAGATATTATATATTTTACATGCAAATTTATGTAAATTAAAAATGGCTGAAAAGAAAAATCATTGTATGCTAGTCTGATTATATTTCACATTTTCAATTAGTTTTATCTTATGTGGAGTTTTGTGGAAATATCAAGTGTAATGAATTAAGTATTTGATAAATATAGATATATTTATTTAAATACAAAAATTAATATCATGCAATTATTATCTACTTTTAAAATCAAATCTTAATGATAAATCTGTATCTATCGTCAATTTTTTTCTTACTTCAATTTGCTTAAGCAGGGTTAACCATGTAGCCTGCGATCAGTATCTTTATGATAGAGGGCGAGATCTGGGGGAAGGAAAGAGAAAAGAGCTGGGGCTATCCTGGGGACAAGGCCGGAGAAAGGGCGAGAGAGATATATACACATAAGTAGAGAGAGAGAGGGAGAAAAGGTGGAGGGAGGGGTGAATTTCATGTAACATTTGCCACACAAGTGAAGTGGAGGTATTGAATAGACTACTTTCTTTCTCTCTTTCTCCTCAATCTTCATCTTCTCCATCGTTTTTTTTTCTTGTTCATCCCTTTCTTCTCCCTTTCCTATCTCCTCATCTGCCTCCTTGTCTTTTGCTCTGTCTTCTTCTCCACTTTCTTCTTTGTCCCCTTCTCTCTCATTACTTCTTCTTTTTATTCATCTCATTCATCTTGCTCTTCCACATCACTTCCCTCCTCCTCCTCCTTATTGTTCGTCTTTTTGTCGTGATTCTTCTTCCTTTTGTTCTTTCCAACCTCTTCGATTTTCTATAAGGAGCTAGATATCAATAAATTTGCTTGAATGTCACGGGGATATCTCCTTGGGTTATCAGAGAGAAGTTTCCTTAGTCATGGGGGCGTCTCTCAGACATCTGCTTTAATGATGATAAACAAAAATAGTCTGACCCTAAGCCAAATAATTGTTCGAAAAAGAATACAAGTTTCCGCAACTGATGATGGAATCGTCACCGCTTGGAACTCTCTTAAGATCCCATAAGATAATAAAAGTGGTTTTGGCTCCTTCAACTGAGTCTTTCAGGAGCCACCTTGAACCACTCACCCTTAGCTCTCCAGTTGAGATGCATCTTCTTACTTGCACTATAGTTTAGTTATGTTCAACTGCACCAAATGTCATGTGTTTTTGTGATTGCGGCCTCAGTAAAGTACGACTATACTCTTTAAAGAGGACCTACTCAACGGAAGAAGAAGAAATCTAAAAAATTCTTGCAATTTCTCGGAGACTGTCGCGGATACGTCTCTTCTACTACCAAAATGTAGAGTTACAAACACGAACTTCAGCTTTTCAAGCCCATGGAGATGGCTCTTTACCCCCTCCCCCCTTTACCCTGCACAAAATCGATACATGTCCAGTTTCCCCACCTCTCTCGTTATGTAGAGAGATGATTGTCCTGCCAGTGTCCAAACTAAACAAATCGTCATAGAAAGTTAACCTATTGTCCGATCCCCAACACAATATTTGCACTCACACCACTCAGTGCCATACACAGGTGCATATTCTTCGCATCATTTTATGTTTTGGGGTGGTTTTGGCGTCCTTAATTAAGATGGCGCCTGCATAGATACGTATCGCACTGTAACCTGCAACGCCATGACGAGCAGCTGTCGTGTATAATCGTGTGCAAAATAGGTAATATTTTTCACTTCTGATATTTTTTATCAGGAACTTTAATAGGAATATATCAAGATTATTTTGTTAGGATACATTCTTGTGTGGCCACTGTGCAAACAAGTTTCGGTTTTAAAGGGTATATAGGCATAGTCCACCTTTTGCTTTGATGACATCTATATTACATTTTATTGTATTTTCATGGTTGAAGAACTCGACAATTTCTTATATGTATAATTAGTAACCGTCATGCATTTTGGGGGTTAAATTATCATGTAAAAATAAGTGGAGAAAACGTTTCAATGTTTATATAAGAGACTAATAAATTGAAATCTCGAGTTGAATTCGACAGTGAATAACTTAAACAAAATTTAGTGTTTTGATGTGCCTACAAATAACCGAAAGATTCAATGTGGCACAACAATTCCAGTTTGTGCATATAATGTTATGCTATATATATGCAATTATAATATGTTTCCATGTTGGTCTGGTCTTTATGTCATTTTTCTTCTTTACTTTGTTCGTGATCACTTTATATGTATTGATCATTGTTTTAATGCAAGGACCAAGCTAAGTAAAGTAACTGTACTCCTCAATAATGAGCAAATGAATAATGGAACGGGGATCAGCCATAACTTATATCGTGGCTTCAGGTAGGCCTACTAAATATCATAATATAATGTTATTCTAGATTAAAAAAAAATAGGAGTGGAGAATTTTAGATAAATGTGTCCTTTATTTTTTAAGAATGGCAAAACATATATGAAATATTTTGGCTCTAGTTGATTATCTTGAGATATGTAGGCCTATATCTCGCATTCATCTAATTATAAAAAAGAAATAATCCAAGTGATTGGATATGATGATGATGATCTACAACATTTACACTGAAACATATTTCTGTTAAAACACCCATAGGTACAGTACGTCTCATCCAATAAGTTAATTACTATAGTAATGAACTTATTGGATGAGACTGCACCGTTGTCATGGTTGTGTAGCTGAAATAAGTGAGTTTTGAGGGGCGATTTGAAGAGTAAGACACAAAACTCTTAATGAAACTTAATCTAAACGGAATTCAAATTAACTATTCATGTTGATATTTTATGCCCTTTTTATTCCTAGAAATAAACATGAAATCTTCAGGACTGATCTTCGTTATAATCGGGCTTTCTCTTTTGTATATAGGTAAGTCAACATCTTGTTTAAAACAAAATTAATCAACTATTAAACAATTATGCGTCCGCCTCATAAACTCTCTCATATATACTGCATGTTTTTAAACCATGCATTGTTAACTGGAAGTTAGAGAAAATTAAATCTAGTTGACGTGATTAGATGAAATTACATTTTTTAAATAATATTGATAAATCTAAAATAAATGAACTACTACTACTACTACTACTACTACTACTACTACTACTACTACTACTACTACTACTACTACTACTACTACTACTACTACTACTATACTACTACTACTGCTGCTACTACTACTGCTTCTGCTGCTACTTGGGTCTAGAATTTACACAATACTGCATTACAATGATCATGCATATGATTTTTTTTTTGGGGGGGGAGGAGTGGTAAAGGGGGTGGTAAAAGGAGGTAAAGGTGGTAAGATGTGGTTCAAAGCTCAGCATGATTGTTTGGGGGAGAGGTTGTAAAATTAAGTTAATTTACGTTTTCAGAAAATAGGAGCATATATGACCTCTTATTTACCCAATATTGACTCAATTTTGACACAACCATTACTCTAATTTTTCTTCCCTTTTCCCCAATGGAATGAAATGTGATAAGCTTGCTTTTATTCTCGTTTATATTGAAATAAATTACCTAAGAAACATGCATACATGCTTTAACCCAACATTAGGTTAATATTGACACAACTTTTTTCAAACAATGGATTCGAAAGTGATAGTTCATTTTTTTTTTGGTTCTGATGAAGTAAATTTTACCCAATAAACATCGATTTTCCATCCTTTTAACCAAAATATTGAGTGATTATTCACACAAAATTTTAATATATGTTTGTTTTTACAGTGGAAGGAAATGTAATAAGTCTGGGAAGCATGCTCGGATGGCTAGATCCGAAGCTTCATTCTATATTTGGAGCTTATGGAAGATTCAATGGATATGGTTGTTACTGTGGAATTGGTGGGACAGGATTGCCTAAAGATGAAATAGACTGGTAAATATCCCTTTTCTATTTCGAGGCGCAGTGTTATTATTATCAAATCATATATATTGTAGAAATGAAATAATGTAATATTACAGTAAAAGTCGTCAAAGTAAATTTTCATTGCTATCATCTGATTATTATCAGTAATGAATGCTAATCAGGGAGTTGCCTAGATAGGCATATATTGCCGTTTTGCTACTTCCTCGCATCCCATTCAGTACCTTAGGTATTTTGTTATTTTGTCCAAATTTTGCAATTTTCATTGTTATTTTACTCTATCATTATGGAATCATTATTTTGATTTTTTCGATCACGATGTACTGTATTTTGTTTGTTTTGTTAGAGATGTGAAAATAAATGAATTTGAATTTGATCAGCGTAACCGCTCGAAACTTAAAAAAATCACTTCAAAACATAATTGAATCCTATTTTTTTCATCTTATTTTTGTAAGATATTGCTGGATGACTTTGTAATGCCTTTCTCCTTTAAACTTACATCTTTCTCTCTATTTATGTATCAGAATAGTTTGCTGGATGATGCATGCTGTGTTTATTATTATTATTATTATCATCATCATCATCATCATCATTATCATTATTATTATAATTATTATTGTTATCATTATTATTATAATTATTATTGTTGTTATTATTATTATTATTATTATCATCATCATCATCATCATCATCATCATCATCATCATCATCATCATCATCATCATTATTATTATTATTATTATTCCTCTAAACAGGATCAAGTCCGTATTTTTTTCTTGAATAACTTTGCTCTAACAAAAAGCACCAAGTAATTTCAAGTGCAACTAGGAACTTTACACTACTAATGTCCGAGAGTCTTTCTTATCAATCTGGTTGTACCCAAGATAGCTGCCTTCTGAATGTCGTACATCCGAAGGTGAGGAGAGATCTTGGTTATGCAGGCTTCCATTCCCTTCTTCACCATTCCTGAGTGACCAATGATGACTGGTGTGACCTCTGCTTTCACGTTCCACATCCTCTCGATCTCAATCCTTAGGTCTTGATACTTGAGCCGTTTGTCTCTTTCCTTTACAGCAATGTTGATATCATGGGGAACAGAGACCTCAATGATATTTACTACGTTGTTGTCTCTGACGATGATGTCCGGCTTGTTGCAGTTGATGGTTCTATCCGTTAGTATGCCACAGTTCCAATATATGGTGCTGTTATTGATCGTGGTGATCGTTTGTGGCTGATGTTCCCAAGCGTGATCACAAGTCATTTTACCGCGATCCTTCAGTAGTTGCCAATGGATAACTTTGGCAATATTGTCATGTCTTGTGATGTACTCAGTTCCAGCAAGAGTCGAACATGCTGATACCAAATGCATGATTGTTTCGGTCTCTTTTCCACACATCCTGCAAGTGTCGTCTGTGTCTCTTCTGAGGATAGATTTTTCGTAGGCACGGGTCCTCACCACCTGGTCCTGAATAGCATAGACGAACCCTTCAGTTTCACCTCTTAGTCCCGCCGACTTAAGCCATTTATTATTATTATTATTATTATTATTATTATTATTATTATTATTATTATTATTATTATTATTATTCCTCTAAACAGGATCAAGTCCGTATTTTTTTCTTGAATAACTTTGCTCTAACAAAAAGCACCAAGTAATTTCAAGTGCAACTAGGAACTTTACACTACTAATGTCCGAGAGTCTTTCTTATCAATCTGGTTGTACCCAAGATAGCTGCCTTCTGAATGTCGTACATCCGAAGGTGAGGAGAGATCTTGGTTATGCAGGCTTCCATTCCCTTCTTCACCATTCCTGAGTGACCAATTATGACTGGTGTGACCTCTGCTTTCACGTTCCACATCCTCTCGATCTCAATCCTTAGGTCTTGATACTTGAGCCGTTTGTCTCTTTCCTTTACAGCAATGTTGATATCGTGGGGAACAGAGACCTCAATGATATTTACTACGTTGTTGTCTCTGACGATGATGTCCGGCTTGTTGCAGTTGATGGTTCTATCCGTTAGTATGCCACAGTTCCAATTTATTATTATCATTATCATCATTATTATTATTATTATTATTATTATTATTATTATTATTATTATTATTATTATTCCTCTAAACAGGATCAAGTCCGTATTTTTTTCTTGAATAACTTTGCTCTAACAAAAAGCACCAAGTAATTTCAAGTGCAACTAGGAACTTTACACTACTAATGTCCGAGAGTCTTTCTTATCAATCTGGTTGTACCCAAGATAGCTGCCTTCTGAATGTCGTACATCCGAAGGTGAGGAGAGATCTTGGTTATGCAGGCTTCCATTCCCTTCTTCACCATTCCTGAGTGACCAATGATGACTGGTGTGACCTCTGCTTTCACGTTCCACATCCTCTCGATCTCAATCCTTAGGTCTTGATACTTGAGCCGTTTGTCTCTTTCCTTTACAGCAATGTTGATATCATGGGGAACAGAGACCTCAATGATATTTACTACGTTGTTGTCTCTGACGATGATGTCCGGCTTGTTGCAGTTGATGGTTCTATCCGTTAGTATGCCACAGTTCCAATATATGGTGCTGTTATTGATCGTGGTGATCGTTTGTGGCTGATGTTCCCAAGCGTGATCACAAGTCATTTTACCGCGATCCTTCAGTAGTTGCCAATGGATAACTTTGGCAATATTGTCATGTCTTGTGATGTACTCAGTTCCAGCAAGAGTCGAACATGCTGATACCAAATGCATGATTGTTTCGGTCTCTTTTCCACACATCCTGCAAGTGTCGTCTGTGTCTCTTCTGAGGATAGATTTTTCGTAGGCACGGGTCCTCACCACCTGGTCCTGAATAGCATAGACGAACCCTTCAGTTTCACCTCTTAGTCCCGCCGACTTAAGCCATTGATGTGTGTCTTTCTGGTCTACGAACTCCCGATGCGTCTGTTTTTCATGGTGGCCATGAAGTCGCTTGGATTTAAGTTGCTCTTGAAGTTTCTTGTGAAAGGAGCATTTAAGTCTTGCCTTCTCTTTTTCACCGTAGGGTAGTGTCAGTCGATGTTGTGCCAATAAGATAGATGCTTGCTTGTTAATGGAGTATATTGCCTGACATTTATCATAATCGAGGGATATACTCGTCAGTATATCAGGTATTATTATTATTATTATTATTATTATTATTATTATTATTATTATTATTATTATTATTATTATTATTATTATCATTATTATTATTACTATTATTATTATAGACATTTCCATATTTATATTATTCTATTTTTTAGTTGTTGTCAGCAGCACGATGCCTGTTATCAGAGTTTATCAGACGAAGGATCGTGTACAAACAAAGGAACATTCAGTCATCTTTATCCATTCACTAAATACACAAAGGATGGAAGACCTCACATCAAATGCAGTGAGTAAAACAAATTCTAAATTCCTTAATATAGACTTCTTTTTTTCTTACAATGTACTTCGGCTTTTGCATAGAATAAAAACGAACTTAAACTGAGCTCAAAGATGATTTACTCTACAAAATGGAAATTCATGAGATAAATATTTGGTTTGTAATATCTGGTATAATAACACACATTGATAGTTTTATCCACATTATATTGATAACGTATGTTATTTATTCCATTTCTTCAAAGAAGGTGGTTTTTACCTAGTGAAAAAGAGATGTGTTTGAGTCTGTAAGGTCAACAAATTTCAATTCCTAGCTAACATGGATTGATGATATTAATTTACCTTATTGTCATAAAAAAAATCCTCAGAATAATAATTCACTCAAATCTATCATTTAAACTCCTTAAAAATCAATTATTCTATTTTCTCTTATTTGAGTGGAAAGATCCAGTGCAGATCGAGTACAGGCATGGAGGTGTAAGTGGAGGGGGGGGGCGCCCAAGTAATATATAGTGAAGAAGTGAAAGAATATTAAACAGGTGGACTTGCAAATGCAAATACACAACAATTTATTATATTTTAAAATAAAACTTAACTTCTTTCTTCTCCCCTATACAATATACCCATGACCACCGGTTTAAAATATTTATACCCATGATTTTTTTTGTACCTTATTAATTATAATGTGGCACTGAATCTACAATTTTAGCAAGAAAATTGCAATATCTTGTATGCTTAGGTTTTTATACATTATTATACATTATTTTCTAAACCCTTTTCCCGATTGCATAATATTTATAAAAGCAATCAAACCATTTTAAATTGTGATACCATATAGTTCATTATCCAATAGGAGTTTATTCTAAAAAATAAACAAAGGGAATTAATGGTAATAAGAATGAATCTATTTTATTAAGAGATATAATTGTTATAACTAAGTAATAAGTTTGTCTGTTTACCTTTTTTTTTCTTTAGCGGAATCTAACGACCCATGTGCCTACGAACTCTGCCAATGCGATCGATCGGCTGCTATTTGTCTATCTAAACATGAATCCAAATACGATATTCAGTATAAGAATTACAACCGGAAGACAAAATGTGAGAGACGGAAGTGGATGCAAGCTGACTTTTGTCCACTAGAATAAGAAGGAGCGGCACCAGCGTATTTTGACTTTTTTAAGGGAGGGGGGGCAGATAATATATATTCTTTTAATTACAGTGGTAATAAAGAGTTCAATACACGATCAAAAACTCTTTTTTATTCTCTTTTGTCTTCTATTCTCCCTTTCTTTATCTGTTATGGTCTTTCTCGTCTTTCTTCTACTTTGTTTTTACTATTTGGAAAACAATAGAGGCGCCCTTAAGCGCCGCCCCTAATATGCAGTCAATAAACTTTCCAACATGAATACCACCGATCCACCTATCTGTTCGACAATTTCATACATTTGAGTATGTTGCTACAGCCACTCTGAAACACACTCCAAATCGACCGGTTGTGGATACCATTGGTGGAAATAACGTCCTAGCTTTGATCGGCCGTCTGGGTCCCGTAACACAAAGATTAGCGATTAATCGCTAAATGAAATGGCCTATCAAGATCATCGTTGCATGAGCATTTTGCTCAGTGGACTGACTAGGAAGCAATCAGAATTGTTCTTTCAAAATTAGTGATTAATCCTAACCATTGTGTAATTTACGGAAGTCGGGGCACAGAAGGACATAACTCACTGCTTATGGCATTTTGAGAAATCGCATCAACTAATCAGTATATAGCACCATGGACTTACTGGAAATGATAAAGCCTTCAAATTCTTTTAAAATTAAGACTCTAAAGTCTTAAATTCAATCCATATTCATATTGCATAACAAAACAACAACGACAAAGATTTCATCACATCTCAGTCATGTTAATGAAGTAAATATTTTGTTACTAAAACACGCAGTCGCACATATGATTTACAACATTTTACTTGGATCATCAAACACAACTTTTCTCAAAATCATTGGTGTATTCTGAGAATTCCAGTAGTTAACACCTTTGGTTTTTCAGCCACCTTATTATACCCATTCACAAGTTTATGCAAATAATTATGTTGACAGGTTAAAAGGGAAGGGAAGGAAAAAGAGAAGTAAAAACAGAAATTAGGGAGTATAAACAATAAAAGTATTAGTTTTATATAGCACTATTTTTCCCTCTGTGTTTAATTTGACAAAGGATAGCGTCACCTTATGTCTGTACATATACATGTATTATGAGAATCATGTTGTAATTTAAATTGTATAAAAGAATTGTAAAAAATGTATATGTAAATTAATATTTTGTTGTAAACAACTTTCAAGTTTGATATTTGGTCGTTTATATGTATGTACTACCAACTGACTATTTATAGGTGGAGTGTGGAGGGTGGGGGGGGGGGGGTAGATGCGAGAAAGACAGGAGAGTTGAAAAGTGGGAGAACGGGAATTATGAAAGGGGTGGGAGTGCATAGGGAGAAGAAGAATGAGAAAGTGGTTCAGATTCAGATCGTCCATTTTATCAAGATTTGACAAATGTGCAATGTTGAGTAAAATATACAAAATAAAATAAATATTGAGTAGATTACAGCACATGAAAAATATAGGTATAGAAGGAGGCTGGGGGAGAGGGGGGGGGGGCAGACCGTCAGACAAGAGAAGGAGAGAGGGAGAAAGAGAGGTGGAGAGGGGAGAGAATGGAAGAGAGAGGGGCGGGGGATACATGATGGAAGGCAGATGACACTAGGGCAAAGATACCATTTTCATTGTGTTATGTGCCTCTTATTACTGAATAAAGAAGAAGAAAAAAAAAAGAGAAAAGAGAAGAAGAAGAAGAAGACGAAGAAGTTATTATTATCATTATTTATGGAGCAGATGTGTTGAAGTTATGATAATAATCAGTGAATAAAGATATGAATATAATTAAAGATTGGCATAATCATACATGAATGAATGAGTGCGTGATGCAGGTAGGTCATATTTATTTTACGAGAAGTCGGATAATGCGGCAAAGTTAAACACAGGGCGTGTTTTAAGGAACAACTTGCCAGCATGGTCGGAAATCCCAGGGGGACGCGTCCCCCTACCAGAAAGAGTAGGGGACACAATATCAAATGCCCCCCTACTATTTTTGGTCTTTCATGATGGAGAAAAAACATTATTCAAAACCGAAATAATACCTGTATTTTTTACTAAATGACCTTACATTTTGGGTAAAAAACTTTTTTTTTTTTTTTTTTTTTTTTTTTTGGGTGGGGGCTTGCCGAATTTTCCAGCCCCTGGTCTCCCCTACCTTGGGGGACAGATTTCCGCCCATGCTTAATTGCCAATGATTTTAACTGACAAATTTTCTCTGAGCCAATCAGGAGCAAGTATTGCAGTTGCTTATCGATAATTTCTTTTATGAAATGCTCACATGGAGTTTGTTTCCTAAGCTTGACAGTGAAGTTGGAATTACACTTGACCCATACACTTGACTGCGTAAAATATGCTGGTTTTCATTCTATTAATTCGCATTAAAATTAACCAAGGTCGTTCTCCTCCTCAACTATCACCCGACTATTTACATGTGGAGTGTGGATGGGGGGGGGGGGGTAGATGTGAGAAAGACAGGAGAGTTGAAAAGTGAGAGAACGGGAATTAGGAAAGGGATGGGAGTGCATAGGGAGAAGAAGAATGAGAAAGTGGTTCAGATTCAGAGTGATTTCTTTTGTCTTCATGCATGCAGATTTGAAAAATTTGCAATGTTGAGTAAAATATACAAGATAAAATAAATATTGAGTAGATTACAACACATGAAAAATATAGGTATATAGAAGGAGGCTGGGGAGAGCAAGAGGATGGGGAGATAGGGGGCAGACCGACAGAGAAGAGAGGGAGAGAGAAAGAAAGAGGGAGAGAGAGAGAGAGGGGGGGTTGGAAGAGAGAGGGGCGGGGATACATAATGGAAGGCAGATGACACTAGGGCAAAGATACCATCTTCATTGTATTGTGTGTGTCTCTTATTACTGAATCAAAAAAAAAAGAAGACGAAGAAGAAGTTATTATTATTATTTATGGAGCGGATGTGTTGAAGTTATGTTAATAATCAGTGAATAAAGATATGAATATAATTATAGATTGGCATAATCATACATGAATGAATGAGTGCGTGATGCAGGTAGGTCCTATATATTTCAGGAGTAATCAGATAATGCAAAGTTAAACACAAGGCGTGTTTTATGGAACATCTTGCCAGCATGGGGCGGAAATCCCAGGGGGGACGCGTCCCCCTACCAAAAATAGTAGGGGGGCACAATAAATGTCCCCCTACTAGTTTTGGTCTTTTATGATGGAGAAAAAACATTATTCAAAACCGAAATAATACCTGTATTTTTTACTAAATGACCTTACATTTTGGGTAAAAAACTTTTTTTTTTTTTTTTTTTAGGGGGGGGGGGGCTTGCCGAATTTTCCAGCCCCTGGTCCCCCTATCTTGGGGGACAGATTTCAACCCATGCTTAATTGCCAATGATTTTAGCTGACAAATTTTCTCTGAGCCAATCAGGAACAAGTATGGCAGTTCCTTATCGATGATTTGTTTTATGAAATGCTCACATGGAGTTTGTTTCCTAAGCTTGACAGTGAAGTGGGAATTACACTTGACCCATACACTTGACTACGTAAAATATGCTGGTTTTCATTCTATTCATTCGCATTAAAATTAACCAAGGTCGTTCTCCTCCTCAACTATCACCCGACTATTTACAGGTGGAGTGTGGATTGGTGGGGGGGGGGGGGTAGATGCGAGAAAGACAGGAGAGTTGAAAAGTGAGAGAACGGGAATTAGGAAAGGGATGGGAGTGCATAGGGAGAAGAAGAATGAGAAAGTGGTTCAGATTCAGAGTGATTTTTTTTGTCTTCATGCACGCAGATTTGAAAAATTTGCAATGTTGAGTAAAATATACAAAATAAAATAAATATTGAGTAGATTAATACAACACATGAGAAATACAGGTATATAGAAGGAGGCTGGGGAGAGCAAGAGGATGGGGAGATAGGGGGCAGACCGACAGAGAAGAGAGGGAGAGAGAGAGGGGGGGTGGAAGAGAGAGGGGCGGGGATACATAATGGAAGGCAGATGACACTAGGGCAAAGATACCATCTTCATTGTATTGTGTGTGTCTCTTATTACTGAATCAAAAAAAAAAGAAGACGAAGAAGAAGTTATTATTATTATTTATGGAGCGGATGTGTTGAAGTTATGTTAATAATCAGTGAATAAAGATATGAATATAATTATAGATTGGCATAATCATACATGAATGAATGAGTGCGTGATGCAGGTAGGTCCTATATATTTCAGGAGTAATCAGATAATGCAAAGTTAAACACAGGGAGTGTTTTATGGAACATCTTGCCAGCATGGGCGGAAATCCCAGGGGGACGCGTCCCCCTACCAAAAATAGTAGGGGGACACAATATCAAATGTCCCCCTACTATTTTTTGTCTTTTTTTTGGGGGGAGGGGGGGGGGGCTTGCCGAATTTTCCAGCCCCTGGTTCCCCCTACCTTGGGGGACAGATTTCCGCCCATGCTTAATTGCCAATGATTTTAACTGACAAATTTTCTCTGAGCCAATCAGGAGCAAGTATTGCAGTTGCTTATCGATGATTTGTTTTATGAAATGCTCACATGGAGTTTGTTTCCTAAGCTTGACAGTGAAGTGGGAATTACACTTGACCCATACACTTGACTGCGTAAAATATGCTGGTTTTCATTCTATTAATTCGCATTAAAATTAACCAAGGTCGTTCTCCTCCTCAACACAGCTCCTTTCTTCTCTTTTTCCCCTCCCCTCTCCTTCTCTCTTTCTTTTTCTCTCTCCCTTAATATTCTTCTCTCTCTGTTCATCTATCTCTTCTCCTCTTCTCTTCCTAGGCTCTCTCATCTATTCTTTCTCGCTCTCTGACTCCTTCTCATAATTTTCCTCTATTAACACTCGTACATTTCTATATCATTTCCTTTATTTCTCTGATTTCCTTTTCTTTCTGTTAACCCCTTCTCTTTCGAACCAATCCTTTTCTCCACTTCCTCCTATCTCCATGCCATTCTACGAGGCCCCCATTATCTCTCTTTCATTCTCTCTCGCTTTTTCATTGTATTATCTCTTCTCTTTCTGGCACTATCGATACTGAAATCCGATCGATACCTTCCTTTTTTTACTTACAAATAAAGTAACCACACACCAGGATATATGATTTATGGAATAAAGTACTCGTTTCGGTGCAGCGCGAGAGACCATGATCAAACACAATCGCTTTATGACGAACTTCACCGATATTCCATAACACACGATCAATAAACACAATCAATACAAGCTCCGAAGCCAAACGGGGATATATATACAGCCGAAACTGTCCGACGTCCTTTCAATACAACTAAAAATGGCGTCATGAATGAATTACCAACAAGCAAAATGGCGTCGCACTGAGAAGACCTGTTCGAGATTCATCAACCATTCACTCAAAAAGATTGCTTTGGTATTTCATCTACAACTCCGATTCGATAAACACATAAGGTATGATGCATTTTGTTTTCCTATGTGTATTTTTCCCGACTATATTTCGAAATCAGTGCATGCAGGCATTCTTCCTAGTTATCAGGCCGGTGTATATGCAATGGTTGAACAAAAATGAATATTGGATGTTGCCTACTCCTTGCTAGTTTGCTTTCATGGCATTTACATTTTCATAATTTGTTCCAGTTTCTTGTTTATTCATAACCATGTAATAAAATTTTTTATTGTTTCTGTATCATACATCTAATCGAGATTCTTCGAAAGGATGTCTGTATATACACGTTAAAGGCTAAAGGCAAACTGATTGGTATGCGTGCATGTTTAATGATTTTATGCGGCGTTTTCCAATACAGACAATTTACATGTCTAGGATCTACTCAATAAAATGCCAAAATATTGATAAAATGGACGAAGAATCTTATCTTCTTTTTGAAGATAAATTATATGCAGATTTTGCGATATATTGGGTTTTTGTCGCTCATATTAATGATAAGAAAAGTTTGTTATAATAATCATTATTTTTTTTAAATAATATAGTGTTATTATTGTTGTCGTTGTCTTTTGTTGGTGTTGACATTATTATAATTATCATTATCATCATCATCATTAACAATATTGTTGTTTTTATTACATAATTGCTATCTTAATAGAAGAGTAAACTGTTCATTCAAATATAATCTGGTAGGTTAAATTATATATCACTATATAGACCAATTATATAAACAAAACGATTTTACAATACCTTAGCCTGATAAAAAAAAACATCATCTATAGTCACAAACTATAGACTCAGTCAAAATCTTCTCCCCATCATTAGTTCGTCTAGTTTCTTTGTTTACTACTCGATGTTCCAGACCTGTCCTTTGTAATATTTCATTTAGTTGTCTGTTCCTGCAGACTCCTTATTCATAAGTCCGAAGGGTTGACATTAATAAGAAAGAAACATTATTCTCTAGGTTCATTTCCAAGTGTTCGGACTACACCTTTCAAAGGCTTATGATTATTCCCTTTGAGTTTGAGGCCTTGATAGAGGAGTGCCCTAATTCACATCAAGCTACGGCATTGTTTCGAACGTATTAGTTGAGACTTGGGAGTCATCATTTATGGTTAACACTAGCCTAACACGCCATCTATAGAGAGAATGTACGTCATATTTGAAGAGTTTTACTTTATTATCATCATTGATTATTATTTCAACTACAGGACCAAAACTCTGGAATTCTCTGGACAGAGTAATAAAAGAGGCAGCTAATCTTAACCGATTTAAATTACTCATCAAAAAATTTCTTCTGAATTCTTATTGATTCAATGAAATATTTTGTGAACTTCATACTTATCCACGGTAGTATTGATTATTTTAAAGTCAATATTTAATTTTGTATATAGTGTATATACATTTGTGTTACAGTGTTTTATATCTATCTAATTTTATAGAATTTTGCTGATTATTTTACTCTACTTAATATCATATTACCCTTGTATAAAATTTTGATAGGGGGGTCTACATTTTACAAGCTTTGCTTTTTAGTAGGCCCCTCCACTTTTTTTTTTTCATTGCTACGTTTCAATCCATTTTTTCATTGTAAAAATGATTTATTACGAAATGGACTTTGATGATTGTGGAATATGAATATATCAATAAATAAATAAATAACAATTAGTATAATCTAAATTGTTCATTTTGTCTTTCTAACAGGTATCTAGACCAGAAAGGAAAATGGATAAGTCGGGTGTAATTTTAAGCATCGTCTTTCTTCTGTCCGTCTCCGTGTCACTCGGTGAGCATCTTTCTCTCAATTTCAGTTCGATTGAATTTGCCAATCTTGTCTCGATACAATTTGATAAAACTCTGTCTGCATTAACCATCTTCGTTACATAAGATGTGGTGTCATTATCTTTGTCTTCTATTATACTATAGTTCAATTACTTCTTTATAAATTTAGATTTAGATAATTCATACAGCTTATTTAAGATAGAAAACAACTTAAACACGACTGAAATGGCTTGTACTAATATCGATTTACCTCGTCATGTAATCGTTCTTAAATACAACACTCATTACAGTGTTAACACACTTAAAACTGGATTGCTATTATATACCGATCAGGAATTTCCCCAAAAAAATATATATTTATTTTAACGCTCTTCTTTAAACTCTCTAAGAACAATAGACAGTTCTGTAGAAAACCAGATTAAAAGGAAATTATACAACTTTTTTTTTTTAATTTTTACTGTGTACTTTTTCCTTAAGTTAAGGACTTTTTAAAAGAAATATACCTCCTCGACTTTTAAGCGTTAAGTATCACTTGAAAATGCAATTACAAAATGTAAAAGGTAAAGCAGTGAAAATAAGAGAAGTAAGGTGAAAGCCTGCCTTGATAATGAACAATTAGTCATTAGTTACACTCTATCTATCGTCTATCGATGGGGGCTTGGGGGCTCTTGACCCCCCCCTCAAAAAAAAATTACGCGATACGCAAGATCGAGCCCCCACCATTTTTTGGGCTCATTACGCCACTGTATCTATCTATCTATCTATCTATCTATCTATCTATCTATCTATCTATCTATATCTATCTATCTAGCTAGCTATTCATCCATCCATCTTTCTATTCATCCATCCATCTATCCATCTGTCCATCCATCCAGCTATCCATCCATTCATCCATCCATCTGTGGATGCAGCTTATTAACAAAATAGCTATCAAATATCACATAAGCATACAATTGCTGACAGCTGGATGGACACACACAGGTTTACTTATCCCCAGACTGAACAAAGATGGTTTACCGTGTATTGATTGGCAATCAACCAAGAAAACACTATTATAATATTAGAAACAATACTTCATTTCGTATCATATTCTTCGCGTTATATAACCCACGCGGAAATTGAAAAAAAAACTTTCTTGGATAAGAAATCTAAGATTTAACTTCGTATGAGGTTAAAGATATTATACAAAAATAGTATGCAACAAAATAGGTATATGCTGACAATATGAAACCCTAAGTGAATTTATACTATCATGATGACATGTAGCAAAACATGACCATGTCATTTTGAAACACCTGTGTTTCTTATATGTGTTACAACTGTTGAGTTGTTGAAGCTTATGGTTGGACCATAGAGCTATATCAATTTCCTGTTCTACATGTATATACACCAAGTGACCAAACATGACACCATGGTATCATGTTTGGTCACTTGGTGTATATACATGTAGAAGTATGCTTTTTATCTATATCAATTTTATTTAAATCTTTGTTTATTAAAAAAAATGCGACTTGTGGTTTAACAAATATCTAAACAATTTTTAAAGTAAGAAAACTTCGCAAACTACATGAATAATGTATAGATAAGACCGTTCAAAATATACTTTCCTTTTACATTTCGTGTTGTAGGACATTACGAATTTGATTGTCATCAAAAAGATGTAGTATTGTAATGTTGAGAAAATAAACTCCCGATATGGAGGTGAGAACTTCTAAAATTACTTTCTTATCTTACATCCGAAAAAAAAGAATATCAACGCGATAAAAATTTAAAAAAATGGTGCATTACATATTATTTTCTTTTCTTTTTCTTTTCTAGTTAAAAGTGACGTGTTCGGCTTGGGGACGTTGATTGAATGGGAAAATGAAAATATGCATTCTATTTTTGAAGTCTTCAATCAATACAATGGATATGGTTGCTTCTGTGGACTCGGTGGTTCCGGTTTCCCGGTCGACAAGGTTGATTGGTAAGTCGAACGACAGTGATACATTCATTTTTTTAAATCATGAAATAATAATGAAGATCATAAAATGGTAATTAAAATGATGATAATAATAATAATAACAAAACAATAATAATAATAATAATAATACAATAATAATGATAATAATAATAATGATAACTACCACTACTACTAGAAGCACTACTCTTTCTTTTTACAACAACAAGAGCTACTACTGCTGCTCCTATAACTATTACTTCCACTACTACTACTACTACTACTACTACTACTACTACTACTACTACTACTGCTGCTGCTGCTGCTGCTGCTGCTACTACTACCACTACGTACTTTATGTCTATACTACTAATAATAATCATAACAATTATGATGATTAGTCAGGACATTATAGTAATCATCATTATAACAGCAAAAACAAGAAAAACAGTAATAACAATGGTACATGTATGTAATATTTGCTTGTTTGTTTCAGCTGTTGTCAAGTACACGATAAATGTTATGATGACTTACATGCATCCAAAGATGGGGAAAGAGCAGCTTGTAAAAAAGACGAATCAGGGGTCAGCAAGGCATACAAGTACACCAGGACTAGTGCCGATGGAAAGCATACTATACAGTGTGGTAGGTATTTTTATTTTTTCCCCTGGCTGGCTTTTTCATATTCCATTCCATTTTTTAAATTATTATTTTCTTTCTCTGATTAGTAAGAAATCCCGTAATGAAGAAAATAGTCTGAGAATAATGTCGCAGGCACTCCAACGAAACTGCATCCAGACTGATTATTATTTTCAATGACATTGCATGCCATACTTCGACATTACTATCATGACTTGAATCCTATTTTTTTATTCCTTTTCGTCTGAAGAGTAGGCTATATTTAAATGATATAACATGCTACATGTTCTATCAAATGCAAGCCTGCATCATCATCATCATTACGGCCACACCACTACTACCACAACCACTATAATCATCATCATCATCATAATCATCATCTTCCTGACACACTGTAAAAAAATGAAGTGCTAATTTAGCACTTACAGTGCTTGTATAGTGACTGCACTACGAGTGCTGATTTTCTAGTTTTAAATTGAACTAGAAAATCAGCACTCGTAGTGCAGTCACTATCCCGGGGTCACTATACAAGCACTGTAAGTGCTAAATTAGCACTTCATTTTTTACAGTGCACCTTCACCTTCACCATCACCTTGATCTTCATTCTTTTTCCCCTATAGGTTCCAGTTCGGATAAGTGTTCAGAGGGGGTATGTAAATGCGACAAGGCACTAGCAGAATGCTTTGCAAAGACTGACAGCTATTACGACAAGGATAATAAGAAATATAACAGAAGAACATGTGATGTCAAGCCGAGCCCGATGACAGTCTGCCCGTAAGGACCAAAGGCCGGGACCAAGGCTAAGACCAAGGACTAGACGTCCGAGGCCGGGGTCATACAATCGTCCTTGAGTCCGGTCTCGAGACCGAGGCCGGCCCTGAATACAACGCGATAAACGATTTTTTTTTTCATTAGCGTAGTTAGATTTCAATTTGTTACCTTTTTATTTCTGAAATATTTCCTGGCTTCGTCCGATTACTTAAACACCAAGGCAAATTGTTTCAAACCTCTGAGGCGAAAGCAGAAAACATTGGAAATGACGAAGAGACTAACATAAAAACAATATAGTACAACTCAAAGTAACTGCTATTGAGATTTTATTAGCATGGATAAAACAAAATCAAACAGATGATAAAGCGGGATCTTGTATTTTGAGTTCAAAGAGAACATGAATTATCTGCTATCTCATCGTTTTTATTTTATTTCAGTTATGATCTCTTATAATTTGCTGTAAATTGAATAAATATATTTACCTCACAAGAGTATATGAATACAATATGATGACTTTAAAGATGCTATATACAGTACTCTATATTTCATTTAAAGATATGAAATATTTTTGTATTATACCTCTACTTACGCAAGAACTCAAATCAGTAAAACTGATGTTTGAAGTACTTACATCTTCTTGAAACTGACACTGTGTGCTTTATGCATTAGTCACACAAATGAAACCGACTCCAGACCGATCAAAGCTATTAAATTGTTACCAACACATACTGTCGATCGGTTGAAGTAGATTTCGTTGGTGTAACTGTATAACATTCAATAAATTACCAATTCGTCTATTGCCAACTCGTCCACTCATCACGTGGTTTATATTCATTTAGTCTTATTGAAATTCCTTTCATCAACATTTCGTATAACAACCATTAGGTCTAATAACAATTTGGTCCAATAATCACTTCGCCTAATCACCAGTTCGTCTGTGACCATTTCGTATCATAACTATATAGTTGGTCTGAAACCCATTTTTATTTTCATTCATCTCGCCCAATTAACACTTAGTCCAATTAGACCAAATGTTATTGGACGGACCAACTTATTATTAAACGAAATGATGAGTGGATGAATAACAGACCATGTGGATAGTGGACGAACTGATGGTAGACCGAATGATCGTAGACGAGTTGGTAATTGGACAAAATGGCATTAAACCAATTGAAAATAAGCCAAACATTCGAGTTGTAGTTGTATGCAGAGTGAAACTGAACCCTTTACTGCAATAAAACAGTTCGTAGAGATTATTCTTAATCAAGAGCTTGATATTAAAATTATTGATAGTTACTGATTAAAAACAAAATCGCCATTATTTTTATGATTATGCAAGGTTCAGTGTAAGGGTATAGTTTGATATGGGATGGGGACAAGAGGGTGGAATTTGGTCATTTCTTCTCAATGAAAAAAAGGTCACAGCTCACCCTTTTCTATCTTTAATATTGAAGTTTTAAAAACCTAGGGGTCGGTTCTTCTGCCCTTCATTATGGCGACACCCCATAATTAATTATGTATTCATACATTGAACTGGTCTAATCGATTTTTTTAAATTATTATAGCAATTTCAAATAGTAGTTCAAATAGCTACTCAGCCTATTACACTGATCGGATATTCTCGGTTATTTTAAGATTATGTTCATGGAAAAATTTGCACAGTTATTCGTTAGATGGATATACATTTTAGTCGTGAAATGTATTAGTTTGTACGGAATTCACTATCATACGAAATAGGAACATTTATTGTCATATTATTATCATCATCTTTGTTTTTAAATGATAATCATTATTATTATTATTATCATGATTTTGTTGTTATTATTATTACTTTCATTATTGTTATCAATACTATTAAATGATATCATTATTTATTTGTCACCATCATATCACCGTTATTACGAGCACTATCATATATGTATATTTTTATGATTGTTGAGAGCGTCATTTATATCTTATATTTTAACCATGGTTTTTCTGAGTGTATATATTGTTTCATGATTTCATTTCAAATTAAACTTATTTTTCTTTGTTTCATCAAAAAGTATATGCATTACATGGATTCCTATTGTATCTTTGTTTCTAATTATCGATGTGACTTTCACACCAGTCAGGAGCGTTGCTTCCCAAGTTGCCCCCAGAACTTTGGAAAACTGAAGAAAAAAATGTATGTCAAAATTTCTTGCCCGCTATTGCTCCCAAAATTTTCTTTACTCCTACTTGCCCCTCCCCCTATTTTAAGCATCCTGATGCTGCCACTGTCCCTGATCCACAGAAATATCAATAAGCTAGTATAGTCCTTCGTTCTTTCTATATGTGTCTTGTTTGTTGTCCTTCGGCCCAATGCGTGACTGATAATGTGTTTTGAATGTGAATTCCATCCTTTTCATTAGAAAAAAGAAACAGTGGTAAAAAAGCACGGTACACCGAATCAGTGGCGTACAGATGGGGGGGGGGGGCCTGCCCCCAATTTTTCACGACAAAGAAAAAAAAAAGGAAAGAGAAAAGGGTGAAATGCGATATTATTTTCTGAAAACTATATCAAAACCTATCACAAAATATGATATCTGTGATGAAATTGTCAAAAATTTTGCTCGCTCACAAATTTTAAATGAATTTTACCCCATACGCCACATTCATATTAATTTATTTATACGCCATATCTAGCCCCCCTCAATTTTGTTTTATCCTTTGGCTACTGCACAGAATAACCGACTGTTTCCTGTTAAGAGGATTATATAGTACAAATATTAGTTGTAAGCCTATATCATATATATGTCAGACGAGTGTAGGAAAATATGCATTAAAGGGTTCAGAGGGGAATATGTCAGACGTGAAATGCCAACCGAAATAAACTTAAAAACGTCAAGGGTTAGAGTGAATTCCACTTTGAGATTATATCAACATTATCGGTGTCTTCGTTTCATATGAGTGTATAGTAAACAATTCGTAATGGATTGTTCTCTTCTGCCGACATGTTTATTAGTCATGTCAGTAATGTGAAATAAAAGTGATTTATATCTGTTTAAATCCAGGGAAATTTTACAAAAAGATTTATTGACTTTTCTCTTGAAGGGGATTCATTCTCAACACTCTTCTAAACAAAGATGGTGCTACAGGTGGGGGCAGGGATGACCACCCCCTATGATTTCAATATTGTTAAAGAAAGAGAAGGAAAGGAGACAGAGAAGGAAAAACCGCCACATGTAGGCTTATTTTTTTTCTTCCCAATGTTTAACCACACCTTTAAGACTATTTTGTACACCTTTATTGTTTTGTTATTTTGTTTGCTAAGGTTTTGTTATTGTTATTGCCCTTTTCTGTCACAATAACTCTGATCTGTCATAATAAGTTGTGAATATTGTGATTTTACCTTGAATATGACTTTTTGTTTCAATAAACCATACAAATATATTATATATATATTTAAAAACTCCTACACCTTGCTGGGTGTATATCAATAAATAATGTTAGATTAGTTGTTAATCATTATCTTATAGAAATGTTATATACAAATGAAATACAACAGTTTTGTTTTCATTATTGTGGTAATGAGAATTTAGTTAATGCAACAATTTGAATAGGCCTACAAATTAGAGTTAATGTTTGATAACCCCTTCCATCAAACTTTTCTTTTTTCTGATCACTTGCAAAACAGGTGAACATCCCTTGGACGGGCTACCGGTGTGAAGAAACTTTCACTGAGGTCAATAAACTTTCATCGTGGAGTTGTTGATGATTTATCATATGACATCCCGATGTCGTCTATCAAATACTAGTTATCTTCTAATGAATTGACAATAGTTCTGAAGTATATTTGAACAGTAGGGTTGTGAAGAGGGCATCGTCTGCTCAAAATGATAAGAATATTATCTGACAGTATAGGTTATCGTATGATCCCTTTATCTGACAGGCACAGGTAGCCATGGACCTATGTATCCGAGATGTTTAGCATTGACTTAGTTTACCATGGACCTACTAGTACTAGTAGGTCCATGACTTTACTATGTCCATGGTTTCACCCAATGATGTATAGGTAAAGGTAAAACCGACGTTCGTGACATAATAAAAATATCGCTGTACTTGTTTAGAGGTTCAATGCAGGAAATACTTGTCAAGGGTACCGTTTTGTTTCCAATAAAGAGTAGGGTTTCACACGCCAATACTTGTTAAGGGGTGCATTTTCAGAATATGGAAAATACTTGTTTAGGCCCGTGTTTAGGGTGCTTTTCGAGACCCTATTGTCGCGCATGGTATCCACTCGTCAATGGAAGTGCCCCCGGGATATAAAACAATCTATGAGTCGATAGCATTATGCGCAAGACATTTAATCTATCCAAATGCTCTTCTATCATGATAAATAGGCTTCCATGACCTTTGATAGTGTATGTAGGCCAACGGAAAAATGACCTCAAAATCAATAATTGTTTTATTGTTCATGCTATATCCACGGAATACGAACTGGGGGGGGGGGGGGGTTCACGACCAAGAAAAAAAAGGAGAAATGGAAAGAAAAGGAAAAAAGAGGTGAAATAAATGATATTATTTTCTGAATATGTCAAAATCTGTCACAAAATTGGATTTTCGTAACAAAATGTTGAAATTTTTGCTCGCTCACTTCGCTTGCTCGCAACTTCTTATATATTTTACGTGATACATATCTAGCCCCCTCAAATTAAATTTTTGACTCCTTTCGCCACTGGGGATAACCCTAGTAGTATAATAACTTTCAACCTCATATGCATGCACCCAATATCCTGAAAAAATATTTTGTGTGTTTGTATATAGGGGCGGAATGTGACATTGTCGCATTCGGTGTGCCGAATGGAAAGGGAGGGGGCCAGGGATGGGGGTACATAACCCACCTCAGTGAGACGGATCAAGTGTTGACTAGTGGGGTCCAGTGGTGTACACAACAATTATGTCGAGCAAAGGTCACCATCGTAGAAGCAATTATTGCCACATCAAAAAAAAAAAAACTGGAAAAAAGATTAAAATGAGCTCCTTTAAATCTACAAACAATTGGGCCCTCCGCGCAGAATTGAAAAAAAAACTCGACCTATATATGCCCATTCTACAAAAGGCCCCACAACATTGTCCTGCTTATCTCGACCAGCAGATGGCATTCATTCCATTTCTATTTTTAGAGTGTTCTTTTAATTGTCATCGACAAACCGGCGTAGAATGGGGTAAGGGCCATGTGTCCCCTTATTTTGGTCCAGCGTTAATTCATTAGCATCATGCAAAGAGAAGTGTCAGCCCATGGACATGTTGGCATACATTGCTGAAGTTTGATTATTATTTATTATTACTACTATTATTTTTCTTAATTTGGGGGTCATTTTTGTAGGGAAATGAATAAATAGAAAACGCACCCCCTCGCCCTCGCCAACATTTCCTCCTGGACACACCATTTGCCATAGGCGTGATAATTGCTCTAAACTCGAAAACTCAGCCACTTAGCAACAATTTCATATTTGCTGTTTTCATTGTTAAACCGAAACTGGTTAGAGTTCGTCTTCGAAGGTCACACTGTAATCTATCGATAGCTGAGCAGAGAGCTGGAGAGCTGAGCCAATTTGCATTCATCTGAGGCAGTCCATTGTCCTGTCTCTGCCTCACTGCGTCCACACACAACTCATCAGCGCTGCGGGAGAACGGCTATTGGTAAGTTCACCTCTTATGACGTCGGGTTTTTGTATGTTTCGGTTTCTATATGCGAGAGTTGTTGAGTGTTTATGGCGGAGTGAAGCACTAAAATGGCGTCACCGTAGATATAGATGATTACCATTTCAATTATTTTTTTCAACGATTAACAATTTGATCACCGATCATTAAGGTAATGACTATAATCATATTCTCATGGTTATTGGCCAGTATACGTAAGCTCCTACGTGTATTTGTTTTTAGTGTGAATATTTTTAACATTATAACCCGGATATGTTATTGTGATATATGTAGGATCACTATGATTAATGATGTAGATATGTTTAACGTAAATTGCCTTGCATTTTGATGACTAAGCGTATGCCGCAATGCAGTTTGTGTTTCTTTTTTTTTGCAACTCTGAAACTTCCTGTGCCTGTACACTTAAATATAAAAGATATAATAGAAGAGTAGGGGGGGGGGGGAGAAGTTCGATGAATATTTATAACGAAATTATCTTCACAAAACAAACCATCATGCAGTCACGGATACGATAACGTGTCATATTCACGCACGAAGAATATCTATTTTTTTTTTAATTATAGATAGACTTTAGATCTTCCCGAGATCGAATTAAAATGACCTAAACCGACTGTGTATGTCAACATGATGGTTCAATGTTCTTGTAATGAAGTGATAAAACATAGAAATGATATCTTATCGTCTGTTTATGGACACATAAGATTGTTAAAGGTCAAGTCCACCCCAGAAAATTGTTGATTTGAATCGATAGAGAAAAATCAAACAAACATAACGCTGCAAATTTCATCGAAATCAGATGTAAAATAAGAAATGTATGACATTTTCAAGTTTCGCTTATTTTTCACAAAACAGTTCAATGCACAACTCAGCGATATGCAAATGAGAGAGTCGATGATGTCCATCACTCACTATTTCTTTTGTTTTTTATTATTTGAATAATACAATATTTCAATTTTTACAGATTTGACAATAAGGACCAACTTAACTTAACCATAAACAGCTAAAATAATGGTAATTCCAAATGTTCAGGGATAGATAACACTTTGTTTCACTTGACAAGGAGGAGAAAATTAGAATATTTCATATAATAAAATACAAAAGAAATAGTGAGTGGGTGACGTCATCAGTCTGCCAATTTGCATACCGACCAGGATGTGCATATTACTGTTTTGTGAAATTAAGCGAAACTTTAAAATGTCATAACTTTCTTATTTTACATCCGATTTTGATGAAATTTCCAGTGTTTTGCTTGTTGGAATTTCTCCTTTTTTTCAAATAAACTTTTTGTTGGGATGGACTTGTCCTTTAACTTAAAATTCATATGGTTTGCAGCTGAATGAGACATCGGAACATTTATTCAGACATTCATAATGCCATTGGATAATTTTTATCATTATTACTATTGTTATTATTATTATCATTATTATTATTATTTATTATTATTTTATTATTATTATTATCATTATTATCATCATTATTATGATTATTAGTATTATTATTGTTGTTGTTGTTGTATGACTCGTGTTTTTCTTGTATCCATTATTGAAAGACACTATCCGAATGTAATGAATGATAATCACATTATGACTTATTAAGCGCGAAATATGTAGACTTCTCAATTTTAGTACTCTGCGTTAATAAGTAGGCCTATAGAGAAATGTCGAGAAGAGTCTAAAGAGATTCAATTTGGAAAAAAAGCTACTCATCTTTGGGCATGTATGAGCAAAGGATCCAAAAACATGATATTGTCCGCTTTGTAAATGATCTGTTTTATCACGTATAACGCTATATCGTGTATAAATTATGAAACAGCATTATTTAAGTGGTTATATGTAATAAATTTCCTTTTGGCTGACGAAGGCGAATTGTGAATTATAGAACTTACTCTTGCCTCTTCGACATTTTTATTACGCCAAGTGTAAACGAGTCAACACTATACACGTATGCCTTTATGTTAATCCGTTTCAGTTCTCAGTTATGAATTTATGATATTTTGGTTGTCATAGGAACCAGTTGAAACGGAAAGATGCCACCTGCTTCATGAGCTGAGACGAAGCCAAACTAGACCTACGAGATCTACTGTATATACGAGCATTGATGATCAGAACTAAAATATGTGTCTTTTCTTCCGCATTTCCCTCCTATAATTCTGCAGCCATGTGTTTCCAACTATAATCAAAGCTATGTCTTTTAATAAGCTCTATTTCGATATTACAGAGACGCAATAGCGATATATTTTAACCAGCTTATCATCATCTGTTGACAAATTTAACTATGAGCCTACCAACTAGGTTGAAAGCAATTGATGATTTATGTAATTTTCTTTTATTCCTTGTTCATAGGTCGGCCAGCCTATATATTTGTACGCAATGTAGGAGGAGGGGGACAAGGGTACCGCCCATAAGATTTTTCAACCGACGAATTAAAAAAAAAAAATTCCCATCATTTGTTGTTTTAG
Source organism: Lytechinus pictus (assembly GCF_037042905.1). Lineage (NCBI taxonomy): Eukaryota > Metazoa > Echinodermata > Echinoidea > Temnopleuroida > Toxopneustidae > Lytechinus > Lytechinus pictus. The sequence goes on along the minus strand of NC_087255.1, from coordinate 28,513,453 downwards.
AGATAATCATACACACAATGAAAAGTGTGTAAAATTGTGACGTGTAACGTCAGTTACCGTGAAAATGCCCAAATGTGTTTTTTATATTTTTCCATATTTTTGTACCCCCCCTTATAGATCACAATGGAACGATTGGGGCTATTGGTCTTCGTTGTGCTGTCATTGACATGCCTTTCAACAGGTAAGGAAAATATCGAGAGATTTCGTTGATTAGAAATTCAGAATAAATAGAGGAAATCAGACAATTATTATTATTGCATTTATTGTACTAACATAATGATGTAATATAAAAACATCAATGTATTTTAAAAATATTGCTTAATTTCGTAAAATAATTGTGTACCACACACGTGATATACAAATGACTCGATGGTGTGTAAATTATTTTTTAAAATCTAATGTGTACCCAACAAACATGCATGTTTCCCCTAGTAATTCAATATAAGGTACGTCTTAACTCAACCCTATTTTTAGAGTATATTATCAAATTGAATCCTTCTCTTTTCAGTGGAAAGCAGTAATATGGACATCGGACATATGATTACGTGGACGGTTCGAAGTGTAGGGTGGATCGTCGGTGCTCGAAAGTTCCAAAATTATGGATGCTACTGCAATGAAAAGTTTCCTACTGAAGGAATGGAGCCCGTAGACAAGATTGATGAGTAGGTATAGGGGTAATGGATGGTCTCATCATCATCATGATCATTATCACCACCATCATCACCACCATCATCACCACCATCATCATCATCATAATTATCATCATCATCATCATTATCATCATCATTATCATCATCATCAGTATCATCAACATCATTATCATCAACATCATTATCATCAACATCATCATCAACAACAACAACAACATCATCATTATCATCATCAACATCATCATCGTTATTCCTATCCTCATCTTCGTCATAATCACCACCAAGGTCATGATGATGATGATGATATGGTGACGAAAATTGTGAAGTTGATGCTTGAGATGACGGAGTTCGACCAGAAACTCACAAATAGCAACAATACAGACCCAATCTTCTTCCCCTTCTCCTTCCACAGCGTGAAAATTGGTTTAAAAATATTCTTAAGAAAATTATTCTTTTAATGCAATATTTATTTGAAAAGTTGAGAACAGGGTTTATCCGTACTATACATACATATATATATATATATATATATATATATATATATATATAGTGTGATGATAAGTTTACTTCTAGGTACGAAAGAAAGGCTATATCTACGTGAAATTAGTACAGTTTAATCACGCACGTGACGGAGTCTTTGATGTCGAGATTTAAACCAACCCCTAATTAAATCTCAAATGATAAGTCAAAGTCCAATCCATTGTTCGTAACTTAAACTAACTGATTAATAAATATGTTAAAGGACAGTATTTTAACCAGGAATTTATTTCAAGGGGTTGAGTACCTGAGTGGTATTATGTGTCGAGATGGACTGAGCTCTAGAAGTATGTGCAGAAATTGTCGCATGAGCGGGTTGGAAGGGGGGGGGGGGGTACTTCCCCATCCCGCAAGAGCGCAGAAGCTTTGACGCTTTACGAAAATTTGAAAGATTTTGTTCTTATTTATATACTTCATTTATTTATTTATCTGACTAGTTACTATTATCATTTTTATTTATTATTTTTTATGATATGTTGGAATTTGATTGTTTTTCATATCTATATGTGAGCAAAGATCACTGATGAGGTAAAATAATTTAGGGCAATATGTAGAAAATATTTATTTGTTATCATTATTATCATGATTTTTTTAAAAATTTTTTTGGGGGGGCTGTCCATCCTCCCCACCACCCTACAATCATGATTAAATATCATTTAAAATACAGAAGGACAATGATACTAGTTACGTTGAGTGTGATTAAGTATGGAGATATCTATAACAAACATGAATGATGACTACATACAGTTGAAGGTCGTGCTATACCCGAAGAAAGGTCGATTTTTAGCAAACTTAAGGCTTAAACGTATTGAAACATAATAAGGGCAGGGGCGCGCGTATCAGGAGATGGGGCGGCAAGGGGCACTTTTGTTCAGAGATCATAAAACAGCGAAGTTTTTTTAAAAGCAAAAGTAAGGTAATGATTACTTTGAAACTATAATGAGGAATAATAACGATAATGATGATAAAAACATGGCTACCCCTGAATCTTAATTATGGTAGGGGAAAGAAACGGCATATTTTTGTTCTTGTCATATAGGCGCTGGTATTTTTTAATTCATTATTTATGAATACCCCTGATCCATGGACTTTATAGAGTACATCGAAAGCAATCACCATGCATTCCATATGGTAGATGATGCATGTAGTGTCTAAAAACCATCGGTTTTTCAATATTGAGAAACAAAATACCTTCTCTATATTAAATGACATACCTGCATGGCCCGGAAAATGTAGAAAGTTTAAATTTGATATAACGTTCGCGCCATACAGGGGTGTGTATATCCTGTTTTCATGGGTGATCAATAATAATATCATAATCTTGCATTGATGACGATCTGGGCTTTTGTCGAATTACTTCATCTTCAGGGGGGGGGGTGCTGTAGGGTGCCCCCTCCCCGGTGGGACTGTCCCTATCCAGTTAGGCTGTACCCATATCTGATGCTTGTACTTGGTTTATCACCACTTAGTCCATTATGATAAAATGAACTGCTTTTGAACCAAATTTCCATTTGACAAAGTAAATAAATCATAGACGAAGTTAGACCATCTGGCCATTAGACTTAATGAGAATTAAAATAGATTAAACCAATAAAAGAGCAGACCAAAGCGGCAATTATCGCTTTACCAATGGAAGCTGAATGGAAATCTCGACAATTACCCGTTTTGTATGTTGTCTGCGCGTCATAATTTTTTTCTTGATGATTATTGATTTGAATCGCAATTCTTTATCCTTCCTCGCCTATTAGATGGATAAATTCCATAGATGGGGATTTCCAACAGGAAACAAAATTATAGTTATTGCACTCAATAACATATTGTATGTACTTGATTATGTTTCACCTAAAGTGTTTTTTCCTTATTTAGATTGCCATTCCTAAGGTTTATTCTAAAACAATTCCTCGTCTGTCGGATGGAATTCCAACATGATACAATTATGATATTCCTTGATAGTTGTTGCACTCAATACCATACTATATGCATTACGTTTCACCTAAAGTTTTTTCTTCTTCTTGATTATTAAGATTGCTATTTTTTTTTACGTTTGTTCTAAAATATGTCAGTGTATCCCAGACAGACACTCGTGTTAAGTTACCATAAATGGAAATTCCCGACAGAACTCAAACAAATGATATTACTTGATCGCTGTTTGTTAAGGGGCTTTCACAATTGCTCGTGCGACCGTTTGCGATCACTTGGTCACAATATATGTTGCACACAATCGCAACGGTTGTAAGCAGTCGCACCACCAATTGTGAAAGGGGCTTTAGGATTCAATAACAGGAAGTCACTTGATTTTTTTTTCACCTAAAGTTTGTTGAACTTTCATGCCTCTGGTGATCGCTTACCCATTCAATACTCACATGAACTTATTGTATTCAGATTCAGTTTTGTTGCCATGCTAGGTCACTGGCATTCCCATTCAAGTTCACCGATAATAAATTCATGCCAACAGTGCACCAAAGCAACAAATTGCAGTATCTACCATGGCCGTATGCAGAAATTTCTTGCTGGGGGGGGGGGGGGGGGAGCAGGACGTGTTAATTTTTTCGAAAAGTAACTAAAAAGCGAGGGAGCAAAGTTACCGAGCTTGTCAGTAGGGCATTTTACATCTTGTGAAGTGAAATTGAAGGATTCAATGCATACTTTAAGTGAATTTTGTGAAAATTTTGAGTAAAATACTGAGTAAGTGTTCATAATTTCGGGGGGGGGGGGAGACAGTTACTCCCCCCTTGTCCCCCCCCCCCCATTTCGCTGCGACGCTGTGTACGGTCATGATCTAGAAAGGTTTGAATGCTTCTGTCAAACGAACGAACCCCGACTCCAAATTGACCGATGTCATGTCACTGGAATAAAGAAATAACCTTTGTCGATCAGGAGTCCATTATGTCTCGAGTATAACTGATCATTTCACCCTACGCCAAATCTTCGAAATTTTATAAACTTGTTGATTTATGACTTGCAAAACCATGAGCACGGGGGGTGGTTCAAAGCCGCCGCATCCGAATAATAGTTTAATAATCTTAAGATCAGGCGAGGTATAACCGAGGTTTCCTCTGTTGTCTTGATGTATATTTTTGGGCTTTTCTGTTTGTTGCTTTTTATGGGGGAGGGGTGGTGGTGGAAGTTCTCCTCATGATGAATCATTATGGGACAATACCCCCCCTTCTCAGCCGCAGAGCAGACCTGAAACCAAAGCCCCCCCCCAAAAAAAAGGGCATTTTACTATTCACATTCATAATATTTATAGACTATAACTCAAGAACCTCCACAATAAAAGTGCTTGCCCTAAAACAGTAACGGTTTGGAAGGTATATACAATTATAATTCATTGGATACTGTTTTACATGTAAATCTATTCTGATTGCATGTCCGACCCCGACCACTCAATCAAAATAAAATATCACTTTTTGTACTCTCTTTTTTTAAAATAAGCCACTGCTCAAGAATGGAACGGGACGACAATTTGTTTAATATCATATGATATTTATACGTAGATGGCGCTCGAGGAAAAATAACATTAAAATGATATATTCATGAATCATGGGATTAAAATGATATGTATTCACTTTACATGTTATTTTGTCAAGGATTTAGACGGTCTTTTGAATGTACTTCTCGATTGCTTATCTATTTGTAGGTGCTGTATGAGGCACAACCAGTGTTATGAGAATCTGGTAAGGGATAATCACTGCCCACGTAACAAGCTTCATCAGAGTTACGGATATGAGAAGGTCACAGAGAATGGTGTTAAACTCATCAAGTGCAGTAAGTATGATTCTTATTACTTTAAAAAAAAAAATCAATTACAAAATTTACAAGGGATTAATAAATGATTGCAAATCACATAAACACAAGAAGTAACAGGGAAAGGGAAGTGGCAAAGTGATAAGTTTTATAGAAACAAAAATACTTCTTGGTATTCCGATAGTAGATTGCGAGACAAATGAATACCCTCTAGTCCGCAATAATGAACCTATTTAGTATTCCGATATTTATTTTTTTGTTTTTGTTTGGGACATCGATAAAATATCTACAATGTACAAGAAATACATCCAGGTATGTGTAAATGGGATATATGCTTGACCAAGGAATAACTAAGCCCTGTTTCTTTAAGATATGATGGTTGCATTTCCATAATTTCATTAAACAAGTGCATTTTCACGGATTACCTCATAATCGTCAACAAAACAGAGTTTTGAGCAATGATTGTCAACAAAAATTGAGTTTTTAATAGGTCCAAGATCTATTTTAACCTCTTTAATGTCTTGTTTTTGATACATTTACGGAATGCAAGCATCAATATAAATGAACAGGGCTTTGTTATTCCTTGATCATTTTCTTTCGTTCAGGTTTCAAAATATTAAAGAGCTAATTTCTAATTTTGTAAATATGTTATCATGTTGATTCATTTTAGTAAAACATGCGAATAAACGATAACCTTTTAAGCAATGTAATTTTCTTTTTGAAATTCAGATACTGGCTCGCCAAATTATTTTGGATCATTTCTTCAAATTGTTTTTACGTTTTTTTATTCTGTAAAGTAGGTACTATAACTTATAACAGATGAAAGGGGGGGGGGTTCCAAAACTTTACTACAGAGATTCTTGATTAATTAAGAATAACCTTCGAAAGAATAAACCTTTTCCTATTTTTACTTCATCTATTCCCCCTATTCCCCTCTCCTCTGAGAGCACCCTGACCTGTTACAGTATTTCTGAGACAAAACTATAGAGGGGGTACATTCAAGCGGGAATAACATTATTCATTCAAAGGCAAAGAGTGCATTTTTAGATTTTTTTGGGAGAAATATCTATTTGGATTTTAATACTCTGTAGTCCTTGTATTTCATTCTTCGTCTCTGCAAGTGAATTCCTCAGGAAAGTGTTTGTGGACTTGGTGATCATTACTACAGAAATGTGTTGGGACCAATAATTGAGCCCCATTTCATCCAGGGGCTGGGAAAGGTTTTGAAAGTGGGGGGGGGGGGGGGCTGAACATGCAAAAAAAACAACACACAATCAGATGGTAATTTTTACGATTTTGTACATTTTTTAAAAGTTGGACGGGGCTGAAGTCCCCCCTAAGCCACTCTAGTCATGAGTATTCAGTGCTGGGACTCCTTTCTCATGAACGGGAGGTTTTGGGATACCCTAACGAGTCATACAAAAAATATATAATGCCTCCTTTTTCATTATAGCTACAGGCACTCAAAATTAAGAAATATATGATTATGATGCTCCCTTGAGTCTACTTGAAAAGCAGACCATGTGATGACAATTATTGTTTTATTTTTTCATTATTATATCAGTTGATGTGTTTTATTAGTGAGTCATTTTCTGGTCACTTATTACAAAATCCAATTTTTCCTCTTGTTTTATATTACAGCATCGCACTCGGATGATTGCAAGTACAGACTGTGTAAATGCGACGCCGAAGTGGCCCATTGTTTTGGTATTAATGAATATCACAAAGAACATAAGAGTGTGAGTAAATCATCATGCGTACCTACAGGAAAGTAAAAACACCCCGAAAAACACTCACCGATGCCTCAAAATTACTTATTAAAAAAAAAAAATCACCCATTTTTAGAAAAGATTAATAATCATTGTATACGATAGAGCCTTGAATAGAGCCTCAATTAGACAATGTCGATTTTTTTTTATAGTCAATTTGATGTTTATAATTAGTACGGAAAACGGTGGCTACATGCGGAATAACTATGGGCCTTTTCACACGTGAATCTTGAATCATCAGACATTGTAATGATGATTGCAATTCGTCTTTAGAATCATCGGACCTTTCACACGGAAAATATTGTAATTTGAGTGAAACTTAACTGGAATTGACCTCCAAGTAGAATTTGAATTCGTGATTGTGATTAGCGTTCGTGATTCTAGTTTGGTTTCACACGTGCTAAAATTCGTAATTAGCCTTACTTTTCACTGGAATCATCTTTCAAATTAAGATTTTTTTTACCGTGTGAAAGGGCGGTATGATACTTTTCTTTTACTGAATTACATTCTAACTATGCAACTAGCTTTAAAGTAATAGGGTCATCAGTAATTTGTGTAACTTTTGTCACAAATGTGACTTATGCCGCTATCATTTACATCCAATCTGTGTGCTTTATATTTATAAAAATCGATATATATTATTAGATTTTCGACAATCAAGAGAAACTCCTATTTTTAAAATCTTTTCGAGAATGTCTCATCATTTTATCTTGATTTGGGGTTCCTGTTAATAGAAATAGAAATCAGAAAAAGAACTGCGATTCCAATCAAATATAAAGCTCATGTAACTCCCTCCAAAAGGTTTTGAATATTCCTGAAAATAGTATTGGATGAGTGATACCATCATAATTGTATATACATGTTAATTTGTGTGATTTTAGCCCTGTGGGCACTGTTACAATAATCAAAATGAAGTGTGGATATAAATATAAAACATACAATAAAAGGCTTCCGGAAAGTATTGAAACAGGCGTCTATTAAATGTACAATTATGAATGCAAAATGACGGGTTTCGATGAAATAGAAAGAATTAAAGAAAGCAGTGAAAATGGCAGAATAATATCGAAATGAGAAAGTTATAAATCAAAGAGGATAAACCAGATTTTGTTAGAAGAGAACCCCAAAATTTATCACACAGTGAAATAAAGTATGTTGTAGTAATCACTAGGCCTTAATGTTGGTAGACAGCTATGCCAAAATAATACTTTTTTTTTTAATGTCATATTTTGAAATACTTTTGATTAAAATTTATTTCTTTTGTAAATTAGAAGTTGTAATTGAATAATGCGAGTCATCGAATACTTTTTTTCCTGTCGCGTGATAGAGAGATATTTATTCATTTACCTATGAGATTGAAGAAAGGAAGAGGGAGAGAAAGAACAGAAGAGAAGTAGAAAGTGAGAGCGATAGAGAGAGAGGAGTGTGAAATATTGAGAGAGAGAGAAGGGGGGGGGGGGTGCGTGGGGAGTGTAGGGGGGGAGGACTGAGGAAAGAAAATACAGTGGAATAGGAAAGGAAAAAAACCAGGAAATTATGAACGCGGAGGAGGAAATGAGAAATGAAAAGAAGCTTTACGGAGAAACATGACGAGAAGGAAGAGAGGCGGGACAGTGAGAGAAGAAAGAAGAGGTAAAGGAAGGGAGGGAGGGAGATATGAGGGGGGGGGTAGGGAGTGGGTGTACATGGTAGTTTATACGTGGGTAGAGGGATCATCGCAGGAGGTAATACGAAGGCTACATCGTAATTAATGAATCATAATTTCATCGTTAATCGGGAAGAGGGGTAAAGAGGAAATTAGAGGACCCGAAAAGGGGTAGTTTTTTTAAGAGAATCGTGATAAGGAAGACATCCATATTGAACTCTTATGCGATACAACTTGGAGTATAAACTTGTAATAAAAGCAATGAATTTCAACTCGACACATGCACACCCACATCAAAGTACCCTCACACAGAAAAGAGAAGTCATTAAGGTAAATATCTTTCTATGAAACAATACAATCTCTCAAATCATTCGGGTATTTTTACTTCTATTAACCGTTCAACAAAGTTAATGATGATGATGATGAAGATAATGATGATGATGAAGATGATGATAATGATGAAGATGATGAGAATGATGAAGATGATGATAATGATGAAGATGATGAGAATGATGAAGATGATGATAATGAATTATTTAATAATAATAATAAATAATAATAATAATAATAACATCAATAATAATAATAATAATAATAATGATACAATTATAACAATAATAATAATAATAAAAAAGAATTAATAATCATAATACTACTTATGATGATAAAAACACAACAATACAAACATGTAGTTACTAGATAGAGTAGACAAAGTTAAAACATAACATTTTAAGCAGACACAACAAAAAACTATTATATTCCAAATATGATATAAACTTCTCATCAAAATATTAAGTTAAAAGTTTTAATTTTGATAAATTAAGGTCTGCCTTTTACGTCATTTATTTCTAAACATACCGAAAACTCTAAATTTGGACGACTATTAATGTAACCCCCCCCCTAGAAAAACCGAGCCCCTGCACGTCAGCTTTTCCCCTACATTTCCGAATTAGTATTACAGCCTCTGGTTGCCTAGCAACCAGCGACCAATCATGGATGACATCACGACTGTGCCCCCTATCTAGTCACTCATTCAATTACCAACTTTCCCAACTTCTAATGAGTCATGTCCAGTCCCACCACCGTGGTCGACCCTAAACCGATCACAGATATTACGTTACTTGGAATGGAATACAATCGGTCGGTTTGGATTCGGTTTCGTTGGTGTGAGTGGGGCTCTAGTTTGGAGGTATATATAAATGAAGGTACGTTTAAGTGATACAAGACATTCTATAATTTTCATTTCATGACGAGAGTGAAGAGGACAAACAACCATGGCTTGTGACAAGAAATGGGCAATTTTTGCCGTTTTCGTATCTTTCATCGTGGGTGAGTATTATTTGAAGTTATACTTCATCAGAAATTTCGTTTCCCATTTTGTTATAATTGGTTCAAATATTTAAACTACAGTTGGGGCGCGTTGCGAGAAAAAAAACACATTTATTTTCAAATCAAGCGTAACATGGTAAAATTAAAATCAAACTTAATTGGGCGTTGCAAGAAAGTTGATGCATTACATATTTGCTTTTAATCAAAGAACTTTCGATTGATTAGGGGACTTTTTTTTTATCTTGAATTGAACGTATTCGTGCAACGCCCCAAATGTCAAAGTAATGAACGTTTTTTTTTCTACTGTTTCACATCAGTTCATGAACTCCCTTATTATCAAAATATACAAAAATAACAATTTAAAAAGAATATTGAATGTATGACGACCAAATTTTGATATTAAAGGACAAGTCCACCCCAACAAAAAGTTGATTTGAATAAAAAGAGAAAAATCCAACAAACATAACATTGAAAATTTCATCAAAATCGGATGTAAAATGAGAAAGTTATGACATTTTTAAGATTCGCTTAAGTTCATAAACAGTTATATGCACATCCTGGTCAGTATGCTAATGAGGGAACTGATGACATCCCTCACTCACTATTTCTTATGTATTCTTTTATATGAAATGTGAAATATTCTAATTTTCTCCGCATTGTCCTGTGAAATAAAGTTTTATTTCTCCCTGAACATGTGGAATTACCATTGTTTGACATTTTATGGTTCAGTCAATTTGGTCCTTATTGTCAAATTTGTAAAAAATGAAATATTGTATAATTCAAACAATAAAAACCAAAAGAAATAGTGAGTGAGGGACATCATCGATTCTCTCATTTGTGTGTGACCAAATTGTGCATATAACTATTTTGTGAAAAATAAGCGAAACTTTAAAATGTCATAACTTTCTTATTTTACATCCAATTTTGATGAAATTTTCAGCATTATGCTTGTCTGATTTTTCTCTATTGATTCAAATCAACATTTCTGAGGTGGAATTGACCTTTAAATTTGCATGGGCCTTTTTGTCAAAGTACGAGACATTCCCAAACTCATCTTTTTTGTACTGTTATACGACAGATCAAAAGTATAAAAAAAAATTCAGGTAGTGTGCATATTACTATTTTCATATGCTTTCTTACACTTCGTCAGAAGTTGATGAAAACTGTCAGATTTATTCTTCTTTGGTTTCTCTATTTATTCAAATCTAGTTTATGTTTAAGTGAGACTGACCATTACAGGGGATGTTCATTCTAAACGAACATTTATAGAGGTGTTTTAATAACAGCAAAACAATTCGAGAAAATATTGGTTAAGTCAATTTTGACGATTACCAATCGAGTAGTAAGAAAGAGATCGATTGCTTACAAAATTTTGAATTATGTGACGTCATATACGAGCATTTTTTTTAAATAGTTGGTGATTACTGATTTAACTTGTAAAAACGATTATGAAATTATTTCTCTGGTGGTATAATGAATGCAAAGCTAAAACAATTTTCTATATTTTCTTTAGAAAATATATTTTTTTCAACTATTATATAGGAGAGATGCTCGCATATGACGTTTCAAAATCAAAATTTACATATTCATAATTCCTTTAATCTTTGATGGATTTTTGCCATATCTTCGCGTTTCTTTTGTTTTCTATACTCATATTAAAGCTAATTTTATATCAGGGTGACCTTCTCCTAAATAAGTGCTATAAGCAAAAAAAGATTCTTTTAACTTCTATTTATAGTTTCAGGTTATATATTTTCTGTGTGCCAAAATATAAACTTGATCAAGGGCCTCGCAGGGGCCAGGAAAGTTTTGATGAATGACTTCCTTACGGTTTTTGTCACAATTGTTACTCGACATTGGCATGATTGGGTACCCTTTAACAATAGATTGTTTGATTGATCACTGTATGTGCTGTTTTACAAGAGACATCCAGGGTCTGTTCCCATGGTAACCAAGGATTCATAATGACTCGGATTAAATCATGTTGATTCCCATCACCTCAGCGCCTATTATGAACACTGGTTTGAATCAATCTCTTATCTAAAATTGTGGTTTAATTATGGATAATCGATAGTGACAGAAATCTATAACTCTACATGTTTAATTTACCAGCTCATTCAGTCATTTTTTTCATAACTGTCGGGAATAACTTATAGTGAATTCATCGCCATTGTGAAAGAGCACAGTGGATATAAAAAGACTGAATGCTATACAAAGTTATGACTTTTCCGGCTTCATATAATTTTAGCACAGAGTTAATCCATGACCTAAGTTTCACCGGACAGAATACGGACCACAAAGTTTGAATCTGATCTTTGTAATTTGAAATTCTCAACAATTATCTAAGAGAAAAATTCGATACGATAATACATAGATTTCTCCCGTTTTGTAAAATACAACATTCGGGCATTCCATTTTGCAGTAGGAAGGATCTGTAAATAAATAAAATGTCAAAATACATTTTCATCTTTAATGTAGGGTTAGGGTTGTTTTTTAATATCTATGCGACGAAATGAAGTAAAACTAGTGCAAATGAAAACAAAAGCTCTTGATGAAACACCGTTTCGAATTACCAATTTTAAACTGATTGGCTATAGATACTAAAATATCATTTCGACTCGCTGGATTTGTTGAACTAAAAAAATAATAAAAAGCTGTGGATGAAACACCGTTTCAAATTACAAATTTTAAACCGATTGGCTATAGATATTAATTTGACTCACTGGATAATGTTGAATTATCAAAAGATATAAATGAAAGATTAGATAACTTCCGGCTAATCATCAGTTAACATCAGGATGTAACAGACCGTCGTGGAACGGGAGGGGTGGTATTGGTTACCATGTGCAAATATGTAAAAATGACCACAGATTATGAATGTATAGCCTCCAATTTCACCCTTTCATATTCGTTATACGGCACCCTTAGTGTTTTATGATTTCTAAGGCGTTTTTTTTTTTCTCGATTTATGCGTATATTGAAGGGTGTAATACATGTAATTGTGACGAATCCACATTGGACTTCTATTTGGGGATTCCAGGGGCTGTTAAGGTTCAAATAGCCAATTGAACCAAGATTCAAAATTTTAATTATTAAATTGTTATTCCTTTCAATGTTGATCATTCTCCATAACCCCTATTAGCAACAGAGAAACATTTGCTGATTTTTACTATGATTTATTAGTCATGAGCTTTGAATCATAGTGCTGAAATGGGGGGGGGGGGGGTAGTGCTGAAATAGTGGAAGAAGAGTCCGTGGGAGAGAAGAAGGGGCCGGGGAGGGTAAATAAAGTAACGTCTCTTGGGAAACTGAGAAAAATGGGGCGTTGAATGATGACACACTTTATCCTTCATTAGCGTAATATTACATAATCCCAGGTACTGGTGTTCTTCCTTTGGCACGCAATATACATATTATACTACCTCAGAATATATTTCACGTTCGGTGAACCAGCAGTAGTGAGTGTTCGCAAGCACTACGCGGACGCTTTCTAGAACGTTGCATTATATTGAACAGATTGAGAGATCGGACGAAATGTTTTTAAAGGGGCTGCCTTTTCATATGAAGGGCTTTAATAAAAAAAGGAATCTCAACATTCCAGAAGGCGTCTGCGAAGTGGTTGCGAAAACTGCCAGGTGAACCCCAATTTATCCCCCTCTCGAATTTAGAATTCCACAATATCACAATGACAGATTTAAACAGATTTCCTTTTTTTAAACTTTTCTTTCCTTCTTTCTACAGTGATAGCTATAGTTGTGCCTATCGCAGTGTTTAGAAATACCGGACAGTCAAATGGTAAGTTCATTCCCCACTTTTATCTTCAACTCCAAATGGGAATTGGACCTCATGAGCTCAAATCACACAAAACGAAACAGCATGGCTCTGGGAGGCGGTGGTGTTAAAAAGGCACCAAGATTCTTTTCTGGGGGTGCTGCGTATGTTATACACCATAGGCAGCACCCCCTGAAAATCGGATTGGCATGTTATTGCAGAGATTCGATTTGAAATCTTCATTGAAAATTAGCTGTCTTCTTTCTGGCCCAAAATAGTCTTGGAGTGAAAATCTAAACCGTTCCCAGACCCCTGCTACAACACCAATGCCTTTTAGTAACCTCTCACGTACACAATAAGAAAAATCAGAAAATAGAAAAGGTTTTGCAATATACAATAGTGGTAGTTTTATTTCTGTAAAAAAACAGAATTATTCAATAATTGCTCTGTAAATAAAATTTGAAATAAATGGTGACTATGTGATAACGATCAATGTATAGTGTTGATCACCAATCTGGTCCGGTTTTAGACGAGAACGAAGTGTCTTTGAGGTGGGAGAAGGACCCGATCGACTACCTGGATGACTCCGTTGGTGGTAGGGATATCACGTAAGATCACTCGTGGAGGTTCCGTCTGCTTGCTCTGCTCGTTCAGGATAATTTGATCTGAAAAAACAGAAAACAAAAATTTATCACGATTATTTTTCAAAAGACGAGCTTGGAGAAAATACGTTATACATGCTAAGTAGGGTCGAAATGAAATTTTTAAACAATTATACATTCATTTAATTAGTCTTAACTCGGTGGCAGTCTTTTCCTTGAATACAATACACTTGAAGTTTCTTATATAGGAAATGGTCGATTAGAATATTCTATAACAATTTTGAATTTGCACAATTTTTTTTGATTTATTAGTCCTTTTTATTATATATATATATATTCAGTTATTTTTTATTTTATTATTATTATTTTTTTTTTTTTTGGGGGGGGAGGAGTCTAGGTTGATCGATGCATACCTTGATTATCGCGGGTAACCGAAATCTCATCTCCCTGTTCTGTAAGGATGCGCTGTCCAGACGACAAAGAAACAGAATATCTGACGTCAGAGATCACGTGGTATTTGAGAACGTTGCGGAGTTTGTCGTTGTCGCGTTTTAGGTCGTCGAGGACACCAGATGGGAGGGCTTTGAAGGCGTCGTTGGTGGGTACGATAACCGTTATGGGATCATATTCTGAAATCGAAAAAAAAATTGGGCGTTACTTATTTCACTATCCAAAGTAGGGTTGAACTTTTGCTTTTAATTTTTTCTCTTTATGCTTTACCCGATTTGAGCAATTTAGATTATGTAGGTCATTTTATATAAACGAATGTAAAATTTTGAGAACAGTGAGAACTTTTGTATAATACAAAGTAAACCAAGTTCTTCAAATTGTTAAACTGTTAAGAGGGGTTTTACAAAACGATAAGTGCCCATTCATTGGATGCAAACTTACCAAGTTCTCTCAGGTCGATCTGCCTAACGAGATCGACGATGATGGAGAAGGCTTCGTTATCTTCCAAGGTCTCGATGACATTACCAACTGGAAGTGGATAGATGACCTTGTCGACGATCTGGACGATTTCATTTCCGGGACACAGAATGGCTTGAGTGACTCGAGCACCGTTGACGGTGATGACCTGTAAAAACATTGATAAAAAAATTGGCTAAACAAAGTCGCATACACACCATTTTGATGATGACATCAGTATAATCGCTGAAAAAGCGGTGAAAATTAAATCAAATTCGGATAACGAACAAAATTTTTGTCTATGCATGGCATGTCTTGATGGCGGGTGTCATTCCCACTTTTTTGTAATTTCACATTAAATTGTTTATTCCAACTGTCCAAGAATAAAAATGGATTCGCAACTAATATACTCGATTAGATATTCACAACTTATTTTATCAAAAGGGAGACATCATGCAGTGGCGTACCGATGGGGGCGGGGGCTTCACCCAAGATTCACGAAAGGAAGAAGCGTGAAATATGATCTCATTTTCCGAATATAATTCTTTAAATCACAAAATGTCACTTTTAAATATTTTTTTTTCTTGCTCGCTTTATCTGGCCCCCTTAATTTTTGACTATTACACCACTATGCTAACGTGTATGAAAATATGTTAATTGCGACTTCATGTAATAACATAAGTGGGGACATATCAGCCCACCTAATGAATATTCATGACGGTGTGCCCAACATGTTTTCACAAATCATTGCTAAACTACAATTCTATTGAATTTTACTTTAGATATATTTCAGCCCGGAATATACCCCTGTAAGTGGTATTATGTTTAGAAGATAGTTAAGATCTTCAGACCTTTCTCGGGTTTTAAGCAGAGTAAATTTTGAACGATCAAAGTTCAGTTTCTTCATAATTACCTTTTCCCTCTCAACATCACTGTAGATATTGAATCTCAGTTTGGCGCCATTCAAGCTTTGCACCTTCTGGTTATTAGTGACCTCTGATGGCCTGACACTTTGTGGAACGATCCAAGCCTTGACCAGGTTCTTCAAGATCTCCCTCTCTGGCATCAGTCTTCCGGGGAGCTCCTGCCTCCACTTCTGGACAGCCTCGTCACTGGGCATGCACAATGTGACAGATGCTGTAGTGTAAAAGTGAGAAAAATGACCGAAATGTTAGGCAAGCAATGGCACACCATACCAAGTTCGTGGGATAATAAAATTTCAAATTGTTAGTCCATTTCTTTATTCTTGGTAGGGCAAAATTTAAATGAATATAATTATTCAACAAATGTGAGAAAGTTTGAGCCCTGCATATCTTCATAAAAATTAAAAATTTGAAGATATGACATCAGTTTGCTTATCACATTTTCATGAAGACATGCCTAAGACTGCACCGAAATAATGCAAATCATTGACAGTATATATACTTCGTTACACCTTGTCCGATTTTGATGATTTTTCTTCATCTATATTCAAAAACATTTCCAGAGTACGCGTTTTAAGGCGATTTATTGGGAAAATTATTTCAGGGGTTAACTTACGAAGGTCACTGTCTCGAAGTATCTGCTTCAGTTCCACCTGCTTGGCGATGGCCGCTGCCTCGTGAAGCCCTAGGTCATGTAGATTCTCGACAATGTCTTTGGCGTCATTTCCGACGAAAGAGACCACAGATTGCTGGAAGATTCGTTTCAGGTACTCCTTGGACGAGATATCTTTGTTCCGTTGCTTCAGGTCATCGGAAGATGTCGTCTTCGGCTTGGCGACTGCTGTTCCGACGAGAACGGCCAAGAATACGACGAAAGACTTCATGACTGGATGCTTGGAGGTGCAGGGCGAGACGCAGAGAGACGTTCGGCAAGCCAGGCGTTGTGACAAGGTGTGCCGACAAGAAGAAAATCTCCTGTATTTATACCCTCGCTTCCGTCTCGAACCTCATGCATATGCCTATACTGTACTAAAACATTCCAATCGATTCTTCTAATACCTCGGTCACATTTGTTCTACGGTGGCCGTACGGTGAGTCGAAAAGAGCCGTTTTATTCATTTTTTTTTCAAACAGCCTATATCATGTATATGTAGCTGGTGCAAAAAATGTTAAAACGGCTGTTGTCGACTTGCCGTACGGCCGTCGCAGAGCAAATGTGACCGAGGTATTAGGATCAATGCATATACTTCAATCTTTTCATCAAGTACTTTAGGAGACCTGTTAAGAATATTTCTTGTCTTCGCACCTAGTAACGAAGCATGCCAAAAGTAAAGAAAAAAAATCATGCAGTTATGTAGGCCTATATACCAGGTTTTGCGGAACCGTGGCGGGGGGGGGGGGGGGGGGATACACCCCCTTTCGTTCGATAAACTGTACAGAAACGTAAAAAAAATACCATGAAATTGCAATTTTTGCTCCCCACTTTACTTTAGTGGGCTCAGTACCCCCCTCCCCGAGCCATTAATATACCATTTCCAGTTACTTCATGGGCAGTTTTGGTCAAATGACCTTTCATTTCTTTCATTATGATAGGCTGATTTCAAGGCGCGACTTTAGGTAAGCATGCCTTAACATAGCAGGATGAAGAAATTGAATAGACCAGGTGACTAGAATAGTACACCAATGAACTTTCTATGAAGGTATTTGTTACATTTCAACTTTGAATACATTGGCATGTTCTTATAACAATGTACTTGGCCAACTGTGAAATACCCGTCGCTAGTGGACGTATTGTTGTTTTTTGTGGATCTAATGAAAAACACATTTCAGAAGAATAAATGAATAATCAAGAGATCAAAGTTGGTGCTTATCTCATTAGATATTAAACCACCATGAAACTTTAGAGCCAATTACCTTCTTACGATCATGCGCAGAATGGAAACTACGAAATGGCTCACGAGAGACTTCGGCCAACCCAGTTTGAATGGGTTACCAACATGCCACAATTTCTTTTGATTTGGGCTTGCCTAACAAAGCATTATGCGCAAAGTTGGTAACCCATTGAACATGTTGAAACCGGATTGAGCATTCTTTTCAAAACCACCCCAGGACCAATGGGTCCAATGTCTGGAATGTGTATGTCTGGTAAAGCGTGACAACGAGCGTCACCAGGATAATTTTATTCGGGAGGCGGTGGGGTACAGGACGTTTACAGGTAGCGCCATATTTGTTATCAATAGAATGAATGTATACTATAGACTTACGTGACCAAGACCTATCCTCTTTATGCTTACATTCTTTCTTCCTTCATCTCATCCTTTCTGTTACTTGAAGAACTATAGGGGATGGTTACCCCTCTACCCCCTCCTTACTCCCGAGACCCCTAAATGTGTCTTATTCTGACAGGTCTCTATTAGGAAAAATATCTCACCAGTATGAATACAGTCTATCAAACAATAGGTAGATTCAGTCATAAGCACTTCAATTTCTTAAGCATGTTTTCTGTGATGCACCGTTTTTTCTTTCCCAGAACCAAGCTATAACATGTAACAATTTGTACGTATACCTGGTATCCAGATACCACCTGCCTGCATTTTATTGTTGCTATGTCGGATAATAAGCGTTAATGTTATAAAGAAAATCTTTGTTAGAAAGCATGCATAAATTTGTAAATAAGTAATCAATTTAGAACAGATTTGCCTCATTTGCCCTAAAGGACAATTCCATGTGCTGAAATAGGAAAGCATCTGGCTCATTGCATAGTAGTAGAGAGAAGGTTACTACATCGTTGCTATGTCGGTGATGGCTGAGTTCCGGAGCTTTTATTTTGAAATCCTTTTACTTGCTATAGACCTATTACTTAATGTTTCAAATTCCTTGAATCTTCTTTTTAACACCTCTTATGAAATAAAAGTTGTTCTTGACAATACCTGAAATATTAATTGTCAGACTCTGCCAGATAATTAAGCCTAACGTGCTCAGTAGATTCCAAATATGAACAGGTAAAGGGTACCTCGTAAGCATTGGCTAACAAGAAAGAATATAAAAAATCTCGATCAAACAAAAGTATAACCAAGATTGTACATTCATGACTTGAAAAAATAAAAGAAAACAAGTAGGATTTATGCCAATTTGATAATTTCTTGGTATTTTCGCTGAAATAGCCATCCTTTCTTCCATTTTCCCTTCATATTTCTCCTCTTGGTTTAACTTTCACTACTTGAAAAAGGCACTGAGGGTGGGCGGGATGTGGGGCGTTCGCTCGCACCTACTCACAATATGTCGCTGCCCCTTGAACAAGCATGACAGCGATCATAATAGGGAAATTGACCCCAATCCAATTTAATCCTACTCGTGCTTTCTTTATTATGAAATATGCCCATTTGGTGGTTGACGTAAAGTGGCGTACATACGTACAGTTGCGTACAGATAGGGGCTTGGGGCGCCTGTTCCCCCCCAAAAAAAAACCCCTAACCAAATCACGACAAAGAAAAAAAGAATGAAAGTAGAAAGGAAAGAGAGAAGGGTGAAATGCATAAAAGGAAAACTATCATATTACCTTTTAACGAGAATCAATTCCGAAGAAAAATCGTACGACCTTGTACCTATATGTAAACGTTCAAATTAACAATTATACTTTATAACTTTCTTTTGCTCATCAAACAGGGGAGCTTGTCGATGGTGGCTCTCTGGCGCCCAGTGACCTGTTTGTTCACTTTGGGCTTATGATCAAATGCACAACCAAGAAGAATCCTCTTCGTTACCATGGATACGGATGCCACTGTGGCCTGTTCAACGGAGGAGAAGGCAGACCTGTTCTTGATAGCGTGGATCAGTAAGAATTATCATACATTTGTATTAATTAATCAATGGATTGATTAATGTATTTATTGATTCATTAATCAAAAGTTAAACTTTTACTTAATTCATTAATCAAAAGTTCAACTTTTACTTAATTCCGTAATCAATTAATAATTGATTTATTATTCTATTAATTAATTAATTGATTCATTTATTATTAATTCATTTATTTCTGTTATTTATATCCCTACAGGGTGTGTAATATCATCCTGTTTGGTAACGATAAAACAACTAATAATAACAAACAAGATATAATAATAAAAACAATTATTTAGGTCCCCAAGCATGATTATAAATGTGCATAATATAAATTTCATTGAACGGTTTTTTAAATTAATAAATCATGATAGCGACGATAACAGTGACACATGAGGCAATATCAATGATAATTACTAAATTAAAGACTAAATATTTTCAAAATAAATGCTCCGTGTCGTTGTATGTCATGCTTTAGTGTTTAGCAAGCGTCATCTGAAAAGTTGTTAGGTCCTCAAACTTTCCTTGATTTTGATTGGCTGAGAAGTACAGATGCCTTGCTGTTACTATGGTAACTTTCGGATAAATAGACGTTGCCGGATACAACATCCAACAAATCCTTATAAAATACTTCCAGAAAGTAGCAACTTCAATATTTTGGTGATTATGATGATGGTGACTTTTACATGATTACTAAGAAATAGTAATAATAATAACGCAGTTTTTGTACAGCGCATATCACATTATGCCATAGCGTCCCTATGCGTTGCTTGTAAGCAAGCAAACAGAGAACCAAAGGCTTAATGTCCTCTCCGAGGGACTAGGCAGTGAGGGCAAATGTTTTACTACATGGTGCTACAGCACACCAAGTGGAGTGTCACCCGGCGAAACCAACGCTCTCCCGACTGAGCTATCGACAATACTCATTAACACTATAATGTTTAAAGTTTGTTTTAATTATCCTGTAATTATTTTCCAGGTGCTGCAAAGATCACGATGTATGTCTTGAGAGGCTTGAAACATCCGGTCTCTGTACTAAACTCGCTTTCATGTACCCCTACACCGTGGACATGAAGGGATGTGGGAAGAAACAGTCTGCAAATATAACTTGCAGTAAGTACTATGCTATTATATTAATCTCATTCGATGCCCCTTTCCGTGGGGGCGTTGCTACTTGGTGAGACAGGGGAAAGCGCCCCTTTCATTTTTCAAGAGTAGTGAAAAAAGGAGGAAAACGGGAGAAGAAAATGGAAGATAAAGAAAGAAGAGCATGAAAGAGAGGAATTGATCATGTGTTTCTTTGTTCCCCATGTAAATAAATTAAGAAAAGACAGGTCGCCTTCCCATAAAAAAGGCCTGGCTTGCGTTACCCCCTGCTTCACTAGTTTGATGACGTGAAACTTGCGGCCAGTTGTTTTATTAAAAAAATAACAGGTAAAGGTAACTGCTAATTTCATTCCAAAATATAACGAGACAGTACAATTTAACGTCAAGGTAAGTTTTCGGTGTTTCATCGATCTACGGGTCATGGTAACGCCACTGGGGAAGGGGTGACGCCCCATGATTTTCAAAGTGGTGAGACTGTGAAAAACGAGAGGGAAAAAGTGAAAAGGGTAATAGGGAAGAGAGAATTAAACAAGATGAGTATTAGTAGTTAAAAAGAAAGGACTGCATGAGCAAGCTATTATGATACCCCAGTCATTCTATGAAAAAATAAAGCATTTTAATTATATAACAGTTTAGATACCACTGCCTCACGACCACCCCCCATCCGCGGTACTTACTGGATTATCATATTTTTGCTTTTTACATTTTAGCGTTAAAATTAGCTGACATTTGTTTTTGTTGTCCTTGACGGTTTGCTGTTCTCGTTTTGTTTTACTATTTACTACATTGTTTTTCTTTATTGTCTGTTTAAGTATGTACCATCGTTGAAAAAATAAATAAAAAATTGTATTCTTCATTATTTTTTTTAATAACATTCCATTAATTACAGAGGCATCAGCTAGTTACAATGACATTGAGAGGACGCTTGTTTTCGGGAAGACTCAATGCGCAGAGGCAAAGTGCCAATGCGACAGGGATGCCGCCATCTGCTTCAGTAAAAACCAAGTTCAGTCTCGCTACAAGCTGGGCAAGATTCGTCCATCAACCTGCAAGGCTAAACCAGGTGCAGGACCAAAAACGCTTCCACCAACCACTGCAACTCTGCCAGCAGTACAAACAACCATGCAACCACCGGTTCGAGAGACTGTCAAACCGGCACCCATATACCGTATAGCCTAAGATGATTGGCGGTGAGGGATAGGTTTCACGGGACATTCAGTGTATTCGCGCAAAAATAGAACAAATAATTTACCCAAGTGCAATATCATAAGTCTTTCATGCAATTATTCAGAACTATTCGCAAATATGATATGATTAATTACTATCTTGATCAGTTAAATAGATTGATTGGTGAAAATAAGAACCGACAATAAGTGGAAAGTTATCTGTAGATACTAACTTGTTTCGCTTCGTAACATTTTCATGACAGGGGCGTCGATCTATTTTTCAGATTGGGGGGGGGAGGCAAAATCATGAATCAACTTTCCAAAGGCGCTCGATCACACAAAACAAACTCATACACATACATAAGCCTATATACGTATATATATATATATATATATATATATATATATATATATATATATATATATATATATATATATATACATGTATATGACTCATGAGATATAGAGACACATATCTCAACAACAAATTAATGCGAGCGCGAAGTGCGAGCTGAAATTTTTTAGTATACTGACCTGACCTGATAACAGGAAAAAGGTGCCTGTTTAGGACTGTTTGTGGTAACTCATGAGGAGGATACATATCTCACTACACAGATAATGCGAGTGCTGAGAGCGAGCTGAAATTTTCTTTATATTCTGACCTGAAAGCTTGACATTCTAAGCATTTTTGGTACCAATGATTAAGATGGGTATCTAAAAAAAAACAATAGATGCGAGCGCAAAGCGCGAGCTGAAAATTTTGATATTTCGATCTGAAAATACATGTAAATGAGTTCAATGGACATTTTTAATCAAGAACAAGATATATATCCAACAAAAGATTATTGCAAATCGAAGCGGGAGTTCTTTTGAGGTTTAAAACTGAAACGGGACATTCTATTCACCTATTTAATCATGAAAAGTATTGGTTTTTGCTACAGAAATGATGCGAGCGCGAAGCGCGAGCTGAAAATTTTTATATTCCAATCTGAAAAGCAGACATTTTGAGCACGATTTTAAATAAAGAACGAGTTGTGTATCTCAATCTCGCTTGCTGATTTCTGTATAACATTACTTGTTTTATTTTTTGCACATGCGGAATTATTGGGGGGAGGGGCAAAACGATGTTTGCCTCCCCAATATTTTCATTGGTGGGGCGATCGCCCCCCTGCCCCCCAGGATCGACGCCTCTGTTTCACGACTTGCCCTTTCTCTACTGTTAGCTTAATCTGAAAAAGAGGAGAGATAAAGCGCAATTAGTCATTTCCATTTATAAAACACAATCGTCATAATGACATGATAAAAAAATTAACTGATTGATCGTATACTACTTATAATGATAATGCTTTTTAAATAAACATGAGTTTTGTACAAGAAATTTAATGCATTCGTTTGGTTGGACTTTTTATTCTCAGTGTTTCAATAGGCCTACTGTACAATAATGCTATACATTTATTGATGAAGATGGTGACAAGGAGATCGAAAACGATGACGGCGATTGTGATAAACATGAATACAATGGAGATGGGTGTTATTGATGAAATAAAGATGATGATAATGTAAAAGCAAAGACTGGACGAAGACGACAATGACGATGAAAATAAATATTGGTGGTAGTGTTGTCTATGTTGATGTTGTTGATGATGATGATAGTGATGGTGGGGTGATGATGATGATGGTGATGAAGGTATTGACAGTGTTGATGATGATGACCATGGTAATGATGGTGATGATGGTGGTAGTGATGATGATGGTGATGATGATAGTGATGATTGTGATAGTGATGATGATGATGGTGATGATAGTGATGGTGGGGTGATGATGGTAATGGTGATGAAGGTAATTATGTTGATGATGATGGTGATGGTGATGAAAGTGATGATGGTGATAATAGTGATGATGATGATTATTATTATTATCATGATGACGAAGGTAATGATGTTGATGATGATGAAGGTAATGATGATGATGATGATAACGATGATGGTAATAATGTTGACGATGCTGGTGGTGATGATGATGTTGATGATGATGATGATGATGAAGGTAAGATGTTGATGATGATGATGATGATGAAGGTAAGATGTTGATGATGATGATGATGATGATGATGATGATGATGATGATGAAGGTAATGATGTTGCTGCTGCTGCTGATGATGATAGTGATGATGGTAATTATGTTGATGATGCATGGTGGTGGTGATGATGATAATGACAGTTATTATGATGACACTGATGACGATAATGGTAATGATAATGTAACATAAATGTGAAAGTGCCACTGCCAACGGCTTATAAAAGTCATTTGACTGCAGAAAACTATGAATATCAAAGAAAGTAATGAATGAATAAATAGATAAATAAAAAAATAAATAAAGAAAGAAAGAAATTAGAGAGAGAGAGGGAGTGTGTGTGTGTGTACTAAAAAGTGTGACGATTGACCTTGCAAGTTATCATAAGCTACTATTTCATTTTTAATGGTCAAGTCCACCCCAGAAAATGTAGATTTGAATAATAAAGAAAAATCAAACTAGCATAACGCCGAAAATTTCATCAAAATCGGACATAAAATAAGAAAATTATGAAATTTTAAAGTTTCGCTTGTTTTTCACAAAACAGTGATATGCACAACTCAGTGACATGCAAATGAGACAGTCGATGATGTCCCTCACTCACTATTTATTTTGTTTTTTATTGTTTGATTTATACAATATTTCATTTTTTACAGATTTGCTAACAAGGACCAACTTGACTGAACCATATAGTATTAAACAATGCTAATTCCACATGTTCAGGAAGGAATTAATGTTGTTCACTTGATAATGAGAAGAAAATTAGAATATTTCATATTTCATATAATAAAATACAAAAGAAATAGTGAGTGGATGACGTCATCAGTCTCCTCATTTGCATACCGACCAGGATGTGCATATAACTGTTTTGTGAAATTAAGCAAAACTTAAAAATGTCATAACTTTCTTATTTTACATTTGATTTCGATGAAATTTTGTGTGTGTTGTGCTTGTTGGATTTTTCTCTTTTTATTCAAATATGTTGGGGGAGGACTTGTCCTTTAAAATCTAATATAGTCCCATTTGATCTTTATAATCTCATTTCTTATTCTAAATATTATAGCTCTGTTTTTATATTTTTTAAGAGAGATACCGAACTAATAATAATAATAATGATGATGATGATAATAACAATAATAATAATAATAATAATAATAATAATAATAATGATAATAATACTACTACTACTAATAATAAAAATAATAATGATAATAATAATGAAAATAATAATAATAATAATAATGCTGTCTGATATCGATGAAAATAACTAGGCCTACTGATGACATTTTTTATTATATATAAACAATTACATAAGTACATAGAAATAAGAAAAAATGGATTGGAAAATACATAAAATTGAATTACCGAAAACAAATATCTGATAGCCGTTATTGATTAGTGATGATGATGTTTTTGTTATTGTTGTTATCATTATTGTTGATCATTAGGGCTATCTCAATCTCGATCTCGCATGCATATCATGCACTGCATCAATTATTGGCCACGCCTACTCATCATGTATTAGTCTAAAATTCAATCGTATTTATCTACTTGAAAAATAAAATAGATCTAACAGCGGAAAATTTGCGATCTATGTGTCATTTCATTTAAAATGAAATATTTTGGATTTTTGTGCAGTCTATTGCTTTATACACATCGATAGTTATACGTTTTTTAGCCGTTTACTTTAGCAGTTTGGACAAAGTATCTTTGTCGCAGATGTTATTGATAGACTACGCAGTCAAACAACTAATTCACGAAGTCGAGAGTCAGATTGCAGCATTTTTGAGATTCGAAGTAAGTTTAGATAAACGCAGTTTTCCTTTAAAGTAAATTGAATTGATATTTAAAATGAATGGCACTGATAATTTTCATTTTCGTGAGAAGATAAACTGTATAATTCGATTTAGTGACTGACTTATTTTAGTGTGTAAAATAACATCCAATGTCAATGAACAAGTTGTCTAATGGCAATGCTGCTGTGGAGGCTATTTCCATTCCCGGTGCATGCGATTTCTTTTGCACGCAAATAAATGAGAGACGACACGTTTCCGTGATATGTATCCTCATGTGGAGAGATCTAGATCTTCAGGTATTACCAAAGCCCTTTCTTTGTCACATCTGTTGTGTGAGGTTATGGCTATTAACCCAGCTTTGACTCAAACTTGTAACTTAAATTGAACTTGAAAAATGATAGAAAAAGAAATTAGAAATGGAATGCCAGGCCCAAGTCAAGACCAAGTGAAATGAAACTCAAAACTCTTTTAAAGAGACAAATGAAAATGAAATGTTTGATGCTATTGCAAAACTAATCATGCAGGGTACTAGCAAAAATCCCATTATCAATCATGTTTGGATTTTCTGTGGCCCTGCTTCTCTGGAACATTCTGCGCTTTAATTAAATTTTATTACAATCTCAGCTCAGTAGACTGTAGTTTGTAGACAAATACTTACTAAAAAATCTCTTGCATTTGACCATCAAAATAAAGAACACAGAAACTTCACAAGGCAAAGCTAAAACTCTCTCCTCTCTCCAGGCCCTGAAGGCTGAACCCCGGGGGGCCACTTCCATTGACGAGTGGATACCATGCGCGACCATGGGGTCTCTAAAAGCACCCTAAAGGCTAAACACGTATTTTCCATTTTCTGGAAATGCACCCCTTAACAAGTATTGGCGTGTGAAACCATACCCTTAACAAGTATTGGAAACAAAACGATACTCTTGTCAAGTTCCCTGAATTGACCCCCTAAGCAAGTACAGCGATATTTTCATTGTTATGTCACGGACGTCGGTCGTCGGCCTACCTTCACCCACATCATTTGGTTTAGTACAGCCCCACATCCCACATCTCGCCCAAATCATACTCTAAACACGTAGTGTTGACTCTTGGGGAAAAAGTACATCCTTTATAAAACATTTTAGTCTTAATTTTTTACACCCTCGCAAATTTGACCCTAAACACGTAGCTTCCCTAGCGAAAATAGATACCCTTTTTTCATTATTTTAGTGTTTTTGACACCCTTATCAGTTATCACGTTACGTAAGTAACGTGCCCTATCTTGAAAAAGACATCCTTTTTGCGTGTTTTTTTGGTCGCGCATGGTATCCACTCGTCAATGTAAGTGGCCCCCCCGGGGGCTGAACAACAAAGGAGAAGAACATTTTTTTAACCAAACAATGCAGTTAAAGTTGACTACCTTAGAAATGTGAACATCTGTGATGCAAATTTATGCATTGATATGAAAGTTTAAAAAAAGATCTCTTTTGTTTATAAATCAAATGATTAGCGTTTGATAATAATTCCTCTTCATTTTAATAACCTCAGGGGCTAGAACTTGATCAATCATCCAATCTACACTTACTTGTATACTAACCACTTTTATCCATGGCCCATTGCAGAGAGTTGTGTTTAAATGCAAGACAAGATATCAAATGCTAGTCCCAATTCCCAAATGCGCTCTTTTGCTTGGAGGAAAAATCAAGTTGCGTAATTTTTTAGATTTGCGTTTGATCGCAACTTCTTTCCGGAATAGAATTCTGGTGTATCCATCCTTATTTATTCTGTCACTTCCTAGTCCAGATATTTATCATATACCTTGGCCATTTTTTTAAAATTCCTTATTCTATGTTTTTGAATTTGAAAAAAAAAACATTACACAATTCATTTCTATATATTACACCAATAAAGGCCCTCCCCAAAAATTTACCAAAGGTAAGATAATTTTAATGCACTAGTTGTAAATAAAGAGAAATTGCAGTCAAGATTATAATTAAAGGAGAATGAAACCCTTGAAACCAGCTGAATCCATATCAAAGAGAAAAATCAAAGAAACATATTGTTGAAAGTTTGAGGAAGATTGAATGAATAATAAGAAAGTTATGAGCATTTGATATTGAGATCACTAATGCCATGTAGTTCCTCCCATTGGCAATGCGACCAAGATCTGTGATGTCACACACGTACAACTCCCTCATTACTTTAGTACTTATTTCACTTATATTCTCACTTTTATAGAGTCTATCACAAGGTGAGGTGTTCTCTTTATGAGAGGACAAGTACAGAGGTTTCACAACATTATATCATTGATGAATCGTTTGTTATATGATTAGAATGAGCAAAAAGAGATGTTTTGGGGTATATTTTCAGTGTCCAAAAGGGGAGAGTTGTTCATCTGTGACATCATAGATCTTGGTCGCGTTGCCAATGGGAAGATCTCCATAGCATTAGTGATCTCGACATTCAAATGCTCATAACTCTTCTATTGCTAGTCCTATTTTACTCAAACTTTTGTTGATCTTATTCTTTGATTTTTCTGCTTTCACAAAAGCTAACTTGCTCCAAGAGTTTCCTTCTCCTTTAAAGACCTTTGTATATATGCAATGACCGTTTTTATGTGGCGCATTTATTTTTCTATCTAAGATATAAAGGCCTATATTGTTGTGTGTGTCCTTGTGTGTTCCCCAGACTTAACATAAACAGACAGGGTGTTTTCAGAAAACAAGTAGCCTTATACCACTAGCTCACTGCAACCATCCTGCCTGTGGGGAATCTACAGGTAGGAATATGGTATGCCAATGCTGTACAGAGCACACACTTTAAAAAATCATTAAAATATCCCAAAGAAAAAGAGAAAATAAGCCAAACATTGCCACCCTTATTTTGCCACACATGGAGATACAACAGAGAACAAGGTTATATCATAACCTTGTTCATTCAATGAGTGCCTTATATACTAACTTGTACTTATCTTTTTTTTTCTTTTAGCTTGTAAACCCGCTAAGACTTCACAATGGGGTCGCTTATGGCTAAATCAATGGATGAGAGTTTCAAGAAGAACAAGGAATTCATGACGGAAATGCAAGTTACCACTGTAAGTTATAACATTAGATGTAGAATGAAACAAGGCTCTTGCGGGCAGAGTCTATTTGGGTTCATCCTTTCAAGAATTCATAATCCTGAATATTTCTGTCAAATATTAAATTAGATTAAACCACTACAATGATAATGATTTGGCACAATTCAGCTGGAGTCTCATGCACTGCAAGCCTAAATGAATGTATTGGACTACACAAAAAATTGACCTGTCTGTGTGGTCTTTTTCATCATGATTTTTAACTATAAGTGCATTTGAAGAGTCACCCTTTTGAATGGACCGTTTTGTATGATACTCTCTAAATATGGAAAAAATTATTCTCAATTATTTTATCTCACAACTCCAATATCACTCTGTGATCTGGATGCATTGAATTGTTGTATTATTTGTTTATTTTCCAGGTCCAACGTCAAATTCAGATGCAGAATAAGATGAGAGAACGTGGTATGGCGATGCAGCTTGCAGGGTCGAGAGAACTCTTTAATTGGTTAGCTTCATTCTACGGTGTCGTTGCAGTAGCAGGCTTGGCTGGGTAAGACAAATTGCCCTCAATTTATAAATGTGAATTCAAAATGATGGTTACAGAATTAGTTTTTGTGAAATTGGACCTCGTGAATAATGATTTTTAATGTAACTCAATAAGCAGTGAATTAATGTTCAACACTGAGGTGCTGTTTTTGTCTCACCTGCATAGCAGAGTGAGACTATAGGCGCCGCTTTTCCGACAGCGGCGGCGTCAACACCAAATCTTAACCAAAGGTTAAGTTTTTGAAATGACAGCATAACTTAGAAAGTATATGGACCTAGTTCATGAAACTTAGCCATAAGGTTAATCAAGTATTACTAAACTTCCTGCCTGAGTTCCATGTCATATGACCAATGTCAAAGGTCATTTGGGGTCAATGAACTTAGACCATGTTGGGGGAATCAACATCAAAATCTTAACCTAAGGTTAAGTTTTTGAAATGTCATCACAACTTAGAAAGTATATGGACCTAGTTCATGAAACTTGGACATAAAGTTAATCAAGTATTACTAAACATCCTGCATGAGTTTCATGTCACATGACCAAGGTCAAAGGTCATTTAGGATCATTGAATTTTGGCCAAATTGGGGGTATCTGTTGAATTACCATCATAACTTTGAAAGTTTATGGATCTGATTCATGAAACCTGGACATAATAGTAATCAAGTATCACTGAACATCCTGTGCAAGTTTCAGGTCACATGATTAAGGTCAAAGGTCAGTTAGGTTCAATGAACTTTGGCCAAATAGGGGGTATTTGTTGAATTACCGTCATAACTTTGAAAGTTTATGGATCTGATTCATGAAACCTGGACATAATAGTAATCAAGTATCACTGAACATCCTGTGCAAGTTTCAGGTCACATGATTAAGGTCAAAGGTCAGTTAGGGTCAATGAAATTTGGCCAAATAAGGGGGTATTTGTTGAATTACCGTCATAACTTTGAAAGTATATTGGTCAAGTTCATAAAACTTGGACATATTAATTGGGTATTGTATTTATGTATGTAAAAAAATCCAATCACTTTGATGTTTGAGGTAGTTTCATCCATAATTCAATGACATGGACAATTTCTTATTATTTGCTAATTACACAGCGCTGCTAAAGGTAGCAAGGCGGCTCTTGTTCCGCTGATACCTCTTACCTTCCTAGTCGGTTACCAGTGGGACTACTGCTTTAATACCAAGGTAGAGAGAATAAGAAGTAAGTTCAATAAACCCTTTATTGTACATTTATTAAACTCTAATTACCTTTATCTTCCATAAGCTTTTAATCAAATGCGAACCAGCAACTTCATAAAGCATCATCTGAAGTCCTTAGCTACTCAAATCTGGCCAGGTTTCTAACCCATAATGCAACATTCATAGCAATGCAGTCTTGTGATATAGGCCCACTTGAATGATAAAACACTGATTCACAACTCGATATATTCACACCGCAACGATTTTACCAAACTTTGTAGCAAACAAAGTACTTGCACTTGTTTCCTCAAAACATTCTAATTTTTCTATACAAATAAAATCATGGGCTAATTTCTTAAAAGTTTTATTAGAGGTTATCTCAAATTTCTTATGTTTTATTAATGGTTATGTCAAAAGGTATATTTTAAGACTAGCTATGCATAACACACAATCTGCCATTGTGAGACCGAACACAACACAGGGTTGGTCAGTTCGCTTCCCCTTTAAGGTGTAGAGTTATGTTATGTGGGCATAGAACACCATGCTGCATGTGGGGTGTAACTAGTCTCTTGAACTGACATGAATGATCATCCCCCCTTCCCCTTTTCTCTTCGTGTACATATATGTTGTTTTACTACGTAAGCCTCCGATTGAGACTACATGTCTCATCGGGAATAATATGAGATCCCGCTGATCACGTGCGTGTCAATTCATTGGCGCGTGTTGTGATTGAGCGGAAAAGATTTTTCACAGCGTAGAAAAATCCATAGAATTTCGCAGAAATTCTAAAACTTGGAATAATCAAACTTATTATGAAGGATTTAAAGGATAAACGTTCCGCAGGCGTGGCCGTGGAAAAGGAAAAGGACAAGAATTCCGACCGCGTAGCGGCGGAAATTTCGAGTATGGAGTTGGAAAACGTGAGTCTGGCTGACCGTGCTGCGGCGGCCAAGGGGACGACAGGATCGGAGCGCACCCGGGGAGTTCCGGCGGTGCAGAAGTCTAGCGATCGCTCGGCGGTCGCGACGGCTCGGCCGAAAACGTGTAAGTCGAAGGATGAAATTGGAATGGTGAACAATCGTCTCGACAGACTCGAAGGCTTACTTTGCCAATTTATGGAGGCTCTTCCCAATAAACAAGATGATATGGCAGGCATGGGACATGCACAGCCAGAGCGACATTTTGATCTTGGTCGCAGTGAAACAGCCTCCACCGCAAGTCATACAGAGGGAATTATGGAAGTTGAAGATGAGAGCACAAGTGCAGAGTTGGAGTCTTGCACGGAGATGACTGAATCACTAAAAGTTCCAGCTTTTGCTGCTAAATTTGCGGTAGCATCAGACATTGGGCAACCTCTTGAGGAAGAATTGGCTAACTCTGTGAATTACTTAATGAGCCATCACTTGGAGGAAAAAGTGCTGGATGAGACCAGCAGCAAATATCCATGCCCGTCAAACTGCAGAGTCATTGACACTCCGAAAGTTAATCAGACAATTTGGGACAATTTGTCTGCCTCTGTCCGTACCAAGGATGTCAAACTTCAGAGGGTCCAAAAATCTCTTACGAGGGGCATCTCGGCTTACGTCAGTCTTCTTGATCCAAATAACATGTCCTCTGAACAACAGGACGTTTTGGCATTGTTATGCAATGCTAATTTTGAGATGAATGCCCTCCGCAAAGAACTGATAAAGCCAGATCTTAACACAAAGTTTACTCATCTTTGCAAGCCCACAAATCCAGTAACAAAGTACCTATTCGGAGATGATCTGGGCAAGCAGGTGAAAGACTTGCAAGACCAGCATAAAGCGGCAGCTGGAGTTATGAAAGGTGGTTATAAAAAACCGAAACCATCATATAGACCTTATCCAAGCCAAGGGCATGAACGTAGATATAAAGAAGCTGGTTGGACGTCGCGGACATCCTACTCTGACTCACCAGGCAGTGCGTCAAGACCTTTTTTAGGCCAGCGAACCCAGTGGAGGAGAAGAGCTCCACAGGTCCCTCACACATTCACACCGACAGCAGCTCGGGAGGGACATCAAGCCCCACAGTTCAGAGAGTCCAGCCAAGGGCAGGGCAGAAAGTAGAGAAACTACCAGATTTTGACAAGGTAGGAAAGACTTCCA
Source organism: Lytechinus pictus (assembly GCF_037042905.1). Lineage (NCBI taxonomy): Eukaryota > Metazoa > Echinodermata > Echinoidea > Temnopleuroida > Toxopneustidae > Lytechinus > Lytechinus pictus. The sequence goes on along the minus strand of NC_087255.1, from coordinate 28,480,684 downwards.
ATCTACCTAGATCTACACAGAATTATGATTTTCCAGTCGGAGGTCGACTGAAGCTTTATGCTCATAAATGGGGAGAGCTTACATCTGATTCATTTATTTTACAAGCTGTACAGGGTTACAAGCTTGAATTTGATCCACTAAAATTTCCCCCTAGAAGGGAAAAACCCCTTCATGAGTTTAAAAGAAATTCAGAGGAAACAGCAGTGATTACAGAAGAGATAAATAAACTGCTGGAGAAAAATGTTATAGAATCATGTGATCATATAAAAGGGGAATTTATATCGAATATTTTCACAAGGCCAAAGAAAAATGGCGGCCTGCGGATCATATTAGATCTGTCAGAATTGAACAAAAGCATTTCATATTGCCATTTTAAGATGGACAATATTAGAACAGCTCTACCCCTCATTTCTCAAGATGATTATTTAGCTTCAGTCGACCTTCGAGATGCATATTTCACGGTACCTATTCACCCTGAGTCTAGAAAATATCTGAGATTTGTATGGCAGGGAAAATTATGGCAATTTCAAGCATTACCCAATGGGCTTAGCTCGGCACCAAGGCTTTTTACAAAACTGCTTAAACCTGTCTTTGCGTCGCTCAGGGAGAAAGGCCATATTGTAATTGGATATCTAGATGACACTCTTATTATAGCCAAAACTGCTAAGAAATCAGAGGCAGCAGTTAAAGCAACTACTACATTGCTTTCAGAGTTGGGTTTTATTATTCACCCTGAAAAGTCTGTTTTAGATCCTACTTGTGAAATCACCTTTCTGGGGTTCAATCTGAACACCCGAGACATGAGTGTCAGGCTTCCAAGGGAGAAGCAAGAAAACATTAAACAATCTTGTCGTGAATTGATGGGTAATCAGAATCCGCAGACTAGGAAAGTTGCAAGGGTAATTGGACAATTAGTAGCATCTTGTCCAGCTGTACAATATGGTCCTCTCTTTTACAGAGCGTTGGAGAAAGACAAGATATTTGCCCTTGCAAAGAACAAGGGACATTTTGATAGGCAAATGACACTATCAAGAGAAAGCATCTATGAATTGCAGTGGTGGATATTTAACATTGATTCGCAATTCAACCCCATGCAGAGGGCAAAACCAGATGTGGAAATTCATACAGATGCTAGTGGAAAAGGTTGGGGGGCAACAGATCTCTCCTTTTCAACAGGTGGTAGATGGAACAGTGAAGAAATGGCACTGGCCAATCAAAATAAAATTAATGTGCTAGAAACAATAGCTGTTAGCCATGGGCTGAAAGCCTTTTGCTCAGAGAAAAAGAACATTCATGTACTGGTAAGGACAGACAATACCACAGCTGTAGCATACTTGAATAATATGGGTGGCACAAAGTCGCCGGAATGTAATAGAGCAGCCATTAATATTTGGAAATGGTGTATCAATAATGACATCTGGCTTACAGCTGCTCATTTACCTGGAAGATTGAATATTGAGGCAGATCGTATGTCACGGAAATTCTCTGATAGTACAGAATGGATGTTGAATAAGAGGATATTCCAAAAAATAGTAGAGAGATTTGGCATACCAGAAATCGATTTGTTTGCCTCCCGCCTGAATAAACAGGTTAACAGGTACATTTCTTGGAGGCCTGATCCAGAGGCCTTGGCCGTAGATGCCTTCACTGTTGATTGGGGCCAATGGGAATTTTATGCTTTCCCTCCTTTTAGTATGATACCTTTGTGTTTGCAAAAGATTCAGAAGGATAAGGCATGTGGGATATTGGTTGTACCAAACTGGCCAACACAAGTTTGGTTCCCTGTTCTTAACAGTATGCTGGTAGAGGAACCCATGCTGGTTCGAAAGAATAAAACATTATTATGTCAGCCAGTCACAGGTACCCCACATCCTTTGAATAATCACTTATCACTTTTATGTTGCAGGCTTGGAGCGGACTCTATGCCAAACAAGGCCTCACACAAAGGACAATAGATGTTATAGCAGCTTCGTGGAAAGGATCCACCAAGTCACAGTACCAGGTGTACATAAGGAAATGGAAAAAGTTTTGTGCCAAGAGACACATTAATTATTTACAAGTCAAAGTTTGTGATGTTCTTGCCTTTCTCACATTTATGTTGGACGAAGAGAAGGTTGGTTATAGCAGCCTAAATACAGCTAGAAGTGCCCTAGATGGATGCCAACCTCTTGGGTCGCATCCTCTTGTTAACAGATTTATGAAAGGAGTCTTCCATCTGAGTCCGCCTGCACCCCGTTACTCTTCTATATGGGATGTCAAAGTGGTAATGAACTATCTCAGGAAGCTATCTCCAGCTAAGGCACTTAATCTGAAGCAACTAAAGCAGAAATTGACTATGTTGATAGCACTTGTTTCTGCACAAAGAGTGCAGTCTCTACATGTCATTCACCTGGACAGGATGAGGTGGAATAAATCGTCAGTTGAGATTGCGTTTGAAAATACACTGAAGCAAAATAAGCCTGGAAATACAGGACTCAATGTAACACTTAAAGCTTACCCTCCTGATAGGAGATTGTGCATAATGAACTATATGAAAGAATATGTGCAACGGACAAAGAATCTGCGGGGCATGGAGAGACACTTGTTAGTAACATGTAAGAAGCCCCATCATCGTGCTACAAAGCAAACAATAGCACGTTGGATCAAGACTGTCATGCATGAGGCAGGTATCGACACAGAGTTATTTCATGCTCACTCTACGAGAGCAGCTTCTACTTCGGCAGCACAACGAAGTGAGGTACCTGTATCAGAGATTATGTCTAGAGCAGGTTGGGTGTCAGAGAAGACATTCCAAACTTTTTATTGCAAACCTTTGCAGAATACTGGTCAATTTTCGCAGGCAGTTTTGAAACATTGACTTCACAAGGTGAATTAGTCTTGAACTACATTTGTACAGGTACATGTAGGCCCATACTTTTTGGGGAGTTTTTCTGTTGTTGGATGCCTTGATAGGCTTACAGAGGTATTACTACGTACAAGTCTACAGGGCTTTGAAATCTCATATTATTCCCGATGAGACATGTAGTCTCAATCGGAGGCTTACGTAGTAAAATAGGAAGATTAAATGAGAACTTACCTGTTTGAAATTTAATCTTTATTTTATAAGTAAGTCGTAGAGAAGAGACTACATCCCTCCTCTCCCACTCTGCGACTTACATAGTTTTATTTAGGCAAGTTCTCAACATCTTCATCTTCCTATAATTCACCTGTAGCCTTGTACTGCTTTTAAGATTGACACGCACGTGATCAGCGGGATCTCATATTATTCCCGATGAGACATGTAGTCTCTTCTCTACGACTTACTTATAAAATAAAGATTAAATTTCAAACAGGTAAGTTCTCATTTAATCTTCCTAATTTTAATCATAATGAGGCTGTTGTTGCGGAATTACACTTTGCAGCTGACTTGATATATATGCTGTCTATCATTATTCATCATCACACTCATCTAGGGAAGTGCTTGATTGGGAGGGGGAGGGGTAACCCCCATGATTTTTTTTTGCAAGTAGTAATAATACCAAAATAATTCACCAAAAAAAGAGAAATATGAAAGAACAAATTTGGAAAAGAGATAGAGAAAAAGGATGAAAAAGAGTTAAAAAAGTCTAGGTGGTGTGACTCTGTGATACACTGATTATTTCAATTTTTTCAACTGATTTAAAAAACGATGTCACTTGTAAGTCATCCCACCCATAACAAAATACACTGGCATCACTCTGGATCCCCATCATGATTGCTTTTTTTTTGTTTCAACAGATGAAGCTGAATGCATCTTGAACGAAGAACCTTCTATCCTATCACTACCCAATGGTCTTCCAACCTTTGAGGATATCGAAGCAGCCAGGACTAAGGCATCAAAACAGGACTAAATCTCACCTAATACCTACCTAAGATGCAAGCATACAAGTGCTCTTCTGAAATACTGATCCAGGGGCCCAAGTGCACAATTTCTACAACAAATGTACTATCAGCCAATCAGATTGAAGGATTTCAGTAACTTTTACCGTTATTGTAAATTTTGTATTATTAAATGTTTTATGAAACGTACCCGAGATAATTTATCATAATCATATATATATATATTATGTTGGTAAACCTATGGCTTATACATGACATTAAGCAGCATTGGAACATGTTCTGAGATGGTAAAACAGCTACCTAGGATATGTCCTATATGTAGTATGGGTCACCAGTCATGCTAAAATCATGCATAACTTACAAACAGCATTATGAAACAGCCCCCTGGGGCCCCATAGTACAAAGTTTAGTGATTGCTAATACCTGTAGGACTGATATTTATGATATTGCTGATATGTCCAATCAATCATGAAAGCCAATAATGCGATCAATTACTAGTTATTGTGTAACAGGGGGCCGCTTCATAAAGCTGTTCGTAAGTTAAGAGCTACTTTAAGGATGACTGGTGATTCTTTCTTACGCGCTACACCATCGCCAATGAATACCATTTACCACAAGAAAGGATCACCAGTCGTTCTTAGAGTCGTTCTTAACTTACGAACAACTTTATGAAACTCCCACCAGGACTGGTATTGGAGCAAATGTGCCAGATGAGTGTTTCATAAAGCTGTTCGTAAGATAAGAGGGACTTTACAAACGACTTGTGACCCTTTCTTAGGTACTTAATCAATGCCAATGTAAATTTTGTGGGTAACACTTACCACAAGGAAGGATCACTAGTCGTTCGTAAAGTCGCTCGTAACTTACAAACAGCTTTATGAAACTCCCACCAGAGTTGAAGATGAATGATTATGCTCAAGACACACCAAGGAAACCAACTCATAATATGCTATTTAAAATAAAAGTAAGGTCTTGGACCCGTAACACAGAGCTTAGCAATGATCGTAAAACGTTTTTCTATGATTGATTCCATTGACTACAATTTACAATCAGTCATGAAAATCTAACATACGATCAATCACTAACCTTTGTAGTCAGTTTCACTGCTGTGACTGTGGCTTAACCCAAAAATCACCAAATTATTATAATAATTTGGAAGTAGATCATATTTTGTTTAGAATGATATATTTTTTCTCTATGATGCATGCCAAAAACAGTTTGTTATTAATGTATACGTTTGTTAAATTATGGAAAAATGTATTATACGAATATGAATGCAGAAGAAACAATAACATAAAATCAAATATGAAGTGTTCCATTTTTTGACAAATTTGGATCAATATGTTGAAATTCACTGGCAATTCATTAGAATACATAGACCCATATTTTTTTACTTGTAATTTTTTTCATATCCAGGACTTCATAGTGTGGTAATAGAAAATAGAATTAACAATTGACTTTTACTAGTAGTTGTATCGTAGAAGTACTACATTGTATGTTCAAAATGTTGAATTTCTTGACGTAGTGGATATAATAGTATTTCTTAAATATAAAACAAAATATTATAGACCAAAAATTATCACATTTTAGATTAAGTAATTATCCATAATAGGAGGTGATTATTAGCTGTTATATAATATTTATGATTGGTTGCAATATAGTGAATGAATTCTAATTATTATTCACTCTAGTGTAACTAGAATCCAATGATTGACTTTTACTGAAATTCACTTTAAAAATCTTAATGATAAGATCAAAGATTATTCATGTTAATTATTTTAAGCTTGTGTTAATGTGTTTGTTTCCTGCTGTGTTTTGTTTATAAATACATAGTTTATAATTGTTAAATGAGAATGTCCTTTCTAAAAGGCAATTTATGTACATCTTGATATATTTAGTGTTTGATAATCACCTTTAACCCCGGGGGGGCAAGTCAAATATATTGCTGTACACACGCGTCACAAAAAAAACGCGTTTAAAGGGGTGTTTTTTTCAGTTTTGGACGCGGTCCGCGCGTGGACTCGTTAAGGGTGTCAAAAACACCAATTTCAAGAAAAAGGGTGGTTTTGAAAGACTGGTCAATGGTCAACCGTGGGTTCAAACTTACTTAGGGTATATATTTTTCCCCAAAGCTTTTTTTTTTAAAGGCAAGCCAAACGTGTTCAGGGTATGTTTTTTCCCCGAGGTCATATTTTGGCGACAACTTGTTTAGGGGCCAAAATGTGTAAATAAAGCCCGCGAAAAACTTGTTTTTAGGGGGTTATTTTGCACACAGAAAAAAACTCGTTTAGGGTGTGTTTGGAAATTACTTGGTCACGGGTGTGTACATCAATATATTTGACTGGCCCCCCCGGGCCTTTAACATCCAACCATCACATCTCTTGCTCAGAAATGGATGTACAAGATATTTCTGTCATTCTGTGCACTGAATGGAAGAATGATGTTGATGTGAACTCCTTTATGTGTAAATTACATGCTGTCATATGTTTGGAGTATTTGTGTATTTTGTAAAAGTATGTACCATGTAAATGTCTAATGTAAACTCTGTATTCTGAAGTCAGGTTTAACTTAGACCATGGTCTAAAATGGTCTAAAATTATGGGAAGCCAAAAGTGTCAAAATGTGTATTGCATTGTATGTTTCTTACATTAACTGCGCTCTTTCCTGATTCTTCAATGGTGAAGACAATTATCTATTCATAATTCCTAGACAATTGAGAATGATTTGAGAGTCAAATGAGCTGCAATATTTTATCTCTACTGTTAGTGATTTAAGTCACAATTAGCTTTCCATACTTAAACCACAACTTTAAACCTGAGTTTAAATGAAACCCGACTTCAGGATACGGGCCTGTATTGGGTAATTTGTGTAAGCTCTCATCAAAATTATATTTGGTATCTTGATATGAATGCCAATGCAGCAATAGATTAGTAAGATATACTCCAACTTGCGTTTTGCATGTTGTAATTGTTGATTGAGTTGGTGTCTGGACACTTAACATAAACAAAACCCACTGAATCGCGTTTTAAATGTATCAATATATGTATAAATTAGCACAGAAAAATCTAAGATTTGTGATTTGTAATATTAAACATAGTGGCGAATCGGGGGGGGGGGGGGGAGGCAGGTAGGGAAGGTCTGTTGCCTCGCCCTTTGAGGAGTATATTTGAAAATTTTGGGAAAAGACAATAGAAAATGTGCAGAACATTTTTTTGGTGGCCCCACCCCTTGTGTCAAGAGGGGTGATAGTGATAACACTGTTTGCCCACCACAGCATTTTGGATGAATATGTTGGCCCCTGTGTCCCCTCATACTGGTTACTTCGGGATCCATCATTGGTTAATTGGTATTTATGCTCGAATATTCTTGCAAAAAAAATGAATACATGCAAATTGCCAACTTGTCTTGAATTGCCACCTGAATATAAATATTCGTGTACATGTTCAGAGCCAGCGTGACTAGTTATAAAGGCTACTGTAGTTATTAGCCTTATTATGACCAAACCATCTCAATTAAAGGGTCGCTTTGATACCCTGTGATAGAAATGGAATTGTATTGGTTTGGCTGTAGAGATGTATTTTGATAATGACATTTGAACCTGTAATATCACATCAGATGTGATTGTTATCATGGTTATTGATGAATATATATTGAACTATTTCAAGAAGAATCAGCCTAAACTGTCATTTATTTCATCACTTACATGAATGCATAACAACTATATTTTCTCGAGTTATTCATAAACATGTCATGATAAAGAGGGTGAAGAGAGAAAGAGAAGATATACAGCAAGAGAGAGAGAGGGAGCGAGATATTGAGAAAGGGGAAGAGAAACGGGGAGGGGTAAAGCCAGAGAAATAGAGCAAGATAGATATATTGATTGAGGCAGAGAATGAAGAAACTGCGATAAAGGGCGGGGTATAAAAAACGAAACGACCATCGTCCTGGCTGTTTATTGTTGAAACTAAAAATACACGGCAGTACGACATGAATACACTGGTACTGTCTGCAAACAGATCTATTTCTAATCTTTTGTCAGCAGAGTCCACCTAACTTATTCACCCGGGGCAGTGATCAAAATATTACACTGGAAGTATATTATTTTTATGTTCTCATGAAAGAAAGTATGATTTTAAGTAAACTTTTTGGAAAATGCATTTTATCCATTTCATGTCATTGGACAAAAATATAGTCCTTTGCTTATACAGATCACCATGGCATCACCTATGCGGCCAATTTGAAGTCTCCAAGGTGACTTCAAATTAGTGATTACTAATTTTTACAACTTTTAAAAATTCAGAACTTTCTCATTGGTTGTCTGATATAGTTCAAACTCTGACCTATCTACTTGTCTGATTTTTTATTTTTCTCTATTAAAAAAAACCTTTGTTTGGGCTGGATTCCCCTTGCGCCAGTGATCTTCTATGGGACCTTGGAAAAAAAATGACATGACATATTGTATTGGAATAACTAAGATGATTTGGAGAGAGCGTTGATAAAATTTACTGTGTAATTATATATTTCGTTATCCATTTCGTTTAATTAGTTAATGAGCATTATATTATATAGAACACAATTCACAGCAATTCCACGAATGCCTAATATGTTATGCATCGTGTCCCACAATGGCACTCTTAATGAAAATTACCTAAACATATTTTACATAACTCTATCATCTTCAGCTAGCATTCATTTCATACAACTGGCTTGAATTTCATGGGATATGATTCATTAAACACAGAGCTATGAGCCTTCTTTCAACACTGATCAGGATACCTCTCAATCCAACTTTTGTTATTACGTTGAATAAAAATACGTAGTTTAATTACGTCTTCATTCACTCATTTATTTCATTTTTTTTTAGATTTTGAGCCCACAACTTGTGGGCCCATACTCAAACTGAATATAAAAATGAAGGTTTAAGAAAAATTGTCACGATATGTTTAATCAACAATAACTACAAGGAAATTAATTAACGCGTTTTTTAAATCCATGATCTCATCTTGAATAATTCCGTATTTACATTATTCAAATTTATTCTTTTCATAAACAAAAATAAATTATTGTGTAAAAAAGAATATTTTTAAAATAAAATCTAGAAATGCTTCATCCACGCCCTGTTTGTTTTGAATAGATAAAAAAACTTGTTAGCTGAACCTGGCTACACATACTACTTAATACAAACATTGGATTGACAGGTTAATTCCTGATGTGTAATGAAAAAAGGATCATACTTTTGTGATTATTGGACCATATCACATTAATTCATTCATTTGTAGAAAATGAATTGCAGTTTACTGGTGTGAAGATATAAACAATGTAATACTGTCATTTTAATATCATGCCAATCTAGAGTGTCATTAGCAATATTTGTGGTACACGGTGTATAATTTGAGGCACACACTATAAAATTAGTTACCATGGAATAGAACATTGGTTTTTTAAGTTACTCCGACATGTCTGATATTTTTTTGGTGACTCACTGATCATGAAATTATTTATTGAATTCTTAAAAAAAAATCTTTACGCTTCTTTTTTTAATGAACATTGAATACAAAGCATGAAAAAGTCTTCTTATATTTGTACTTATATTTACATCAGTTTAACCCCCTTTCCCTTTTCCAGTACCGTTTTAATCAATAACATTTCACCCTGCACATCTTATTCTCTCTCCTATAAAATTAATCCTGCATGCTATGCATGAGGTCTAGTTTTATTCTGCTCTTATAGCACAATATGACCGAAAGCAGTCTACCATTGCGATTTCACGATCGGAGTGACAATGCATTATGCTCAGATTATCATTATTAATACAGGTGAATGTTGCTCCTGACCCACCCCAGCCACCATTGCTCTGCTCTCGATCTATTATAGTAATGCACACATCACAATGCATTATGATTACTTTGAAATTCGATCGAGCTGTTCTCTATTGCAAATATGAAATAGGGAAATCTTTTGTTGGCGTTCAGCGGTGTATATCCCCAAATATTATTCACCGGTGCCTGGTACAAATCTCTCGACCTGGTATAAATGGCAGACAAACAATGATGTCCACCATCCATATCATATAGCTCGGCCATATTTTGTTCGTGATTGGGGTGCGCTTCTGCATTCATTAGCATCTACCTTAAGCTGTGTCCATTACGAGGTGCAGATCTTGTTCGTAAGTTATTTCTTGATATTTACATTTTCTAATAGATTTTCACCAGTCATTTGACATTTGAGGCGTTGTATGGTCTCACTGATTATCTCATGTTGCACTTTGTTAGATTACAAACCCCGGGTTACAAACACTCTTTATTTTGAATGTGTTGCTGATGATATTGCGACACACTTATGACGTTTCATTTATAATAATGAGGAATGTTATTCTGTAATATTAGTATTGCAAATTCGCTTACCATCTCTGTGAAAGATTAGACAGAGAAAGACAGAGAGGGAGAGGGAGTAAGAGGGGAAGAGCCAGATAAAGAATATAAAGAAAGGGAGAACGGGGGAAAAGAAGTGGGATCGCATTGATTGTTTGGTCAATACGCATCTCGTTTATTACAAAAAAAAACCTTCTTATGTTCACATTTTCACATTAAAAAGTGAATTTTTTTGCCTTCTGACGGTGCTCAATGAAGCATGCATGACGTAAAATACGTCCATAACATTTACTCATAGGCTATCTTATAAAATTACCTACAGGCTCATGTAAAAATATATTAAAAACTCGCATTGGTTCGGAAATTATTGATGTTTGTTTAAGGGGGGACTTACTTTTTTGTTGCATATATATATATATATACATGTATATATAAACATGTTTAATGAAACACATTCCTCATCATGATCACGTGTCAGCTTCACGTGCATTCCAGAAGATAAACAATCGTTAGCAGATTTATAGCACTACAGTGTGTATACAAAATATCATACATGTACTTTAAAGAATTGTCAAACTTAAACATCAAAATCTTGAAAAAAATATTTTGGTGTCGATTGACGCTCTTAAGCCTCTTATATCAGATAGAGCAAGTAAAATAATGAATTCATATACTTGAGCAAACACTGTTTCATTTTTCCGGAGTTTCACACGTCCCTTCGTGCCAAAATGAAGCAAGTCAGCAGTACTTCTAATGAAAATGATTTTCTCTTTCGATTCCTTTTTTTTCCATTAAGCCTTAATTGTTTGTTGGCTTTCCGTTTGGCTGGGAATTATAGTTCGCATGAAAAGGAATAGAGACAATGAACATGAAATTGAATAAAGTTAGGCTATCAACTTATTTCTTTTAGTGAGAGTCTTTTAGAGTATATGGCCCGTATTCTGAAGTCGGGTTTAACTTTAAACTCAAGTTTAAAGTTGTGGTTTAAGTATGGATAGCCAATTGTTACATAAATCACTAATAGTAGAGATATAATATTCACCTCATTTGGCTGTCAAATCATTAATATTTGTGTAGGAAGTATAAATAGATTATTGTCTGCACCATCGATGAATCAGGAAAGAGCACAGTAAACATAAGAAACATACAACTTAATAAAATTTTTGACACTTTTGGCCACGGTTAGACCACGGTCTAAGTTCAACCTGACTTCAGAATACGGGCCTATATCTCTTAAAAGGGGCAGAAAAATGAAATTATATCGACCTTTGTTGGCAGATTTTTTATTGACAATTATTGAAATGAAAATAATTGATTAATTGGTACTTATTTTCTTAACTGAATGACTGACATTAAATTCCATGTCTGATTAATTCTTCCTTTTGCTGCACTTTGTTTGAATGAAATATCTTGTTAAATTCTTACTGAAGAAATAAAGATATAATATTTCAGTACTCCTCAATCTTGCTTCAAACAATTGAAGAATATACATGCATTTATGAGTATGGAAATGATTAATCGTACATAAATAAAACACAATCTTACAGGAATGCAAAGAAAGGTTCGTTTAAATAGGAGTAAGCTATTCAACTAATTTTGTTTTGAAATAATTGACAAAATGCTTAGTATTCAGTGTGAAAAATATGTCTTTCTGGTGCCATTCTGACAAACGAGACACTAAAACATTTACCAATGTAATAGAAATCTCTTCATGTTTAGAAACATAATCTTGACATATTTCTTTAAAAAAAACATGTATCTTTTTTTTTTGTTCTACACACTGTTTACTACCGTGACAGGCACACGCATGCACTTATCATTGTGTTGATACATGATCTGATATGCCAATTATGTTGACATTATTCCCGGTTTCATTTCAACCATCATGTATACATGTTACCCTTGAGCACCGGCGGACAAAAGGGGGGGGGGGGGGTCGTTGCCCCCAAAAGTTTCCACGAGCGAGAAGAAATAGAAAAGACAAGAAGAAAGAATGGCAATGAAAAGGAAACTGCAAAATATGAAATAATTTCCTTAATATTATGTTTAAATCTATCACAAAATTAGATGTTCATTTTCAAAGGGTCGTTTTTTTCTTTGCTTGCCTTGCTCGCTTGTGTCTATATAGAACACTCTACACCAAGTTCTACAATCATTATGTCTGTGCTCAGGGCAGTGGCGTACAGGGGGGGCAAAGGCAAATTCGTCGGCAAAAAAAATTGACAAGCAAAAAAAAAAAAAAAAAAAGGTCTTCAAGACTCGTCAGGGGGCAGGGATATGTCCCTTGCATGGGTTGTGACTCGTCAGGGGGGAGGGGGACAGTCTGCCCCTCTGCCCCCCTGTAGGTACGCTAGTGGCTCAGGGGTGTTATATTGCTATTCTCTCAAAAAGGGAAGGAGCAAGGATTTCTTCAAAGAAGGGGGCAGGAAGTTGACCCAACTCTTTCCTCAAAGGCAACAAGGGGTGGTGAGGGGGGGGGGGGGGGGGGTCGTCACTCACACGGAGCAAAAGGAAGATAAATAAAATTAAAGTTAGAATAAAGAGGGGACACTTTTCTTTAAAGAAAATGATTGTCAATACAATATAGCAAGGAAGCCTGCTTAAGAATCACATTAGGTTGCCGCAATGGTAGTCTCAAATTTCTAAGGGGGATCAAACCCCGTTTTACAATGTAATGTGGAAAATATATGTTTTGTACAATAAATACAAGAGTAGTGAGTGGGTGACGCCATTGGTTAACCGCAGTATTTGCATATCGAGCAGAATGTACATGTCCTCAAAAGGAGAAGTGGCACGTGGCCCTTTTGTCACTCCCCGGATCCACACTTGCCCGTTTAACTGTTCTGTGAGATAATCGTTTTCTCTTTTCTATCGAATAAACTATTGGCTGGGGTAGATATGTCCTTCGCCAATGTTTGTTGTTTGTGCTATAGCGCCACCTTGTGGTGGATTGGTTTCAGTGTCAATGCAACGACTGTAATTCGCCCCTTGACGGCGCCGCGGTTGAAGTCATGAGCTGCCTAATACATTAAGGTACAATTATTCAACTATTGTGAGTGAAGTGTCATTCCTTTATTGTCGTGGTGGCAGCAGGTTCGATCCCTGTCTATCCACACAATAGGATGGCCACTGCTACCCTAGCGTTCATTCGGTCGAAAAGCATCATTTTTCGTGATAGGTAGTTGTAGTTCGTTGTTAATCATGTCTTCTCACGCCACGGCTAACACTCATCCCCACACATAGCCTTTTACGATGGCTTATCCCCGGTACATGTACCGGTACCTTCCACAGGCCCGAGAGAGCGGCCGCCAGTATCATGCCCAAGATAGAGGCTACTACACTAAACATAACCAACATGAACAAATTGTTAATGATAATTCAACATTAATCCAAATCGGAAGAGAGAAAGAAAATGATATGATTGTGAGTGATTGTGACAATCTTGATTTGTATGATTTAAACAATGATGATTATGCATATGATGATGAATATTGTTTTGATCATGATGAGTCTGTCATTGAAGACCATTCTCATTCCTTTCCTAGAGCAAGTAGGGTTTTACATTGTACAGAACATAATCAAGACAGTCATAAAGCTAGTACACATAACACAAATAGTGTTGGATACAGATCTAGTTCTTACTCAAACGTTGGACCTACTTGTGACAATCCCTACTATTCAGCATCTAAATATAATTGTAGTCGTAACAAAAGTGAGTGCTCATTCTTGAAAAAGTCTGAAAGAAGTATCAGTACACAAAATTGCTTGACTTCTTCCAAATCAGTTTGGTCAGAGTATTTGGATGTAAGTGATGATTATCAAGATGATTGTCAACTTCTATATGCTGACTCTGTCTCTGATTTATCTGAGAGTGATGAATGCCGCTATGATGATTATGATTGTTCTATTTCGGATAGTGAGGATGCTTTGCCTGTTAGAACAGGCTTAACAGATAGTTCTTTCGGTCGTGCCGAGGTCTTGCCAGAGTCAGGCAGACCGCATGAAATCCATGGAGATTCTCTCGGCGATGATATGAGTGACTCATCGGAGTTAGGTGAGTACCACTCCAAGGTTACACATTCGCCACAGTTTTCAGTGGCCAGCCTTTCCTCTCCGTCTCCAAGTGTCAATCTTTTTCATGGTCAAAAGCTCGTCCAGGTCAAACTTGTCAGTGGTTCACCACAGAACCTCATTGGTCTTTCCAGCGTTCAAAGTCTTGGTGCTGTCATCAGGCCTACAGATACCCTTCGGTCGGTGTGTTATGCTAACCGTTCCTCGCGCCTTCCAGTTATTGGTACGACAAGTCTTACCTTAAGTAGGAATGGGGAACACTTGCTTTTCGAAGCGTATGTCGTAGACTCACCGCTTATTCAAATTCATGCAGGAATTCCATTCATAGAGTTACATGACATTACCATCCGTCCTGCTAAGCACCGCATCACCATAGGTGATGGACCGTCGTACACTTATGGTCCTGACGCTTCGCTGTCGATACGCGATATCAATTCACATGACCATATGTCCGATATGCCCAGTGGCACTGAGAAATTGCAACATGCGCCTAGCGTTCCACTCATATCCGGTTGCGACGAGAAATTGCCACTTACGCTCTCTATCGTTCCACGTATGTCCGGTGGCACCGACGAATTGCCACACGTACCTCCAGTCGTTCCGCATATGTCCGGTGGCACTGAGACACTGCAATACGTGCTTTCCATTATAACGCCCTTGTGTGACCCTTCACCATCAGGCACTGCTTTTATCAAAGTCATTAACAGCTCGTCGGTTGACCTAGTCACTGCTACCCAGAACGATGTCGCTGCATGCCAGCAACTTCAATCCGAGCTAGTTTCAGTTCCTGACTATGACGTGAAGCTCACAACATCTGGTCCCGCTGTGGATATTGGTATAGACACCCAACCTAACCTTACACACGCCAACCTGCTTAGTAAAGCAGGATGTCTACAGAATACTGATTTTGACAAGCTTTCACTGGCTACTAATTCTAGTCCTGTAGTGATGGATTCTCCTCTCATTGGTGAGTGCTTGATCCCTTGCTACCAACACTGTGACCCAACTTGTGATGGCCTCACCACAGAGGTTATGGACCCACCAGGTCGCCCCCCGGATGTTCGCAAAGGATGCAGTATCCCTACTCGTGAAGGCCTTACCACAGAGGTGATGGACCCACCAGGTCACCCCCCGGATGTTCGCAAAGGATGCAGTATCCCTACTCGTGAAGGCCTTACCACAGAGGTTATGGACCCGCCAGGTCGCCCCCCGGATTTTCGCAAAGGACGCAGTATCCCTACTCGTGATGACCTCACCACGGAGGTTATAGGCCAACCAGGTCCCCCGCCGGATGTTGGCAATAGACTGTATGCTCCCTTTGTTCCTGTGACTGGTCTTTACAACCCATCCCATGGAACTGTTCCTTTGGCTTTTCGTCACCTTGTTCATAGGACGTCGCCCGCGAACATCGCTCCACCTTCAGAACAACGGCCAGGCCTCTCAACATTTTGGTTGTCCATAGGACCCCCTCCTGGTCGTCCACCAGACATTGATACAAGGTACCAATGAACTGTTGTATCCTCCCTTTGATTCTGAGAGATGGACATTTGCACTTTTTAAAGTGAAATCTGGGATAAACATCCTATATTGACTGCTATTGTTTTACCTTTTTGTTCACGGACAATGACGCATACTATGGACACTGCTAATTGCATGTATGATGTATTGTTCTTATTATGTATGTTTATGATTATTTTCTTCCCTTCACATTTTTATTGCATAATTGATTATTTTTATTGCATACATAATGTATTGTTTTAGAATATACAGTACGATTGTTTTTTTTTTGCACATTTTATGCAAGATATGTTTTCTTTTTGTACTAATCACTGTATACTGCTCCTTTTGTTGTGATGCTTATGCCTTTATTTTGTTTAAAGAATGATGTTTTTTCCATTTCTTTTTATTCGCCTTTCATTGGGTTGGAGTTGTACAGCTGATTGTGTTAATATTTTGATGTGCATGTTATGCCTACTGGTCTGTCATTAAATTTGATTTCCTATACTGAAGTTTGTTGTGTGCTTAGACATTTTAATGTTTGCTGGCTGTGTGTGTGTGCTACTTTTATTTGTTTGTTTAGGGGAGGTGACGTGTAAATCATATACAAGTATCCATTTTTTAATTGATTCGTATTTGATGTGCCTAACATGATTTTTCCAGGATGTGTTTCAATATTTCCACATTTGCTGTATTTCACATAATTATTTCCACCACACACTTTTTATGGATGTATATGTATGCCTTGTACCTTAGCTTTTGATTGATTTCTGCAAGATAACGGTGTTATTTTTAATTTAATCAGCGTGACTATGTGGTACCCAGTGTGACAACAGTTCACCTGACTGTGCACTTGTGTATATAACTATGTATGGAATCCTTTTTGTTATTTTGATGGTTGTGGAAGGGTCCATTTTAATGCTTGTGAAGTTAATGGCTTTTTGTTTTGCAGATGTTTTATTACAAAGTGTCCCTGTTTCTTTATGGAATGGTTCTACAGTAATAGGTTCATCAATGCATCTATTTTGGTTATGAATTGTGATGTCTTTATTTAATAAGAACATTATTTATTTATTGCATAGTTTGGCAATTTTATAATTTGTTTAGTTTATTGTTTTTAGGTCAGATAACTTAGATGACATGGGACTTGATAGTAGTGTTTGAGATTAATATGCATTTACTTTGTTTATGGTTTCCTTTCCTGTATGTGTGCTGTCAAGTTTAATAGCTAAGTCATTTTATTTGTTTTCATTTACAGGATATATTTTGAGCCACTAATGTCTTTATTTACATTATCTTGGCGTAGTGTATGGTATTGCTGTTTTTGGTTTGCCCTTACTTGGTTTTATTTCCTTAGCACAACTGGGCTGGTTTTCTTCCTTAAGTATGAGTTATACTTAAAGGCATTGATTGTTAGGTTTTCTTTTAAGGGACAAGCGTTGGCAGGTTTATTGTTTTGCATAACATTTTTTAATGGTTGACTTGAAATGACATTTGACTTGGTTTTGTTTTTGGTTTAGTTTAGCTTGTGACTTGGTGTTAATGTTTATTTATCGCCTGTTTAGAATGCTTGATTTTATGGGGATGTTGAAGATACACATGTTTATGCATTGTGATGTAAATTGTTTCATCTTATGGTTTTGGTTAAGAAAGCTTGTTAGTGCCCCTAACAGTATGTTACACATTTTATGCAATGTTATGTGTTTATATCTTTAGGAGAGTGCATATATGTGGTTGTGATATTTATATTTCCATGTTATAGCCTTGCTGATAGGTAAAGATGAGAGGTTTTGATTTTAGTTTGATAGTAATTATTTAACGTTTTTTACATTAGTACTGTAAGGGTTTGATATTTGTAGTATCAAGAATAATTACAATGGTTGGTTTTTAATAAGCATTATTTGTTGTTATACGGAATTTCTATACCTTTTAGAGGTTGGTAGATATGTATTCTGTAGGGATATGGCATTGTTTTTAACTTTTTGTAAGGTAGTACCTGTTTACATGGAATTGGAAGTTCAATACTTTGCTACTTTGCTAATGATTTGTAATCATTAATCCATATACAGTCTTAACAGTGGGAAGGAAAAAAGACAAAGTGGTCACGCCAATGTTTGTTGTTTGTGCTATAGCGCCACCTTGTGGTGGATTGGTTTCAGTGTCAATGCAACGACTGTAATTCGCCCCTTGACGACGCCGCGGTTGAAGTCATGAGCTGCCTAATAAATTAAGGTACAATTATTCAACTATTGTGAGTGAAGTGTCATTCCTTTATTGTCGCTTTGATAATAATTGACAAGTTACAATGGACTCGGGAGTGGGTAATTTCATAAAGAGTCTGCATTTTTTTTCTCACTTTTCATAAAGCAGGCCAAATTTGCAAAGATCCCCAGCAGTAATTCATATATAAATCACCACGACGTGGTTGTTTATTTGCCCAGCGCTTTTAAATCTTATACCAAGGTTAATACCATTGTAATTTTGTATCATTGTTTATTTTATATGTATATTTGTTCTCTCTCTATTTCTCTCTCCTCCGTATGATTTCTTTCTTTTTTTTTGTTAGAGATCACCCCGCCAACAAATACGTTTCAGTTAAGCGATGTAAACCATTGTAGTCTGGATGATCGGTGCAAAAAATAGCAAGAATTGTTCAGATTATGGTACAAACATGAACTTTGGCTGATAGGTAGAGTAAACAGTGCTGAACATTTTTAGCAGGGGGTGTCAACATGATCTCTCCTCGTGTAGCAACAGTTGCTAGGTAACATATTTACCTTAGCAACCACCATTTTGGGGTGTTATCTACATTTAAAAAACTATATTTTGACTTCTAAGCGCCAATTTTACAATCACATATCAAGCAACGTTCCAACTAAGTACAGCAACATTTGCTAAGCAACACATTTTCCATGGGAACTATAGATAATATTCCTGAATACACCATCTGGTCATAATATTTGAATGAAAATGGTTAGAAAATTGGTCAAAGTATGAAACCTGGGAGTTTAAAATGTCTCATAAGTCTGAAAAATTCAGAAGCAATCCAAATAATTATAATATCTGCATAATAATCGTATATAGGTAACAAACCTAATTTTGATATACATGATTTTATTATTTTTGTCATACATCACACGGCTAACACACCGACAAAATCATTACTGGGTCATTGAATGTGCTTACTATTTAATAATTATATAGGATCTCGCTTGTAATGAAAATGAGACAGGGTACTGTAGTGGATGTACACGGAACACTGGGAAAGACACTGAAATTTTAGGGCAAAGGGAAGCTGAAATCGCTCCCAAATGACAAAGCTTCATTGGGAAGCAATGGCGATTAATGCCCACACACTTACTTGTCAGGAAAGTTATGATATCATTGACTGACTTGGAAAGCATGTACAGTAGACCTGAAACGGCCTGAAGCATCATTGACTGTATGTTCACTGTATATCATATACAATAGAAATGAAACAGTCTCAAGCTTCATTAACTGTATGTGCACTGTACATAACATGCACAGTAGACCTGAAACAGCCTCAAGCATCGTTGACTGGATATGTTCAATGCATAGCATTGACAGTAGACCTGAAACAGCTTAAATCATCGATTGTACATGTACCACTTGTGAGTATGTCACAAAGCATACATTAATGTGTCGATTATACAACAAAATCTTTCAAGAGAAATTGTTTTCTCTGTAATTGACACTAATCATTAACGCCGCATCCTATAAATCATGAAAATGAAGCGGTAATGTGCAAGATATTGTATGTCGTATCAGGGGAGCGTTTCATGAAAGGACTTGTCGGACGTTTTATCCGACAAGTCCTGTTTTATCCGACAGTTACTATGGTAACAGTGCTTCTCAACCAATCAGAATCCAGGAAAGTTGTCAGATCTGACAACTTGTCGGACGAAAATATTGATGAAACGCCCCCCAGGTCATCAAAAAGTATGGTTGGAAAATGGAAAGCAGTGTCAAGGTGTTGGTACAGAGCTTTCCAACCTGCTTGGAATGACTTCTTTCATCATTCTTGCCCATTATACCGGGTATTTGAGCATCTTAAAAAAATGATTCTAATCCCAAGTTTACTAGACGCAATTGCCATTGTATGTATCTCTTTTATTTGATCATAATGCTGGGCACTTGAGTCATTAACATAATTTACAGGATATTTTGCAATAGTTTCTAGATGATGAAGGAAAATAAATGATTTATATTTACACGGTAAGTTTCCAATAGCTTGGGACTTCGGGTACAATTCTAACGAATTAATCGAACGTACATTATATGTGTCGCACATGACTTCTCAAAGTAGGGCATATATTTAGTCCAAACTTTAAGTTAAGACTGTCTGGGTTAATCATAAGTACGGGAAAGCATGACCACTGTGAAGCATGCAGTATGCTCGACAAAGAATATCAGAGGCAACAGAGGAATACATCAAGAAAGTTACAGTCATCATCCTCTTCAGTGGGACAATTAATTGTTCATCAATCAAAGTGTAAGAAACATTTCTCTCCATAAGGAAATTAGATTGCGAGACAAGGTGGTAGTGCCATCAACAGAATCATTTTCATCTGAGTTGGACATGCCAACAAGTATTAGAGGTATATGGAAGGAAGAAGCATATCAGAACTTCATGCTACTGTTCTGTGGAAGAGTGTGGATCGCGTCAAGCCAACCTGATATCACAAGTGCTTCACATACGTAGGTGACAAAGTCAGATGCGCATAGTCCTGCAAGATCTTTCAAGTCATGATCGATCTTGAAGCTGCAGGATCCCGGCCAAAATACCTGCAATTGGAACTGACAGGTCAAATCAACTTCTGCAGAAGCTTTCAAGTCATGGATCCTGGAGCTGCATGATTGATCCAGGTCGAAACACCTGGAAAATCAACTTCCGCAGGATCGAGTCATGATAGATCAATCACATAGCTGCAGGATCCAGGCCAACATGCATAGAAACGGAACTGACAGGTCCATATCAACTCTAGCAAGATCTTTCACGTCATGATAGATTCCAGAGCTACATTATTAATCCAGGTCAAAACACTTGGAATGGGAACTGACAGGTCCAAATCAACCTCTGCAGAAGTCACAATGGATCATGTAGCTGCAGAAGTCACAATGGATCATGTAGCTGCAGGATCCAGACCAACATGCCTGGAAACGGAACTAAATGGTCCAAATAGAATCTATCAGATCTTTCAAGTGATGCTAAGTCCTGGAGCTGCAAGATTGATCCAGGTCAAAACACCTAGAAAATTAACGGACAGGTCCAAATCAATTTCTGCACAAGCTTTCAACTCATGATAGACCCTTGAGCTGCAGGATCCAGGCCAGCACGCCTGAAAACAGAACTGGCTGGTCCAAATCAACTGTTGCGAAATCTTTCACGTGTTGACAAATCCTGGAGCTGCAGAATTGTTCCAGGTCAATGAACACTTGGAAAAAGAATGGACAGGTCCAAATCAACTTCAGTAGGATCAAGTCATTTAGCTCCAGGATCCAGGCCAGCATGCCTATATAGTAACGGAACTGACGGGTCCAAATCAACTCTAGCAAGATCTGTCACGTCATGATAGATCGTGGAGCTGTAGGATTCAGGACAACAGGCCAGGAAACGGAACTGAATTGTCCAAATCAATTTTAACAGATCTTTCACCATGTTCACGTCATGATAGATCCCGTAGCTGCGCATGATTGATCTAATTCAAATGCCTGGTCAAAATCAACCCCTGCCCGTGGCATTTGGTTTGGGAACGACATGGAGAACTAATATGATCTTCATTGCAGGCTACGGAAGAAAGTTGGTAAACTAAGGAAAAATGTGTTGGATTACAAGCGAACGACTACTGTTATTTCATAGTAATAAGGAAAGAAGTGGTCTGAAAGTACTAAAATCAATTACCCCTGTTTGTTCTCAAGAAAAGCCACCTAATCAAGACAAACCCCTATTGCCTACCATCTTCCTAAGTAATGCTCGTTCTCTCAACAACAAAATGGATGAATTTGAGCTAACCATCAGGCATCATGCAGCTGACATCGCAGTAATCACTGAAACCTGGCTCAGTGACTCCTCCCTAGGAGCAGCAGATGTAACCGGGTACCAACTGCACTGCAAAAATAGAACTGATAAATGTGGCGGTGGCGTGGCAGTTTACACCTCTGATAGCTTGACAACCTGTCCCCTATCGATCCATAACTGTCCGTATGAATGTTTCTGGCTTTATATTGATCTAGGGAAAACCAGAAGCAGTATTAGAAGTCTCTACGTTGGAGTTGTATATTACCCTCCTGCCGCACCTTACAGCGTACAACTCCTGGAACATATCCAACACGTTATTGATCATATAAGGACTGTTGATATCTCTGCATCCATCATTCTCCTTGGTGATTTTAATGATTTACAGACTGGATCCTTATCATGCGATTTGGATCTTACTCAACTTATAGAATTTCCAACTCGAGGTAACGCGATCCTAGATAAAGTATTTACGAACTTTCCCTACCATTTCAACTCACCACTGAGACTGGCTCCCCTAGGACTCAGTGATCACTGTTCCATCTTGCTCAAGCCAGTTCATGAACTATCTAATAAAGACAAAAGAACTATACTTACCCGTCCACTGAAAGATTCATCAATTAGAGAATTTGGCCAATGGATTGTTAATCATAGCTGGAATAATGTTTATAATGAATCATCAGGTAACAAAGCTACCAGTGTATTCAATAGTTCCTTACATGATGCTTACATTAAGTTCTTTCCCTTGACTAGATCTTTGTTAAAGAAGAATGATAAACCTTGGATGACGTGTAGAATTAAACAGCTCTTGAAGGATAGGAATAAGGCCTATAGAAAACAGGATCATGATAAGTGGGTTTCTTTGCGTGACCAAGTACAATGGGAAATAAGAAAGTCAAAAGTAAAGTATTATGCGCAAACCGTACATGATCTTAAGAATTCACAGCCCGGAAAATGGCACAAACACATAAAGAAATTGTGTAAGCTAAGTACTAAAAAAGTTGACATCCCTGGTTCTGACGATGACCCTGTTGATACGGCAGTCTCCATCAATACCCACTTTGCTGCAATTTGTAACCAATTACCTCCCCTTGACTTAAACCTTCTTCCAGCTTATTTACCTGCAGATTCCCCTCCACCAATTATTTACCAGGGGCAGGTTCTATCTGCTCTGAGGAAACTAAAGGCAAACAAAGCATCCCATTTCAATGACTTACCAATTCGTCTAGTCAAAGAGTTTGCAGTGGAACTTGCTGAACCGCTAACATATATATTCAATCAGTGCCTGCAGGAAGGCACTTTCCCGAATGACTGGAAAACGTCATGTATAACCCCCATACCGAAAGAGAAAGTGATAAGTTCCTATGATCAGCTGAGACCGATATCCCTTACCCCGTTATTTTCGAGAACACTTGAGTCATTTGTGGCAAAGTGGGTAGTAGAAGATATATCAACCCATATTGATAAGAGACAATTTGGAAATGTGAAGGGCTGCTCTACTGCACACTATCTTGTTCACTTACTAAAATTTGTCCTTGAAGGCCTTGACAAACCTGGCCATTACGCCTATTTAACAACTATTGATTTTACCAAGGCCTTCGACAGAGTAAATCATTCCATTGTAATACGAAAGCTTATTCTTTTAAATGTTCGTAGGTCGATCATTCCAACTATTTGCAGTTTTCTGACTAATCGAACCCAGTGTACCAAGGTTAATAAGTGTTACTCCCCTCTGGTAGAAGTATCCTGTGGGGTACCGCAGGGTACCAGGTTAGGTCCCGTTTTATTTCTTATACTTGTAAATGATGCTGTATGCGAGTGGGATTCCAGATGGAAGTACGTTGACGATTTAACATTGGGAGAAATAGTTAAACGTAACGGAAATCCCTCTTTACAATCGTCACTTGATTGTCTCTCAAAATGGTGTACTGATAATGATGTTCTCCCCAAACCATCTAAATGTAACCTTATGCCAATATCCTTCCTCAGAAACTTTGTACCCCGTATTGATTTCCACCTTAACTTAACCCCACTCAATGTTGTCGAAAGTATCAAACTTCTAGGAGTTACACTTCAAAACGATCTCAAATGGAACCTACACATTGAAGAAATCGTTTCCAAAGCATCACGTAGGTTGTACACCCTCTGTATTCTAAGGAGATCGAAGGCAAGTTTGGCTGATATGGTGACTGTATACACTACATATATTAGGCCAATTCTCGAATATGCTTCCCCTGTCTGGCACACTTCTATCACAATCAAAGAATCTGATAAACTGGAATTTGTTCAAAAGCGGGCACTCAAAATAATTGTAGGATATGACATTCATTACTCTGATGCTCTGGTAATTAGCAAACTCACTTCACTATCTTCCAGAAGGGATTCACTTTTATTAAACTTTGGACAGAAATTGATGAACTCTGATCATCATAAACACCTACTTCCAACACCAAGGTCCATTTCTTGTACTAGACAATTACGCAACATGACTGGTTTCCCCACAATCAAATGCAATACTGAAAGATACCGTAAATCCACCATTCCTCACATTGCAAAGATTTTGAAGTAGTTTTCCGCAATTCCTGTATTTTGATTATATAGCCATTCCTTGTCACCATTTCAGCCCACAATCCTTCTGTCTCCTTTTTTGTTAGTGTTGTTACAATGTAAACTTACTCTCTTACCTTATTTTTTTTCCCCCTCTTTCCTCTTTCTTTCCCTTTCCTATAGTACTATTTTCCTTACCTATTTGAGTCCTATCCCTTACACTTTTCTCTTTTTATTTTCTTGTATGTCCCTCTTTCTTTCTTTAATCCTTTCTTTAGCTTTCTATCGGTTTTTGTAGGTTAGGCCTACGTACATGGAAAATTTGAAATGATTACAGTTATTGTCTTGCTAAAATGTATTATACTACTTATTCTTATGTTGAATCTATTTATATATATAAATCATTTTGTATCTCATATAGGATATTCATATTTTTATGTAGTGTCAATCATAATTGACAGTATTTTGGCTTCTATGTTCTCCATGTCACTCTCCACTTCTTCACCACTTTTTGTTTTTCTCTCTACCTCACTCAATTTTCTCTTTCTATTTGGAAGACATACTCCCTCTCTCTCTTTCCATTACTCTCATTTCTCTCTCTTTTCTTCTCTCTCCCTCCTCCCTTTTGCTTATTTCTCTCTTTCTCAAACTTTTATTTATGAGATACATCTTTTAATTGGAGATAAGTTTTGACGTAGAATACTTTAATTACGTTTTTATTCATTTGCTTTGTTATATTTGTATATTCTACTTCATGAATTTTTGTAAATTGACCCTTTCAGCTTGTGCTGCTGGTCAATTTTTATGTGCATATATACCAATAAATAAATAAATTATTGTTAACAAGGGATAAAGTGTTATCCGAGTACTCATTCGAAAATTAACTTCTGGCGAGATTTTGATGTTAGGAATAATTCTAAACTTATTTGACTCAATCGATTCTTGGTGATCATTCTTTTATCTCTCCAAGATCAGAGATATTTAGGTTGTAAGTACCCATGACCTCCTGGGGAGCTCTTGCAACCGTTCTTCTACAAGAGTGACCTCTTGCTTAATGTTGATATTATGGAATTCTTTCCCAGGGTCGGTCTTTTACTTATGTTTAGGTTATTCCATAATAATTATGGTTTCTAAATGGATTAAGATTGGTGTTAAGGTGAGGTTCTTTTAACATGCAATAAGTATTATTATACCAATAATATGGAACGCATAGACATCGTCTTTGGAAATATGAACCATATCATGATTTAGTTTAATTTGTGCAAGGTTTTACTTTATAAGCATCTATTAGTACCTCTATGATTTACACACATCAATAATCTTACCTTACGGCCTTTAACCATTGGTTGCTACAGAAACATAATTACTTAGCAACTAGTACTTCGCATGGGCTTGTATACATTGTATAATTGTTCTTGGGTTGTTGTGATTAATGCTTTAATAGAAAAGATGCGATTTATAGAA
Source organism: Lytechinus pictus (assembly GCF_037042905.1). NCBI lineage: Eukaryota > Metazoa > Echinodermata > Echinoidea > Temnopleuroida > Toxopneustidae > Lytechinus > Lytechinus pictus. The sequence continues at coordinate 28,454,839 of NC_087255.1, read as the reverse complement.
ATTATGATAAAAAAGATACCCTATTATGATTGGTTACCGTTGAAAATGTTACTTAGCAACGGTTGCTATGGTGCTCATTGGGTCTACCTATGGAAACATTCATCACATGAGGAATCTATGGGCCCAGATTTAATTTCTGAGCTATTCTGAGTAAATTGTAATGATCTGAGCTAAGATAAAGAATTAGTTGCTACGGAAGAGGGTAACTTAGCAACCGTTACAATGAATAAATGGATAAAAACTGTTGTGATACAAAGGAACATGCTTTAGATTAAAATTCGTATGACATATCGCTTGTGAAAATGTTACTCAAGCCCAATAAAGCTCAGTTACGAAGGTAAATATGTTACCTAGCAACCGTTGCTATGTTTGGTGAACTCACGTTGGCACCCCCTGCTAAAATAAATTAGAATAATTTACTCTACCTTTGTGCCGACTTTCATGCTTGTACCATTTTCTGAACGTTTTTTTCACCAATCATCTAGACTATTGTATAAGTTTCCGTGAAAAGTTTCTTTCTTATTGAATGAAACTGGACTTTGCTTGACCTGAAACCTAGGCCTATCTATCTAAGCGTGTATTAGTGCGTGTATGCTGATTATTTTCAGTTTTTATATTTAATTCAATGATATTCTATTCTTCAATAATTTTACTCTATTCTTCAATAATGTTTTTTAGTTAAACGAGGTTGCAATCTTGAAAAGGTCAGTCTACTTTTAGACTCTTATAAACACGGTATTATTTTTTTAAAATCAATTTGTGAAATTGTATTATAAAAGTCAGGGCTTTGTCGTGTCTGTGTGATACCATATTTATTGTAGGTCTATGTATTACAGAATCAGACTTTTCTGAATAAATAGGTGAATTAGATAAATGTATCTCAATTTCATGATTCATACTGCTGTAAAGGGAAATAAGCAAATTGAAATCAATTTAAATAAAAGTATCGAATGAAAAATTTTGATCTTGTTTATTTACCATTCTAGTTGAGAGAGGATGGCATCACTTTGGATCATGATGAATATCGCAATCCGTATCCTACTAACAATAGGAGGAATACATCTTATTTACGCTGGTAAGACCCATTACTATTCATATTACATGACTATTGTATTTATGAATGCGATATCACATCGAAATTCAGGCAGGCAAATTGTTGAAAGACTTGTCAACATATTTGATCCAAAAGGGTGATTCCATGCTAGAAAAATCAGCAATTGTCACCACATTTTTTCAATCTGCTGTCAAACAAAAAAAGGAACTTTCATTAATTTTGCTTTGTGGTAATGATAAAGTACTACTGGGTAGTCATATAACAAATGACAACCAACAAAATGTGTTGTCCATGGGTGATTAGATATGAAAATGTTGCGTGTCGTACGGGACATTTCTGAGTCCCGTATACGACACGCAACATTTACACCTTTAGTTCACCCAATATCGAACATTTTTTTTGTTGGTTATCAGTTTTTCACGTGACTACCAACTTTATCTTTATCATTGAAAAAAAAACCAACAAATTTTTATTGCTCAAGCATTCAGCTGAGAGACTATTCTCAAAATGCTGTACGACACGTATGGAATCGCCCTAAAACAAGATGACCTTGATAAGAAATGAATTATAGTAGACTTCAACAAGGTCAACAAATTTATTATAAGAAAGGGTACCCACTTGAAGATCTAATTTGGAATGATTTTTATGATAATTGCCTTCATTCACACCATATATCATTGTATGTAATGTGACGGTGTATTATACCGTTCGTATTTGATTGATATTTGATCATGTTGCTACAATGTACACCAATAGTTTATGATCAATACAATTTCAAAAGATAATAAGAAAAAAAACTATTTTAGTTACTTATTACTATTCCATTAACTGTCATATTCCTATTACATTTGCAGTTAGAATTAAATTGCTATTGCTGTTCTTATCACATTTTTACCGTTGTATTTATTAATACTATAAGTTATCATCGTTATTGCCATGCAGTTACAATGACTATTTTAGTTACTATTCAAGTCAATACATTCCATTCCTATTATTTCTACTGTCAGTATTACTATTGGTACCATTATGATTACAATATAAACACCGTTTGTATTAGTTGACATTATAATTACCATGGTCGTTACCTTTATTATTGCAGTTACTATTCCTGTATAAATTACGTTCCCATTCCTGTATATATTATGTTCCCATTATATTTACAGTTCATATAATTATCATTTGTTATTATTACACACTTAAAATAGGCAACATACTGTCCACTGTTGGATAATGTATGTTAGTAAAATATATATATATATTCTGGGCAATTATTATCCAATTGGGCAAATTTATTACCTAGTAATCACTTTTTTATTACCCAATTTGGGCAGATTTTAATCAATAGTTGTGTGGACAGTATGTTGCCCAGGGTTGCTTAAAAGTTGGGCATTTTTTGCCCAACTATATTAAGAGTGTTACATTGTAGCTACTTTTGGTATTGCAGTTGTATTTCTTGTTAATACTGCATTCCTATTACTTTTACAATCATTATTACTACGAATTACTATCATTATTACCATTGCAGTATCACAGTTACTATCCATGTTAACATTGCATTCCCATTACTTGAACAGATACACTCTAAAAAATGGGTAAAAATGCTCCATAAGGGTAATTATGTGTCCAACCAACATTGGGCATTTCTTTTGCGCATTTTTATTTATCCAGTGTGATGAAAATTTTGCCCATGCTAAGGTAATAGCTTCTTATTTATTGACCTTACTGGATAATATGCTTCCCGCATTGGGTAAAATACTGTCCCAAATTGGTTGGACACATAATTCCCCTCGTGCTGGTTATACTTTTACCCAATATATTTCACAGTGTATTATCATTAGTTGTTATTATTATTATTAACCGTCATAGTTCCCATTAGGCTTACTCCCTCAGTTACCATGGTTACTATTCATGTTCCCGCCAAATTCGTATTATACACTGTAACAGTTGGTATTACTATCAGTTACCATTGTATTTACCAGTAAAGTTGACACTCCTGTTCATATTACTTTTATATAATCTTTACAGTCAGTACTAACTATTAGATAACATTATTACCATTACAGTGACCATCAAAATTACACTTACTATTCTTGTAAATATTCAGTTCCTATTACTTTTACAGATAATATAACTATAATTTGCCATTAATAAAGTAATTAATATCGCACTCCATTGACCTTATTACTTTTAAGTGTGTTTTTTTAATTAATTGGTAGCTTTTATGTAGGTCTATATACAAAGCAAATGCACTCATCTCTCATTCATTAGTAAATTCGATTCTTGCAATTTCATTTTGTCTATTTCTTTCACTCAGACGAGATGTTTGTCTGTGACTACACGACTAAAGGTATCTACATGGCGTATGTAGATGATGATAGCAGCTTTGAAGGGGCAAAATTCAACTTGCTTCCTCTAGCAAATGTATCGACTCCTATCGCCATCCAGTATGACTTACGATCTCGGACGTTATACTGGACTGACGTAGCTTTAGATGGTATCTTTCGATCTAATATCGATGGATCACAAAACGAACAGGTCGTATCTGATTTGAGTTGTAAGTAGTTTATTGTTCTTTAACTACAGATACACATACATGAATTACATTTTTTCATTATTTCCCTCTATATCTATCTCACTCTCTCTAAGTATATGCTATTATATATAGGGCTCACCTCTGGGACCTACTGGGACCCAAAAGGATGCGCCCTCTGATTATGATTGATGTGCATGTTACTCCTGATGAATATGTAGGGAACCTCGAAAATATGAGTAACTTTAAATAAACTTTTTATTTGCAAAAGAGCGTAAACTTTCAGATTTGTTTTGCTATCACTGTATGAAGCCAATATGTGAAATTGTACGATGTTTTGGTCCATATTGCATTAATGTGTAGACACGTATATAACAAGTGTGTATGTATGTTTCATAAAAAAAGAAAAAAAAAATTTTATTATCAAACAATTTATTTATATTTTTAAGTTTCAGGTCAACTTGTTGAGGATGATTTTGCCTTTGAATAACTTGCGCATTGCAGTGTAGAATGTTGTATGTTATGTGCTTTGATTTAAGGGTGTTCTTTAATCTCGATCTACATTATTTTAGGTGAAAATGAATAAAAATTTGAAGGATGATTTTGGTTGCTATCATTTCAAAATTCTGTCTTCAAGACAACATCTGGGTTTTTTTCTGTTCTTTTATAGACGTTCCACGTTCGGAACAAACAATATCAAAGTTTGTGCTTTCTTTTTCCAAAACATGATTCAAAACAATTTGGATTATTAAAAAAAGTTTTAGAAAGAGTAAAATACATATTTTTTTCTTTCCATGCAGCACCACAAGGTTTGGTGATAGATATTGATAATGATCGCATGTATTGGACCGATTCCGGTATGGATAAGGTGGAATCCGCCAATTTAGACGGTTCAAACCGAACGGTTATCGCAGAGACCGGACATGATAAACCGCGTGGCATCGCACTGTCCGTAAGACAAGGGTATGTATATTAAATCATTAACCGGATCATTTAGAAATTATATCCATTAGGTTTTTTTTTCTAGGGGCGTCGTCAGGGGGGGGGGGGGGTTCAGGACGACCTCATATACTTTTCAGAAATTGTTCTGTTATATACGACATGTGTTGATATGTGTTGATATTTTGTTTGCTTTGTAAATATTGTAATATAATTTTATAAACAATATAGGGGTAGGTTATTCATCATTCAAGAAGGATGTACATTTAATAAGACTAAAATTGAAGTATTGGATCATGGGTAAAAGTCAATAATAATTATTAAAATTGGCAAGCATTCAAGTATGCCTTATTCAGCATACAGAATGATTTGCTGAATTACGAACATCATAATTATCTTAAACAGTTTTAAAGCCTCAAGGTAAGTTAAGTTGTAAGTCTCAAAATGCATTATCTGTTATTAAATAATTTTTAAGCTTCAACCAACCTAAATTAATATTTGGGACGAGCTTTATCTGTGATTATTTGTTTTTATAAGACAGCTCGTTGTTTATATCCATCTATCCTTCATTTTAGACTGCTGTTTTGGACTGACTGGGGCGAAAATCCTAAAATCGAGAGAGCGAACATTGACGGGACGAATCGGTCAGTCATTGTCTCTCAAAATCTCACTTGGCCGAACGGAGTCGCGATCGATGGCTCGGGTAATCAATAATTCGTGTTCTAAACGATAGAGTGTCGGTCATCTCATGATGACCGGCAGGGCCTGAAAATCATTTTCATGCTCCACATAATGGCGTACTGGAGGGGGGGGGGGTCGGGGAGTCCCACGACCCCCATCATTTCACGATAGGAGAAAAGGATAAGGAAATGAAAAAGGGTGAAATATTATTCTATGGATGTTATGTTTAAATCTATCACGAAATCAGATTTCTCGCTTTGGAGCAATTTTGCACCATACGCCATGTCAGTACTCCCCCCACCCCCCCAAAAATATAAATATATTTGGCTTACTACGCTACTGGCCCTCAAGCCAAGGGTATGGAGGATCACTTACAAACACAAATACTTTAGATATCATCAACTTTTTATAGAATATGAAGATTTCTGGAATACGCCTCCTTTTGAATATAATACATGCCCGCATTTAAACAGATCAAAAGAATACTTGAAAAAATACTTTGTTTCTTTGTGAAACTTTGAAAGAAAAGAGCTAATTTTTAGCTTTCTTTCTGTCGTTTTATCAATTCCATTTTTGCTCGTTGAATGTTTCCACCAAGCCTATTTTTTGCCGACAGTAATGTTATTAAGCATTACAAATAAAGAAAATTGTTATTCAAGTCTCAACTCTATACTGAAGCGCCATGAATACCAAAAGGGGGACATGTGTCGCTGTGCGCTTTGTAAAATTAGCCACTATTATGATTATCATTATGAAAAGTATATTAAAAATCGTTTTGTCCATCTGTTTCAATAATAGATTCACGTTTGTACTGGTGTGATGCTAGTGTTGACCAGATCGAATCTGTTTTCTTCGATGGGAGCGATCGTCGACTTCAAATCTATACTTCCGCTAGTGTCGACATCCATCCATTCGGTATAGCACTCCGTGGAAGTGATAATGATATATATTTCACCGATGCTAACTATCAACGTGTGATTGCGCTTGATCGTTCACATAATAAGTTTGAGTTCATCGGTTCTTTTGAAGGCCCAACTGGTATCGTGATTAATCAAGGTGAGCGCCCCCTGAGGATAGTTCCATGAACGTTTACTTTCTCTGACAGTTACCATGGTAACAGTCAGGGGCCAGAGCTTCTGAGCCAATCAAAACCAAGGATCTTCGGTGAAATAATCTGCGCAGACAATTTAGTCGGTGCCAACAACTTTCATGAAACGCCCCCCTCCGTGGATGTTTCATAAAGCTGTTCATAGGTTATGAATAATGTTATGTACGACTGGTGACCCTTTATTGTGCTAATTGATATATCCCTATGTAGCCGACCAAGCACCTAAAAACATGTTCCAGTCAGTCGTAAATAAACTTACGAACAGCTTTATAAAACACCCACCTGGGCCAGTTTTAGAAATAGTTTAAATATATTATATTACATAGAAATATATATATACATGTATAATCATGATCTAATCGTCGTGTCTATAACCATGTTAGAAATTAACCATAATTTCAACTTTAGAAGTTGTTCCTCGCATCAACTAATTCATCTTTTATGAAATAAATCTGGTCCATGACTGAAATCATTGCGATTTTTTTTCTGCTCTGAAATACATTGGAATATGTACATGGATTCAGATCAATTCAATTCGATTAATTCAACCATTTTTTTTTTACAAAGGCATTCTCCATTTCAAACGATATTAAAGAATATATAATATGTCATGTAAATGAGTGATGATGAAACATTAAAGAAGTTTGAAAGTGAGGCTTCCGACATGGAAAATCAAATTTTAGGCCCAAAATGAAATCATAGATAAGTACAAAAACGTGATATAAATGACCCTATGAATAAATAATGAAATCAATGATTATATAGAAATGATAACGAATAAATGGAATCGCATTGTTTTGTTTTCAAAGATCGTCAAGGTAGTGCTTGTGAAGCTGATGGGACTGAGCCATGTTTTAATGGAGTATGCAATGATAACAACGGTACAATGGAATGTCTCTGTTTCCCTGGCTACACCGGAGCGACATGCTCAGATGGTAAGTCTGAATAAGGACTAGTAAAAAAAACCGCCCTCTGCTGTTACATTCCCGCCAATGAAACAGACTCTAATCCGACCGCTATGTCATTGCAAAATATATCGTTTTGATCGGTCTGGGGCCAGTATTGTTCTTGTGACTGTAACTTTGCATGCAGATTGAGAAAACTTTGACTTCGATCATCAGTTACGTTCTTGACGTATCGAGATCGAGACTGGTAACGTTCGTTATAGCGAAGGTTCGTGTGGGGATTCGTTCTTTTTTGTCCGAAAAGGAAACCAGGTTCGGTATGTCAAGGCAATGGCGTAAATCCGGTTAGAGGGGAATGTGGGATATTATCCCCCTCCCACATTTCGGAGAAGGGGATGGCCTTACAATAATCCCCCCAATTTTCAAGGCAGAAATGATAATTATTTACAATCATCAAATGCTTAACACTACTCTTAATTTGTAGATTTTTATTAAAATTCCTGCATGTTAATCAGATAGATTATTGCTCATAGTATTTACATAGTGCAAGGGAAAACAAATGTCTTATCCATCCGGTTAATATGCTACATTTCATGAACAGCTTGTGGGTAAAAACTTTGCCCCAATACGTTCTCATGTGAAAACGATAAGGATAGTTACACAGACATCATGTTGAACATACCCGATCATCTAACAACAACAAGTGGAGCGCCTCTGACAGTCTCACCTGCATCACGCGATTCAATATAGCAGCAGTGCTGACTTTGAAAACTACTATAAAATAATTATTCATAAAAAAAAACATCATACATATAATGATACAATACTACGTTCATTGACATTTGACCTTGATCATGTGACCTAAAACTTGTCAGTGATACTTGAGTACCCCTATATCCACATTTTATACACTATATCTATAAACTTTGACAGCAATCTAATCATTACCTCTAAAATGGCCAAAGTTCAATGACCTTAAATGACCTCTGACTTTGGTCATGTGACCTGAAACTCGCATGAGATGTTCAGTGATACTTGATGACTCTTATGTCCACGTTTTATGAACTAGACCAATATACTTAAGAGTTATGATGGTAATTCAACAAATATTTTATTAATAGTTAGACCTTTTATGATTGTGAAAAGAAGAACCTTTTCTTCATTTATTCATTATTAATGGAAACAAATGGTCTCTTCCGTCGTGGAATGATGGCTCCTGGCCTTGGCTACTTCACCGATCAAAGCATCGAGTTTAGTCGTATTGTTCAACGCCTCTTGAAGCGACAGAGTGGTCCAGTCCGTCTATTCATAAAGGTGTAGATTAGAGGATCAAGTAATGAGTTGGAGTATCCCAGCCACACTACGACCACCACCAACCAATGTGGAACGCGGATGGAAAGCACACAAGACCTAACGATGCAATACGGTGCCCAACAAACCAGCATCGTTAACACCAGTAAGGTTCCTGAAAAGGGAAAGCAAAGGAAAGAAGAAAATATCTGTGATATCATTATGTAATTGCTATTTAACAGTTTCATAATATCCCATCGAAAAAAATGCAGTATTTGAAAACAGTTTTTGCTGTGTTTATCAGATACAATCAACTTTGATACACGATGAATGTATCTATTAGTTGTTAATTTGGGTAATAGAATCCATTTATTCATAACTTAATGGTATAGTGATAAGAATGCACTATGACCTATTCCGCAAAAATCGAGGTAACACAGTCTAGTTAAACAAAGCTAACTGATATCAGGAAGTAAAGAAAGAACATTTACCTGTTAGGGCAACCCTTTTCTCAATGTTGAGTTTCTTCTGCAAGGTCCTGTGATTTTTATTTTTTATCACCCTAGTCATGATTTCCTGATGCGTACCTTTTTTTGTATGTCCTTTAACGTGCTTCGCCACGGGTTTATCTGTGCTTGAAGATTTAGAACAATCAAAGGAATTTTCTGGCGTAAGAATTAACGAAGTAGTGCCTTCGTTCCGCCTGTCATTTCCATCCGTTGGTATATCCTTGCCCTAGTCATCGCTGTTGTCGTTATTGCCTTCTACGGGTCGTTCAAGTATGGATGTGTTTACGACGCTTGGCTTCTTGCCGGCATTGGACCGGATCAACTCTTGTTGACGCCACACTTTCAGGAACACACCAACATAGCAGAACACCATTGCAGGTACGATTACGGCATAAATGATGATGTTCAAGATGGTGTAGTAGGAACAGTTTTCCTTCCAATCAGGCGCGCAGCTGTGGGACGTCTATTGTGTAGCTAATCTCAGAAACTACTTCGAACAAAGAGGGAAATGAAGATCCAATGGCGATCACCCAGGTGATGACAATGAAAACAATGGTTCTTGGCTTGGAAGGAGGGAACCGGTCTGACCAGACGACGGACAAATACCGATCAACAGAGATGACCATGACTGTCGCAAAGTTACCGAATACAAAGAGAACGTTTCCGCTTACCTGCGTACAAACACAAGCAAGACAGAAGTTATTATTCTATCAAACAGAAGGCAATGTTTTGATATGTTATTCTGGACATTTACGTGAATCCGGTTAATGAGACGTAAATTATATATTCGCCTGTTTTGTTCAAGCTTTTTGAATGATGACACTATCACGTATTCCAAAGGATCATAAAAGGACATCTGATTCAGTAGAGATGCGAAAAAAATCGTTGATATCACCCCGGTATCACCCCTTAACGTAATAAAACATGTAACCACGGTTTCGGAATGTAAAAAAAAAAATCAGAAATAAGAGTTTTGGGTTCAACCAAATGGTGCGTGGTTACTGTGCATGTACAGTATATAGCATTCTGTTCAAATATTTATGAATGCATTTGATTATTTCAGAGTCAGTTTTAAATGTCAATTTTGTACCCCAGATGCTTTTATATTCTTAATATTTTCCACAGCGACTGAGCAAAATGTATTACTCACCAAGCACATAAACTTGTTGTGAAGCAGAAAGTATCCGCGATCGAACACGGATACCATTACCGTAGCTATCTTTATTGTAACGCCGAGATCATTTATAATCAAATTCAAAATGAGCCAGTTATGAAGATTTCTTCGCTGTAGCTTGTCTCGAAGAATCGCTGTCATTGCTAGTAGGTTAGCGGCCAACGCTCCCAGGAAGATGGTGGAAATAGTGATACCCTCAATGACAACCACCAACGATGTCGACTCATGATACCCTCTGACATCATCAGGTTGATCGTAAGACGTCGGCATCGTATTAAGAGGATCCATTCTGATAAAGCGATCTCTCAACATGGGGAAATGATGGTCTTACGGTGCTACTCCGAAAATGAGCACGGTTTGATTTAACGGACAGTAAAATAGTACTCAATTTATCCCTCTGATGTTGAAGTGAACTTATTGACGGCTATTAAATAATCACGTGACTTGTCTCACGGAACAGCATCACACAGGTCACGGGATTAAACTTCAACTTTGGTTTCATTTTGGATAATTTTGTAGTTGTAAAGGGATGAACCAAGTATAAATATTTATAAGATCCAAATCGTTCTTCTTGGATTGCCACAATTGGCTAAACAGAGATGATATTCACTTAATTAGGCAGTATGTTTACATCTTGCTATAAAATAAATAAAATTCCCCTAAATGTGATGGTTTTTTCTCTCGTGGATGTCGAAGAGTAAACCAATGATGCAAATGACTCAGCAACCTATTTTCAGAGTGCATGTTAATTAAGGTAGTATATCAGCAAACTTTGAAATCAATTTCAATGCATGTTGTCACGCAATCCAATTAACGGTTCAATAAAAAATCGCTGTAAAGTATTCAGTATAAATAAAATAATCTGATAGTATTATAATATTTATATTCTGATTTCCGTTTAAAATGTAGACATTCTAGTTCTTACTATTTTATGTACGTTCATGTATCAGTTTCGTATCATTGTATTGATGTATCAACGATTTGTCTCAATAATAGTTTTCACAGTATTTATAATAAAAATACAATAAACGTGGCAGGTGACGCAGCAAAATCGATGTTCTGAATGAGATATCGCAGCGAATTTCTTTAAAAAAAATCAAAATAAACCTACAATTAATGGCCTTTAAAACCATTGTGAATACCAGACAGGCAAAATAATGATGTATAACACTATACTTGAATTTTTATTTTATATGGCATAATTTATGACAACTTGCGTCAATGAACTGTACAGAACCTATGTATCATTATTGTTATGTACGTTTCATCATTACTAAAACAATTTACACTGCAAAGGGAGTGGTTTCATATTAAATACCACTGGTGTTTAATCTCACACAACTCAGTATTAAGCACATTTGAAACATTACCGGTGTAGTGTTACAAGTAAAAATGTATGTGTCACATTTACACTACGACGTGTTGAATATGAAATCAGGGTTCGTGGTGGTGCCGATTCAACAGTGACACTGCACGATGTTGGGTTTAACCAAGTCAATGGTTAAACACCGTCTAAATGTACATAGGAGACTTGGTGAAAATCGTGTTTTTAGCTAAAAGGGATAAATAATTAGAATAGACTACAACCCTTCAACGATGTATTTCCTATGCCTTCTTTCGAGCTGTTGTCGTAGTACTAGTAATAGTAGTATAGAAGTAGAAGTAGTAGTAGCAGTAGCAGCAGTAGTATTGATAGTAGTAGTAGTAATAGTAATAGTAGTAGTAGTAGTAGTAGTAGTAGTAGTAGTAGTAGTAGAAGTAGCAGCAGCAGCAGCAGTAGTAGGAGTAGTAGTAGTAGTAGTAGTAGTAGTGGAAGTAGAAGTAGTAGCGTAGTAGCAGTAGCAGAAGTCGTAGTTTTATTGGTATTAGTAGTAGTAGTAGTAGTCGTAGTAGTAGTATAGATGTAGGAGTAGTAGTAGTAGAGTAGTAGTAGTAGTAGTAGTAGTAGTAGTAGTAGTATAGTAGTAATAGTAACTGTAGTAGTAGTAGTTACAGTGGTAGTAGCAGCAGCAGCAGCAGCAGCAGCAGCAGCAGTAGTAGTAGTAGTAGTAGTAGTATAGTAGTAGTTGTAACTGTAGTAGTGGTAGCAGTGGTAGCAGTAGTAGCAGTAGTAGCAGTTGTAGTAGTAGTAATAGTAGTATAGATGTTGTAGTAGTAGTATAGTAGTAACTGTAGTAGTAGTAGTAGCAGCAGTGGAAGCAGTAGTAGCAGTTGCAGTGGCAGTAGTAGTAGTATTAGTAGTAGTAGTAGTAGTAGTCGTAGTAGTAGTAGTAGTAGAAGTAGTAGTAGTAGTCGTAGTAGTAGTAGTGGAGGTAGAAGTAGTAGTATAGTAGCAGTAGTCGTAGTTTTATTAGTAGTACTAATAGTAGTAGTAGTAGTAGTGTTATCCGAATTATTATTATTATCATATCTATTATCATTATTATTATTGTTGTTATTATTTTTATTATCATCATCATCATCAATGTTGTTATCTCAACATCAACAATGAAGTGAAGTAATGTGTTTCTTTCATCTCATGATTCGTGGTCTGTGTTTCATATTTTTTATTGCAGAGCTAAATGAATGCAACTCGTCCCCGTGTCATAACGGGACCTGTGTTGATCTTATCAATGCCTTTACCTGTGAGTGTCTCCCTAGCCACGGTGGAATCTTCTGCAATGAAGGTACGAACTAGGTCATTTTCTCTTAAAGAAGTAAATCTCACGAATAACGCTTTATAAAATAACTAGATCAATTTTCAACTTAAAAAATACTACAATATCATAAATATTTTACAATATTGGTATCTCTCAAACTCTTCAATATCATTATCTCAGTTTGATCTCTGATTAAAATTGTTTCAGAGATTCTTAAAGTAAAAAGTCATGTAATGTGATAATAATCAGACTTTAAAAGTCTTGTAAAGATATTTCGGTTTTTTTAATCAACCTTCATAATTTTTTAAAGATATCTTTTAGAAATATCTTTTAAATTTTCATTTTCTGTCATTTTCATACGATTTGATCGTTGATACCCATCATAAAGGAAGACTAAATATGATCCTTTTTGACTCCCGGGAAAATAACCTGCCTGTGACGTTGATATAAATAATATTTCTTTTTATAAGCAGGTATTTCTGCATTTATTAATAAATCAAAATTACAAACTTATAACAATGATATAAAATCAAACATACATAATGATCAAGTTACAAAGGTGACAATTGTATAGTAGTTAAGTAGATATAGACATAATTCATGTAAACAATAACAAATAAATTTAAATGCAGAGGCCAGCTATCGTAAGCTGAAAGCTTGAAATAATAGCAGCCAGGGGAAAAGAGAAGGCTACATGAAAACCATAATAAAAATACCGGGTCTTTATTATTTAAAATTTAATTGTTTTAGGACCTCTAACAAATCGCCACAAAGCTCATATAAGGGATAACAAGAATATATAATACAAAGCTGATTTCTTAAAGGTAATGAATGAACTTATATTACTCCAGGGACTCTTTCGCAAAATTGGGTTACCAAATATTATACTTACGTTTCCGGAATAGAATATTAGAAGACGGTATTTTTTCAAAATTTTTCGTGAACTTAAGGTAAATATTAGAGTCGAGTATACCAATTTTAATATTGCTCGTAGCATCGAAATACAAAGTGGTACATTCCATGAATGTAACAACGATCCTGAATGGTGGATAGTCTTACGTTGAACAACATGCGTATACAATAATGTTCTTCATTGGCCAATTCCATTTTACAATCGATTTCACACTTTTGTTTTCCTGGGCCCTCATGTTTTTATACTCGACATATCATGATTCTTGAACTTCTGATTATTCTCATTTATAGAGATCAATCAATGTGAACCGACTCCTTGTCTAAACGGTGGAACATGTATCGACGATATATACGATTACGAGTGCATTTGTCCAGAGGGATTTGAGGGAATGCACTGTGAAATATGTAAGTATTTTGATAAAGACTGGTGCGGTATTAAGAGTCAAATGTTTCCTTCTTGCATTCTATTAATCAATAGCTTTGTATAAGATTTTATTTTAAAAAAATAGTCAATTTGGCGAAAGCTTGTCATCCCACCAATTTGGCAATTCTAGCTGATAGCCCATTCGTCACCCTACCTGATGGCCCATTCATCACCTTACATGTAGGTCCAATCGTCACCCTACCTGATGGGCCATTCGCCACCGTACCTGTTGACCCATTCGTCACCCTACTCGATGGCCCATTTGTCACCCTACCTAATGACCCATTCGTCACCCTACTTTATGGCTCATTCGTCACCCTACCAAATATTTTTCGTCACCCTACCTAATGGCCCATTCGTCACCCTAACCTGTTGACCCAATCTTCACCCCTCGTTATGACCCAATTCGCCACCCTACCTGTTGACCCATTCGTCACCCTTCCTGTTGACCCATTCGTCACCCTACCTGATGGTCCATTCGTCACCCTTCCTGTTGACCCATTCGTCACCCTACCTGATGGTCCATTCTTCACCCTACCTGTTGACCCATTCGTCACCCTACCTGTTGACCCATTCGTCACCCTACCTGTTGACCCATTCGTCACCCTACCTGTTGACCCATTCGTCACCCTACTCGATGGCCCATTTGTCACCCTACCTAATGACCCATTCGTCACCCTACTTTATGGCTCATTCGTCACCCTACCAAATATTTTTCGTCACCCTACCTAATGGCCCATTCGTCACCCTAACCTGTTGACCCAATCTTCACCCCTCGTTATGACCCAATTCGCCACCCTACCTGTTGACCCATTCGTCACCCTTCCTGTTGACCCATTCGTCACCCTATTTGATGGTCCATTCGTCACCCTTCCTGTTGACCCATTCGTCACCCTACCTGATGGTCCATTCTTCACCCTACCTGTTGACCCATTCGTCACCCTACCTGTTGACCCATTCGTCACCCTACCTGTTGACCCATTCGTCACCCTACCTGATGGTCCATTCGTCACCCTTCCTGTTGACCCATTCGTCACCCTACCTGATGGTCCATTCTTCACCCTACCTGTTGACCCATTCGTCACCCTACCTGTTTACCCATTCGTCACCCTACCTGATGGTCCATTCGTCACCCTACCCGATGGTCCATTCATCACCCGAAATGGTAGCAAATTCGTCACCCTACCTGGTGGCCCATTTGTCACTCTGACTCCGCATTCATCGCACTACCTGTTGACTATACATCAGCTTACCTGTTTGGCGACTCTTTCTATTGTCCTTTTCGTCACCCTAATTTATGGCTCATTCGTCATCCTACCTGAACTTTTTCGTCACCCTACCTGATGGCCCATTCGTCACCCTAACCTAATGCCCATTCGTCACCCTACCTGTTGGCACATTTGCCACCATACCCGTTTGCCCATTCGTCACCCTACCTGATGACACATTCGTCACCCTACCTGATGACCCATTCGTCACCCTACCTGATAGCCATTTCGTTACCCTACCTGATGACCCATTCGTCACCCTACCTGATAGCCAATTCGTCACCCCACCTGATAACCAACTCCTCACCCTAACTGATTGCCCATTCGTCACCCTACCTAATGGCCTATTCGTCACCCTACCTGATGACCCATTCGTCACCCTACCTGATAGCCAATTCGTCACCCTACCTGATGACCCATTCGTCACCCTACCTGATGGTCCATTCGTCACCCTACCTGATAGCCCATTCGTCACCCTACCTGATGACCCATTCGTCACCCTACCTGATGGCTCATTCGTCACCCTACCTGATGGCCTATTCGTCACCCTACCTGTTGGCCTATTCGTCACCCTACCTGTTGACCCATTCGTCACCCCACCTGATAACCAACTCCTCACCCTAACTGATGGTCCATTCGTCACCCTACCTAATGGCCTATTCGTCACCCTACCTGATAGCCAATTCGTCACCCTACTTGATAGCCCATTCGTCACCCTACCTGGTAGCTCATTCGTCACCCTAAGTGAATGACCATTTCACACCCTACTTGATGGCCCATTCGTCACTCAAACATCCACACATATGTCTCATTTTTCACGAACCCTGCAGTCAATCAGTTTCTAGAGATTTTTCAGTACTATCAAATCCCCTCTGCAATCTATTATAAACTTTTTGTCAGATGAATGAAAGGCCACTCATTCTCGACTCACCCGAAGCGTCTTCCTAGGACCAAATATACAACCCCATTTCCCCAATCCCTTCAAAGTGCATTTTACCACGCTCATCCAAAAAGCACGAATCACCTCTTCATTGAGAGATAAGTGGTTATTAAATAATAGAGCCAAAATAAACGCAAATGCCCATCAATAAATCTATCATTTTCGACTTCCTTTTGCTTTCCAGCTGAAGATGACTGTATCAGTAACCCATGTGTGAACGGAAATTGTGTGGATGGGCATCAACAATACACATGCATTTGCCTATCCGGATATGGAGGAATTAATTGTGAAACTGGTTAGTTCTTATCGTTTTTATTCATCTTTCAATCATCTGAGGATTCTGGGGACAATCTGTTGTGCTACAGTCACATGAATAAAACCGACCGATGGTTTGAAATTGAAAATAACATGATAGATTCGGTCTGTCTGGAGTCGCTTTCGCCGTTATGACTCGAGCATAAGATAGTGATATATGCTCCATACATATGCCTGATGGCAGAGGAAGGGGGAGGGGTGTATCATCACAGGAGTTAGATTGGAATCAATACCAATATGATTTCAGTGAAAGTCACCTTCACCTTACATTACCCTACAATGATTTTTAAATTATATTTCATATTCACATTCCACCCCTGAAATATATTTATGAGTACTATCTACCTTGTGGTGTTATTCTCAGAATTTTAATATGTGCCTTGAATATGCAGGCGCGTCATGGTCTAGTGGTTCTGTCTCTCGCCTTTCAAACAGAGGGTCGTGTGTTAGAATCCTAACCATGGCGTGTTTTCCTTCAGCAAGAAATTTATCCGCACTGTGCTGCACTCGACCCAGGTGAGGTGAATGGGTACCCGGCAAGATTAATTCTTTGCATGCACTGACCGCCGATGATGGTAGCTCGAGCTAAAACTGGGGTAATAATAGCAGCGCTTTGTATCCTCAGGCAAACGGTGCTTGTAAATACAGTTATTATTATTTTTAGTATTATTATGTTTCATATCCATTACACCAATCGTTTCGTTCCGTTAGGGACCATTGTAATAAACTGTCTATGTTTTATGAAATACCCTGTCAACTATACCATGTATGCATAGTCTTTCTATTTTACTAGTATTTGATGTACAGATTAAATCGAATCAAATGAGTTAAAATCCAAAATGAAACCTTTCTGAGAAAATACTTTAGTGTATACCTTTGTAATCATAGCACAATTTCGATAATAATTAGACCAATTGCAAACGTACTTTGTAGGCGCTAACTTGTCATATTGTCTATCAATACACTATGAAGCTCTGTACATGTTTGGTTTCCTTCTTTTCAAATGTCAATAGATATTAACGAGTGTGCTAGTAACCCGTGCTGGTATGGAACCTGTATGGATTCAATAAATGAGTGGAGCTGCGATTGCACTCCTGGCTATGGAGGAAACAGATGTCAAACAGGTATATCTACCTTTCTAGACAGTGAATAGTCAATATTATTGATCGACTGAGGAAATCATGTTCGATAATTGGTGCATTTGGGTCACATGATCTAAAAAAATGTACTTCACTGCCACTACAATGACGAAATATACGCTAATTTGTACCTTACCGTGCATTTTTCTTTTTAAAAATTTATCGCAGGCATCTTTTGCTATACAAAATACTGTTATCATAAGTATAGTGGATCGGTGGTATGCAAAAAAAAGAAAAAAAAGAAAAAAAGTAGTGGACACCTGTATTCATAAAATAATATCACTGTTAGCCAGTTGATAATAACGGAGATGTGGATTCGTCAGTGGTGTAGTGGTTCTGAATTTGCCTTTCAATCAGAGGATCATGGGTTCAGATCCTACTCCATGCGTAATTCCCATCCGGCAAGAAAATTGTCCAAACTATCCACACTGTGCTGTACTCAACCCAGGTGAGGTGAATGGGTACCCGGTAGGAAGAAATTCCTTGAATGCTTTGAGCGCCTAGGCAGCCCAGCTAAAGCCGGGGTAATAATAATAGCAGCAGGGCCCGCTGGCCCAGGGAGAATCGTTTTCAGTTTTCGGAACTGAAATGGCTTCCCTGTGTAAATATACCTATGTTATTATTATTATTATTACTATGCCGCACTTGACCCAGGTGGGGTGAATCGGTACCCCGAAGGATTTATTTCTTTGAATGCTAAAGAGCCAATATCGCGGCTTGTCTACAGCCGGGTTAATAATAACCTCTATTAAGCGAAGCGGAGTATATATATGAACAGATATATAAACGACTGTATTATTATTCTTATAACACTTTTCGTTCACAGAAATCAACGAGTGTTCTAGTAATCCCTGTCAGCATAACCAAGGCGTTTGTGTAGATGGAGTCAATGAATTCACCTGTGCATGCTTTCCTGGTTATGTTGGAATACTGTGCGAAACAGGTACATATTATATAAGTGATTATTATTACTTTTTGAATTACTAATTTTCTTCATACACCAAACTAAGTCTCATGAATGTAAAAAATGCGGCAATTACTCACTTGCTTACCAACTTGTGTAAACTTAATGGGATACTTTCAAGGGCGTACCTGTCAAACGTGTGGAATTTACTTTAGAAATATACTGTCATCGATAACTACTTCTAGTACTTCATCTACCATAGAAGTTACTTGTGCTAACTCAGGAGTCATAAACAAAATGTCTCCAAGCTGCCCTATGTTACATTTTGCTTTTTAAGTCAGATTAATTCTCAAGTCCAGTGTCCCAAATTGTACTATCGATGTATGTCGCCCTCCATCTATCGCTTTCTTATTCTTCCTTGTATCGGTTTTTATATACAATTAGTTTCTATGCCTATAATTCTGGAAGTCCACCCCAATGCCCTGTTATTCAACTGATGCCTATAAAGAGAATCGAATACCTGCCGAATAATATAAATTCTTACCACCATGTCTTGATAAGAAACAAAGTATTGACATTTGAAGATCCGTCCCAGAAATTCCATATACTTTTGTCTAATATCAGCCACCGTACACTCTTTATTTTCCTTTCAGATTACGATTATTGTCAATCAAATCCATGTATCAATGGAGACTGTACTGATGGCATCGAGTCATATACATGCGAGTGCACACCTGGTTTCACCGGTCATAATTGCGACGAGGGTAACAATAATAATAATGATAATAATAATAATAATAATAATAATGATAATAATAATAATGATAATAATGATAATAATAATAGTAATAATGATAATAATGATAACAATAATAATGATAATAACTAAGCATCGACAAAGGAATTATGAAAGACAGCAAGAAAAGAAAAACGAACCTCGCAATGGCATGGATTGACTACAAGAAAGCATACGACATGGTTCCACACTCTTGGATCATCGAGTCTATGGAAATGTTAGGGGTAGCAGACAATATCAGAAGGTTCCTCATTACAAGTATGACGAGATGGAGAACTAAGTTGGAAAGTAATGGTGAAGTGCTTGGAGAGGTTGGTATCAAGAGAGGAATCTTTCAGGGAGATAGTCTATCTCCATTGCTGTTTGTGATGGCAATGACACCATTAACTAAGGTACTCAGAAGATCCAGGCTAGGATATGAGTTCAAGAGCAAGGCAAAAATCAACCATCTATTATACATGGACGATTTGAAGCTGTTTGGTAAGACACAAAGTGACTTGGAGTCTCTCATCAACACTGTGCGGATCTTCAGCGAAGACATCGGTATGCAGTTTGGGATGGATAAATGTGCAATGATTACTCTCATGAGAGGTAAGCCAGCCAATGACAACAACTTCCAGATGCCGAACGGAGAAGAGATCAGATCAATCGAAGACGGTGGTAGCTATAAATATCTCGGAATATTAGAGGCAGATCAGTTGAAACATCAAGAAATGAAGAAGAAGAAGATTGAGGCAGAGTATATCAGGAGAATTCGGAAGGTGCTCAAATCCAAACTAAATGCTGGAAACATGGTGAAGGCTGTTAACACTTGGGCAGTAGCCCTAGTGAGATATGATGCTGGCATAGTTGAATGGAACAAGCTTGAACTCGAAACCCTGGACAGGAAGACAAGGAAGTTGCTAACTATGCATGGGATGTTTCACCCAAAGTCTGATGTAGATAGACTTTATGTGTCAAGAGAGAAGGGAGGACGTGGTCTGGCTGGAATAGAGGAGACTGTAAGATATGAGGAACAAAGCCTATACTGCTATATTGAAGGCCAGATAGATAGCATCATGGCGGCAGTCAAAGAGTCGATGAGGAAAGGAAAGGATGTGACAGCGAAACAGCTGAAGGCTGATCAAAGGAAAATGAGACTGGAAGGATGGAAAGAGAAGGTGATGCACGGGCAGCATTTAAGACAGACAGAGGAGTTTGCTGGACCAGAGAGTTGGCAGTGGCTGAAACGAGGAAGTTTAAAGAAGGAGACGGAAAGTATGCTAGTTGCTGCTCAGGACCAAGCAATTAGAACAAATTACCGAAGAGCCAAAGTTGAAAAGGAGCATACATCTCCCTCATGTAGAATGTGTCATGACAAAGACGAAACGGTGTCTCATCTGGTGAGTGAATGCAGCAAAATGGCACAGACAGAGTACAAAGGAAGGCACGACAGAGTAGCAGCTGCAGTTCATTGGGGTCTGGCCAAGAAGTACCATTTACCTCATGCGGAAAAAATGGTACGAACATCGGGCAGAGCCTGTAGTAGAGAACGACGATGTAAATTTTTTATGGGATTTTAATATCCAGACAGACAAGGTCATTGAAGCTAGACGACCAGACATCGTTCTCTTAAAGAAGAAGGAAAAGGAATGTCTCATCATAGATATTGCGATTCCGGGAGACTGCAGAGCTTGGCGTAAGGAGGAGGAAAAGATACAGAAGTATAACGATCTGGCATGGAAGCTGAGAAGGATATGGAAGGTGAAGACGAAGGTGGTACCAATAGTCATCGGAGCCTTAGGAACAGTGACAACAAGACACAGAAGCTTTCTGGCTGTTCTAGGAGTCGAGGTGTCCTTTGAAACGATACAGAAGGCAAGCTTGCTTGGAACAGCTCATATATTACGGAAGGTCTTGAATTAGAAAGAGAAGTGAACAATGAGAAGAGGACCCATTTGATAGAATATAGAACAATAACCCTAGATTTCTGGAAGAAGTCCGGTTACTGTTTAATATACCAACAGAACATCAAGTTGTGGACAATGGAAATGATAATAACAATAATAATGATAGTGATAATGATAATAATCTATAATTATGAATACTCAAAAGCAAAATAGTACCAAAGCGCGCACAAATACAAAGTATCAATGATAATCCAAATTAGTCGTTCAAGAATATCATAGAAAATTGTGGGTACTAAAGGAAAAGTGAAAGTTTCAAGGGGAATTTGAAACCAAACACATTGGAAGCTGTTATTCTTGGGAGAGGGTTAGCATTCCAACCAAGTCTTAGCAACTGATACTGCAAACGTTTTTCAGCAGATGAGAGTTTCGACAAGGGAATGCGAAGTCTAATAAAGATAATGTGAATAATCGCTTTTTCAAAAGTCAAATCATCGTCCTTCTGAGAAAATTCCTCTTTATGGCTTTTCCTTGATAATCCTTCAACTTCCAAATTGACTTGAAATGCGAGAAAAGCCGCTGTGAAAGACGCTGTGATTAAATTTTGCTAATAGAAGTGCCGACCTTATGAGTTTTTTCGTTTTAAGGTGCCTTTTACATACGAAACAAAAAGCATAATACTTATACATATTCTAAGCATATTTATTCGATGATTATCAATATTTATTTTTTCAGTTATTATCAGAATTTACTTTATAATTGTTTTGGTGACAAGATATGTAAATATAAAACATTCATTGAGCTTATGGATATCTTACACAAAAGTTAAATAAGAAGGCTAAATGACGAATATACATGTAGCTGCTAGACTGTTTGGCAGAATAAATACATGTTTTATAACTGTTGCTGAGCTAGTGTTATAAGCGTGTTTGAACGGAGCGCGTGCTCTGTAAGTTCACTTTTTTACACTATCATCATCATTATCAAGCAATTTCTTAATTAGGGTAGGTCCAACTTGGTCTAGCGATGAGTGACATAGAAATAAAGCAAAAGTTCATCAGAAAAGCTCATAAAATAAATTAAAAAATTACCCTTGATTTTCGAAAAATAACAATTTTGCATTCAATCTGTGCACTTACATGCACATGCATGACCTAGATTGATCACTTAATACACAGGAATTATTCAAGAGGTGAATGAAAATTTTGATCAGGATACCTTGTTCCAAATACGTTGGTTTCAAAGTTACGTCAGATTCATTTAGAGTGATTGATTGGTTTTTGATTGATGTGAAATACATTCATATAATCCCGGTCAATGATTCATTCACCGGATTCTTTGTATTGTATAAGTTATGAAATTTTAGTAACCAATAGAAAAGGAATTTCTTTCCATAAAGGACAAATGAATGTGTTTATTATACGACTCTTTATATTTTCTAGATATCAATGAGTGCAGTATCAATCCATGTTTTAACGGTGGATCGTGTAGTAATATCCAGAATGGATTTTCATGTACCTGTCAACCTGGGTTTACTGGACCACGTTGTATAACAGGTGGGTTTAAATCAGCTTGCAATCGATAATCTAGACAGGAATAACCGTCTTTTCTTGGAGATTGTCTAACATTTTGTGACACTTTGCTATCAGTTCCAGCCAATTTACCAGGGGCACGTGGCAGAAAGAGTTGCAATCAATCGCAACTCTAAAAATCACGCGCAACTTGATTTTCAACCAATCACCAGCGC
Source organism: Lytechinus pictus (assembly GCF_037042905.1). Taxonomy (NCBI): domain Eukaryota; kingdom Metazoa; phylum Echinodermata; class Echinoidea; order Temnopleuroida; family Toxopneustidae; genus Lytechinus; species Lytechinus pictus. Next base: position 28,431,679 of record NC_087255.1, on the reverse strand, counting down.
GCATTTGGGACTTGCGATTTATTTTTTGACTTGCGTTTAAACGAAACTCTTTCTGCAACATATTAAACAAATTTCTTTGAGTTTGATTGGCTGAGGAGCACAATTCCTATGGTAGCTGTCGGACGAAACATACTTTTTTCGGCTAAAACATCCCAAAATTACGTTCACGAAAAGCCCCTCTAAACTTGATTTCAGGCATACCGCGAAGCAATTCGCGTAACCCTGAAGCCATTTCTTATGTAGGCTGACAAGTGATAATAGGGTTTGATTAGCTGATAAACACAGATGTCTGATTGTTACTATGGTAACTGTCGGATAATGATAGTTTGTCAGTGCAGAAATTTTTCATCAAACGGTACCGATATACAGTCAGCAGTTTCTATTTCCCAGCATTCATGACTAATGTTGACATTATCAAACGTAGTGGTTCCGATACCAGGCCAATCAAAGTTATGTTATTACTAACAACTAAAAACAAACAAACAAACAGACAAAAACAACAAAAACAACAATAAAAACTATTGACATACCGTCTGTCGGCGAGGAGCCGGGTTCGTTGATGTTCCTGCATCAGTACACTCTACCATTCTTTTCATTAATTGACCTTCTGTATACTTTCTACCCTCTCAATTTGCCGAGCATATACACATTTTTCTGTACTGTGCTAATCAAGTTCTTTTTCTTTGTTTTTAAGTTGTTCAGTTATACTAGTATGGCAAGTTCCCCCAAGTCTGCGCAGTCCCCCTTGTCTGCGCACACGCGTATCTGCGCGATCCTAATAAAAGAAGATACGCAACGAGCACGAACTTTAAACATGCAATACATAGACAGGTATTCATTAAAAAAAAAACGACTCAAAATGGTGGAAAATAATGAATTTAGGGCATTTCATGTGACGGCCTCAAAATGCAGCCTTTCTCATCAAAATCCCCGAATCGTGTGCAAAGTGAATGCGTGCGCAGACATGGGGTATCATTTTTTTTTTCAATCTGAAAATGACTGCCCGAGGTTTTTTCAAGAAAATCCTATATTTTCTTTCATTTTTAATGAGAAATTTGGTACACTTACTCTTAATAATGTAAGCAACATTATTAATTGAAAGATTTTGTGTAATAAGAAGAAATTCATGTTAAATCTTAACTCAAATTGTTAGGTGCGCAGACTTGGGGCCCACCATCATACTATGTTGTAAACTCTAGAATTTAAATGATAGTAATATGTTACGTTTCTGAAAACGTATTTACAGATATCGATGAGTGTTCAAGTAATCCTTGCACGGCCGGACAGGGCATTTGTCAAGACGAAATCAATAGATACACCTGTCACTGTTTTCCAGGGTATTTTGGAGTCAATTGTGAAACAAGTAAGTAAAGCTGTTTTTCTCTTATAATTCTTATGCTTAGAAACTCAAAGCAAGAACTTCTCCACATTTACAAATGATATAAGCGCAGTTTCAAAAGTTATCAGTGCTTACAATAGATAGCAGGGGCGGTATTCTGAGGTCATTTTATCTTTAAAATATTTTATTTTATCTCTTAAAATGAAATTGGTATTCTGAGATGACATTTTATCTTTCAGATAAAATTTAAAATTTCATCTTGCGTATAAATTTTATCTTGCGTATTTATGATGATACGCAACAGAGCAGTGGCTGCGTAGACATACCCATCGCGTATCTGGCCATTGCAACGCGGGTGATGTGCTTGCGCCCAAGTTACTTTGAAGAAAAAATAAAATAAACTTAAAAGAGGGTAGGGGCTATTTTATCTCCGCGACGTTCATTTCGTCAATATTTCTAAGTGAATTAACTCCAAATGTTGGCATGAAAAGTAAGAAAAATGATATCTTCATTGAGAACAACACCTTAAAGTTATTCCTGTACAATCAGGAAGCATTTCATAAGACTTTTCTTGACTAATATTGTCTTTGAAATGATGCTTGAAAAGATGCGATATAGACTTCGAAAAAAAGATGAGAGTATTGCCATTTTTGTTAAAAAGAAATCTCTGTAAAGACGCACAAGCGTATAGTGCAAGCGTATTGAAGTCAATAAATTGACGCAATCTCACTCATTCGCCACACCTCCTAGCGGAATGGATTTCCATTGGTTGAGTGATATGAGAGAGCTATAAAAGCGCGTTTCTAATTGGATATTGATTAAAAAATAGGTGTGTCTTACAGATATAAAATGAAGATAAAATTGTTCTCAGAATACCAATTCGGAGAGATTTTAAGGGTATTTTATCTCACTGATTTTAACGGAGATAAAATATTTTATTTTATCTGAGATAAAATGGATCTCAGAATACCACCCCAGATATCTATTGTCACTTGTAAAATCACTGGGTAATTGCACCCGTAAGGTACCACCCCTGACTTGAAAGCGAGACCAAAAATGTGAAAGTAATGACAATGATAATAACAATAATAATTACAATAATGAAAAAAATAATAATGTAGAATTTATGTTTCTGCATACTTTTATCAGTGTTTTAGCACAGCTATGTACTCTGATCGAGCGCTCGAGCATACAAGGAATCAAACAAAGTTATAAATTTGTTTTTTTGTTTTTTACCCTTTCTCCAGATATTAACGATTGTTCTGGTGATCCTTGTCTAAACGGAGGAACATGTAACGATCTAGTAGGTGGCTACTCGTGTCTATGCGCTGAGGGATTCGTAGGAAAAAACTGTGAACAAAGTAAGATTATTTGTGGTTCCATCAAGACATTTGCTTCGGCGACATTTGGTCCGCTCTAAATTCCACGCACTAATCGAATGTCCAACTTTAACCCTAGGTTTAACACTATACCATACCTAACATAAAATCATATTGCAATCTTAAGACGAAATTAAGCCCGGAGCAATTTTCGCAGGAGCAAATGTCGTGTCACCTATTTGGTAGTAATAAAAAAATATCGTAAACATTAAGACAGTTTTAATGTTATGTTTACCTCTCAAATTTAGAATGTAACCATTACCTGTAACTTTCGCATTGGGTGATTTTAGGTTAATTTGTAGATTTAATTTTTGTATATTTATAGCTTGTTTATTTACAAGAGACCATTATTACAAACACTGATGAAAGTATGATAAGTTTCAACTGTCTTATCAAAATCCCTTTTTCAAGTAGCTACCTTAGTTAGAGACTGAGAAGTGGATGCAAATTGGTGCAGATATTTATTTCATTTTTTTTTTTTTTTTTTTGGGGGGGGATGGTTATACCGAGTGGATTATCTCCTTTCGGAGGCGAGTTTAAATTTCTTTTTCTTTCTCATGTTTTTCTACCAGCATTAATGATATTAAATATATTATGCTTGAAGACATTCTTCTAAATTAGAGGGCATCTGTGTTATTTGGACTATTTTAGCACCCCCTCATATAGGTCCCCCGCTAAGGGGTTTATTTCTTGGTTGTTGAGAAAAAAATCTTTAAATGGGATCATCGTGACCGTTTATTTATTTATTTATGTTATTTTCAGGCAAAAGACAACAAGAATATATACAAGAGGAAGAAATTACCACCGACTGGTGCCTGAGGATGACTAAAAGAAAAACTATTTTCTGTTATGAAGCTCTCCTCACTAGTCGGGGTTTACAAATATACGAAAATAAATTCGGTATAAAATGGCAATATATGTTTAGATGCATTACTTATCAAAACAAAAAACCTAATAATAAAGAGTGTTTGTTTCCATGTGCAATTACAATATCCAGTCAAGTTACACTTGACTTATCCTGTAAGTTACACTTACATGTATGTTCGATGGTATGAAAATTATTTTATTGCAATCTTCAGGAGAACCGTGCTTGTGTAGGGGTTTTCAGGTCAAATAAAATGCCCCAAAAGGCACATGCTTTACCATAAAACCTCTACATTGATTGTGAAAGCATTTTATGAATGAATATTAAAATATTTAATGTATTTTGCTTATGATGTTTTCTTGTTATAATCTTTCAGGTAGTAAGGAATGCAACAGCAACCCATGTATTCATGGTCGGTGTGTTGAACGTCATAATAGTTATTCTTGTCGATGCAATGAGGGTTATACTGGGTTTGTGTGCGACACAGGTAAGAATAATTTAGTTGTCATGAGACAAGTATGTGTATGGGAGTGAGTGCATGACTGAATGAACAGATGGGTGAATGAATGAATAAATTAATGAATACATTCATGAATTAATAAATAAATAAATTAATGGATGAATAAATGAATGAGTGAATGAATGAATAGATAAATGAATGGATAGGTGGATGAATGAATGAATAAATGAATTATTAATTAATGAATACATGAATGAAAATGAATAGATTAATGAATGAATTAATGAATAGATGGATGAGTTAATGAATGGATGAATGAATGAATGAATGAATGAATGAATGGATAGATGAATGGATTGATGAATGAACAAATGAATGAATATAAATTTATTAGAAACTAATCATAAACCAAGATATCATAAATTACGGTAATGTTGCTAACCCCCACGAATTAATTATCAATGGTTTTAGGGCTTTCTAATTAACGAAGGCTTATGAGAAGGGGGAGGGGTGGTCATAAGAAGTATTACTCATATATTCCGAGTTCAATAGGTGTATCCCTTTGAAACGTGTAGCATTATTATACACAATAAATTCAAATTATTATCTATTTACAGATATAGATGATTGTAGCATCAGTAGCGTCGGCGTCAGCAATTCACCATGTGGTGATAATGGTGTGTGTGTTGATGGGGTGAACTCATACACATGTATCTGTAGTACTGGTTACACTGGAAGCAACTGCCATATCAGTAAGTACGAAACATTTTACGCTACGGTCACACTTATGAAACCGACCCCTGGGCCCCGTAACACAAAGTCTAGCGATTAATCGCTAAATGAAATGGCCTATCACGATCATCCTTGCATGCGCATTTCGCTCATAAGACTGACTAGGAACCAATAGGAATTGTTCTTTCAAATTAGTGATCGATCTTTAACCTTTGTGTTACAGGGCCTTGACCGACAAAATCTATTTGGTGATTATTGAAGACAAACCATTGGTAGGCTTGGAGACGTGTGACTGTAAGCATGTATGGACTATCTAGTGAAACTTTTGAAGCGATCACAATAACTATTGTCAGTTCTTTGACATTCTGGGTTAAAATTATCTGTAAAAAATGATTCCTTTTTTTCGGTTTAAGAATGTTCCGGCATTATGTCATTTATCACTCAGGGAGCGTCACCTGAGGCGTGTCAGTTTTTGTTAAAAAGATAACTATTTCTCAAATCTCTTAGACTCATTATCACATAATTTTCATCATTATCATCATCAGTAGATATACATGATTCATTTTGTGTGAGTAGACAACAGCAGCTATTGCTTTGATGTTCTAAAATGCAGATAGAAATGAATTTTCATAGGTCCATGAACCAGAAACATTTACAATTTTGGCCATGACATTGTATCCTATTTTTTAAAGAAATGATGAATAAAATTAATGTTGTAAAAGTAAACAATACCGGATATTACAATGTCTCTCTAAACGCCCATTATGATTGAATGTGACAATATCAATTATTTTGTTTTGCAAAGAATGATCAGTGCTTTCACTGCTTTCATACAGAGCTCATGTGTACCCGTCCAAGCGAGGAACCAGAAGGAACAGTGTTCGACAGTCCAGAAAATTTATTCTATTACGGTGACGCCTTGTCTGTTTCATGTCGTGGTACATCGGCATCAACCCTTTGGATCTGTCTCGGTTCAAATAATTGGAAGAAACATGAGCTTGTCTGTACCTCAGACTCATCTAAACAGAGTAAGCAAATTTATATTCAAAATGTTTTGCAGCTCTCCAAATCAAATCGATAAATCTGGATTTAACGAAAATTAGAAAAACATTTTAAAAGATTGTCAAATAATTTTGATTCCCAATCAGCTACAGTTGAAAACCGATCTTTGAAAATGCTACCATTCATGCGTTCGCGGTTCATAACCTCTTTCATGCACTAAACAAGTATTATTTTTTCTTGTCATTTATTTAGCCCTGGTTGTCATTGCTGCAATACTTGGTGTACTTCTAGCTTTCTCCATCATCATGTGTGCTTTATCCATCGTGTAAGTATTGCTTATGAGGTTCAAACAAGAATAAACATTTTATTCTAGTTAAATTGAAATAACTAGCTAGTAGTCAATTACTTTATATGATATCTGTGTACAGAAAGTTATCTTTGAATTGAGATACCCAACGATTTTTAAAAAAATCTAAATATGGACCAGAGTATTTATTATGAAACCCACTGTGTCGTTGAGGTACTATATCGTATGTTTATAAGCCCATTTGTGTATTATAAAGTTATTTATTAATACAGGTGAAAACCAAACTAAGTCGAAAACTATTTAGCCCGGTTTTCGGCCATGGATTAGACCCTAATATTTTTCAAAAATACAGTCACTGTCCTCAGAAATATGATTCAGGGTAATGATATTAATAATTGTTGTTTTTAGATGCCGTCATCGATCTGGTTCTGTGAAGATGAATAATTCTGGCTCCAATTCAGTTCGAATGACTGGTGGACAGGTATTTACATTATCTAGACTATATTGATTAATATACAGGATTTGTGTTATGATTAGCCCTTCTGTCAGATATTCTACTACTACTACTACTACTACTACTACTACTACTACTACTACTACTACTACTACTACTACTACTGCTGCTGCTGCTGCTGCTACTACTACTACTACTACTACTACTACTACTACTTCTACTACTACTACTACTACTACTACTACTACTACTACTACTACTACTACTACTACTACAACTACTACTTCTACTACTACTACTACTACTACTACTACTACTACTACCACTACCACTACCACTACCACTACTACTACTACTACTACTACTACCACCACCAAAACCACCACTACCACCACCACCACCACCACCACCACCACCACCACCACCACCACCACTACTACTACTACTACTACTACTACTACTACTACTACTACTACTACTACTACCACTACCACTACTACCACTACTACCACTACTACTACTACTACTATTACTGCATGTATAATTCTACCTCTACTAGTAGTAGTAGTAGTAGTAGTAGTAGTAGTAGTAGTAGTAGTAGTAGTAGTAATAGTAGTGGTACTAGTAGTACTATGAGCATTTAGACCTCTACATGCCATAATTCTACAGTGCGTATCAAAAAAAGTTTACACTTACAAAAAATCCTTTACAATTATACATTTGTAATATCCTGAATATTTTTCCACATTTTAACACTGGTACAGATCCATTTAAGCAAATGACGATATAACTGTCGAAAAATATTTCCGCTTGAGTGAGCCCCACTTACTTTTAAAAAGTGAGTGAAAAATTATTTGCGCAGAACTTTGAAATAATTATGCGAATAAAGTAGACCTTTATCACGAAGAATACGTGGAAATTAGCTAGTAAAATTGATTTGAAGATATCTTTTACCTTTTTAAAATTGTTTCCGTGCCCAAAACACTTCGAAGAGTGCATTGCGCCCCACCCACCCCACACACCGAGGCCATCGTGACGACATTTGCTTTACACTGAGCTGTGACTTACATATAATGGCTTTGGCTTGATTTTCATTTTGTTAATCATTGTCAAGCTTGGGAAATGTGTGGAGAAACAAGTTTTAAATGAAAAATGAAATAAAAACCCACTTTGAATGATAAAAACTTAGTGAAAAAATGCTGGAGATGTCTGGTATAAACTTTTGTTCAGATTCAGTTATGTCATTTAGATCCAGCTGGCACAAAAAGTATAAAAATTGTGCTTACTAGGTGTTGAAATTTCAACTTGGTTGGCAAAATTGTTACAAAATGCTTGAATGTATCCGTTTTATTTCAAATGACTAAAAGTGCAAAGTGTATGAGAAATGTTTCGCAGGGTTAGTTTGATTTCGCCCTTTCCCCTTGACACAGCGTGAAAACGAGCATTTCTGAGCAAACAAATTTCTCCGAGCTTTACAAAAATGGACAGTGCTCACTTTAGTGTAACATTCTGTCAAAACTTTTACTTTCATTGGATAGATGAGACCCAAACACAAGATTATATGTGAAAAAATTACCCACATGTTGTATATTTCTAATTCCCCGAGCTTTTTCAAAGTGTAAACTTTTTTTATACGCACTGTATAAGTATCTAGCAAATATTAAAAGCCACCAGTGTGAATACTTCAATTGGGTCTTTTTTCATAAAGCGTATTGTACAAGTTATGCATGTCTGTACACGTGACGAAAACATGTTCCGAGATGTGAAGTCTAAAACATAGGGCTATATCGTTACTTACGATCAATTTTATGAAACTGCCCGTAAGACAACAATTAAAGCCTTCTGCAAGTATCGATCGTAATTCATAAACGACAATTATAAATAATGGTGTTTTTACAAATCATTTCCTTGATAGGTTCATTTTGAAGATGGTGGGGTGAGTAATCCAAGCTACATGAATTTCTCAAATGATCCAAGCTACACTTCAGCAGATACCTTACCAAGAAAGGAAGCCTTACCTGAAGGTGATGGTACAACCAATGGCAGTCCATCGGTCGGAACTGACGATCATTTCGTGGCAACGTTGGACGAAGTGCCTCTACAACCTCCTTCGTATTCAACAAATTAGGTTTCCCTTGGAAGAAATTCACGAAAATCCATTACCCAATGTTTTTTTTTACAAACCTCTAATATCCCCTTTGAAATATGTTTTTTCCGAAAAATTAAGCATCCCCTTCCGAGCAGGAATTACTCCATTTTTAAAAATAGTCTTGTACTAAAATAAGTCACATTTGAAGGGGGCCTTGGATACAGGGACGGGGGGATGGGCGGGCTTCAGCCCCCCACTTTTTTTTCTAAAACGGTGTACAAAAAAACGTATAAATGACCATCTGATTGTGATTTTTTGCATGGTCAGCCCCCCCCCCCACTTTTGGTTCAGCCCCTTTCAAAACCATTCCACGGCCCCTGGTTTGATTATGATTCTTATGAAAAAGAGACTGCGCGTTCCAAAACTTTACGCAAATTATTAACCGTTTGAAAAGCCTTGTTCAAATATTTTATTTCCATTTATAGTAACTTCCTTCCAAATGAAGACTTTAATGTTCCCTACATTAGTAACCTTTAAATAGGCATCTTGTCTATGAATATTACATGTACTCCATTTCAATACCCTATATGATTATATTCCTCCTAAGATCAAATTATTCTTCACTATTGTGCCCAAATAAAAACGGTGTGTTATTTTGAAAATCTAAATTCATTTTGAAGAGAGAAAATGGCCCTAAGTTAACACTAACCTATGACCATATCGAACTATTTTTATTCAAAACATCACTGTTCTGTGTCGAGTTTAATGCATTTGGAATTCTTTGGTTGATAATTTTCACCTCTTTTATGATTGTTTGTTTTAAGCTCTTGAAAAGTACATGAAAAACGTTACACTTGAAACACATCGCCTTAACATTTTTGTTTTGAATGAGCTCGAGAAAAATCAGGAGGTAAATTAGCATTTCTATAGTCTCATTAAACGTTCGGTTGTGTTTGGTCAATGAGTAGCATTCCAGGGAACAGGTAAAGGGGAAGTGTCACCCCTCGAATAACTAATTTTGTAGAGAGGGTCGCCTCCCAGCCCCCTCCTCCTAAAACGTTTATAACCAATCAGATTATGTCATTTCTGACTATCTAGTTATATTTCTGTTTGAAAAGCCTTAAATTGTGATATTCTCAGATTATATCAAGATCCTTTTTTAAAGAATACTTTCAACTTCTTCACATGTCTAAGAGTGTTTTTGTATAATATTTTTGAGAAATTTGATGTAGATTTATTTCTTTTTTAATTATTGATATTTTCTGTAATGTTGCTATGAATGATTTTGATATTCAATGGTGAAATATAAGATGGATTTATTTATCAGGGTTCGAACGTTTACACAGGGTACCACTGTAGCAGATTCATTTAAACAGGAATGTAATCAAAACATTTTCGTGAAATCTGAAATTGACATTTCAATATTTCCTTTAGATTCAATTGCATTAAGATTTATAAATGGAATTATATTGGAAATTTTATTCATACAACTTAAGTACATAACATATTAACCAGTAAGTTCCGTATATTTTAACAAACAATAGAAGTCATTCATTTATAATTTCATATTATGCCAAAAGTGCACTTATTATTATTTTTATAGATCTTTTTGAATTACACGCGGCAGAAAAATGTTTATTTCCTTAATAAATAATGAAGTATGATGTGAATATGTAATCATTTCATTATCCGTGTAGAATAATGGGATCTTAAATGGGATTTGATCTTGTTCGTACTGAAATAAGTTTATTGCACTGAAATAATATAATATTAGTCTGCAAGTATGACTAGCTTTATGAAGCATACTATTTTGAATTGTTTAATCAATATGTTCAACCAAATATAAACTCTTTAAAACTTAACTTCTTTCACAACAACCAGAACGATTGGGCGTTTTCTCTTTATATTTACAACTGTTAAATATTTGCATTTATATGAATACATCGAGAAATAGCCTTATTCAATTATCGATGAAATATTTCAATTTGATGGAGCTATATGCATAACTTTTATTATGTCTATCGGTTGTCATATTTTTGCCTATATTTCATGTTGCTAAACTGTATATACTGCGTGTATTCATCTTTATCAGAGTTTTATACACAGAAATGTTACGCGTGTGCATTACTTTGTCAAAGATTGGATTTTGTATTCGTACTATTTTTATATTTATAAAAATATAAATAGGTAAGTAGGCCCGCTGAAATATATCTTACGATACGTAATACCAAACAGGATATTCTATTCGCAGCATCAATATATACTTTAACTATAAAAATACTGAAATATAGTCACGTTATATCAAATTTTATAATTATATTTAGCTTAATTGTGTTTCTCGTTTATTTTTATCTTCCGATCAGTACTGGGGCTGGTTACAGAAAGAGTTGCGATTAAACTTAACTCACAAACCAAAACACCATTATGTTCATCTGATTGGTTGACAATCAGGTCGCGTTTGATTTCTGTAGTTATGTTTAATTACATTTCTTCCTGTAACAGACCCCTCCTCGTTCACGAACACTATGTTTATATTTTCTGTTTGTATCATATCAATAAATTTAAAGGGCCCCTTGGTAGAGCAGTTTTGTAACTGAAAGGGCTACCCTGTTGAAATAAAACGGAAATAAATTAAAAAAATAAATAAAGATCAAACTGCAGATGTTTTTATCAACTCGACGTCTGAATGTATATTCATTTTGTGTGCGTTTATCATAATTGAGCTTTTCAAGAAATTTGCAATTAATGGTAATTCAATATCGGGTCAACAGATCAATCATTAGTCTTGCAATCAATTTCGAACTAGCACACAATTGCAGGTCTCCGATTTGTAAAAAGAAGTTCAAATTGATTTGCTGTAGTTAAAATCGATCTCTCAATTGTAAATTTGCTGTGCAATGAGTGATGTGCAATTTATTGGAAATATCTTTTTCCAACACCCCATAAGATTAGAATCATCCACACAAATTTTGATGAAGTGAATTTTGTGTAATTTGTTAGACAACCTTGATTGTCCATATTTTTTCACATTTTTGTCGAGCCTACCAAGACCAAGGTTTCACTTAGTTATTTAAATCGTTTAACACCGTCTCAGTGCACATGGGAGACCATAAAGTTATGTGTAAATGTGCTCTAAATTTTTGTTCATACATCGGGTAGAAATATATGGTACGATAAACTAGGAAACACACATGGGAGTAAGGTTAGGTTTAAGTATCCATAGCTGAAGAACTCTCCATTTTATTCACTTCACACATTTCATGAACAACAACCCGGGACTTTCAACATACTGATTTTTTACTTTTCGATTAAAATTTAATATCTAATCATTTGTAAATAAATATATTCCGAAAAATTAACGAGATAAAAATGAATAAATTGGCCAAAATTAAGACACATGAATCTATACGTCATGATGAAGCATGATTGGTACTTGGATGCTAATAAGGAAGAGGTTTATTATAATTTCAATAATATTATTTTAAAAAGGAATTCTCGTTAACAATGTTTCATCAAATAATTGCTAATTGGAAAGTAATCTTGTAATAGTTAAAACTCTGCTTCAATTCACAATTTTAAGAAACCAATTGAATATTTCAGTCTTCATATTTCCAGAATATTCTCAAGTAAATTTATCAATATTATCATTTGCGTTCTTAAATTTATATTTATCTTTAATAAAATTGTAATACTAATTGTTTAATTATCGTTAATATATATTGAATTCTATAATCTGTAACTTATTATTATATTTTGTGAATTCTCAATTCAAAATTTATCGTTAATGTCATATGAATTCTACAGATTTTAAAGACTCCGAAAAACCCAATCATTATTAGAATTGGTATGAAAGAATCAAGAGTGAAAAAAAAACCGCCATTCTTATGTTAAATCTCCATGGATACCAATTTTGCAATGAAATCTTGATCAACTTTCTAGCTGTCGTTGGGTATGAAACGATTTGGGGGCAATGTTCCTTCGTATTTTCCCTTGCTATTTCATTTTTTTTCTAGTTGGTATTTCAACCGGGTATTTCGGTTAGGCATCGTCAGGTATGACCCGATTAGCGGCAGCTTCTATGACCTCCTGGGGAAGTTTTTGTGCTGGTGGTTTAACCTTGGTAATCTTGTAGCTAGGATCCTGTCCTAACAACCAGTAGGTATGGATTTCTCCTTTACCCTGCGAATAAAGAGGAACAAAACATTTAGTTCGAGATCTGTACTGATATCAAAGCCACAACTGCGAAAGTTCTTCTATGATAAATCTTCCAAAAACATACCTGAAAGATGAATTTGTATGTATTTAATACCTGTTCCTAATTTTTATTTATTTTATCCACAAAAAATAATTTTGTAGTATCGAAATGGCTAGCATTAATGAAAATTCAAGAAGATCAATTTTAAAATGATGATTCTTAAGAGGAAAGAACTTACATTCATTGATACATAAAAAGTAAACGAAGTTACCGGTTTCGACCAACCTCAAACATTGGTGAAGTTAAAAAGTTAAAAATAAAAGGTAAACGGTTTCAAAGTACGTCTATTCTTTCTTTACACTCTTCGTTTTCTTCCAAGGTCAGTTATATTATTTTCCCAACAAATGTTTCCCATTATTGCCTTTTTTTTTCAAGTTAACCCTTACTTTATTTCGGTTTTTTTTTTCACAACAAACAATGCTCTACTATTTTCAGAATACCAATCGTGTTTATAGCAAACACCGTTCTTTTGCTAACACGGTTTTCAGAATACCGCCCATGTTGTTCATCTTTAAATTATTGATCTAAATTTCTTTTTACACAGCATTCAATGTTCATATTGCGCATCAATACATATTATGGGAGATACTTTCATCATTTGAGTCGCCTACTTATAATGTCATCCCATTTCATTTAATCTAATACTGGTTTGAGAGGGTTAATTAACAATTGGTCTACTCCTACTTCGTCTACAAGTTTTACATCGTTAAATGTTCTCTAATAATATTAGAGAACAGCGTACTTACTTTCATGGGGACAAGACCTCGATCTTCAAGTTCATAACCACCAAGTTTATCCAGAACCTCCTTGCACCATGGACTGACATGGATTTTCAGAGCTATTAAAAAAAATCAAGTCGATTTGAGCATTTCGTTGGCGTTAATACATGCCAGCTTTCAGAGAAAATAGGGGGATACCACGAAATGTATACATAACATAAAATGAGTTCACGAGGTCTTGGGAAAATTTATAGGAAGTGAGTTTTGGGGCTGATGTGACATCAATTCAATAACTCAAATTTTATTATTCAATTTCCTTTGAACGGTCAACAAGCATAATATAGGCATTTATCTTTGAAGAGAACTTATAGGACTTTAATAAGAGTATGTTTGATAAGATTATCGTTTCATAATTAGGTGCAAAAGAATCGAATATTTTTTCAAATCAATATGAAATCCAAGCTAAAATGATTTTTTTTTTAATCGAAGTGTTCACTGACCCAGTCCATTTGATTCCATTCGGGAGGCAGTGTTGACGGTATCTCCAAAGAGACAATACCTTGGCATAGTCAGACCAACAACGCCAGCCACGCAAGAACCTATACAACAAAGAACAACAAAAAACCCATAAATATCACGTTATAAACAAAGAATCTGAGTTTAATCACTTGTTACCGTAATTATGTATCATTTCAAACTTATATATTTGGATAGTTTTCATTGACCTGTTACACACTAATTGCTGATACTATACCAACTTCATTGGATTTGGGAAGAAAAAAGAAAAATATATTGTATATATTGGAGTAACAGGCTTCCGCACAAGCTAAACGACTGTCTGCGCGTTTCTACGAACTACATATATTCCAATCATTTTATATTAATGGCTGAACACTGAGTTCAGAGATCTCAACTCTAGTCCCATTTTAGATTGAGGGTTTTCATGCCTGGTGTGTATTTTGCCCTAACACCAGAGCAACTTGCTAATTATGCCAGTGTGGCCTAGTCCCTCCGAGATGATAGAGTAAAGCTTACCGGAATGGATACCAATACGAAGCTTGAGGAACACGTCAGGTCGATGAGGTACAATGAATCCCTTGACGGCTTCTAGGAGATGGTGGGCGGTAGAGGCAATTTGGCCAGCATGACGATCTCCATTACGGATTGGCAATCCAGATACAAGCATGTAAGCATCACCAATGGTCTCAACCTTTACATAATTTAAATTTAATTTATAATTACATATAAACTTGCATCGTTTTCAGCGGAAATTAAAAATAGACAAAACTCAGTCATCATTTTGAGGACATCGCCTTAAGGTTCTGTCACATTTTTTAGAAACTTAAATAACTTGGCAACGTCCTATTCTAACGTTCTTCATCATTCATCGATCAATTAGATTTGTCATTTCCTTGATTTCACGCTTTTTAATTCGTAGCAACGGATATTCCTGAACTCGAATGGAAATCTACAAATAGTTTTATTGACTTCTCGCTTTATAATAATGTTTAATACAAAAATTTGATTTACTTCAGAAATTAAAAGTACAAAGTAATCAATCACCAAATTATAAATACCTTGTAAACGTCGTAGTTGGCAATAATGGCATCGAAAAGAGTGTATAAATCGTTCAGCAAGTTCACAACCTGAGGAGAGAAGTAATGATAATATTTATATGTTCGTCCACTTTATTATTCTCACCAACTGTTATCCTCTGCAACCTATAATTTCTGATAAATAGATGGAATTCAAGTAGGCTTAGACAATGGGTCTCGAAATTAAAATATGGTTCGCTTTTTTTCAAACGAATAAATAATTCATGCACAAAATATGGTAGATATTCATGTATAGCTCACTGCCTTATACTTACTTTTAATTAATTATAATGAAGTTTGTTTATAAGTATTCAAGTGTTCATCACCTTTCCATGTATTATCAAAAGAAGAGATAGCATCATTTTCAATATCAGATAGAAGGGAGAAGAGTGTTACTTACCTGGATAGGTGAACTAGCAGCAGACAGGGCAGTAAAACCAACAATATCAGAAAAGAAGATGGACACCATATCAAAGGTTTCCGGTAAGACAGCAATACCCTTGATCAGCTGTGAGGCAATCGATCTAGTTAACAGACACACATAAAAAAAATGTCGAAACATAGAAAAGTATATACAAAAATAACGTCTCTAAACTGCACAATGCAATACTTGACGTGATACTCGGGCCTTTTTAAGCCTAACCATAAAACGGAAATTCAGGAACGGGATATGTTCGCAAGAAATTAAATCAATAAAGAACATACAATTTTAGCACAATGACCAAAAGAGTTGAACACCATTTACCTAAATCAACACTGACTTTAAAGAGACCCTGATCATATCATGCCATGGGTTTACGAATGACGAAAATAAACGAACGACTTACGGTGGAAGCATACGATGTAGTAGTTGCTCGGTCTTTGCCTTTTCCTTCTGAAGTTCGTGTGTTCGTTCATCTACCAGCTCTTCTAAGTTGTTGGTATACCGTTCCATGATCGCAATCATGTTGTCAAGAATATTAGGTTTCCTAAAAGAGAAAGTTAGAAAGGAATGCATATATCAACTTCCTTTATGAACGATATATCTTGATTTCTGTCAGCACAATCATTCAATAAGGGAATCTGGTACATAATTTTGTCAGTGTAGGTCTTTAGATTAGAATTAAAGGTTACGAGTATGGTGAATGTACAACGTAGTAGAAAGGCCCATTAGCCCATCAAAAACAAAGGTTGTATGGTAATACGTATAGATTAAAAGAAATGGAGACACAGAATATCCAGGATATATTTTGGATTAAAAAAAGAGAAGGATAAGGACCACTGGTATATTCGAGCAGCGGAGTCTTATGTTCTGTCCTCCTTACACTCTTAAACACTTTAACATCGTGATTTCACATATTTGTACCCATGAAGAGGATAGACTGGCAATTTTTTTTCATTCTTAGTGGATCACTTACAATCCTTTCTGTAGCGGTGCTAGCATGGAACGAACTTCGATGATGTTTGGTCGTTCTTCAGGAGTATCAGCCCAGCATGCACGGATAGCGCTGAGCACACAGTCTGGTGCAGCAGCATTTACTGCGTTTAGAATCGGGCGATATGGAGGCACTTCCCTTTTCTTCACTCGATCAAGTATAACTGAGGAATGAAGAAAATGTTACTACACCTCAACTAACTTCTTTGTAAATGTTTTTATAACGATTACGATGTGTTTCGGTAATGAAAATATCTTTAATGAAAAATAATAAAGTCAGTTATATTTATATGCATACACATTTCACGGGTAGAATTGATTTGAATTGTCAGTATTCACCTGGGGCAAACTTTTATCATATTGCTGTTCTATTCTGTTGTTTCCAAATACTATACCCAGTCACAATAATTTCAAAAATAAAATGTTTGACATTGAGATTTGTTCCCTTTCTCTTCATAGGTCTCAAAGTATAATTAGACTCTGAATCAATGTGAGCATAGATATAAAGTATAGACCTCTGTCGTCAAAACCATTTTGTATATTTCAAGTTTGGTGGTGACAGCTGATGTTGGCGTCAGGTTGATTGGTACGATAGCTACAGCACCATTGGCGCCGGATAGCTCGCTCTGAAGAGACAAGAGAAGGGAGGGACAAGCCCCGAACAAGCCATTGCGTGCAACAAAATAATGTCTTGCCCCTCCAAACTCTTTTTCTCGTTTTGACACCTCTCCACAGCACCGAATTTTAATGAGTCTTGTGCTTAGACTGATGATCAATAGTGGATATTTCCAAAACAGTAAAGAAGGTATAAAGGACGAACGATGTAAAATCTGAGCATGCTCGGTTATCTTCTTTAAGTCTGACCGTGCTCAGAACAACGTTTTGTTTTTCTTTGTTGTCATGCGTTCTCTAAGTCGAAAAGATTATCTTTACCTGGTAGGTCTAGATCGTTCTCATGGAATGGTTCTTGTCTTGAGTAGAGCTCAGTCAGGAGGATAGCAAATGAATATATATCTCCTGCAGGCGAACCTCCTGGAGGCATGCTCTTTCCTTGTACCAGATGCTCGGGTGCTGTCCATAGTTGACCTAAAGAATATTATTTTACCAAGTTTGATGATGCTGTCAATATTTGACCTAAATTCTTGAATGGATCTTTATTCTTGACAACAATAATCTTTATTCTTTAAGAAAACATACTGTAGTTATGTAAACTTATTTAGCACTTCTTTTGGATCACATTACTGTTTCAGACATGGGTGCACCATCTCCACTCCTTGGGCCACAGGGAGCATTCCATCTAGGAATTATAACATACAATGTTACTCCATTCGAAAGCTTACTAGTAATATTAGTAAGTACATGAAGTGTGAGGAAAATGGAAAAATATTGCGATGTACGTATAATGTGAAAACAGCAAAAGAACAAAAAACAGCTCGACTTACGGGCTAGAATCGCATGTTCGCCGAGATCAACATCTTGTTTTTGTCCTTTCTTGAATTCGTGGAGACCATAGTCGGTGATCTGAAGCACCCAGCGGTTATCCACCACACAGTTGCTTGATTTGAGATGACCATGTGATTTGATCTCGGAGCTGTGGAGATATACGATGCCTTTGACCAGGTCAGCAATCAGGGAAGAGAGGAACATGCTGTCCAGCTTGATGTCTTCATTTTCAAGAATATCCTAAAATTGGATCAATGATTCGAACCAAATACCAATGTCGCACTCCATAAGGACTCTGAATGACCATTGGGTGATTTCAAGTTCGGCGTTAGAAGCACATTCGGGATTACTTTCATACATGTAACTTTTAACGCCCAATGGGAGGTAACAAATTATTTTTAGCATTTTATTATAGAAACTTGTGTTATTTCATGATGATATTACAACTTTCCTACCCCTTCGTTTTTCATAGAATTCAAGATCTAGAGTAGATGTGAAGTGAGTATACTATGTAGACCTAAATAAATAGAGTATTGTAACCTGAGGGATGGGTCGTGAAAATAGATAAGTTTCGTATTTTGAATTAATACATAATCATGAGGTCCTCTTGCCCTCCACTCCCTCTTCCCCTTAGACATCAAAATTCCCTGGCGCCGCGGTTGCATTGTAAGTAATTTCCGTTCACCGTGTAAGCATTACATAAAAACGTTTAATTCATGTAATGTATAGTTTCAATCGAAACCATCACTCTAAAGTTGTGGCCTATGATTTTGATGAGCATGATATAATAATACTGAATGCACAAATTAAATAAAACAATTTTAATTAAAAACAAGTGGAATGCCTCTGGCCGTCTCACCTGCATCACGCGATTCAATATAGCAGCAGTGCTGATTTTGAAAACTACTATAACTCGCACAAGATGTTCAGTGATACTTGGTTACTCTTATTTCCATGTTTTATGAACTAGACCAATACACTTATAGAGATATGATGGCAATTCAACAAATACCCCCAACGTGGCCAAAGTTCTTTGACCTTACATGACCTTTGACCTTGATCATGTGACCTGAAACTCGCACAGGATGTTCAGTGATACTTGATTACTATTATGTCCAAGTTCTATGAACTAGACCAACACACTTTCAAATTTATGGCTGTAATTCAACAAATACCCCAATTTGGCCAAAGTTCATTGACCCTAAATTACCTTTGACCTTGGTCATGTGATGTGAAACTCATGCAGGATGTTCAGTGATACTTGATTACTATTATGTCCAAGTTTCATGAATCAGATCCATAAACTTTCAAAGTTATGATGGTAATTCAACAGATACCCCCAATTCGGCCAAAGTTCATTGACCCTAAATTACCTTTGACCTTGGTCATGTGATGTGAAACTCATGCAGGATGTTCAGTGATACTTGATTAATCTTATGTATAAGTTTCATGAACTAGGTCCATATATTTTCTAAGTTATGATGACATTTCAAAAACTTAACCTTAGGTTAAGATTTTGATGTTGATTCCCCCAACATGGTCTAAGTTCATTGACCCTAAATGACCTTTGACCTTGGTCATGTGACATGAAACTCAGGCAGGATGTTCAGTAATACTTGATTAACCTTATGGCCAAGTTTCATGAACTAGGTCCATATACTTCTAAGTTATGCTGTCATTTCAAAAACTTAACCTCAGGTTAAGATTTGGTGTTGACGCCGCCGCCGCCGTCGCCGCCGCCGTCGGAAAAGCGGCGCCTATAGTCTCACTCTGCTATGCAGGTGAGACAAAAATCGGGTACCCACAACAATATTGAGTTGTGCTCACCTGTAAGCTTCCCTTTGCACAGTAATGCATCATGATACAGATATGGGGGCGGTCAATACAGGCTCCGATGAATGGACAAATGTTATCGTGTCTCATATCACGCATCTGAAAAAAACCGGAAGACAAATATGTTTATTGAAGACTTTCTTGTTAGGAACGCCGGTATTATACTAAAATGGAAAATACACTAATTGGCATCGTAAGAAACTTACGTCCAATTTAAGCGTACGTCCAAAAATCAAGTGTCAATTCGTTTGATCACAAGGTAATTTGTTTTGGAACTTCCATATACGCTTTATTTGCCAGTAAACGTGAGTTGCTTGCAAAAAAAAATTTGGCATGCAAATTTATATTGATAATTACACCCTCTTTGTGAGAAGGAAGCTAATCAAAGCGTGATCTATACGTTCAAATAGGGTAACAAGAAGAGCCATGATTACTCTGGACCCTGATATTGGCGTACTGCATTGCTTCCTTGTGGAGAACCGTGTCCTTATTTCCACTGCATAATCTCACATCGTAGTCCTTAATTGAATTTACAAATGGCTACTTCTTCTCAATTTGCATCTAACTATATCCCTGACAAAAGAAAAAGAAAGAAAATAATCAGGGGTATGTGTATATGTCCCAATCGGATTTGAATTTAAAACCAAGCCGTCAAACCATTTTTTCTTTTCGCCCATCACACAAAACAAGGTCACTTCACGTCACTTCATTGTCATCTTATTACTAGCGTAATAAATCACATCTTTATCTTTCCTTTTTTTATAGAGAGAGTTACTTACTATTTTCAGTTCAGTTCGTACATCCCTTGTCAAATCGACGTGGTTTTTATGAACAGCGTGGATAGCACAGACCGTACCCTATAGCACACAGATACATGTACATCACAAATAGTTTCATTACAAATGCAAGTTTATAATCAAACGTTGCTCATTGTGGTAATACATAAAATTTCACATTCATTCCAATCGTCCTGGGGCGGTATTCTGAACATTGTCTTTTCTCCATATTTTATCTTATCTCAGAGATATGACAAATCGGTATTCTGGTGGATGTCATAACTTTTGTCACAAAAAATGTCACAAATTTCGTCTCTTCTCTTTAGCGCGCACCAAAAATACGCGGCTTTAAATGCGCGTAATCCTTTTTTACAAGGAAAAGATATGACAAAAGTTATGACAGGGGGGTAGCAGTCGTAAATTTTGTCATATCATTTAGTACCAAATATGTCGATGCCCTGCCGACTGAAGTCAAGCATATAATGATATTATTTAGATTAGATTGTGGTATTATTTTCACTCGTCATCCATGACAATTTTCTAAATATTTTTTCATGCTACAATTAGTTAGGCCCCACATATTAATTCCTCCTTTTTTTCCTCTGTTTTTTCTTCTTTTTCTACTTCTCTAAAATCCTTCACAGCTCCCTGTCTCTCTTTTACCATGTTTACACTTAATCGGCATTTGAATCGGCTCGCGGTTCTGAACCGCGAGCCGATGCAGCATCGGCTTTTTCATAGCGTGTAAACGCGAGTAACTTGCATCGGCTCGCGGTTCTGAACCGCGAGCTGTAACAACGTGTAAACGCAAACCAAAAGCCGATTCTGCATCGGCTTTTGGTTCTGAACCAAACGCCGATTAAGTGTAAACACGGTATTTGTAATGAAGCGCATCAATATTCGCGTAGTTGCGCGATGCCAGCAACTGTATTGGGGATACGCCCAATCTGTTAAGGGGGCCTTCCTATTGGCTAGAATGGCTCCCACAGGAAACTAACGATGATTTTGATTGGATTGCTTCCGAAAAGATGGGCGGGAACTTTGAGAGATATGACAGGGAAAAGACAATGTTCAGAATACCGATTTGTGACAATCATAGCGGTGTCACATCTCGGAGAGAAATTACAAAATTTATGACAAAAGTTATGAGTGTTCCAGAATACCACCCCTGTTTTTTTTTATTAATAAAAAACACCTATAGACGCTTCGAACAAAACTACGTTTTACCGTGCTTTAATACATGAAATATTTATAAACAAGTGAAAATTATTGGCCGAGTCTTAAGTCTAGAATTTGCCAAATTAGGTATACATATATCACTTTACTTTTTCGTCTCTTTTAGGCCCATTTTGAATAATATTAAGTTGACTTTGCAAATTTATTGGACTAAACCCCCAAACAAAATAACTTTTATCAGAAAAAGGTAATATTGATTCATGACGTACCCTGTATGTTCCAATGGTGGCGAAGATCTGTTGCTTTTCAGCATTCGATATGACCGAAATAGCACTGACTACCATGCTCTTCATAGAGAACCCTTGAGAATTAGTTTCGTTTGATTTAGTTTGAACTTCCGACCAGTCAACCTTCCAGACCAAACTGTCGAGTGCTGCTTCGTATGCACGTTTCCTTTAAAAAGGCAAATAAATATATGATCTTAATTTTAATTCATGTTTTGAGAAATCCGAGATATGAATTACACCCCAAGAATTGCGTACAAGATGAGCAATGTGAACTTGTGTTGCTCTATATTCAAATATTCATCTGATCGTAGCTATATCTGCTTCTGGATGAATGACATGCAGCCATCAAAGAATAAGTTAAAGGAGAATGAAACTCTTGGAGCAAGTTAGCTTTTGTGAAAGCAGAAAAATCAAAGAATAAGATCAACAAAAGTTTGAGTAAAATAGGACTAGCAATAAAAGAGTTAAGAGCATTTGAATGTCGAGATCACTAATGCTATGGAGATCCTCCCATTGGCAATGCGACCAAGATCTATGATGTCACAGAAGAACAACTCTCCCCTTTTGGACACTGAAAATATACCCCAAAACATCTCTTTTTGCTCATTCTAATCATATGACAAACGATTCATCAATGATATAATGTTGTGAAACCTCTGTACTTGTCCTCTCATAAAGAGAACACATCACCTTGTTATAGACTCTATATAAAAGTGAGAATATAGGTGTAATAAGTACTAAAGTAATGAGGGAGTTGTACGTGTGTGACATCACATATCTTGGTCGCATTGCCAATCGGAGGATCTACATGGCATTAGTGATCTCAATATTCAAATGCTCATAACTTTCTTATTATTCATTCAATCTTCCTCAAACTTCCAACAATATGTTTCTTTGATTTTTCTCTTTGATATGGATTCAGCTGGTTTCAAGGGTTTCATTCTCCTTTAAGAAGGATTCAATTACCTGTACACAAAGAACCCGATTAACCCTCCGAAAACAATGATGAAAGCTGGTATCGACGTTCCGAGATAAAGTCCCCAATCTTTAAATTAAGGTATAAGAAAAACAGAACAATGAAGAAAGCTTAATCAAATAACCGTGAATAAATGTAAATTGCGGGTGTATATTGATTTAAACTGGTCCACCACAACCACTACATCAACATGATAAAAAGAAAATTTTTAACGATAGACACTTTTTTTACTTTACGAAGTTTGTAAGAAAGTGATAAATTAATATGTTTATGAGAGAATGGGGCCAGAACATGATTTCGCACAACAAATAAATTTGAGAGGTTGTGCATTGCCGTACACCAAATTTGTAAAATTGTATTTTGTAGAGGAAAGGATCGGTGTAAGTTTTGTATCTCTCCTTCGTGATCGTGGAGATTAAAAGAATAAACAACCAAATAAAACAACAAAATGGAGGGTCCGTGTAAGCTACGTTGTGAAATGTGTTGTAACTATTTTGAAGAAAGGAACAAAAATCAAGTGCGAATTGTGAACATTGATTTCAAATAACGCTTGCAAATATTGATTGCAAATAATATTTACCTGTGCAAAGTTCTCCATGGAATCCACAGACAGGCCTGTCAAGAGGAGGTTCATCTCGGTTGAACCAAGTAGGTCTCAAAACATTATCATCATCATCAACGGCCTCTTCAAAGCTCTGTAAAGAAAATTAAATTATAAAGGTGACTGTCAATTCCATCTAAACAAATTATAGCCGTCACAATTAGAGAGCTTTCAAAAAATAAAATGGGAGGAACAGAAGAAGCAGGGTAGATTAAAATGGAAATCGATTTTTAAGTCTAATTCTAACCGATCTCTTTCTAAACCTCATCATTAAGATCGATTTAATCCACATAATTTGGACCTTATACATGTATATCGATAGTTAAATTTAAGTTTTTATAAAAGTTATGATGAATGTTCGCATCGTACTACGCCACTGCCATTCTCGTTAAGGCCCACAGGTCGGCCGCATTGACAGTATCTTAAGCCCCTTTCACAATTGACGTACGACCACTTGCGACCTTTTGGTCGTGCGACAGGCTGCAACAGGCATCAATCGCCAGTCATCTCATAATATCGCACATAGGCTTTCACAGTTGCAACAGCTGTCGTACAACAAAAACAACCAGTAAAACCCGTTGCACGAGTAAGTCGATTATGATCCTATTGTGCTCGTGCGATCACATGCGAGTGTTGCACGAGGGATTGCGAGGGGAACGGTCGCACACAACGGTAGTGCAATGTTGTAAGCCGTTGCGATCGGTCTTGCAACAGTCTTATGGCACATCATATTATCGCACCCAGTCGCAAGACAGGTCTCTGTACATGTAGGTCGCTAGCACATGTGCAAGTGTTGTACGACCTCCAGTCGAGTAAATGCGACTACTTAGTTGTGCCACCTCTCGCACCAAGTCGTGCAACGTTGAACAACACTCCCACGATGATCGCCCGACCGATGGTACGACCCCGGATACGAGCTGATGCGAGTGAATCGGTCGTATTTGATCGCGTTCGGATTTTGAACATGTTCAAAGTTCAGATGTGACCAGTCACGACCACCTCGAGTTCGTGCGACCGTCTACAACGACTGCGAGTGCTCGCAAGTCACCAAGAGATCGATCGTGCAACAGCAGAAAAAAACTGTTGCAGGCGGTCGTAAACTGGTCGGATGTCAATTGTGAAAGGGGCTGTACGGTCGCATACATGCGAATGCAACGGTAGTGGAATGTTGTAAGCCGTAATTTCGATCGGTCTTGCAACAGTCTTATATTATCGCAACCAGTCGCAAGACTGGTCTCTGTAGGTATCTAGCGCATGTGCAAGTGTTGTACGACCTCCAGTCGACTAAATGCGACTATACGTAGTTGTGTCACCTCTCGCACCAAGTCGTACAACGTTGAACAACACTCACACGATGATCGCCCGACCGATGGTACGACCTGATGCGAGTAAACCAATCGTATTTGATCGCGTTTGGATTTTGAACATGTTCAGATTCAGATGCGACCAGTCACGACCACCTCCGACCACCTCAAATTCGTGCGTTCGTCTACAACCACTGCGAGTGCTCGCAAGACACCAAGAGATCGATCGTGCAACAACAAGAAAAATCTGTTGCAGGCGGTCGTAAACAGGTCGTACGTCAATTGTGAAAGGGGCTTTACACGCAAGTCTGATTTGCACGCAAAAAAGTTTTGAACATGCTAAAAACATTTTCTGCGGGTGAGTTGCGGGCAATCACACGCAAGGCTCGCAACGATCGATGTGACAGGGCCTTTATCAATAATATCGGACCGACTAAAACAAAATAAAATAAGATAAAATAAAATGAAAAAACCCCATCGCGTATAAATGACGATTTTGCAGATAGTCTCAGTAGGCTATGCTGCAAGAATATACGTACCCATTGCCCATTATCGTCTCTATTAAATGTCCCAATCGGGTACATGCCAAGAGAACCAGCGGTCGCCCCGCCATCTCCTTTTGGTATAGGTATGCGATGAAGAAGAACATAGGGCTTTACACCATCTCCGTTCTCATCAAATTGATAGAAAGTGTCAGTTTTACCTAGAAATGTCAAAATAGAGATGATTAATGAAATTACAAAAATGCGAACATCTTTATTAACGACTTTATTATATCTTATTCGTATCAAGTTCATAATTTCAAGTGTTTTTACTATTATAAATTATAATCATGATCCTTAAAAGATCAACATAATTATATCCCGTTACAACACTGTTATTTCCCAACATATAGGCCTACTACAACTACAAAGCGATTATGTCTCGCTTTTTAAGCCTTTGTTTGACGTGTTTGTTGGTATGATTCTCAAGAGTTGTCTCCTGTCAAAATCATTGAATCATCACACTATTATAACTTTGAAGTCTTACTTCGATAGGTCGTGTTGAAGAGAGTTGAAACGACTTCTTCTCCATCGTAAATATCACCACCGGCTACTAATGTGCGATCCAATGCCTCGAGTAGCTGCATTGTAGCATCAAACATGTATACTGATGCAAAGTCAATCTGTCAGAAATATTAAAACGAGATTATGTTAAATGTATACAGGGCCTATGAAATAAAAACAGTACCATAGTTTGCTCAACAGATATAAATGTTTTTAAAAGTTCATTAAAATAATGTCAGGGGCACTCTGCCTCTGTCCCTATTCCCTCCCTGATTAACACAAGTGCATTCTAAGGATCACACAAAATATATAGGAATATATGAAGAAAAAACTTGTGATGCCATTTCCTTAATAGGAGAGCGCAACAACTTATTATTTCACTCTCAACGTTCAACAATTCAGTGAATTTTCGGAAATCACTTACTAAAACACCGATTGGAATTTATATTTGTTTTGGCAGTAATAATTTATTTGGCTCATGATACATGTATCTCCATCTGATTTTTTACACAAAATTCGTAAGAAGTTAAAAACATCAGCTGTTGCCAATTAGATGAGTAATGATTTAAAGTATAGGCCTATATCATCAACTTGAAAATCGTTTTTAAAAAATGATCGGCTAGTCCGGTTTAGATTAAATATTAATAAGGAAGAAATAAATCTAGAAAAATACCTTTGAAAAAAATATGATGGGCTACATTAATGAGTTTAAAGAAAAATTACCCAACAGACCAACTGAGTTACTTACTTCAGCTCTAAGTTGCAATTCGCCATTGAAAGGTTCATCGAGTGCGTTGTCAATGACAAAGGTTGAAAATCGATCCCAGTTTCTTGTTTTGAGTACGGGAGCTCCAGTTACAATGAGAACGCTCTTTAGTGCTTCAAGGGCGTGGTCGTCGTCGGTTCTTGTATACTCTCGATGCTTATAGAGTCGTGCATAGTCAGGATTTATCTGGTTTAGGTATTCAGATGTATCCAGGATATCTACCACACCACAATAAAATAATAAAAATATATATTATGGACATTACTGTACACTCATCCAAAATAGAGGAAAAGAAGAGCATTATTAAGAAGAGGGAGGAGAAGAATACGAGATAAACCAGGAGTGGAAGAGGAGGTTGACACAAAAGAATAAAAAGAAGATGAAGAAAAACAATAAGAATAAAAAAAAATAACAATAACAAGAACAAAGGGGGGATAATAGAATATAAAAAAATGCGAAGAATAAAAGAAAGAATAAGAAAGAAACCATGCATTAAAGTGAAATGAGAACGAAAATGATGAATTAAATATGGGAATGTCAATCAAGATGTTAGAACATCATCTTTCATAATATGGAAAAGGTTAAAATAATGACAACCTTAGACTCCTTAGAAGTGTGGAGTAAAATTATTGCAGTCTGGAAATGCAGATCAGAATATTAACAGTTATATTTTTGCAGAGAAAAACAATGAAAAAAATTGTGGACTTACAATCGAGACTATGATAATCTTGACTGTCTCTCACTTCTAAATCAACGACCGCACCTAAAATCGCATAATCACCGGAGTCCAACATCCCATCATCCAATGCAGACATAGCAAACTGACGAAGATCGCTGGCATCGCCCAAGAAAATGTAAACTACAAAGACAAAAAAAATGTAAAAGACATAAGATTACAATAAATAACAGAGAAAGGGTAAGTGGGGAGTCATTATTCAGCCCCTTCTAACAAATGAAAGCGGCACTGAGGGCAAGCGCCCCTCCCCCCGTTGTATTATTTTTTCACGAACTGGCGTTTATTCATGTAGGTTTATAAAGACCAAATACTTTTAATGGGCCTACTTACTTCTTGATGTTACTTTGGTTCGTTGGATAATGTCAGTGAATGGGTCAGCCATTTCCTCGTCCCATGGATCGAATCCCGGGTAATACTCTTCGTGGAGAATCTCAAAGTCTCGCTCTTCAAACTTTTCTTTTACGGTTTCAAAGATGTTCAGGTACTTAGTGATGTTTTCAACTACTACTGACACCTTTAAAAGAAAACAAAATGTGAAAAATTGATAAAATGGTAATAGGCTAATATATCTGTGTATTCAACGGGGGCCGCGGAACCGGGGGGGGGGGGGCTTCAGCAGCCCATTTTTTTTTTCAAAACCGTGTACGAAAACGTAAAAATGACAATCTCATTTTTTTTTTTGGCATGGTCATCCCCAAGCCCCCGAAGCTACCGCCATTTTGTTTAATCCATTAGAAGCTAAAATAAGCCCTCATTAATATTAATTTCGTACGATGCTCCCTCGTCAACTGTGGTTTTGTACGTGTATTAAACAATACGCACATCAGCGCAATGACAAAGGTCAACTTGGCAAATTCATTAATGTATTCATTTTGTTACGCGCTCGTGACGCGAAGGATTCAGCGAATCAAGCAAGCGCAAATCTGAGACGATACGTTGCGCTCTATAAAGTATCGATATCACAAGCGATATCACTTAAAAACAAAGCATCGTTTGTATTGTGTCTTATAGGCCTATGCTAATTCTAAAAGGGAAGATGAAAAGAGTAGATCAAGTCGTGATTAGGTAAAGAGGTCTCCAGTGCTGTTGCCATTCTCAAATTGTCACATATGTTATTGTTAAGATATACAAGTAAAGCAATCTTAGTTTTTAACAAATGTAAAGAATCTCGACTCTAAATAGCCGGCAGAGCTAGGCCGCGGAAAGATCAAAGGGGGCTGTTGTACTGACCCAAAAGTTTTATTTTTTTTTTTGGGGGGGGGGGGCAAAACATGGTTGTTACAATTTCATGGTAATTTTCACTGGTTGAGTATGGTTACTGAAAAAAAATAACTGTCACCACTAAAAGAGTACATTTCTTGTTACAAATTTCGAGAAGCAAAAAAAAAATTCCTTCATGGCCCCCGTGCCTGCTTTCTTCATCTGGCGTCCGTTTCATAATGAATTACAGCTATTTAAACATCGCTATTATTGTGATTACCGTGGTAACCTTGATTATGATTGGTACCTCATGATGAAACGGGCCCCATGCAGTATACGTTTCCTGTCCCATTTATTCTCCAGCATTTCTTACTCTGTTTTTTTTAATCATTTTCCCACTCAAGTTCTTTTGTGCCGCCTTTCTCCTACATATGAAGAGCTCACTTTCAAAAGGGGTTAGGTCCATTTTTCATCAAATTTGATTTTTATGTCCTAATGTATAGTTTTTATTAAAAAGTGAACTAAAATGGCAAAGAAAAATCACTTTTTTCAAAAAGGGTTAGGTCCATTTCAGTTTTGTTGCAAAAGGGATTAGGTCCACACAGATTTTTTTTGGAAAATAATATCTTAAAAAATATGAAGACAGGTGAAAAATATGAAGACAGGTAGACTTCTTTTATACCCAATTTTATGTTCTCATGGTAGGGTATCATGAAAATTCAGTTTTGCATAATAATATTGCAATATGGGAGAATTGAAAAAATGATTTTCTTGGAGTGGACCTAACCCCTTTTGCAACTAAACTCTTCTGAAAAACTCATTTGTCAAAAGGGGTTAGGTCCATTCTTCATAAATTTTATTGTTTTCTGTCTCTAAACCTCTAAATTTTTAGTCACTCTGATGATACCAAAGAACATTTGAAATTCAAATGAAAGCGTGAATGGAAGTGGCAAAGAAAATCACTTATTTAATCAAGAAATTAGATTCATTTCAGTTTACTTGCAAAAGGGGTTAGGTACACAATGATAATTTTTTTTTGAAGAATATAGAAAAAAATTGAAGACAGGTAGATTTTTTTTATACCCAATTTATGTTCACTGTTCACATGATAGGGTAGTACATCATGACAATTTAGTTTCTCATAAGAATATTGCAATAAGTGAGAATAAAAACAAGTGCCCCTAACCCCTTTTGCAACTAAACTCTTCATATATTTCCTTCTTCTTTTCCCACTTGTTATCTGCCCCTGGTTTCCATAAATCTCGTCTTATTTCTCTTCCACCGCTTTTGTTCCTACTTCTCACATTCTTGCTCTCTTACCACCCCCCCCCCTCTAAATTCTCTTCATATTTGCCCCTCCATTTCTTTCTCATCTCTTTTCAACCCACTTCTCATCACTCTTTCCCTCTCTCGATCTCCATCTCATTTTGAATTTTGCCAATTCCAAATCCCTTTCATTTTAGCTCTGTACAAATACTATATGAACACAAATGAAAGACATAAAGAATTTTCTGGTTAGTAGTGAATTTTATTAATTAGCCAGAAAAAAATATCACATTATCAGAGGATTAAGCTTTACATTTTTCTTAAGCGTATGTCCATACTTTGAACCAAAAGAAAATGTTTTTTTGTATGCTGGGGCAGCGATCCTGGGGGGGGGGGGGGGGGGCACAGTTCCCCCTACTTTTTGAAACACTGAAAAAGTGCCTTTTTATGAAAGAAAATTAAATGCCCCCTCATGAACGTGTACTGTGTTCTTTCACCTGACGAGAACCTGTTTTAGGTGTTACCAAGTGCTCTTCCTTGTATGCAATTTTTTACCCCAAAATGCCCCCCCCCAAACGTGTTCTGTGCCCTTTCATCTGAGGGCCCGTTTCATGTGTTAAAAAGTGCCCACTTGCCTTCTTTCTCGAATCACTGCCCCCTTTTACCCAAGAAAAGTGCTCCTCAAGAACTTGTTCTGTGCCCCTTTCACCTGAGAAGGACCCATTTTATGGTCACCATGTCAAGTGCCCTTTGAAACAAGAAAACAATATTCTCATTTCTATAATATACTTATGAAGGAAATCCTTTGTGCATTAAGTTTAATAATTCATGTGAGTGGGGGTATATAAGCAGTTTGTACAGATGGAGGGGGGGGCTTGAAGGACTCTTCCCCCCCCCCAAGAAAAATCACGACCAATAAAAAAAAAGAGAAAAGGAAAGAAAAGGGTGAAATATATCATTCTGAATATTTTGTCGAATCTATCACAAAATTGGATTTTCTTTTTAAAAATGTCAAAATTTTGCTCGCTCGCAACTTCTTAAAAATTTCACATAATACAGCATTTTCTCTGTGCCTCCCCCCCACTTTCAACTTCACTCCGCCGCTCCTATTTGTATGTTTATAGCTTCTCCTTTTGCAACCAGTTTGAATGAAAATCAACCTGAAATTTCATTCGTCATGAATTTGGGGTTGTGATAATATATATATATTTTTTTAATTGCACTTGAAAAAAAAACCTTTTCCATCTACATCAAGTGGTTCCTCAGTCAGACTCTTCAATTTTGAGTTGTTGGATTTCTTGAATGAAAACATCTGTTATACCAGTCCTAAAGATTTAGAAAATAGAGAAAGAAAATCAATGAATTTAAATTAAAATTGTCATGATTTGTAAACATAAATGTTTTAAGAAAAGTGAGACTATACATATATATGTTTCTTTAACACATAACATAGGAAATCTTATTCTACTAATTATAAACTTGTACTTCTATAAAGAATATTACTTAAACCTGTTATATGCAATTTACATACCACTCTCCATTATAACTACATGTACTCTATGAACAAATATCAGAGATTTCTCATAAATATGAATATATGAATTAACATATGTAAATTATATAAATAGTCAGAATTATAGTTGATATGTTTTGTTGCACAGAATATTTTGATCTGTGATTAAAAACGACACTATCTATAATCTAAAAACAAAATTGAAATGGGTTTTTCAAAGGCAGGTCTATTTGTTGCAAAAAAAATGTGAAAAACCTCCATTATTAAAAATAATCACTAATTAACTCACTCATATAACTGCTGTAGGTTGTATTTCTTTTTGTGGTCCAGTCACTGTTCTATTAGGCCTACTTCACCAATTATTTATCATCATCAATCACCTCCATGGAAATTGTAAAACTGCACCATCCTATTGGACAAAATGTAAAATAACAAGATTACAAAAGAAATATGAAATATGAATATCACACTAAATAATGAATAAAATGAATTTGATAAAATATAAAACATGAAAAATAAATATTGCTTTGTTTTTAAACAAATAGGAAATAAAAACATGAAAAGTAAATATTGCTTTGTTTATAATCAAATAAGAAATAAAAAGGCCATTTAATTACTAGTAGATCAAGGACATGACCTTATTTTATAAATTTACCCAAGGTACATAACTTTTGGCATTGGTTCTATTTTAGACTCAAGAGCCTATATATATAAGAAGTGTATATTCAGTACAGATCCTACCTCTTTGTGGCTCAGGTTATCTTTATTTAATGTAAACATGGTTAACATTCAATGCATGTAATGTATCTGTAATTTTGTATGGGTAATTAGTTTAACTTTTATACCTGGATGAGAATCTGCAAAATGATGCATGCACTGATCATCTTTAACCATATAGGTAGACCTCTACTGTTTTTCGTGTTCTTCAAACGCAACCTGTTTGTAAAAGAAAAGAGAGCAATAATAAGAAGTGATCTTTTTCATGGCCGTATGTATAGGGGGAGAAGTTTGGGTGGGAGCTGAAATGTGAAAACCTTCATCAAAAAAAGAATTGCATGACATCCTTCAATTTTACTTAAGAAAATGCACAAAACGGTCCTAGGTAATATTGGTCGCTTCTGGCCCTCGCTTTCTGAATTTCAGGTTTCTCTAAATTTTTTCACGTCTGCCCCCCCCCCCAAAAAAAAAAAAAAAAAATCTGCATCTTTTTATTTCCGAATCTTAATTTGATTTTAACATAATTTCATAATCTCATGCACTAGGTCTAGATCTATTTGTAAGAAAGTATAGATCTAGTCCAACGAGACTCAGTGCTGTGCGACAGCATTCATGTATCTAAATTAGGTCTAGATCTAGACTAACGATGGACTCTTGATCTATCTAGACCTAGAAAGTAAAGCTTCGGTTCTAAACCGAGATCTATATCGATTTAGAAATGTTTGATGTCTGACTGACTTTTATTCCTGGCTAAAAGTAAACTTCATTGCCATTATTGACCGAGAGTAGATCTAGATCTAGTCCTTGGTCCACTAAAACTGACAGTCATACTCATACATGTAAATGGAGTCGTTTAGGCCCAGACGTACCTAGATCTATTCTAGGCCTAAATTATACAGACCTAGATCATAAGCCCTGAGGGTAAGTTTCGAGGGTTGGGAAAGTATAAGTTAGATGACTAGATTTGAATTAGGTAGGCCTAGAATGGCTAGATAGCATCGATGAATAAAAGTAAATTAAGTCTAAATAAGTAGGATTAAGAAGCAAGACTAGATCCTCTGTTAACCAAGTTAGAAATTAGATCTATCTAGATCTAGGTCCTACTCCTAGATCTCAATAAGACAAACATGCTGAGCAGCATGTTATTTCTAAGACCGAGTCTAACTATATTCATAAATGGCAAAAAGAAGCTGCTGAAAACTGCTTATCTAATAAAAGAGAGTCAATGGAGTAAATTAGAAAGTCAAAAGGGGCCTGAGCTTTCGATCCTAGCAGAATCTTCGTCGGAGGCAAAATGACAATAAGTTAAAATGGGCGACAATAAGTTAAAATGGGTGGGTGCTAAATGCAGAAGCCTGAAGTTATGCAAAACAAATATATCTGAAAGTGAAACTGAGAATTGACACATTGATTCAATGACAGGCTTATCTTCATCCACACTCAGCTTAATTCACAGTTTATTCCTGACTGAGTCTCGATCTACTGAAGATAGATGCAGATCTCCATCTAGATCTAACGTTACAGTGTACAAAAAGAAGCTTCATTCTTCTTGTTTTAAACAATCGTGGGCTGGTCCTTGTTGGAGATGAACCATAGTCCAAACCGCCCCGATTTTCTCTCGATGCCCAGCCGGCCGGCTAGGAGCCCGTACAAAATACATGTGGTTAACACAGCGGCATAACGGCATAATCACAACACTGCAAGCAACATACAGGCTGCACTGGGCGACGATGACAATCTAACTTCAATTTCAAAGACCAAATTCTGCTTTCCTTTTACAGAAGAATGATAGCAAACCCTCTAATTTGTTAAAGAAATAACCTAAGATCACAAAATACAGTGTGAAATGTGTAAATAGTCCACTGAATTCATGTGGTTATATCAATTTATACGTACTCACCGGAGTGTTCGTAGGTCCATTTTGTGTGAAGAAAGAAAAGTTTCAGAATGAATAAATTAGATGACGTAATGAGGTCAAATGAATAATCAATTCTGTAACACGATACCACTAGTATCGATGACAAAGAATCGGGGAAATCGCGTATTAATGACGCTCTTAGCCAATGAAAAGGCCGGATTATGAATATCTTCATGCTCATGAATGTCAATGAGGGCTTATTTTTGTCTTCAAATGATCGCGGTAGGCGGAGCCTAATCTCATTTGTTTTGTGCTGAACGCGCACGCAGCTTTCGGTCTAGTAATATATTATAAGGTCTTTGGTCATCCCCCTCCGCCCATTTTCAAAACCGTTCCACGGCCCATGTTCAAGTTGTTACACTACAAATTAGTCGTGTTGAATTTAACCAAGGACCTAGTAGGTCCATGATTTAACCGTCTTCGATGTGAGAAGACTGCACCAAGCATTTGACACCTGTATAAAATTTAATACCCATCGGTGTTATTCTGATTATTGTTTTGACATTTTTTTTTTCATTTCAATTTTTTTGCTGTTATAAACAGACACCAATGTAATACTAGCATAAGAAATGTTGATTAAAATCTGTTCGTTGAAACTTTTGTAGCTGACTTAATTCAGGAATATCACGCGTGTGCTGGCCAGGCCATATTTCTGTCGTTTGCATATAAATTCGATTGTAAATCTACTGTATAAGTTTTATGAAAGATTCTCCTTACTTACCCTACTCCATTCATATCTTTGAAGTGTTAGGATAATTGCTTCAACCACCTGGATGCTTGGGGGTATGGTTCGAAGGAAAGTTGGATAAATATTTTTGTCCGATACGGGGTTTTCGTCGCAAACCTATAAAATACATAAAGAAAAAATGTCCAAGGTACATGTTCACAAAGCGCAAATAAAATTTCAAGTTGATACAGCTGTTATGAAATGTATTAATGAATAAATCAAATATGTTGTTATGATTTTCATGTGGATTTCCACAATGATCATTATCATTCTATTAATATTACTTCTTCTTTCTTTTACACTTTTCGGGTAATCCCTACCCCTGGTGCCAGTTGCCATCCCTGCGTAATTGACACGTTACTCATGCTTGTTTGTTTGTTTGTTTTTATTTCCGAAATCAGATTAAAAAAAAGAAAAATATACAATATACAAGAGAGATATATATACAATAACGGAGGATCACCCAATTCAGCTGTATTTACAAAATACTGCTGTTCTTCCTTGGGGTCCTACTCTGTCAAACGTCTTTAGAGAAGTAGAACCAGTGGGAATATTTTGAGTCCGAACGGTTTTTGCTCAGACTTAGGAGAAATTTCATTAACTTCGCAAGTAATATTTCATAAATCATTTGAAAGTAATGTTATTGTTAGTTCAGATATATTAGTTTACAAAGAACAATCACAATTATGATCACTGATTATGATTTTTAAGATCTATAGCCTGAAATAACTTTGGGAAATATATGAGGATTATAGTTGTCGTGAAAGTGCGGGTTAGTCCGAGAAGGGAAGATTGAAATACTTACATAATCAATCATAGGGAAGTTGAGTGCAGAGGCAAGACGACCCTCATAGGTACAACCACAACCCGGTCCAATGACACCCGCAAAGCCCCGTTTCCACCAATCACTAACAGCATGCATTCCGATGTTAACATCACAGTGAGTATCGACCCATTCAAACTGTACGTCATAGCCTGAGAATGAAAAAAAAAAGTCACTATAATCAGTATAAACAAAATTAAACAACTGCTTAATCAACTTCATACTGTCCCACCAATCAAATGTTTCCCCTTTTCTCTAGTTATCTTTGCAAGATTGGATGGAGTCCGCCCTTTCTTCTGTATATTGATTAATCATAATTTATTTCAGATATGTACATTCTGTATTTTGTATATTTTGTATACTGTTCTGTTAAATTTATATGTGAATCTTTTTACTGTGTACAAACATTTACAATTCAGCCTTTGGCTGCCAAAAATGTCTTGATGCCTAAAAAAGACCATTATAATAATTATTATTATAATGCATAAAAGTTAAACAATCTGGTTTAACAAATTGATATGAATTTATAATTGTACTTTAATTTTATACTTGGAATGTATAAAAAAAATATAAACAGTAGGCCTATTCAGTATATTGTTCAACTTTTGAAAAATAAATATTCGAAATTGATATATAAAATTCAAAGCAAAATTTAATCTAAACAATACATGGGCCCTGTGGGTGTTTCATAAAACTGTTCGTAAGTAAGGCTAAGGGTGACTTTAGAACGACTGGTGAACCTTTCTTACGCGCTAAATAATCCCCAATGATGAATGTCATTTACCACAAGAAAGGATAACCAGTCGTTCATAAAAAATGATAATGATAACATAACTCTAAACTTACGAACAGCTTTATGAAACGGCCCCCGGTCTTAATTAGAAAGACAAACGATTAATATAGGGCCTAAATGTTTATGATGCATATTGAATTCATACAATCATCGTTGTCTCGACAATTCGGTGTGCTTCTCTTTATTAAAAAAAAAGACTGTATTGTGCAAAATTCCTGTAGGCTAGATCTAGATCTAGACTCTAGGAAAAAATTATGACATTGATGGATTTCTCTTTAACCTGGAAATATTAATACTTGGTTATTTGCTTCAGATTCATATTTTTCCCAATAGGCCTAAGGCAGACCTGTGGCACTTCAAATTCAGGCAATTAGAGCGTTAGAGAGAGAACGTCAATGTTTGATAAAGTAAAGATAGGGAAAGGAGAAAGGGGTGCACATCGACATCGTCACCTCGTGTGTTTTTGTCAGGATCCGCGCCAAGAAATGGAAACTTGGGTCAAACTTGCGAGTTTCGATTCACTTTGAATCTAGATTTAGATCTAGATCTAGGCCTAAATCTAGATGTAGATCAAGGATAATCTAACGTTAACTCTAATTTTGTCAAAACGAAAGAGACCAATAGACTCTAACAACATGTTTCAAAACACACAAAGATAGACCTAGATATAACGTTAAGTGTAGAATCTAAAAAAAAAAAAAAAAAAAAAAGAAACCCTCACCATCTAATACGTTCGAATCTTGGTTAGTCAGTGATATTGCCAGGGGTAAAGCACCGAGAGCGGGAAAGCCCCTTACTCCTTGGTTTCCTTCTGTATCTGTCCATTCTGCCAGCAATCCGATTTTAATCTTTGTTCTGCCACGATCTTGGTTGATGATGGTTGGATTGAAGTCCAATCTCG
Organism: Lytechinus pictus; assembly: GCF_037042905.1. Taxonomy (NCBI): domain Eukaryota; kingdom Metazoa; phylum Echinodermata; class Echinoidea; order Temnopleuroida; family Toxopneustidae; genus Lytechinus; species Lytechinus pictus. The sequence goes on along the minus strand of NC_087255.1, from coordinate 28,394,267 downwards.
CAGTCACCATCGTGATCGTAAAGGCGATCAGAAGTAGGAACAGGTGACGTGCATGTGCCATAATGCACAGGTGTGTTGGTTACTTTGTAAGAAAATGTTTTTTTTTCTTCTTATTCTAATTCCGCTATTCTCTATGTTTTAATTCCCATATCGATGGCTAGGCTGGCTTCAATTCCTTCCCCCTGTGTTTTGGTTGTTTTGAGGTAGTGCAGTGGACATGGATGGGCTTAGCGCGTTGGGTGTATTTTTCCTTTGTTTGAATTCATGCGCGCATTGAAACGCGCGGTGTCATGGGAACTTAGCGGCTAAATCGATACCCGCAGCTCGATACCAAGCAAATTGACCGTCTGCGCATACTGCGCGCCTAAATCTTTTGTTGACGCAAACCAACGAACGTAGAGGGCAGCAACACACAAGCGTGTTGCTATAAGGAAGGTCAACTCGATACGCGCATGCAGCTGAGCTGCGCGCGTATTTTATTGTTCATGCCAACGAAATCAAATGCCGATCCAATACAACAACAAATTAGTAGCGATCAAAAAACGAATATGAAAGAATATGACTACAACAATATCAAAGATAACTTAAAAAATATGTTGAGGAATATACATACATATAAAAACATACTTTGATATTTAAAAATTTACAAATATAAGTTTCAGGAAACTAAAATCATTACCAAATCGGTGATTGTTGTTATCAGCGATTTCACCAGACGGCTGTATTAGGTGATTTGCGTCGAGACGATTTTGTGACCACTCGCAAAGCATTTCGGGATTGAATATAACCACCTTATTTTCTCTGAGCTCTTCGCTGAACCCATCATCACAGTGCAGCTGCAGCGCAGCGCGCAGCCAATGCAATGCATCCGATGCATGGGTTGTTTTTTCGCCGTCCATGCCATGGTCTCGGACTCAGAGTTGAAATTTAGACCCGGATTTCGGGGATACAGCGCCTTTATTTCAGATTTATAGACTTAAAAGTCAAATGACATTTAAAATTTGAAATCTAACCTTGAACAATCATCGTTGATAAACATCAGCCCTGAAGCCATTACACTTCAAATCAGGCCAGGCAAATTAGACGTCATTGTCTAAGTTGCTAGATCTATGACGAGTCGCCTGAAGCCCCAGCGCATCATCAACGTCACTGGCTAGCTGCGCTACCGGCCCAGACTCGGCGCACCCAAGCCAGAAAAATGACCTCGATTATTACGGTGGTTGTCTATGCATTTATAGTGGTGCAGCGAAATTCAGCAGAATAAAATAAGAGATATGAGGTATCCTCGTCACAGGCTTAATATTCCAAAATGAGGAAAAATGTCAAAATCATGATTATTTAAGCTAAATATTTTCTTTAAAAATAAAAGCAATATTTTTTATTTTTATACCCAGTATAACCGATCTAATAATTGTTCATTAAAAAATATTTGAAATTAACAAATGAAAAAAAATCAACTCGACAAATTTCCCAAAACCCCACCTTATTTTTTAAAGTGGTCACAAAATTCGAGCGGAGTTGACCTTCCTTAGAGCAACACGCTTGTGTGTTGCTGCCCTCTACGTTCGTTGACGCAAACAGCGATTTCAACAATACGTGTTTTCACGGCTCAAATTAATTTTCAGTAGATGGTTGCTATGATTATTCGGTCCCCAGCCTTGATCGATCGAGCAATTCAGCGCTAGCAGGGAGCATTTCATTAAATTTATAACATCCGGCAATTATCAGATCTGACAACTTTCCTTCATTCTGATTGGCTGAGAAGCACTGTTACTATGGTAACTGTCGGATAGAAAAGGACTTGTGGGATAAAACGTCTCACAGGTCATTTCATGAAACGCAATCATCACAATAGACAGGTCAATAACGAAAAGGCAATTTTATGTAATGATAATATTTTAAAATTACTAATAAAAAACACTCGAACACTCAAAATTTATATCAAAAGGCAAAGTATTTATGATGACTGAATCTATAAAATGAGAATTCTCTTAATTCAATCGAGATCAAACACATTAGAAAAACAACAACAACGCGAAACTGTCGATTATGGCAGGAAGCAGGGGGTTCAAATTATTCATAGGCTCGCAAATCATCGCTCTCATTTAAAAAAAAAATAACATTGTCGATCAAAATGATAAAAGAAAATGGGTGCAGAGGGAATGTGCAGGTGGTATCGAAAGTCGCTTCAGGTTTTTTTTTATATAATTGCTTATATTGATATAGACACACAATATCATGCACTTATAAAATGAAGTTTTATTCATAAAGCCAAACAAATCCCCCCCCCCCGGAAAAAAGGCGGGGCCTTTTCCAAGAGAGATTTGATTGATATCACATCAATCATTAAAAATATTGAATCACTGCACTATTTCAAATAATACAGTACTGCAATAAGTTTAAGGAAAGTCAAAAATTTGGCATGTATATTATTTTAACCTATTATATATGCCTATTGTATTTGCCGTAATAATATTTCGCCATGGAGCTAGCAGCTCCAAGATTCTATCTTTCAAAGTTTTATATACTCTGTACAAAATGTTTGTTTCCGAGTTCAGTACAATCCCAAGCCCATGTTGATTTTGTTTTCAGAAAAAGTTGGTCAACCAAACATTTTGAAATTATCTGACATCCACGCCCGCACTGTACTTTCTACCTTCAGTCCCGCACAGATGATGATGATGTTGATGATGATGACAATAAAGTTTTTAATGATAACCGGCACTAGCGTACCTACGGGGGGGGGGGGGGGCAGAGGGGGCAGTCTGTCCCCCCTGACGAGCTACAACCCATGCAAAGAACGTATCCCTGCCCCCCCTGACAAGCTTGAAGATCTTTATTGCCCCCCCTGACGAGGTTGAAGACCTTTTTTTTTTTTTTTTTTTTTTTTTTTTTTTTGCTTGTCTAATTTTTTTCTTGTACAAAATCCTTCATTTGTGATTGAAGACCTTTTTTTTTTTTTTTTTTTTTTTTGCTTGTCAAATTTTTTGGCGGACGGTTTGCCCCCCCCTGTGAAAAATCCCAGGTACGCCACTGATAACCGGGATATCCCCGACCGTGTACCCATGAAGCCCAGTATATTCGGTGATCTATACATCTTATTTATTTTAGGGCAGTCTGTCCCCCCTGACGAGCTACAACCCATGCAAAGAACGTATCCCTGCCCCCCCTGACAAGCTTGAAGACCTTTATTGCCCCCCCCTGACGAGGTTGAAGACCTTTTTTTTTTTTTTTTTTTTTTTTTTTTTTTTGCTTGTCAAATTTTTTTCTGGTACGAAATCCTTCGTTTGTGATTTAAGACCTTTTTTTTTTTTTTTTTTGCTTGTCAAATTTTTTGGCGGACGGTTTGCCCCCCCTGTGAAAAATCCCAGGTACGCCACTGATAACCGGGATATCCCCGACCGTGTACCCATGAAGCCCAGTATATTCGGTGATCTATACATCTTATTTATTTTAGGGCACATTATCATTCCATTTTTGGATGAACAAAGGAAGATCAAAGTCCAGGTATGATTTCAACTCTCATGTCAGATAGCAAACCTTATAATGACCTAACATTGCTGATTCATTTTCGGATGCGTCCGATGAGTTGTAGTAGGACTATTTCATAGTTGAATGGAATATCACTTTGCCCTGCTTTCAATACTGAGGGGCCGTGGAACCGATGGGGGCTTGGGAGAGAATTGGCATTAATGTACCACCCACAATAAAAACATGCAGACATCATGGAACAGAGGCGTCGACCCGGGGCGGGGGGGGGGGGGGCGATCACCCCTAGTGAAAAAAAGGGGGCAAACATATCGATATGCCCCCAAAAATTTTAAACGATTTTATACATACATATATATTTATATACATATACATATATATATATCATGGGCACTGACGAAGAGTGTGACTTTACCTTTCATTTTTTAGAGCTATGCTCCTTTTAAAATCTACGATTTTATTTCCACGGCATTTACTAACCTTTTGTGATTACTTTATTCCATATGCCGAAGCAGACTATTTCTATATATATATATATAAGACGAGTGAAAAAAAAAATTAAATTGAGGGGAAGACTTGGAAAATAAAAAGAAACTTTCACGTCACTATATAGAATTTTCGCTCGCGCTTCGCGCTCGCATTGCCCGTTCGGTGATTTACATAACTTGTTCAATATGGAGCTTATATCAAGTTTGGAAGTCAATATACAAAACATATTTCACCTCGGAAATCGAACTTTCATTATTTTGTGTGATTTACAAATTGTTATAAAGTGCTCTGTAAAAATGTCAGTTTTGTGGTCTGAATATTAACATTTTTTGCTCGCGCTGCGCACTCACAAATTTTGATTTATCAGGTACTTATTATTTTCGTGTATTCCATAAAGTTTTCAAAATATCCCTTTTTTAGGTCTGATTGGTCAAAACGTATCAGCTAGCGCTGCACGCTCGCATTTTGATTGGCGAGTTATGCATGTGTCAATATTGATTACACATAAAACAAACTACTTAAAATCCCCTTATTATGACAGTTTATCAACAATTTCGGCTAGCGATTTGCACTCGCATTAATTCCTTGCTCTCATTGTGCATTAATAAATAAGATATCAATTTAATATTGAAATTGTCCCTTTTGTTTCATCTCGCGCTTAGCAAGATCGAGGAATAGAAAGATAGTCATCATTTTCATATGATGACATGTCCTAAGGATGCCCCGATCCTATGTCAAAACTCAAAATAATAATAATGAAAAATATCAGCTCTTTATTAAGTGCGATCCATATCCACCTCACAATTTTCCTACAGTGCTTGAAATATAGAACTGAAATTGACCCTTTTTTTAGATCGGAATAGCAATCGCGCTTTGAGCTCGCACTATTAATGTAGAAAGATCCCCTATTACTCATCCTGTTCATGGTTTACAAAACATGAATAGAGTGTCGCTGCCCTTTTTTTCGGAGCATAAAGAATACATCAGCTAACAGTTGCACTCACATAAAAAAAACATGCACACTGCACGAAAGGTGCGCTATTTTGCTTTCCACCCATAGTTCTCAAACAACCGTCGCAAATCGTAAACTTCATATACGACGTTCCGCAAACAACCGTCGCAAATCGTAAACTTTCGGTCATGGCCGCATCACAGTGTAATAGCAAAACGGAAGACAAGGTGTTTTTAAGTTTTGAAAATGTGAGAAAGTTCATCAAGGATGCTATAGTGTTATCTGGATTGAAGGCTAGCCATGGTGAATTACAAGCTGAAGTACTTCTGGATGCCGACTGCAGAGGCAAGACCTCCCATGGTTTTACATTATTACGTGAGTATACCATTTAATCCAAATATTATAAATATTTATAGATATAAAGATAAATATGAACATTTCTTAATGAAAACAATATCAAATTTATCTGAATTTATCTAGAATTTCTGGAACAATACCCTGTTAAAAAATAACTGGTCAAAATAACCAATACGTTGATGAATATGTGCTTAACCGACGAATAAGGTAAAAAACGAACAGAATTTTGGTTGATAGGCCTTTTCACAAATTAAACCAAATTGTGCCGTAACCAACCTCCAAGAGTTAGAGTAAATCTAATTACAAAATATTTGTTCAATAAGATGAAAATAAAATTGTGTAATAAACACTTTTTATTATAAATTCTAGCTTCTTACCTTTACACGGTCTCGTAACATTTTGTCGGGGTATAAAATGAAAGGTTATTTGGCTTATAATCTAATATTTGTAGATTATAAACCATAACATTATTATACACCGATATAAAGCACGTTGATTGTCATTGTCATAGAGGACGTACAAATTAAGTGTCCAGCTTATCTTTATCTTGAATTTGGTATTATGGTCGCATTGCGATATGATTATCGGGAATTGTGATCTTTTTTAATGACTTGTCGTTTTACCACCAGCATCATAACTATTCTATGAATAAAGGCGTTAAAGTCACTGACTATTCAATATAAACATATGAATTGCCAACTGAGTGAGTTTCAATGACAATCATTTTTCTTTTCTACCATTTAGAGATAATTTTAGCGAATATCTCTGAGGGCACGTTGGTGGACTCTGAACCCGTTATTCTGAACGAGACTGAAGGATCAGCATGGATAGACGGACAGGGATGCCTAGGGGCCGTCGTAGGTAACTTTGCGATGAAGAAAGCCATCGAGAAAGCATCTAAAAATGGTGTAGGATGGGTCACGGCGAAAGGTATGCAACTCCCTCGGGTAACGCTCTGGGGAAGGTTTACCGTGCTCAGTAAAAATTAGTAAAATTTAACCACTTAATAAAGTACAAAGCAAACGATAATGTAAAATTTTGTTAAATTAACTTATTAATGTGTTAATAATTTACCAATCAAACAATAATGAAATATGTTGTACAATTATCCAATTAATGCAGTGAAATTTATCAATCATAATGATACTATAATATTTTGTAAAAAAATAATTTACCAATCTAACGATGCTGTAGTGTTTTGTAAAATTAAATCAATGTGTTACAATTACTAATATACAAAACAATATTTTACCTCAAAATATCCATGAAATTACACAAGGAATCATGAACGAGTATAAATTGTTAGATGAAGTGGTTTTCTCCATTTATTTCAATTCAATTCAATGCAATGCAATTTAATTCAATTCAATTTATTATTTCCATGAGGAAATTTGTTCTGGGAATTACATATTTAAAACATGTATTTTATGATAACGTTTGAAATACACGAATGAGAGACATAAAGTGAAAATGATGATCAATCGCAACTATGGACGGCCAGCAACGTCAACATATAAAATGCATGTTTGTTAAAAAAATATCTAGATATGATGTATACTTATAAATTCATGGATTTCTTGACAATTTGGTGTGTTCTTTTTTGTTTACAAAGGACAATTTGCAAATTTCCTGTAGAAAGTTATGACACTGTTGGATTTCCATAGAGTTACGATTGATCGGATCAATCGTATCTCTTTGTAAGACGGGCCCTGGTATTTAGATTTCCAGGGGGTGCTGCCTATGGAAAATAACACACGCAGCACCCCCGATTCCCAGGGACGTGGACCTACATAAAAGTTCCACGACCCCCATCCCCCGGAAAAAAAAGAGAAAGGAGAAAAGGAAAGAAACGAAAATGAAAATGGTAAAATATGATTACATATTCTTGATATTATGTCAGAATCCATCACAAAATGAGATTTTTATTTTAAACTGGTAAAGTTTTTCGCCTCTCGCTTGGCTCGCTCTTAAGTTTCCAGTAATATTACCCCATATGCTTTGTTACGCTCTATCATTTTGTTTTGCTCACTACGCCAGTAATAGTTTATGTTAATCCGTTAATTTATATCCGTTCAATCCGTCCAATTCATAAAACTTTGTATTATGTTTGAATGAAAATTAAATAAAGATTTGTATATTTAAAAAAAAATGGATACAATATTCTCGCACTCCACATTCACTTGCTTCATGCAACCCTCCCTGCTCACCCCTCCTAGGTTCATACCATCTTGGAGCCTTAGGATGGTACTGCATGCAAGCAGTTGAACAAGGTATGATCGTAAGTATAATTTGAAATAAGAATCATCACATTAATGATAGTAATGATAATAATAATAACAATAATAATAATAATAATAATAATAATAATAATAATAATAATAATAATAATAATAATAATAATAATGATAATGTTAATGATAATGATAATAATAACAATAATAATAATAATGATGATGATGATGATGATGATGATGATAATAATGATGATGACGATGATGATAATAATAGTAATAATAATGAGACGCCCAAGGCGCAAGAGCAGCAACAGTTCCTTTGGATACATAATACCCCAATCACACCCGTGATACATTGTTCAACCAGTTTCATAAAACTTATTATAATAACAAATTGAACAGTTAAAAGCTACTGAAATAATTCAATCTGATTGGCTGATGGTAAATATTTTATAGAAATTGTGCGTTTGCCTTTGTGAAACGGGACCCTAACCAACCAAAACTATTAGATTTATTTCATTGACATAACATCGGTTGTTTTCGAGTCTGTTTCGTTTGTGTGATTGAATGCAACAAAATCGTAAAACCTAACGCACACTATGCGATCCGATACGATGCGATTTTTGATGATTCGCATTTTGCATTGAATATGAAATTCCAAGAAGAAAAAATTCTTTATTGAAGTTTGGCATAATGTTATGTTAAAATCATAATTTTGCTTTGAGGCAAGCCCTGTTGTCGGAGTAGAGTTCAAATCAGCTTCTTCAAGTCGCAGCAGATGATGACGCCATTGCGATTTGGAATTGAATATGCTTTTATTCCTATAGGGAGGCTCGAACTAGACTGAATTTTGGTTTCAGTAGTCCTAAAAAATACCGCTATTGATTGGAATGTTCATATCAAATGTTATTACAATTTGTTTGATAATCGGATCGCAACGATTCCTGTGCACTCCCAGAACAATCTATTCAAATTAAGAAAATAGTTACCTAATCAAATCATAAGGGCACTTTGAAAAAAAATATCAAAAGTTAATGGCTCATGATCACAACAAATGCATCGCAATTGATAGCATTTAAAATGTTAAATTAGAATTAAACTTTATGATGATGATGCACAGCATTTTATAGCGCCATTTATCTGTCAAAAATATTCATGAATGTATATTGGAGTAACAATCTAATGAGGTCATGAAAGCTATTGACAATTTCAGAAATCAAGCGTGCAAATATATTCCATTCCTGGCAACGAGGAAGGAAATAAATTTTGACCGCGAACAGTAAAGAATCCATTTCACAGAATATCATTATAAAAGTCTAATTATGAAATAATTTTTAGTTTCTGTCGTATATCATCAACTTGCCTTGGTCTACGTCCGTTTTATACGTCTTGTTTTTACTTTAAAAACCTGTACATTTTCAGGGTCTATGCATTTCCAACACCTATCCCGGCACTGCAGCGACTGGTTCTAAACAGCGAGTTTTGGGAACCAACCCGATTTGTCTGGCAGCAGCGGGTCTGAATGGAGACTACCTTCTCTTTGATTCTGCGCTAACAGTGTCCGCGATGAGGAAGGTTAGTCTTTGATTGCAAAGTTTTTTTAAATAAACCAAATAAAGATTAATCAAGCTTCATGATAATAATGAAACGGAATAAACCATTTTATAGCCTTTATGCTGTAAAAAAAATACTTCTATTTCTTACTTTTCCCTTTTCTGCTACAGTTCCGAAGCACGCAACTTCTACATGGCTCAACCTATAAAGAGCGTCCCACAAAAAACGAAACCGACATTAATCGACGATTTATCATATTTTAACCACAAATAAAATAGACAAATTATCGATCATTGTAAAGCTTAGGGTCTCATCTTTCGACTGAATTAAGTTAGATTAGTCTTGGTTCACGCATGAGTGAGCAAAAACAATTTTAAGAAAGGATACCAAAAATTCACTTTGCGGGGGGTATCTGGGTTTCAAAAAGAAAATCACATAAAAAAATTCTATATCAACCTCAATTACAGAAAATGGTCTAGAAATAACAAAGTACTGTTCATTTGAAATTTGAATTCCAATAATTTCATAAAACGAAGAGGTTTTACAGGGTAGCTTTCAGACTTCCTCGACACTCCGTTTTGTTGACGATCAGTCATGCATAAACATGATAGAGGCTTTTGTTAACCGTGCGATAGCTTCGAAGGGAAACCAGTGAAAGCGCGTTAAATGAAATTATGGAAATACAAGCATTATTTCGAAGGTACAGAACTTTGTTATTTCTTGACCATTTTTTGTGATTGAGGTATCAAACTAATAGTAGATATTGAACTTTTAGGATTCTGATTTTCTTTTTTAAACTCAGATACCGCCCGCCAAATGATTTTTTTGTATCCTTTCTCTAATTTTTTTTACGTACTGATGCGTGAATGAAAATTCTGCTATATTATACCATATAGAAGAGACTCTAAGCTTTACAATGATAGGTCATTTGACTATGGTATTTGTGATTAAGTTATGGTAAATAATCGCTAAATCTAGGTTTCGTTTTTTCTGGGACGCACTGTATACAAAGAATTGCAATAGATAAAACTGAAGCCGATATTGATTCAAATCTTATACTTATGATGTGTAGACCAATCTCTGTTTCATTTGAATTCATCACAACAATAAGACAAATCCTATTCTTACATAATTTTGATCAAGAATATTTCCTATTGAAGCATACACTCACTCGAATGGGAGCAATAGAAAATCTACTTTAATAGTTCAATTTTTATGAGTAAGGGAAACCGATTAATATCAAATCTCGTTGAAAGGTCAAATCATCCACTATCAGGGGCGGATCCAGCTTTCGCCAATAGGGGGGGGGGGCCGAAAAATATTTTCATCAACATTTTTCTCGATTGGCCGCTATAATCTGATTTTTTTTTGTTTCTCAGGGGGTAGTCCTAACTAAAGACTGAAGTTTTAAATATATGTTAGTTTTTATTGTTATAAACAAGATAAGGTATCTCATGTGGTCTTCATATATAATGCGAGCGCGAAGCACAAGCTAAAATTCTTTGATATTTTATGTCCTTATAGAACTGAAGATTCTGAGCAGTTTTTATAATCATGAACAAAGATAAGTATCCAACTAAACAATGCGAGCGCAAAGCGCGAGCCGAAATTTTATTATAGTAACGTGAAAAGGGACTCAATTAGGACTGTTTTTAGTGATTAATAAAGAGGATACAAGTATCACCAATTAAAAAAATAGAGTGCGAAGCGCGAGCTCAAAATTTTTGATATTCCGACCTGAAAACTGGACAGTCTAAGCGCGTTTTTATTTAAATAAAGAGCAATCTGTGTGTCTTAAACAATTAAATGCGAGCACGAAGCACGAGCTTAATTGTTTGATATACTGACATGATAAAGGAGCATTTTGACAAATTTTGGAAAGAATTTCCAAAAAGGATAGGTATCTCACAAATCAAAAAATGCGAGCGCGCAGCGCGAGCTGAACATTTTGATATAACAATTTGTGTAAATCAAAAAAATAATGAAAGCTTGATGTGCGAGCTAAAATATTGCGTGCAACTTGATTTCAGAACTGGATATATGAAGTGTCATTTAATTCTCTTGAATGGGATTCATTACACAGCCAATGCGAGCACGAAGCGCGGGCGAAATTTTTTATATAAAGTCTATTTTCCAATTCTTCCCATCACCTTTTCTTGTTTCCTTTCGGGGTCGGGCCGGCCGTTACGAGGCTGTAAATTACACATGGTGGGTATAATACCGCTTTCTTACTTTTCTTTCTGTTTTTCGTAGTTTCTATAAAGATATAGTACACTTTTTCTGCAGGTTGTCAAAAAATAGGGGGGGGGGGGCCGGGGCCGGCTCGGCCCCCTCCTGGATCCGCGCCTGACTATAATACGAACCAAAATGTGCAATGTTAATACATTATGTATATATACCTCTCGTCTTATGATTCATTATGTCTAGTCTTTTTCACTTTATAAACTTCAACAAAATTTACAACGAAAAAGCACCCCGTTCTCTCTTTTTTGTACCCCCCTTTTATACTCCTTAAAATATCATACCATGTAGCCACTCCTACATCCTGTAGCGTGCCATTATCTTCAATTGAACACATGGGCGGAAATCCCAGGGAGACGCGCCCCCCCTACACAAAATAGTAGGGGGACACAATATCAAATGTCCCCCTACTATTTTTGGTCTTTTATGATGGAAAGAAATACATCATTCAAAATCGAAATAAAACATGTATTTTGGACTAGATGACCTTACTTTTGGGGAGAGATTTCTGCCCTTGATTGAACACAATAGTATTGACAAGCTATCGAATTTTTGTATTATAAAATAAATAGAAAGAGTTAAAGAGAAAAATAACTGTTAAAGGCCTAGGTAATTTCTCTTTTTTCGAGTTAAGGTTATGGAGAAGACTAAAGATGGAGACGGTACAATTCCTGAGGGCTGGGGAGTTGACCAAGACGGAAAATCAACAACAGATGGAGCTAGAATCGTGAATAATGGAGCTCTCTTGCCTATTGGAGGAATAAGCCCTGCTACAGGTATGAACCGAGTTAATTCGATATACCGGTATTATAAGTGATCTGGGCCCCGTAACACAAAGATTAGCGTTTGATCACTAATTTGAAAGAACAATTCTGATTGGTTCCTAGTCAGTCTCCTTAGCAAAATGCGCATGCAATGGTGATCTTGATAGGTTATTTCATTTAGCGATCAATCGCTAACCTTTGTGTTACGGAGCCCTGGGGCCCGTAACACAAAGCTTAGCAATGATAGTAGAACATTTTTCTACGATTGATTGCATTGACTACAATGTACAATCAATCGTGAAAATCAAGTGTACGATTAATCGCTAACCTTTGTGTTACGGGACCCTGGTGCTATTTTGAAAGCTCGGGTATTTTCTGAACGACCCATCTGTTGTCTTATCAATTCGTTTTATTTGGGACATGCAGGAGTGTAACTGTACCAAAACTACTGGTATCAATGAATAGCTGAAGAGTAAGTTTCTCTTTCGAACCAATATTAAGCTCCGAATAAAATCACATCATCCTTTGAAAGGATGGAGAGACAGCTTGTGTGAACGTGTTTTTTTTTTTAATGTTTCTTCATCGTGTTTGCCATGTTTACCCTACAAAGGTCAATGACATAAAAAAATTATTTAAAGTTTACAGTAACCCCATTATTAAGACTTAGGATTTTTTCTCTCTCTTCTTTTTTTTCTTACCGGTATCTTCTCTTCTCTCTCCCACCTCCCCCCTCTCTCTCTTCTTTTTCTCATTTTCTTACAGGTGGTCACAAAGGTTTTGGTCTTATTCTTTTAGTCGAAGTTCTAACGAGTGTTCTAGCTGGTTCGGCCTTTCCTACAGACATGGGATGGAGAAATGAGTCTGGGGAGTATGTTGGCAAAGATTTTGTGAGTAGTTTCATTCCATAGAATGTTAGCTTCGTCATCCAAAATATAGTTCTTTCACTTCGATTTTTACACATTTCAGCGGAAAGTAAATTGCTCATGAACCTCAAAATAATGCTGAAAAAGTTGTGAAATTAATGATTTAAAAACCTGCACCCATGCGTAACCTCCGATCTTTACATTTTCGTGTCTAATTTGTTTCTTCTCTCTCCACTTTCTCTTTTGCTAGTAGAATTTGTTTTTCTACCAAATAAAAATGTATATACAACAAATCAGCTCTATAATAGGTATTTCATCATTTGTATTTTTGGTAATAAACTCTTTCTACACTTCATTCATGATTCATTCATTCATTCGTTTGTTCGTTCATTCATTCATTTATTCATTCATTCATTCGTTCGTTCGTTCATTCGTTCATTCATTCATTCATTCATCCATTAAATAATTAATCAATTAATTAATTAAACAATTTTGTTAAATTAATTCATTCGTTCATTGACTGACAGGTTGATTGATACTTTCATTCATCAGTCATTCATTGATATTTTCATTGATCCATTTTATTCACTCATTTCTACAGGGCCAGACGTTCATTGCTATAGACCCACATCATTTTGGTGGAGGATTCGCCGAGAGACTGCAAAATCTACTGGATTATATCCGCAACGCAGAACCTGTAAGTATAATTGAACTGATTATCCTAAGTAAAGTTTATAGTCTGTAAAATATTTTAGCACCACCACCACCACCACCACCACCACCACCACCACCACCACCACCACTACCACTACTACTACTACTACTACTACTACTACTACTACTACTACTACTACTACTACTACTACTACTACTACTATACTACTACTACTACTACTACTACTACTACTACTACTACTACTACTACTATACTACTACTACTACTACTACTACTACTACTACTATACTACTACTACTACTACTACTACTACTACTACTACTACTACTACTACTACTACTACTACTACTACTACTACTACTACTAGTACTACTACTACTACTACTACTACTACTACTACTACTACTACTACTACTACTACTACTACTACTACTACTACTACTACTACTACTACTACTACTACTACTACTACTACTACTACCACTACTACCACTACTACTACTACCACCACCACCACCACCACCACTACTACTACTACTTCTACTACTACTACTTCTACTGTTACATCCTTATTACACAATTGTGCTATGTGGTTTGCTTATGTATAGTTCAATGATTTGTTTAAGCTATGTATCATTTATCAGCAAAACAGATATTTTAACTCATGGAATGAATAGTATTTTTCTCTGAATAGTATGGTTATTGGGTTCCTGGTTGTGCATTTCAACTCACATTTAAGCAGATGAATTATTGAATAGTTTAAACGTATGAAGTGTGATAGGGTTGATACATATTATGTTGCTACATTTTTTTTCGAAAAAAACCCATGAGGATCCGAGGATTTGTATCCTATTGAATTTTTCAATATGATTTTCAACAGGTGGATGAATCCAATCCTGTCCCGATACCCGGCGATAGAGGGCGACATATCTACCAACAGGCAGAGAAAGAGAAAGGTTTATGGTATCCAAAACATCTTATTCATCAAATGGTAATTATAGTAATTTTCATGTGGATTTTGATACAGAACACAAGCTTTTGTTCAATGTTAAAAATAGGTTTCAGAGTTATGTATATCACAGTATGTTTACAAAGTTTTGCTAAAGACTGTTTTTGTATCGTGTTCAAATAGTATCCACATACTGTACTTCAAGTACCTTTAAAACAAAATTTAAAAAATGACAACATGATAGATTGTCAGAGTTTTGTCAGTCATAGCAACAAAACTGGATTCCAAGTATCATGAATGAAGAATTGAGATATCATTCCTTTCAAGGGACAAGGGTAGATCACCCTCCCCCCCAAAAAAAAAAAGTATATACATATATATCACCAACATGTTTATTGCTGGAATCACCACTCATGCAGAGTATTGCAATTTTAGGGACATCTCATTACAAGGTTCCCCTCTCCCCCTAAAAAAGGAATAAAAAGCAAGTATGCCTATTGAGATGGAAGTGACATTCTTCAAATTTGGAAGTTATATGATCCTGTATATTAACTACTGCACTTGATCCTTACTTAAGAAATGCATACCAGTTACAATATTTTATTGAAATATCTTTATGATTTGAACACACTTGGCAATTTAATTTCAAAGACAACGATGACAAACAACCTGACAAGAAATACGTTTTTTTCTTCTTGCTTAGAATAATCAGATGAAGAAACTTGGTGGCGAATACCAGCTACAATGACACCTATGGTATCTTCAACTATCAGCACCATCAGCAAACACAAATCTCACATCAATGAACTTTTCCTCATCACACGAGGTCAAAGGCAAAGTGACCTTTATTGCTCACCTTTGACCTCCGAGTACTCATGCTTCATGATTATTATCTTTGAGATTATTGGTATTCAAACCTCTTGGTTTCTGCCGAGTGTACATTTACGTCTCAGAATTGTATCACCATTTTTCTAACTCTTGGGGAATATATCATGAGACGATTGTGGTCGGTAGTGTTCACTATTTGTTATAAGCTACTGAAATCCATGCATCTGATTGGCTGAGAGCAAATTTGACACTAAAAATCACTGACAAGATGCTTTCATTTTACACTCTGCATGCTGCACACCTGTAATTATTCATCTGTATACACTGCACAAACAGCAGAGTTAACACAACACCACTCAGAGAGGGCAGCACTTTACACCAGTCTTTATTTTATAGTGTTATTCTGTTTGTTATGGACACTCTTTGGTGTTATATTCAAACCCCAGGGTGAATTCTAATACCAGACTACCATATCAATCTAGCTACAGGTCAAAGGGAATCCTGGAATATGACTGGACCTAATTAGAGGTGTGTGACCTTTATCAATGAAGCTATTATATTACTAAGTTGGTATGCAAGCAAGCTTTTCAGATATAAATATACAAAGCAACAAAACACATCTTAACATTTCAGTTCCAGTATCACCAAAATATATTTATTGACCGATAAATTAGTATAGCATTGTATAAGGTGAGATAGTACTTGCTTCAACCACTTAAGCTACATACAGGCTTCATTCAAGGCTTGAAAAATAATTACATTCAGTATTAATAATCATAATACTATTAATGACATTGATAGGTCAATCTAATCTAAAAAACATTATTCAGTTGGGCCAGAACAAACTATCATGTTGTTTAATAGAAAGTTAAGTGTAATGTAAATCGAATAGAGATATTTTAAACAAGGTTTGGTTGGTTCATCAATATGTTGGTTAAAACATTTCTGAGATAGTATATTATCTATTCCCCAATGTTGCAAATAAGCAAGCAAGAATCTATGTTAAACGGATGGTCCGGGCTGAAAGTATTTATAGCTTAATAAATAGAGTAGAATTCACTGAGCAAAATGCCGAAAATTTCATCAAAATCGGATAACAAATAAGTTAATAACAAAGTTATTGAATTTTAAAGTTTAGCAATATTTTGTGAAAACAGTCGTCACGAATATTCATTAGGTGGGCTGATGATGTCACATCTCCACTTGTTCTTTTGTATTTTATTATATGAAATTAGGTTTATTCAAATTTTTCCTCCAAGAACTAGAAAAATTTGATTGGCAACTAATTTCGTGCATTAGATATTTATTGCTGCAACTTATTTCATTATAAGGGAGACATATTATTCACACAAGTATGAAATAATGAAAAAAATATGATTTTATGTAATAACATAAGAAAACGGAAAGTGGGGATGTGACACCATCAGCCCACCTAATGAATATTCATGACGACTGTTTTTACAAAATATTGCTCAACTTTAAACTTCAATAATTTATTATTTGTTATCCGATTTTGATGAAATTTTCAGCATTTTGCTCAGTGAATTCTACTCTATGCATTAAGATATAAATATTTTTAGCCCGGACCATCCCTTTAAACATTAATTCAATTAAAGTAGAAATAATATAATTCAATATTATCATGCTACGTGGTGAACAAAGAGAAACTTATTGAAAGGAATATTATAAAATCAAACTGTTTTAATACTTCACCTTTTAATTACAGTTGCACTGGTTACTGATACTAGTTACTATAATTGCTTCTTGCAACCTTTTTCTTATGAATTGTACATCATATTTTGTAGACAAACTTAGAAGATCAGCTTTCATGGTATAACAGCTTGGGGGTTTTATAAGATAATGTACAGAACTTTTTTCACTCCTATCCTCTTAGGGGGTGTTGCAAGAAAATATTTGCGATCAATTGCAAATATTCTGTTGCAAATTCACAACTGATAGACCAACGTTAGCTGTAGCAAATCAGATTAAACTTCTTGTTTCAAGGAGCAATTTAGCAATCAATCACTAATTTGCAATTAATTGCAAAACATATGATTGAGTTGGGGACCAAAAATTGGCTTGCAATTGATCGCAAGTTTCTTGCAACACCCCATTAGTTTACAATGGATTAAGTGTCAATTTCTTTCATCTTTGGCACAGGCCATATTTTTACACCCTACACTAAAAAGGTAAGTACTGAAACATGCATAAAAAAATTGTTTTTTCCTTGATACAGGTACTCTTCTGTCAGAATAAATGGTGAAAATGATCATGGTCAATGATTAGTACTGCCACATACCACATTTATTCAAAACTGAATATATAATAGAGATTGAATATATTGATACATAATTAAATTTTACATACAAAAATATATGTCAGTCTTTCCCAATAATAGCAAATTTGGAAGTTATAATAGTTTGCTTGAATACAAAGTTTGGAAGAAAATTCTAACATAATGGAAGTCAATTTGTGTGGAAGACCATTGTGATATATCTACTGATTAATGTCATGACGTTATCATCCAACAAATATGAAGTTTTCATTTTCTATAATGTGGCATGGTATTTGGAAGACAGACATGAATTGAAGGTGAATGAAAGACTAGGTTTGAATATTTTTTTCAAGGCACATACAATGGAAGTAAGCACATTTACCAGTAAATGCAAAAAGAGTATCAGCCTCTTTTCAAGAATATAATTATGATAAATATTATAAAAGCAATGAAAGTAAAACCTCTTATTTACACAGGGCTACCACTTCAGCAATATCAACAAGGCCCCGTTGCATAAAAGTTACTATCACAGTAACTTTGCCATCCAATGGTAACTTCCATGAAATCCTTGATTTTGATTGGTTGATGAGCATTGTTACCATGGTAATTATCATTGGATGGCAAAGTTACCATAATAGTAACTTATAAGCAATGGGGCCCTAGTCTTTTTGTAAAAAAATCTACTGTAAGGCAGCTTGTATGTACTGTTTCTTGAAGGCACCTTTTCATATATGTCGGAGCTGCATCTTTCCCCAGAAATCCGGCTGCAAGCAGGTTTTCATTACAAATCACAGTTACCACAGACGAAACAATGGTGACTGCAAAAAAGCCCCAATGAAGAGATGCATAACATCCTTAAAGCAGGATTCCAGCCAAAAGACATGAACAAACTTGTAACCATAAACTTAGCAGGAATCTCGCTATACAGGGACTATGCAATGTCATATCAGTTTTCCAAAACACATGCCCCACTATTATGTCTATGGTTAGGATTGGTTATAAAAGGTTGCTTGAAGAATTTCTTTGGGAACGACACAGATTTCACTTTTGACAAGGTTCCTTACCCGCATTTCAAATATATATGCATACTACGCATATATCGTCTGGCCAAAAGACTGATTAAAGTATAGGGAAAACAAGGTATCGCAATGAGTAAATGAACAAGGTGTAATCCATGTGCAATGTATACGGTAAGTCTTTCAAATATCACAACAAATTATTGAACCCTAGACTTACGTTCATGAAAATGGTGCTATACCGCTGTAACCCATGTAATTTCAACATTCACATCAAAATTCATATGGTAGTAGGAACTTTTCAGGAACTATAGTGGCTATCACATCTAAGCCAGCGTACAAATTGTATGCCAATGCACTAGTATGGTAAGCTGTTTCAACAAATAGGTTTTCTGTTCAAGATGTATATTTTAGTATGTGAAATACTATACTATATATAGAACAATATCATTTGTGTAATGTAACAATGCCATGTGTGTTTTCAAGAATTAATAGAAAATGAATTAATTCACATTTCATTGAATACTATATATTTTTCATGGCCATATGATATTAAAAGTTGCTAATTACAGCAATTCATGAAGATTACCATTTCATTTTCACTATTTCTTTCAAAAGTTTGGAATAAACTGTAGTTGCTACTCAACATAAGAAAAATCGCTCTTTTACTTTTTTTAAATGATTTATATATTCTACATTATGTTTGAATAATGAATATGTGAAAAATATTTAATTATATTGGGAGCTCAGTTTTACATTAGAACAAAAAATAGCGGCTAGAATAAATGAACTCATCAATCAACATCATATATGTAATTACCATTAATTCTTCATTCATTATATTAAAAAAAAGTTTACAGCATTGCTAACTACTCGTTATTTTCAATTTTGAATTTGGAATTTGGCAAACTGATTTCTATACTATTTGTTCCGGAAATTAGATTTCCTGTTGAATGTTTCGTACACAAAACCATGACAACACAATTAAATAAATGCTCAAAGCATTATTCGGATAATGACCATGATAATAGTGGCCAAGTAAACAAGCGGTCATTGCAAATCAATTGGTCTAATCACCAGGACGACACAGTCGAACAAATACTCAATGCACATGCACAGGACTTATCACCATATTGCAGTAAATATGGAAATACGTAATATTGAGTTGTAACAAAATACTATAATTGTTTCTATTGATCAGCTAAAGTACATTACTTCTACATAATTTCTTCAAGATCTACATATATCACCAATTAAGACATCCCATCCATTAATCACTGTGACATCAGTCATACATCCATTCATATCATCCATAAAACAATGTGGAATGTAAACAATAAAATCAGGCACTTTTATCTCCAATAAATACTCTCAAATTTCAAAATTCTTCTGGATCTACCAAAATGTTCTTAAGAATATATAATTGTCAATACACAAAATAATGTATTACAACATCAACAAGAAAATATGTTTTAAAGAACTCTCATAAATTTCCTGTTATTTTCAAGATACCATGTATTAAGATTAAGTATGAAAGACAATATACATTTCCCTTACTGTTATATTTCCCCTAAATTCTTGACTTACAAGCTTGAAAACATGAGCTCAGACCTTAAATGATGATGATGAGTTGGTTAGACAAATGAGTCTGTCAGTCCGTTGCTTGTCTCTAAGTCTAGTCTGATCGGTGCATACATCTGATATGTGTAGTCCTTCAGATTTATCTGGGGCTGAACAGAAAAAAACAATAAAGAAAATGTGAAGTCATGATCATTTTAAAAGTGAAAGGAGATTGAAAGAACAGTAGAAAATGGACAAATGGAAAGAGGGTGTGAAGAACTACAATTCCTCAAATCGATCTTGGGTTGTAAAAACAAAACAACAAGAAGTAAAGTCATAATCCTTTTAAAAGTGAAAAGGGATAGAAAGAAGAGCAGAGGAAAATGGACTAAAGAAAAGAGAATATTTTTGAGATTCTTGATTCTTGGCTGTACATACAGAAGATCTATAAAAGCAAAGTGAAGAAAATAAAAACTTGTTTGTCGTGATTGTGCATATAATGTTAATGAAAAATCTTAATCAAAATCAATAAAAATCATCAGAAAATTAAGAGGAAGAAGAAAAGAAGAAGGAAGTGAAAACAGAAGAAGTAAGATAAAGAGATGAGCAAGAAGCAGAAGAAAAAGGAGGATGAAGAAGGAGAAGGAAGAAATAATTAAAAACCACGAAGGGGAGGAAAGAGAAAGTAAGAGAAATAGGATCAGGAGAAAGTGCAAAGGGAAAATAACAAGAAAATAAGAACAAGAAAACAATGACAATGAAGATGGTCATGAAGAAGAAAAAAGGAAGGAAGCAGAAGAAGAATTTTAGAGGGAAAACTAAAAAGAGAACACAATGGGAAGAGGTGGGAAGGTCACTTCAACCCTGCATTAATGATGAATAAGCATTCAAACTTTTAACCAAAATCATTACCAGGTAACTATGACTTCGAAAAGGTATATAAGACATATTTTGCATTATCTGGTCTGAAAAGTGTCTTGAACTGGGCAAATATTTGACTATTGGAAGGTTGAATTATGCAAGTTTGCAAGAGAATGATTCTTACCGTTCCACTTTTCTTGAGTGCTTTAATATCCTTGAGGATCCGATCAAAGGTCGGTCGGCTCTCAGGTCTTCTGTGCCAGCATCTTAACATGATATCATACAGCTCTGGTGAGCAATGCTTAGGCCATTCTAAACGATTATGATCACGAAGCTCATTAATGACATCTGATTCACGCTTGTTAGCATAGGGTACCCCACCTAAAAGGATAAAACCAAATGCATTGTTTATTCTAATCAAACTGAAATAAAAATCATGCTTGAATGACTAAGGAAAGATTTTTATCAGAATCTGAATTTGAAAGTTTTATGTTAGATCTTTACCTTTGTATGACCTAGGTTTGTAACACAAAGGAAAGCAATAAATCTTTAATTTGAAAGAACAATTCTGATGGATTTCTAGTGAATCTACTGAGCAAAATGCACATACAACATTGATCTTGATAGGCCATTTCATTGAACTATTAATAGCTAACCTTTGTGTTACAGGTCCACAGGGGCTGTTTCATGAAGCTGTTCGTAAGTTAAGAGCGACTTTAAGAGCTGCTTTAAGAGCTGCTTTAAGAGCTGCTGGTAATCCTTTCTTGTGGTAAATGATGTTCACCATTATATGTTCATTGTTGATCATTTAGCGTGTAAGAAAGGTTCACCAGCCATTCTTAAAGTTGCTCTTAACTTACGAACAGCTTTATGAAACACCAACCAGGCCCTATTTCATAAAGGTTTGTTGTACAGTTGCAAAATTGCTATTACAAATTTACTAGCAGACAATCAAAGTGAATGATTCTAGTTTTGAACTGTTATTGAAAGTTTGTTATTACAACAAGTTACATTCCATTACATCTTGGGCACTATACAAGGTGGTTAGGGTGGATTTGGTGTGTTGTATGTCATCGTCATCAAGAAAGACTTGTGCTTTCCTTGTATACTCACCTAAAGTTACTATCTCCCAGAGTACAATGCCAAATGACCAGCTGAATAGAGAAATAGGAAGAGTATAATCAACATAACATTAATAATAGATAAATAGATGGATGTTTCTATTGATAGATATAGACAATCACTCTACTAAGTTACCATGCCTCCTGAACAGGCTAATACACCTCCCCCTGAACCCAACCCACACTCCATAAATGTGATGACTGTGGAATAGAATGTGCATTGCCAATATGTTTATGTTTTCACGATTGTGTAATGCTGCCCTCTGTGAATGATTGTTATATCTGCCCTTTCGGACGGCAGTTGTTTCTGTGAGGTAAAGCCTGATGAAGTTGGTTCAATAAACTCTCTCATCACTGGTTTATCATCTCATACTAGTTTATCATCTTGTGTTTGATTAATGTTGTGGTGGCAGCGGTGGGATGAACTTTTCAATACTTCTATAATTGTGCATTGGTCTTGCAACAAACTAGCTACCCATCCAACCTCGCCCCCATAACCCCTACTCCATCCATACTATCAGGGGCCTGTTTCATAAAGGACTTGCAACTGTTGTAACTTTGCCATAATGGCAACTACCATGGCAACAGGGCTCAGCAGCCAATCAAAATCAAGGTTTCCATGGTAGTCTATTATTCCATTATGGCAAAGTTACAACAGTTGCAAGGCCTTTATGAAACGGGCCCCTGATCATTCTATATTTGTGCACTCCCCCCATCTGATTTAAGACTATATTATTCAAATGCAATTCTTGGCCTTCAAAAAAGGCTTGATGTCATTCATCTGAACAACCAGTAATACCCTCCCCCCCCCCACCTCCAAGCTCCTCCTAGGAACCCATCTCCTTATAGGAATGCGGTAAACTTACACGTCACTCTTCATTGTGTATTGGCCTTCCAATAGAGCCTCGTATGCCATCCATCGCTTCATTCCACGCTGTAAACAACATAAAATGTGATAAAGAAGATTCAAGAAGCAGTATATATTAACAAATATTGTTCAGGTTCAGGGGACCATTTCATAAAGTTGTTCATAAGTTGTAAATGATTTTTACACATAACTGATCATCCTGTCTTGAACTAAATGATAAATCCCTACCATGACTACATTATTAACTTAGCACCCTAGAACATGTTCAAGTTGTGCACAAAGTCATGGGTAGCTCTACGAACAGCTTTATGGGCTTTACTCATTATGGGCCTGGTGCACAAAAGAAAAAAACTCTGGCAATCTTTTTGCCAGAGTTCTTTAATGTGTAAGTGTCAATGGCATAATTTAGTTTGCCAGAGTTTTTTTTAAATGCAAAAGTTTTATGCAACAAGCCCAGGTGTCAAAATTCATATAGGCTTTACTTACAAACTAGTTGTTAAATATTATACAGAATTGACTGAAGGAGTGGGTAATATAACAATCTTTTGGACCACAGTATTTATATTTTCCCAAGCACGCAGCACTGACTGAGGGAAAATATGATCATGAGGGAAAATAGAAATCCTTTGGCGGTCCAAAGGCAAAGAATGTTATTTTACACACCCCATCAGTCAATATATTTTATATTACATAGCCTTGAATGATAAAGAGTCATTAGATTTCTAGAAATAATAGATCTAGATTATTCCAGCCTTGAATAAAATATAAGGAAAACTGTCCAACGGGGTATAGCCTATAGACCCTACTTACCGGTATTTCAATCACATTCCAAAGGTCCATTTCCAGGACCCAAGGCAGACTGAGAACATTGAGCCTTGATCAGGTGCAGATTTTGATCTAACTTGGGATGAGACAAGCGGGAATAGGTGGCGGCAAACGTGGTGGTTGTCGAACCGGGTCTAGGACCAACTCTAGCACTATTCTTAGTTTTAACATTAAAAAGTTAGACCTACATCTATTGGGCTAGACCTAGCAGTTAACTTACTACGTTAGGTTGAGGGCCTAATTGGACTAGATCTACTCACCTAACCTTATCATCCAAAATTCCTCATTGCATGCTCATCAACACAAATCCAGGCTCCATTTTGAAGTATTGTAGATCTAACGTTAAATCTAACTGGGGACCGGACTCACTGCACTTTTTTATAATCCGCGGTCCGAAAATTGTTTCCACTTGATATCGAGTGTTGATCAATTGCAAACGATCGCTACCTTAGTCCCGCATATGTTATATCCATGTAACATCTATTCCATGACAGGGCACCATAAATATTCACTGGACCAGCTGGTCAATATTTCTATCGAAGGTGACCAGCAGGGCAAATATACAGATTTCGATTACAATTATGTGATGCGCTATGGAATAATCTCGCTTGCCTTATGTATTGTCTACCTAAGATTGCTCTGTATTGCAAGGTCTAAGGAATAAGTATCAATAAAGATAATAATAATATTGGATAGCTCTTCTTCGTGGGATACCAGAAATAATCCACTCATCAGTGCCAATATTAAACTCATCCCAAACTCGTAGAGAATTTTTGGTGTCCCATTCTGAGATATCCAATATGATGTACAGTAATTATTAGTCAGCCATTCAGCAAGCAGAGAAAGCAGTCAAAGAATACAATCATCATCCATTCAATAAGCAGAGAAAGCAGTCAAAGAATACAATCATCATCCATTCAACAAGCAGGGAAAGCAGTCAAAGAATACAATCATCATCCATTCAACACGCAGAGAAAGCAGTCAAAGAATACAATCATCATCCATTCAACAAGCAGAGAAAGCAGTCAAAGAATACAATCATCATCCATTCAATAAGCAGAGAAAGCAGTCAAAGAATACAATCATCATCCATTCAACACGCAGAGAAAGCAGTCAAAGAATACAATCACTTACATTTCTTGGCTCCAAAAATGGTATTGGTATCAACGGCTTCTGAACCTCGGTAGCCATGCTGAAATCACACAATTTAGCTTTGTTGTGGAAGGTAATAAGGACGTTCTTGGCACACAGGTTCATGTACACATACTAAAAAAAGAAAATAACAAAAGTTACAGCAATTTGTTTTGAGATACATGAAGACAATAAAACAAATTTTCATCTTTTCAAAATCAATTTGGTTTTTACCTTGTGAGCTTTCACCTACTTGTTTCTACAAGCTTCTTCAGACTAGTGCAGACTCGCCGTAGAAAATTGGTTTTGAGTTCTACCAATTAGATGACCCTCTTTATATATATGTATGTATACATAGGTACAGTTTTTAGACATATCCCGTGTGATATTGACTGCACAGTATATCAACAATTTCAACAATGTTCACAAATAAATTTTTTTCTTCGGCAACTAATCCTAAAACACTTTGGGATGGGTTGAATCATTCCCCTAACTTTCTTCACTAGGATATGCAATTTTTTTGACCATGCTGCTCACTGACACGCTCTCACACATCTTATGACACAATCTAAAAAGATAGGCTTGTTGTATTGGATGGGGAAAATTGGTTTAGGTTATCACCATTTTCCTTACTGGGCTCGATTGCAGTAATAAAGATAATGCCTTGGATTTACAGCATTCCTTCACTGACTATACAGCCAATTTAGGCAATTTTTGATGTCGAAAAGATATCAACACCCTGCTTTTTTACAATACTGCGCAAACTGATGTACTGTAAACCAATATAATTGATACATTGAGGTTTTGATATTCTAATAAATGTCCTCATTATGCAACCCTTGTACCAACCATGGTAAGCATTCCTTTGTAACTTACTCTCAAAGCAGCAACATGTCGCATTCCTTGCGCAATATCACAGGCAAAGTTAAGTAATTCATCCTGCGGCAACGGATCCAGAGGAGGTTGATCTCGCTTTCGACTTCGACATCGACGAAGGATTCGAAGCATATCACCACGAGCAACATACTCCATAACCAGACAGGTTTGAACTATTTAGGTAAACATACAGATACAGAGTTGTGTAAAATACAAAAACATTTACACATGACCACCAAACTCATAACCCATAACAAGTTGCACAGCAAGATTCTTTTTGAGAAGCAAAGGGGTTCATATAGGCTTCAAAAATAAAAATTGAGATGGATTTTGACTGCATACAGTGGAAATATTCCCCTCGCTTAGAACTTTCATTAAGTTTTAAACTAGGTAAGCCCTTGAAATTAGTTCTGGGTAATAATAGTGAACATGATGTGCTTTCGTGCACTGACTTTGGGGTTAATTTGAGAATTACATTACTTGTGTAAAAACTGTATTGATTTCTAATCCTCTTTTTGTCACCTTCACACATATGCATAAGTACCGGTAGGTAAATGTTTTCAATAGACTTTCAATAAACTTTTAATGCCATAATTATAAAATAACACCTAATAATGGTAGTGAAAATTCTTCTCTTTGTAAAGATGGTTAGGATAATCCAACGGAGGCATATTATACATAATTTTAAAGCTCAGAATCCCCTCTTTCAGAGAGGAGATATTTAACTAGAATTCAAATCCAATGATTTTTTTTGTGGCGCATGTTTGTTCAAAGATTTACCTGATTGTTCAAGGACTCTGTTGCACTGTCCCAGTAGCATGAGAATGTTTGGATGTTTGCCAAGGTTTGCTAGAACTTGGAATTCATTCCTCATTTCAGTTATGGACTCTTGATCATTCTCATCTGAAAAGCAAACAAACAAAATTAATCTTTGAAAATCCTTCATTTTTGTTATTTACTCTTTATATAATTCATCTGAAAAGCGACAAGACAAAATAATTTGCAACAATAAACCCATTCAAATATAACTTTGTTTATTCAAGCAAAATAATCAGGCTTTTCACTTGAATTGATTACATTTTGAAGAGTAGATCAATTCCATGCACCCATGAAAAAACACAAATTTTCCTTTTTTTTGTATGATTTGACAACAAAAGGTCAATTAGTGCTGGTTACCCGATCAAAACACAAATGCTACAAGCACTTCATATACTGCGCAAAAACATACTGTATACAGAATAGTGCTCCCATATGTCCAGATTGGCCTAGATAAATTGCAGAATAGCCCCTTGAATATTCAAAATGCAAAAAGTAGGGAAAACAGAAGAAAGTAATGACCCACCTCTCCCTGGCCGTATTCTGAAGATTGTATTATTGCTAATATTGTTCTTCAAAGTAAACATAAATCTGTATTATGAAAATTGTCAAGATAACTTTTCTCTTATTCCTTTATTCAGCCCCTCCTTGTTCAAAAATGTAACCATATGATAGAGAATTATTGAGCATGTTCAGCCCCCACCCCCAATAAAAAGAAAATGCATGCACATGTCATTTTTTCAAGAAAAATAACCCATAAACAAAAACTAATGAGCAATTTCAAAGATTTCTGAAAATGAATGTTAAATACTTTCCCCAAACAACATCTTTGCAGACTATTATCACTCCCAACATTTTGTATAAGTTTTCATCTTTCGAGTTACCATTGGCCTTTCTGTAGAGCATTTCATAAAAACACAATCAATGATTTTCAGATACTTTTTGTTATAAGCTAAGTGTACCTGATTGGCTTAGCGAAAAACAGTAATCTAAAATCACTGTCTGTTTCATAAAACAGTCCTGGGATTACATACCCCTTAATAGTTTAAGAGCCACTTTGATTGGGTCATCATTGCCTTGCTTGAGCTCTCCCTCGCATACGTATGAGAATTCTCCACTGTAGAGAAGCTTTCCCATCTCCACCTCGCTCTCTGGAATGATCCATTTATCTTCAAGGTGTTGTGTTCGATGCGTAGCGTTACCGTTGGAGATTAAGTAGATCTTTGATGCCCTTTTCTGCAATATCAAAGCGAGATTTCTCTTATCTACATATCTCATCAACAGCTCAATGATTCATTTAAGTTTGGTTTTATATCTTTGCAACTCAACTCAATTTAAAAACATAAAATCATTACACAGTACAATATACAAACCATAAACATTAATACAATGCATACAATGTATACAAACTGACAGTAAAGAAGGATTATATAAATTTTTACTGTAAGTACATGTAGTGTGATTATCATTTTCATTAAAAGGATGGTCCAGGCTGAAAGTATTTATAGCTTAATAAATAGAGTAGAATTCACTGAGCAAAATGCAGAAAATGTCATCAAAATCGGATAACAAATAACAAAGTTATTGAATTTTAAAGTTTAGCAATATTTTGTGAAAACAGTCGTCATGAATATTCATTAGGTGGGCTGATGATGTCACATCTCCACTTGTTCCTTTGCATTTTATTATATGAAAATAGGTTTATTTTTCAATTTTTTTCCTCCAAGAACTAGAAAAATTGGATTGTCAACTGACTTAGTGCATTAGATATTTATTGCTGCAACTTATTTCATTATAATGGAGACATATTATTCACACAAGTATGAAATAATGATAAAAAAATGATTTTTATGTAATAACATAAGAAAACGGAAAGTGGAGATGTGACATCATCAGCCCACCTAATGAATATTCATGACGAGTGTTTTCACAAAATATTGCTTAACTTTAAACTCCAATAACTTTATTATTTCTTATTCGATTTTGATGAAATTTTCGGCATTTTGCTCAGTGAATTCTACTCTATGTATTAAGATTTAAATATTTTCAGCCCGGACCATCCCTTTAATAATGTTACAATGAAAATAATAACTAAAGACATAACTTTTTTCAAAGAAAATTTGAGAATATAAAATTATCCACAAAAAGAAAAGGGGTTATATTGAGTGTGGATCCCCCCCCCCAAAAAAAAAGATGAATTTGTAAACTTGTGAGTACAACTCACTTTCAACTACTTTAAATGTTTGACTTGGTTGAATGTACATGTATATTAACTGAGAGGGAGAAATTTTGAGAAAAACTATAAAACAATTTATTTTTTGTTGTTCTGTCTATTGAGTTTCAATGTTTGTTTAAGATATAGATCTATATAATTTTATATTTACAATGAAACATATTTCATATCAAGTGGAAAGGAATAAATAGACATTCTTCCCATTAATTTTTAAATTTGATAGAAGTTTGAAATTTGAATCTGTGTCTCATTTACATTAGGCAAATATCTACCAATAATCAATTCAGCAAATCATTTGTGTTCAACATGATGTATTGCAATTTCAGACCCAAGACTACTGCCAATGATAGATACAGATGATGTCTATTGTTGAAATGTTTATGAAGTGCAATAAATCCATAAAATATATTTAAAAATAATCAAACATGGATTACTTTGGCAGGAGACTACATGTAGCTTCCTCATGTTTACACATCAAAATTAGCCACATTGTAATTTGTGGCCCAACCCAATAGAATAACCCAGATGGAGCTATGACATAGTGTGCATGACTTACATTGTATACATCATAGTAGACATCCCCGTTATCTTGTCTATATTTTCCATTGGAGCGATGCGTTCCTGATGAACATAACGGCTCGTCGTGAATGTGACGCCATGTTGTCAACCATAATAACCATAAGGTGAAGAGCAGAAAGAGAATTGGAAGCACGCTCAGTAACATGAATGCGATTATTGTACCAAGTGATAGTGGTTTTGGCTGGAAAAAGGGAAAGAAAAGAAAAGAAAATGCTCAAGTATTTAAAGGCATAATTTTTTCCCACCCACCTCAACCTGGGAGAAACAATATAAAGTTTACTTTAGCAATTGATCATACACAATAATCAATGCAATCAATCAAAGAAAACAGTTTAGATACAACTTGTGGAGGTGGAAAATTGTAACAGACAACTTATTTTCTGTAAAATGACAGAATTCTTTGTTCATGTTGTTTTAGAATGCCCAAGCGTAAAGCCTTTCTGGAAACGTTTTGTGGATTTGATTTATTTAATGTTTAAAGAAAAAATTATTTTAAACGAAAAATTATTAATAGCTGGTTTTGATTTCACACATGAAAAAGCAACAGATATGAATACAGTCCTAGTGTATGCTCAATATGCAATCTATTTGATGTATATGATTAATTATTTTCAAGGTAAACCATACAACAGTTATTCCATATGGCATAGTTATTCTATATTATTCTATATGTTTAAAAATGAAATTCTTTCAGATATGACATCTCGGATGTTGACTCAAAGACCCTGGATGTTAATACATGTACATGTTGTCGATTGAATGAATAAAGAACCTCTGACACAAGGAAAAAAAATCAAAGAAAACAGCTCCATTGATGAATTTATAAGCTGTATGATACAGGGTCCAGGTTCATGGGTAATTTCAACCTGATGTCTTGGTTAATAATAGCAGCAAAAAATACAAAACAACTGCAACATACATGTACATGTACAAATAAACATGAAGGTTATCAAAGATTATCAAAAAATAAGTGAATTTTTTTAGAGGTTGGTCATTCAGGTTTCATTGGAAGGGTGATTTTGAATTAATACACAAATACATTAAGCATACCAAAACATCACTTTTCCATTACATATTTCTTTACTGTTTCTTCTTCCTCCTTCACTTTTCACTTCAATGTGATATTACTGGTTTACTTTTCCATTTAACATTTCTTTCTCTATCTTTTCTTCCTCTCTCTTCTTCCTTCTCCCTTTTATCCCTATCTCATTCTCACTTTTTACATAAAAGTTGTCAGGCTGTATACGATATCAAACTCGTGTAGATAGTAATATCAATGACACTTCAAAATCCCTGTTATGATACATGTACATGTAGTTTAACTGATAACACCCATCAGTGAACAAATGCATTTTAATATCACAGATGAATGCTATCAGTACCTGAACCTGGAATACAAACATATTGGGAAAAATGAAATATTACACCAATCTATGTCACCATGTCAATTACTGGTACTAGCTATATAAGCACCACTCAAACATGAAGTGGGCCCATTAAACACAATTCAAATACAATATGTTATCATTTTGTGGGCGTGTCGTGGTCTAGTGCTTCTGACTCTCGCCTTTCAAACAGAGGGGCATGTTTTCCTTCAGCAAGAAATTTATCCACACTGTGCTGCACTCGACCCAGGTGGGGTAAATGGGTACCGGCAGGAAGTAATTCCTCAAAAAGCCGTGCGCACCAGAATCGGTAGACTAGCTTAGCCGGGGTAATATAGGAGCGCCTTGAGCACCTAGCAAGGTGGACGCGTGCGCTATACAAATCCTACATTATTATTATTATTTTAATAGCACAAACAAATATGTATCAGATTTATATTACTTTTATTATGTTTGATTGAAAATTAAACAAATAAGAATTGAATATATTGAATAAGCTTCTTATGGTAGGCCTCGTGCATGACAAAGATAACTGTTATAATGTGATACCACTTGAATACATGTACATGAAGTATTGCATGGCCAAAACAAGTATCAGCAAAACACTTTCCACAATTACATTTTATATGATTTGTTTAATTTAAGCTACAAAGATCAGAATTCAAAATTATATCAACAGCAAAACAAAATCACAATCTTTCCCAAAATATTTTTAAAGACTCTTACAAATAAAAGAGTTTTTGAGATATTCTTTTCTGATAGCAGTGTGAATTATGTCATATCAATTATTATTTAATAAGTGCTTGATCTGTTATACTATATATAAATATATCACAAAGCTTACCATGCTTGTATAAGTCACATGCATCCGTGTGCACAGTTGCATAATCACGAGAGATGAAGTATTCATAGTGAAACTCTACTAATTAATACGACACATGATTGCAATTTAAATATGTACTCCCTAATGGCCGACAATCTCATTAGTATGCATGCATCGATGCTTCATTAAATTGATCAATAATAAATCTACAGACCCTTCGGTCTATCATCGTCACATGTCATTGATGAATATAGATGCATCGTGCCATGCAGTGTTGTTTATTGTACGTACATTGTACATTATGGGATGTCCTATTCTCAAATAGCAAAAGGTGGAAAAGAGATGATAATTAAACAGTGTGTTTGATACCTGAGGAATACACACTATCGATACAAGATAAACACAATGGTTGCCAGCTGTACCGAAAAGGTAAGTATATGCACTTTATTGTCAATATTTACAATCAGTATGCCCACTTTCTAATATATGGAAGAGGTCTCAATGCTGCAATTACTTTGCTCAAAATGTGTATCCATTTAGTATAGTACATGTAGATGAGGAGTGATGTTGATGATAGTAACGGTGGTGGTGATGGTGGTGGTGATAATGGTGGTGATGGTGTTGATGGCGGTGATGGTGATAATGGTGAATGTGCCTGGTGTTGATGGTAATGGTGGTGGCAGGGGCAGATCCAGGATTTTCCAAAAGGGGGGGGCACATTTTCCCGATGAAAATTTGACAAGCGAAAAAAAGAAAAGAAAAAAAAAAAGGTTTTCACCTAAACTTGAAGGTAATTTTTCTCGGAAAATTTGACAAGCAACCCCTCCCCCCCCCAAAAAAAGTTCTCACTTTTAAAAGGGGGCACCCTACTTGGGTAAAAATGGTATACTTTAATTACAAATTTTGATTATAGCTCCCAAAGGGGGGGGGGGGGCATGGGCTGGGTGTGCCCCCCTTGGATCCGCCACTGGGTGGTGGTGACATTAGTAGATATCAAATATTTTGTGTAATTCACCTCTCTCTATAAAACTCACAGCACATCAGCCAAAGTATACGAGGGTGTAACTTATTATTTCCTAGAGGACTTGAAACATCACTTGATGTGATTTCTGGGATTCTTAAAGCAGAATCTATCTCTCTCTCTAGCTCCCATCTCTCTAACTCTCTCTTGCATTTAATGCTGTAATGACCAAACAAAAAATAACACAATATACATTTGGCAGAAGGTAAAACACCGTAGACAGACAAAATGGGTTGGTTTTGCACAAAAGCGATACTAACCCCATTGTTGATGACACACATGAAAAGTTATATTAAATGTATGTTTGCATCTAGATAAATGGATGGTATCCAAATATGCAGTGATTCTATTTCAGACGGATGTACATGTACATGCAATCAAATTCTACATGATATTAAACTGTAGGTAAATATTTGTGTAATCCATGACTGGGATCTCTAGTGACAATTCATATATTCTGAGCTAAATTTCATTTGAAGATTTCCTGCAGACTATATACTAGTAATACTAAGAACTTTACACACATTTTTCAAATATCTGTACAACACAAACTGGCTACCCTGAGTGTAATTTCTGTCATTTTACCACCACATGTAGCTTTCTAAAGATATTTTCCTGCTTGAATCAAGCAGTGGCGTTATACATGTAGAGTGTTTGATGAGACAACTAAAAAATGGCATCAGTTTTGTTTGTTGACTGAGGTATACCTGCAGTTTTATAGCTACAGTGGATAAAAGTGCTCGGGCCCAACCAGCACACTAAGATTTCTGATCACCACTCATGAAAAACACTGCTTCCTTCCACTAATTTCAAATGAAAACTGTTTCAAAACTAACTCCTAGAAAAGAGGAGAAATATTTCTCAGATTGCATTAATTTCCATCTTTAATCTTGTTTTATTTGAGTAATTAACAATAAACATTTGTATATTTGATGAATATTTGTTTATATTTTCAAAGATTTGCTAATGTCAAATTGTTATTACATTGATGTTCCTTCACTTTTGGCTTTAAGACCTCTAACTTAGCCTGAAAAAAAACTTTGTAATGCTGTGAAATAGTGACCATCACTAAAATGGGTCTAGCTAGAACACTGTATACATGTATACTATCCAAACCTCTTTCTTTTTCATTATCCACTTAGTTTTTCCTTTTTTTTTTGCTTTTAAACTTTTTGAAAAATCAGAGGGGGCAGATGTCTTCCATGCCCCATGTATTGCAATGTGTACTAGTGTATTGATAAAAAGTATAAAAATAGAGGCATGAATAACTTTGTGCATGATAAAAAACTTTCAAAATGGTAAACATCTTTTAAAAAAAAAACTGCATGTATTTTATACCAAAATTGAATGTGACTTAGATTTGAATAAAAATAGGCAAAGTTTTCCTTTTTTCAAAGAGAAAATAACTTCACAAAAGAAGGTTCAAAGTGACACACTTGATGCCAAGTTTTACCAAATATGAAAACTTTTTGTTTTAACTGCAAATCAAAAATAGGTATTCACTATTTTATTATGAAAATGTTTTTATTCAGGAAAGTGAATTACCATGGATTCTTTTACTCAATCACTAAAATGAATTAAACTTTAGACAAAGTTTTTACTCACTGGTGGTGGAGGTGCTGGCGTAGTCATGTTGTAGGGAGTGCATGTGTAGTCTGCGTCAATAATAGTCTCACATATTTCATTCTCATAACATGGATTCAATGAGCATGGATCTGTGTACACCTCACATCTTCTCCCTACAAACAAATCAAAATAAAGCACAATCAATAAAATATTCAGTTTGCGGGAGGAAGAACAGGGTGTATCAAAAAAACAATTGAACTAAAGCAGTTGCAGTGAGCAAATATATAGAAGAGAAAGCTTTATAAGTGATGTGATAATATCAACTGCTTGAATAACAATAGCTTACTCCGATATTACATAATTAACAATAATCATTTTCTACCAGATTCAATTGGCATACGTGTTTCATCTCTACGGTACTTAAGAACACTTGAAGGGTTATTTTGTCAGATTCTCTTTGAATCCATTTAAAATTTTGGAATAATGATAAATGTAATTACTGCTTCTATACTGTACTTTATTTACTGAAAGCAA
This sequence comes from Lytechinus pictus, assembly GCF_037042905.1. Lineage (NCBI taxonomy): Eukaryota > Metazoa > Echinodermata > Echinoidea > Temnopleuroida > Toxopneustidae > Lytechinus > Lytechinus pictus. The sequence goes on along the minus strand of NC_087255.1, from coordinate 28,359,381 downwards.
AAAGTTCTGGAAAAGAAGTATTCTTTCTTTGTGTGATCATTTTTTTTTAATTGAGGTATGAAACAAATAAATTCTAACTCGCTACTTACATTTTCTACATGTACATTACTTTACCAATTGAGCTACAATTATTTATCAATTTAGACAAAATTAGATTTGATGTAAACAGGGGCAGATCCAGGATTTTCCTAAGGGGGTGGCACATATTCCCCGAGGCAAAATTTGACAAGAAAAAAAGTTTTTAACGAAAAATGAAGGATATACAAAGCCATTTAATAATCTTATTTTTAAAACCCAGCTTTAGAATGACTCCGAATTACATTAAATTTCATATCTGGAAATTTTGAAGTGATTTATTATTAAAGAAACACATAATGTACCTGAGTAACCCGGTCTGCAATCACACACATAACCTCTAGCAGTATCAGCTAACATACAATCCCCATTCCCTAGACATGGTTCATAGCGACAGGCTCTTTCATCGGTATCTCTAGCTGTGCGTGTTGATCTTTCAAGCTCCGTGGATGTTTCTAGAGTTGTTGCGTTTATGTCATCATAGACCGTAAAAAATTCCGTCATTAACTCAGTAACGACCGTTGAATATTGAGATGTATTTGGAAGAGGCACTGTCGTTGTTTCATTGGAAGCTGTGAATGAAATGAAATGACATTAAATAAAAATATTACATCCTGCATGTATAAATGCAGTATTAATTTTCTATATTCTGAGCTGACACAGGATATCACTATAATGGTATGACACAATAAAAATAATAATTGATTTAAAACTGAATGGATTTCTCAGAAGAGGGGGCATATAGGAATCTCTCAAAATTGTTCAGGTATCCCTATTTTAACCCCCTATATGTTCATCACTACAAAAATTTGGCTTTTGAATATTCTGAAAAGTATTTAAAAATATAAAAGGTCCCCCCTTTGCATGCACCTGATCAAAATAAAATCTGGTAGCATAAAAAACCCAAAGAAAAAAAAAAAAAAAAACCTCGGGAGTTAGTGTTAGGGGCATACTGTACATCATGTGCACCCCCCCCTCAAATAGCACAAATCTATATCATTGCCATTCTCCATAATGTGTACACATATACCTTTTTTTTTCTTTAAAAAAATCATTGATAAATAAGTTCACATGTCAAAATAGTTACAGAATATGTAAACAATATCATACAAAACATGAGATGTTTTCTTCAACAATGCTGTTTTCAAAACCACACAATTTCTCATTTTTACATCGTTTCTCTATTTCTAAATGATTACAAATCAATCTTTTGAATAAATTAATCATACCCAACTCATCAAACAAAATTCAACTTTGGCTCAGGTTCTGTACGAATAAAAACATGTACTTGCCTAATAATAACAATTATACAGGTACATACCAACTATTCCAAAGTAATTTAACTAACCCACAGTATAATCAGTTTTTAAATCTCACCAATAATTGGAGTCCAATATACCACTTGACCATGCACCATATGTACCAGCATCAATTGCGAAATGCACCCAGCCTAAATTTTAAAACAAATCTTATCTCCCTATCCCAAGATAAGAAATGTTTTATTGTTTACCAGTCTCCTCCACGATAGGTTATTCCTGAGAGTCAAGTAAATGTCAATGACTTGTACAATGTTGACTTAAAACATGTCTTGTTATTATATATACACTTTTAAGGTTTTCTAATGGTTCTTCAAGATACATGTAGGTGCTTTCACACTGCCTGGTTAAGAAAAAAATACTTGGTATTTTCTGAAAAATACTACAAAAAAATAACATTTTTCCAGTGTGACAGTAAAAAATGAATCATAACATGATTCCCTAAGCATGTGTACCTGTAATGTAGTAGGTAGGCCACTTGTAAATTTTTTATTCTAACTTTTTTTATTTATCAAAGGGTGTGGGGGTGGGGGAATCTTGGGGATATTAGAATTTTTGCAGTTTTGATGCAAGGAAAGGCGAATGGTAATCCTAAAATTAAAAAGCAAGTCTTAGTACAGGTTCATCACTATGAACAATTTATCTGATTTAGATACAAGTGCAAAACATGTTATTTTGAGTCCCCAAAAAAGCAAAGTAATTTGCAGGGATTTTTCTAATAGGGTGGGTGTGAATGCCCTAGCTTCTTTTGAATAGAGGTTGGGCAGAAATTAAATCTAAATCCAATCCTACTGCTATTGAACTTTTCAAATCATTTGGACTTTGGTATTAAGAGAGGTTTCATTTTAACTGAGAGACTTAAAGTGGTCCTCATAAAAGTTAGATCACATTTTTTCTTTTTGTTGTTGTTGTTATTTTTAATTTCTACCCTTGGGCCTAAGATTAATTTTGTAATTCTTACAAAATTTTTGTTTTAAATTTCATAAATTTTCTTATTTTGTATGACAATGCAAAATGTGCATGATAACAGGGATTGATTACAGGGGTAATGAAATTTAATTGGATTTGGATGTACAGTGTAAAGGCATTTTGTGAAATTTCCCCCAAGAGGCCAGGAGTGGCAAGATATTATTATTTGGGGGCAAAATTTATCAAAATAACCAAAACAATATGATGATCAATAAGACAGATATTTCTAGAATTAGCTCAGAAGTTACTCATAATGCATTTCCCAAGCAATCAAAAAGTTGCAAACCTTTTTTCTCCCAAGCCCTGAAATATAAAGCTTGTCAGTTGATCTTGGGGCTGGCATACTATGTACAATTGATTGTAATGATCTTCGTGTATAATGACTTATCATAAATCAAATGTACGATTAATATTGCTAGGCTTTACACTTCAGAGGGGCCATGTACATGTAGGCCTAAATAGGCAAATTGTACATGGAACGGAACTGTTTTGACAGCTGATGCCTTCCGAATTTGAAGGCCATACACATAGTACAGTGGATACTAATTTTGCAGTTTACTTTGAAGGTTGGAGGCTGCGTGTAGACTGTAGTGCTACGGATTTGTGATCAAATAGTAAAGTATTGATCTACTAACAGATGGTGTGGGAGGTGTCCGAGAGACATTTTATTTTGGAGGTAAAACACAGCAAAGAGAATGAGCAACAGTGACATACATGTACACATAAAATACTTTAATCTTTTGTAGTAGGGGCCTATATTGTTAATTGAGAATATTTGTAAATTATAATACAATAAATAGGATTCCATTTTCATGATATATTACATCTAGTACATTGCAGGCCAATCTTATCATTGAGCCCCAAAAGTCTGTCCTGTAATAGTGCATCTCGATCTTGTTTCTTACAGCACCAACCGTTCATGATAAATGGTCAGGATGTGTAATACTGTATGGCTGATACTAGAGAGAGACAGAGATCTACTTTTTCTCCTGGTCCCTGAAATATAAAGCTTTGCAATTGATCTTGCGGCTGATGATCAATCATCATTAGTCAACTATTACTGTACATGTATATGGTACTGGTAGTGGATCGTATTACTGAACACTTTTCATGAATTCAATCATATCAAACACATTATTCTCATGAAATTCACCAAAGTTTCACCATAGCCTAACTACACAAGTACCTACAAAATATAAATTTTGAAAAATTTGGCCAAAATCATTCTTATTTTTTTACGATATCAGCTTCCAATCAGACCCCTCATCGCATGTTAAATGTTTTGGTCACTTGAAAAAGGTACTGTATTACTGAACGTGTCTTTTCTATTGGAAAAGTTGAGAAAACAACATTTTGCAAATTTCAAACATAATCACTTATGAGCTATGTTGACCATATTATCATTTTGAGAACATAAAGAGTTTGAAAATGCGTTTTTGACTATTTTTCATCATCTTTCTATTCAAGTTCCCTTTGGAAGGAAGTTTTGAGCGTACATGTATGGAATTCTTTTCTGATGCGTATGATGCACGCGTTCGGTATATAAGGCTGGTCAGTAATACAATCACTCACTATACATCAGAAATTACTCCAAATCTGAATACATCACATGGCCTCCAATGTTACAAATAATCATCACCTTGTACAATATATTGCTTGGGTAAGCCCATTGACTGGACAATAATTTACAAAAAGATAGATTCATCCTGCATCCGTATTCCGAGATTTACACAACAAACACCACACAACATCAAACATCATAGTATAACTCTTAATTAATATTTGAATTAATTAACTAGCAGGGTAAAAAAGAAAACTGAAAATGAAACTGAAATAAGAATAAAAACATCATGTACAAGCCTACACATAAGACAGCTACGTGTACATGTATATAGGCCAGTAACAGGGAGGTTGGGAACAAGGGGGGACAGACTGTGCTGACTTCGGGAGTTTGAATGAGCTGGAACCCGGGGGGGGGGGGGGGGGGCACTCAGTATATAATGCATAGTGGGTATGTGAAGCGGAGGGGACCCCCATTTTTACACTCAAATTTCCGTTCCAAGGCATAGCATTTTTGTCTTATTGAGAAAAAGAACAAAGAAAGCCGCTTCAAAGCATAGCATTTTCTTCTTATCGAGAAAAAAGAAGAAATCCTCCCCGAAGCTTCGCATATTTTCCGTTACGCCGTTCCAATGGCAGTTTATAATCACTCGCGTCGCGTTCTGGTTCGTAATCACTCGCGTTTTGGATTTTTGGCGATTTTTTTTATTTCGGTGCGATTTTTTTTTAACGGTGTCTTCAATGAAACAGACATGCAGGGAAATTTGAGTTTCGTTTTAAGCCGGCAATCAAGTGCCTTAAAATAAAATGTACTCGACTACTGTTTTAAGTACCAAGAATAGATAACAAGCTTGATCCGCCCCAGACAGCTGGCAGCAGTCTGTTTTGAGGAGTTATTTTCAAACATTTTTAATTTTTTTTTAAATTTCTCTTTATTTGTTCTTTTAAATTTCTCTGTATTTCTTTTTTTTTTATTTCTCTGTATTTGTCCTTATTGTTCATCTCCCTTCTCACTTCTTCCTTTTCTCTTCTCAGTCTTCCCCTTATTTTATCTTCTCTTTCTCTTCTTCTACATCCTCCCCTCAATTTTCTCTTTTTAATTTTATTTTTACCCCCTTATGTCCTCCATCTTCTTTTTTCTTCTTCTACTTCTCCTCCTCCTTCTTGCTTTTCTTCTTCAGCACTTTTTTCCTCCCTGATTTTTACGTTAGTGTAGAATAATTCACAAAGAAAGGAAGAAGCAAATAAATAGTGATATTATGAAATTGTAGCACCTCACTATGCTTTATAAAGAATACCACAGACTTCAGGAAAATCCTCCAAAGGCAAAGCTAAATCGAGAGTAGCCTTTCCTCCTTTTTCTTCTTTATTCCTTTTCTCCTTTCTTTCTCCTTTTTTCCTTGCTTCTTTCTTTCTGTCTGTCTTTTTTCTTTCTTTCTCTTTTCTCCCTCTTTCCCTTCCTTTCTCCCCCCCCCCCTCTCTCTTTTTTTAGGGGGAGCCCCCCCCCGCTTCCGCCGCCTATGGCTCTAAGATTTAAGATGTGGAATGTGATTATGTTAAAACAGTAGTCAAAATTTGCTTGTTATCTTAAAACAGTGGTCGAGAACGTTTTATTTAAGGCACTTACCAGCTTAAAATAAAACGAAACTCGAATTTCAATTTCATTTTATTTTTCCAGTACGTTTGTCTCATTGAAGACACCGTTAGAAAAAAAATCGCACCGAAAAAAAAAAAATCGCCAAAAATCAAAAACGCGTGTGATTACCAACCCGACGCGAGTGATTACGAACGCGAGTGAATATAATAAGCCGTTCCAATGAGCCGCAATTTTGGTGAAAAGCGACCAAAAGCGCTGTCCGACAATCGCCTCTGCGCTAGCGCACCCGCCGCCCATGCCGCCGGGCTAGCTGCATGCACGTTCCATAGGGATGGCGATGCATACGCAAGCGACCCGTTCCAAGGACCCCGTTTTCACAAACATTGTAGTTCCGAAGCCCGTTCCGAGGACCCTCCATTTTACAATAAGCCCACTCCAAGGCCCCTGTTTTTTGTCTCCCCCGCGGCACATACCTACTATTTTTTTGGTCGAGTACCCCCCCCCTCGGGCTGGAACCCCCCTTCCTCTCCCCTTGCCCCCCTCCCAGGTTATTGAAAGCAATTAACCCCTAAAGTGTATTTCTTAGATGTCAAAATAGAGACATATTGCCTCCCCCCCCAAAAAAAAAAAAAAAAAAAAAAGAAGGAAATTACAATATTGAATTCTTGGCTAACAAATCCTAGCTAGTGCATAATTTTTCATCATATATTCCTAGTTGTCAAATCTATGACAAAAATGGATATCTCTTTCAGCTTTAATACTCGTTTACAAAAGTTCAGAAATAAAACTCAATCAGCTCAGTCACCTCCAATTAAAACATTTCTCATTCTCAGCCTCATCATGTTCAGACATTTATTGCATTGTGAATACTACTGCCATGCTAAAGCATAATTTCCATACTTGTGTGTATTACTATATTTTTCAGTTTGAAATATTGTCCAATTCAAATCAAAGTTACACATGCAGCAGTACTACAGGGACCAGTACTCGTAGACAGCTGGTAGCCGTCTGTTTCGAGGAGTTTTTTAACATTTTTTATATTTTTAATTTCTCCTCGTATTTGGTGAGTGGAGCTGGAGCCAATGCCAATGGAGTTCAGCGGAAGAACCAACATAACTCATAACAGAGACCGAAGCTTTTGGTCTACAGTACTCGATACTAGCCAGGCGGCTTCTTGAGACTCTATAACCCAGAGAGCTCCCGCCCGCGCAGCGGGCGGGAGCCCAGAAGCTCACAGTGTATTCTACCATTGCCACCGAACAAGGGTGATTTATGGTCTAAATATTTCTCCAAATGAATTGTGAAAACAAAAAGTGTACAATTACCACGATTATATGGATGAAGGTCTAGCGAGTGGCAGATTCCTGACATCTGAGCACAGTCTGGAACCTCAAAAAAACCAAAAGTTCTCTCCTTCTACCCAGTCTCGATCGGCCGTTTTGTTACGATTTTTAACAAAAATGGCCGATCGAGACGGGGTAGAAGCAGAGAACTTTTCGTTTTTTTGAGGTTCCAGACTGTGCTCAGATGTCAGGAATCTGCCACTCGCTAGACCTTCATCCATATAATCGTGGTAATTGTACACTTTTTGTTTTCACAATTCATTTGGAGAAATATTTAGACCATAAATCACCCTTGTCCGGTGGCAATGGTAGAATACACTGTGAGCTTCTGGGCTCCCGCCCGCTGCGCGGACGGGAGCTCTCTGGGTTAGAGACTCTAGAGTAAAAATCATTTACTAACGTAGGCTTACTGCCTACGTTAGTAAATTATTTTTACTCTCAAGAAGCCGCCTGGCTACTCGATACCACGTAGAAAGTTTGGCCAAGAATTGCCAAGACCTTCCTCAGGCCTCATTCACTGGTTATACACAATTTGTGATACAATCAGTGATTTTTCTACACCGCACACGTTAATACAATTTACGGCAAAACTTACTGGAAGTTGTGAATGTCGTAGACGAGTTCTGTGACTGGACAACCGCGGGAATATAAATCACCAAAACAATCCAGAAAAGCCCCCGTACTCTCCGTAAAATTGCCATCATCTGGTCCTCCTAATGAATATCATCTACATGTACATCATGTTTAGATTTATCAGTCGGTGACAGATTGGAGAAATATAAACAAACAGCTGTGCAGGATGTGTTCATACGTACATGCAATACCGCGGCGTACGCAGCACGATGTGGTTCCATCAACAGGTGTTGTGGTATATTCTTTACAAAGTTTTTCGCTTTGGGATCAAATGACTCATTCAAAAATCCCATGTAAACGACTGGGACGATCGATATGTTGTTTCTTTCTGTAGGCGTTATCCTATTTCTTTTACACCATAATGTATATTATACACTGGCCAGTCGATCGTAGCATGGAGGTTCTATGATCGTAGCAAGCTCTTTCAAAATTGGTGTGCAGGCCGGAGGAGGGGGGGGGGGGGGGGCGGACAGGTACTTAGGTTTGGGATAGGACTATATATATGCCCCGGGATATGACCTAATATATTACGCCCCCAGAAAAGGAAAAAATAAAGAAAAGGAAAGGGAAGATCAAGGGAGATATTATTTCACTTTCTGAATTAATGTCAAAATGAAAATCTATTAAAAAGGGATGCTCCAGGGTAAAGATATTCATATCTCAATACAAAATTCACAGAGCAAAATGTTGGAAATTTGATCAAAATCGGATAACAAATTACAAAGTTATTGAATTTTTAAAGATATGCATTATTCCGGTGAAAAGGTTCTAGGCATGTCTTAATGAATATTCAATGAGCAAACTGATGATGTCCTATATCCCCTCTTGTTCTTTTGTATATTATTATATGAAATTAGGTTTATTCAAAAAAATTGTACCAAGAACTAAAACAATTGGATTGACAACTGATTAAGTGCATTAGTTATTTATTGCTGCAACTTATTTCATTATAATGGAGACACATCATTTGCACATGTATGAAAAAATGAAGCAATTATGATTTCATGTAATAACATAAGTAAAGCGAAAGTGGGGGTGTGACATCATCAGCCCACCTAATGAATATTCATGATGACGTGCATATAACTATTTTCACAAAATATTGCTAATTTTTTATGATTTCATTAACTTCGTTATTTGTTATATCCGATTTTGATGAAATGTCAGTATTTTGCTTTGTGAATTTTAGTCTATTTATTTAGATATAAATATATTTAGCCCGGAGTATCCCTTTAAAAACCTTTTTATTACAAAGGTAGCAACATTTTCTCTGTCGCTTCTCTAGGCTAGAATCTTTTTATAACTTTTGCTATAGATCTCCGTTCTGTTTCTCCTAAAGTATGCTGTTTGATCGATAGCCCGGATCTTTGGGGGATCTATCATCTTTGCATATATCTTGGTTCTTGTATGTTTTCATTTTCCAGATGACAAAGTGATGAATGAATTCATTAGTTCCGAGACCCGGAAGCTGTATATGCAACACCTTTCTCCCATTCTCTCGTCCCTAAGGCTAAGATCAACACCCTCAATAGTTATGTGTGTGAAAATTTCAAATTTGTAAAAATTCACTAAAAACATTCTTGATAGCCCGGATAATTAGATTTTTCTCCATACTCTTAGAGAAAGTGAACTCTTAGTTTACTCGAGTATCACAGACCTTATAGACCTGATCATCCCATCTATAAAACGCAAAAAAGCTAAAGACTTTTTTTTTTGGGGGGGGGGATGAAAGGATGGGCTTATAGGCCCTATAACTTATATCATATTAAATCCACAAATACACGTTAAAAACTCTCTAAAAATACATTTTGACAAGATGCAGTACCCTTTTCTTAAAGAACCTTTATGTTTGACAAAATAGTTACCTTAAAGAGTGTTGGTTTCAAGTTTCTGATTATCATAAATGGGAATCTCCCCGGGAGAATATCTCGCATTAAATTTTGGAGGGCGCCATATCACTTGTACCAGTATAGTGTATAAAGTTGTCGATAAAGTTTGATAACATGTTTATTTCCCAAAGCTATGTGTTCATAGGCGGGTCCAGAGGGGATGGGGTCGAAGCGTCGAAGTGACCGTGCAACCCCCAACCCTCGTTCGCGGCGCAAAAGTAGAGGAAGGGGGGGGGGGGGAGAAAGGAAAAAGTTGATGAAATAAATGACATATATCATATCCCGCTCAAAAGGATTACATGGGAATTATTTACACATCCAGTTTTCAATTCAATATACAACAAATATATGCTCTCAAATAGATCTGTCGGTAAGCATCATAAAACGACCCGTTCTTTGATCTGAATATCTTTTTTTTTCAGCTCATGCTGCGCATTTATTATCGTCATGAGTTCTAGCAAAAATATAACAAAAATCTCGCCTTGCGCTTCGCGCTCACATTTATATTACTCTTTGCTGATAAATGCACCTCACGGTCCTTTATTATAAAACTCGTCTTTATCACTGCAAAACAGTCCTTGAGATGTCCCTTTTCGGGTTAGTATGCCTTTAGGCCCCATATCACACATTTCAGCTCGCATCAGGGCCATTCTTGGTCACGTGTGTGACCAAAGTTATGACGAATCTTGACTTTAATTAGTTATAAATCTAAAAATTTCAGAGATTTATAACTTAATATGATGAATTTGAATGTTTGAATGAATTAAACTTTCAGAATCATGCTTCTTTGTGAAGTCACACACGTGACCTACTTCTTTTGACCTCTGACCCTGAACCGACCCTGAACCTGCATATTGGAGACAGCAATAAATATTTCCAAAATAGCTGACTAAACTTGTTAATGTTATACTGTATAACTTGTAAATTACTAATTCTCTAATTTTTTCCCATTTATCATTAATCAAATTCAAGTTTTGTTATAATTTCGGTCACCCACGTGACCAAGAATGGTCCATCACTATAACTCTACCTTATCTGTTTTGTAAAGCTAAATAAACGTCAGCATTTATGACTCCCCTTCCTCCCAACCCACCCAAGGTTTTAGCTCTTTAAACGACTGATCGGGTAACCCCCCCCCCCCTGGCAAAATCTGAATACGTTCATGTGTGATGCCCTCAAGAGCAGACACCAATTAGATAATTAATGATAAATAAGGGATCTGAGCAAACCTGTGTATAGCTGTCCCGGTAGCTGTATTGAGAAAATGTGCATGTGTCCACTAATGGACTCCAATGTTCTTGTTTTGTTTTGTTTCAGATAGTAAAAAGAGTACTATAGAATACACTGTATGTAAAATTGATCCTGAAATATTCTGCATTATACAAAGAGAGGAACTTTAATTAAAAATGGGGCTTTGTGATCCTTTACGGTTAGTCTCCAGACTTTGAAACAAAGGGCCGTGATTCAAATCCCAGCCATGGTCATGATGGTGTATTGTTCTTCAGCAAGAAATTGATCCACATTGTGCCGCACTTGACCCAGATGAGGTGAATGGGTATAAAAGCATGCTTGAATAGCTCCTATAAATGGCGGCTCACTAGCTACAGGACTGTGGGGGTACTAGGCTATGCGCACATAGTCATGCGCTATTATACAGTGTCTACTGATCCCAACTAAACAATTCGATATTGGAAGTCCCTTATCAATGTTATTTAACTTTAAAAACTATATAAAATCTATATAAATATTGACATATTATTATTGCCATAATAATGATAATGATAATAATAACAACAATAATTGTTATTATTATTATTATTATTACTATCATCTTCATCATAACAATAGTAATATATATATTACTATTGTTATGATGATAATAATGATGATGATGATAGTAATAATAATAATAATAATAACAATTATTGTTGTTATTATTATCATTATCATTATTATGGCAATAATAATATGTCAATATTAAATAATGATAATAATAACAACAATAATTGTTATTATTATTATTATTATTGCTATCATCTTCATCATAACAATAGTAATATATATATTACTATTGTTATGATGATAATAATGATGATGATGATAGTAATAATAATAATAATAATAACAATTATTGTTGTTATTATTATCATTATCATTATCATTATTATGGCAATAATAATATGTCCATATTAAATAAGATTTTATATAGTTTTTAAAGTTAAATAATCTTGATAAGGGACTTCCAATATCGAATTGTTTAGTTGGGATCAGTATACACTGACACCCCCCCCCCCTGGCACTCACGTATAATTTTAAATGGCTGTATGGGTATGTGTGGACCTTAACACCCCCTTTTCACATCCAGCCGAAGATGAAAAGTTTTGCTTAATATCACAAAACAGTTCGCACATTCTGGTCAGCGTGAAAATGACGCGGGATCGACGACACCGTATTGAATATGAAAATAAAATATTTTTCTCCTCATTTTCATGAAAAACAAAGCTTTAGGCTCTCTGAATAAGTGGAATTATCATTGTTTATGATTTAATCTAGAGGGTCCTTATTGTCAAATCTGTAAAAAGTGAAACAATGTACATTACTACATTTCAATATATTATATTTTTTTTAAATAGTGAGTGGGTGACATTCTCTCATTTCACTGAGCTGTGCAGCATGTAACTGCCATGACTTGTGAAAAATAAGCGACACTTTAGAATGTCATAACTTTCTTATTTTACATCGAATTTTGAAGATTTGTATGTGTTATGATTGTTTACCTTTTTTCTATTGATTCAATTTTTTTATGGGGGTGGACCTGACCTTCATGCTTGATTGCTTTCAGATACTGGGGCCTACACCCAAATAGGCATAGGCCTACCCTTTCCTAATCCGAGTCCCCCCCCCCCCCCCCCCAGGGTTGATAGAAAGATAGAGGGAGCGCTTTAAATCCCCAGATACCGTAATCACAGAAAGCGCAATCAAGTGAAAATGTCATAATTTACGACACCAACATTATTTTCAGTGCCATACCAGGAAAATAATTATCGACTCCACTTTAACCGAGCGTCTGTTGCTATGGAAACACCATTGCACCTGTCGTCTCATGTCAAATTCGACGACACGCGCACGGTATTTGTACGGATATCGACCGACGGACGAAAAAAATGAAAATATAACGTACGCGCGCGCGCATGATTTATCGAGCCGACATTTGTTTCTTAATCATCTTTCTTGAGTGAGAGTTGAGGTAAAACAAAACTTGTTTTGATAATTTGAATTACTCCACTATTATCATTTGTTCATCATGAATTATCACTGCTGGATCTCACTGTACTTTTTTAAAATGTTACTGAGAACTTCATAAGTAATTACGGTATCGGTAATCGTTATCTCGATCTTGACATCGCGTACACTGGTCCAAGCTGCCGGCTGCTGCCCTGATGATCGGGAAGCACCGGGTACCGGTACGGGTTACTCTCCCGTAGAGGCGCGAGGCTGCGGGGCAATTCATGTCCGCTACTAGGATGGGGGATCGGGTGTCCGGACACTTAATATTTTTGAAGCCTTCTTTTTTGTCATTGGATTACACTACAAATACGAAATCAATAGTTGTAATCATCTTCTATTTTGTTCTCTATAATATTTCCTGACATTTTGTACTAAAAATTGATAAAACTTTCCTTGTAAATTTTTCCAAATGACTTTCTAAAATTGATCGTCCGGACACACAACCTGTCCGGACACACAACAACTGGGTATACTACGCTCACAAATTGAACAAGTGCAACGCTTTTCATTTTTCTTTTAGTTGAATTAATTGTGTATTTGACAGAATATTATTTGTCTGAACAGTCTGATATATGGCAGTGTATCCAGTGTTTTCTTTTCATCGCACTTGCCGCGTACCCCTCCACGAAAAATAATTATTTTCGTGCATGACAAATTACATCATGATTCCAGACGCGCACCGGACGGGTAACGATATATTCTTGATTATTTTATAATATAAAATAATCTTGAACCTTGAAGAAGTACTCTCCCAAAAAGCGTACACGCGGTCCTTGGCTGGAGAATCAAGAATCTTCATGTCATGATCAGACTCATGATGTAAGATTAAGAAAGAATTGGTGTGAATTTTTCTTCATATCATGAGTAAATTCTAAGTTTTTTGTTTGCTTTTTTAAATTTTATATTGAATCTAAGCAGATGTTGGTAATAAATTTGTGTTTTCTAACTAATTTTTTTTATTTTAAAGTTCTGCATGTTCCATGGCAGTGATGGCACTTTCCAATATTATGCTCGTTCGTATTGTGCGCGTGACGCTCATTGCATTAAGTTCTATCGACGCGCTGTCGATCGTCGACGGCTCTAATCACGGTAAACCTCATGCACGGTACCTTGAGTCTGAGAGCTAGCCGTCGACGATCACCCACAATACCACACCTCAACATTCGATCGAAGGAGCGGATGAGATTGAAATTCGGCAAATCAGGCCCATATTTCCATCAGAAAATATATCAATTGTTAATGCAAAACAATGTTATGATATTTTAATCATTTTCTGTCATTTTAAAGATAAATAAGCCTAGGTAAAAGTTTGATTTTTTGCCTTGTTTTTGCAATCTTGTTCTATGTATTACTATGTGAAATTGAACTGCGGAAGTCCTACGGTATAGGTAGGAAATTGTTTTTTTTACGCACTAGTATGCGCGTCCGGAACCATGATAGTGTCCGGTAATACAATACGTGACTATAAATCTGGACTGGTTCATTGAGAGCTGTTTAAGCAAGGACAATGGTACGAACTACGATTTACAATAACATTTGGCATAACGTTCATGACATTAGACTAGAACTGTGTTAGTCTATAGAGTATAGTGGTCTATGCCATAAATAAACAAACCTTGAGGGGATAAGGTACATGGACGTGGTACTGTGAGTGGCCTAGTAGTAGTACGGGTAATGGTAGATTTCAAACATAAGTTACAAAAATCTTGCCTTGTGCTTTCGCGCTCACATTACTCTACTGATCATAAATACAACTTGTTATTTATAAAAAACTTCAAGTTCTCGGATCAGAATATCAAATATTTTCAGCTTAGGTGGCAATTTTTTTTTTAAACAAAGAAAGCAAAAGATTTTGTTCATGTTGATTACCCATCAAAATCAAATTAGATCTAATACGTTCTTTTCAATGAAAAAAAGGGAAAGACTTCCTTATGTCCCCTCCACTAATTAAAAAAAATACTTCTCCAAAATCCCCCTTCTTTCGTTCTCTTTTTCTTCTTTTTTTCTTCTTACTTCCGGTTGGAACTTGGATTCGAACCTCTCGTTGCAGAATGATGAATCTCCAGTTTGTCGCCTTACTCACTGAGCTAGCAGGTATTGTTGAAAGCCAATGGTTTCATAACGGTTATCAACCGGAATTATGACTAGTCTACTCTCCAAGAGTATTGGGCATTTATAACATTTTTCTTACTAAATAAACCGATGCCATAGGGAATTACACACACTCAAAATTTTGACGGAATAAAGCCATATTTCGGTATGTATCCAACTTTTCCTTCTTAAATCTCTTAGATATACATGTATGTTAGATAATTCTTGATAAACCTCCATATTTTTTTTTTCAATTTTAGTGGAGGGGATATATGGAAGTCTTGCCAAAAAAAAAAAATAAAAAAAATCAGCATTGCCATTATTAACGTTAAACGCTAACCTATGTCCAAATCATGCTAAAAAAGTGATGTTAAATTAGAAGATTGTTGTTGAGGGAGCATGCTTACGCCAGAGTGCCAGACTATCTTGGAGGAGTTAAAAAAAAAATACTTTTTTATTATGGAGGAAGTGCACTAGTCCAGCAGAATAAATGACATACATGTAACAGAGACTGAAGCATTTGGTCTAAAGCTGTTGCACAAGACACATTGCTTTTGTTTTCATAATAGATCTACCGGTATATGAATACATATGTATGCATGGGGGGGTGGAATCTCTGGCTCTGCTTTTTCATTCTTCACAACGTAAAGCATTGTGACCCTGGCCTGATGGCGTCTGAGGTCTCTGAGTTGCTTGTAATTCATCTTTTAACTTGTTTGTTGATAATAAAATATTTGAAAACAAAATATAGTGCCTTTGAGATGCCATCCCTGGCCAACATAGAAGATGAATTAACTAATTAAAAACTTGTTAAAGTTCAAGTCCACCCTAACAAAAAATTGGTTTGAATAAAAGGAAAGAAGAAAAACAAGTATAACACAGGAAATTTCATCAAAAGTAAATGTAGAATTTACAGAAGATATGACGTTGTAAACTTTTGTTTAATTTCACAAAAATATCTATGCACATAAACAGTATGCAAATGAGAGGATCTACATGTATTACATCACCCACTCACTATTTCTTTTGTGTTTTATAAAAATATTTATATTGAATATAATTTTCTCCTCTAAAATGCCATGTGAAAATATGTTTTATTCTTTCCTGAACATTACCACTGTTTTTTAATTTTATGGTTCAATTAAGAGGTTCCTTTATCTTTACCGCAAGGACTGGAGGAATGCTAAATTAGCATTGACAAATCTGTAAAAATTGAAATATTGTTTAATTCAAATAATAAAAACAAAAATAGTAAGCAAGTGACATCATCACTCAATTGCTTGTCACTGAGTTTTGCATTTATAATCGTAATGTGTGAAAAATAAGCGAAACTTTGAAATGTCAATTTCTTATTAAAAGTTATTAGACCATATGGGATAAGATGAAATGAAAAGTAGATGAAGTGGATCAGACCAATCACCAATTTACAATTTTGATAATGACCCTTGACCTGGGCCCGTAATACAAAGCTTAGCATTGATCATAGAACATTTTTCTACAATTGATTGCATTGACTACAATGTACAATCAATCATGAAATTCAAGCATACGATTAATCGCTAACCTTTGTGTTACTTAGCCCTTATGTGTCTATTGACTGATTCCTTTCAGGTGACAGTATGACATTATGACGAGAAGAATCTGCAATTTCAAACAACGGCATAAACTATAACCTCTCGCCCTGCTCGCCACTAAAAATGGAGTCAGGTGAAAGGCCTTCATCGTCAAGGAGAAGTAAGTAGTCTCATTTGACTCGTATTTTTCACTTGAGTTTTTAAATTCAAACTCTGTGTCCGAAATTGAAAAATTATAAAAATTGATAGCTGATTATGACACTGATTTGTAAAAAGTAGAGGTTCAAAAACTGTCAGTGCATTTGGTCTTCATTTGTAACTGTCTATAGGTTATATTATTGTGTTGTCATGGAGGGGTTATTGTTGGGTGGGTTATTTATTTTTTAAGAGGTGAGGAAGCCGGAAGGAGTGAGGTGGGACTGGAATGGGGTCAAACTGCAAGCTTCATGCATCAGCAAAGGACACTTTGATCGATAGGCAAGAATCATAACCATTACCCCACAACACTTCAGTTTACCACGTCACTAATTTGTGATTGTGATTATGGGTATATAGCTTTGAAAAATTGTCATCATTCTTTCTAATCTCCTTTTCCCTTTTTGCTTGTTTTCTATTTAGGTGTCCCCTTTCCAACTAGTAGAAAAGCCACATTCAGTGGATATGGCGAAGAGACACGCCCAGTTACCAATCACAAGAAGAAACGAAAAAAGCGACCTATATCCATCAATGTCACCGGCACAAAATATGAAGTCGGTAAGTACATACAAACATCAAACAATGTCAAATTCGCAGTCACCCAGTATTTGTAAGATCAACAAGAGTAAAGATAATGGTAAAGATAACTGTTTAGCTACATGGAGGTTCAAAGTTTTCTGCCGTATGAAAAAACTTTACTCCCCGTATGCCAATTGGTCCTGTGATTGTCCCTCTCGTAATTTTTTAGAAGGTAATGTGTTTATGGTTAAGCTTCTAAAAGTTTTTTTTTATTAATCTGAATAATGCCTGGATTATGGTTAAGAATGAGTTTGAGGTTAGATTCTATGTTTGGCTTAATATAAAGGTTTTGTCTCACCTGCATAGCAGAGTGAGACTATAGGCGCCGCTTTTCCGACGGCGACGGCGGCGGCGGCGGCGGCGACGGCGGCGTCAACACCAAATCTTAACCTGAGGTTAAGTTTTTGAAATGACAGCATAACTTAGAAAGTATATGGACCTAGTTCATGAAACTTGGCCATAAGGTTAATCAAGTATTACTGAACATCCTGCCTGAGTTTCATGTCACATGACCAAGGTCAAAGGTCATTTAGGGTCAATGAACTTAGACCATGTTGGGGGAATCAACATCAAAATCTTAACCTAAGGTTAAGTTTTTGAAATGTCATCATAACTTAGAAAATATATGGACCTAGTTCATGAAACTTATACATAAGGTTAATCAAGTATCACTGAACATCCTGCATGAGTTTCACGTCACATGAACAAGGTCAAAGGTCATTTAGGGTCAATGAACTTTGGCCGAATTGGGGGTATCTGTTGAATTACCATCATAACTTTGAAAGTTTATGGATCTGATTCATGAAACTTGGACATAATAGTAATCAAGTATTACTGAACATCCTGTGCAAGTTTCAGGTCACATGATCAAGGTCAAAGGTCATTTAGGGTCAATGAACTTTGGCCAAATTGGGGTATTTGTTGAATTACAGCCATAAATTTGAAAGTGTGTTGGTCTAGTTCATAAAACTTGGACATAATAGTAATCAAGTATCACTGAACATCCTGTGCGAGTTTCAGGTCACATGATCAAGGTCAAAGGTCATGTAAGGTCAAAGAACTTTGGCCACGTTGGGGGTATTTGTTGAATTGCCATCATATCTCTATAAGTGTATTGGTCTAGTTCATAAAACGTGGAAATAAGAGTAACCAAGTATCACTGAACATCTTGTGCGAGTTATAGTAGTTTTCAAAATCAGCACTGCTGCTATATTGAATCCCGTGATGCAGGTGAGACGGCCAGAGGCATTCCACTTGTTTCATCAAAGCAATCGTCATCAGAGTAAATGGGTCAGAAAAGTCTATCTAAAAAATGGGCTTCCTTAATTACAGCTAAATCTTAGTGTATAATGGCTGCATATTGATGAGTAGCTATCTACTAGGCCTTGGCCAGCAACATTATTGCAAAGTTCCAGGTATTACAGCATTAAATAGAACAGTCTGTACATATTTGCTTCTTTAGTTATCATTGATTATACACTAGAAAAGGATACCTCTCATTTTATGAAAAGTATTGTCCTTTTCTGCATTTGACAAGTTTATTAATCTCCTTTTATGTTTTTTTAGTGCGGAAAGTTGCAGAGAAGTATGGGGCGTTGACAGACAGAGAGGATGACCCCAACTGGTAAGTAATCATCTATCTATTTATTCATGGATTTATTTAATTTCTACATAAATAACACTTTAATTCTTATTAACATTCAGTCATTTTGAATTGTTGAGCAGTCATAAAAACAGAGGCTTGACATGCACACACAAAAAATGTTTCCCTGTTATGATATCATTTGCTTCCTTTTGTGAAACTTTGGCAGCGTATTATGTTGATCCCATTTTTATGATTCAGGATTGGATGCTACCCTAGAGCTGTTTCATAAAGCTGTTCATAAGTTATCCATGAGTTTCACAGGATTGGTGCCCCTTTCTTTTGTTATACATGTACCCCAGATTTTCATTGGAATTGATTTAGCTGTTAAGAAAGGAACACCAGTCCTGCATATTTATTGTTTATTACTTACAAACAGCTCTATGAAACAGCCACCAGGGGATGTCGACATAAAGATCTCTTTTCTCCATCCTATACTTGAACCAAGGAGATATCACCTCTAGAGGTGATATCTCCTTGCTTGAACATTTTTAAAGAAATTAATCATTGTTTATTAGTGGCAGCTTTTGTATCACATATCTCTCAATTGGGACAAGAAATGAAATTTTTTTTTGAGCCTTTCGCTGTCTGTGACCGTTACATTGCATTTATCTTCCATGTACATGTAAGCAACCACAACAAAATTGCCAGAATGTTCGAAAGAAAATTTCACACTCATCTCTTTCTATGCATGCTAAGTAATGTGATATGTCATTCAGCAGGATTTAAACACCAGTTCCACTAGTATTCTATCTGCTTAATATTGATCACTTAATACGTCTAAAAAGCTTCATAATTGTATTTTTTTGTTGTAATTGTAGCTTCTTGTTCTGGAATGATACAGCAATTCCACCTGAAAGAATAGGAGAATTGAAGTCATATCAGGTAAGCATTTCAATCATCTGCATCCATCTCTCACTTTCTGTCCTACCTTGTCTGTCTGTCTGTCTGTTTCTCTCTTCATTTTTGAAAGTCTAAAGTCTCCCCTTGCTCTGTGACCATTGGAGTGCATTCAGACACTGGAATAAAACCAATTATTATTGTTTTTTTTGCAATGAATTTGAAGTTTAAACAAGTACGATTTCCTTATTTGAGGATTGAAAAACATTGGTAAATGAAACCAAAATCATGAATAAGCCACTCAGTTACATTTAATGTTTAGTGAAGGAAAGTATACCTGGAGCTAACCTGTGTGAGCATTGTGCTATCATACATACATTTGTCACATGTTTCTTTGTGACCTACTTGCGATAGATTAATCATGTAATGGATTTCACTTCCAACTGACTTGTGTATGCATATGAAGTGCCAATGATCTGATCAGACTTGAAGTAAATGATACCATTATCAAAATCAACAATGCACTTAGTTGATAATAAACCAATTCATACGGTTTGGGATACTCAATGTAGAGTTTATTTCTTGTCACTCATTCAGTTCTTTTCCTTTTTTCTTTCACAGAGAATTAATCACTTTGCTGGAATGGGGGAAATATGTCGAAAAGACTGTCTTGCCAGAAATATGACCAAGTAAGTTTCTACTGTATTGATCTTTATTTCCACAGAGGTTATTCTGGGGGTGTTTCACAATGTGTTAAGTGCAGTAATGAGAAAGTCTGTAAAACCAAGGTTAATTGTCACTATATCTTCTAAGATCTACACTGTAGATCCGGGTTGAGATGTATTTACTGAACTTTTTGAAATCCTGAAATCTAAGCTAAAAACGATCATATTGAAGATCACCAACACAGATTAGCACATGTGTATTATTACTATTGCTTGGAAAGAGACCTGGGGAGTGTTTCATCAACATTTTCATCCGACAAGTTGTCAGATCTGACATCTTTCTCTGATGTTGATTGGCTGAGAGGTACTGTTACTATGGTAACTGTCGGATAAAATGGGACTTGTCGGATAAAACGTCCGACAAGTCCTTTCATGAAACGCCCCCCTGATGGCATTCTTGAATTTCATGCTTGTTTGGCTAATTTCTCAGCAATTACACATCTTCGAAAATCCTTTAGCACATAGTTGTATTTACAGACAGGTGGATGTTCATTTGATTTGATTTTGTATGAACTCATTTTGAAACTGGCATTTATCTTTAAAATGAGTGATTTTGATTGTCTTGTTCCTCAATCTATTGAAGGGTTTTGTCTTAATTTTCCTAGGATGGTCAAGAAACATCCTGAAGAATTCAGTTTCGTTCCCAGAACCTGGATCTTTCCAGCAGAGTACTCAAGTTTTCAAAACTACGTTCATGATCTCAGGAGAAGAAAGAAGACAAGGACTTTCATTGTTAAACCTGCGAACGGTTCCATGGGCCAGGGGTGAGTTCTTAATGAATTTTTTTGCCTCTTTGGACAGATCTTTATTACAATATAACCAACATCTACAAGCACCAGTATTCTCCATATTTCTGGGTCTTTTTCCTTTTGAATATTGGAAGTTTTTTTGCCATTGCTTCTATGTATCTAAGTATTGAATATAAACCTGGGTTTACTATTTGAGTATATTTGAATACATGAATTGCTCACCAGGCAATGGCAGATAGAATGTCACGTTTTGTATCATTCAAATGTTTGTTCCATTGTGAATTCTGATTTTTATATTCAAGTATGTTGAAGGCAATGCAGTGTATATCATGTCCACTTTGAACAGCAACAGCTCAATTACATCTAAAAAGGCCTAAGCTCGGGGTTGGCTGGAATGGGAAACGGTGGTAATGAATAATACTGTTAAATGCCACTTCCATAATTTTTTAGGAGAATGGGAAATAGTTGGAAATTAAGGGAAAGTATACTTCTTGACTACCAGTATTTTCAGGTTTACCCAGGTGTTTCTCAAGCACATTCTAGCATTGCATGGTAGCTCCCTGTAATCTGTAATACTTCCATCTGCAAGTTCTCAGTATTTCCCAAAACTACTCACTTAGGTCCTAGTTTCTTTACTGACGATGCTACATTTTGACCATTAGTGTGCATATAATACTGTATTACCATTAGAATGAAATGTAATTTTCTATTACTCTGAATCTATTATTTGTTGATTTGTTTGTAATGTACATGTAGGATCACGTTATACAGGAATGGAGAACGCATACCAGCTCAAGATCACATGATAGTACAGGAATATGTAGACAAACCTTTCCTTCTTGAAGGATTCAAGTTTGACCTTCGCGTCTACGTCCTGGTGACGTCATGCGATCCTTTGAGAATATTCCTCTATCCGGATGGCTTGGTCCGTATGGGAACGGAGCAATACTTGCAACCTACTGATAACAATGTGGTAAGAGGATGGATGGGTGGGTGGGTGGGTGGATAGATGGATGGCATGATGGATGGATGGAAGGAAGGAATGATGAATGGATTGATGGATGGATGGGTGGGTGGATAGATGGATGGATGGGTGGGTGGGTGGGTGGATAGATGGATGGATGGAATGGTGGATGGATGGATGGATGGATGGAATGATGGATGTATGTATGGATGGATGGATGGGTGGGTGGGTGGGTGGATGGATGGATGTGTGGATGGATGCATTGATGAATAGATGGATGGATAGATGGTTGGATATTAATGGTGGATGTATATATGAATGGATACAATGTAGATGGATGCATATGGAAATATAGAAATACCTGTAACCTACTGTATCATAACTATCCAATCTGATCCAATCCAATAGTAATTTTATATTTTGTATTTTCCTTTTGGTAACAAAGCGCTGCGCACACACTTCTCCATATTTGGGCCACTAAAACAACAATTGAACACCTCAGAGGGATCAGTTTAGTCCATGCAATTCATTGTCCTCTTAGCAAAATATGCCAAGGGAGGGATGGAAGGAATCCTTGTTTGCAATGTAGGCCTACTTGCAATCTATTAGGTAAAAAAGTGTATCAATTCCAGTAAATCCATAATTCTGGGGGCCCATTCTGAATCAAAACATGTTCAGCTTCTCTCTTAAAAATTGTTTTTGTGTGATATTTTTGTCTTCAACATATTTACTTTCTTTGTCATATAGGATCAACTGTACATGCATCTCACCAACTACTCAATCAACAAGAAGAATGCCAACTTTCAGCGTAGTTCTGACGTGAGTACGGGAAGCAAACGCTCCATCTCCTACCTGACTGACTACCTGAGACGAAAAGACTACGATGTCAATACTATGTGGAAGAACATTGCGGTAAGTCATTGATCCTTTAATCACCATATATTTCACTATTTCACCCACCAAGAGCTAGAACCATCCTTCTGAATAAAACATTTATTTTTACAGGTACACAACTTTGGAACTCTCTTTTGGAATCCGTGCGCAGTAAACCGACACATTTTAGTTTCAGTAATGGGTTAAAGAAAATTCTTCTCCACAAATATAAACCGCAGATATCCAACGTCTCTACTTAAGCAGCATTCTCTTTTTGTTTTTATTTTTTCTTATTTTCTATTCCCCTCTCCTCACATTTTCATCTTCTCTTTCTATTCTTAATGTGCAGATTTCTTGTTTGTTTTGTCTGTTCTGGTCTTTTGGCTTGTTATCTGTAGTGTTTGTTTTGTTTTTTGTTTCTCTGTCCTGTTTTGTCCTGTCTTGTCCTCTTCGGTACACTGTCTTTGTTTTGTTTTGTGTTTTTTCTCTGTTAATATTCCCTCTTGTCTTGTTAAATTTATCTTACATACAATATTTGAATCGTTATCTTGTATATATATATATATTTGTATACCATGGGTATGAATATATTGTCTTGATTGTATTAATTTTTGTATATTGCATAAACATACGAAGCTTGACCCCATTAGTAGTATTCAAATATTTTATTGAACATTGTTAATTTATATTTGTATTTGATAAATTTTAATCAGTTATTTATTTCAGGGGACTCACATAAACAAGCGAAGCTTTCCAGTGAGTTCCCTTTTTTCATTTCTGTTATTCATATTGTGTTTTGTTCCTACTTACTTTGTCAATTTGTTTGAAATGAAGAAAAAATAAATTCATTCAATCAATCAATCAATCAATCAATATAGGCATTGAACCCATGGCATAACAGTCACTGTTAGGGTAACTTTTTTCCATCTGATAGTGATTACCATGTTAATGATGCTCAATAGTCAATCAAAATCATGGGAGTTTACCATTGGATGGCAAAGTTGCCATAATAGTTACGTTTAACAGGGCTGTGGTTTGATTGAAATGTTTGTAGTGGTTACAGATGCAATTTCTCAATAAACAACCACAAAATATTCACTTTCTAAAATATGTGTAGTAAGTGAATGAGTAACAATAATATTGTGAATATAAATGCAAATTCTTGTGAGTCAGTGACTTTCTATTACACCCTCATGACCATATGGTTGAAATAGCTCCCCAGGGAGTTGATATGAGACAGATTGTGCGTTATCAAACTCAGAGTCAGATATTATACAGTTTGGAACTAGAGTAATGAAATAAAATAACAGACTCGATACCTTAAATACATCAAAATTGTCATTGGTTCTAGGCAGGTGAGAATCTATAAACTGGTAATTTTCAATTTAAGAAAAATAAACATAGGAACATTAAAAACAGGAATAAGCCCTGGGCCCCATAATAGAAAGGTTAGCGACGGATTGGAAATATGAAAGCAATATTTTGATTGGTTCGTTGTCAGTATTTGGAATTAATTGCCTATTCACCATTGTTCTTGATTGGCCATTGAGTTTAGTGATTGATCGCAAACCTTTGTTTGGGGGCCGTTTCATAAAGCTGTTTGTAAGTTGCGATGACTTTACAAACAACTGCTGACCCTTTCTTCAGCTAAATCATATTACACTATGTTGCCCAATTGGGGCATGTGAACACGTTCCAGTCGTACATGCATATCTTTACAAATGGCTTTATGAAGCACAACCCAGGGCAACAAATAGAGAAACAGAAAAATGTGTACTTTGACGACCGGATGGAGATACACAAGAGTCATTTTAAAATAATAGATCATAATGTATCTTTATTATATCTGTTTATTATGACAGGATGTGTTAGTGAAAACCATCATCGTGGCTGAACCCCATGTACTTCATGCATATCGGAACTGTCGACCTGGAGGAAATACCACCAATGACAGTGTGTGTTTTGAAATCCTAGGCTTTGATGTTCTACTGGATAGGAAACTTAACCCTTGGGTGCTTGAGGTAAGTTTTTATTATGATGATGAAGATGGTGATGCTGACAATTATAGTGGTGATGATGATTATTGTGATGGCGGTGGTAGTGAAGATGATAATGGTGACAATGATATTGATAATAATGGTGATGATGATGATAATGGTGGTGGTGGTGATCATGATGAAGATGATGATGATGATGATGATGATGATGATAGTGTTGATGATGATTATGGTAATGGTGGTGGTTTTGAAGATGATTATGATGATGATAATGATGACAGTGGTATTGATGATAATGGTTATGATGATGATAAATCCTGATGATGCTGCTGCTGCTGCTGCTGATGATGAAGATGATGGTGATGATGGTGATGGTGATGATGATGGTGATGGTGATGATGATGATGATGATGATGATAGTGTTGATGATGATTATGGTAATTGTGGTTTTGAAGATGATTATGATGATAATGATGACTGTGGTATTGATGATAATGGTGATGATGGTGATGGTATTGATGATGATAGTGATGATGATGATGATTATGATAGGAATAATGATGATGATGATGATGATAATGATGATGGTGATGATGGTGTAGGTGCTGGTAGTGGTGGTGGTGATGATATAGATGCTACTACTGCTGCTGCTGCTGATAAGAGAAATATCAATGACAATATTCAAAATTCAAGTCCCTTAACCCTATCTAGGCTGGGGTATTTTGGGAGTTCATATGGCCGGGCCGTGCGACATAATCTACAAAATTGTATAGTAATTTATTTCATGCAAATTGCTATTAAAAGTGATTATGCTAATTTATGCGTAATTAGTATGCGAAATCATATTTTTCCCTCTAACTCCCTAAATAAAGCTCCAAATGTTATAATTTTTGGTTTGGAAACTCTTTATGGTGATCTTAGCAAGTGAACATGAAAAAAATTGCGATATCAGATCAATTTCTTATGTATCATATTGTTTTTTGCAGTTTCTTATGTATTTCTTTGTTTTTTGGACCTTTTGTTTTTCATTGTTTTTAATGAAATTCGTTGGGGACTCTTCTGAGATCATAAACAGCATAAAATAAATACATTTGGACCAGCAAAACTATAAATAATCATACAATTAATGATTTTTATTTGAAAACACAATTTGCATTGACTTTGTACACGAAATCACGTTTTTAAGCAATTTTTGGTCTGACATTCACTTACATAATGTTGCGTAATTTCAGAACTGCGTACCCGGGTGACGCAAAATTGGGTCTCAAAAGTTGCGCAAGACTTAAAAGTAAAAAGTCAGCGAACGGCGGGGTCAAAAAATTTCGCGCGGCGAAGATATTGCGCGAATTGTTGAGGGGGGCCTGCGAGGCCCCCCCCCCCGCCTGGATAAGGTTAATGCAGGGGTAAAAAGAAGGAACGAAAAGTGAGAGATTAGTATCAAAGGAAATGTGTTAAAGAATTGAAAGATGACATCATTTGTGATATGTTTTTGATAGGTCAACCGAGCACCAAGCTTTGGAACAGATGAACAGATTGATCTGGACATCAAGAGTGGTCTGTTGACAGATTCATTCCGGCTCATCAATATGAGAACCTCAGATAAAAGAAAGGGTATGGCAGCCCAGAAAGCTGAATCACAGAAGAGATTACTCAGACCAACTAAACGACTCTCAACAGAACATAATGTGAGTAGGCTCCCTTCTTTGGACCAGAAATGTGTTGGTTATGATTATTATGGAGCTTCCAAAAAGACTACAGAGGGCAAAGAGGATGTTCAGATACATGTAGAAATTTATGCAAGTATGCTGTGAGCATGTTCAGTCCTAAATTGTTTGAGCATGCTCCTAAATGATTTAAACATGCTCAGTCCAAAATAATTAGAGCATGTGCAGCCTTTGATGATCTGAGCATGCTCAGTTTTTAAATTTTGTTCTTCTGAACATGGTGTGTTACTTTCTTGTACTCTTCTTGATTTTAACCATATTGGTATTATTACTAATTATTAAGCAAATGCTATTAAATTACATCTAGTGAGAAAATTATATTCATATCTTCTGAAAGTAATTTCTGCCTGTATGAAGAAAAATCTTGTGCACTTATTTCCTCCCCATAAAACAGGAGTTGGAAAAGAGGAGACTAGACATAGAGCAGCGGAAGGCGGAGATCAGGGTCAAGTTGACGCAGGTTCGACGAGAGAATGCACGGGAGGATTATGAAAATCGCAACATGGGACGTTTCCGTCGTATCTACCCACCTCACGATAGAATGCTAAAAGAGAAGTATGATAGATTGATAGATGATGCCTTTGAGATCTTTCTATCCGGTAGAGCTGCTACTATACAAAGGGATGCGTATCAACTACTCTCTGGTCAAATACAGGTAATAATTTTTTCTATTCAATGTATCTTTCTCTCAGCTGTATTCATGTGAGTGTGTGTGTGTGTGTGTGTGTCTCCCTCTCCCTATTTACCATCTCTTGGTATCTCTAGCTCTGTAGAAACTCTTTATGAAGGCATGAAAAAAAAATTCACACTACCTATCTTTAAATATTTTATTGGTAAGCCTTTTTTTTTCTTTTCTTGGGATTTTTATCAACTGAATTTCTTCTTTCTTTTTGAAAAATTATTCATCTTAGTTATTTTTAATGTTAGCACTGTTGCTAGATTGAATTTCGTAATGTGGACGAGGCTGCCAGGGGCAATCTGTTTCATTGGTTTATCACTTTTATCCGATTGACTTTTATCCGATTGACACAAAATTGTTAATGAGTGTAATAAGTCTCTGAGCTTTGTTTTACCACATCTAAAGAAACCTTTATTCTACTTACATATACACCATGTCCTCTGAAGCACATGTATGAAATGTCAACCAAGATAGATATATGCATAATTCCACTTCTACACAATTACCCATGTTATTATTACAGGAGGATGAGTTACTGGACATGTTACAGCAGTGTGATTTATCAGATTGTGAGAGGGAGGGCAGTGCCAAGGTGTTCAGGGGACCAAAGGTTAGTTTTTTTTCGGTTTCATATATGTAGTAACTTTGTGATAGCTAGATAATTTCTAAATATTTCAGTAATTCACAGATCGTCATGATGATGAACAGCTTTTGTATGGCGCCATTTTCAGTAAGTGGATTAGTTTCCAGACTTTGAAACAGAGGGTTGTGGGTTCATATCCCAGCCAAGGGGTAGATTTCTTCAGCAAGAAATTTATTCACATTGTGCTGCGCTTGACTCAGGTGAGGTAAATGGGTCCTTGGTAGGAATTAATTCCTTGAAATAAGTGTGCGCTGTAAATAATTACGGCTGCAAAGCTAAAACCGAGGTATTAATATCAAAGTCCTTTGGAAGCACATAGAGACGTTATAATCATAATGTGATATGCGTTATACAAGAACTGTTTATTATTGTCATTATTATTATGTCCCGTTCAGGTCTTTCACACTTATTCATAGGTGCATTATTATCAGCATTTCCCAATCGTATCTATAATTACAATTCAATCTTATGACCCACTTTCACCTTTACTTTTAACTTCATATTGTTTGTCTCTTTCAGCCTCTGTCATCCATGCCAACGGTGGTCAATCATGTTGAGGAAGAGGACGACGATGATGAGGATGACGATGAGGAATCCGAGATCTCACCATCTAGTACTCCATCCTCCTCCACTAACACCATCGATGCAACAGCACCGGAGGATCATGTCAGACCTCATGCGCCACCACCTAGGACGTCCCGCCCCCCTACACACCCCTCTCCTCACCCCTTGCCAAGCCCAATCAGTCCAGGGGTCGGTGGTAGGGCCAGACCGCAATCTGCTCAAAGACCAGGCTCAGCAAGACCACTGTCAGCATCCAACAACATCCGTAGTCTATCATCGTCTCAGAGATCGAGATCTCTGACACGTCCTAGGTCTTCAACCAATAGAATAACAACAGGGTCAATGGTGAGATGTGGTCTTTATGTTTCAGGTTTAAATGAATCTGTTTTAAATCCTCAAATTGGCAACATGATGTAAATTTATAACTAATTGATCATGATAGTGGTCTCTTGCATTCCTTTAAATTATCATTCTGTTAAATGACCAATATATTTTGTTGATATTTATTTTCATTGCTTATATTACAATTATTGTAATATTGATTTGTTATTTTATGTTGTGTTGTATACACATCTCTTCTGTGAATGCAAAAATGAAATCAATCTATCAATCAATTAAAACATTGATAAAATGTTTGCCCATTTCTTTTTTTACAGGATGATCTATCCGCTGCTATCAGGGATAAACAAGATGAGATTATCAAGAAGATGATAGCCTCCTTAAAGGAAATGAAAATTAAATTCCCAGGAAAAACAGATGATGAAGCCACAATGATACTAGATAAGGTATGTCCTTGACCTTACCCTTTTGGTCTTTACTTGTAGCATTGTAGCATATTATGATTAGCAACCAAAAAATGGGTGCTGCTACAAATGATCAGAAATAGAAGAAGAAAAGGCTAGCACACAAAATGCAGCATGACATAGCTTATTGATCAGTCGTAGAAGCTACATATTTGGACTGGCAATGAGGGGAAGACCTTGTAAATGCTTTCTTGAAGATTGATCGCAGAAGGCAAAGCTACAGGATATGAAATTAAAACAGATAGCTTGAGACCGTAGTAATTTGTTAGTTTCATAATACATTCTTCATTGATATTCATTATCATGATAGGCCTTGTGAGTCAACCACTTCTCCTTATAGGCCTAAATCACACACTGCGAGTGGGAATTTGAAAATTAGATATTTAAGTGAAAGATGAATCCCAATGGCAGTGAACACTAAGGTCTAATTAGTAGAACTATAGGTTTGATCCCAGGAAAACTAATGCTTAAATGTAGTTTGTAATCATTTTCATTCAATAAAAAAAAAAAACAGAAGCACTGATCAATGCATGAAGTTGAGGATACGTTATCAATCTCTCAGGATGAAACATGTATAAGTAAGCATGATGTGCCAATCCCAGGAATTTACTGACTCAACAATTTGGATGTCACATTAAGGGCACAACTTGTGTACATATACTATGAAATGCACATATCGGAGTGCCTCTTGATGTTAATTCTTCTGGGGTTACTGAACCAATTATGTTCTGACCGATCTCTATTGATGATTCACAGTATGCACAAGTGCATATTAAAGGCAGTAATAATCATATATTAGGTATTCAAATAACTCTTCCTGAATTTTAGCCCATCCTAGATGACACACATATATAGGGGAAGGCGGGGTAAGTTGTGACACTTTTTGCATTTTGCATGATAGAATTGATATGACTAATAATATTGTAGAAATAAGTACCTTGCCTTTAAATATGATTCTTGGGAAATCTTTTTCACCTATATACAACGTTCTACCCCCACACTGAAAATTGTTGTGACCTTTGAAAAAAACGATGTCAAGTGGCACAACTTGCCCCATCTGTGGGGTAAGTTGTGCCACCTTCTAGGGTAAGTTGAGCCACAAAACCTATGTACAAAATGTATGCGGGAAGAACCTGCATTTCAATTTTTTATTTAAAGTCTTTTCACTTGCTAATTCTCTATAAATACTAACATTCTCTAAAAGTAAAAGAACTGTCATGTGCATTTGCTCTTTTCTGCCTGCATATCGATGGCTTTTTAAGGGTTTGATTGTTTTTTATTTACATTACCATAAGAATTACCATGGCTCAACTTGCCCCATGTTGGCTGGCTCAACTTACCCCAGTCCGAACTTAATGCGATAATTTCGCAGCCACACATTTCTTATGCATCCATCATGTAAAAGATTGTGACAAGAATGAAGATCCATACCTGGACTGACAATGTTGTTCTTATGTCTTTTTATATGTAAAGACGTGTGTGTGTAAAAAACACTTATTTATTTCACACCCGTTTTTACTTTTTTGGCTGAAATTTGTATTTTTCCCTCTAAAAAAGTACTTTTTGTTTCAAAGTTGAAAAAAATGTGGTGGGGTTAAGGGTTATGTAATGGGTCATCAATAAATGACACCGCCATAATGTCTGACTCATTCATTATTGGCCTGGGGGTGGTGGCTCAACTTGCCCCTATGCTCAACTTACCCCGCCTTCCCCTACTTAATAAAAGTCCCTAAAATGTGCTAAAATCAGATACTGATATACTTGTATCTTGTTTCATTTTCAGATACATGACAACTGGAAGTATCACAAACCAAGGATAGCATCATATTGGCTTGTCAAACTAGATTCTATCAAGCGTCGTAAGGTGATTGACATCGTTCGTTCCAACGTGAAGGCTCTCATCCAACGTATCTGGCGTTGTTCTGAGATAGAGAACATCCGTCTCTATCGTATCTTAAGCAAGGTCTTTAATAGGCTCCTATGGAGTCACGGACAAGGGTTGTGGAATTGCTTCTCATCTTCAGGGTGAGTATTTTAATATACCTTTTTGTCTCGTCAGATTTAAAGCTAAACTCAAGTAGCCACAACAGATAGTAATTTCATGAGAAAGTCTTTTAAATGATGGTCGATTGTTGCTATCATTGCGAAATCATGAAGTCTAAGCTGAAAAACATATACTTATCTATCCATTACATGATAAAAAGATTTTGATGATATTTTGAATAACAAATGTGACGTGCCACCCCAAAACCAACAATATGTCGCCCAATATGAATTTGATATTTTTATTTAAAAAAAAGCACATTCTAAGCTGATGTATAATATGTCAACATCTATCAACAATAATTCACACAAGTACTTGATTGAATGTAGAA
This sequence comes from Lytechinus pictus, assembly GCF_037042905.1. NCBI lineage: Eukaryota > Metazoa > Echinodermata > Echinoidea > Temnopleuroida > Toxopneustidae > Lytechinus > Lytechinus pictus. Next base: position 28,327,694 of record NC_087255.1, on the reverse strand, counting down.
GGACTTCATTGAGAGTTGCAGAGAATAAGAGGAATAAGGTTTGAAGTTAGTTGCTGCCTCAAGTTTGAGATGTAAACACTGCAATTGTCTTTTATTTAACTTCACAACTTTCAAATGTTGTCAGTTTGAAGATGAAGAATTATTCTTTCAGATAGCTAACTAAAGTTTACCATTTGAATTTTTGAAGATCCAAATTTCTATGTTGGCTATTTTTACAGAGAACCTTCCCTGGCGACTTATTGTTGATTTTTAGATGTCTGGTCTCAAATGTACGGATTTTCAACAATTTTAACTGACTCAAAATCTCAAAAAGAAGGAACATGGTGAAATAATCTTAAGTGCTACAACGATATCACCTGCATATTTTTCACTTTATAAATCATTATCTTTCATGTATCATATTTTCCTGTTTGGTTAATAATTGTGTAGGAGTTCTTGGGAGACAATCTTCAGCAAGAGTACGGAGGCAATAACAGGACTGGAGATGATCTGCTGTAGAAGGGTTGTTGAGTTATGTCAGGATTGTCTTCTTATCGTCTATCAGTTTGCTGCGGATACCAAGACTACTAACAGTGGAGGGTACTCTGATTCCAGAAACCATCATAGGTAACTATTATGTAACATGGGTGTACTGCTTATAGTGGTATTGATATTGTATTTGATGGCTCAGAAACGGATACCAGAAATATTCCAAGTGTTAGGATCAATATTGCATGAATCAAAGATGAGTGAAATATATGTGGTTTTTCATTATAAAAGCCATCCAATACAATTATTATATGCAATAATATAGCATGATATTACGCATCAAGTTTTGTACATTAAGCTTTTTGGGAGTTTTGTTAGATTTTGCTTGATCATGCAATTTGCTTTCATGTTGAAATCATGCAGCATTCATTTTTATTTTTAATGCATGGATAAAATATGTAGATAATAATTGTGTATACTGAAATACATGTAGAAGGAAAGTTGTAGAAGAGTTGTGGAGTTATTTTAAGAACGCACTATATGTTACTGGCATATAAATTGTAATTTTTTGTGACTGAAGCATGTATGAAATAATGTGTCTGATTTTATATCAAATCTGCAAGTACAACCATTTCAATTACAAAGTTGAGAAATTGAAATTGTCAAATATGCTCATCTTTGATGCATTTTACCAAACCAAATATGCTTTCCTGTTGTCATCAATAGCATACCCCTTTTGAGAGTTCTTCAAAAAGAGATACAGTTTCGTTGTAACTAGATATTATTAAATATATGTTTTAAATGAGATATTGAAACAATACATTGTATGTTGGTCTTTGGTCTTTTTTGTTTCTTACAGAACTCAGTCCTCATTGGGACCACCTACGAAGATTGGATCCTGGAACAGTGCTAGTCCTACAGCTATGGTACCAATAAGTCAACGCATGTCCCGTCTCTATCCTACAAACTCGCTAGAAAAACTCTAGAACCATGGATTTTGTGAGAGTGCATGTTATACTTCTGTAGGACCAGTCATTGAGCACATGTCATGACTCTATTATTCAAATTCACTAGAGTATTCTCTAGGACCAATGATGGTTGACAGTTCTTATCCTATCTTAGGAAGGTGTCAGCGTAAGTGTCATATCTATCCTACAAACTTGCTTCAGAAACTCTATAACCATGTGTTGTGTAAGTGCTAGTCCTAGAGCTGTTGGACAAATCATTGAGCATATGTCATGACTCTATCCTTCAAATTCACAGGAGTATCTCTCGGACCATTGATGGATGAGGGTTCGAGTCCTGCAGCTATTGTATGAATTTATCAGCATAAGTAACATCTCTGTCCTACAAAACTTGCTACAGAAACTCTATAACCATTTGATGTATGAGCGCTAGTTCTAGAGCCGAGCTGTTACCAATGAATCAAGGTATCATGTGTTCTCTATCCTACAAACTCACAAGAGAAACTCTAGAACCACTGGTCATATGAGAGTGCTTGTCCTCTAGCTGTGGGTACCAATCAGTCAGGGCAAGTCATGTCTCCAACAAACTCAACAGAGAAACTGTAGGACCATGCATCGTATTTGTATAAGAGTACTAGTCCTATGGTACCGAGCAGTCAGTGTAAGACATGTCTCTGTCCTACAAACTCACTTGAGAAAATCTAAGACCATGGATCATACGTGAGTAGTGGTGCTGCTGCTATTGAACCAACCAGTTAGCATTAGCCATGTCACGTCCTGCAATCTCACACGAGGTACTGGAGAATGGCTGATTGTATGATAATGCCCTTCCTACAACTACAAGACCGGGCATCAAGCATATGTATTTCTTGCATTCATGAAGGCTGTCAATATGTAGAGCTAAATACAGTAGGTTTTGGACCATAATAGGGGTTGACAAAATTTGTGATGGTTGATGGGTTACCAAGCCTGCAGGCAGTGTAGCAGCAGGTACATATCCAGCATCAGATCCTACAAAGCATTTTATGGGCCCAATTGTCTGTGGACAAAAGTGACTCTATGATGCTTGTGCATGGGCCCATACATTGCTTTGTCATAGTTGATGCTGGATACGCTAGTAAGGAGGGAGCGTGATTCAGTTGTTTCTAATATGAAATTATTTGAATTTTTTTCCTTTTGTTCCTGATGATATTGTCATGATGAAAGACTGTTTCACTTTGAAGCAATAGTACTAAATCTGGTATACTCTACCTCTATGAAAATCTCAATAATCTGCATTATAAAGAAGATTCAAGGATGCAGCCAAGAGTGAATGTGTATGCAAGTCACATGCTGGTGGGATAATTTACCCAAATATCCAGCTGTGCTTTTATAATCCATCTCTTCACCTCTGGCGCAAAAAAAACTGAGATGTCGTGAAAACAGCCTATTTCAAAGACACATATGGCAAGGATTTGTATTTTGTGGCTCAGCCTTGTGTTGTAAATGTGGGAAATTATTTGAAAAAGTTTGTCTGTTTGATTCAAGAATGCGAAGGTACGTGTAGGCTGAATATTTAACAAGCTGTATCAATTATTTTTTATTCATGATATAAAACATGTTTGTCTAATAGAATGAAAATATTTGAATTGGATTATTTCAAAGGCCCATGTCAACCATGGTGAAATGTCATTTACATGTATAAATATAATAGAAAAATAAGATGTAAAGGCGTAAATGCATTATTATGACACAAATGGACATGAAATATTTGATGTTATCTGGGGAGCGTTGCATGAAAGGACTTGTCGGACGTTTTATCCGACAAGTCCTATTTTATCCGACAGTTACTATAGTAACAGTGCTTCTCAACCAATCAGAATCCAGGAAAGTTGTCAGATCTGACAACTTGTCGGACGAAAATATTGATGAAACGCCCCCCTGAAGTTCTGTATAAAGTATTGCCACTTAGATGTCTAAAAGAGTAAATAATTTGCTAGAAATTACCCAAGGTGTAAATTTCTGTTATTAGATATGAAATATATTGCTGTATACTTGTAAATAGTTTTCAGAGTTTATGTGAACTGTCAATCTTTATGCGTACATTACATCATATATTAATTATGTTGTAGATTAAAGATCTTTTTAAAAATCCTTTGTACTTTTGTAAATATGTGAGCTTTTTAGGATACCATATTTGCCTATCTATCTAAACTATGCAATATATTAGATATGAAAAATTAGATATAGAATATTACAGTAATAAAGATTGTTCTTTTTGTGTACGTGTTTCAGGGTTGAATTGATTTCAGATATAGACTGACGAATTCAAGTTCTTTATGCATTACAGATATATGCCTATATAATTATGGAACAATCCAAATGGGTGGTTTTAAATTCAATGTTTGTTATGCAGTTAATATGCTTAAACAGGGATTGAGTAAATTTATGTAAACAGGCCTTTTTTAATTTAACGTGTACTGAATATATTGAAAGCAATGCACATCTCATTAAATTTCTGTTCTTTTATACATATTTTAAGCAATAGTTTTTATTCAATAATAATAATAACAATTATGTTCACACATAGTGGCTTATTCTACAGATTTTTTAAATATATTCTTTTACCATTTTATACATCTGTCCATTTTGTCAGATTTTAAAAAGAATAGTGCTAATTCTTTGTCTCTCACTTTTTTTTTTCAATGGATGTCCCCATGCCAAAGGTTAAAGGGTTTTGCAGTTTTGGAAATTTGTTATCATATGCCCATTGTAAAAAATAGAATTCTATCAGTTATATAATTTTTAAAAGGAGTGGATTTTTTTATGTGAAGAATTAATGGAAGTTTAAGGGTTTTAATCTTAAAGAGGGATTTTCATCATGAAATGAATATAAATTAATGAAAATATGATGTATGAATTGATGGAAGTTTAAGGGTCTCAGTTTTAAAAGATGGATTTTCATCATGAAATAAATATAAATTAATAAAAATCTGATTTATCATAAAAAAATAAGTGGCTGAATATATAGATAAACTGTTTCATAGTTTCTAAACTTTCTATTCTGAAAATGGATTCTATTTATCATGCATTGGGCTTATTATAGGTATTGGTAATATTAGTAAGTTCTATATTCATATCTATTTGTAAATCAGGGAAAGATGTGTGTTAAATGTATAACTTTTTTTTTATAGAATTGGTTTAATTTGCAGTGTAAAGGCTCATTCAAATATGATGCTTCATAATGGAACAGCCACATAAGCACAGCTGACTCCGAATCAACCTATGGTATGCTGTTCAACATAATGTAATAACTTTGATTGGTTTGGAGTCTGTTTTGTTGATGCGACTCATAACTCATCAACAGTGTTCATGGTGTTCAGAGATATTGAAACAAATCACCACACTAACGTTCATTGCCTCCAATTCTTAAAAAATGTTCAAAAGTACCTGGATTTCTGGCTCATGACTTAAAAATAAAATCATTATATGATGTGAATATTTCAACAGTTCTCTGTATAGATTATTTTGCGCTAACTTTTGATCTTTGAAATACTAAGATTGGTCAGTAAATTCTGTCGTCTTATATTGAAATGAAGTTGCTTGATTCTGCAACACACCTACATGTACATTACACTTCATTTGCTTTTCAAACAAGAATGTTGATGAGTTTTGTGGCATCACTCCTGAACGAGTCTTTATTTGATCTAGATCAGTCGTGTCCTGATTTTAGAGGGGGACATTCAAACTCAGGTAGAAAGCTCTGTGTGATTTTTTTTTTTTCAATATTGCTGCATATTTTATATAATTAATTAATGATTATTACTGATTAATAGCTAGTGTTTTCTGTATTGCTTTAGGTTGAGCAAGCTTTGGTCTTACAGTCTTACAGAGTAGTTGTGATTTTATTAAGTTGTGTTGTAAATTGTGTTGAGGTGATTTAAAATGGAATTAAACACTTAGAGCCAGATGGATTATATAAAAAAATAGAAAGAAGCCAATCACTGAAAGATTGAGAAAAATCTAATAAAAGTGTTATGAGATTTTGAATGTTTTAATCACTAATCCCATAGACATCCTCTCATTGGCAATGCAGCCGTGATGTTTGATATCTCATATTAAATAAAGTTAAAGTTCACAATCAGATGTTTTGTTATTCAGTAAGCATGTTCATTCACAAATGGAGCAAAACCTCAGTCTGCTAATGCAACTAGAAAGATTTTTGGTATTTTTCAAATTGTTTGTAAAGTTCTTCATAACTTTACAAAGAACTCTTTGAAACACCCCCAAATCCATTGTTAATATAGCAGACAAATGACAGCCATGGAACAGGACATGTTTATTGTGATATGATGTTAGTTCAACCAGGAGATAAAGAGGAGCCTACCAACCTAAACATGACTTTATTTCCTTTTTAACGTGAAGTAAAACCAGAAATGTGGTTTATATTAGATAACCTAACATGCCCATTGCCCAACCAACCTATCGTCAAGGAAGCATTTATGTTTAAAGTATGAACGTTTTCAGGCAAATGACAGATTTCATGGGATAATTGATAAAGAAACATGTGTGACTTAAGTTCCAAGTTGCATATGGTGTAGGTGCATTCCTGCCAAGCATTCCTACAGTGTATTACATGGGAATATTCCTATTTTAGGGAAGGAAAATTGTTGTGTTCCTATTTTTGTCAGATATTTTAAGTCATTGATTTAAGAATGTTCCTATTTCTGAAAATTTATTTAGTACCGGTAATTTGTTCTTATTTATTGGCTGACGGTCAGAAAGTATGTGGATGAATAGGTTTGCGGATAATGATGTAGATGAAGTAGTCCTGAAAAAGGCTGTCGTGTAACATTTCATTGAAAGTTCTGAAAAGAACTGTTTTGGCTTTGATATTTTAAATGGTGAGCTCTAGTTCTTCATCAGGAGTAAAGTGTGGTATAATCTTTCATATTCGGAGAAGACACATTCCATGTGAAATATCATGTGCACTCAGGCACTTAAGAATGACTATGTGCAAAAAAACAAAGATCCTATCAATTTGCTTTCAGACTTTTTTTTACACATTTTTGTTTTAAAAGAAAGAAGAAAACTTCATCATCACACTTTATTATAAGCTCCTGTTATTAAATTCCTTAGAGCTGATAGACAATATCTCAATTTAATAACTATTTTGACTATTGTTATTTCCATTAGATTGTAAGGAGTGAATTTTGATAAGATACTTGCCCTTTAGGTCAAGAGGTGTATCATAGGAAGCTTATTAAATTTTCAGAATATGTAAAGCATCTGAAATTAAAAATAGACCTATAGCTTTCCCAACAACATTTGTTGATATCTTAGGCTGAATAATCTAGAAATTTGTACATTCCAAGTGAAATAAAAAAAAAATCTACATTTATGCATAAATTACTTGACTTGTTGCACTGAAATTGATTTTCCAATTTATAGATAGAATTGATATTATATAAAGAGGTATAATTATGACAAAAATATATGAATAGATTCACGGTGTATATAAGATATTTTCAATGGACCTACAGGTATATAATGTAGATTTCCAGATTGTCATATAAATTTCATAAACATGGTACATGGTATTTTTTATTTATCTTTCCATTATATTATTGTGTCGAACTGCATTAAGACTTTGGAGCTAGTAATTAGTATCAGTCATATGCAAATTTTCCTGTTCATTTACATAAATGACTGGTCATATAATTGATTTCAGCTGATTGATTAGGATCCTATCACCTTTTTATAACCTCACGTATATAATAATGATTTGACTCAGTGTGTGAGTGTTTGTGTGTGTGTACACGTGTGTCATGACTTGTAATAAGTCACTCTTAATCAAGAGTAACATAGAAGAAGTCTCGATTTTCTGTATTTGAAGAAGTCTGCTGAACACTTATGAAATTGTCTATTGTCACTACAGTCATTCATCTACTTATGCAAAGCAATTCTGATTATTAATGATGCCTGTTTGCGCCTTTGTGAATTATTATTGATTGTATTAAATGGATAGATTAATGTTATTTTGCTTGTCACTGCATACATGTTTGTATGATCATAGCATTGGTTCCAATTATTAAATCACTGTGCAAGGTAAAAAATGTTGGTAGTAGTTTGTTGTGCCAATAGTCAAGCCAACCAGCTCTTGGGTAATTCTAACCATTTAGAGCCTGTTTTGTAATAACTTTCTCACTATGACATCTATATAACAGAGCTCAGCAGCCAAACTAGAGTTTATACAAGGCCCTGTGTCTGATATGACGTGTGTTTCAGAAACTGAGCACCTAGTAAGAAAAGACCAATTGCTCTAAACCGGGTGAACGAGACATCCACTGGCCCTTTAGGAACCTAACTTTGATATCTTATGTGAACTATTGTTCCTGGTTTGAATCCGCTACCTGAAAGGTAGTGACCAATCAGCGAATGTATCGTTCGTATTCATGAACCATGTATGACCCTGTAACACAGAAGCAAACGTACAGGTCTCATTACGTCATCAGGCATCGAAAGTGCAGATTGGTGCATCAGCATACTCAGAAATAAGTCATGTAGCAAGCAGTAAAAGCCAGGTTCCAAAAGGCCTCGTTACTGAAGTTGCTCGATCTCGCATTCACCTGGTTTTGCCAGCTCTCTTCTCCAACCGCTAGTTTAATTTGACAAAGATTATAGCAAAGTCACTAGGACTTGTCAAAAGACTGAAGCCAATCACAATTAAGGTTTCCATTGTAGTTACCAAAATAACAAAAGTTGCCATAGTTGTAACATGTTATGAAATGCTACACAGGACTATTAGATTCTCTGTTATTATTAAAATTCAACCAACTTTGGCAACAAAGATTACTTTACAGTTAGTTGGGTTGACTATTCACACAAAGTTGGGTAAATTATTACACATATTCATTAGTATGGTATCAGCAGCTGATTTAATTACAAGTCAACACATTAATGATGCGATTTAGTATTGGGAGAGTCGGCTCTTTGAATATTGAAATACTTGTCACTTGGAATGAAAATGCAGTCAAGCCAACATAAGTCAACCTCTTAGTCAAATCATTGCCTGTCATAGCAATTTTTCAGACCAGATTTGTGCAAATGTTGTGATTTTTACCTCTTCTATATCAAGTTTTGTGTAAGTTGAATATATTTATTTGTTCCCAATAGATGACATAGGCATAGTCACATGTTATCCATTTGTTGTACAGGTAATCTGTCTTAGTCAAATTCTATGGGACCACAGGAATATCTTCTATTTAGGAAATATTAGTAGTACATGCTTGTATCAAATAGTGTAAAAGTTGCTTTGACTTCATAGGCAAATGTTTTATCTATGGAAGAATGACTGATGCATGTTAACCTGTTAATGAATTATTCTGATGTTACAATAGAAATTTCATATGCAGGTGACATGTTCTTCAACAAAATTTGATCAGAGGTGGCTGAAATATCAAGTACCTAATCATCAAGCTTAGGCTTTGGTAATATTCAATACTAGTTTTCATGGAAGAGATAATCAGTATTGATTAGAAAGGATATGTAGAAATGAATTTGTTGTTTTTTAGTCTATTCATATTTCCCTGAAAAAAAAAAGATATTTTGGACACCTATCACTGCAAAATATTGATAAAAGTGATATGTACCTGATTGAGCTGGAAAATGCACTCCATAAAAGTTTGGCTGTGTTCCATGCTATTAGAATATCAACCATCATTGAATATTGAAACAAATTGTTGAAATAACGTGTTACAGAGAAAGGAGACTAAGTTTGGGCAGGGTGCTTTTCCCCTGGTTTGTTTCTTATGGTAGGTTGGTACATACTTCAGTTACCAGCCGTAATAAATGGAAATATGCTGTTTGACTTGTTTAATGTTTTGTCAATCCGATGTGTATTAAAAAGAGCATATAAAGGAAGAATAATAAAACACGTCTTTCTCATCCAATACTTGTATTAAACTGTTTTTTTTAATCATCAATTCGTCCGGGGGAGGGCGTTTCACAAAGAGTTAAGTATGACAACAAATAAATCATGCTTAATACATAGAAAATGTTTTAAAATACCTAGATTCTGTTTAGATTTAATGTACATGCTTTCTATTCAAAATGACAAAACTAATTTGTTTCACAAGAATCGAGTCTCTCTTTTTTATTATTGAAAATATCTATGAAAAGTGCCAAACACTGCTTTCTATTAAAGTTATAGTATATTTTTATATAGTGTTGGTTTAAATATTTTTACTTGTCAGGGTTCTATTATGAAAAGATTATCAAGTAGAAAGTTCTGATAATCATCATCAAAATATTTATCATCATTTAAGTTTCACCAACATAGACTGAAGCGTGGCCCACGACATCCCCCTTCTAATTAAATTAACGATTTTCTCTAAATACCCCAAAATTTCCCTCTCTCATATCCTCTCTATGTCTCTCCTTGTCATGTTTATATTTGTCACTTTTCATTCTCCTCTTATTCTCTCAGTATATGTATCTGGGCCCCTTTTCGTCTTTGATATTTAATATATCCTATGTTTTTTACGAAATAATATGACATGTAGATGTAATTCAATGTTATCTTTTTAGATGTCGCTAGACCAGGCAACATCTTATTGCACTGTTTGTCCTGTTTTCCCTTTCCTTTCGAGGCCTTTATCAATTTCAAGCTCTAAGCTTAAGATGGAGGTCTCCCACATTTCAAAATGTATTATGTCAATATGTGTGTGTGTGTGTATATATATAAATATATATATATATATATATATATATATATATATATATATATATATATATATATATATATACATACATATTCTGCTATTTGTTTTAATTAAACAAAATAAATTTATCAGGTATAAATATATTTCAATTGGATTGTTAGAATGTATGTATGCATATGTTACTCTTTATGTCATTTGCTTATTATGTTATGCTGAGAAAAAAATGATAACACTTGTATACATACTTTTGTTATTGGAATGTGGAAATAAATAAATTCAAATCTTTACGGTAATTCATCATCTCAGGCAACGGGAAATAAATTCTCGGTAGAAACTACAGATTATACCAAAATCAACAAGCGGCTTCTTGAGATTCAATTTTATGTTTCTACCATTTCCCGCACATTTTTGTGCTTGTTTTCTCATTATTCGGAAGGGAAGGAAAAATACGCACCTGCAAAATTATGTATCATGTTATGCCTGGAAATAACCCAATCATGACTATGTGGGCGCACTAAGGAAGTGATTTACACCCAGGATATTGTTCATGTTTATTTATATTTACAAATTTACAGCAATAATTGTAACTTGGTTACAGCTTGCCTACTGACTGACCCAATTATTTATCGCCAATCAGCGAATTTGCAATGATCAAATGAACAAGCTAGTAACACAAAATTTGAGGGTTTTCAATTATAAAATAAAAAATAAGGAAAAAAACCATATACACACCGGGAAAAGCGCACGGGAAGTACTTTATGTCGAAGATTTACACCATGTATTATCAGTATGTATGTATTATTATAATTTTATTGTAATTGTTAACATTATGGTAATCGGAGCCAAATGGAAACTGTACTGAACTGCAATTAACCTATTTACACAGTAAAATATAATGTCATAAGCCAATATGCTTTCGGATAGTTTTCAAATATGTTAACTAAAAACAAACAAACAAGCATTCGGTTCACTGTAAAACATGAAGTGCTAATTTAGCACTTACAGTGCTTGTATATGACTGCACTACAAGTGCTGATTATTACATATAAAGCGAAACAAATCTCGCCTTTTTTCGCTTTACATGTAATAATTACATGTAAAGCGAAACAAATCTCGCCTTTGTTTCGCTTTACATGTAATTAGTACATGTAAAGCGAAACAAATCTCGCCTTTGTTTCGCTTTACATGTACTAATTACATGTAAAGCGAAACAAAGGCGAGATTTGTTTCGCTTTACATGTAATTATTACATGTAAAGCGAAAAAAGGCGAGATTTGTTTCGCTTTACATGTAATAATCAGCACTTGTAGTGCAGTCATATACAAATTCAGAAACTCAAATTCAAAAGTCAGAAACAAATCTCGCCTTGTCTTCGCCATGTCTTGCCTCAATCCGTTTTGCTAATGTTATACAATACTCTTATTTTACCGTATCTCAGTTACTGTAATATTGTTTGGGCAAATACTCATCCAACCAAACTCAAATGTTTATACCTCCTGCAAAAGAGGGTTGTCAGAATAATTACACTTTCTCATTATCAAGCCCATTCTAGCCCACTATTTAAACAACTCAATATATTAGATGTATACCAGTTAAATGACTATATGTGTGCAATTCTCATATTTAAACATGTAAACACTCAACTTCCTAAATACATATCGGATATGTTTGTAAAGAACAGTTTAATTCATACTTATAATACTAGAAACAGGAATCAATACCACAGATGGAATGTGAATACAGAATTTACTTTTTATTCATGTAGGCATCATGCTCCTACAATCTGGAATTCACTCCCTACATTTATAACCTCTATTTCATTTTATAACAGATTTAAGCACAATGTAAAGCTATATTTGATCAAACGTGACTCTCGTTGAAGTTTAAATGATTTTTGTCTTCTTTCCTTTCAATCCCCCCCCCTCTGCTTTTCATTCTCTCCTACCCTTTTCATGTATGTTTGTTCTGGGTTAGTCTTGGTGCAAGACGCAATTCATTTTTATTTACTGAATATTTACTGAATTTGTTCTCCGCTTTTATTAATTGATCAAATCTTATGCAAGTAAGGGAGCTGTCTTGACAAGACCTTTACGGTCTTTTACAGCTATACCTAATTTCAATACTTTTCTATTCAATATGCATGTACATACCATTCATATACTTTATTTTATCTTGAATTGCATTTTTTATCCAATGTGTTGTTATAAAATGTTTTTAATATTGGAATTGAATAAAGTTGAACTTGAAGTTGAACTATCATTTTGAATATTAATGAGAAAGGGATGAGGAAAATGAAAGGTCCTATTCAGTGATCGACTCGGTCTGGCTTGCATGTTCTTTAACAATTCATATATTCTTGCCACCGCCGAAAGAAAGTTCCAGGAATGGTCATATATACTTGTAACTCTTCGTATGTAAACTTTATTGTAGATAAATTTGATTTGGTTTGATACTGCCAACCCAATGTAGACTTACTGTAGATAGCATTAACGCCTTTTGTGGAGTTTTGAAGAAGTACGTTTTAAATAAATCACTTTTCCGTTCTTGTGTATAATATTTTTTTACTGTCAGTGTTTTTTAAATAAAAAATGTGGTAATTGAAATATAATTTCAAAAAAATCAACAATATACTATCATCTGGTCTACTCACAATGAGTTGACATCCTATTATCTGACATGTCTATAGCGATTTGGTTAATATTTATAATCAAACAGTTTCCGAAATCCGTGTTTTTATAAAGGTGTTTTTCCCCTGATTAACCGATAGTCATATCCTTTGATTACAGACTAGACCACCGGTGTTTACAAAGTGCTTCATCAAAGCTTTTCAATAGTTCAACACCATTTTAGTATTATCATAAAATAATCTGTTATTTCAACACAAGTTGGTGTATTTGGTGTATAATTTAACACCTGAGTGTATGGTTCTCTATGAACACCGATATCGTCCCGATTTCTCGAGCTCTAAAAAAGTTGTTTAAGTGTTATTGGATTTCAAATCAATTTCATTTTCCTCTCTGCGTTTATGTAATATAATTATATTCCGTAACATAACGAAAAGGAATATGGTAATTTCACTTCGATCTGCATCATGTTTACCGAAAATACAATTATTTACTGCCAAATTATCATGCCATACATCATATGCAGGATTATGATCTCATTTAAAATGGCAATAGTGATAACAATAATAGTAATCATAATGTCTGCAAAAAACAGACTAGTGTTTGTCATATACGTAATGTCCTCATACTTATACAAAATATCCTTCCAAATTTATTTCATTGTATGCAAAGCAATCATATATCTTAAATTCACTGTTTCATTCAGCATCCCATGTTAAAGCAGATACGAACCGATAGCGCCATCTCGAGTCCTCAACTACTCATACCTGGCCAGTTTCCTGACCCATAATGCCAGTATAGTCTAGTAATATAGACCCACTTGAATGATAACATACTTATTAACTACTCAATACATTTATACCGCAATAATAATGTTACCAAGTAGCAAAACAATTACTTTTCCTCTCAAAACATTTTAGTTTCTCTATACAAATGCAATTATAGGTCAATTTATTCTCTGTATTATTAGTAGATATCTGAAAACGTATATTTTAAGACTATGTATTTATAACACACAGCCAATGATAGACCACACACAGTTCACTCCCTTTTTAATGGACGATAAAACGAGTATTGAACCTATACTGTAAAAACGCGGTTTAAAGGCTTAATTAAGCCCGTCACTCTAACAACTATTATTCAAAGTTTTAAACAAGTTGTTTTAAAAAAGGTTTAAACAATAAAAAATAAACGTTTGAACAATTGTTTAAAAGTTTATATAACTTGTTGTTTATAGAGATGTAAAAGGTTATTTCTCGGGCTGAAACCTAGAGCACTTATCCTTTTTTTACAGGAAATTGAAGGAAATTCAAGGTTATTCCCTTACAGCGTACGTTTGAGCTCATAGATTATCATTCAACTATCGATTGTTGATTTGCTATTCGATGAACGAGCAATTTGTTTACGTTTACAGTAGTAATTATTATTGCGATTTTTACCTCTGAATCAATCGTGATTTGTTTAATCATTTTGGCTACGATTATCTTTTTTGATCATCTTTAATAATTGAGATTATCTGAGAATTGCCTCCACTTTGGAAAATAGATAATCATTCTGAGTACCGTAATAATATTGTTTAATATAGGATTATCATGGCCGATCGCTATTGTTTTGACGGCACTTTTATTTAAAAATTGCTCGGTATATGTTCCTTTATTATTATAAATGATGTTTTAATACTTTGTACATTGGCTTGAATGATAATTTCATTAACATTTCAATGTATATAAATGGAAAAAAATAAATGGAAAAAATGTTAAGCAATGTATGTGGCTTCAATCGTACTGTAATTATTCATAATCATGTACCCGCGTCCGCCCCCAGTCTGTTATGGTTTAGAAAATTACTTTTTTTTTTAATAACAGCCCACATGTAAAGGTGAAACATTTGGAGCTGGTTAGACAGACTGAGCAGGATATTCATGACATGCGCACTATCATGTCACGTCCGGACTTTTAACAACAAGCTATCCCGCCATTTCCTTAATCCCTGCTCGCTGATTGGCCAGTGAGTTTGAGTCACTTTTCGGTAAGTTCTGGTGCTCTATCGCGAGTGCTGTCTGTACCCCGGTCTGTCATATACTCCGGGCTGTGCATTCAACATAATTTCTCTATACTCTCTAGGAATTTAACAGGTGTTTTTCGTGTTTATTTATTCAATTTCCGACACCGCACTACATGTATTTATTCTTCTACGGAATCTATATAAACAGCTTCAGTCAAACTTCGAAATATTGCTTTGATAATTGATGGTGTTTTTGGAAAGTCGTAATATTTCTTCGCTAATCGCTTACAGTGATCATTAATTGTCGCCATGTTCTTTCGGACTTGGAACTCAGTTGTGTTAATACTCATAGGTCTTGTGTGTCTGCTAGATGCCACAGAAGATGGAGGTTATATAGAGAAAAGGGGAGCAGGCACTCAAAGAAACTTAGCTCTAAGAACTGGATCAACTGGTCCAACTACTCCAGCTAACCCAACATGTAAAGTATACTCGCTAACCTTGCTTGCACAAGATTCATATTATTACGCGTGCTGTGAGGGGACAACTATTACTGGAGAACCGGTTAGTATACAATCATGAACTTTTCATTTCATAGAGACAGGGAGAAAGAAAGAAAGAAAGAAAGAAAGAAAGAAAGAAAGAAAGAAAGAAAGAAAGAAAGAAAGAAAGAAAGAAAGAAAGAAAGAAAGAGAGAGGGGGAGAGAAAGAAAGAAAGAAAGAAAGAAGGACTGAGAGAGAAAGAGTAAGGGAGAGTGGTAGGAGAGATGTGCAGGGAAGAGCAGAGGAGACAGATCAAAGAGGCAATGAGAAACAGATAAAGACAGAGGTATAGGAGATAGGATATATAAATAAATACAAATCTGGCGCCCGTTTCATAAAGAGTTACAATTATGGTAACTTTCTCATCATTGCAAATTACTACCATGGTAACGGAACTCGGCAGCCAATCACAATCAAGGTCCCATGGTAGTTACCATAATGGTAAAGTTACGATAGTTGTGTTTATGAAACAGCTGATAAATACCAGCCATGCACCCACCTACCCCCCCCCCCCCAAAAAAAAAAGAGGCCAGGTTCACTTAATTGTCGTATCTCTATCAGGCCTTTAATACAAATCTCAAATAAAATAAATGATAAAACTGATGTGAATCAATATCTAGTAATAAAAAAAAAGGATATTATTATAGGTAATGTTTTGTTTTTTACCAACTGCCACCAAGTAAAGTTCAAAATCAGTGCACAGTACCCTATCAAAGACTTTAAGCAATTGATTAGATGCGATGGGAATATTTGATATGACTATGATATATTTTTCAACAATATTTATTTTTTTTTCTTGTAGGAAGTAATAAATTGGGATTGTGATCCACTGCGTAAAACATACGCGACATTGAACGAGAGTAAACCCTTCTACTGCGGGGGAATCACCGGGGAAGCGAACGCAAGAAAAAGGTAAGTAACCATGTAACCATGGACCTACTACTAAACTCGTGTTGTACATAAGGTATCGACGGGGTAAGCTCGGCGCATATTGCAACCCCCCCCCCATATGATAAGGTGGTGTGGATTGGGTAGTCTTATCCGAGTAGGCACGTCTGTGAAAGTATTTTTACTAAGGGCCCAGGCAAGGTAACCTGACGATGATTTCATTTATATTATCATTTTCCTCAACGAAAAAAAACAAAAAAAAAAACAAATAGGTGTTATATTATAGACAGAGTCCAGCACACTCCACTCTTGACCATCCCATCTTCTTGTTCTTTCTTCTACTTTTTCCTTTTCCTCCTCTAATCTTTATATTTAGTGATCAGTTGAAAATCGCAGGGAAGGCATAGGGATGCGACGCCCCTGCGGTGACACCCCATTAAGTCATCATTATTGTAATTTGATTGCTTCCCTGATTCAAACTCTCTAAGGAAATTAGAGTTCTATTTCAAATGAGTTTACTTTAAATGATGAAGTAAAATAAATGTCTAATTAAAAAAAAAAAATTCATACTGATTTCTCCCTCTCAATATGCATTCCAAATGATCGGATTAGATTATTTGGTTACATATTTCATTTATTTCACGTTTTAATGGTATCCACTTTTTAGATTGCCATTTATCCACTCTAGTTGTTTTGTTCTTGATTGTATATAATGTTACCTTACTAATTTTTTCATGTTGAATGATGTTTGTTTAACTGCAGAGCGCCTTTGTAAAGGTCTGGAGTTTCCATCTATAGTATTATTAAAGGAGTCTCCATCTATCTCCCCCTCAAGAGTCATTGTTTAATTAATAATACCCGGTAGTTACACGATAAAACAAGGATAGCTCCTACTTCCGTACTATACATGCTATAAGTGATTGGATAACACTTCCGAACTAAAACAATATTATCACTGAAGTTTTCGGACAGACTTTTAAAAACAATGTACAATAATTTAGGCGAGAATTAAATGTATTTGAGTTATTCATCAATTACTCATTCATTCATTATTTTATTAACAGAGTATTTAAAGTCTCTTATTATGTACTTATTACTAGAATCTGTATATCGCGACGCATTGTGGTTACCAGCTTCGGTAATTCTGCAATTTCTACAAACAAAATCCTGTAGGAATATCGGGTAATGGTTATGAGAAATTCGCTTGAACTTTGTTTTGAATTAAAAAAAACCCCACTGAAACAGCAGTTTGGGGGAGTTCGACATTCACATGAGCGATGATCACTGGAATTGACTATGCGCATGTTGTTGGTTTGTGTTTAGAGAAAAGATTTTATTAGATATATATAATTTGACATAAATATGGGGATCATCATCTGATTCAGTTCGGCAGCGGGCCTATGTCATAAAGGTTTACAACCCTGCCTTAACGTATAGTCAAACGAGGGCTTTGGCAAACTGTATATTTCAGAGTCTTTAATGAGAGCATACTTGCTGTTCTGAAAGTGAGTTGGAAATCAGGGGTTATTAACCATTTCCCGTCTCAACAGATTCGACAAACAACTATTGCACCGAATGTCAACGCATGCTGTTTTAAGCTTCAGTCAACCCAACATAACTGACTCCAGACCGATCAAAGCTATTACGTTAATCTTGAATGGCAAACCATCGGTCGGTTTGGAGTCGAATTCGTCGGTGTGACTGCAGCTCTATACCGGACTGGTTATGATAGAATGTTGGCAAGGCCCTGGGTTCGAACGATTTTTCAATAGGGGGTGCTGATTTTAAAGAAAAAAATTGACAAGAAAAACAAAAAGGACACAAGGGTTCTCACTCCATGAAGGTGATTTAGCTCAGGAAAAATTTGACAAGCCCCCCCCCCAAAAAAAAAAATTCAACACAGAATAAAGGTGATTTTGTTTTTTGTTTTTTACCTTACCTACTTGAATTCCAGGGGTGCTGCATATGGTAATTAACACCCCCTGCAACCCCGCTTCCCAGGGCCATGCACGTTGGAATTGATTTTGTTCTAGTTAATTTGAATAATGAACATAAAAATCCAAGGAAAAATGTTTATTTTGATTTAACCAAATTGATCTGAGGAAGAAACGAAGAGTCTCCATTTTGCTGTTGAGAAGACGTTGTCCAGCACGGCTGTCATACATTTTAGGCTCGAATATAACATGGAAGCATAGTACGCAATAGATAGACAATATTGTACAGATATAAGGAAAGAAACAGCATATGAAAAGGAAATAGGGAGACAGCAATTGTTATCTTATCGAACAAGCCCCCCCCAAAAAAAAAGATATGAGGGGGAAATGATAAATTTCCAAACGTACTTTTCTGTCATTGTGGTCAGGATCTTAGAACCACAACGCATTTTTGCGCAAAAGATCATCCTTGGTAGAATTGATTCTTAGTTTTCCTTAAAGAATGAATGGTCAAAATAAGTTTTGGTGAATTCTGTGAAAGTGATGTGTGCGACCAAAACATATCATAATTTACCCAAATTGTGGTTGATTTTGGTCAGTATTTTAGGTCGCACACAGATTCACAAATGCATTGGCTTTTTTGACCAATTCCTCTGAAGGCATTGTTAAAAATCGCCATGTATCGGCAGCTCAGACCAAAAATAATGTTAAAGAGTGTCCAATATGATGGTCATTTAATTTGACCAACTTATTGGTTTGAAATATACTGTTTTTGTTGATATTTCTTTAAGTCATACACATTTCCCGAACTCATTGTACATTTTGACGAATGCGTTCTTAGCGTTTGATATCATCCGAAATATGCAATGTATACAACCATCATTAAATTTTTTCACTGATTAACAGCTGTCTTTAAAAGGATTGATCAAAAGAACCAATATGCTGATGAAAAAAGTAGTCCAAGTCTACCAAGGCTTGAAATTTGAACCAATAATTTTTCCAATCTTTGCCAGAGATTTGAGGAGAAAAAAATTCACCAACACATTCGTTATTTTGACCTCCTGTAAATGTTGTCGTGGGTAAATAAGCAGGTATAACATAATTTGATATAAAATTGGTCCATACTCCCAACAAATGTTTATCAATTAGTTTTGGTGATACAGTGGTCGCATGGTTTTTAAAGTGTGTGTGTGGGGGGGGGGGGCTGAGCAAAATATGGGGCCTGACCAGGCAAAATATCACAATCAGATGGTCATTTAAACCTTTTTAACACGGTTTTAGAAAAAAAGTGGAGGGGGAGGCTGAAGCCCACCGAACTCCCTCTCTTCCACGGCCCCTTTGATAAGTCTGCATGGGAAGTATCCCGCTGTTTCATTGGACGTCCCCTTTAAAAACGAGGTTAGATATGACTCAGCTTTGATGCTTTAAGTCGAAGCTTTCACCGCGCTGCAACTAATGATTATAGAGAATAAAAACATGTTTGTCAAACACTGATTTCCAGAAGTTGACAAGTACATAGCCAATGTCTGTATTATTAGTAGTCGCGACAATAATAGTCGTTTGTTACTAGTAGGTCTTACTATATAACATAATGATGGTTTACATAATTCCGTCATTATCATTATTGTCATTGCAGCTTATTGTAACAAGCGTTACAACATCACGGTACTGTTACCATGGTTACTATTCATATTGTGTTTTTTTTTCTTTAATCAATTTACTATGAAGATGATGATTGTCACTGTTATGATAATAATCCTGATTAATGTTATTATTATTATTTATATTTTTGTTACTATTATTATAATTATTATCATCATTATTGTAATTGTTATCATCATTATTATTATTATCATTATTACTATTATTATTATTTTCATTATAATTATGTTATTAATAATTATACCATTATCATTAAGTGGAGTGAAGACAAAATGAATAAAGAATATACTTACGGAGTACGTACGTCATTACTCCTATATCCGATCATGCCCATACACTGAACAGTGGCAGATTTTACTCTTTCGAGAGAGATGAACAGGAAAAGTATGATTAAAGTGATTATGTGTGAAGCACGGAGTGAAAAATTATCAGAACGATTCGACTAACATGAATCAAATCATACGAATTTGAATTCGAGTTTTAATTAAAACTTCTCATTATATTCAAGAAAAGACAAACGCGTACTCAAATAGTAATATGACTTGTATACAAGTGCATACGAGGTAATGATCATTTTAATATTTAGAAATCATTGAATAGATTTGGAATAGACTAATAAAAATAGTAAGAAACCTCAATCGTGAGCGCAAATTTAGCAATGGCGGCATCGAAAAATACAAACTGCATTGCAAAACAAAACAAAAAACTTATGAAATAATCATTGATGTATTCCCATATCGTCAGATTCACCCACAATTATTATAATGTGGTGGTTATCATCTGATAGAATCATAGAATTATTCATTTTTTTTCAGGAAAAAAACCAAACACATATTAAATAGGAATATTATATTCCGAAAATTCAGTACATTGTCATTATAGGCAAACCAAATCTTATAAGAAAGCCAAAATTGAGAACTGCGTTTAAATTAACAATACAGAATATGATTATACTGTCACTGCAATCGACCAGTGGCGTAAGAAAGATTGCGTCATAATTATTGTCTGATATGTGATAACCGTACCAATTTCAATATCATCTCTTATAATAATTCATTTGAAATCTAGAGGAAGAGGAAGTTTACTTTAAACCTGTCTCCGTAAGATTAACGTTACGGATATTGGCACACATTCAAAAAGGATAACGCATGATATGTAACATCCAGTCATCATTTTTAATTTTGCCGAAATATCGATTTTCCAGTCGCTAATATTGCTTGACAATAACGTTGATAAAAATGTTGGATTCTTTGAGTTTCCTAATAACCCCCCAAAAAATGTTTTGATATAAAACCTATAAAATCATAACTCTGTACTATATCTGGCAATATAATCACTGGTTGTGAAAATATACGGTTTGTTTAGAAAGAGCGACAAAATATGCTCCTAAACTCCACCAAATATGCATCGCAACCAATATGAAATTTATCTTAACATTTATACATCATGTTATGGCTCTTTTATTAATAAACATAATAATGCTAATATACCTTGCCTTTAAATTTCTATGTAAATGTTTGCCACAAATAATGATTTTATATCGAAAATACATCTGACATGAGAGTAATGCAACTTCCTTTCGGCTACAAGAATAATCATAATTTGTGAAGACATATTTAATTAGATTACTTCTTATTAATATAAACGTGTTGATAGCGCATCCCGAATGTGTTTTGTACACCGAACTCTCGAATTCATACGAGGACGCGCCAAGTTGTGAACAAACATTTTGGCATGCATGGACACAATTATTTAAGAATTCAAATAGAACATGCTCATAATATTTTGCTATGTCATCTAATTGGTAAATCTGTGTTATTTAAGATTGCATAAAATGTAACAAACTGACAACAGTGAAATTACAGATGCATTGTTTCATATAGTAGATGACTATTCACATTGATATCAAAACAAAATGACAACAACAAGACAAAACAACAAAACAAAATGATATATCTTGTAAAACAGTTGCCATGACAAATTTGCTCAGACAGTGACTACATGTGAAAACACCTAGCCCCCTCTGTGACAATATTTCACAAACTTGCAAATGTCTTTGCAACAAAGTAGATTCATTCTTAAGCTACCAATAGAAAATAATTAAAACCTATAATATACAGAATGTATCAGAAAACGTTGAATATTAAACTACACTCTTTTACCTGATAATTTTATTTTGCCTTATGACGAATGAACAGCGAATGGAAAAAGGTTTTACAAGCGAGCATTTAATAAGAAAAATATAAAAAAGGATTATTCACGATTAATGCAGCGGAAGTTTTATTTGATTTGGGAGGAATGAATCTTCAATATCATCATGATCCATGTTTATCGGTTAATTGGTAATTTTTTTTATTCTTACTTTGATCAATTCTTGATAAAGTTATACACTAGATATCTTCATGTGAATGAACTTACAGCATAGACATTTTTGTTTGCTTTCGCAGACAAATATTGACTCAAAGATAAAAACATCCATTTATATAAGGTCGTGTGCTTCACTCTTTAACAGGCCTGTTATTTTGTTATTTTGATTGAGAATTGGAAAACATATGAATAAATATTATCAAAACATTGCAACGTTTGCAGATAATTTTATTAGTAAAATTGGGGGATTAAGCCATAACATATAGTTATACCTTAACCCTTACCGGTTGCTAACCTACCTCATTCATTGCCTGATATAGAATTCGCTTGTCTGTACCCATGGCAACAATAAATGTCAAACCTCCCCCTTGGTATGAGCAAGCAAGCGAGCAGGAAAGGGTGTAGCTGCATGATATCTCAATTCAATTACTTTTTCTACCCTATGTTAGCACACTTCATACTATATTGCTTTCATTCATCGCTCACCATTAAAGGGTGTACACTGAAGCTGCATTGCACGGCGCCCAACACCACCCCTCTATGATATTCCAAGGGAAGAAATAGAAAAAAAATAAGAGAGAAAGAAAGATGGGAAAAAGAGAGACTGTGTCGCGTAACTATGTCTATTCCTATTTTTATCAAAAATACATCAAACATTTTTTTTCTCTTTAAACCTCTTTCGATGGACTTTATTTACATCTCTATAATACAATTTACAAATCACAAAGTATATACAGTAATCAAATTAATCAATCAATAAATGAGTTCCAGCAATCTGTCAATTTCTTTTGTATTCTTATTTTTGGTAACATATTTTGAACTTAAATACCATCTTAGTTTCATTTTCAAATTCATCCATAATCTATTTACATTAACAAAGTAATAACCCTTTTTCATACTCGTTTCAATATAATTTCTGTAAATGGTGTATTGAGTAAAATTCAAAATGATATTAATTAACCAGTTTTTCGGTTCCTGTATATTCCAACCTAAAATTACTATGTTTTCATTAACACAGACCTGTACTTTAGAAACAGAAAGATTTGTGTCTTCTACCATTTTCCATAGAGGTTTTATATTCTCACATTTTATCAACATATGCATAATTGTTCCCTTAAGTAAACAAAGATTACATTTATCATCATTTTTTAAACTCCATTTAAATAAATTTGATTGGGACGGAAGTATTTTATGCAGGAGCTTAAAATTAAATTATCTAACCTTGTTATCTTTTATTTGTCTAACTTTAAAATACAGGACTTTGTCCCAATTAATTTCTATCTGAAGTCCCAAATAATTTTGCCAAAACATAAAGAAAGATGCTTCTGTTTTGTTATGTTCTAAATAATAATGATAATAATGCCTAGCTTTCAAGATATTTACATCAATTAAATCACCATTTGATATTTCAATAAGATTAGGTATAATCGTTATTTCCTTTTGTTGTGCATTTGATCTATTTTCCAGCCAGGTGTTGGGAAATGCTTTCTTCAACTTTTGTAGTTCAAAATTGTATAATAATTTTCTGTTTTCAAAATCATCAAATACCGTATTGAGGTTTTTCCATTTACCTTCTTTTATAACATGATTTACCATCAATACACCAGATTTCCTCCATTTATTAAAATTTAGTGTTTCATTTTGTAAAAAATACATCAAACATATTATATACTATTAAATATATTATAGAAAACCCTTTGATCATTTCGACGGCGTCAAGCAAGGGTGAGAAATTGGTATAGGTCGATAATAGATATCATATAGGACATGTATGAGTGGCGATATAAGTGAAAACTTGATTTAAATCATATAAAAAAGAAAGGTAAAAAACCGAGAAAAAAGCACGGTGAAAATTCATCTACGTTGAACGAGAACTGTTATTTCCTTTTACATCAATTTAATTTACATTTTTTTGGGGTACTATCAAAACTTTATAATCAAATACAGAATGCCTTTGCCCACACCCCACAAATTGTCGAAAAGTCAAATTGCTACTATTAGCTCTTATTTCAAGTTTGGGCATGTTTTCATATCGCTTCCTCATATGATCAAATTCATTAACTTTATGTCGTAAGAGTTCAAGAAGACAACCTTTTTTATGGACATATCTCACCTCCGACAAAACTCTAATGACCTCAACGGAAATAGATAGCGGAAGTACTAACTCTAGCGATGACACACGTTCAGCTCACTGATTGCATCCGCGCATGCGCATATTCATTATAGGAAATGAGAACAGAATTAAAACTTCATTTAAGCACGCTTTCACTAAACCTCAGTGATTCACTCTGACAATCAAACAGATATCATTTCATCATGTGAATGATAAGTCATTTATCAGTTTTCCACAGTGGTCAAGGTGATCCGATGTTTTTCCTGTGGCAATTGTCTTGCAATTTTCGAAGTTATAATGTTAGGGTTGTGATTTTTTTTGGTTAATTCTATCTTTTTTTTTTATTATGGATTGTGATTAACATGATTGAAGAAGCCTAGATTTGAAATTTGATTTGTTAATGTACAGACAATTCATCTGAGTCATTATTTTAAATTACTACAGCTAATGACATCGAAGTCACCACTGAGATATAGTTTCTATCTTTCCCCATATTTTTTTTAAAATTTTACTTCTACATTTTGCCCTTCAGATAAGTATGCAAAAGGACAATAAACAAGCACAAAATGCCTTTCAATTTTCTGGCACACCAATTGGGAACATAGAAGTGTCCCATATAACAATTTGTTCCTTAAATACAATGGCAAAACACCTTTTAATTCAAATTGTACCTGTTTGTTCCTGTGTGCAAACGAAAATGCCCATGTAAAAATGCAACTTTGCACGTATTGGTGCATAATACATTTTTGCTTTAAAAGAGGATCAAATCTGAAACTTCCCAAAAGGGTAGGCCTACAAATCCATCTGCACCAGTACAGGCTACGAAATATCGCAAACTGCATCGGTAATGGTGCAAAAAAATAGTCATGGGGTGCAATGTCAGACCGAAAAGGTGCTTCCAAGTGTTTTCTGTGAAGTGTGCATTTTTCAGGTTTTTTTTAAATTATTATTATAGATGCCTATTTTACATATTTTAGATTCATTTAAACAGTTAAGTGGGTGTTACGGTGTTCGCTTGTAATTCAAGTTACGTGGGGGATACGAATTAATGCAGAGGTTCGGGGTCAGAGCCTTGCATGACCATATTATTGGGATGGTGACGTTACACGTCTGTAAAAACTCATAATAAATAATATTGTACAAAAGTTTTCTCAAATTATATGGTTTTATATATTTCATTACGTCTCCTTTTTCACACACTCACAAAAAAAAGAATATCATCACGAAAAAAAAGATGTCACCAGGACAAATGAACCCATCGATCGGATGATATTGGAAGAGATTCCCAGGGACATGGTGTTTTGACAACTAATCAATGATCAAGTTGTGTACACGGTCAACGGATGTAACGATCTTGTCAAACTTTGACAGATATCCGTAATAACTCTCACTTTCACATTATTCATGTCGGGAAAAGCTTTTAAACCAGGTATCACGGAAACATTAAAGAAATCGGGTCATTCGTTTTTGTCATAGATAAAGAGAAAAATGACTGTTTTTTAATACTTTTTTTTTCATTATTCCAAAGGGGGTGTGTTCGACAACTTGGATGACATTACTATTATTTTAAACCCGTCCCTCAAAATATTACGTTAGTATAAGGTGATTCTTTGGTAGATGACATCACTCGATTAAACCAATTTTCAGTGATGCCCGAGTCATATATTTGGTGAAAATGTAATAGTTGGATGTGTTTGATTCTCCGGCCTTTTTGAGGAGCAGCTATCAATTGGGGATTGTCTCCATATACGCGATGGTACTAGATAAATTATGATTGTTCGTTATTCCTGTTTACTTATCAGAATTTGAGAATCATTTCATAATATCATTTCTGTGTCATTCTTAGGTTTCGCACAATCTTATATCTTTTATTGTAACATTTCGTTGCATTTACCACGTTGTAACATTCAATTAGGCCTATATACATTAATTTTGCGGCAAATGTTCTATTAATATTTTCCCTAGAGACTTCGAAGGAGTGTTTTCTGGACTACGGTAAATTGTTTAAGAATTAATTTTCCTGTTTTTTCGTTGTTGTGTTTAACATAATTTTAGTAAGGTCCTTGTTATATGGGGTTGTACGTGGTAGACTTATGTGTTTTGTTAAAAATGCAAAGCGATTAGCATTAATGATTATCATGAATAGAATTATATTATATGTTTGACTTCCATGATAGCACCGTGGCTGGTATAAATTGATTTTTATATTTTCTTCTATTCAGATGTGACGAACGATGGAAATGGCTGGCCAGCGAGGATTGCTTCAAATGGACAGAATGTTTCCTTGGAGTATGCCCATTTGAAGCCGAGAATAGAGGGTAAGATTTTCGTTTCAGTCCAACTCAGGGGCAGATCTGGGACTTAATTTAGGGGGGGGGGGGCACTGAGAAATGACATGTCCCCCGTTTATCACCAAGCATTAGTGGGGAGCCTTTCCCCCGACCTCATTGACAAGAAAAATAATAGAAGAGAGAGAGAGAGAGAGGGGGGGGGGGATTTCCTGTTAAAAGGGGGATTAATATTCTCATTCTCGCCTGGATTCCCGCTTGATCCCTTTCTCCGTTACATCTTCATTTCAATTTATTTTACTCTTTTCTCGCCATTAACATTTTAGGAATTTGATATCTCCATATTTCCGTTCACAATCCACTTTCTGGATCCTTACATTAATTTCATCTTTAAATTTCAATTCAATTTTAAGTTCATTTCATTAACATTTTAATTAAAAAATAGCCATTATTTGCATTAAGATATTCATAAAGGTTATAATACTTATAGAGTGGACAACTCTGAAATCACACCTAGTAGCGAGTTCACCGAATGGCAATGAAAGAAAAAAAATGGCATAATACTAAAACAGATAAACAGGGAACAATAATAATAAAGACAAAACAGGGAAACTTCACATATTTTATGTCAGATGAAACAACTAATAAATAGTCAAATTTTTTTTTGTATTTCTTGTGCTTTTGTCAATGGAATGACTAAAAACATTTCCAGATGGTGATATCAATTTGCTTCCTATTTTCTCTCTATAGATCGGCCATGGACGTGTCCTTCTGCGGCGATGGGCAGTGTGACGAGGGCTCGGAAGACCGTGATAATTGTCCAACTGATTGCTGTGAAGTTTACAATAAAAAATGTCTAGTTACTAATAATACCTGCCCTGACGCCTGCTGTTCAACGCCATCGTGTTGTGATGCCAGGTTTGGTATGCTCAATACATCCCAGGTGTGGCTCGTTATCATCGTCAGCGTCGTAGGCTCCATCCTCCTCATCAACTTTATCTGTTGTTGCTGCTGCTTCTGCTGCTTCAGGAAGTGTTGTGGTAGTAAAGGAAACAGCCGGAATGCGGTTGTGTGATCGTCACCACAAGTTGTGCGCGACGAATTTAGTCGTTAATTTAAGAAATTGAATGTATTCGTCTATAATTTGCATACAACAGCGAGTTTTAGATTTGCGAGGTAACGTCTGTAACGCGATCATCTCGTCAAAAATATTGTTATGTGCCTGCCCAAGGCAATGCTGACAAATGACCGCGTCACAAATCTAAAACAGCCTATTCCGGAAAATTCCCCTGAACGCAGGAAGAACGTAGGAACCTAGGACGGCGAGCAGCATCGTTGATGCATGAGTGGAACAAGGAATTTAGGTTGGCGTTCTCGGGAATTTTCCCGGTCTGTAACGTAAAGCTACGAGGAGAATGTTTTTTTTAAGTCTTCCATGTTTCATATCCATCAATCATAATCCGAATAAATATATACTCTTAGAAAAAATGTGCCGATTAGAACGTTTCTTTTCCCCGTATTTGAAACCTGTTAAGGTTCCTAAAAGAAGCAGAAAAGGGTACTAAACAGTCCTCTAGAAACCTGTTGGGTTCTACAAGGAACCCTTAAGATTCTTCTGTACAACATGCGATTCTTTCCAGAACCCCTTACGTCGTACTAGAACCTTAAAGGGTTCTATGTAGACCAGGGGGGCGTTTCGTCAAGCTGTTCGTAAGTTAAGAATGACTTTAAGAACGATTGGTTATCCTTTCTTTTGGTAAATGATATTCACCAATAAATGTTCATTGGTAAGTATAGGTTCACCAGTCGTTCTTAAAGTCGCTTTTACTTACGAACAGCTTTGAAACACCCACTGCCCCCAGGAAGATTCTAAAGTTTCGAAGAATCTTAGAAGTTTCTAAATACGGGACAAAGAAAGGTTCTAAAATTTCTAAGAATGTACTGTATAGCAGAGAACTTATAACTTTTCCCCTTTTCCTGTAGACTTGCTAAAACTGTTTGAATTATAATAATCATAATTACAATTCTATGTCTTAACGTCCTTAAAACTTGTACTATATGAATCATATTTATTTTTTTAAACTGCATATTGAACATATTGAAAACTACTTAAAATCGACCACTAAATTTTATATGATTATTGTATACCTAGTGCGTATGGAAAATTGTCTTTCGCGATTGTTTGTCAACATACATAGATTTTGCCATTGGTATGGTCTCATCGAAACTGTAGACCGAATCAAACTTGCCACTAGTTAATAGTTGGTGATAGTTATTAACGCTTTGACCACTTTTTAATACGTTTGGTCATTATGCCCTTTACTATATTTACCAAAAGCATGGTCGTAAGAAGCCCCTCCCGAAATTGTTAAACATTAATTTTAAATTAGCAACCCCAAAACACCAAAAGTGTAAAAATTGCCCCTAAATTTTATTTGAAATAATCACGCCCTCAAACGCTCTTATGATGCACTCGGTACCTTCTCTCACTCACTCAACATTTTCCATATTCTGAACCCCTCATAAAAAATCGTGAAAAAAGCCATGAACCCTATGATAATAGTGTTTTGAATACAATAGTAGCGTGGGAATAATCTCATATTTGGTATCGGAAGCAAGGAGTGCTGTTTTTGGCTAGTCAGTTCCTTCCGTCGAAGATCAGAAACAATGATCAGGGCCAGGGCCCTTTTGCAGAAATAGTTGAAATCAAACGCAACTATTAAAATCAATCGCGACTTAATTTTCAACCAATCAGCAGCACGCATTTTGGGACTTTACTTGCGTTTAAACGCATATCTTGATGCCCCAGATCATAAAGGGCTATGAGCGAATTTGATGTGACCTCTCACAGAGGCCTTTCTCTTGTGTGTGTTATCTATCGAGCTATGATTTTTTAATAGAAATTATCAATTTATGATGTGCAATGCATTAATACCTCAAAAAACTGCATTAAGAAAATCACGATTCATAATTATCGTTTCAACCAGGGGCGGTTCTCGGTTATTTTGATGTAAGCTATAGTGGGGGGGGGGGGGGGTGGGATAGGGGTGATTGACTTAAATGTGATGTTTTATTTCTTAATTAAGCTGAAGGGGTCGTTACACAACTCAGCTCACTCCTTGTGATATTGCTTTGTCTCAACTCCGAGGGGGGGGGGGGGGGGGGTGGGGACCTTTTCCATTCCATCGGGGGATCGCGACAGGTCGGGTCGTCGAGTAACCCGATCTTTCGTGAAAAGGGCCCCCTAGTTTCCGAAAGGTTGGTCCAAAATCGAATCTTTGGAAGGCTGATAAAAACTTACGTTCAGATACCTATTATTGGAAGATTCATTTTACCACAAAGAGAGTGTAACATGACTTACGAGTGGTGCAAATCAGCAATTGTGCAATATGTGCGGCAAAATTGATTTATTGGCTTACCTCTAGAAATACTTTTAATTGTCATGTTTTCGGTTACAACGAACTAACTCTTAACTTCAGAGCTTTCATAGAGCTCATCCTACACATTATACAATGAAGTCGGGTTTTTATTACTGAATGCGGGTCTGAATTATGAAAACGGGAAGATCAAATAATGCTGTTAACCTTTTGGTGTTGTAAAATATGAAAGAGTTAATGAAAGCAATATTTATTATTTTTCATATATGTGTTATTTTGCGTGTGTTATATTATGTGGTGTAGTCATTGGTAGAATGTCTTGTTTTTATGCTCATAGAGAATTCATTTAATTATAATGTACTCACTGACTTGTTTCCTGTGTAGTGATAAAAGAGTGATAATCACTCGATTTCCACTGTAATTTTGTTAGGAAGATTGATAGTTTCGTTTAAATGTATTTAAATTGTGTGTTTTACTATAGATAGTTATTAGTATGATGTAGTTGTTAATGTCTTTATTATTAAAGACCCGAAGCCAGCTAACACATCACTGCCATGATCGTGAAAGCTTCGATAACATCTGCCGATTAGGCAGCGATGAATTGTATAACGAAAATTATTATTATGTAATGCTTATCTCTCTGTTTTGCCTTATGTACACAGTAATGCGATTATTATTTTGAAACTGCAAATATTATGTGAACAATTGCAAGTTTTGATGAATTAAAGTACGTCTACTCGAAAATCTTGAAAATTTAAGGAATTCAAGGAATATCCCTTAAATATGAATAGGAGCGAGGATCCCGAAGCCATTTCATATCCCCTCTTAATCTGCTCAATATAATCTTTAAAAAAAAATCAATGATTAAATGAAAGCGTGCTAAATATATTACACACCCCAAACTGTAATATGTTTCGGCAGCTCATATTTTTTTTTAAATATAAATAGCTAAAAGTAAGTTATTGTCGTATAGCATATTCCGACCATTGTTTGCAGTTCCAAAGTATGTAGTTACATTTGCTGTGATTATATGAAAAGTAATAATTACTTTATAGTCTCTATTTTGATTGTCATCATTAATGTATTGTAAAAACTATTTTTCTTGATATTGTTAATTTTGTTATGTCTCTGTTACGGAAGCTTTACGGTGTCATCTCCTTGACGGGTGGTGACATATAAGGTATGCTATACCGTGTCGACTTCTAAACAGGTAGACCAATATGTCGTCATGTTGGCATAATTTCGTGTTGATTAAATTTAATAAGATAGTTGATGCTGCTATGTCGGCCTATAGCAATTCATGTCTACATGTCAACGTATAAAGTTTTAGAAGTCGGCCTGGCAATGCATGTCATCATGGAGACATAATTATGATGATAATGAAGATGATGATGACACCATTAATAGCGCCATTTATCTGTAAAAAAAAAACTAAAAAAAAATTAAATCCTCAGTGTGTCACACATCATTAACACATTTGCTTTAGAAGTCCACGTGGCAATTTATGTCAACATGGCGACAAATAACCTTTAGAAGTCGACTTGGCAACATACCTCATGTCGACATGTCAACTAAGTAACGAAGTTAATATAAAAATATTTCGCCAAGTAGATGGCACTTGTAAAATTTCCGTACTTTATACCAAGCTAACACGACACTGCCAAATTGTTCGTGAAGATTTCGGGTAAATGCCGTCGAGGTACCGTAGTCTTAACTATCTATGCAATTTGTAAATACGTACATATAGCCTGTCTGTATAGAGAAGCAATATAGTAGTACATTTTATAGAAATTTATAAATACTTTCATGATTTATTAATGTGTTTGTATAGAGCTATCTATCTGTAAATAGTGTCCTAAATTTATAATCAGTTGTTAAGCTAATTATATTAGTTATGATCTTATCTAATAAAAATTGGAATGCATTTTTATTAAAATAATTGTTCCATCGGAGCTAGTTCATACTAAAGGTCGATACTGCCGCATTGTGTCACAGTCATACCAACGAAACCGTCTCCAGACCGATCAAAGCTATTACGTTATTTCCAATCGAATATCTTCGGTCGGGTTGGATTCGGTTACGTTTGTGTATAGCATAAGGATTCTGTGTCCGGCCTTAATAAAGTCTTGTTTGATTATGTTTGGAAGGCCGCACATTAAGACTACATGCATCCAACTTCAAAGGCACTGTCACATCGTTTCGTGCAATCTGTGCGTGTGACTTGCGGGTAACTATCTTTGCGACACGCAGGTCGCCCCCACTGACAGTATCTCGCACGCATATGTTGCCCGTATAGGAGCGTATGCAAGTCTGATTTTCCCGCATAAAAGTTTTGAACTTGCTCAAACTCGTTTCGGGTGATTGCCCGCAGGTTCCAGGCAGAACATCAGTAAGAGACCCGCAATTAGTCACACACAGTTAAACCGCTTTGAAGCACGCAGATTGCCCGCGGAGCTGGCTATGCCCTGGAAATGCGTGCTAAGGCACATGTCACAATCAAACCTTGCGTGTGACTTGCGTGCAGGAATTTTCCAACACGCGACAAGTTTTCTGCAGGCAGACAAGGACTTACACATGTTTTGCGTGAGTCTTACCTGCTGCACGCATGCTACTTACTGTCTACTTGCGTGCATGTGACCTGCGAGGGTGTTGCGAGAGAACGTTGAAACTGATCCGTGTTAGTAACGGGCGACATTAGGGCGTTGCGAGGGACCTGCGTCAAATCTGCGAGTTACTTGCGTGGAGTTGCGTGTGGGTTAGCTGGTGATATCACCTTGGTGATGAAGCAGAGGTGATCAACAAACGTAATTATCTTGGCCGCAACCAACCCGCAATTAACCAGTAGAAAGACAGTAATTCGTCCCTCAACATGCACGCGCCTCGCCCGCAGAACTCACCAGCTACACGTATGTCGACAGTATCATGACCGTTCCATGCCAGTAATTCACCCGTATTATATGCACACAGAATGCCCGCAGATATCACGCATTTCCAGGGCATAGCCAGAGATCCGCGGGCAATCTACGTTCTTCAAGCGGGTTAACTGTGTGTGACTTGGGTGTCAATGGTTCAAAACTTTTCTGCGGGCAATCAGACTTGCGTGCGCTCCAGCGGGCAACATGCGTGTGAGATACGTGCGTGATACTGTTAATGCGGGCGACCTGCGGGTAGCAAATTATAGTTATCCGCAAGTCACACGCAAGGCTTGCATGAAACAATGTGACAGGGCCTTTATCTGCGGGCATTCTACGTGCAAAATACGGGTGAATTACTGGAGAGGAACGGTGATGCTACGGCCAACAAACGTGTAGCTGCTGGTGAGTTCTGCGGGCAAGGCGCGAGCAAATCGTGTGCATGTTGAGGGCGAATTACTGTCTTTCTACGGGTAAGTTGCGGGTTTTTTTGCGGCCAAAATAATTACGTTTGTTGAGCACCTCTGCTAATCACTAAGCAACCCACGTACACGCAACTCGCACGCAAGTAACTTGCAGATTTGACGCAGGTTGGCAGTAACACCCTCGCGCCTCGCCCGCAGGGCACAAACAATAAAAAAGGCACACAATTCACGCAAGTCGACAGTAAATTGCATGCGTCCCACACGCAGAACTTGTGAAAATTCTTGTTTGCCCGGAGAAATGTTGCTGCGTGCTGGAAAATATCTGCCCGCAACTCACCCGCAAGGCTTGCATGGAACGATATGACAGTGCCTTTAGATATGCGTATGAAGTAGCTAAAATGAACTAAATTATAAATATTCGTTTATGCACTTTTACTCAGACATAATTATCGATTGAACATGGGTGTACGGTTGTTATCTGACATAAAAAAAGAGAACAAAATCAAACAATGAGTGGCTTCATTTTTAGGGTTTGATAACCCATTTTTGTTGTCTTAAACTCAAGCATTCCCCCCCTGTTATTTGCTGAAACATTCTTTGAGAGCTAGAGCATGACTAATTAGAACACCTGTGTGATCTTAAAGTTGCAATGAATTGTTAAGATGAGCCTCTCTGGGATCATACGCTAGCCAGCTTACAGAGCGGCGATGATCAAATCATTTTTATATTTTTATGCAGTTATAAAAGAGTTATTTTCATCCAGATTGTGAATAAAATTTAAAGGCAATTTTATATCGATGCCTGTTTGTTTATATTTTTATTCTTATTGTGGGCGCATGATATTATGACGAGACAAAGGTATCGGCATAGGCCGACGTAATCTGGAAAGAAGGAAATAGAAGAAAATAATAGGTTGGTTAAAATTTAAAACAGAGAATTGGAAGAGGAAGAAGAAAGAACAGGACGAAGAAGTGTAAGAGCAAGAAATGGAAGTGAAGAAGAAAGAAAAAGGAGAAGACGAAGAAGACAAAGAAGGAGGAGGAAGAGGGAGGGGGAGGAAAAGGATGACCCTAAATGACATTTGACCTCAGTCATGTGACCTGAAACTCACGCAGGATGTTAACTAATACTTAATTACCCTTGTCCAAGTTTCATGAACTAGGTTCATATACTTTCTAAGTTATGATGACATTTCAAAAAACTTAACCTTAGGCAGTTAGGTTCAAGATTTCAATGTTGACGACGCGGCGCCACTTTTCCGATAGCGCCGCCGCCACCGCTGTCGGAAAAGTGGCTCCTGTAGTCTCGCTTTGCTATGCAGGCGAGACAAATATTAGACCTTCAGAAATAGGAAAATAAATTCTGTAAAAGAACAGAATAGTGAACTTCGAGTGTCAGTGATGGCAAAGATAATGTAGAATAGTCTCACAGTTTACTACGAAATAAGAGTAACCATCAAAACAATTTCTGACAATAAAATGTATTCTTTATTCGATTAGCACAAAGGTTCTAACGATCCTTCCAATGGAATTTTAGTCTATCATAATTTCCACATTGACTTGCAATAGTTTGCCTGCACTAATGTTAGTCAATGCATAAGGTTTAATACACACACGATCAATACACAGAAGTTTACAATAGCATCTAAATACAATACCATCACACACACTGCTTTATAAAGAACTATAAAGATAACTACATCAAGGTATATTTTTTCAGCCTGGATGGAATAGAAATACTCAAGGTTATTCAGTTTTGTAAAAAATCGAAAATAAACAAGCATGAATATGTATACCACTACTGCATGCATGGTCTAAGATAAATAATATAATGAACTGACATTTGGCCTGATCCTGCTTATGTACTTCCCATTTGATCACATCCCACAATCCTAAATGGGCTTATCCCATATAGCTCACTGCTAGATCAAGTAGGTGTTAAAGCTTTTTACAGCTTTTTATGACTAAGAATCAGACTTCTGTTTAGTACAGGTAGCTGAATTCAGGCACATAACAAAATACCCAGATCAATCATTAAATAACCATTTTATAAACAACCATGGTAAGAGCAAAACCCTCTCTGATTTTTTTGTCTGAGTTTTTTTTTCAAGAAAAAGGCTACGGCTTTGTGTAGCTCTATGAAAAACCTAACAGTATCATTTGGACCAAAAAGGGCTAATAATAATTATCTTGATCAACACCGCCCATTTTTTTTTACATTTGAACTGTTATAGAACTGGCTCTAGTACCAAAACGACAAAATACAAGAACTACAATATGAACATTTTTATACAAAAAAGACTTACAATCTCTTGAGTATAAACATTACAATTTAAATACCTATGCAAAACATAATAGACTGATAAATTATGTCTGAAAATGTTGCATGATTAAGACAGACTTAAGACTATTCTTGGTATAATATACTTCTCCTTAAAACGCTTGAAATTTTCACAATAAAAACAAATGTCTTCATCTTATTTAGTAGTTAAACTATTAAATTCAGCCTAAATCATGAAAGACATAAAAATATCTAGTATTTCAAAATACATGCAGCTATATCAGTATCATACTTACAAATCTATCATATTCTAAAATTTGTCACATAATTTGCCTAAAAAAATATCTCATACAGAACATTACATACCACTGATTTTTTTTAACCAATTATTAATTTGTTTTTGAAAGACAGCAGCATTGAAAATTCATTAGTAATAATATTACTGTAGTACTTAACTTTTCATCCACCTCGGTAAGTTCATAGTAATTATAAGCAATATTCATCTTCCTTTTTATCTTCTCATGAATAGTTAATCAATTTCTGATTTAGATATATAAAGAAGGAGAATAAACTAGCAGTTCTCTGAAAAGCAAGCCGTTACATGGCAATAATTAGTTATTTACCAACATTTACATTCAAATAACCAGAACAAAACTAGCATTACACCTATGAAAAAATATCCATTCCCTTTCAAACTCACAGTATTATATAAAAGAAACCATTGCATTTAGTACATTAGAAATGGAACATGTATTATCATTTGTTTCATTACATTAAATTTACAATCTAAATACACTTAATTAATCAAAATTCTTTGCCAACAATATTCCATGATATTTATCATAGGAAGTCATGTAAAAATTGAAAATTTACTTTTAAATGTATAGCATATGTCTCTATTCTATTTTAATATCTGCAATTATGTTTCACTTATTTACATACTATAAGATGTATAAAAAGGGGAGATATTGTGTGGTACTGTATACTTTGTTTCCTGTCCAAAAAACTGCTATATATCCAACATATTTTATAATTTGTTTTTGCACTTCAGCAATTTGACTGATAATCTTTCCTTTATAGGAATTATTCTTTTACTTTTAAAATACTGTTACATGTAAATACATGGATATACAATAAGTACTGTATGGCAAAATGAATATATTATATTGATAAAAATTGATAGAATTTTACTGCTGCATATAAAAATCAGTAAAAAGTCAAGGTGATTATCAAAAGACTCTTGTCCGAAGAACTAAGTTTCTATAAACATACTTAATCCTACAGAAAGTTAAGCAAACCACAACAACTACAGATAAGATAAAATTCAAGGCAAAATATGACACTTTGCATGATTAATTTCCATTCAATACTTACTTTCTTAAACCAATAGTGAAAATGGGCTTTGAAAATCATATTCATACTTTGATATAAAAACCCCAAGGTATCAATATGAAAAGTTCTTTGGAAGTTATGACAGATGTCAGACTACAAGGTGATAGACAAAATAAAAGAGCAGCACATTTTATCATAATCATTGAACCACTAGAGACTGATTAATCAACATCTTGCATAGATCCAAGGGGGCCTTTTCATAAAGCTGTTCGCAAATTAAGAGCAACTATAAAAACGACTGGTGATCCTTTTTTGTGGTAGATGATATTCACCATTATGTTCATTGGTGATTATCTAGCGCGTAAGAAAGGTTCACCAGTCGTTCTTAAAATCGCTCTTAACTTACAAACAGCTTTATGAAACGGCCCCCTGAATACATATATATGTGAACTCTATCTCTAACATGTTAAATAAAATTTGCAATAAGATCATTGGATACCATGCATGCACATCAAATGCGCTAAATAGTTTGAAAATAATTTAGACATGATTTTCATCAAAAATATTTATGAATTGGTTCCAGTATATGCATGTATATGCATGTAGCTACCACCTCAGACATGTGTATGCAATATGATTACTGCCTTATAAAGATTTTATGTGTAACAAATGACTTTTTAAATGACGTCAATATGCTTTTGTGCTAAATGAGATGCTTCAATCTTTCCTAGCGTTTTGATCAAGTGGAACTAAATTTATTACATTGCCCTAATCTTTGACAGCTCATGAACTTTGAATTGAAATTCATAAACATTTTACAACAATTTTAATACTCAAAGACTGCATCTGAACGTTTGCTGCTGGGAATTTGAGTGATTGATACTTTGAATTAACATCAAGATCAAGTTCTGATTCATAAAAACTTTATGGACAACTAAAGGAACAGCCCCTTCAGATTAGACCAAAAAGTTCACTGATTCCACATTATCTATATAATATGCGAGATACAAAATCTGAAAACACCTACATAGTATAAAAAATGCAAAAGTACCTGCATGCTTTACAACAGGGCATCTAAGCATAGACTATGCAGCTTTAAATGAAACTGAACTGTGGCATAGTAGGAAGATACAAGCTGGAAAGACATCATATTTCGTACCATGGAATTGTATGCATGGAGGCACTTTTCATAAGATATACCAAGAAGAGATACAGCCAAGAAAATATCTCAGAGGCTATTCAGTGTAGTAGAATATTCTCAAGTTAGCACAAGTTACGTAATGTGTATTGAAGTAGAGGAAACCAATAATTAATAGTAGGATTTAATTCCAATTAATGTAAAAACTGTCAACTTTAACACTTTAAAAAGACAGTATAAAATGTATTGCTACCAATCATACAACTTTTAATTTAAGACACATACGAACACAATAATATTAGGTCTTTTACTCATTAAAACTTATCCTTCAGATATAGTTATACTAATGTTTTTGAAATCTTCTTTTGGATTGTGGAAATCCATTGTCCCAAGTTTTGGCTAAAGCAGCAAAGTATAAAATCTGAGTCCTAGAAGTATTGCTGACCAATTCACACTGATTTTGTAAAATTTAGATAGAAATCAGACACTTTGACTTTAGGATTAATGGAAAAGCTGAGGTGGTTATGCCTATTCCAATGCAAGAATTATCTTAGCTACATGCATTCACAGATCGCGTAGAAGGTTTCTCCTCAGATATGATGCATTTAAATTGGTTGCTAACAATGCTCTCAAGATGACGCAAGATAAGTCTATGCTTTCATTGGAAGGTAGTCAATTTAAAACACATTCCTATATCAAATGCAAGCAAAAAAATATATTCTTTTCAAATCAAACTTCATTATATAAAAATATCCTCACGTACAAACATTTTATTGTCAATACTTCCAATGCTAACCATCAGAAATTTTCTGAACCTTTTATGGATAGACATTCCAGACTAAAGTCTTGCAGAATAACTTAAGATATTTAAAAAACTTTGTATTTCTTAGGTCTCTTTCATCTTCTGCTTTCCGGACAGAGAACCTTTTGAAAAACTGTAGACGTTTTGCAAGCGTTTTTTGAACGTGCTGAAAATGTTTTGTTTCCTTTGGTCTCTTTAAATGCATTTACTTTCCAGTCAAAGATCCTGCAAAAAATCTTTGAATATTTTGCAATCCTTTTCTAAACATTCTGAAAAAGTTTCCTGTGTCTCTTTTAGGAATCTATATGTACTTTGCACACTAAGGACCTGCAGAAAACCTTTAGATATGTTTGTAGACGTTTTGCACATGTTTTCTGTTTCCTGGGTCTTCTCTATGCATTTCCAGTCCAGTGTCAGAACCTGCAAAAAAAAACCTTCAGACAAAGCGTGTTTGCTAGGTCCCTGTTATGCATTTTCTTTCCAGTCTAAGGCACCTGCAGAACAACTTTTATACATTGTGATACATTTCACATTTGCTTGGAATTACTCTATGGCAAGAAAGAGTGTATGACTAACTACTGTTTAATCCTAAATCACAATTCTGGATCCCAGCTCCTCCCGTCCGCTGCGATTCGACGAGATCAACGACTTGAAGATTACCGGATGGGTTTACCGAGGTCAGTAGTTGAGCTATGCATCCATTGAAGCCTGATGAGAAGTAACCACTGGTTAGCTGCGTGATGTCAGATGAATAACCACCTAGAGAGGGAGACAAACAGGGAATTAAGCTATGTAATCATTAATTGAATAGCTGGATAAAATGCAGTCACAGATGGGTTTAATGAATAGGTCTTGCGGCTCAGTGAATAAGTCTCCGGACTTCAAACCATAAGGACTGGGGTTCAAATCCCACTGAAGCATCAGCATTCTCTGGAGATGTAGTTATCTACATTTGCCTGTGTATCCCGTAGGAAGGAATTCCTTGAATGCTCAAGTGCCAAATCAGGGTAGCCATGCTAAAGTTGGGTTAATAGTATGCAGCACTTTGATATTTTGTATCAAGCACTACATAAACTTTGCATATTGTAAAACAACCATGCAGGCTCAATGAATTTTGGTGATACATTCTATGCCTGAGATCTAACTCTAATACGGGTCTATGAAAAACAAGTATAGCACTGAAAAATAAATTGATTCTCAACACATGACTCACAGAGGGGGGGGGGGGGGGGGGGTGAGAGGTGTGAGGCCTAAACATAGAATTCCTAACTCATCTTCAGGGGTAAATTCTCACAAAAAGAATACTCATGTTAAGAATTTCTTTCAATATTGTAGACCAATATCTAAGGATTTTTTGTGACAAATTGACCCAATTTGTGTAGGACATCCCTGTACAATGAGGGCCTATATTTGGCAGTACCCCCTTCCTCCTTCCTCTTTGCAGGCATGCTAGAGAGGCGAATAAAGTCAAATAATTACCTAAGAAGACCGAGGATCCGAATGTAGCTAGACCAGTGGAGGATCCAGGACTAGATCCTGTTACAGATTGAGATTGGACTGGATTCAAAGATTGGACTACCAAGGAAGCCGATGCTCCTCTCCTGTAAACACACAGTGTTATCAATGATAATGATTATGATACTATCAATTATCCTTGGTTACATAGCAATGAAATTTTAGTACCGTTATGCACCTTTAAGGAGTCTTTAGATCGGGCTGCGTTCCAAGGAATATCATGGAAATCATTTCATTTGAAATTCTCTCTTTTGAAGAATAAAAATAATGAAGCAAAGGAAATTTAGTGGAATTTATATGTACATGTATATAAGGAAAATAAACAAAAACAAAATCATTATTTTAAAATGCAAATTAGCCAAGTTTTGTTAAAATTCCGCTGGTTTGATTCATGGTATGTCATATCCATTTTCATATTTATTTTTATTAATGTATGAAAATGAAAAGAAAATAACCCTTTATTGCCAATTTGAGGATCAAAGCAGATTAATCCTGATTTTATGAATGCTGTATACCTCTATGGATTAAAAGATAAAAGGCGCTGAGTGAGGCTACTGCAGGAAGAAGTTGCCAAGAGGGACTTTAAAGGCGACCGCACACTTTACGATTGGTCTGCGATCCGATTTCAGAATAAAATGTAGTAGGATTTGATGCTAACATTGAGACTTGGAATATCTTACTGTGTAATGTTCATCGTACGAATACCTAGGTTCAAACCTTTG
The DNA here is from genome assembly GCF_037042905.1 of Lytechinus pictus. Lineage (NCBI taxonomy): Eukaryota > Metazoa > Echinodermata > Echinoidea > Temnopleuroida > Toxopneustidae > Lytechinus > Lytechinus pictus. The sequence goes on along the minus strand of NC_087255.1, from coordinate 28,286,636 downwards.
ACTATGCTATCATCCTTCTTAGAATATAAAGCAAATTTAATATCTAGTCGTAATGACGTCATAGCAGTCGTACAATTGGCTACGATTTGAAACTAATTTGGCCTTTACGAAATAAAGTCTTGCAATCTTTCAAAATGGTTATATTAGTATTCTTTCAATTAATTTAAACCTCAAATAGAAGAATATATGTTCCATTCACATTTTTAGAAAATAAGCAAAATGCGATTTGTTCCAAAATCGGATCGCAAACAGTCGTTAATGTGTGCGGTGGCCTTTACTCAGATACATACCTCGTCACTTCCACATTATACCACACGAAATTCTCAATCGTGATCTCATCGGCACGTAATTCTCCGATCCCACTGCCAAGGTTATAAAGCAGTGTGATGATTCCATCCTTGATTCCCAATGTTATAAAACTATCTTGGATTGATGGACCATGCCAGAGGAGGAGGCTGTCTGACGATGCATCCATGGCACGGAATAGAAGACGGATGTCTGTTGCATGAAAGACACTGCATACAAAGAGAAAAGGAGATTATCTTTAGATTTCTATATATGTAATATGTTGGTTCCTCTTACACTGTATAGTTCATTGGAGGGTAAGCTGTCAGCATCCAAGTTGGTCATTTGTACACAACCTGTTAACATTGGAATAACTTTAATTTGAAAGGGCTATGGCTTATTTGATATTGTTTTTACACCTAAAATGTCACAATTACTGAAAATTATGTCTCGACCACCTCAGTCCAAAGCCCCAATATGCCATGATTCAGCCATATAAACACCAATTGATAAACTGTACACTGTATCCGTGGGGGGGAGGGGAGGGTTAGCAGCAACCCAACCCCAATAAAAGAGCAGATGATGAAAGAATCTATCATTTGTGTTCATATTAAGGATACAACATAATACTTTACTACTTTCAAGCTAGGCACTGGAGGCAGCGAAGTACAGATGCATTGCAGTCTGCAGGCACAGACCCTGGTTGAATCTTTATCAACAATTAGGTCTTGACACAAGACTAACACCCATACAACATGCTTCAATCCTTGAGTGACCTCTATGTACAAATCCGAGTAAGAGACTTTAGACTGCGTATTCAGACCACTTTCTTCAGGCAAAGGGTTTGCACATAAAGCTTAATGCACAGACCATTTATCCATGCTATTGTCCAGATAGAATATCATAATCAACATCCAAAGATGTGATGCTACAGGCTAAAAGATAGTTGAGACAATAAACTTCTTGGGTTTTTTTTAAATAGAATTTCAGATGATTTTATTGTACTTTAATTTACTCCTACTTGACATGTTTGGATGGACTCGGCCTTTCAATAAACTACTGTAATAAATTTCAGGCAATAAAAATTACTTTAACTATTAAGGAATTCAGTACAACATCAGTGGCACTTCCATGTCAATGTATATTTTAGAGATTGCCATAATTAACACAGTTAACATGATGAAGAAGGGTTTACCTTGTAAGAATTGCTCTTTCAAATGATAGGTAGCTATTTCCACCAAACATAGGAATGCTGTATGTAGATGCTGCCAATAGGGAACAGAAAAGACATTATTAATGTGAAACGACATGAAAAAGAAACATTCATCAATATAAATAATAGGAAATTGCATAACTCTCTACAGATTAATTTAGCCCTGTGGTATGATATATAGTTAATCTTTACAGAAGTAACCAGTGATATAATTTGACTTTAAAATCATCAAATCAATTTTAAAATGATACATCTACAAGACTTGTACAATAAGTTTTTTTTACGTACGTTGGTCACAGATGGGTCCGGAGAAGCCTACACTGCAGAGACAAGACGCTTGACCGCTATCACTCATGTAACACTGACCGTCATTCTGACACTGCTGATTGGTTGGAAGCAAGTCACATGATGATGTCTCACAGAGGTCCCCTGTAGTGCAAGATCACAATTAAATCAATAAAAACATATATATTTCACAATACGGACAGAGGAGAGTAAGTCATAACAAAAATATATCCTTTTTAACATTAGCAAAAAGGGAAATCAATGTTATTGCTAAAACAGCAATTCAGTCAAAACTATTGTATCTCCTTAGTTGTTTTTTTTAAACACTGAGCACTCAAAAATAATCAGATGCAACTTTTTTGTATAAATGATATACTGTTCATTATTATTTGTTTCTTAGACATCAGGTGATGTTATTTGACAGGGACATATGGTCATGTGATCTGGGGTCAGAGGTCACATTACCTGAATAGCCTGGTGCACATTCACACAGGTAACCAGTCGAGGAGGAGGATGATAACACACAGCGGGCTTCGTTCTGACATCCATGATCAAGATTACATATCTCATCATTACACTGGGAGACTGAAGACTGGGCTAGATTCTCGGTCAGATCTATGACCTCTTCACTCACTGTTAGACTGCGAATACATCCTGAAAAACCTGTACAATCAATCAAACAATATTCATTCATTTCATTTATTTATTAATTCCACATGAAAAACCATCAAAATCAAATAAATACAAAACTTCCATGACCATCAAGGTGTATTTGCCAAAAGATCAGCTTAGATTTCAGGATTGATGATAATAATAATAATAATAATACGGAAGGTCTTGAATTAGAAAGAAAAGAGGACCCATTTGATAATAATAATAATATAGGGTATTTATATTGCGCACATATCCACCTTGTTAGGTGCTCAAGGCGCTCCTATATTACCCGGCTAAGCTAGGCGTTCATAGCGCACACAGCTTTTTAAGGAATTACTTCCTACCTGTACCCATTTACCTCACCTGGGTTGAGTGCAGCACATTGTGGATCAGTTTCTTGCCGAAGGAAATTACGCCATGGCTGGGATTCGAACCCATGACCCTCTGTTTCAAAGTCCGAAGACTAATCCACTGGGCCACAACGCTCCACATGATAGAATATAGAACAATAACCCTAGATTTCTGGAAGAAGTCTGGTTGCTGTTTAATATACCAACAGAACATCAAGTTGTGGACAAGGGAAATAACAATAATAATACTAATAATAATATAAATAATTAATAATAGTAAAAATATTCACTAAAGTATGTATTCTACTGCACTACATATAAAAGACTCCTAAAATGTCTTGTTATTAGTGAAAAAGATGTGTTTTGAGTTTTGTTTCAAGTTATTTATGGATGGTGCTTTCCTGACCAATTGGCCTTGGTTTTGCACACTTTTTTTATTAAATCAATGTTTACTGCGACTATAACTACATTCATTCATCTTTAAGCTCAATTCATACTTAAGATGATTCACTTTCCCCATCGTTCATGTCTGTCTAGACTTCCAAGGAGAAACATGGAGTGCAATATCTAGTTCCAAGACAGAATACAAATCAAGACTGAATATTATGAATCGACTTACCGCCAGTAATTCCAGCTCTTGCGGGCACCGTCACTGATGATGCCACTCCCCCGATGTATGTCAATCCGACACTGAGTCCTACGCTAGATCCAGAAGACTGACCGGTCACAGGACTTTCCTGGTCATTCAACCATAGCTGACCATCTCCATTCCGTCTGCTCACTCTGACTGTATACCACTCTCCACTGTCCAGTTGGTTGTCGCTTACGAGCGTAGCAGGTCCTATTAAGATGAATGATAGAATGGGTGAGAACATCCCTGCAATCTGATTGGTTGAAATCACTATATATGAACTTTTACTGGGCTACATGAGCAATATCAACAATCACAACACTAGCCTTATGATTTAAAAACATGCTAAATAATATTGTTAACTTTTCCTCCAAATAGTGCGATTTCATAAGCAACACTCATGTATAATTCATGCATGATATATCAATTGTTTATGGTTTCTGTAGCCTTCAAATCTACTATAAATCTTTATATTCATTGAATAGGTAAAGTAATGGCACTCCCTGGAAAAAAAATATTGGTCTCATCGGGAGACTGGCTCAATATTGCGACTTATCTCACTCAAGGCTAATCAAATATTTATAATGGCAAATCACCTGACAACTCTGTCACTCACGTTCACATGTGTGAATGTCATGTGACTTTTCCTGCCAATCAGAGACAAGTATCCTGCAAGGCACCGTGCACACGGCACCCTGACTAAGCATATACAGCCTGCTTTCAATTTATAACTTTGTTGCTCATTCCGAAGACAACAAAAACCCACTTGTCGAAACAACGAGGTTGGGAGGTCTTTTTCAGGACCCACATATGCCAATGGTGTACTGAGCAACCACTAGATTCATTTTGAATATAAACATTTCTAACGGTCGAATGACTAACCTGATCCAAGGTCAAAGGTGAATTGAATCCGTCGATCAACAAGACCTATCCCCATGAAATCATTCTCAGCCGAGTTCCAATATATAATACCATCATCATCAGTATCTGGTCTAATCTCCATGGTAACGGAGGACAAATACTGGATCCTGTTACTGATATTCACTGCTAGGTACGAGGAGCCAGAGAACTTGGGAACGGTCACAATCTCCGCTGAAATAACAAAAATAATCATTAAAAAAAAATAAGATGACAAAATATAATGAGCAATAAGAAAGTGATCTGCCGATAGAAAAAAGATTGGGGGGGGGTCCAAATTGATAGATGACTACAGAAAAAAATATGTAAATAGTTAAGAGGATGGTAGAATTGAATAAATTAAAGAATATTGGTTTAAGTGATTTGTCTTTAGCACGGTTTGATTCAAATTTAAATAACAGAAAACAATATGTTGCGATAATAAAATGCTAAATCAAATGATCGATGTATTTCCCTTGGAGTTCAACAAGGATCTATATCAGGTCCCTTACTTTTTTAAATTTATATTGATGATATGTTAAAAGTTTTGAATCATGGAAAGTTAGTAATGTATGCTGATGATACTACCCTATATGTAAGTGCTATATACGAAATACAAGTAAAACTTCAGAATGATTTTGATGCAATCGCTAAGTGGATCAAGTTAAATAAGTTATGTTTCAATGTTGATAAAACCAAATATATGATCATTGGAAGTAAAAAAGACTAAAGGTATTAAAAGAAATTGAAAAGTGTAATAGTTTTAAATGTCTTGGTGTTATTGTTGATAATTTGTTATGGGGCAATCATGTTGACTATGTATGTAGAAAAGTATTTGCAGGACTTGCTATGCTCAGAAGAGTCAAACCATATGTTGATGAAGCTTCAATGAAATTATTATATGTATGCCTCATTCAAACACAAATGGATTACTGTTGTGAAATTTGGGGGAATAGATATTTAGGTCAAATTGATAAGTTGACTAAATTGCAAAAGAGGGTATATACACCCCCTCTAATGAAATATTTACTCGTTTAAGATGGATGCCTTTTAAGAAAAGAGTAGAATACTTCAGGTGTATATTTATTTATAAATGTCTTCATGACTTATCAGCAGATTGTTTTAAAAATGTTTTAAAAGAAATTTCTAAAGTTCATAATGTAAATACTTGACAAAGTGCTCATCATGATTTAGTTAGTGTTAAAAATGTTAAAACCCTTAATAATTTCAAACTCTCTGTTAAAAGACATTTCCTCAATCTTGCCTAGGCCGATCGACTGGGATGCAATACCATTTCCCTTTTAGGACTGATGCTTTTAACTATAATCTCTTTTTTGATGTATTACTTTATATAATACTGTTGTCACTTTATACATCTGTATTTTAACAATATCATATGAAATGATGATTGTATATGTATTATCACCATTGGTTGTTTTTAATTGTATATAGTTGTATTGTTTGTTATCCAAGGCCTCATGGAAGATCAACTTTTGTTGAATGAGCTATCCTGGTGAAATATGAATGAATAAATAAATAATAGAATGCAAAGAAAATAAACAAGAAGAGGGAGGTGGAAATGCAATGGAAATAAATATTCAAAACTACTTTTTGCAAGAAAATAATCTCTAAGTATGACTAGTACAATGTGAAAATAATCAGGTCTACATAGAATATACATTATAAAATCAATGAAAATGAAAAGTAATTCATATCAATGGAAATGGTTGTAAATCATTTAATAAGATCTACTTAAATATCTAAACTTTTGCTAATCTGAATGAAACCCTACCTTGTTCACACCTAGCACCACTCTGACCTGAAGGACAAATACACTCCAGTGTGAATGCATCAATGGATTGGCATGTACCACCATTCAGACAGACTGTAGAGTTACATGTACTGTGTTCACATTGCTCTATATCACCTCCTTCTGTAGCCAATGAAGGGTACAATGACGTTTCGCCAACCTAAAATAATAAATAAATAATCCATAAACACTCATATCAGTTTTTGCAGTGCTCAAGCAGTCAATTGCTAATACTACCTTGGCTTATAATAAATCTAATAAATATCACTTCAATTTTATAGCAATAAAAAGCAAAAGTATGTTTTTAAGATCAAATTAGTGACACATCCAGGAATAAAACGTAAATCTCATTACTTTACATTTTAGCAATCATCAAGTCCTAACCTCATCTCTAAAGTAGAAAAGCACTGATCCCCCAACAAAAATATAAATATTACCTTCCAGTCTCATGCTTGTAATGGTTTTGATATGCAGTGAACATGATGTCAAGGATGGAGTCCACTTATCATTTTGGTGATTAAATTGCTTTATAGCAATCATTTTAGGTGCAATATCAATAACCTTTCACTATCATTCAGAGAAAATATCCTGCATCACTTAAATTCACAATGAGACCAAATAACATTTCATCTTTGAAATAAAAAATTAATTTTCAGCATCCATCTGACACAAATAATAAGACAGAGTAATTAATGTGAGATGGTAGTTTGTGACAGGGAAATAACTGTTTCTACAGTGCAACAATTTTCACCTTCAAGATTTCAATGCATCCATAGAATCCTGTATCAAACATGGAATCTTCATGAAGGAATGAACGCGTAGGGATGCCTCCCATGTAAAGAAGACTATCTACCGTTAGACCAATGGACCCACTACCATCATGATCTACTACATTGTCATCCACTATCAACTGAGCTGTGTTCTGAGTCCGTACAATGGAGATAACGTGCCAATCCTCAGCTGTGACGATGTCACTGGTCAAAGTAGAAGTACCACTTCCTGTAAAAAAAGGGAGTAAATGGTAAGCAGTAAGTTGAAGTAAAATGGTAAATGGTAAGTTTTCAAAGGACACACACAAAAAAATTTTAATCCACATTTAGAGGTATGTCAAATATCTGTATCGAAACATAAAGTTATTAAAAACATTTTATATATCGCCTTATTTGAATGAAATTTAATGAATCTTGAATCTTTGGATCAATTTCTCAATTGATACATAAAATATCATTAGTCATTCTCAGGTGGAATGAACAACAATGAACAACATTCGAGAATTTATATCCTATTGTCATTAATACAAGTACACTAACCCAGGTTGAAACGTAGCTCCACAGCATCCTCAACCATCCCTAGTGCTAAGAAATCACCGGCAGCCAATGAAGTATCTTCTACGTACAGAATAAGAGCATTCTGTCCGGAGGATCCAGGTCTGATACGTAGACTAATCCTAGTTTCTTGAGTTGACAGACCCTCAGGCCACAGGTAGCCCAAATATGAAGTACCACGGAAAGAAGGTGTTAATTCACTCACATCTAAAACAGAAATAAAACATACATGTACAAATGAATTACATGTTATAATTCAGTTTGAAACTGTTATTTTTACTTTGAAAATCCTAAAGAAAATGTGTTGAGGGTCCAGAAGATGAAAACGAGAACAAATAGTAATACAAAATCATCACAGAAATAAAGAGACTTAGACTTTGTATGAACTACACATCTCTCTGGCACTGCAATATCACTTAACTTTGGAAAATAAAGAAGAAGAGCCTTCATGGATATGCAAGTGGAAAACAAGTGGATAGGGTATTTTCCACATTTTTTTATTATCAAAGGTCCCATTTCTAAACTGAGATGATACTATCTAACAATGGAACTGTTTGCAAGTTACAAAGCTGTTTGCAAGTTGCAAATAAAATGACTTTACACAAGACTGGAACATGTTCTAATGACAATATTTCCACATATTTCAACATTTTCTGATAACCCACATCAAATATTGACAAATAAAAATCTTTGCCTTGAGAAATATCATATTTAAACTTTAATAGCTGATGGGGGAAAATGTTCAGAACCTGATGAAGCACCAATCAACGTGTTCAGGTGTGTAAAATTTACGATCAGTTTTTTAAACATGCCATAGCCGTTATATATTCAATGACACCATACCTTGTTCCTGGTCACATAAGATTCCCATCATGCCTAGCAGACAGATGCATCTGAAGCCATCTTGAGTGACTACACACGACGATCCATTACTACATCCAGCCGTCTGACAAACATCCATTCTCTCTTCACATCTATCGCCATAGTAACCATCATCGCACTGGCAGGAGTAGGCGGAGCCTGGTTGAGACTGGCACGTTCCATTGTTGAGACAAGGGCGTGCCTGACAAACGTTCCGGCGGCACTGAGCCACATTCTGTAGCTCAGATATGTCGGATGGGTTGAAACTATAGAACAAAAGAACAATACGTCAATTCAAACAACTAATAAGGATTGTTAAGACTTTGAATAATGCAAGCTGTACCAAGTGTTATCAGTCAATAGTTTTGCTTTTCCAAAAATAAAAAGAAGAAAAGTTTTATTTCAGCAATGTAATAATTTTCATAATGTATTGGCTTAGCAAATCAGATCCACAGTTAGGCAAAACCTCATTTGAGTATCAGTCAGTTTGCATAAATTATACAAGACTAAGTATCACTATAGCCACAATGAGCAGATAGATGAAGTGTGCAGCCCATTAATCTATACCACTGCCCCAACAACATGTCACACCATTCAAGTAAGCCCGCAAAGCTATAGGCCAGAAATTATTTGAGACAATAAACACAGTATATATATTTGGTTTACAATGACCTACATGAATGCATATGTCATTTTAAGTCTTACTCATTCATTAACCTTTGGTCTCATGACCAGAGGTAATATGTAACCAGCAAACCTAAGACCAGTTCCAAGCACAGAATAGTAACATTAGGTCTCACCTATATGTTTGGTCTTGAATAACCAGAGACAATATGCAACCAGCAAACCCAGGACCAGTTCCAAGTACAGATGGGAGAACAGAATAGTCCTCATAGCCTCCGACAAAGACTTCAGATCCAACATTCAAGGACTGCAATGATCCACCAGCTTCACCAATCTTGGGGCTTCATAGATGAGAAGAACAAGTCATATTAATCAAACAATAATTCGATTGATTGATTTTATTTCATTTCATTCATATATCATTGTCAACATTACATAACGACTGTCAATGGTATAATCATTCGGATATGAGAGGATCATCATAAGCTCTCAGGGGGTGCAAGAAAAAAATTTGCAATCAATTGCAACTGAAATTTTGGATTGCTAATCTACAATAGATATATCAATTGTATCTACATGTACACCGAATTAATTTTTTGCAAGAAGCAGACCAGCAATGTAGATTTGCAATTAATTGCCAGACTTGTGACCTAAATTTCACTTTCAATTGATTGCAACTTTCTTGCAACGCCCCATTAGAGTTTGAGAGTGATGTCTATATATGAAAAGAAAAAAAATAACATTAATAATTGAAAACATGTAAGCCTTACATATATATATATATTGTAAAGAAATGGATGAAGAGAACAATGGTAGGCGTAGCTTAAATCAAGGTTCCCCAGAGCTATCTACCCTTTGGAAAAATTGGTGATGCCGAAAAAATGTCCCTGCCGGGAATCGAACCTGGGCCCCCAGCTTTAAACGCCGGTGCCGTAACCACTAGACCACAGAGACGGGTTAGTGGCTAAGGCGACCCCGATCCGATTGACCGTCAGATAGACAGATTTTAGACACTATACCAATTATAATTTCCTTTGTCGGGTGAAGATGGGTTTCGAACAATGACAAGCCGCCATGCATGGCGGCTCTGTGGTCTAGTGGTTAAGGCACCGGCGTTCAAAGCTGGGGGCCCGGGTTCGATTCCCGGCAGGGACATTTTTTCGGCATCACCAATTTTTCCAAAGGGTAGATAGCTCTGGGGAACCTTGATTTAAGCTACGCCTACCATTGTTCTCTTCATCCATTTCTTTACAATATTTAAATAAAAGAGTTGCCAAAGCTGTTGTACATGTATAACTTTACACATACATATATATATATATATATATATATAAATATTAGAAACACTTTCACTAATTTGTGATTACTAACATAATCAGAAATTATTCTACTGTGATTCATATGCACTGCATATCAAAAGCAAAACCAAACTCTGAACACAGTGGCCTGTATTCTGAACTCGGGTTTGATTTGCTTTCTGGTCTATAGTTGTGGTTTAACTATATATGGATAGCCACATGTGACAGGTTTCTCTAACAGTATGACAGTACAAGTTCAATTTGACTCTCAATTCACTCATACCTGACTGGGAATAATTACTGAAATAGTTCTCTTCTTTATTAAAACATGAGTAAAGAGCCAAATAAAGACAGGAAAATGCGATTTTGAAATGTTTGGCTTCCCATAATTTCTAAGGCTTAAAGGAAGCAATTTCCATATGAGCTATTTTACATATTGGGTTATCCCCCAAAATACCCAATAAATTTGAAAGCAGAAAAAAAGTGTTCTAAATAGCTGAATATCATCAGGTTTTAAGTCTTACCTCTGTCCTGTGACATTCATCTGACCTTCTCGTCCACTCCTTAAGATGCTCACTTCAACCAACTCTTCAAGAAGAATAGGATCGCTAGTAATAGATCCAACACCGCTCCCTATTATACAACATAAAACAGTGTGTTAGTATCACTTCCTTGTGAACAGATGTCAAAAGGATCTTAATTTGTAGCATATTATACAGTCCATTAATAAAGTCAAATAAACTTAATTTAACAGGAAATGTGTTTATTATCAAATGCATAGGTTTTACCTCCAAGCACTTTATGATACTTATACAACATGGTATAAGAGGCTGTTCACATGTGACATAACAAAAACATAGCTTTAAAATGCCTAACTCTTATTTTTTTCTTTTTACAATGTTTTTGATAAATAAATGTATGCTTCTAATTTTTCTGATTTAGTTTACAAAAAAAAATTGTCATGGATATTCTTCAACTTTCAGGAATATTAATATAGTGCCAAAAATTTAGTTTTATGCATATATAAAATTAGCCATTAATGTAAACAAGTGGAATGCCTCTGGCCGTCTCACCTGCATCACGCGATTCAATATAGCAGCAGTGCTGATTTTGAAAACTACTATAACTCGCACAAGATGTTCAGTGATACTTGGTTACTCTTATTTCCACGTTTTATGAACTAGACCAATACACTTATAGAGATATGATGGCAATTCAACAAATACCCCCAACGTGGCCAAAGTTCTTTGACCTTACATGACCTTTGACCTTGATCATGTGACCTGAAACTCGCACAGGATGTTCAGTGATACTTGATTACTATTATGTCCAAGTTTTATGAACTAGACCAACACACTTTCAAATTTATGGCTGTAATTTAACAAATACCCCAATTTGGCCAAAGTTCATTGACCCTAAATGACCTTTGACCTTGATCATGTGACCTGAAACTTGCACAGGATGTTCAGTAATACTTGATTACTATTATGTCCAAGTTTCATGAATCAGATCCATAAACTTTCAAAGTTATGATGGTAATTCAACAGATACCCCCAATTCGGCCAAAGTTCATTGACCCTAAATGACCTTTGACCTTGGTCATGTGATGTGAAACTCATGCAGGATGTTCAGTGATACTTGATTAACCTTATGTATAAGTTTCATGAACTAGGTCCATATATTTTCTAAGTTATGATGACATTTCAAAAACTTAACCTTAGGTTAAGATTTTGATGTTGATTCCCCCAACATGGTCTAAGTTCATTGACCCTAAATGACCTTTGACCTTGATCATGTGACATGAAACTCAGGCAGGATGTTCAGTAATACTTGATTAACCTTATGGCCAAGTTTCATGAACTAGGTCCATATACTTTCTAAGTTATGCTGTCATTTCAAAAACTTAACCTCAGGTTAAGATTTGGTGTTGACGCCGCCGCCGCCGTCGCCGTCGCCGTCGGAAAAGCGGCGCCTATAGTCTCACTCTGCTATGCAGGTGAGACAAAAATGACTGAACATTGGACTGTTACTTTTTGAATTATAAAATACCACTAGTAGTGCACCTTAAAATTTATACATTATTGGTTCCTTTTGGAGTGAATGTCTCGAGTGTCAGATTGGCGGATAGGACTCAAATTTATATGATAATATGTTTAAGTGCTAATTTCTTTTTAAAGTAACTGTTACACCCGAATTATTATGCCAGTGAATGCCAATGTACATATGTCAAGCCATATCATCATTTAAACTTCTTTTACGACATCAAGAATTATTTAAAAAATATTTAATTCTTGATATCAAGAAATCATATTCTTGATATCACCAATTTGTGTGTTGTGAACACATGGCATTAACTTAAAAATTAAGCGTAAATCCCTAATATATCTATTTCACTGTTTGAAAATCAATTTGTGTTTGAATTTTTTTTAGTTGCAAATGATTGCAACTCTTTTTGCAATGGGCACCAGGTATGAAAACGTGTTATCTAAAGTGAAATCCTACCCAAATCAAAGTTGAAGACAAGTCGACTATCTTGAATACTGAGTGAGAAGAAGTCCCCTGGTCCTGACTCCTGTTGCGCATACAAGATGATCCCTTGATTTTCCATGATGAATTCAAGTTTTATATAGAGCTCGTTGAGGACAGGCATTGAGGCAGGAAGAGAGGTCTTTAGGAAGGATGTTCCTGAGAAATGGGGCACATTGGTCGTTGCTCCTGGACAGATTAAAATAATTGAGAGGATTTTGTTACAGTGCAGCTAAAGTTTTGGTGCGGCGCCAATCTTCAGAAGTGTAGTGTTCTCTATGAAAATGTCAAATATTAAAATCTTGTACCCTCTTTCCATAACGTTTATATTTTTCTTTAAACTCTATGGCCATTGGCCCGTATTCTGAACTCTGGTTTAAATCAAACCCTGGTTTAAGTATGGAGAGCCAATTGGAGCACAAATCCCTAACAGTACACATTGGATTTATTAACTCATATGACACCCAAATTGTTCATAATTTTCTGGGAATGATAACTGAAGTATTTTTCTTCATTATGAAAGCAAAAGGAAACAAAATAGTAAACATAAGAAATATACAATATAAACATAATTTTTGAACTTTTGGCTCCCCATAATTTTAGCACAGAGTTAGACCATGGTCTAAGTTAAACCTTACTTCAGAATACGGGCCTTTGAGTTTATAACAATAAATAGAAAGCTACAGACAAAGAACATTTTTATCTGGCATCCCATTAAAATAAATTTTCATGTAAAATCAGTTTCTTCTATGAAACAAATTTCCATTTCATATTCTCCACAGCATAACTGTTTTATGGCCCACACATTCATATAAACTAGTAATGAATCAGAATAGTAATAAATGCACTTTAAAATGTCAATGATGGAGATATTTTTCTTTAATTTCTGTGTTCAGTTTTGTTCCCTGCGCCAATGTAACAGATGCTTTTACAACTAGCACTTGAAAATTAACAACTGTGCTTGAAGATTTGAAATGAACATCACAAATATTCTGAGCATACAAAATGTTAGAGGGTTGAACTATTGTGTGTTAACAACATCCTGCCCCCTAAAATCCTGTTTGACCTGAGGGGTGTTTCACAAAGATTTATGTGTGATATAAAGTCATACTTAATGGTCAGTTGAACATGATCATTATCATTCCACTGCAATGGTCAGATTATAAGGTAAGCATACCACTGTTTCACAATCTATGAGATTATATGATAAATGACATGTGTGCATTGTTCTTAAGCATTACTTTATACCAAATATAATTCTTGTGAAACCACCTCCCATGTGTTTACCTTCTTGACACAGCATGCCAGTAAAACCCAGATCACATCTACAGTAATCAATCCCTTCATTATCCACCAAACAAATTCCATTCTCACAAGCTAATGTATCGCAGGATGATGAAGATTGGCATGTGGGTCCACTAAACTGCTCCAAACAAACACATGAAAACCCATTCACCTAGAAAGAAAAGAAAGCATTTCCTAGGTAAGGTGATAGTTTTTCAACGCATATGAAAATGGGGCATGCAAGGACCCAGTTTCAGAAAAAAGAATGCAGGTGAGACAAATGGTGTCACAAACATTTTTAAAGTTTGTTTACTAGTTATGTACCTTACGGGTGCAATTAGTTTATACAGAAGAGTATATTAAAATAAGATGATTATTTGCTTATCTGACCTATATTGTTACCATCCAACAGACTTGACTCCGGGTTCATACCTCATAATCTACATCAGTTTGTATATTCCCCCATTCAGCTTGAGTTGACATATTATTTATTATTCACCTGATCAATGCAAGTTCCTCCGTTATCACATGATGTCGGTAGGCAGTCATCAATGTTTACAGAGCAGCCTGAATCGGTAAAACCTTCCCTACATTGACATTCATACCCCAATGATGAAGACGTAGAGGGCACACACGTAGCTCCATTCAAACATACATCAGCTGCATAGAAGAAAACAGGAAGGGTCAGAGTTCACACATTTTAAGTAAGAATAAAGGATTTATTAAGATTTTTTTACCTTTAGCCAAGTTCAGATATTACATGACAAAGCTCAACAGATTTCATAGTTCGCGATTGGTGACCTATCAGCACTTGCAATAAAACAGCATTCAGGCATTGTTTCATCGCCCCTGGGGCCCCATTGCAAAAAAAGCTACCATAATGGTAACCTTGCCATCCAATCGTAACTACCATGGTAATGCTGCTAATCAGCCAATCAGAATCAAGGATTCCATACAAGTTACCATTGCATGGCAAAGTTACCATAATGGTAACTTTTATGCAACATGGCCCAGGTGACAACAATATCAACTGCACTTTGCAATGAAATAATATCTGGAAGGGGGTATGAAATATATTCTGTACCAAAAAGATATCAAAGGAAAGAATCAGGAAGAAAAGTCTTACTTGCACAATGATCACATTCAAACGTATCCTGGAGATTAATACATGGCACTCCTGCCGGACAAGGGTCAACACTGCAGAAGTCTTGTAGCTCGCATTCAGCACCACTGAAGCTGCTTGGGCATACACATGTATAAGGGGTTCCAAACACTGTATTGGGACTGTTCTCACAAGTAGCCCCATTCAGACAGGCATTGATTCCACAGGGTATGTAGAATTCGCAGTGGGTTCCAGTGAAGACTGGAGTACATGAACAGCTGTACGAGAAAGCAATGAATGAGCTGATCATTTCATTTCAATTCCAATGCAGGGGTATATGCCAAAAAGATGTTCCAAACTTTTCCACAATTTTTGGACATAAGGTTAAGGAATAACAAGAATAGAGATTTTAGAAATGTGAGTCTCAAAAAATTATTACCTTTTAAACACACAATCATCTAATCTTTTTTTTGCTCAACATGATGTTGCATACTAGATGTAAATATCAGTCACTTATGTAAATGTAAATTTGCAGAGTCATTGTATCGCTTTGCTATAGTACTTTTTTTTCTATGAAAAAGCACGATTGTGCCCTGGCATATATATATTTTTTCAATATTAATGTTAATAAAGGTTTGCTGTCACCCAGGAATTCCACTTTTTTCTGCAAAAATCTCAAAATTGATTATTTCTCCCCCAAACCAACTTATACAACAGTTCAAATCAATGCCATTGTATTAATGATAAACTAATATTAATAATCAATTTATCTTGAATAGAAAATGCCACAACATATAGAATCTTTTCAATAATTTTCAAGTGAGAAAATAAAGAACCGTGAATATACCTGTATCCACTGACGAGGTCATTGCATTCTGCTCCATTTTGGCAAGGGTTGCTCAAACATTCATTGATCTCTGTATCACAATTAAGTCCAGTGTATCCTGAAACATGAAGAAAAAACAAGATTAGCCTATAAACATCCAGTAAACAGAATTACAAAAACATTTTTTTTCTTTTATCCTCTTAATCGAGGTATTTATTCACAATAACATGTACATATATATAAATACACACAATTAAAAACAAAAAAAAATCAATTCAATTCAATAATGCAATAATTTTTTTAATATCACATTTTTTCAGAATTCCGAACTTGCTTTTTTGTTTACATAAACTTTCTAAATAATCATAGTAAGCTTGAATTCAATCCATAAAGAATTTGTATCATATTTTTTTCCTTTGAATAGGCTTTTTATATAATTTTGATAAATAACAAATTGAGCAATAACACAAAAAATATTACACATAACATTGATCGAATTTTGCAGATCATAACCTATAATTAATGTTTTTTCAACTATAGAAATAGTAATCTCGAAAATATACAATACCAACCTTTCTATAATTTTCCAAAAAAATCTAACATATTTACAATACAGTATAAAATGAAAAGTGGTATCTGATACCACAGAATTACAAGAACATAACAAGTTTTGAGACATAAGGTTAGCCAAGAAACCCAAAGCTTATTGATCACTGGGCTGATTTCTATGATTTTTGCATTGATTATTGTGTATTATATGACACCTAGATATTTCCTTGTCATTTGATTGGTTGTTTGATATCGATCATTCAGCCCATTTTACAAAGACGTCATTAACCGTGCAATTTTGGATCCATACGATTTTGTCCATTGCACGCGGGCACTACAAGGAAAACCACTCGTGTTTGCGACCCGCATGCTGTATGTATGTAACAATCAAAAGACCAAGCTCGCATATTTTACATCGAAATTCATAAAATTCATATGAAAAAGATTTTTTTTAAAGGTGTCATATAAACCAAATAATGAATGTTATTTCCATTTGTGCAATGGACAGAATACTTCATTTGGTGAAAAATGAAATGAATGATCCATTCAACTCGGCTACGCCTCATTGAATGGATCATTTCATCTTTCACCTCATGAAGTATTCTGTCCATTGCACTCATAAACATTCATTACTTGTATACTATATAATCAGATGTTAAAATCAGCATGCAACAAAGTCCCTCCACCATGAATTATAATAACTTTGGATATAAACGGTCATTCGGGACATGGCTACTAAATACAAACTGGTCTATTTGATGAAAGAGTAAGCGATAATACAAACCTGAGGTGCAAGTACACTGGTAGCTGTCTTGCCCTACATCTGTGCAAGTAGCTCCATTAAGACAAGGGCTGCTGGCGCACGCTGAGAGATCTGTGACTTGACATAGATCTCCTAAGAACCCTTCTAAACACTGACATTCAAAGCTTCCATCAAGCACATTGGCTATACAGGAGCCTCCATTCTCACAGGGGTTGAAGAGACAGGGGTTGTCAAACTGACAGAGTAGACCGATGAATTCCGTTGGACATCTGAATGTGAAAATGAAGGGATTTTTAAGGTTACTTTCACCACACAGCTACCTAGTCAAGAGTTGTGCCCATCAATTTTGCCACATGAATGATTTCAAAAGCAACTCTTTGTAAGTCTGGGCCCTGGTCAGTCTGATACATACTATAACCATGGTAACAGGATTGTATTATCAAAAAGTTACCAAAAAGCATATTGAAACAGTAATTTTGCTGTTTTGATTGCATTTCAAATCAAGAGTGTGTAATGACAAGGTTAAAGTTAAACAGCTTTTATTTTGGAACAACACCAAATACAGCAGTATAAATTGTACCAACAATTTCAGGACATTTTTTAATTTCTAATCATATTCCAGCAATCGGGATTAAGGAAAACTAGATCCTGTACCTCTAAGGGATAATGGGCCAATTACCAACAAGGTTGAACATAGAAAAAAAAACAATGTTACTAACCTGCATTCAAAATTTCCATTGATACCCGTCACGCAATCTCCATTTACACATGGCCCACAATCACTGACTCTTTCTTCACAAAGAGGTCCTTTGAAACCTTCCTCACAATCACAATACGGCTGGAGTAGAAAACAAAGAAGACCGTCCATCAGAATGTTTATAGATATGATGAGAATGGCGGTAAATGTCTGCCAAATATTACCATCCCGACACACAATCATAAGCTTGGCTTCAGCTTAAATGCTATAAAGAACTTTAGCATTTCAAGAAATGAGATTCCTTTCATTTGCTTGACCTGCATACTATTGTCATCCTTATAAAAAGAAACAATGGCATAGGGAAGATACATTGCTAACAATCTACAATAAACACCTGTCTGTTCCCACTTAAAATAAAAGAAAATATTCAGATTTTTCTGACATTTCATATTTATGCAATTCTATGAATTATGTGCATCAGACCCTCTGTAAGTCCAACCTTCCTGAAATCATTGGTCTCTTTTTTCTGGTTCATATGAAAGGTTGTAATGTTCTCAAAATCAAATTTAATGTGCTTGAGTGTAAATTATGTACAATCAGAACCTACATCAAATTATATACATATATAAGACCTTCCTGGTGAATTATTTTTTTTTGGTTCAAATGAAATTGCTTTTATATTATCAAATTTAATGCCTTAAGTCAAAATGAACAAACAAGTTTGATTATTCAATGAAATAGTCCATTTCATTAGTATGATGATTACCCTTCAATAAATCTCACCTTAGATCCATTTGGATAGCAGATGGCACCGTTCTGACAAGGATTATTGGGATAGCATACACTTGGAGCAAACTGACACCATAGGCCACTAATGCCATCAGGACAAAAGCAATACAAACCTGAAAATGAAATGAAAATGTCAATAAAGCATTGGAAGATGACGGGGGGTGGCCAGGACACTCCCCTCCCCCATGAGGGATCATCAGGCAGATGATGAAGATAATAATGATAGGGACGACGGTGATGATAGTGATTTCAGTTAATGTATAAATATGATGGTGGTAGGGGTGATGATGTTGAAAGAAGAATAAGATTATGAAGATGAAGATGCAAGTCTGTGGCGTGGGAACAATTTTTTTTTAGTGGGGGTGCTGATGTCAATTTTCCAACCCCCCCCCCCGAAAAAAAAAGATTTCTGTAAAAAATGGAGGTCACTTTTGTTACTTTTTTAACATTTAGTTAAACCTTCCAGAATTCCAGGGGGTGCTGCCTGTGGAAAATAATACACGCAGCACCCCTGCTTTCCAGGGCCATGTGAAGATGTTGATGATGACGATGGTGAAGATGATGATGGTAGTGCAGATAGTGGTGATAATGGCGATACTGGTGATAATGATAATAATGATGATGGTGATAATAGTGACAATGACAATGATAGTGATAATGGTGATGATGATGATGGAAGTATCAAGCTCAATCCCATTATAAAGAATGAAAAAACGTATTCACACCAATTTCAGCTTAAGTGCAACTCTTAACCATTTGCTAAATGAAAACAGGTGGTCCCTCTACATAACAAATGGAAATGACCAATTCTGAAATTAATCTGAATAGATAAATTCGATCCTAATGGAATTTAAAGGTTTGAAATGAGAGATTTATGCCTATTGCAAGATTCCCCTACCCCTTCCACTTTAGCAATGCTTTGATTAGTAAAGTAAATTTTTAGATTTCACCTCAGATCAACATGTTAATTATGTATGTACTGTTTACATATGACCTACGAAAAACATCAAAACATAAGATTAGTTAAAAAAAAAAGATTTACAAGCAAGATGGAAGTGGCTGGACTTTAAGCATT
Organism: Lytechinus pictus; assembly: GCF_037042905.1. Lineage (NCBI taxonomy): Eukaryota > Metazoa > Echinodermata > Echinoidea > Temnopleuroida > Toxopneustidae > Lytechinus > Lytechinus pictus. The sequence continues at coordinate 28,266,792 of NC_087255.1, read as the reverse complement.
AATTAAAAGCATATCTTCTACATATAACATTCTGTCTGCACTTTTCTAAAAACTTTCTGCCATTATAGTTGAAAATCCAACACAAGACATTTATGATACATGTTAAATAAGTAACCAGCTCAAGTCTTACCAAAGATATCACTGAAGCATATTCCATCATTAAGGCAGGGGTTAGGCTCACAAGATGTTACTTCACTTTCGCACAGTGGACCAGTCCGCCCGGGTGCGCAGTCACATATCACATTATTCCCTTCACTAGTACATCTGCCCTCATATAAGCATGGGTTATCATCACATGGGTCATTCAAATCACATCTTAAACCAAAAAAGCCAGGTGGACAGTCACACGAAAATGTTTGGGATCCGTCATCACTGCAAGTTCCACCATTCAGACAAGGATTGCTGCTACATGCCGGAGGTAACTCTACTTCACACCTGGTGCCATCGAATCCTGGGGGACATTGACATGTAAAAGAAACAAATCCAACATCTTGGCACGTGGCAGAGTTCAAACAAGGGTTGCTATCACAAGGTCTGGGGATTACATTAGCGCAGGTGGTACCATTGAAACCTTCCAGACAATCGCAGGTAAAGGAATCCAGGTCATCACTACATGACCCTCCGTTCAGGCATGGGTTGCTATCACATGGATCTGGCACCTCCCTTTCACATCTATTTCCTTCAAACCTGGGCGGGCATGTACAGACGTAAGAGACAAACCCATTATTGGAGCAAGTTGCAGAATTCTGGCAGGGGTTACTCAGACAAGGTGCTGGCGTCTCGCAAGTGGCTCCAGTGTATTCTGATGTACATTGACACGTGAAAGATGTAAAGTCAATGCTGTTGACGCAGGGTGCTAAGTTCTGACATGGATTGCTCAGACATGGAGCTGGGGTCTGACAAAACAAACCAGAATAGTCTGGTGGACATTGGCAAGAAAAGCTCTCATCTCCAGTATTCAAACAAGTCGCCCCATTTCTGCAAGGATTACTCAGGCAAGGGGCTGGGTTTTCGCACAAATCTCCTGTAAAGTCCTGGGAGCATTGGCAAGAGAACGACTCAAAACCTTGGTTGATGCAGGTACCACCATTCTGACAAGGTTCACTGAGGCAGGGTAGTGGTGTGGAACAAAGAGAGCCTGTAAAATCTGGTGTACATTGGCAAGTGAAGGAAGTGAATCCTTGATCAATGCAGGTTGCTTCATTGCTACAAGGGTTGCTCTCACAAGGCCTTGGTATCACTCTCTGACAGCGCTCACCACTGAAACCATCCGGACACTCACAACTGTATGAGATGAATCCAAAGTCTGTACAGTTTGCATCGTTCTCACAAGGGTTGCTGGAGCAGGGGAGAGGAATAGCAGTCTCACAAAATGTGCCTGTGAATCCTTCTGCACATTCACATGAGAAGGAGTCATAATTGTTATTCTGGCATTCAGCTTCATTTTGGCAAGGGTCACTTTCACATGGCAGAGGAATCCTTGTTTCACACCGCGTGCCTTCAAAACCAACAGGACAATTACATGTATATGATGCACGGTTGTCATTAGAGCAAGTTGCTCCATTTAGACAAGGGTTGCTTTCACAAGGAAATGGAATCCTTGTCTCACAATTGCGTCCTGTGAAACCTTCACTACAAACACAACGATAGTCTGAGAACCCATCATTGAAGCAGGTAGCACCATTAGCACATGGGAAGCTTTCACAGGGGAATGGAATCCTGTTGCCACAGTCATCACCGTTGAATCCAAATGGGCATTCACATCTGTAAGAATAATCCTCAAGGTCATTTACACACGTTGCACTATTCAGACAGGGGGTGCTTTCACAGGGTAACGGAATGGCATTTTCACACATGTCACCTTCAAATCTATCTGAACATTCGCAAGTGAAAGAAATGAATCCGTCATTGCTGCACGTGGCTCCATTCATACATGGGTTGCTATCACAAGGGAATGGAGGGATAGTTGATTCACAACTAAATCCAGTAAAACCATTATCACACATGCAGGTGTAATGTGTATCATTGACATTCATGCAGTCTCCGAAGTTGCAGGGACTACTGTCACAAGGAAGTATCTTCACCGAACAGTTCATACCTCGGAAGCCTTCTTCACAATCACATCTATAGTTATTGACAAGGTTAACACAAACACCGTTAACACATGGCTCAATGTCGCAAGGTAGTATACGCCTCTCACACTGCGGTCCAGTGAATCCTGAGTAACAGCTACATGTATACGCAGTATTGTTCACATTATTACAGAGTCCATTGACGCATGGGCTGCTATCGCAAGGGGTGATGACAGTTTCACAGAATTGACCTGTGTAGAATTCAGGACATTGGCATGTGAAGTCAGACCCCTGAGGTACACATTCACCCCCTTGAAGACATGGTGAGCTATCACATGCTTGAATCTCCTCATCACAGTCTCTTCCTGTGTACCCTTCATCACAAAGGCACTGGTAATCACTTCCTAAAGATTGGCAGCGACCGAACACACATGGATCAGGGGTGCAGGGCAAATCAGTCTCACAGAGCTCTCCGGTGTACCCTGTGCGACATTCACATTCAAACCCTGATGCCATGTTGATACACTGTCCATTGTTGGCACATGGTGAACCCGAGCAAAGGTCAACTTCCGTTTGACAGAAGTTCCCTGTGTAGCCGTTGGCACAGTAGCATTGGAAGAATCCTGGAGCAATATTGGGAGGGCATCCAACCTTTCCCTGCTGACAGCAGTATGCATTGTTCTTACATGGATTGGAGTCACATACTTGAAGAATCTGTAATAGTGAAAGGACAAATACAAAATTTAGGTACAGACAGTCAAAGCTGCTTTAGTGACCACCTTTTAAAGAAGGACAACCTGTCTATATAGACCACAAGTTTGGTTTACCTTGAATAGTATTCCCTATTGTCATTGTCACATATCCTATATGAATATGTCCATAAAGACCAGTTTTATTGTTATACATAGCTTTAGCTCATCATTAATAATGGTCTGTCAAAATTCATGACAAGTTCATGAGCCAAACCTGATCATCCAGCTATGTTAAGTGTATCCACATATCACACTCTGGGTCCATTCTTTTCAAAGCCTTCTTTTATCAGCTTTTATTCTAACCGCCAACCTAAAGTATTTTCTTCCTTTGCTACACTTTTTTTTTCTGAGTTCACGTATCAGAAAAAAATGAAGATAAATTAAACATATATTTTAAGCATGTAATCATTATCCTTAAACATATATCAAAAGCATGATATTATGAACACAATATTCAACTTATTCTTCTCATATATTTAATATGATTTTTATGGCTCTATATCAAAAGAAATTTGGGAAAACCTCAAAATTACGTCACTTGTCCTGGATGATAGGAAAATACCAAAATGTTCAACAAATGAATTACATAGTAACAATCCTACCTCATTACAAGTAGGTCCTGTATACCCAAAGTTACAATCACAGCTGTAAGCATCAACACCATCTACACAAGTACCTGGGAATAAAAAATAATAATAATAATTTGAGGAACAATAAATTAATCCAATGGTCAAGTTATAGTAGTAACATCCTAAAAGGAGCATAGAAACACAGCATTAAGTGCTAAAACAGTGATTATTATCATAATGTATTTCTAAAAGGATTAATTCCTTAAAACGCAAGCATGCAGTAAAGGCTGCAGAGATAAGACCGGGTTCTAATATCCAGGTACTTTAGAAACACAGAGTAAATTATATTATAAAGTGATATGTGCTATACAAAAACTATGTATCACTTTCATTATTATTGCATAAATGCAGATTGATCTTGGGTTTAATTTATTTAATGATCATAGTTCAGACTTAATAATCAATGCAATCAATCGTAGAAATGCTTTATGTTACGGGATCAGGTCTACTTACCAAACTGACATGGGCCCGATGCGCATTCATCAATATTAATCTCACACAGACTTCCTTCAAAGCCAAGAATACAGTCACAGATCGGATCACCAATACCCTCCGGAGGGTCACTACATTGAGCTCCATTCAAACAGGGATTGTTGATACACGTGGATTCAAACTCGCATCGTAGACCAGCTCTATCGCTACGGCAACTACAAACATAACCATTTATCACGTCTGCACAGGTACCGTCAAAGAGACAAGGATTGGAGCTGCATTCATCAATGTTGGTCTGGCAATTAGAACCTATATACCACAAATAACAAAATATAGTTTTCATATAGATTATCAAATCATAATTCACAAACCACAAATTCAATGACTAACACTATTCTATCTAACCTGTACATGCATATATCAAATCCTCAAAATTTCAGCTACTTATAAATTAAACTTCTGTTCAAATAATTTTGCATACATGAAAATATCTACTTCAGATAAGATAAACTTAGAAGTCACTACAGTTTCAACCTGACATACAGGTCATACCTGTATATCCAGCCACACAGTTGCATGTGTATCCATTGACTCTGTCCACACAGGTGGCTCCATTTTGACAAGGGTTGCTGGCACACTCTATGATCTCTTCCTCACATAGATTGCCAGTATATCCAGGCATACAGGTACAGAAGAACTGGCCATCACCAGTGTTGGTACATGAACCAGCATTCTTACAAGGGTTGGAGGAGCAAGCATCAATAAATATCTCACAGGTAGCACCACTGAACTGCTCGCTGCACTCACACCGATAACTGTTAAGAAGGTCTAAGCAGGTAGCTGAAAGTAAACATGAAGGGAAACAAACTTGTCCTGAAAATTAACCAACTCTAAGGGAAATTATTTTATATAGCATCTATGTGCCTATGTAGACTTTACATACTCTGTAGAAAACAATATATGAAATTAATACCTGACTGTAGCATTGCTGCCACATATTTAATAAAGCATTTAAGGGATTAGCAAAGTGATTCAGTATTCATTATTTACTGAAAAATGACTCTGATTCAAATGCTAGTCTGTAATATATATCTGAATAAATACATTGAAGAGATCTTTGTGAAATATCAAAATGAATAAAATATGTGGTGCAAACTGTAAAGATCACTGCCTTACAATTGCTATTTAAAAACCTTATGCATACCATCATTACAGAAAGCAATAAGAAAATTAAATAAACACTTCACTGAAATTAGTAGAAAAAAAATGCATACCCATGCCCAGGGCTCGACACTAGCGCCGGTCCGACGGTCCCAGACCGGTAAAAATCACTGTCGGGCCGGTAGATTTTCAGAAATAGCAAGATTTACTGGTCCGACAAGACCAGTAAGAAAATATCATTGTCGGGCCGGTAATTTTTCCAAAAATAGCAAGATTTATGGGTCCGACATAAACAGTAATAAAAACCATTGTTGGGCCAGTAACTTTTCCAGAAATGGTCAAATTCAATAGTCCAACATAAACATAAAAAATATTCCATGACTCAAATTGCAAACCATTTTCCTCCCGTTAAATTTGGTCATTCACACACAGAATACACACAGAATGAATCGCATGCAATTTTTACTAGGGTAACATACAGTGTACATATGGCTAGCCAGCCACACAGCCAACATGGTGAATTTTCTACTGGCTGCACGAACGAAGCTTGGCGAAGCTTGGCAAACCTCTGGCAGAAATCTCTCACAGAACGGTCAAAATTCACATTTCACACTAATGAAAAGCTCTTATAATGTCCATATTTCCAAAAAATTGGGGTAACTGTCATTTGTAAGCAGTAAAAGGAGAAATTTTCACTTCTGTTTTAGTTCAAAGAGATCGGGTTTCGAGTGATATCGTCTGAATACATGATAGCCCCACATATGCATTTGTGTGTGTGTTGATACACTTGGTTTCTTTCGTAGCTATATCTTAATTGAGCCAAAAAGAAACTGATAATTTATTTATGATAGTTTTAGCTTTCTTCCTCTGTTTTCTTTCTATCTTTCTTTCCTTCTTTCTTTTCAATCTTTCTTTGTTTCTTCCCTCTCTTCTTTAATTTTTTTGTTACTGTCTTTCTTTTTTAATTATTCTTTGTCTTTCGTTCTTTCATTCTTTCTGTCCTTTTAACATTTTTCTCTATTTCTTTTTCTCTTTCTTTTTTTATTTCTTTCTTTCTTTTATTCTTGAGTCCATCCATCCTATATTTATCTCTTCTTTCTTTCTTCCTTTCCTTCTTTTTACCCTTTCTTTCCTTCATTCTTTGTTTCTTTCTTCATTCCATCCATCCTTTCTTTACCATTTCTTGTTTTTTATTTCTTCCTTCTTTCAGCCCTTTCTCTCTTTCTTTCATTCATTCCTTCCTTTCTGTTCCTTCTTTTTTCCCTTCATTCCATCTATCCTTTTACCTTTTTTTTTTTTTTTTTACTGCTTGCTTCCTTTCCTTTCTTCTTTCGTTCTTTTTTCCCTCATTCCTTCCTTTCTTTGTCTTTCGGTCTTTCTTTTTTTTCTTACTTTCATCTATTTTACATTTTCTTTCTTTTTTCTATTGCTTGCTTGCTTCCTTCCTTCTTTCCTTCTATCTATCATTTTGCCTTTCTTTATTTCTTCCTTCTTTCAATACTTTCTTTCTTTTTTCCTTCTTTCCATCTCTCCTTTTACCCTTTCTTTCTTTATTGCTTCTTTCCTTCTTTCTGTCTTTTGTTCTTTCTTTCTATATTGCTTGCTTCATTTCTTTCCTTCTTTCTTTCATTCCTTTATTTCTTCTTTTTCTTTTGTTCTTTCTTTCTTATTTTTGTTCTTTCTTTCCTTCCTTCCTTTCCCTCTTCAGTTCTTTCTTTTTTTCCTTCCTTCACATTTATCCTTTCTTTACCCTTTTTCTTCCTTTCTTTCTTTCTTTCTTTCTATCTTTTTTCCTTCTTTCCATCTTTCCTTATACCCTTTCTTTCTTATTTTATTGCTTCTTTCCTTTTTTCATTACTTTCTGTCTTTTGTTTTTTCTTTCTTTCCTTTTTTCTTTTGTTCTTTCTTTCTTTTTTCCTTCCTTCACATCTATCCTTTCTTTACCTTTTATTTGTTCTTCCTTCCTTTCTTTTATTATTTCTTCCTTTGTTTCTTTTTGTCTTTCATTCCTTCATTTTTTTTGGGGGGGGGGTAACAAGAAAGGACAGCAAAATAAACTCACACCTTTTTTTAATGTTTTCTTTATTTTGGGGACCAGTAGATTTTAGGTTCGGACCAGTAAAAAATGGAAAAACTGGGTATCTACTGGTCCGACATGAATAGGTTGGACCAGTAGAAAAAAAGGGTTAGTGTGGAGCCCTGACCTGCCATGCCCTACATTCACTTTGCCCTTATTTCTCGCTTGAATAGCTGGTATTTAATGTGGTATTATGAATTGACTCTCAGCAATCTGGGCAAAAGATGAGAAAATATAAGAAAAGAGACTGACCTTCATTCAGACATGGGTTGGCTGCACATTCATCTATTTCCTGTTCACAATTGGCACCCTCATATCCAGCTGTGCAGTTACAGAAATATGCATTGATGAGATCAAGACATGGAGACGAGTTCTGACAAGGATTGCTGGCACATTCCCTGATCTCTGTTTCACACCGTAAGCCAGAGTAACCAGGTGAACAGCTACAGTTATACCCATCTATCAGATCCATACAGATGCCATTAAACAAGCATGGGTTGCTACTGCATTCATCAATTTCTATACTGCAAGTGAGGCCTTCAAACCCAGAAGCACAATCACAGAAGAAGCCATTGATGGCATCCGTGCAAGTTGCACCATTGAGGCAAGGATCAGATCTGCATTCATCAATCTCAATCTCACACAGACTACCATTGTAACCTGCAAGACAATCGCACAAGAACTCATTGATAAGGTCAACACAGGGGGCGCTGTTCTGACAAGGGTTGCTCTGGCATTCATCCAAGTCTGTCTGACAAAGATCACCGCTGAATCCTGGCTGACACAGACACATGTAGGTTTGAATACCATCCATGCACATAGCCCCGTTCTCACACTCATTATTCTCACAGTCGTCTATGTTGACTTGACAGTTCAACCCTGTGTAGCCTCCAAGACAGTTGCAGGTATAGTTGTTGACGAGGTCTTGACAGGTAGCACCGTTGCGGCATGGCATGCCAGCACACTCATCGATGTCTACATTGCATGTCACCCCTGTGTACCCTGGTACACAATCACATGTATATCCATTGATGACATCATAGCATGTAGCACTGTTTTGGCATGGTTGGCTGGCACATTCATCAATCTCAGTCTCACAAAAGATACCTGTATGAAAGAAAACACTACTATGATTAAAATGAAACATATTCTATGCCACAATTATGGTAAGCTGAAAAGATCAAAACTTTATGGTCACTGTATGTTTAACATCATATATATGGCAAAGAAAGTAATTACTGGAGTTTCAAAGACATTGACAGTTTGACGTCAATTGTTTTGGTAAATTGATTACTACTGGCTGTGATTTACCATTATACCTTTTGTAACTAACTATAATTCAAATGTATATCATTATATGTATGTAACATTGCAATAATCCTGTATGATTGCTTGATAGTGATGTAGAATAATAGTATGAATTGGAACAGTGCAGCAACGATACAAATATCCTCTCCTGTGCTTTGAAACTCTTTTTGCTTGTAGTACAAAATTAACTAAATGAAACTAAAAGAGGATAATGTAGAACATAAAAATACCTGAATATCCATTCACGCATCTACACAGGAAGGACAGAGTGCCATCTAAACAAGTTGCCCCATTCTGACAGGGTGAGGAAACACACTGATCTCCATCAAGCTCACAGTGATCACCAAACCATGGTCCTACACAGTCACATTCGTATCCTCCTACCAGGTTTATACAAACACCTGCAAATGGATATATAAATAAATAAGTAAATAAATAAATAAATGAAATAAATAAATAAATAAACAATTACGATGATAATAATGATGAACTACTATTACTACTACTACTTCTAATTATAATGATGACATTTGGGTTTACATTATGCTTTTCCAGAGGAACCAAAGTGCATTTATTTCTACACCTTCTGTAGCTTGTGCTGCCTCTTTATCAGAAGTAATCACAGCATTCAAGGATTTAATCATGTCAGGTATCCATTCCCATCACCTGGGTTGAGTGCAACACAAAGTGGATCAAGTTCTTGCTGAATGAATATTATATTCCTCGTCTCACATCTTCCCATTAGACAGAAATACATAATAAGGGAATCCAGTCTTGGTAAAGAAAAAAAGTTTATGAATAAAGAAAAACAATGAAAACAGAATGGTTAAAGTTTGAATGGAACATTTATGCAGGTAGAATGTGTGCGTCCTTTTAAAGTGCACTTTAAATATAGATGTCAGGGAATAATTTTTCCTGGTATTCCATTGCAATTTGCTCCACATGTTTGAAAGACTGCCATGCATTAAGTCTTTTGTATAGCATATTTTTATATAGGACTGTACAGTACTTAGTTGAGAACTTTCCCCTAATGACCAAAGATGCTATTCAAATTTGTAGAGCAAAATTATTCCCTGGATGCAAACTCATACATGCATCATTGTCTTGACAAAACGATCTGATCCCCTTCATTTCCAAAGAGATGTTGTGTACATTTCCTACATGAAAATGATGACATTGATGGATTTCCATCGTTAAGGTTGATAACATAATTCACAAATCTTTGTGAGACAAGACCTTGTATTCTTGACAAATTTTTAAAAGAAATAGCGCTCTGAACCATGAAAACACACCTTCATTTTGACACGGAGAGCTTTGGCACTCATCAATCAGATCTACTTCGCAGTTTCTTCCCGATAGTCCATCAAGACAGGTACACTGAAAGTCCAGGACTAGGTCTTGACAGGTTCCACCATTAAGACAAGGTGATCCTTCGCATTGATCACCATCCAACTCACAGTGTGTACCGAAGAAACCACCGGTACAGTTACACTCATAGGAATCCACCAAATCTATACAGTCACCTGTAGAAACAATGGGTGATTTTGAAAATTAATGTTATTAGCATAATAGGATCTCTGTTCTAGTTCTACTGATTAATCCTTATTCTTTCCTGTGCTTGGGATTCATCTTCAGTTAAATATTTACAATTTTCCAAGTCTTACTCATGACCAATGCTATCTTGTAAGGAAATAGTTGTAAACCCACTAGTGTCTTTGGAGACTCATCGTATGAATAACATGAATTGGGATGAAAGGAAGCTACATAAACAGACCCATAGGCCCAAATTCATAAAGATGGTTTGAAAACTGTCAGTTGAACCCATGGTTTATGCAGATCTCTTGTATAAATAACACTCAAGTTTACAAAATGTCCAATGCTGAAGTGCACTTTTGTCACATTGCACTAATTTGACACCTGTTGCAATGGTTGAGCACACTATATTATTAATGAGTCCAAGTACAATTTATACACAAAATCTGCATAAACCATGGGTTCAACCAGCATTTTTCAAAACCACTTTTAGGGGATTCGGGCCAAACAGAAAACATTCATTTTACCACTAGTGTACATATAGCATCCATACCTTGGTTGAGGCAGGGCATACTGGCACACTCATCGATGTTCACCTCGCAGGTTAATCCACGGAATCCAGCCAAACATGAGCAGTTATACCCGGCAATGAGATCAGTACAAAGCCCTCCATTCATGCAGGGAATACTCAAACATTCATCTGTTTCCGTCTCACAATGTGAACCTTCATATCCCAGAGCACATTCACAAGTGTATCCATCTATGCCATCCAGACAGGTGGCGCCGTTCACACATGAATCTGAAGAGCATTCATCTATGTTGATCTCACAGTGTATACCTGAGGGGAGAAATTGCATACTTTGTCATGAACCCAATATGCATTTATTATTAATGATAGGCGAGTGTATAACGCCACCTATATCAATTTGACCTATTCAAAGGTGCACTATTATTATTACCCTGGAAATAGCTAAAGCTGCCGTTTCTAGCGCTCAGTGCATTCAAGGAATCAATCTTGCTGGGTACCTACATGTATTTACTTAATCTGGGTTGAGTGCATTTATGGGTAAAATCAGGCATGATATTCCCCTCTGAAAAAAAAAATCTGAAAGGTAGCCAAAGGTGGCTAAGTCCCGACGAAGTCAGAGACGCCGTGGTCGGGGTTACAAGCTCTTGCATAGTAAAGAAATTGAAAGTGAGTTTTCAAGGTGAGTCTGCATGATAGCTTTATCATTTGACTTAAAAAAGTAATAAAAAAACAGCATGAGAATATTCTTGGGCAAAGAATTTCACGTAAAAAAAAATCTGAAAAAAAAAAGAAAAAAAAAGAGGAGAATATCATGTCTGGTAAATTAATTGCAGAAGGATAACACCCCATGACCAGGATTCAAATCTAGGTTTCAAATCTACGATTTAATAGAGAGTCAGAACCATGAGACCGTAAGCCTCCATAAGCATTCAAGTTTTCCAAATAGAACCTTAACCCATCACTTTTATAGCAGTTATGAAAATTGAATCATTCAGTAATTCAATATGTACCTTTACATTTCTTGCATTGCCATGCATCGCAGGATGGATTCTTATATGAAAATTGATCAAACATAATAGCTTTTATTGTTCCAGAGTCAGTTTCATTTATAGCTAAACAGTAGCATTTTAGTTATGATAGGGACTTTGATTAAAGATATTGAAAGGATAAGGACTAGAATTAGGGTAAGGTTTGTTTTATGCTTGGGTAAATGTGCAAATTTTCCATAGGGGCATTTGTCGCGTGAGCACCTACCATAGGGAAATGGTACGATAAATCACAAACTTAGACAGAATGGTTTCCACTTACCTTGGAAACCTGGCAGACATGAGCACTCATATCCATTGATGAGATCCGTACAGTTTCCTCCATTCTGACAGGGGATACTGGAACATTCTGTGATCTCCGATTGACAGTTTCTACCAGTATAGCCAGAAACACACTGACATTGATAACCACCAATACCATTAATGCAGGATGCTCCGTTCACACATGGCCCACTGGCGCATTCATCTATCTCAGTCTCACAATGGACTCCTGATCAAAAGAAGTTTTAAAAAACAACAAAGAGAAGCATTGTTAAAGCTCAACAGAACATTGTCAAGAAAAACTAAGGGTGCGAAATATGATTTATTGAATAATGTCACCAATTAAATCTTCCGTCCATTCAAATTACCCCAATTTTTCTCATACTGAATGAATAAACAGAGATCTTAAACCTTAGCAACAAGCATGGATTCAATACCTTGTCTAAAGCATGCATTCATTAGATTGGACCTTTGAAAATCAATTAGATTCTTAACGAAGTGTGCCTTTCAACAACAGTTGCAACAGTGTCATCCACCTTCATAACATGTAAATGAAAAAACACCCAAAACATGTATGCAGATAAGAACAGGTTAGAATAGAGGTATAAAATAGAATGGAAAAGAAAAAAAAACACTACAAAGCACCTTGCAAAGATAAGCCCATTACCAAAGAACAGAAGTTTGTCTGTTTTGAAAGCACAAAGAGGGTAGATTAATGAGAATACATGTATTCCAATCAAACTGTTAATACTTCAAACTAACAGGATAGGAGCATAGACATGTGTCTGTAAGTACACATATGTAATGAAAAAAAAAATGAGAGAGTCACTATACCGCTTCCATATGTATTTGTCCTGAGGTATGAACAAATACTGAAAATCACTGATCATAATTAAATTTGTTATTAAAAACATTTTGATACAATATTAGACACTCCACTCTCTCTCTACATCAGTAATCTATTTTCATTTGTAAGTCAGTTACTTCTCTTTTTGACTTGTGTCATTTTCAGTTTCACAGGATCAAACAGCAATGCAATATAAAGATGTTTTCCTATAATTTTGCAGGATTACCAAAAGGAACATTTCATACAGTATGGATGGGTTAAAGATGTTTGTGATATGTCAGGCATTAACAGTAAATTAGTGTTACAGGTACATAGATAGTAATATTAGCAACAAAGCATGCATAAATTATAATGTTATCATACTAGAGATGGGTTAGGCACACTGTTTCTTCTATGAATTGAAATAGACCTTCAGCACCACGCATTAATACATTCAATTAGCATACAGGGAAGGTAGTTATGAGTTATTCAGGAACCATGCAGGGAATGCTGGGATACGTGCAAACAAATGAATGGGATCATTAGGAATGGATGGATGTTAGTGGCCATGCAAACTGCATGGCAGAGTTTCAACACTATTGTCACCTTCGAACCCTGTTGCACATTCGCACTCGTAGCGGTTGATGAGATCCATACACGTTGCTCCATTCATACATGGAAAGCTTCCACATTCTTCGATGTCAATCTGGCATTCTGCTCCTTCATACCCATCCAGGCACAGACAATCATATCCATTGAACTGATCTCTACAGCTGGCACCGTTTACACATGGTGAGCTTTCACATTCGTCTGCTTCCAAAGCACAAGTGACGCCTGTGTAACCTGGGCTGCAGCTACATGTAAAAGAATTGATCCCATCTATGCAAAGTCCTCCATTTAAACAAGGAATGCTCTCGCACTCATCTTGATTAATTTCACAAGTTATTCCTTCAAAACCATCAGCACAGCTGCACTGATAGCGGTTGATGAAATCTTCACAGGAGGCTCCGTTTTCACAAGGGTTACTCTGGCATTCGTCAATGTCAAGTTCACATCTTGCTCCTTGATATCCAGGAAGGCATGAGCAGATGAATCCATTAGCAGCATCTCGGCAGGTGGCATTATTCATACATGGACTTGATAAACATTCATCGATATTGATTTCACAATGGTCCCCTAGAAATCCAGAGGTACAGAGGCAGGCATAGCCAGCAAGACCTTCTTGACAGGATGCCCCATTCAGACAAGGATCACTTTCACATTCATCGATCTCTGCCTCACAGAATGACCCTGTGTAACCAGGTAAACAGGTACATGTGAAACCTGCAACACCATCTACACATGCTGCTCCATTCTGGCAAGGGTTGGAATCGCACTCATCAATGTTTTGAGCACAAAATATTCCAGAGAATCCTTGAGCACATTGGCATGTATAGCCTGCATGAAGGTCAGTACAGGATGCTCCATTGAGGCATGGGTTACTTGCACACTCATCCAGATCATCATCACAGACAGAACCAGTGTATCCAACAGGACAAACACATCTAAAACCATTCACCTCATCCTCGCACGTGGCACCATTCCTACAAGGCTGACTTAAGCACTCATCAATGTTGTCTTCACAGAGGATACCTTGAAACCCTGCTGCACATTGGCATTGATATCCATTCAAGTAGTCTTGGCAGATGGCTCCATTAAGACATGGATTTGATGAACACTCATCGCTGTCAAGCTCACAGTTTGCACCCTCATAGCCGCTGGGACATTCACAAACATAACCGGCTATCATATCTGTACAGTTGGCTCCATTCTGGCATGGTGAACTTCCACACTCATTGATCTCATTGGCACATGTAGTCCCAAAGAATCCTGGTGCACAGATACAATTATAAGTGTTGACCAAGTCTTGACATGTTGCATCATTCAAACAGGGACTGCTTGAACATTCATTAATTTCTAAATCACAGTTTCTTCCAGAGTATCCCGCTTCACATTGGCATTCGTAGCGACCTATAAAATCTATGCATGAACCTCTCATACACGGATTCGAGGCACACTCATCTGTTTCTATTTCACATGTGTCACCTTGATATCCAAGTGTGCAGTTGCACAAGAACTGTCCAATCCTATCCAGACAAACTCCATTAACGCATGGATCACTTTCACATTCATCTATATCAGCTTCACAGTTGGTCCCTGTAAAGCCATTCAGACAGATGCATGTATACTGATTGATCATGTCCTGACACTCGGCTCCATTTAAGCAGGGACCAATGGCGCAGTCATTAATGTTTGTTTCGCAACGCTCTCCTTCAAAACCAGGTAAGCATTCACACTGAAACTGGTTCAACAGGTCTGTACACTGTCCTCCATTCATGCAAGGACTTGAAGCACATTCATCAATTTCAAACTCACAGTGTACACCTGTGTACCCTGAGGCACAAATGCAGATGTAGCGCGCAATCTCTTCCAAACAAGTGGCTCCATTTTGACAAGGATCACTGGAACACTCTTCAATTTCAGTGCTGCACTCAGAGCCTTGGAAACCTGGAGGGCAAAGGCAACGATAAGAGTTGACAAGGTCACTGCATGTAGCTTCATTAGAGCATGGGTTGCTGGAACACTCATCAATATTCACCTCACAGAATGTTCCAGTAAATCCTTCAATGCAAGAACAGTTATACCCATTGACTCCTTCTTCGCAAGTTGCCCCATTTCGACAAGGATCACTAGCGCATTCTTCAATATCTGCTTCGCAGTTGGTACCCTGAAAACCTGGTAAGCATTCACAAGTATAACTTGCTATCAGATCACTGCATGGAGCACCATTCTGGCAAGGGTTGCTATCACATTCATTGATAATTGTGGAACATGTCGGATCAGTGTATCCTGGAAGACATACACATAAAAAGAGATTGACAAAGTCCATGCAAGTTGCTCCATTTTCACAAGGATCATCATCACATTCATCAAAATCGATTTCACATTGATTCCCTGTGTAGCCTGGGAGACAGTCACATCTGTAAGAATTGACAAGATCAAAACATGTTGCTTGGTTTTGACAAGGTCCACTACTGCATTCATCAATATTGATCTCACATTCTGTTCCCTGGAATCCTTCTACACATCGGCAGTTGTATCTGCCAATCTGGTCTACACAGGTAGCACCATTCTGGCAAGGATCACTGTCACACTCCTGGATGTTCACCTCGCAGTTGACTCCAGAGAAGCCAAGAAGACAGGAGCAGTTATACCCACCAATCAAATCAGTACACTGTCCTCCATTCTGACATGGCAAGCTTGCGCATTCGTCGATTTCAGTTTCACAATGAATACCAGTAAAACCCACTGGACAGGTGCATGTGTATCGTGCAATTTCTTCTCTGCAAGTAGCCCCATTCATGCATGGTGTACTAGCACACTCCAGTACTTCCGTCTCACATCTGTCCCCAATGAATCCAGCAGCACAGGTGCAACTGAAGGCTCCAATCAAATCATTACAGATGCCTCCATTAGCACATGGAGTGCTGGCACATTCATCAATTTGAGTTTCACAGAGGATGCCTGTGAATCCAAACAAGCATTCACAGGAATAGCCATTGATTTCATCAATGCAGGTTGCTCCGTTCCGACATGGTACACTAAGACACTCTTGAATGTCAGCTTCACATCTATCGCCTTGAAACCCTGGTGCACACCTACAGCTGTATCCATTCACCTCATCAATGCAGGTTGCTCCATTCTCACAGTCGTTACTGATACAATCATCAATATCTGTCTCACAGTTAGTCCCTGTGTATCCCTCTATGCATTCACAAATGTACAAATCAAACTCATCCCAACAGGAAGCTCCATTAAGACAAGGGTTGCTCTGACATTCATCTATCTCCATCTCGCATCTTTCTCCTTCATACCCCACTGCACAGTGACAGACATGACCATTAATGTCATCAATGCAGGTGGCACCATTGGTGCAGGGGTTACTTAAACACTCGTTGATG
Organism: Lytechinus pictus; assembly: GCF_037042905.1. Classification (NCBI taxonomy): domain Eukaryota; kingdom Metazoa; phylum Echinodermata; class Echinoidea; order Temnopleuroida; family Toxopneustidae; genus Lytechinus; species Lytechinus pictus. The sequence goes on along the minus strand of NC_087255.1, from coordinate 28,250,165 downwards.
TTTGTCTCACAGAGCCGACCAGTAAATCCAGGGAAACAGTCACAGACAAAGCCATTGACAACATCTAAACATGTTGAATCATTGCTGCATGGTTGTGGAAGACATTCATCAATCTCGTCCTGACAGTTTACATTAGTGTAACCGGGTACGCAGGTGCATTCATAGCCATCTATTACATCCTGACAGGTGGCTCCGTTCACACATGGTAAGCTTGAACATTCGTCAATGTCTATATCACATATCAGACCAGTAAATCCTGGAAGGCAAATGCACTGGTATCCATTGATTCGATCCTCACATGTTGAGCCAGCACTACAGGGTGAACTGGAGCATTCATTGATGTCCTGTTCACAGTTTGTACCTAGTGAAATGGAAGGAATATGTAAAAAAGATATGAAAAATATGACACAATAAAAGCGTAAGTGAAATAATGATCCACTATCACGAAATGTATCAATTACATGAAAGAGATTACCTAGACATTTTTATTTCATATTATTACAGATCCAAAACTGATCCCCTTTTTTCCCTCCAAACAAAATATAAGAAAGAGAGAAAACTGCAATTAATTCTACATCAATGAATCAAAGACAAAAAACAGAAGAACAAAATGAAAAACATATGACAACAACTTATCATGAGCCCTTTCCCATTTTGTGTACTTTACTAAACAAAAAAAATACATCACTAGCCATTTCAAAATAAAATACAAAAAGCCACAATGCTAAAATCAACTCACAGCACGAAGATACAATATCAAAACCTTCAAAGATAATTTCAATATGCCAAAAGCATTGTACATTACATTCCATCTGTGCAGATTCTCTCAACAGCCAGGAAGGCCCACACTTGTCTGCCACTGCAGAACTGCTAGCAGCTAGCACGGCAGGATACAATTCAATAAATATCAAAGGTCATTTCATGACTCAGTGACCTTTGAACTTTCCAAAAGTATATGTATATGAATTAAGAGTACATTGTTATTCTATTTGGCAGCTTATTTTGCAGAGACAAATATACACACAGAAGCAGCAGGTCTACCTTCTAAATGTTCTTTGCAGCTTTTATCATGGAAACTGATTGCTGTTGAAATTCATTTCAATGACGATGAATTTAAATCAAAGTCATGATGAAAAATTCCAATCATGACATCTTTATTTTTATTTTCTTGATAATGTTTTCTAGTAAAAGAATGTAACATTTGAATAAAACATGTAATGACCATTCAAAAATCATTTGCCAAATGATTAAATGTTTAAAAAATGTGTGCTTGCTTGGGATTTTTTTTTCTATGCAACAATGACATTTGCACATGTCTTTATCTGTCTTGGCAGTCTACAGAGAGCTGGCTTTTTAGCAAAGATTTATTCATTTCAAAACGCTTCGTGTGTGGAAACTTACTAGATCGACATCTATGATGATATGCTAACAGTTGTCCTTGATTTTAAAGACCTCATGAAATCATTGTAATATGCAACATTTGTATAACATTTAAAACAATATTGTCTAAGCGCTCTAACCTCTATTCTATTCCTCTAGCTTAAGCACAGACAACTCATTAGGTCCTCGAACATTCAAGAAATTTCTTCCAACTGGGTTACCCATTCACTACACCTGGGTTGAGAGCGTAAAAGTTATGTGTCTGCTATTTGATTTATTTCCCTTTGTACAAATCTGGTGACATACAAACCTGTAAATCCTGGAGTACATTGACAGGTATAGGACATGATGTCATCCACGCAGGTTGCTTCATTGAGACAAGGGTCAGAATCACATTGATCGCCATCCAATTCACAGTTCATTCCAAACCAGCCTTCACTGCAGTTACACCTGTATTCATTGATCCCATTGATGCAGGTTCCTGTAATAATCAACAGAAATTACACATCTTTTAAACCATGATGGTAAGCAGTGACATCTAAAAGATAATTGGCATAAAGCTCATTCAAAATGGTTTGAATGTCTGACTTCCGTGGAAATGTAAATGCTATAAATTGTATAATCTTCACATTTCAAATAACTTTCAAAAGGACAATTCAAAACTCTGGTCATATACACTGGCATGTCTCAATAGTCTACAATGTGCAAAGTGGTTCATTAAACATGGTCATGATCATGCATGAGCAAGAATCTGAATGGTTTAAGATGTAGGTGGATTTTGAAAGATACTTCATGCACAAGACTTAATGTTTATGATTTTGATATATTTCAACCATTTCTGAATCTATTTTGCTCAAATGAACCAAGTCTTCCACTTCTGAACCTTGTGTTTAAAGTCAATCTAATCTTGGGAAAGTGTATATTGAGTTACAAGATGCTAAATGTACTCAAATAAATACAGCTAATAAATGATACACACAAATGAATCTCTCCTCCATGAAACCTTAAAAATACTGAACGAAAATATACTAACCAATGGTACAGTAGTATAATATTTTGACAAAACAATCATAGACAATGCGACCTATAGTCAAGTATCATAAAAAATTAAAATATTACACAAGTGTAGTGGTAATTGGATGCATTTTTTGATCAACTAGAATTGAAATAAGGCATGTTTCTGGCCGCTAGGATTTAAATTTAAATCTAGCACTCTCTTTTATGTTTATATTTTTATTTAAAATAGCTATTCCAGCACATATTAGACATATTTAGTAACTTGATATTAGAAAGCTAGTGACTAAGCTTATATCCTGAAATTTTCAGCTCATTCCATGCTTTAGAAGGTGATATTCTATTTTGATCGAGCACCTGATCAAATTAAAAGATTATGTAAAATCAGTGAATTTATCCAATAAAACACATTTTTAGTTGACATCTTTCACACAACCGTTTTTGGGAACATGCATAGATATAATGTCATACTGCAATGGACTAATGACATTCACTTTTGGGGGATTAACCTAAACTAAAGATAGGCTTTAATAAATATAATTTACCTTGGTTCTGGCATGGATTACTGATGCACTCGTCAAACTCGTCAATTTCACAATTGGATCCTCTGGTGCCAGTTACACAAACACACTGATACGCCCTGATAAGATCCACACAGGTTGCACCATTCTGACAAGGGTTACTGCTACACTGATTGCCATCTTCCTCACAGGTAATACCACTGAAGCCATCAACGCAGTCACAGCTATATCCATTCAATTCATCTCTGCATTCACCTAATTGATGGTGAAGAAATATAATTGAATTATATAGGATACTTATCAAGCACATGATAAGGTGGTTGACTGCTCTCTAAGCACTTGATGGTCATAATAATGGCAACAATGATCAAGGTAATAATAACTAAAGCCAAAATAATAGAAACATTTAAAAAAATCATGAAAAGCAATGGAAACAGCACTAATACTACTAATACTGTGACTACTCCTACTGAAGATGATGGTAATGGTGGTGATCAATGATGATGGAACATAATGATGATGATTGAACATGATAATGATGATGATAATGCCAATGATGATGATAATAATGATGACAATAAAAGTGGTGATAAATGGTGGTTATGATGATGATGAAGATGATAATTTACTTGGCAAAATTAATTTATTCAATATCCATTCTCAACATTTTCATTTCAGGATAAAGAGACGACTAATAAAAAATAAAGACAGGGGAGAAAAAGTATTTTTTGTATCATGAAGAATACAATTTTCCTACCTCCATTCTTGCAGGGTATGCTGTCACACTCGTCGATTTCAGTCTCACAATTCTCACCAGTGTAACCACTAACACAGTTACATTGATACGTTGCTATACCATCTATACAGGTTGCTCCGTTCACACACGGGTCAGGATTGCATTCATTGATCTCAAAGGAACATAATGTACCAAAGAAACCAGGAGAACAGACACATGCGAACGAATCAATGTTGTCTTGACATTCAGACCCATTTTCACATGGATCACTGGAACACTCATTAATATTAGTCTCACATCTTCGACCTGTGTTAAAGGAGGAATAAGAGAGAGAGAGAGAACAAGTATATTAATCAATATGATACAAGAGCTAAAAACCTATAATATAGACTTTACACATAATGAAGAATTTGTAAGGTTTTATAATCAATGATAATAAATATATTTATAAAATATATAACATAGACTTTTACACAGAATTTCTAATGACTAAAGCAAATTAATACCAGTTCTGTTAAGAGTATCAGTATACATTTTTTAGTAAAAATATAACGAGGCTGAAATTTCAAGATAATAATGCAGATTTTATCTACGGTTGCAAGGTTTAAAATTTGAATGAACTCAGATCTACATTCCATGTAATATCAAACAATCATAAAAAAGAGTAATCGATGAAAATTAGTGATGAAAGCAACAATTATCGCTTGTATAATCCTCTTCATGTATAGTCTTTGACTGATAACAGGAATATCTTATTTTACCCTCATGATACAATGACAAGGTCTCTTACCCAGTGCAATTTAAAATGTCATCCCATGTAATGATCCCATGAATACGATTGTCTATGTTTCATATTTTTGTATGATGAATCCATATTAGATTTAACTCTTCCAGTAATCATTACTACAGCATGAACAATGAATAGCCAATTCAAAGTAGCTTTCACTTCCCACGTCTCGATCAAAATACTAATAGCAAATCTCCACTGCACACACAGACTGATGGGTGTATTAACTGCAGCAGATGTTGCTATTTACTGAGTAAACAATGCTCATAAATTGGTTGTAAGCTGGAAATCAGAACTGTACTCAGATTTGTTTTGAAATAGGAAAAAAGAACAGCTGCACTTTGATTAAATATACATTTACAGAGTGGCTGTGATTTGCTAATTTTGCAAAACTCTTCCTTAGTATCGTAAAGAAGGTCCATTATTGGGTCTGCAATTTAGACAAAATTATACTTGGATGAATTCCTAATAGTCCCAGGCAGCCATTCCATTGTGACTTGCATGACATTTATTCTTAAAATTTCAATTTGTTGAGGTCAATTTTTGACACATGTTTTCATTCTTATTTTTGAAATCGATCAAAGTATTGGCAATACACATTGTCAAATCAAGAATTCAAATTTTACAGGACTTCATTGTTATGGGAGATATTCATTCAATTTGTTAGTTGTGACTCGCATGATGCAACATTTATTATTGAAGATTGCTGACCTTACTGTAGTGGAACTCCATTACACTAATGAGATTTAGTTAGAATTTTCTATCGGTTTATTTTGAAACATTACAAAACATTTTATTAGTCACAACAAAACTGGAGTGATGGTAGAAAATGACGTAATCTAGGGGTTATATCTAATTTCACTAAATCTATTAATTTTCCATCTTAATTAATTATGATAATTTATGCAAAATATTAGAAGTTGATGTAATTCTGTAAAGAAAGCCACTGAACTATTAATGTTTTGGTTTAGAGACTCTTTTATTTAGCAAAGGTTATAATTGGTATTGAAATGTTTTCTCATGTATTTTATTGTATTTTAAAACTACAGGTATTTCCTTGTTTTTTATCCTTTAAATTTTTTTCCAATGGAAACTGTCATCAACAATGTTTCAATCATAAACAACATGAAATCACTTGATTTTCATCATTTCGAAGAAATTTGCAGCATTATACTTTTCATCAAAATATTGTTTTTGTTGGGATGGACTTCCCCTTTCAACAACCATTATCCTAAGCCATTCACAAATATGATAATGTGTTCAGACAATACCTTCAAATCCATCTGAACAGCTACACACTGCCATAACACCAATCTGTATACATGTTGCTCCATTCTGACAATCAAGCACCTCACACGTTGTGCTCCCTGACGTTGTAGACAACGTTGCAGTAGATGACTCCACCAATGTTGTCTGAGCCGTGGATTGAGCAGATGTTTGCTGTGTGGTAGGAGTAGAAGCCTGTGTTGTGACCAGTGGCAAGATTGTTGTTGGTGTATTCTGCGTAGTGGACGTGGGAGAGGTTGTAGATTGCGATGGCGTGGTAGAACTTTGAGTTGTTGCCCGTGTGGTTTCGATCAACTCAATAGTTGTAGATTGGCGTGTTGTTACTGCTTCTGTTGAAGCGGCACCTGTTGTTTGTGGAAGCAATGTTGTAGATGCAACTTCCTCTGTCTGCAACGTTGTGGTTTGTGTGGTAGACTCTGTTGCTGGCTGGGTGGTGACAACAATCTCACATTGGTCACCACGTGTGTTAGATGGGCAATCACAATTATAATAGGCAACCTTACCGCTTGTTCTATCCACTGATGTACATGTGCCTCCATTCATGCATGGGTTACTATCACAAGCAGAAACTAAAAATAAGAAAAATTACATTTTCATGAAATATACATCAACAATCAAACAGCGATAAGTCCACACTGATCTGATTATTTCAACACTTTGGGGATAAAAAAACTAGGGGGGGCAGGGTGCTACATAAGCACTTGCCTGATTGCCCGGGCAAGTAAAAGTTACAGTCCGGCAAGTGTTTTGAAGTAAAGACCAAAACTACTTGCCCGAATTGGGCAAGCAAAATTATCACAGTAGAATGACCAAAATTAGGGTCGATATGATATATTGACCCTAATTTTGGTCATAAAATCACTTTGGAAAAGGAAATGCAATAACAAAGTAGATCAGTTCATGTCAAAAGAGAGAAAAAGGTCAATGGACTTTTGAAGAGGTAAAACTTTTTTTTTTTATGTTTTTGTCGGGCAAGTGAAATAGATTTTTGGGCAAGTATATTCCAACTATCTAAAAATTTACTTGCCCAACTGGGCAAGTGCTTCTAAAAAAATATGTAGCACCCTGGGGGTTAAAACAATGTAAATTGAATTTCAGATGGTCAGGCTCATAGAATATCATAGAATTTTACAGCACAAAGAAGTGTGTGATAACATTGGTTCTTTTATTTGAATATCAACCATTTTGTGCAATTGTCTAATGACCAGGGCGTCATTTTGTAACAAAAACCAAACTTTGATATAGCTTAATATCATAACACCAAAAAATGCTGCAATATTTATAAAAAACAAACATATAAAATTGCTATTTACCTCAAGAATATTCAGCACCAAGAAATTTTAGAAATACTAGATGTAAATGCTGATAGTAAAGTAAAATTTTCCTTTTATGAAAACAAATGTAAATCTTTTTTTTTTCATGCCAGCAACAAGTAACAAGTGTGTGTGTGTGCAGTGGCGGACCGTGACCCGGAGGAGACAAAGCATTGGAGGGGCACAGCATTGTTCACTTACAATACAGTGCCCCTCCAATGCTTTGTCTCCTCGGGTCACGGTCCGCCACTGTGTGTGTGTATTTTGGTAGGATTCAATGACATTTGCTACATCGAAATTTTGCTCCGCTATAAATTTCACACATTTAATCGAATATCTAACTTCAAAAATGGATTTAAACTATACCTTAAACCTAACATGAAATCCTAATTGCAACCCTAACCCTCCATCTTAGACAAAATTATGCCCGGAGCAAATGCTATGTCACCATGTGTAAACACACACACACATAACTCTCATTTGTATGTTTTTACAAGTATGAATTGCCTCTTTTTTCTACGATTGCAAAATATTTTATGTGATGTTTACCAAGAGAAGGAATATGTAACTGTACTGGTGAAATAAATACATGTAATCCCCCCCCCCACCAAAAAAAAAAAATGCATAGGAATTAAATTGTATAATTGTATAAGAAGAAAATGAAGTGAAATAAATACCATCATCATTGCAAGTAGCAGCACTCTCATCAGAGCCATCAGGACAGTCAGATATACCATCGCAGATATAGAAACTAAAAACACAGCTACCATCAGCACACTCCACTTCACTGAGAATACCAGATCCACCACAGGACTGACCTGGAAAACAAAGGATTGTACATGCAGTAGTGCTAATATGTATATCAATGGTTGCTTCATACACTACCAGCTACCAGTCACAATTCTTTGACTACCTGTTTACCTGTTTCACCAGAGAACAATAGATTCGATCCACTGAATCAATTGTTCTCTGGTGAAACAGGTAAACAGGTAGTCAAAGAATTGTGACTGGTGCTGTAAATCTTTTTCAACCCCCCTCCCCCCCCCTTGAAATATGTATACATTGTACAAATATAAAAAAAGGAAATACAGAAAACATGGATTTTGAGAATTTCAGATTGAGATTATAATTCAGTTTTAATCTATAAAAGTAATGTATACCAGTACCAGCTATACAGTGCGTTAAAAAAAAAAGTTTACACTTAGAAAAAGTCCTGTAAAATTATACATTTGTAATATCCTGAAGATTTTTCCACATTTTAACATTGGTACAGATCCATAAAAGCAAATGACGATATAACTGTCGAAAAATATTTCCGCTTGAGTGAGCACCACTTACTTTTGAAAAGTTATTGAAAAATGATTTGCGCAGAACTTTGAAATAGCTATGTGAATAAAAGTAGACCTTAATCATGAAGAACACATGTAATCTAGCTAGTAAAATTGATTTGAAGATATCTTTTACCTTTTTTAACTTGTTTCCTTGCCCAAAACACTTCGAAGAATGCATTGCGCCCCACCCCACTCCCCCACACACCAAGGCCATTGTGACGATATTTGCTTTACACTGAGCTGTTATTTACATGAAATGGCTTAGGCTTGATTTTCATTTTGTTAATCATTGTCAAGCTTGGGAAAAGTGTGGAGAAACAATATTGAATGAAAAATGAAATGTAAACCCACTTTAAATGATAAAACCTTAGTGAAAAATGCTGGAGATGTCTGATATAAACTTTTGTTCCGATTCAATTATGTCCTCAGATCCAGCTGGCACAAAAATGGTAAAGGTTGTGCTTACTAAGTGTTGAAATTTTAATTTGGGTGGCAAAATTGTTATAAAATGTTTGAATGTATCCGTTTTATTCAATTGACTAAAAGTGCAAGGGAAATGTATGAGAAATGTATCGCAGGGTAAGTTTGATTTCGCCCTTTCCCCTTGACACAGCGTGAAAACGAGCATTTCTGCGCAAACAGATTTCTGCGAGCTTTACAAAAATGGACAGTGCTCACTCACGTGAAACATTCTGTCGAAAAATTTCTTTCATTGGTTAGATGAGACCCAAACCCAAGATTATATGTGAAAAAATTACCCACATGTTGTATATTTTTTAATTCCCAGGGCTTTTTCAAAGTGTTAACTTTTTTGTTATACGCACTGTAGTATACAAATATGTCCAGCATATCAGGCTTTGAGAAGGTATAGTGGGTAGGCCTATTGTTTATCCAAGGTTGGTCTGGCAAGAAAAATAGTTATATTGCCAGTCCAACCAAGGATTAATCATTCCCAAGTATGCTTTCGAAGGAAATGCCTGATCAATATATTTGTCTTATATCATATTTTAACAAATTAGAACCAATATCTACATGTATACACTGGGCTTGTAGAGTCTGGTTATTGCATTGAATTACCTAATTTTCCCTAAGCCAATGCGCTCTGCACTGACGCATCATGGGACTTTGCCTAAATTAGAGACAGCTCGCTAAGCTATGCGCCCGAAAGATGAGCTAAATATCTCATCTTAAATAATGCTTCAAAAGTCCCATTTCATAAAAACTTACTATGATAGCAACTCTCGCTGAGATATCATCTTTTATTGGAAGAGCCAAATAGCAGAATTTTCAATGTTGTCGTGGAAGTTGACATTCCAGCAAGACCTGATATCAGAACAAATTTTTATGAAATGGGGCCCAGAATATTCGCATAGCTCAAAATATATCAAGGTCTGACGTCATGCAACATCATATATTTGGTCACATGATGCTATTTGAAGCAATCACTATATTGATAATCTATGTAGGATACTTTGCTATCCACCATTCTTCAATTTGTCAAGAATCCTACCTAGATATAGGAGTTACACTAACAAGTATCAAAATGATCTTTTTTATTTACACGTTAAATCAAAACAAAGCTCAGTTAAAGACCTCATATATTCATTATTATATCCTACACAGAGTAAATCCTGTATACTGATTGGTTCAAGTAGCATCATGTGACCGAATATATTTCAACTATGGTGTTGCGTGACGTCAGACCTCGATATATTTTTTGATATACCAATATTCTGACGTCATTATTTCACAAAACTGGATATCTAGATAAACTCTAGGGCGCACCAGCCAGCGCGCTCTCTCTCCCGGGCAAGTCCAGCGATGCGTCGGCGCAGGCACTAATCTGCGTTCCGCTGAGCGCGGTGGCTCGGAGAAAAGTAGGTAATTCAATGCAAGTAACCGGACTTTGCAAGATCAGCGCATAGATTTTGGTTATAAATTATTAAAAGTAGGATATAAAACAAATATATTTAAGGCGTTTCATTCGAAAGCATAGTGGGAATTATTAATCCTCGGTTGGACTGGCAAAACTACTATATTTCCCTCGGGGCTTTGCCCCTCGGGAAAAATAGTAGTTGCCAGACCAACCTCGGATAAATAATTCCACTATACTTTCTCAAAGCCTGATATATTTGTTTAATGAAATAATGATAATGGCAATGCTATTAAAAAATCTAGGTAATTTCCACTCACACTAATACGAGGTTAGTATATATACTAACGAAATAATTAATTTCTAAATTCTATAAAACAAACCTAGCAAATACTGAATAATGGTCTAACAGTCTTAAGACTTGACACTTCCATATATATCTGGATCTAGCTAATTCCAAAATCATAAAGAGAATGGTTGTTATGGACTATAAAAGAACAGTGATATTCCATTTCTGAAATTCTGAAAACCATAATTCCATTTCAAACTAAAAATTTTTATTTTGCCAATATCACTGTCTACTCTTAAATTTGTCAAAGGACCCAAAATGGAAGATCACTGTCCAAAAAAGTAGGCTCTTTATAGTTTATGTTATTTTGTCTCTGAAACTTTCTGAAAGCACTTCTTACCTGCTGTAATCGGGAGGAAAATAAGCGTTCCTGCGAGGAAAGTGAAAAACACAACACCAAACTTGACAAGTGGGACCGAAGTATTCATGCTTCGCTTCGAATCCGTTGGGCTAGCCATCATCACGCCAGCGCTAGCTCGTCAAAGCGTCACTGGTATCCTTGGTAAACCGACGCACACCTGTCACCATCCAACTTTCATCTAAATTCGACTTATTGGCTAAGATGTGCTGGCATTTTAGGAGGAAATAATTGAATTTTGCTCAGACTATATTCTCTCAATCTCCTTGCGGATTAAATTCAGTATGATTGCGTGAAAAACAACTCCGTGACATATTGCGGATAAGGACAAGATCCGGCTCGAGCAGACGGAATTTGAAAAATCGAAATTTATTGTTATACAAACTGGGTATGGTGTGCCATTGGTGTGTGGTATACGGGGGTAACGCCCAAAGACTCCTTACCCATGACTCATCGACTCTCATTAAGGTCCCTGCTATAAATAATGTTTACAAAAAAGGAGAGTGAATTATATTCAGTCGGTTTATTAGTAATGAGTACTGGTTATAGGCTTCTTCAACTTATAAGATATGTGCATGGATTTGTCCATGTTTTAGAACATTTGGGTCAAATTGGGTGTATGAAAATCCATAAAAGTTATGATGTAAGCAGACCCAGGGGCAGGACAATTCATGAAACAAATGGCCCTGGGAATCGGGAGGTGACACGACATTTTCTCCACCGACAATTGCTCCGGAGTATCATGGGGGCATTATTTCGTCTAAGATGTGAGTTACTTTGTTGCAACAGGGTTTTTGTTAGGTTTAGACAGGGGCGGGTCCATGATTTTCCAATGGTCATCACTGCTCATTTATTCCACAAAAAAATTGACATGCAAAAAAAAAAGGTCTTCACTTGCACATGCATGCCTTTTCCCATTTTGTAACGAGCTAAAAAAATTGAGATGGCCGGTATTGGCGCATATCAGGCAAGTTTATTTTTAAAAAGAGAGAAAGAAAGGTGAAAAAAAAACTGGGAGGGAACAAAGCGAGTGAGCAAAAATATTGACCTGCCTATAATACAAAAATCTAAATTTATGTGTGATAGATTTAGACCTAAAAAAATGTATTTAACCCTTTTTCTTTCCTCTTTTTTTAAAACACCTTTTCTTCTTTTTTTATTGGTTCTTAGTCTTATACCTTTTGGAGAGTCCATGCCACCAAGCCATCATCTGTAGGCCGAGGGAGGGGCCCGGTGTAGTCATTGATGAAGTTTCAAGTACAAGTTAGGGTTAGGGTTGTTAGGACGAGATCAATAATGCGAGTGCGAAGCGAGATGTGACATTTTTTATATACTGACCCCTGAATATGGGCCATTTTAAGGACTCCGTCGGCTTTCGTGATTCTTTCCCTTTCATAACATCTCTTGAATGTAAATTTTGCTTCCTCTATTTCTTCTCCACTTATTTACATCATAAACCTGAATAAAGAATAGGCCTATGAAAAATATGATGTGATAATTAAGGATGGTGAAATAAAAGGGACACAACCAATGCGCTTGTTTGCGAGGAGAAAAATAAATTCTGAAAAGATTACGCAAGCTTTTGTCATTAATAAAAAAACATAAACATGAACATTTCATTCTATTTCCCGTCTATTTCACCCTGGAACATTTGTTCTATCTCCATCCTTACATTTGTAATAGATTCCGGAAGGATTGGTTGCATTCACTAAAAACAAGCATAAGAAAATTATGGGAAAATAAATAAATCGATGGTTAGCTTGCGTTAATCAGCAATTGCTATGATCATAACCATCTCCCACTATTTCTTATTGATCATGATCATCCTTGTCATACAGAGGCGATTCAGAGGGGGGGGGGCACATCACGCCCATGTCCGCCCTGCTTGAGAGCCATAATCAAATTTTTAATGTAAATATTCTGTTCTTACACAAATGCGCCCCCCCCCCCTTTGAAAGTCACAGCATACTTTTTTTATAATCAAATGGGAATAAGTCGTTCATACACAAGTGAATACATATTTGGGGGCAAATTTTACGTTCACGAAATTACCTTCATTTTTAGGTGAATTTTTTTTTTTTGCTTGTCAAAGTTTGCTAGAGAAAATGTGCCCCCCCTGTGGATCCACCCCTGTTGTCTTATCATTCATCATAATTATAATAAAGATGTACCGTTAATTATCTGGAGGACGATATATACATATGCCATTCCCCCACATGACACAGGGAGGGGGTTGGGTGAAGCGGATATGTTCATGGATGAATCCCATACCAGAAAATGAACATAATTATTTAAAGTGTTCACGTTATTTTTTGATAAAATGTTTCCTCTGTGCTCGCCGAACATTTTATTGTCGTTGTCTACATTTAACACTTAGCAGGAAGGAGTGCATTTTGTTCGGGGTTCACTAACCTAATTAGCACAACCGTATACCCCCCCCCCTTATCGCAATCGACTCTAATGCCATTTCTCTTATTTTTCATTTTCCATTCCCTATAGTAAAATGAAAACATTTCAGTGAGTTGTCCAACATTGATGAAGCCAGTGGCGTAATGTGCCAAAAATTTTGAGGGGGCTCGATATGGCGTATCGCAAATTTACACTTTTATTACAAAAATCCAAGTTTGTGATAGATTTTGACATAATATTTCAGAAAATAGTATTACATTTCACCCTTGCCCCTTTCCTTTTCTCTTTTATTTTCTTGATCGTGAACGGGGGGGGGGGGCAAGAGCCCCCCCAAGCCCCCTATCTGTACGACAGTGGATGAAGTCCGGGGGGCAGGCACCATAGCCCTGGGAAGCCGGGTGATGGGGTAGTTATACACCATATAAGCATCACCCATTGAAAATCAAGTTGATTTGTTAAAGTAAAAATTTATCTCACCTTCATTGTGGAGCGAAATTTTTGTTTGTTTGTCAAATAAGTTGTTTCTAATAAAAATCACCATCATTTTTTTGACCGTCAACCTTATTTTTTTGGGCTTGTCATTTTTTTCAAAACCAGGACCCATCTCCAAACTTCGTTCCCAGGGCCCTGGGGGCACTCACATATAATGACATTATGGGTATTTGCGACCCTTTTTTACACCTTGCCAGCAGTTCCTATGCATTTCAGGCGTCAATTCCCCTAATCATTTTCATGCCGGATTTCATGTTCCAAACTAATCCAAATTACCCCCATTTGCAGGGCGCCATCTAATTCTACGTAGCCCCTCTTTCCATACAAACTTGCCATTCTTATAAGGGTATGCATGGTTTCAGATTTTGGGGCCGCACACCCCTATCTCTTCTCATCCGAGTGCCCCCCAGGCACTAGCGTACCTACGGGGGGGGGGGGGCAAAGGACGTATCCCTGCCCCCCTGACGAGCTTGAAAGACCTTTTTTGCCCCCCCTGACGAGCTTGAAGACCTTTATTGCCCCCCTGACGAGATTGAAGACCCTTTTTTTTTTTTGGCGGACGGTTTTGCCCCCCCCCCCCCCTGTGAAAAATCCTAGGTACGCCACTGCCCCCAGGTGATAAAGTAAATCTACAAACTCTTTTTTTGCCCACTATCAGGGGCGGAAATCTCTCCCAAAAGGTAGGGGGACACAGGGGCGGATCCAGCCTTCGCCAATAGGGGGAGGGCAGAAATTTGTTTCAGCCATATTTTCCCCGATCGGCAGCTCGAAGATGATTTTTGTTTGTTTCTTTGAAGGGGTAGTCCTCATTAGTCACTTCTTAGCTTTATTCTTATAAATTAATATATAATATCATAATCCTCATTTATATGATGCTAGCGCGAAGCGCGAGCTAATTTTTTTGGAAATTTGATGTATTTTTCCCTAAAATTTGAACTGATTCTGGGCAATGTTTGTTATCCTGAAAAAGATGTGTATGCAACTTAATAATTACTACAAACGCAAAGCGCGAGCAGAAATGAACTGATGGAAAAGATACCTGTTAAAGTAGCATTTAACATTCAAATAATGCGAGCGCAAAGCGCGAGCTGAATTTTTTTTTTACATTTCACCTAAAGAATGGAAATTCTAAGCACTTTTTGTAACTCAAGCAGAATAGGTATATAAGTAAACAATTAATGCGAGCGTGAAGCGCGAGCGGAAAATTTCGAGATTTAGTCCTATATAATTTTTACTGAACGAGACACTCTATATATGTTTTGTAAATCCTGTTAAGGATGAGTATTAATAATGCGTTTTGAACTGGTACCTGTTGAAAAGGTACCTGTTAAGGACTGCTCGCATTTAGCCATGAAGGCGTTACATATTTCAACAATAAAAAAATGCGAGCGCGAAGCTCGAGCTGAAACATTTTGAACTTTCTAAAGAAAGAATGGAAAATTTTAATCAGTTTTTGTAATCGTGAACAGGATAGCTATATAAATTAACGATTGATGCGTGCGCCAAGCGCGAGCAGAATTTTTTTTCGAGATTTAGACCTAAAAATGTGCCAATCTGTTCATGTATTGTAAATCATCAAAAGGATGAGTAATATGGGGTCTTCCTACAATAATAATGCGAGCATAAAGCGCGAGCAGAAAATTTTTGATATTGTGATCTGAAATTGGATAATGATTTAAACTAGAGAACAAGTTGAGTATCTGAATAAACATGCGCGAGCGTGTTTCATATTTAGACCAAGAATCTAGGCATTCTAAATACAACTTTAATCATGAAAATCATGAAACTTTGATATTCCGATCTGAAAAAAGAGTCAATTTCAGCTTTATATTTCAAGTCCTTGTATAAAAATTGCAAGGTGGATATGGATCGCACTTTATAGAAAAGAGTTGATATTATTATTACTTTGAGTTTTGACATAGGACCGGGACATTCTTACGACATGTCATCATATGAAAATGATGACTATCTTCCTATTTCTCTTGCTAAGAGCGAGATGAAACAAAAGGGACAATTTAATTATTAAAATAATATATATTTATTAATGCCTTATGAGGGCGCGAAATCTGATGATATCATGGCATAAAAATTGGACATTTCACTTTTGTGATTATGAATAGGATGCATCAGTTAATATGTTTTTAACCATTAATGCGAGCGCAAATCGCGAGCTAAATTTTTTGATAAACTGTCATGAAAAGGGGATTTTAAGTAGTTTGTTGTATAATCAATATTGAAACATTTATATAACTCGCCAATCAGAATGCGAGCGTGCAGCGCGCTAGCTGATACGTCTTGAAAATCAGACCTGAAAAGGGATATTTTGAAAACTTTATGGAATACACGAAAACAATAGGTACCTGATAAATCAAAATTTGCGAGCGCGCAGCGCAAGCAGCAAATGTTAACATTCAGACCATAAAACTGACATTTTTACAGAGCACTTTTTAAAAACCAATTTGTAAATTACACAAAATAATGAAAGTTCGATTTCCGAGGTGAAATATGTTTTGTATATTGACTTCCAAACTTGATATTCGAACTCCATATTGACAAGATATGTAAATCACCTAACAGGCAATGCGAGCGCGAAGCGCGAGCGAAAATTTTAGATAGTGGCACGAAAGATTATTTTTATTTTCCAAGTCTTCCCCTCATCTTATTTTATGCACTCGTCGTCCTTCTTTTCTTTTTCTCCTCTCTTTTTCCCTCCTTTTATCCTTCTTTCTTTCCTTTTTTTTCTTTTTTTGCTCCGACAAGAGCGGGGGGGGGGGGGGGGCGGGCCCCTCGGCCCCTGGATCCGCCTATGGGGACAAGGGGCGGGAAAATTTGACAAGCAAAAAAAAGTTATCATCGCCAAAGTAAGGTCATATCTCGTCCCAAAATACATGTTTTATTTCGATTTAGAATGATGTATTTAGAATGATGTATTTCTTACCATCATAAAAGACCAAAAATAGTAGGGGGGACATTTGATATTGTGTTCCCCCTACTATTTTGAGTAGGGGGGACACGTCCCCCCTGTCCCCCCTGGGGTTTCCGCCCATGCCCACTATGACAAGCAAGAAAAAAAAATCCCTAATTTTAGCCGATGGATGTCATAGCCCTGGGAAACGGGGGTGCTGGGGTTGCTGCAGCAACCCCAAGATTTTGCTGGGGTGGGGGGGGGGGGGGGGGGAGGGACGTTGTTATTTACTATAGGCAGCACCCTGGAAATTAGAATTGTATGTTTAAATGTCTATGCTTTATACTGATTATAATATCAATGTGACGCAAGTGTGATTTCTAAGTGAAAATATGCTTTGTTTATTCACATATATTTCTTGAAAAAAAAAAGATTTTTTCTAAGATACATATCGGTTACCAAAATACGTTAAAATGTGCATTTTATTTTACTGTTCAGAAATTTCAAACTTTTATCTACAATAAGACCAATCTTGTGATGAATAACCAATTCTAAGAGCAAAAAACGATGATTGGAAATATCGTACTCAATGGGCTGCTGTCAGCTCAGCTGCTCACTGCTCTTTGTGTGACATTCAAATTCAAATTCAAATTTATTTATTTCACTTCCATCAATTGTACATACATGAATTGTATACCATATATAAACATAAATATTTGTATACGTTGCAAAAAAAGAAAATAATGATACATATGTTGTGAAAAAAAAAAAAACACTTAGACAATTTTGGCAACACATTGTAGGTTTTAAATAAGTATACTATTTTTCAATAGAAATTAAATTAAGATGGAAATGGAGGGACCCACTAAAAAGCAATGCTTGTACAATGTGGGCCCCTCAAAAAAATAGATAACACAACAAATAACAAAATAACAAAATAGCAAAGTATAAATACAGATAATCAAATGAGAAAAAAATCAATAACTGAGAGGGAAATACTCACAAAATAAATACAAAGTTATCAAAAATATACAGTTAGATAAAGGACAAAACAACCCGTCCTAAAAATATCCACCCTTCCCCACATCACTCAACTGGAGCTCGCCGGAGGACCGATGAAGGCAGAAATAAACATATGGCATGAAAATAATTTGTTTATTTATTTATTTATTTATCATTATTATTATTATTATTTTTTTTTTTGGGGGGGGGGGGGGGGGTGGGTTGTCATTTTTTAAACGAAACCCGCCATAGTACCCCCTATTTTTAAACCGTTCCTAAGGCCACCGAGGGCTCTGTTAGTTTGTAATCGAGTGATGCATCCCTCGATCACCTCCTGGCTCCTATACAGCGTGTCTCTAAAAAAAGTAAACCCAACTTCAATGGCAAATTTTCAGAAAACTAAAAAATATTTACACATTATTTTTTCATGGTTAGATAGTCCAATAAGTCCTCTGTCCAATTATATCACTTAGGTTATCTAACTCTTATGCATGACTGAGCATGATTCAACTTAGTGAACTGGTGTCAAATCATCACTGTGGCAAGTTATTTCTTGCTATTGTCATGCATTCAAGGCCTATTTGAAGTTAAATTTTGGTCACATGTTAGGCCTATAATTTCATAACAACTTCAGCAGCAAAGGTTGTTCCTCACACAGGCACACTTCACATGCTTTCCAAACATGGTACAGTTGACAATTGAGCAGAGAGTATTCCTGGTAACTCAATACCAGGAAACAAGAAGTTTCGTGGAAGTTCAAGAGGCTTTTCGGGTGCAGTTCCCCGAGAGGCAGCCTCCAACAAAAGGGCCATCTGGTACAATGTGAGAAAGTATGCTGATCACGGAACCACTGAGTTTAACTTCAAATAGGCCTTGAATGCATGAAAATAACAAGAAATAACTTGCCACAGTGATGATTTGACACCAGTTCACTAAGTTGAATCATGCTCAGTCATGCATGAGAGTTAGATAACCTAAGTGATGTAATTGGACAGAAGACTTATTGGACTATCTAACCATGAAAAAATAATGTCTAAATATTTTTTAGTTTTCTGAAAATTTGCCGTTGAAGTTGGGTTTACTTTTTTTAGAGACACACTGTAGACAATACATTTACCCCCTTTTTAAAACCTTTTCCCCCTTCTCTTTATTCTTTACCATGTTACCTTTTCTATACACTTTCCTCCTTTTCTTTCCTCCCTTCTTCCTTCCTTCCTTCCTTTTTCTTTCTTTCTTTCTTTCTTTCTTTCTTTCTTTCTTTCTTTCTTTCTTTCTTTCTTTCTTTCTTTCTTTCTTTCTTTCTTTCTTTCTTTCTTTCTTTCTTTCTTTCTTTCTTTCTTTCTTTCTTTCTTTCTTTCTTTCTTTCTTTCTTTCTTTCTTTCTTTCTTTCTTTCTTTCTTTCTTTCTTTCTTTCTTTCTTTCTTTCTTTCTTTCTTTCTTTCTTTCTTTATAATTCTTTCTTTCTTTCTCTGGTATTCATAATTCATTCATCATTCATTCATTCATTCATTCATTCATTCATTCATAAACCCGGATAATATTACCCCCGTCCCTCTGATTGAATTTCCCTCCTTTTTTAAAAACTGAACAGACAACCCAAAGACGAGATCTGCAAAGATATATACCATGCCTCTACATCGGTAGTATCGAGCGCATTGAACGCAACGTTTACCACATTCCATGCAGTTTGTCTTCAAGAGCAAATCGTTTACCACTAGTAGTCCAATATGGCGGAATCGCAACCGGCTGCAACTGCTCCAGCAGGTTCGTGTAAACAATCAAATTGATATCTCTGTCATTGTGTTTGTGTGTTGTCTGGTCTGAATCATGATTAAATATATCTGTTCTGATTGGTGAGTTATGTTTCTGCCTAATATCAATGATTTGAATGGTCATTTTGAGTGCAAGAGAGTGTTTTGTTGAGTCTTGACTTGGGCCCGAAAATTCATTCTGGATGAGGCCATCCCGATTTTGGCATGTGTAGTTTCTTGCTCGTGCCTGTGAATTGGTGATTTCACGATTCCTTGTTGTCCTTGATGTGCATTCAATAAAATACTTAGCATGCAAAATCACTGGCTGCAGTTCATCAGTTGTGCTTCCCTCATAAAGTGTGAGTGGTTGGCTTTATTTTTTTAGAATTGGGTGTCCACATTTTTTATTAAACTTTCTAATGCAACGACTAACGTCAAACTTACGTTACAGCAGTAGAGGCGCACGGCCAATATGGCCTTATTGGAGACTCTCTCCAATAGGGGAGACAATCTCCCACATTGGAGACTTGCTTTGCAAAAGGACAAAAGAAACAACACCAACAAAAGCATGATTTTTTCCACCTAAATTTTGTCTCACTGAGGTCAGAAGCCCATTTGTTTTGTGTGTGATTGACAACAAAAATCCTTATCAAAACAAAAGTAGACGGTGAATTTTTAAAGTAGACGGTGAAAAGGGGTAATTTTTCATGAGGAATCTGCTTATCACATTTTTATTTGCCGCCAAGTTAATCCTTTTGCAGCAAATGTAAACAAAGGAAATTGGACTCCAAAACTGGAGACTGTCTCTGAAATTGGATACCCAAATTCTTTACAAAAGTCTCTGATATTGGAGATAATCTCCCACATTGGAGACAGTCTCCAATATTGGCCGTGCGCCTCTACTGTACAGCACTGTCAGCAGGGTGTTATTTGTTAACTACCTCAGGCGATGTTCGTGCAGGCTCCACTCCACTTCACTACTGCTACACTACGCTCCACCTACCCGAACATCGGGACAGTAAACTCGATCGGATATTCCGAGTCACAAAGGTGGGATGGCAATCATGGTTATCGTAAAAATTAAAGAAAAAAAATATAACGAGGGATAAGAATGACTTATAATATCTTACTCTACACCCGTATTTCACTCCGTGTCCATCCTCCGGTTATCCTCAAAATTGGTGATTTTGGGCCAGTATCTTTTTTCCTCACACGTATTATTCACGGCCGATTTCAAAACATCGCATGCGATCGCGATCGATCAGCGACCGATCGCATGCGATGTTTTGAAATCGGCCGTGAATAATACGTGTGAGGAAAAAGATACTAGCCCAAAATCACAAATTTTGAGGATAACCGGAGGACAACCATGGGTTCATATCATCTCGCGTGCGAAGGAATATTAGTCATATGCACGTGACACACACGACACATCCAAAATATACTGGGCTTTTGCCCACATAAAATATCACGCATAATCTGGTATTTCACATTCTGCTATGACACTTACCGAATCATTTAGAATTTTCTGTGACTTCTCCTTTAAGTTTCTTTTAAAAAATATGTATATTTTCTTGATCTTTAGTGAAGATTTCACGGAGATAAAAATTGGTCAGCGTGGATATCAATTTTCGCCTAAAGAGGGCGTGCGATTTATATTCATATCAAAGACACGACAAGGGAAAGACTAGGCACCTACACTATTTTACACGCAAATCGACGCAAGGCATTACGCGAAGTCCGTGAAGTGTCCAATCTTTTCATTGTATAGACTTTGGTATACTGTATTATTGACGTTCGTTAAAGCTTGTACTGCTGGTTTCGTTCCAGGCATGTGTATTTTTTCAATTTTTTTTATTAGTCATCGTTTTAAATTAATTGCAAAAAAGTGTTATCATCGCCAATAGTAATCTTGAATTATTTTTTTGAAGGTATTTCATTTATTGTTGCCCATAATTAGTAAATTAATCATAAGAATTGCGCATTCAAAGAATTTAGACACAGTTATAAAATTACCGAGGTGCTGAATCAAGGTTGTGAAATTTATTAGCGCCACCAACGGGCGAAGTCACTTGCTAGGCCGAGGTAAGCGAAATTTGCTCTTTTTGTAATGAAATTATTTCCAAATCATATGTATAATTTTTTCATGTATTGCTACTTACCGGAAAGAGCCCCGATGCGTAGCGAGAAGGAGTTTCCGCAAATATTACTTCAGCAATGAAGCGATGTTTGCCGACTACTTCGAAATCCAGGGTCAAACACGGTCCCTTGTACGAGGTTAGTAACCTCGTATTAGTGTGAGTGACCGGAGGATGGACACGGAGTGAAATACGGGTGTAGAGTAAGATATTAAGTCATTCTTATCCCTCGTTATATTATTTTTCTTTAATTTTTACGATAACCATGATTGCCATCCCACCTTTGTGACTCGGAATATCCGATCGAGTTTACTGTCCCGATGTTCGGGTAGGTGGAGCGCAGTGTAGCGGTAGAGAAGTGGAGTGGAGCCTACACGAACATCGCCTGAGGTAGGTGTTAACCACCCAAGGGTTCATTACATGCCGCCGCCGCGCATAGAAAAATCAAGCCATAGAAGTCGTGTGTTGTGGACACCAGAAGTGAGATCCCAGCACGCTCGACCCACTAGTTAGAAATCCACTGCCAAACGCAGTTCATGGTGCGAGGTTAGTATACTCATACTAACCTCGCAGTACGTGTGAGTGGGTGTTAACTGCTAGATTGTAAAAAAAAAAGAATTAGAATAGAAATTGATTATTAGAAATGGGTGAGCAAAAATAGCCATCAAGTTGGTTCATGGGGCTTTGCATCTGGGAGTTGTATTTACATGCCAAACAAGCTAGCCAAGGCTTCAAGGCAAAGCCAAAGGGGCAGTGCATGTCATTTCCTGTAGATTTTTTTTCCAATAATTTAGTTTCTTAGACTTAGTTAACTCATTACTTGCCTATAAGAAGTTGAAATTTCAGATCCTCCTGATTGTTTTCCCTAAATTAGATCTAGACTCATTTGTTTCAGTTTTACTTTGTTAACAGTATATCAATGCTTTAATATGCGCGCCAGCACCATTTGCTATGCAGTTTTGACTTGTTGATGAGTATGCAGAAGTGCAATACCGGTATATAAGCTCCAGTCTTGATAGACTAGTAAAAGAAAGCAAAGGAAGATGAAAGAATGAAAAAAGGGAATGAAAGGGAAAAAAAAGAAAACAGAGGTTTCCTTTATTCTTTGAAAGAAAGAATGAAAGAAAATATAGATAAAAAGATGGAAAATGATGAAAGTAATGGAAGAGAAATAAGGAAAGAAAAAAAATGAAAAGAAAAGGGGAGAAGAGAGAATGAAATAAAAATGAAGTCTGAAGGAAAGAAAGAAAGAATAATGGTCCAACTTAAGGAAAGAATAAAGGGAAGAAGGAATGAAAGAAAAAGAGGAGGATGAAAGAATGAAGAAAACAAGAGAAATGAAGGAAAGAAGGAAAAAGTTAAAGAAAAATGAAGGAAAAAAATAAAAGAAAGTAGGGAGAATGAAAGAAAGGATGAGAAGAAAGAATTGACAAAAAAAATGTTTTCCTACTTTCCTGCAAACTTTAGAAAAAGAAAGAAGATAAAGTTTAAAAGAAAATGAAGAGAGATAGAATAGGTTGAAGGAAGGCTTAGAATAATGGGAAAGAAAGAAAGCAAGAAATAAATGGAAGAAATAAAGAAAGAATATGGAAAAGAAAAAAACAGATTCTTGGTTCGTGAACCACCTTGTTTAGTTAAAGGATGGTCCGGGCTGAAAGTATTTATAGCTTAATAAATAGAGTAATTCACTGAGCAAAATGCTGAAAATTTCATCAACATCGGATAACAAATAACAAAGTTATTGAAGTTTAAAGTTAAGCAATATTTTGTGAAAACAGTCGTCATGAATATTTATTAGGTGGACTGATGATGTCACATCTCCTCTTGTTCTTTTGTATTTTATTATATGAAATTAGGTTTATTCAATTTTTTTCCTCCAAGATCTAGAAAAATTGGATTGACAACTGATTTAGTGCATTAGATATTTACTGCTGCAACTTATTTCATTATAAGGGAGACATATTATTCAAACAAGTATGAAATAATGAAAAAAATACGATTTTATGTAATAACATAAGAAAACGGAAAGTGGGGATGTGACATCATCAGCCAACCAAATGAATATTCATGACGACTGTTTTAAAAAAATATTGCTAAACTTAAAACTTCAATAACTTTATCATTTGTTATCTGATTTGATGAAATTTTTGGCATTTTGCTCAGTGAATTCTACTCTATGTATTAAGATATAAATATTTTCAGCCTGGACCATCCCTTTAATTGATTTTACTTCAGATTTTTTTTTAAGGATTGAATTTTTATGATTGAATTATTAATACCCGATGGTCATATTAAGGTTCAATATCACTTGTTCATTTGAAAGGACAAGTCCACCCCAACAAAAAGTTGATTTTAATAAAAAGAGAAAAATCCAACAGCATAAGTATGATCATCAAAATCGGATGTAAAATAAGAAAGTTATGACATTTTAAAGTTATACTTAATTTCACAAAACAGTTATATGCACATCCTGGTCGGTATGCAAATGAGGAGACTGATGACATCATCCACTCACTATTTCTTTTGTATTTTATTATATGAAATATGAAATATTCTTATTTTCTCCTCATTTTCAAGTGTTCGTTATTCCTCTCTGAACATGTGGAATTAGCATTGTTTAATGCTATATGGTTCAGTCAAGTTGGTCCTTATTGTCAAATCTGTAAAAAATAAATTGTTGTATAATTCAAACAATAAAAAACGAGAAATAGTGAGTGATAGACATCATCGTCTAACTCATATCACTGAGTTATGCACATCACTGTTTTGTGAAAAATAAGCGAAACTTTAAAACTTTCTTATTTTACATCCGATTTTGATGAAATGTTCAGCGAAAAGCGAGTTTGATTTTTCTCTATTATTCAAATCCACATTTGGACTTGACCTTTAATGCTCGTCAGCCTCGTCTGTGCGTGCACTCTCTAACATTAGAAGGAAAGGGAATTTTGCCTTTTGATAAAGACCCATGTCCTGTCATGGTACTGCTTGCTGTTAAAGGGGAATCCAGCCTCGGCCATAAAATGTTGTGTTGGGAAGGAGAAAAATAAATTAAACAGAATGGTGAAAGTTTGAAAGAAATCGGACAAGCAATAAGAAAGTTATAGGTGCTTTAAAATTGAGATCACTAAGACTATGTAGATTTCAAATTGGCAACTGGGTAAGAAAATTATGACAAGGGGCAAGGACAACTTTCCCATAGGCCACATACTTTATTATCAGGGATTTGTGGTTTTCTCCTAAGTACCCACTCCCCTGGGGCAATAATCTAAATATAACCCAGGTAATATATTGTTTTATGTCCTCATGAAAGAAAAATATAATTCGAAATAAAACTTTTGAGGAAAATGACATTTTAGCCATAATATGAATTGGAGTACATGGAAGAGTAGTCCTTGCCTTACATCACTATGACATCCCATATGCAGCCAATTTGAAGTCTCCATGGCCATACTGATTACCAATATTTACAACTTTAAAATATTCATAACTTTCTTGTTGTTTGTCCAATATCGTTCAAAGTTTCACCTATCAACTTGTCTGATTTTTCTTTTCCTTATAAAAACAAGTTTTTATTTGGGTTGGATTCCCCTTTGAGTTGCATAGATCTGGCCAAATCAATTTTAATTTGCACATTAGGCCTTACATGTATATCTCTTGCCACTCTTAGGATACACAATGAGAAATACTCATTTTGAATTATAAGCTTTTTTGAACAATATCTTAGTGTTTCAAAAGGTGCTGTGACTGCCTGTGAGGGAAAGGCTACTTTATAAGAATTGCAATGCTTACAATCATGCCCTAATCTGCTAATGTAGATCTGTTTCAGAAATGATAAATAAACTGGATAGAGTGAAAGTGTAATATTAATGCCAAAATAAGAAACAAGGAAGAATTGAAGATAAAATGATTCGGTTGGAAAATATAGACTAAAATGAGAAGAGAGCAATGCAAATCAATATCAATGAGAGGAAAATATGAAGAATGTGTGAGAATGTAAACATGAAAGAATTCATTGCCTAGATTTGTTCAGTGATTTATTAAGAACAACCCAATTACATGTACATGACAAAAAAGAGGGATAAATAAAGATCTACATGTATGTACATACAATCATTAATGTATAAGAAAAGTTTTGTCCTTGATATTAAGTATAAATTTGATGCAAGGTACAGTACATGTCTGCATGCATGGTTTCCTTTAATCGTCTTTGGTCTTGAATTTTGCATATTTATAGTACTGTATAATGTACATTGTATATACATGTAGTGAGATGAATTGATGTTAAAATTTTCTGGGGATGTACAGAAATTAATTTCTGAAGATGTTCATCATCGCAGTGATTGGTGAATTCAATAGAGTACTCAGTAGACCATTATTCGGTTGTCTTGCGAAGCTCGACAAGAAATTAATTTGTTTTACAATTACATGTTGATCAAGCTGAAGATGGGATGAATAGTGCGTCTCAGAATCAGTAAAGATTATTTCCAGGTACAATGGCGGTACATTCAGTGTGCATTCTTGCATGTAAGTTTAATACTATGAAAGGGACAGTGATTTTGACCAAGAAATGGCCTTTTCCGTTTAAAAAAATCTTAAATTATGTATCAGCATGTTTGAAAAAACTGAAATTCTATTTCCCCATAGACTTTGTGTACATGAAAAATTGACAATTCCGTTATAAACATTATTTACCTTAATTTTGGCGAAATTTCCACAGTAGCGAAACTCAATTTGACAGAATGCATTATGGGGTTAATATGATGAAGTCAGTGACTGATCTACGTGCATGTATACAGGATACAGCCATGTATCAATCAGTGCTGTTACAATCAAACAATGTTTGGTTGCTTATTTCAGCTTGTGAATGTTTGGGGAAGATTAAGTGCACAACAGTTTAGTCAGATGGAGTTGAGTGCAGTCACTATGTGTGGATTATCATGATTGTAGTGAAGTGAGATCGTGTTTTGTGGCCAGTTGGTATTGAATTTGTATACATGTAATTTCATTGAGAATGGGGGTGTAATTTCTGTTGCTGTTCTGTGCTTTGTTGTCTTTGCTATGGATACCTTCCCATTTTTTTCTGAGTTCTGTATTTTTTGTTGGTTTGTGATGTTTTCTGTTCACTCGTGTCTTCCTGCTGTGTTCGTTTTCATATGTCATCTATGTGGTAAATACATGTAGATGTCAATGCATTGCATTTTGAGGAAATGATTTTCTGTTTCAAAAGGCCGTTTCCGTGAATTTGGTCCGTTTTCATCATCATCATCATTGTCATCATGATCACTATCATCATCATCATCACCATCATCATCATCACCATAGTCATCTTCATCATCTATCACCATCAAGTACACTATCGTCTCCATCATCAAGGACATCATCATCATCACCATCGTCACCATCATCATCATCATCATCATCATAATCACTCATCATCATCCATCACTCCCCATCATCATCATCACAGCCACCACCACCATTATCCTCACCACCACCATGGTCATCATCATTAACATGTATTTTTATGTATTATTATGATCATAGGAGATTCATGTAATCCTGAGCTATCAAATGGAGAGGAAGCATCAGAAACCATGGAGCAAGAAAGACAGGGAGGTATCAAGGTATGTTGATGGATCCCTACCAAATTAAAATAAACAATGTTTTATTTTTCCATTAAGGACTAATACCAAGTTTGCTTTATTGAAGGAATAGTCTATTTTTTATATTGAAAGAGAAATAGTCAATGTGTAATGTCATCAGCTCTGTTATTTACTAACTGTCGAGAATATAAGAAAAACTCTCCTTTTTGTCAAGTTATTTGAAGTCATTAAAGTGTCATTCAAAAAATTGAAATTTATTTTACTAGTGCATTATATTAGACACAGAAATTTTCAGTCAGAAATTATAATTTACAAAATAAACATGTCAGATGACGTGACCTCATAAAATAAAACCTCTGTTAATGTGTTTCTTTGATGATTTGTTTTGGTATTTAAAGCCTTCATTGATAACTGTATGTACTGCTGTGTGTACATGTTTTTTTTTCTTTTATTGGAAACAACTAATAATACCAGGGTGGACTTCAGTTTATGAAATTCTATACATAGATAGTATACATGTAGGATATGAAGAAAGGAAGAGGATGTAAGGTTCAGTTGTTATTGGACTGCACTTTATTGCATTTTGGGGTATTTGATTATCCCCAATAGGCATAAATAATCAACAACCTTTACATATAAAGCCAGGTGAGTACACTCAATGAAGCCAACTCCAAGCCAATTAAGAATTATGGCTATTGGAAATAATTGGTTTGTATGGGTTTGGTTTTGCCAGTATGTCAGTAGCAAGAGGCAGCATAATTTTCCCCAGTGAACATTCAATCTTTAATTCCTATAGAACTCTGTACAATATTAATGCACACCAGTGACTGGGAATACATGTACATGCTCTGTTATTGTACACATGCAGGTCTGTATTAAAAATGATGGAGATGAATTATTGCCTTTTCCCTCCTCTGGTGAATTGGATTAAAATATCTCTGGCCACCACCCCCCCCCCTGTCACTGATTTATTGTTTTGAATGTACAGTCATGTTTATGCATCTTCAGGGATTAAGAGTTGATATTTTTCAGTCAGTAACCTAACTAGTTTTTACATTGTACAATTTGAAGTTGCATTTTCAGGATATTTACAATTTACTTGTAAATAACACTGGTACATAATTATGCAGTCATGCAGCCCTTCATGCAGTTTGTGTACGATACTTAATGTAGGGAAGGATCTTCATGATATACAGTGGTAAATGTGGTCTTTAAAATTTTGATGTAATTTTCAAGAATTTTTACTTTTTTTTCTCAGCGTCCAGCAGAGCAACAGTTAGGACCAGATGATATTGATAAAGGTAGAGTGCTCAGTTAATTTGGTTTATTTTCCTTTTTATATCTTCTTTAATTTTTTGATTTTTGGTCATTTCCAATAGAGACCCAATTTAACTTGAATAGAGTGTTGTGTTTTCAGAATGATAAAGTTAAAAAGTGAGTTAATCTTTCCATGCAATTTAGCCACACAGTATGGGGAATGAAGTTCGTGCTACCTACTACTGGTACTTTAGGTTATCAAACCTCTCGCTATCCTCGAGGATAAGCTCTCTTTGTGAACCCGACATTGGAATTAGCCATCTGGGACTTCGTAGGGTTACTAATTAGTGAGAATTAAATTCTAGTTGATCGTGATAACTTGCATTGATATTATAAAATCAGAGTTACCATATATTATATTTATTTGGTTAATCATACAAAAGTTCTGCAATCAGTAACCTAATAGTAATACTAATAAATGTTGTGTGAGAATTTTTTTTTCATTTTATAAATTGATTTTTTAAAAGAAATGAACTTGGTAATGGTATATAAGAAAAACACAACATTCTTACATTATAAAGAAGAGAGTTCTTTTAAAATATGAATCAGACAAAAATGTAGATATTGTAATTTGTAATCATGCAGTAATTGTTTTTTTTTTTCTGTTTTGATTTTTGTATTAAATAGAAACCCACTGTTTTAATAGGAGAGAATTTAAATTGAAGCATTAATAGATATAATCTTATGAAAAAAGAAACATGCAAAGTTTGGCACTTGATTCTTGAAAGGAAGAGAGACAGGAAGTTCATCATTTAGCTTCGATGAATTTGCTCCAAAAACTCCACAATCTCCAAATACTTTGGGATTTCAAAAAGATTATCTAATGATCCAGGCACTCCTGTTCAAAGCTTCCTAACATTTAAAGGTACAATCTGAACATTATACATGTAAATTCCTTTTGATGATGGGTGCTTTGTATGTATTTCTTGCCATTTATTAGGTTGCATCCAATTATAGTTTTCCACTTTATCTACTCACAAAAAAATAATTTTTTTTAATGTGAAAAAAAAGCCAGATTATGGTATTAATAGATTACTAATAGATGGCAGTTCATCTCACCAATATATATCAGGTGCTTTTAACATACATGTTCAGTATTAATTTTATGCCTGAGTCAAGCTGGTCGATCCATGATGTCCAACTGATGCAGGGCATTGAGCACTTTTAGAAATGTACGTCCACATAGTGGACTGGTACGAAATGACGTCATTTTTTGGCCTGCCATATGCCTCAGGTCTTCACACACGTCCACTATCAAAATCGAGAACCTCGCCACATCCATTTTGCGGTTCTCCTAAATCATAGACGACGTGCACGTGAGTGACGTCATTTTAACCGTTCAAGCCCAGCATGAAGATCAACCTTTCCCTTTTAAAAGACAGTTTTCAGTGACTTTTCACAAAATTAATGTAAGTTGTACGATGCATTATGTTTGTCATATTTGAAATTGCTTTCTGATCTCGAAAATATACATCGATATATATCCCAACTCGCGTAAAAAGGAATCAAAGCAAGTGAAAGGGCACATGTGCACAAGTTGCACCTTCGCATCACCCGACTGGGTCGCCGGGCGATGGTGCGCCAGACCTTCTGGGTCGGGCAGCGTGTCATGACCCGCTGGTTATCGCGCTGTTTCAAGTGGACGTACGTACACGTACAAGTCGAGTGAAATCTAAAGTATTCGCATCTGTAGTGAACGAGGGCAGACGACGACGTTGACTCGAACGATCAGAGGACTGCTACGTCGTTCACGTTCACTGCTCCTAAAAGCCCTTATTAGTGCACTCCAGAGGACTGATGAAATGAAGAAACTCCTTTAAGTGTCAAAGACTGGCTTGACAATTAAAATAGCTTGCAAACAACGTTTCTTCAAAGTTTTAGACTTAAATTCAAACCAAAATCAACCAAGTGGGATTGCCAATATTACCGTGCAGGATTTTACATTATTTTTTAACCCTTTAATTTATGAGCTTACTAATGTACATTGTAGCAGGATTCTCAACTTTCTTGCCTGAATATGCATTTCTGTTTTGTATTTTATACAACACAATTGGTCATCTTTCCCCAAATAGTATTGCTTTGTCTTTTGTCATCTAGAATACAAACCAGAAGAACCAGGGGAATTCTGCAAGGCTGATGATGATGTCATTGCTCAAAGAGCTGTCTTTGCACCAGGTTTGTCAGATTCATACACATCATTCTGTAGGCCTATATGTAGGGGAAGGCGGGGTAAGTTGGGCATAGGGGCAAGTTGAGCCACCACCCCCAGGCCAATAATGAATGAGTCAGACATTGTGGTGGTGTCATGTATTGATGACCCATTACATACATGTAACCCTTTACCCCACCACATTTTTTTCAACTTTAGAACAAAAAGTACTTTTTTTAAGGGAAAAATACAAATTTCAGCCAAAAAAGTAAAAAAAGGTGTGAAATAGACCAGTGCTTTTTACCAACACACGTCTTTATTTAAATAAGAACAATATTGTTAGTCCAGGTATGGATTCTCATTCTTGTCATAGTCTTGTACATGATGGATGCATAAGAATGTGTGGATGTGAAAATATCACAAAAAGTTCGGACTGGGGTAATTTGAGCCAGCCAACATGGGGCAAGTTGAGCCATAGTAATTCTTATGGTAATGTATAATTAAAAAAAACGTTAAAAGCCGTTGATATGCAGGCAGAAAGGAGCAAATTCACATGACAGTTATTTTACTTTTAGAGGATGTTCGTATTTATAGAGAATTAGCAAGTGAAAACACTTTAAATGAAAAATTGACATGCTGGTTCTTCTTGCATACATTTTGTACATAGTTTTTGTAGCTCAATTTACCCCAGAAGGTGGCACAACTTACCCCACAGATGGGGCAAGTTGGGCCATTTGACATCTTTTTTTTCAAAGATCACAAGGACGTTCAGTGTGGGGGTAGAAAGTTATATATAGGTGAAAAATATTTTCCAAGAATCAGATTTAAAGGCAGGGTACTTATTTTTACAATATTAGTCATATCAATTCTAACATGCAAAATGCAAAAAGTGTCACCACTTACCCCGCCTTCACCTACATGTACTGTATGGTGACTTGATGTTTGCTCCTGGGCAATTCCATAAATATGTACAGTCACAGTATGTGAGACCCTCATGAAATTTTCTGTCTCTGATTTCTGTTTCGTTTGACAGTCTGTAATGCTCTTTTACCTTGACTTGGTCAGTTTATGAAGTGAAGTAAAACTTGAAAAAAAAGGGGGTCGGATGTACAAAAAGGTTGATTATTTCATGGAAGTGCACTCCTGCGACAATTACTCCAGACTGTCATCCACTCAAAATGAAGTCAATATGAAATTAAGTTTTTAGATTATTTTGTTTCATTGTTGAAACACCCCTACTTGTAAGAGGAATGTTTGATATTACGTACATGTATATCCTAGTCAGTGTTTCATGAAACAAAGATTGATTTAGAATTAAAAGATTGATAAAACACTCTTCTCTCTGACTTCATACTCAGTCTATGTTTGAAAAAAATTATATTGATTTTGATGCTCTAAATGAGTTCTGAATAAACCAAAATTTAACAAAAATTATGGAAAAGAAAATATTGAAAAAGACTCCAAGATGTAATGTATCCATGATTGTATGTTCTGTTCATGTTATGTTGATACTGATGCTATCCATTTAGCTGTAATATGAATCCATGATATTGTTAAGGGGATTAGGAATAAAACCGACAACATGTATAGTTGCTTACTGAGCTGAGCTGTGTAGGGTACTTTTATGGTGATTACAGATTTCTAATGACTAACCAGAAACATTGTTCCGAATCTTGTGAACTTGTTTATACATGTATATTTAGTATCTAGTTGAATCTGTGATTTGAATGTCTTCTTTTAACAATTTAATATACTTGTAGTTCATTTGCATGCTGTAGGGAAAATAAAAGTTATTATCTTGCTTGTGTATTTTCTATCATTGCTTGTGAAAATTCCCACTATTGAAAAGAACAGAACATTTATATTTTAAATGAAAATGGGATTCACTTCATAACTGATTGGAATGAAATGGAGATGGGGGTTTAAAAAAAAAATCCTGAGAATTGATTAATTGAAGGAGTAGATTATTGATTAGATATTGATTTAATAGCAAAGCTAAATGAATAGTAACTTGTTGTGTATGATTTGAAAATAAAAGTGGAATCTTGTTTTGGAAAAAAATAAGAAAAAATAAACACCTCCCTCCCCCCCCCCCCAAAAAAAAAAGATTAAGTCATTCGCTTCAGGTATCACTTTTCACAAATCACACTGTCTCCTGACTTCAGGCCCAAACAACATATTTTCATGCCTCAAGAAGCACCTACAGTACATGTATATTTTTCATTGTATAAATTCGCTCATTCAGATTGTTTTCTGCCTTTCATATTATCTAAAGTGGCATTCCTGTCAGTAAAATTGACTACAAATATAAAATCTAAAGACACATCTTTTCTGTTAATGCTTGCCAGCTTGCTTGCCAGCATTGGTCCTTCATTGATCCTTCATTTTCATTCTCATACATTCATGTTTTGTTTTAAAATCATCAATACTTTTACTTTATCTGTAATGCATTTTGCATTGTTTAAAAAAATATACTCAAGAAAAATTGTTGTTAGTATTATTGTTATTATGCAGTGGCTAAGAGTGTATTAATCTTTAACTTCCTCTATGTGTTTATTTTAGTTTCTGCTATGGTTGAGGATGATGAGAATGATATTGATGGTAAGCACTTCCTGGTTTTCTTTCAACTTTTTATTTGAATGGAAAATATCAATACGACATTTCTGTTAATATCAAGATCAAATAAAGAAAATCCATATAGTAATAATAAGTATATGGAGCTTTTATATAGCGCTTAATAGCCATGACTGGTGTGAACAATTGCTTTGACTCAAGGTTGGACCAAGCATAAATCATGCATAAATTGTATTTTCTCTTTTTTTCACCCTCTGTAATATTTAAAATGATATTAAAGCATTTAATTTAGATATTTGTGTAAAGAAATGGTTTGAAACTATTCCCTTTGACATGATGAGTCTATCAGGGAATCAAATACATAATAGTGGCTTGCCCCCTAAAAAGACAACATAAATAATAAACAAACTCCTTGTGTAGGTGTAAGTTGCAAAATGGTCCCCATAGTTGCTGCTTGCTCAATACGAAATTCTACCTTGGGATGATATGTATATATGTGGGACAAGAAAAATGGAGCAAAGTAGTAAAATATGAAACATTTATCTTTATCCCTGGAACATGTATAGTGGTATGCGATCAGTATGTAGAGTGAAGGGTTATTTTTAACACAACTGTTCACTATAATTCATTATTAACCTCTTTTTAAGAATCTCAAATAATCCATTCATCTTATTGATCAAAAGATGGGTCATGTATACCATGGGGAAAAAATGTTACCAAGAGCTGCAAGCATATTTAAATAGAAAGATGCCAGTTAACACCTACATGAATGGGCAGGGGTAAATTTGACTGAGATCCCAATATGTTAATGTGCAAATAGTTGCTCTGATATTTGTCATTGGCATTTGATTTCATTGGAAACCTAATTGATCTTTCAGATGGATTTAACAAGCCTACTTTCAGGCTCAACCCACCAACCCTCATCCATGGACAAGCCAAATCAGCACCTACATCATCAGGTAATGTACTTATTTGGATGTTATACTTGGGCCCTGTCTTAAAAAGAGATCTGATCAACTTCAACTCTATGGAAATCCATCAACGTCACATTTTTTCTTCAGGAAATTTGCTCAATGTCTGTTGTAAACAAAGAGAAGAACACTGAATTTTCAAGAAAACAGTGAATGTATTAATATACATCATATCCAGAAAATGTTTTGAACAAGCATGCATTTCAGATGTTGACATAGCTGGCTTTCCATAGTTGTGGTTGATTGGATCAATTGCAACTCTTTGTAAGAGTGGGCCCTAGATGTTTTTGCCAGCGTGTGCATATGGCAAGCCATTTTACCAGTTATTCCTATTGCCTCATATCAATAATTCAATTCATACTATCAAGCATTGAAATTTGTGACATCAAGAATTAATTTCTTGGTATCAATAAATCATTTTATATAGTTAAGAAAATAGACATTGTTGATATAAAGATTGTACTCTTGATATGAACAATCAAGATAAAATGGTAAAAATGACTTGCCATACGTAACTCATCATGCACTAGTTACAATCATATAGGTGTGACCACCCTTAACGTGTTGGAAACTGAATGATTTCGCTATAAATCTTGCTTTCCATAGACTCCAGCCAGCATATACGGTTCCATGACATTTGCTCCGGTGACAATTGCCCTGATGGAAAATCTGCTTGTTTAATAGCTGAACATAAAATCTAACCTCCAAACTGCGTAAACCCTAACCCTAATCTTTACATTGTTCTGAACCAAAAACTCTTTTACAGTCCTAACTCTAACCCTTTGCCCTCTGAGATATTAAGACCAGAGCAAATGCAGTCGGAGCAAATTTTGTGTCACTGCAGATACGCAGGGGTTAAAGGACAATTTTTATGTTAAACATAGTAAAGCCAATGATCCTCATTTGTGAAGGTGATGGGATTAGCTTTGGTCTCGAGGGTGCTATAATTCTAAAGCAAAACAGAGGAAAGATAGTGTCAGTAGCATCAACTATAAAGTAATCTTGTCAAGTTTCTGTTCCACATCTTCCAGAGACAATCGTACCGAAAAGGTGCTATGTATCTTTTTATTGGCTTTCCTGCCTTGTATTTTTTTATAAATCACCTTTTATTGATAAAAAGGGAAACAATTACAATACACCCAGGTTATCTGTTCTAGACGAACAGTATACAGGGCAACTGTTACATGTGCTGGTCCGGACAAGCCCCCACTGTTACATGTGCTGATTCCTCCACAGCTCCCACGTACCCTCCTAGGATCCTGATCTCCATTCAGAAACTCATTAACTCCTAGTAAACAAACCATGAATATACATAAACAAACATGAAGCATGAGATATCAAAATACATATGTTCACATTAACAATGACAAATAAACAGATGAGATCCACCGATATAAAATCAAGATCGACAAAGAATTACAAATTTGCAGAGGTGATTTCCCTTCTTGTCTCCTGCGATGCGAACCGGCTAATATCCCACTGACGATTTTATATATGATAAAATGTGAGAAATGTCTTTGAGTATGCAATTGGCTAGATTATTGCCATCACATTTTGGGCTGTATCATTGGTATCAATTCATATATGAGAATGTGTTTATTAATTACAATTTTGATAATACTTTGTACAGATGGCGAGGAGAAAGAAAATGAAAATGTCAAACCTTTCTTGAGACCGTCGGCACTCAACAATCATGGGAAAGGTGAGTGGGGAATTCCATTTATATTTCATTTATTAGGCCAGATGAACTATTTTTGCACTTAGCAACATAGGCCATTCCATGAAGTATGAAAATTGGACCCCCTATAGATGTATCTTGTACTTTCCTGAAATTTGTCACTTCTTACTACTTCATGTGAAGATTTGCAATGTTCTTATAATTTACCTGGCTAAGTGAATTAAGACTGGAGAAAAAGTGAGGTTATACATCCAAATAGGTTGATTATTTTAATTCAGAATTTCCATCAAACCATATTTGAGTCAAACCTGGGTTGATACAAAGCCTTTATTGTGTGCTACCTTCTCCATTTATTGTTTCCTAAAGGCAGGCAATGTTCCAGTAGAAACAAAAATCAGTCCCTTGGTTGGGATATTAAAAGTAAATGGAGGCTCTACATGTATGTAGAGGAGATTCCTCACCTTTGCATGCTAAGAACTCAATTCACTTTTCATATAAGAGAAGGAGGGGGAACCCAGGTGTAGTGGTCCACTTGTAAATTTCCAATCGATTCCAACCCTTTGTTTTTGGTTTTTCATGTATGTTTGGAACTAGACGAGGAGGGAGAGGAGAAGTTGGGCAACCCATTAGCCGATGGAGCTCACAGTTTACCATTTGCAATGGCAGCAACGGCTGAGAACAATAGTGAAACAGAAAGTGAGGCATACAAAAGGACAAAATTATTTCTGCCGTTCACCACGGGTGAATCGAGCGAAAGAGACTTGGGTTTCGGCGTGTTTGGCAAGTTCCGTGATAGTGCTTACAGGATTGGTTTCACGGAGCAGGATGGGCGGGTTAGTGATGGGAATTCAATGGACAAGGAACCCGATCCGGATCAGCATGAAGGGACAACGCATGAAAATTACTTTGCCCAGTTTGCAAGCAAAAAAGACAAGTAAGTATGATCACTTTCTGACCGGCATTCCAATATGGGATGAATTGTAGTAGTCCTGACACAAAATGTGTCTTAGCTTAAAGCTCAGCATATTGACCAAGAATATGACAATTTTCTGTAATGTTTTATTCTGTGTACTTTTTTCCAAATGGGTGTTTCACAAAGAGTTCAGTGTGAACTAAAGTCATTTAAGTGCAAATGTGCACATGGTGTATACCAAAAAATGCACTCATTTAGGACTACACAGTAGTGTGTGTCCTCTAAGCATGATCTCATTTTGCAGGAATACTTTACATGTATGCACCTGGGAATTTAAAAGCAATCTTAGTCACAATTGAATCATTGTGAAAACCCCCCTAATGTGAAATTTCACAGGAATTCAAATGACAATACAGCGTGGTGTTCTTAATTTGTTTTCAATCCATTGCATACAGGGGAGTGTTTTATAAAACAATAGTCAGTGACTGACTATTGTTATAAGCTACTAATATACTTGCATCGGATTTGCAGAGAGCCATTTTGTTTCATGAAGCACTTCCTTGTGCTTTTCCAATAATGGCAAGTCGTATAGGCACTTGACTTTAATGTAGCGTGATGAAAGCGCATGCAGTGTGCATGTATATTGAATTTAAAAGATTTTATGGTTAAACGATAAGATTAGCATGGGGTGTAGAACGCTCTACACTGTACTAATTGGCTCGCCACAATCTTTGCCAAAATTGTTTCCTGTACTTTTTGGCTATTTTAAAAGAAAATGAGAGAGCTGCCCAGTAATGCTTCTATCTTGCATCCTCATTTAGGGTTTATTGTTAAATACATGGCATGTACAAATTGTCTTGTGTTGTTGGCATGTTATGTATTTTCTGTAAATGTACTTTGGAAAAAAAAGTGATTTTAGGACTTGTTAAAGAATTACAAAATTTGTTTTGGCACCATTAATGGTTTATTTTTATATTGTTACATGTATGTACCTTTCACAAGGAGATTTATGATATGGTATTGGAAAAGCAATCTATAACCCTAAAAAGACCCGTGGGGGGTGCTTTCATCAACATTTTCATGTTAATTCTGTATTGACATGGAAAGCACATGTTGATACATTTCACGACTTTTTTTCTTTGAGTCTTGCTTGAAATCCTTTGAGACCAAATGTGCGATGTCATGCCATACCAAAAATTGCTCAAACTCATAATGTCATACATGTGCAAATCCAATGCAGTACCCTCGTTTACATATCAACCAGTAGCTTTTATGTGAAATTAAATGAATCTCTCAAATCTCATTACTCTTATTTCACAATTGTGAAATTTTCAGCTGAATGCTCATTCAATTTTTCTCTTTTAATTTGAATGAATTTTTAATTTTGTAGTGGTTGACTTGACCTTTATGCAGTGAACAGGTACAAGAGTTGTCAACTTCCAGGCCTTAAAATGTCAATATTTTTAGGGCAAGGCCGCTTTACTATAGGACACATTTTTGTATTACAGCACAATTGGGAAAACAACTCAAAAGGGCACTAAAAGTATTTTAAGTCCAATGTTAGGGGCATTGAGGCCAATTTGTAGGACATCTGCCTTTATGGCCATGGATAGCCATGAACTTCATGTGAATTTTTTTCGTGTAGGAACTTTAATTAACATTGTCAGTGGGGTTATCATTGTAAAATCATTATCACTCTCTTTAGTATTCTGTAATGATGCAGTCAGACCGCAGGTCCCTATGCTAATGAGCAAAAAGGCCAGATTCATCCAAATCATCTCGTGGCTGAATCCTCTTCCTTGCAAAATCTCGTGATTCGAGAGATTTTCTTTCTCTAAGAATTTACCTGTTTTAACCTCAAGTTAAATGAAATATTATTGCACCATCAGGTAGAGTAAAAGTTACTCTTTCATATTGGTCATTTATTTTGTATACAATATTTTGTTAAATAAGTAAATTTCTGGCCTGAAAATGTGCCTCAAAACTGAATTTTCTTCCTCTGTTTTCTTTTGTAAATTGTGCAAAACTTTTTATTTTGAGCCTCAATGATATCTATATCACCATAAAGCTGAACTTCTGTACTTTCTCACAATGCCACTCTTGATATGCGGCACCTTTTAATCGGGTCAAGATCACACTTTTCCCACCAAGGTACAAGACGAGATTTCTGAAATTTTGTACTTGCAAGAAATCCAGAGTTCTGATTGGCTGGATAAGGTTCACAGAACAACATGCGCGGGGTATTTGAGGAGATTACCACATGGGAAGTGTGACCTTCCCACGAGCCCAGGCACTGGGACCGTTGGAATTTGCCATTGTGTGGTCTCTTTGACCAATCAGAGTGCAGTATTCTTGTTTTCAAACTGTTTTATGTACTTGGCAAATGAAAAGTGTGATCTTGACCCGATTAAACCAATTCTTATTTTGAAACCTATATCATTTCAAAGCATACATATTCAGCTTTATCATGATATAAAAATCATTTGGGCTCAAACAAAAAAAAAGTGTGAAAATAGCAGCTTTTGTCAGGTGAAAATATTTATTTTGTAGCATATTTTAGATCAAAATTTTAACCTATATTACAAAATCTTTGAATAAATTCAAACACATGACCTGAAAGAATGATTCTTCTTCTTTACAATGGTACCAAATTCATGAAATTTGATGCACAATTAGAGCAGCAATGACCGAATGAAAAGAGGTGTTTTGGTCCGCATCAAGCTCATTAAATATGCAAAACATCTCAAGTCATGAATATCACTTGGATGAAAGAAGCCACTTTCTTGGGACCTGCAGTCTGACTGGATGTTTGTGATTTTTTCTATAAATACACATGTTTTTAAAAGCTAACAATATAATATTATTGATGAAGTACATGTAAGCATGGTCAGGAAATCATAAAGGAAAACAAAAGGTAAGCCCTAACACAAAAAGTTCACTCTTACTAATAATCAGGTTAGTGTACATATACATTGTATTTAAGTGTTGTTTGCTGTAAATTAGGCCATCTTTCGAGACAGAACCCTATTTATTACATAGAAATTTTTAAGGTAAACAAAACAAGACTAAAAGCAACAAATGAATTAAAAAGTATTGAATTCAATAGTCGTGATGGTAGAAGTCAATGTGTTTTCTTTTGAACGCTAACAATGATGGGCTGATTTTCAGTTCAAGAAGGAGTGTATTCAAAGGCAAATTTGCACTAATTGTGCATATTGTTTGCACTAATACAGTATCCCACTGATGTTTGTGTAGTACATTTAATAATGATTTTTACTGCACCAAACTATTTTACATTTTAAAGCGGACATTGCAAAAGATGGAATCAAAATGGATGCAAGTCAGTCTTCAACCCCACCATAGTTCTGCAATTAATTGCAAATTTGTGATTGATTGTTGCTCTGTTTCTTGCAACAGAAAGTGTAATCTGATTTTTGTAATTGATTGCAGAGTTTTGTGTAACATGTCAAGCATAGATTGAAGTTTCTCCTTTGGCGAACAATTTTTATAGTAACCCACTTCTCTTTTTCTACAAATGCACAGAGAGTTAAACAGTTCTGGAGACAGTCCAAGCAGTTTATCAAGTTCATCAGGCTCATCGTTCTTGTTTGGACAGAATATGAATGAAAGAGTTACGGTGGGGCTTCACGTACACAATCTTGCCTGTATTTCATATTTTCTCATCTATCTCTTTCTTTTCCCATCTCATACCGGATGTCTCTCATCTTCTTGTTTCTCTTTCCTTTATTTCTATCTCTTTAATTTCTCCTTGTCCGTTCTACTCTCTCCTATCTTTCAATTTGTCTTCCCTCTTCTCCTTGGGGCCCCCCTTCCTCTGTCTCCTTGCTTCTCTTACTCTGTCTTCCCGTCTTCTTTCTACTCTTATTTTCTATTTTCCCCCTTATCCATCCCTTCCCCTTCTCTCTTTCCATTCCAGTATCTTCGTCTTCATTCTCTTGTCTCTCCTTTCTCTATCCTCTTTATTCCTCAGTGCCCCCACTCTACTCTCTACTCTTCTCACTCCATCCCTCTCTTCTTTCTTTTTAATCCTCTTCTCCATCTTTTGTCATTAACTCTTATACTATATACTTTATATCTGCACTCTCCCCCTATAATTTTCTTTCCTACACCTCTCTCTGCATTTCCTGATAGCTTTATGTATTACAATTAATGTATCAAGTCAAATGAATTCATATTTTTTAAACAACAAAATAATACACTTAAGGTTTTTGCTCTTGTTGCTATCATCGTTCCTGTTTTTAAATTTGAGGAAACAAGACACGGCCCTCACTCACCAAGAATTATTGAAAGAAGAATATTCCTTAGGAATGTGTAGAAGGCTGGGATAACTTAAGTTTTCATATGAAAAAGTAGGATTATTTTATTATTTCACTTGCTTGTTTTTAGAGTCCTAACAGACAAGAAGGGGAACTGCAATCGGTCGGTGAATTGGTGTTTGGTCAAAATCTTTCAGCAAGGATCAAGGTAACTTTATTGATAGTGAATTAATTTCATTATAATTGGAGAATTACAAACAGGCATGTCTTGATGAGGACGACAATGATGATAAAGATGATGGTGATGATGATGATAATGGTGATGATGGTGGTGACGACAACAATGACGATGATGGTGAAGATGATGATGACGATGGATGAAGATGTTGATGATAATGATGATGAGAAGAAGGATGATGATGATGAGGATGGTGGTATGATTTGAACCCAGTGATACACAGTCCACAGACATGTCCACTAGGCCATGATAGCTCTGTCTGTATATAGTAAATTCAATGACATTCGGATAATTCTATTTGAGATGTTTTGAAGGGGTGATATCATGTTTTGTATAATTTTTTCCAGAATGATGGATTTAATGAAACTTCCCCTGAGAAACCAAAAGGTGAGTACATCTTTGTTCTATTTTATTTAAACTTTAATATGTTTACTGTTCAAATTTTTGTTTCATTTTGCAATGCAGTACATGGTCACATGGTGTTATAGGAATCCACCCCTTGATGCTAAATATCAAGTTTAAATATTTCATGATTCAAAGTTAAATCCAAACAGTTGATTTGTAAGATATATTATTATGAAAGAATTGATAAGGATTTTATTCATTATTTTTTCCAACAATACCACAAAGGTAACACACGCAACTGTTGTGTGACGTAGAGCTCGGCTGCTGTGAAAAAAAATCGTAGGCAGACCGGGCGGGGTTCGAACCCACGACCTCTGGACTAGACCAGTGTCATAACCACTAGACCACCAGAGTACTTTGTTCAAGCTACCTTATATATATTTTTTTTCTCTTTATTATTCCATTAATCATAATCAAGGCTTTTTTGTAGTCTGATATCATTTGGCAAACTTACCATAATCTTTAAGTTCTTTATTAAAGAAATGGCAAACTTTTGATTAAAATCTGTAAGTCTTTGAGACCTGGGAGGTGTTTCACCAAGATTTAAGTGTGACTTAGAGTCATGCATAAATACCGAGGCATGTATGATATATAATGCGCAAATCTTGTTGAATAATACGCAGTAGCGCGTGTCCCATGTGTATGATCTGATTAATGCGGTGATGTGTTTATACTTCATGCAACTGGGAATTTAAGTTCGACCCTAAGTCACGTTTAACTCTCTGTGGGACACCCCCAGGACTATTCATTTTTTAGTCATAGTTCATTAAAAGTTATATGTTTTATCTTGTAATATTAACTTCAGAGCAAACATTAGCTGAGAATGCAAGTGCATTGGAGGAGGCCAGGGAGAGGATGAGGAGAAAGTTTGAAGACGTTGAGAACCTGACAGGAGAAGAAGATGAAGAAAATGTTGTTTCGGTAAGTTTTTTGGTTTATATTGTACTCACTTTGTCTATGAGCAGTTGGTCTACTTTTCAGGTAGTTTTATACCACAAAGGCCTAATCAATTTGGTCTACTCAGGGTAGGAAATTATTTTTATTTTTATGGGGCTGTCTTTTTTTCCACATTAGGGCGATAACAGAATTTTAGGGGCTATTTATTTCATTTCAAGGGCTACTTTTTAGGGGTAACAAGCGATTACACAGTAAATGTAAATATCATTATTCTTCCATAGTTATAATTCTGACTTTCTTAATAATCTTGAATATTGTTTGTGACAGATCTTAGGGCGAATCTAGAAAGAATGATCAACCCAAAGCACGTCTTTTGGGGGAATTTTAGGGGCGATTTGGGCTGTCATGAGGGCGAAATCGCCTGTCGCTCTCACATATTTTCTAAGCTGACTGTCAATTTGGTATAATTGCTGTTTAACTTGCACTGCACTTGGTCTGATAGCCAATATTATTCAATGAGAATATTGCATATTGGATGTCATGTGCATGTTAACACTTTGTTGACTGGTGACCCTTTTGTAGGAACAAAATCAACGGCAATGCAAATCTAATGTGTATCGCTTTATCACATAAGAAAGATCACCAGTCGTTTGTGAAGTCGCTTGTAACTTACAAACGGATTTATGAAACACCCACCCGGTCAATGAGAGGCTCCTGTTCTTGAACAATGTTTTTGTGATTGTGTTTTGATTGCAGTCCCATTGTAAGCTGTTTGTATTTGACAATGTGAAGAGGAATTGGCTAGAAAGAGGGCGTGGTCAAATAAGGTTGAATGACAGTCGGCAATTAGCAACGGATTCTGCTTTCCAATCAAGATTAGGTAAAGCTTGTGTAATTTCATTAATGTGATTTATTTTTCTTTTTGTTATTTCAAAATTCAAATACAAATGATATTTTATTGGTTCAAAAATGTTGAAAATATGAAGGAAATACAATTTCTTTATGATATCATTGATAAGTCATATACTGTGGTTCATATTATTGAACCTCTACCAACACCTTTGATAGATTATATTTTGATGATAGAGCTTCTGAGAAAATGGCACCAAAATCATGGAACAACCTTCCCCATGATATCAGATAAAATACAGACTTCAACAAATTCAAATCTGTGTTAAAAACCTAGTTTATTAATTGAAACTTCTCCTTTCAACATGCATAGAGACTGTTAATATGGTATATAAACAGTCTTATTATCATTATTATAGATATTATTTGTGTTATAGATATTATTTGATATGACTTGGTTGTTTTGTTTACAGTAATGCGTACGCAGGGAAGCTACCGTCTTATTCTCAACACCAAGATCTGGAGTGATATGACCTTAGAGAAAGCAACCACGAGGAACCTAAGAATTTCAGCCATGGATGCTGAATCTGAGACGATTAAAATCTTCCTTGTAACGGTAGGTCCTTCAGCTACAGGACATGCTCTTTCACTTAAGCTATTGGTTACTGGAACAGGGTCCCATTTCATAAAGACAATTTCTATAACAAATTTACTATTAGCCAATAACATTGTAGGATTTTAGTAGCTTTTGACTATTATTGCAGATTTGTTATTACAATAACTTTTATGAAATAGCCCCCTGGTTGGTTCCTCTACAATCCTGTGGTAAGAATTCAGTAGTCAACATATTCTTATTGCCTGCCGGATTCGGATGGTCATTCTATAGAGTAGTAAAGTAGGATGTCGTGATTTTACTCATATTTTTTTTTACATTTCAGCATTTCCATGACAATATTACAGTAGATCAGGATGAAAAACCCCAACTTGCCAAATTTTAATTGAATCAGTACTGATGGCCCAAGGCAAGCATCTCTTCAACTGAAAGGGGGAGGGGCAGTACATTAATGGTTAATTCACTTTACTCTTTAGTAAATAGCCTCCATTGAAATTTTGAAAAGGAATACATGTAATAGAATCCTTGAATCATTCTCCTCAATCAGGGAACACCCAAGGATATAGAGCAGCTGTACTGCGCTATCGAATACCGAGTTCAAGCCCTGAAGCACGTAGAAGAAGACAAACGATCA
This sequence comes from Lytechinus pictus, assembly GCF_037042905.1. Taxonomy (NCBI): domain Eukaryota; kingdom Metazoa; phylum Echinodermata; class Echinoidea; order Temnopleuroida; family Toxopneustidae; genus Lytechinus; species Lytechinus pictus. The sequence continues at coordinate 28,205,401 of NC_087255.1, read as the reverse complement.
GATGTAGAAGAGGGTCAGACCGGAGCACAGGATACCAAAGATGAAGAGGATGAAGATGAAGAAGATGCAGAGGATGATGACGAAGATGATGATGAGGATAGTGAGGTGGCTAAGATCTGTTCTCGTGATAGGAGTAAACCAAGTAAGTAGTCAGGGAAGAGTTGGGGATAATTATGATAAATGGAGATGCTGATGCTGCTGCTGCTAATGATGATAATGATGATGGTGAATTGGTGATGATGATGATATCAATGATGATGATGATATCAATGATCATGATGATGGTGGTGATGATGATGATGATGATGAGATGATGATGATGTGGATGATGAGGACAGTGAGATGAAACCAATTAAGGAGGGGAGATAGGTAAATTGTAGGAAATATGTATGTGTTAAATTTATGTTCCTGTGAAATCTTAGTAAAATGACAGGTATAAAATTCTTATTAAATGTTAATCATGAAAGCCAAATTTATAAACAAGTGAGCATAACGGTTATTACTCTTCATCAATGTCAGTCTATTATTTCTTACATTATTTTTTTATACCCTCTTTTTTTAGCATCTCCAAAGAGCACTGAGGGCAACAGTGCATCCGCTTCACCTTCTCTACACCCTGAAGAATCATGAGTGCTGCTCAAGGAATTATTCTCGCAATGCTCTTGGATTCTGAGCTCAGACTTGTTATTTTGGGGTCAAAATGATGAGAACATGGCTTAACTTGAGGAATCACAATGGCATTGGTATCTGCTGAGATGCAAGAACAATCAGACCTCCATTCTTTTATTTGCCAAGAGAGATTTCAAAATTGGAGTTGACCTGTTGGTTTTGGAGTTGACCTGAGTTTACATCACATCAATTCATTATAGGTCTGATGTTTTGTGATTGATTGCATTAGTTATTATGTGGAATCAATCGTAAAAGCTAAATGTTGACTATGTGATGAATTTCTAAGCCCAAATGTCAAATTTTCCTGTACCTACCATATTTCATCAAAAAGATTTGCCAAATGGACAATACCGTCAAACCTTTACATAGATATTACCAGAGAATCGGGTATATGAGTAGAAAATCTCTTTCTTGGTTTAATAGATACAATGTAGTTCGAGAGTTTTGATAGGAGCAGAGAAACATAATAATAAAGGTTTGAAAATATTCACCAAAGAATAACATGGATCTTTGATGTGTTGAATTCATATAACATGTATGGGAAGTTGCTCTTATGCAACATCATACTTTAAGATTTTAAAGATCATTAACTCTGTTTATTACCAGTTTTCTAAAATTCTAAAAATCAGTTTTTGCCAAACCTTCACACTCACGTTGCTCTTGTTTTTTTGCTTACATCTTAACCTGAAAAATTTGCTTTCATTCTAATAAGGATGATAGCATAGTAACAGACGTAAACATAGGTATTTGTACAATGATTTAGAACATTACACAACTTCACTGGAAGAACTTTCCCTTTAATTTTTTCTCTCAACATTCCTATTAACCTGTTCAATTCTGGAGCCAGATGGTCCATATGCAATACCTATGGGAATTAATAAATTCACTTGTCGGTGGGAAATACAAACTACTGTATCTTATTGCTATTATGATACATTTAATTAGTGCTTTTGGAAAGGATAATTTGCACAGTATTAGAATCAAACCTTGCAGGAAACGGGGACATGTTATAAATTTGATCGTTATTATTGATTTTCTATTATTTTGTGATCAAGGAGGGAAAACTGAACAAATCACACTAAGTGACCAATATTAAATTTTTGAACGAAAAATTACCTGATCAGTCCCCCTTTTACTTCACATAATTAATTCTTAGTTTCCTGAATACAGAGTTTTCACAAGATATGCTATGCAGAAATTACGTATGACCAATGTTGGGTTAAGTGTTTATGCTTATTTTAATACCATATCAAAATATTTCATTAATTTATATCCTCATGAGTTCTGCCTATTAGATTAATTCAGTTATGATTTAGATGCGATATTTATCGAAATGGTGATCAAAAGAGTGTTTTCTTTTTTAAGCTTGTATTCTATGTCCTGTTCTAATCAATATGGTTACCAGTACTAGCTTTAGGGTCCTTTATTAGTACTGTTCCCACATGATCTATTCATAGCTTTAAAAGTTGAAAAAAAAATACATAGAATGGTACATTGCTATGATGAACATCTTTCCAAAGATAAAGATTCTTTATTCTTTTAATTTCAATGTTAAAATTAAAGATGATTAAAGTTTAATGATGTACCTAAAGTAAAGGTACATTAAGCTTTATTTTAAATTAATTGTTGATTGAATAACAATTATACTTATTATTATTATCAACACTTCAAGTGGTGCACCCATTCCAATAGGAATTGAAAAAAATCTTTGTTTTAATTCAACTGTTTGAAATGTTTTATGATTTGCTGCAAAATGTATTTGTTCATGCAACTTTCAGTTCTTATCTGTTTGATAAATGCGAGAAAAGGGTTTTATGAAAGAAAGAATTGCTTACCAATATCGAATTTCAATTTTCAAAGTCTATTCTTTGAACTAGTTTTGATTTCATTTTCTTTTAAACATTGAGTAGTGTTCATCATTATGTTTGTTCAATCTTTATGAACCAAAGTTTCATTTGACAAAGTCATATCATTTGAAGTAATACAAAATGGAAATCAGGCCATCTGGGTACTAGATTAAATGAGAATTAGTCCAAGTGGGTATAAGACCAAGTATAGTGTAGAGTAGACCAATCAGCAACGAGGCCAAATTGACAGTAGACTAAATTGGTTTAGCCCAAGTGGTATTAGATTATCAAAGAACTAGCCCAACTGCTTTTTAACAGTGGGTTGGTATTGCTAGATTTATAGCTAGGATTTGGACAGGATATCGATTCATTTCTTTTCTTTAAAAGAAGAAAAAAAAAAAGATTCCCCAAAATTTGAGGTTATCCAGTTCCAAATGTGCCTAGCAGAAGAGATCCAGTGAATTGTGATTTGCATTGACTCCAAATGTGCATGCTGAGTTCTAACTTTCAGAGCACATATAGTGTTTTTGTCATATATTCATCATTTTCAGTTATTGATTTCAAAAGGGTATTTAGCATTCTATTATTTATTCACTGATTACAATCTTGGATTTTATACCCTATAAAAACTTTCTGTTGGACATGCAATGATATTCCAACCATTCCTATCGACTTTGTTGTCAATACTATATTTTTTTGTGTGTCCGTCAAGTTATGCATTTGTTTGTTTTTGTAAACAATAGTGTTAATGTTTATTTACACACATTTTTTTTTCTTCAGTTGTTTAAGAAAAAAAAATCATTTACATCGGCATAAAAGGATTATGATGTTGTTGACTGTAATTTGAAATATATGTTTATCAGGAACTATTAAAGGACAAGTCCACCCCCAACAAAGAGATGATTTGATAAAAAGGGAAAAATCCAACAAGCATAACACTGAAAATTTCATCAAAATCGGATGTAAAATAAGAAAGAAATAAAATAATTTCACAAAACAGTTATATGCACATCCTGTTGGGTATGCAAAATGAGGAGACTGATGACGTCATCCACTCACCATTTCTTTTGTATTTTATTATATAAAAATGCGGGATATTCTATTTTTTCTCGTCATTGTCAGGTGAAACAACGATTACTTCCTCCCTGAACATGTGGAATGAGCAGTGTTTAATACTATATGATTCAGTCAAGTTGGTCCTTATTGTCAAATCTGTAAAAAATGAAATATTGTATAATTCAAAGAAAAAAAATCAAAAGAAATAGTGAGGGACATCGACTGTCTCATTTGAGTTGTGCATATAACTGTTTTGTGATAAATAAGCAAAACTTTAAAATGTCATAACTTTCTTATTTTACATCCGATTTTGATGAAATTTTCAATGTTTTGCTAGTATAATATTTGCAATCTATTGCAAATATTCTCTTTGCAATTCCCCATCTATTTCACACTTAAATCTTTGTGAAACACCAATCACTTTTAACTATCGCCATGTTGAATTCACACATCCTATTACAAGAAACAAACAAGCCATTAGCAATTAGTTGCAACTTTCCTATTAATTGCAGGATTTAAAATTGATTTTGGGAAGTGAGTTCATCTTTCAATTGTAAGAAACTTGCCACCCCCTATGCCAGTCATTAATATATCCATTTTGCTGCATACTCCTTATAATCAGTTGATTGTCATTGAGTTCAATATAATCTTTTAATCAGGTTGTTATTGTGATTGAGTTCTTCTCCCACATACCTGTTTGTCAGTTTAGTTTATGTCCCATCTATCGGGTGGAGAAATTGGCCCGTATTCTGCAGTCGGGTTTAATTTAAACTCTGGTTTAAGTTGTGGTTTAACTATGGAAAGCCAGTTGTCACATAAATCTATAACAGATGTTTAATGTATCAGCTAATATGACTCCCTAAACATTATTAACTGCCTGGGAAGGATAAGTATGACAGTTGTCTTCACCATTAAAGAATTAGTAAAGAGCACAGTAAACATGAGAAGCATTCACTATAAACAAAATTTTGAAATGTTTGGCTTCCCATAATTTTAGCACAGAGTTAGACCATGCTCTAAGTTAAACACGACTTCAGAATACTGGCCATTATGTTTACATGGTTCATCCATATCCGCAACATGTGTCATTATCAGGGGGACGTAGAACGCTTTCAAGAACATAGAAAATGTATTGTCATATGCTTCTCATGACAATGAGCGACCAAGCGGTCTGTCGAAAATTGGTGAATCAAAATGGCAGTTTCTTCCTGGACTCTGTTCAAATGACTTAATTGCAATTTTTCATCAGCTCCAAAACTTAAGATGAATTCCTGTTCGACAAAGTCCTACCAGCTGATCATTGTCATTTGATGGGCATTTTCAATACGTTTATTGGGTTCTTGAATTTGTTCTGCATGGCGGTGCAAAAACTCAATATTATCACTGAGGTAGACCTCTGTGTTGTTAACAACACCAAAAGAACGTTCCCTCTAAATCAAAAGTATTTATCTTTGTATAGGGAAAAAGATTTTAACAAATTATCTTTGTAGAAGTTTCCTACTCTGATAGATTATTATCTGTGCTGAAGTAAAATTGATCCATCAAGTCTGTTGTGGGTAAGCATGCACTGAAGGAAAACTTGTCACTTTTCGGTGTATTTAACTGGATATATATTATGATCCTTTTACCTATCAGAGGGGTGTTTCATGGAGAATTCTGTCATTGATTTTCTCTGGCAGATGTTATAAGCTTCTGAAATCCCCGTAGCTGATATAAAATAAGTCTGTGAAAATCACTGACTAAATTCTTCTCCCTGAAATGCTTCCCAGGAGTTATTACATATTAACACCTCTGTATGATTTGGGATGGACACAGGTGTGTATTACATTGAAACCTCTCTATAAAGATCATTCAAGAAGTCTGTCTATTTCGACGCCTAAGAAGACTGGGGGGGGGGGGCTGATTCAGCCCCCCTTATGATCTCGGCCGTCGATCGCGCGATCGCAACAAAAATTGGCACGCGCGTTACCCATGGCATTATCTACAAAACTATAATATTAAATTCTGCGAAAAATCTCATTGCTCATTAATTATGCTAATTTATGCGTAAAATCATAAGTTTGCTCTAATTAATAAAATAATGCCCCTAAAATGCTAATATTTTGTTTCACATACTCTAGATAGGCATCTGATCAAATTTATTTTTCAAAATTTTCAACATCACATTTATTTTCTTATGTATTCTATTGTTTTATAAATTTCTTATATATTTCCATGTTTTTCGACTTTTTGTTTTTTATTGTTTTTTCAATGGAAATTGTCGGGGACTTTATTTTGACCATTAAAAAGATAAAATTAATTGATTTTAAGCAGTAAAAGGAAAAATAATGATACATATATGAATTTTGGCTAAAAACACTATTTGCATTGGATTTGTACACAAATTCACGTTTTTGAGTAATTTTGGGTCTGCATGCACTTACGAAATAATACGTAAGTTCTGAACCGCCTATCCGGGGGTTACAATTTTGGACTTGAAAGTAAAAAGTCAGCGAGCGACGCGGTCAAAAAATTTCAAGCGGCGGATTTATCGCGAAAAATGTCGAGGGGGGGGGCTGAATGAGCCCCCAGTCTTCTTAGGGTTAAGGGAATCAATGGTTACTTTAAGTCGGGTGTTTGTTCTATGCAGGTACTCGCTAAAGCAGGTTTGACATATATATTATAAAAATGGGAACAAACTTTACTAGTATCTTCCTCATGTTAAATGTTTTTTATGATATATTCTGTCCATCAAGCCCAAATTTACTATGCTTGTCGTTGATCAACCTCAAACTTGGTCAAACTTGGTATTTCTTCAAAAGTTTATTTGCAATTTTCATTAGGGTGCTTACTGTAAGAGATTTTGGTATTAACAAAATCAATACAATCGTTTCAAATGAGAGTCCTGCTTGCTTTTGATGGGGGAGGGGTGGGGGCAATTTACAATTTTGTCCAGGGAGCAATTTTTTTTTTACAAATTAACAATTCTTTATCCTCAATATTGTTTTCTTGGGGAATTAATTCTGATATTTTGATTCAGTGGTAAGTTGTATTCAAAGTAATATCCTGTGATTCATATAACTCAAAGCTCAGCTGTCATGAAAACATATAATATGAATTGTAACCATGTATGTGTATTTTGTTTTGACAAGTTTCTTATCTATAATATTATTTGGACCATTAACTTTGTGAACATTAACAAGATGAGAGTTGATTATGTGTTCTGAAGATTTCGCTTTGGTAATCAGTTTGTTTTTTATTGCACCAAAGCATGTTGATGAAAGAAATAAACATGTTTTGGTATTGTATATATGTAAAAAGAATTTATGACTTGTGAGTCTTCTGTTTTTAATTGCTTATTGATTGATTGATGAACTAGAGAAGAATTCAACTTAAAACAATCAGTAAAGCAGACAGGTGAAAGTTTGAACAAAATCAGACAAACAAAAGGGTTATGATTTTTTTTAAATTGCACAAATTAGCAACCACTAAAATTCTAAAGATGATAATAATCATGGTGATGTGGAATGTTGTGGTGATAATAATGATCATATCTCGTATATTTATCTGAGTTCGACCAGTTAATGTACTCCAATTAATTGGATTTCTTTCCAAATCTTAGAAAACTGCTAAATTTTGTCCAGACATTATTCAGACTCGTATCTTGAAGCTTTCCCTTTTCAATGACTAATAGAATATATCCCAAATTTCTGCACTCCTTATTTCACAAAAGAAAACAATATCACACCACCATCACCATTATTTTCAATAACAGAATATGTCAATATAAAAATGGTTTATACGTATTTTCCATTACACTGAAAAAATATTTTACAAAGTCTCATTCTAAAAACAGATTATTACGAATGCATCGCGCTATGGAAGAGGTGATCATATATATGCATTATACTGTTTTCTCAATCTTATCAGGCCTTTATAACATCTTCAACAACAAAAGCAACAATAAAACTTCATAAGCTGATAAGTGCAAACTACTATTTCTTTGAATAGTATAATATACGTTTTATAATCAGAAGATTGTTCCCCAATCCCAAAATATCGGGTCATTTTTTTTATCCTCATTAATGGGATATTATCGGGACAGCGAGGACCCTTTCTACAAGTAGTGAATATCTTCGAATTAACGATTGATACAATATTTATTCAGTATATCCCTTTGCAATTTTTATCAATTTCTAAGAATGCCAAGAATTATTATTTTGCAAAAGAATATTCTGAAATGATCCAGTTAAAAAACAAGATCAAACCGCTACTGCGAGTTTATAATAGATGATACTCGAATATAAGTCCGGGGGGGGGGGGGGGCACTTACATTGACGAGTGGACACCATGCGTGACCAAAAAAAAACGTAATAAGGGTGTCAAAAACACTAAAATAATAGGAAGGCTACGTGTTTAGGGTCAAATTTGCGAGGGTATAAAAAATTAAGACTATTTTGTTTGATATAGGATGTACTTTTTGCCCCAAGAGTCGACACTACGTGTTTAGAGTACGATTTGCGCGAGGTGTGGAAGGTGGGGCTGTACTAAACCCAATGATGTAGGTAAAGGTAAAACCGACGACCGACGTCCGTGACATAACAATTGAAATATCGCTGGACAAGGGGTTCAATTCAGGGAATACTTGCCAATAGTATCGTTTGGTTTCCAATACTTGTTAAGGGTAGCACGCCAATACTTGTGAAGGGGTGCATTTTCAGAATATGGAAAATACTTGTTTAGGGTGCTTTTCGAGACCCCATGGTCGCGGTCGCGCATGGTATCCACTCGTCAATGGAAGTGGCCCCTCCGGGAATATAAGTCACATCATTGACACTTTTCAAAGAACGGGCTTAAGCTTTCGCTCCGGAGGAATGGTGCTTAAGAGGAGGAAATCACAATTTCTTGATAATTGGGGGAAGGCGGTGTAAGTTGAGCATAGGGGTAAGTTGAGCCACAAGCCCCAGGCCAATAATGAATGAGTCAGACATTGTGGTGGTGTCTTGTATTGATGACCCATAGCATAACCCCTAACCCCACCACATTGTTTTCAACTTTGAAACAAAAAGTACTTTTTTAGAGGGAAAAATACAAATTTCAGCCAAAAAAGTAAAAAAAGGGTATGAAATAGATAAGTGCTTTCTACACACACAGGTCTTTAGATATAATAGGGGCAAGTTGAGCCACAAGCCCACCACATTTTTTCAACTTTGAAACAAAAAGTTCTTTTTTAGAGGGAAAAATGCAAATTTCAGCCTAAAAGGAAAAAAAAAAGTATAAAATAGATAAGTGCTTTCTACACACAGGTCTTTAGATATAATAGAGACATAAGAACATTGTTAGTAAGTGGGGCCCGTCTTACAAAGAGTTGTGATTGATCTGATCAATCGCAACTATGGACGGCCAGCAACATCAACATCTATTATGCTTGTTTGTTCAAAATTATATATCATATATCTGTGATTTATATTCATGCATTCATTGTTTTCTTGAAAATTCACTTTGATTCACACTGATGGATTTCCATATATAGTGTTACGATTGATTGGATCAGTCGAAACTCTTTGTAAGACGGGTCCCTGGTATGGATCTTCATTCTTGCCATAGTCTTATACATGATGGATGCAAACAAAATGTGTGGATGCGAAATTGTCGCATTAAGTTCGGGGCAAGTTGAGCCATGGTAATTCCCAATTCCATTGGTAATGCATACAAAATAAAACCTTAAAAAGCCATCGATATGGAAGCAGAAAGGATCAAATGTACACGACTGTTCTTTTTCTTTTAGAGGATGTTAGTATTTATAGAGAATTAGTAAGTGAAAAGACTTTGAATAAAAAATTGACATGCTGGTTCTTCCCCCATACATTTTGTGGCTCAACTTACCCTACAGATGGGGCAAGTTGAGCCATTTGACATCGCTTTTTTCAGAGGTGACAATGACTTTCAGTGTGGGGGTAAAAAGTTATACATAGGTGAAATATATTTCAGAAGAATTACATTTTAAGGCAAGGTATTTATTTCTACAGGATTATTAATCACGGATGCGAAATTGTCGCATTAAGTTTGGACTGGGGTAAGTTGAGCCAGCCAACATGAGGCAAGTTGAGCCATGGTAATTCCCAATTCCTATGGTAATGCATACAAAAAAAAACTTAAAAAGCCATCGATATGCAAGCAGTAAGGATCAAATTTACACGACTGTTCTTTTTCTTTTAGAGGATGTTAGTATTTATAGAGAATTAGTAAGTGAAAAGACTTTAAATAAAAAATTGACATGCTGGTTCTTCCCCCATACATTTTGTGGCTCAACTTACCCCAGAAGGTGGCTCAACTTACCCTACAGATGGGGCAAGTTGAGCCATTTTACATCGCTTTTTTCAAAGGTGACAATGACCTTCAGTGTGGGGGTAAAAAGTTATATATAGGTGAAAAATATTTCAGAATTAAATTTTAAGGCAAGGTACTTATTTCTACAGGATTATTAATCATATAAATTCTAACATGCAAAAGCAAAAAGTGTCACAACTTACCCCGCCTTCCCCTACCTACACGTCACATTGGAGAGTAGTCTCTCCCGCTTGTCGCAATTAACTCGTAAGATTGTCAATTCAAAAATTACAAACCTTACTTTGAACTTTCCGTTCTCCATATGTTTACGCTTTCACATAATGGATACCCTGAGAATATACACAAAGCTCGATTGAATGATTTTGATATTTCAATATTCGGAGTCAATTTGCAATTCAATGCTTTGATCTTACCTATGTCTGCAACAATTATTCAACAACTGAGCTATCTAAATTTGAACGGTGACAAAATAATTGGTGTCCCCGAATGCGTTTCCTGACTCGGCTATTTGTGCGAATTAGAGTGAAACTTTTATAAAATACAAATTCTCGTCGCAGGCAAATGCAAGCATGTCTGAAGAGAGGCAAACTAAGTAATACCAATACCAACCCAATGGTGTATCAAGTGCATTGAACTCATTTTTTTCCTTCAGGTTCAGACCATCAAGTTCATAGAGCCTGATTACCACGTTACCATTCTTACGATCGTTACTCGCGACATACACCCTGTCCTGCTCATCCACGGCAGCATACAGGTTGATGCCCTTTCGTGCTTTTAGAGACTCACCAGCATTCCCATCCCTATCATATACTGTCACCACACTTGGACTGGTGTAATGACATGAACTGGTGACGATCAAACCTGATTTAGTGGCAGATACCTGATGCGTCTGATTGTGCCTTGTTGGGACAGTGCGCACAAGAGTAGATCCTGTAGGGTCATAGATATCGACTTGGTTTTCACCGTTTGCAAGGAGTATTTCATCTGACGAACTTCTGCTTAGTCTCAGATGAAAGTCGTTATTTCTTGCGGTCATTTTCGCTGTCATTAGGCCTTCAGAAGTGTACTTGTGTGCTTCTGAGTAGCCCATCGAAATGCATACAGACCTATCTTTTTGAATTATAAGATCAAAACAATTCGTATTTGGTATATTTGCATACCCTTGGTTTTTACCAGTAACATCAACGATATCTATGCCAGTTTTGCTGTAATATCCGATAGCCACACTGTCATTAGAGAACTTAGTCATTCCACTCATTCCTCCTTTAAGATTTACATGCTGAATGACTTTCAACGTTGGATCTAACAATCCACAGATACTCCCAAGGTCAAGACGAGAGTATTCTGCAGGCTTGAACCTCTTAATTATTACGCGCTTCCTTTGTTATCATGGTTATGGCTACTGCAGATGTGTTGTCAGTGGACTTCTTCAACACAGCATCCAGTTCCTCGCAAAGCAAGGCGTGGGCAGACAACGTGTCTGTCTCAAGATGACCCAATCTGTTCTTATCCACCAATTTAATTGAACTACAAATACTCTTGATTCTTTGTCGATCTTTCGATTTCAACGTGTTTAGGTCATCATGGAAACTATGCTGAAAAGCGTTGATTTCTTCGCTGAGTTTTCGATGATTTTCTTCCTGCTCTTTGACCTTGATGCTGTATGCTTGATTGACATCCTCTCTGAGTTTCTGCATAGCAGAGTCTACCTCGTGACGTTGTAGTTCTATGTTTTGAATGTTTTTTTCTAGTTCAGATTTCCTCGTGGCAACTCGCTGAACAAGGTCATTAACCTTAATGAAAAAAAGAAGAGAACAAGCCAACCAAAGTTTTATTATCTATAATATGGTAATAAGATGTGATTATTACTTGTCTCCTCGGGCAAGATATATACGGAGGAGAAAGCAACCCTCCCTCATTTTTGTTCTACAGGTTTTCTTGTATAGGATCCTAGTTAGAGTGAATAGCTCTGTTAATGGGCCAACATGTTAAGGGGGTCAGACATGGCGTCTGGGGCAAAATTCATTCAAAGCTGCGAGCGAGCAAAGAGAGATAGCAAATCGAATTTGTGATAGTTACTGATAATATCCAGCAATATATATATTTATATATACATATAATTATATATATATATATGTATATATATGTATATATATATTGCACCTTCTCTATCCCTCTCCTTTTTTTCCCTTGGTCGTGAAACTCGGGGGCATGGCCTCCAAGCCCCCCCCCCCCCCAACTGTAGACCTACGCCAGTGAGCATGGTGAGCGGCTGTCAGTTAATGCTCGCCATATGCCCTAGAGATCTTAATGAATTGTAGATATAATTCGCTCAAATACGTCTACGCCTGATCATGCGATGACAATGCCCAATGCTTTAAATGTCTCCCCTGAAGAGTACTTCATTCTAGGGTATGGGATATGGAGCGCAGATCCTGGAAATGGTGATCTGGCAGTGGGAACTTCACGTATCCGAATCTCCTGGATTGACATATACTGTAGTTTGCTAAATCATGAAACAAAGGGTGCAGTTACGCGGCCTCGCGATCTACTTACCTCAAGTCGCAATTCCCGCTCAAAGTCAGCTCTGTTCTTGATAGTGTGATTTTTGTGACGGTCAATCACGCATTTGAGACAGAAGTGGACCTTACAATCCTCACAGTACATGTCTTTATCCTCTTGCTTGTGGATGTAGCATTTGTCGGATGAATGGCCAGCGATGACAGTCCCCTTGATGATATCATCATTTGGTATAATCTTATGACCTTCAAAGAATATTGTTAACTGCTTATGGCTATGATCACAATTAATGCACATGTAAATATTACATGTTTTGCAGAATGAGTAAGCATCTCGCTGGAACTTACACCCTGTGCATTTTGGACGCATCTCAAGGGCAGCATTCATCCCTCCGCACTTGGCGTAGTAATCGTCTACTAATCCATTGACCGTAACATTGGCGAGGAAATCATCGACACGGTTAGTAGACGTAAACTTAGAGATCGCCATACAGAGAGGACAGACCATGTAATCAAGATTCTGATGGGCTAAGTTATATTGTTTGAGGCATTTTAAACAAAAGGTGTGTCTGCAAGAAGTCATGATGGTTGCCACGTCGAAGATCTCAAGACAGAGCGGGCATGTTAGGTTTTGTGAAGAGCTTGAAAAAGCTTCCGTTTCAGGTTGCTCAGCCATTTTTAAAGACAAGAAGACAGATCGAAACAAATCACTGTAGAATATAATACTAGAATACACTGCACACTGGGCAATTAGGCCAGACTGAACAAGGCACCCATAGTCGACACTACAGCGATTTTCCAAATTTAATGAAATTGAAACGAGGTTCACGGACTTTGGACCCCGACTCCGTAATAAGGTGTCGTGATTTTGGTACAATGGATATCGTTTTAAAGCTGAGGTTCTAGAGAGTGGGGATCCTGACGTAAAGGGTCTCTACAACGCACCAAAATCCATTGAAAATGCATGTCAAATAACAATAGACAGCTGGCTGACAGTTTTTGTCTCACCTGCATAGCAGAGTGAGACTATAGGCGCCGCTTTTCCGACGGCGACGGCGGCGGCGGCGTCAACACCAAATCTTAACCTGAGGTTAAGTTTTTGAAATGACAGCATAACTTAGAAAGTATATGGACCTAGTTCATGAAACTTGGCCATAAGGTTAATCAAGTATTACTGAACATCCTGCCTGAGTTTCATGTCACATGACCAAGGTCAAAGGTCATTTAGGGTCAATGAACTTAGACCATGTTGGGGGAATCAACATCAAAATCTTAACCTAAGGTTAAGTTTTTGAAATGTCATCATAACTTAGAAAATATATGGACCTAGTTCATGAAACTCATACATAAGGTTAATCAAGTATCACTGAACATCCTGCATGAGTTTCACGTCACATGACCAAGGTCAAAGGTCATTTAGGGTCAATGAACTTTGGCCGAATTGGGGGTATCTGTTGAATTACCATCATAACTTTGAAAGTTTATGAATCTGATTCATGAAACTTGGACATAATAGTAATCAAGTATTACTGAACATCCTGTGCAAGTTTCAGGTCACATGATCAAGGTCAAAGGTCATTTAGGGTCAATGAACTTTGGCCAAATTGGGGTATTTGTTGAATTACAGCCATAAATTTGAAAGTGTGTTGGTCTAGTTCATAAAACTTGGACATAATAGTAATCAAGTATCACTGAACATCCTGTGCGAGTTTCAGGTCACATGATCAAGGTCAAAGGTCATGTAAGGTCAAAGAACTTTGGCCACGTTGGGGGTATTTGTTGAATTGCCATCATATCTCTATAAGTGTATTGGTCTAGTTCATAAAACGTGGAAATAAGAGTAACCAAGTATCACTGAACATCTTGTGCGAGTTATAGTAGTTTTCATAATCAGCACTGCTGCTATATTGAATCGCGTGATGCAGGTGAGACGGCCAGAGGCATTCCACTTGTTATGTTTCTGTTTATGGTAACTCCCACAGGACAGCTTTATGCTGGTAAAAGCCAAGCTGGCCTATAATCAATTACCTAGGAAACATTCTAAGTCTAGGTTTAGTCATAATATGGCTGACCTTATATACGACATTATATTACTATCGAGCCTTTTTCTCAAAGTGGAGACAATTGTGTCAGATTGGGGATTCGAACTCACAACCTTGCCATTATGAATCCAATGCTCTAACTACCGGACCACGTTTGTCGAAAGTTGGTGGCCCGAGACAGCAGATTATCAAAAAATTCGGACCGGACGAAAAAATGCAAATATGTCGTTGACTAGAGTCCAGGACGACACTGCTGTTTTGATTCAACGATTTTCGACAAAGGATGTTTTGTCATTGAGGGGCTTTTGACAAAAGATGCTCTGCGTTTTAGAAAGCGGTTGCGTAGTGATTGCGAAAACTCCCTACTACACTTTAGGAGCAAAGAGAGAGAGAGAGAGAGAGAGGGGGGGGGGGGGAAGAGAGAAAATGATTCCCCCGCCTTATTCCTTTTTTCTTTGCTTTATATACCAATATTTCCAAGAGGGATCTGCAATTACAAGTATTGCATTTAGTTGTCCCCTCAATGGAATTTTCATATGCTGTGTTTAGTACTGCTTTTTTATTTACAGTCTTAAGCCCGTCTTGCAAAATAAATTATTGTAATGGGCCCTAATATTTATCCGTTTACTAGTATTGGATTGATATTGTTTTGTATTTTCCTGTGTAAAATCAATGAAAGTGCTCGAACCGTAAACACTCAACTAATTATGCAATTGCATATAACGTGAGTATTGATTTTCATTTGGAAATTTGACATCATCATCAGTAAATAAGGACCACATTGATGAACTTTAGAAGCTAAATTGTCTCACTGTCACTCAGTGGCGTACCTAGGATTTTCCACAGGGGGGCAAAACCGTCCGCCAAAAATTTGACAAGCAAAAAAAAAAAAAAAAAAAAAAAAAATCTTCAAGCTCGTCAGGGTGGGCAATAAAGGTCTTCAAGCTCGTCAGGGGGGCAAGAAAGGTCTTTCAAGCTCGTCAGGGGGCAGGGATACGTCCTTTGCATGGATTGTGGCTCGTCAGGGGGGCAGACTGCCCCCCCCCCCCCCGTAGGTACGCTAGTGCTGTCACTGATATACTTGGTATTCTGTCATTATTGGAACGTAAACTATGATCAGTCATGCGAATCCGACAAGCTCTGAACCGGATCCGTTGCGGTCAGGCCTGGATGTGGGAATGTCTGTCCGAGTATCCGCAGTCAAAGAGTCCGATTTGGAAGATTTCTCCCAAAGGGTGTATGATGCGATTCGTATAAATATTGATACATTAAAAAAAATGAAATCAAAGAAGACCATTAAGAGCAATGAAGCCGAAGTAATTGCCTACGGTCCTATGGTATCCAGGAAAACGCTGTTGCTGGAGAACTCCGACGACGTAACTAATATCTACAGTGAGAGACAATTTTAATGTTCAACTAAAGCACAGTGGCATCGATCGTAGGCACACCTAGCGATCGAGACACTACCCTTGCCAAGACACCGCTTCGGGAGGAACCTTGCAAAGACCAAGTGGATCATCATCATCTATCACCAGACATGCCAAAGACCACATGAAGGTTGTCGTACGACGTGAAGAAGAGAAGACCTTGAGAAACTCTACTAACCTGATAATGATGTAGGAGTATCTCTGGACTGTTTGAGTAGCATCTTATGCCAGGTTCCTATTATCCATATCTGGTGTTGTTGTTATTGTGTGTGTGTGTGTGTGTGAATCTCCCTTTTTACACTTCTTATTAAACTGTATCATCTCTTTTATACACAATTTGTGCAATTGCATTTTTTATTCGATTTTTATGTTATATGCGCTTTCCTTTTTATATTTCAGATAACTTAAGTGCTTTTTTACTTTAATTATGCTGTTTTTGTCTTCATGACTCCATATTGTTTTTATGCATATTTTTACTTTTGGTTTTAACCTATATATTTACATATCTTACTTTTCTTTAGTTTCATAGTTATAGTGATTTAAATGTCCATGAAATTATGATGTTTTATTTCTTTTCCGTATTCCATTTTTGTCAATTTTTTCTCGATTTTTTAGTTTTTTCGTTATATGCTGATATGATTTTATGTTTCAATGTTTGTATTTTTTATGCATTGACCTATCAAAAACAGCTTTTGCTGAATATGTCTCTCCGTGTTGAAATGAACAAATTGAATCAATGAATGAATGAATGGCAACGAAGTGTAAAATATGGAATCCTGAAACTCAAAATCACATTTCCCTCCATGTGTACAGCACATTTTGCATTTCAATGACATGAGATATGCCCTTACGCGATTTCCCCCATGATTTCCCGTAAATTCCAGAGTGAATTTTGGAATGGAGAAATAAATGTAGGAATTCAATAGTTACATTGATTCACAGCAGTATATTGTAGCTCAGCAGATAGGCGTATATAGATCGTAATACTCACCCCCCCCCCGAGCAGCGATGATTTGTGTACTGGAACCCGGGGTGCAGGGATTCCCTCTGACCAAATAGACATTTCTAACACGCCAAATTGGAAAATTGCTACAAAATAAATCCAATAAATTGTTGATAGTTTACTCTCTCGCTCACGACCCCCCCCCCCAATATTGAATCGTATTCAAAGCTTAACCCCCTCAATTTTTCCACTTTCCGCCAATGACAGCAATCATGTAGTGCTTGATCGTCATTAAAATCAAATCAAAATTATCATTGTTACCTATTTTACACAATTCTGTTTGATTGGTTAGAGAGAAGGTGACCGTGTCCGATATTTTTTAGCTGATTGGCTGATTGGCTGAGATAAAATAAGTCGGTGAAAATCACCGACTAAATTCTTCTTCCTGAAGTGCTTCACAGGAGTTATCATATGTAAACACCTCTGTGTGATTTGAGATGGACACTGGGGATAGACACAGGTGTGTATTACATTGAAACCTCTCTATAAAGATCATTCAAGAAGTCTATACCACTTGGTCTTTATGGACAGGTTCTTCTAGTACATGATCCAAGGTTCAAGGGAAGCAATGGTTGCTTTAAGTCGGGTGTTTGTTCTATGCAGGTACTCGCTAAAGCAGGTTTCACTTATACACTATAAAAATGAGAACAAACTTCTATCTTCTTCATGTGAAATGTTTTTTACGATATATTCTGTCCGCCAAGCCCAATTTACTCTGCTTATTGTATATCAACCCTCAAGTTCATGGTCAAATTTGGTATTCTTTCAAAAAGTTATGTTTGCAATTTGCATTAGCATGCTTACTGTAAAAGATTTTGGTATTAACCAAATCAATACAATCATTTCAAATTTCAAAATGAGAGTCCTGCTTGCTTTTTATGGAGGAGGGGGGGGGGAATTTATATTTGTGTCCAGGGAGCTTACTTTTGTGTTTTTACAAACTAACAATTCTTTATCCTCAATATTGATTTATTTGGTGAATAAAAATAGGCAAAAATATTTAATTCTGATATTTTGATTCAGTGGTAAGTTGTATTCAAAATAATATCCTGTGATTCATATAACTCGAAGCTCAGCTGTCATGAAAACATATAATATGAATTGTAACTATGTATGTGTATTTTGTTTTTACAAGTTTCTTATCTATAATATTCTTTTGACCATTAACTTTGTGAACATCAACAAGATGAGAGGTGATTATGTGTTCCGAAGATTTTGCTTTGTTTTTTATTGCACCAACATGACCAAAGCATGTTGAAAAAAGAAATAAACATGTTGTGGTATTGTAAATAATTTTTGTAAAGAGAAATTGTTGCCTTGAGTCTTCTGTTGTGTTATCACTATTGACATGATTGATTTATTGGCAAGTATGAACCATTATCTACAATTTTGCATTTTGATGAATATCATTTTTCTACAATTCTCCCATCATCCTACCTTGTTTTAAGTGAAATTATTCAAAATGACTCAAATTAGTACACCAGAAAATGGTGGCTAGCCATATAGGTGAAGGTCTTTTATATTCACATTGTGGGCTTATAACCATATAGACTGCTATTTCAAATTATTCAAAAGTTGGGGTTAGCTCTACGTTCTACCATTCATGAAACGAAATCAAAGTCCCTTTTCGATATGCATGAAATAAGTAATTAATGATTCCAATTTATATTTGATACTGACCATTTATTTAGTTTGATGCATTTAATGACTGATTTAATTAATCATGGAGAGAGAAGTGGAACTGATATTTTATTAGGTCAAAGTAGACCAGCCAATATTTATGGGGGTAAATATTGACTCTCTTTCGCATTCTTTACACCCTCTTCACACCCTCCCACATTTTATGAATAATGCCATGTCATATTTATGAACAGTGATCCTTATAAATAATGTGGAGGATGAGTCTTTCACTCAATTCTGATGCTTACTCCTTCGCTGTCATAAAAGGATGGTTTGTGGAGTGACATTTTTAAGAGTACATGTAGAAATTGTGTACATCTCATCACTTAGATACAGTCAACACAATATTTGATAAAATCGTTTATTTTTTTCAAGTTGTGAGATTCTGTATAAAGAAAAGCAAAGTAGTGAGATATAAAGAAAAGCAAAGTTGGTTAAAAAGAAAAGAGTTAAAAAAGAAAGGGCTTGGTCATGACCACTCAAGCCTGTAATTAAATTGAAGAAAGTGATAAACTTAGTTTTTCGATTTCGATAAACTGAGTTTATCGAAATTGAAAAACCTAGTTTATCGGCGAAAAACCTAGTTTATCGCCTTTATGGGACAAATGGCGTTCTTCGATAAACTCAGTTTATCACTTGAAAAACCTAGATTATTACTTTTATGGGACAAATGGCGTTCTTAGAAAAACTCAGTTTATCAGATTCGAAAAACTTAGTTTATCAAAATTGAAAAACTAAGTTTATCACTTGAAAAACTTAGTTTTTCGCCGATAAACTAAGTTTTTCACTTGAAAAACTCAGTTTATCTAGAAAAACTCAGTTTATCAGTCGAAAAACTTAGTTTTTCAAGAAACTCTGCTTTTCACTTGAAAAACCTAGTTTTTCATTGAAAAACAAAGTTTTTCAATTGATAAACTAAGTTTATCAAGAAAAACCTAGTTTTTCAATCGAAAAACTAAGTTTTTCTTGATAAACTTAGTTTTTCAGGTGATAAACTTAATTTATCGGCGAAAAACTCAGTTTATCGGCGAAAAACTGAGTTTATCGCCTTTATGACACAAATGGCTTGCCATAGGCGTCACCTTTGAATCAATTTGCCTTCCCCCTCGACCGAACTAATTCTGACCTTGGTTATCTTTAAATGTAAACAGGTCTGAATAAACAGTTTGGTATATCAGTTACTTATTATATCCTTATCTTGTGTGCATAACGATTTAATCATCACATTTGAGAACTTTGAGACTCAAATGTTTTTTTGATCAGGGAAACTTAATTTACAGCTTATTCACAAAGGTTTATAATCGGCATATACAAACTAAAAAGGGAAGTAAAACATTGCTTTCACGACCTTTTGTATGTATGAATTTCGGACTTAGACTTGAATATGTTCTAAATTACTCTTCATCTTTATGGCTTAAATTCTATATGCTACAAGAGCTTATTATATGGGAACGACTCGTGTACTCAGAGGACAATGAATGGATTTGAAGTGTTTTATTTTTCTTTAAGGATATTTTAACATGATTTTCATTTTGTTCCTAATTGGCTTGTTTGGAGGCTATGTAACTTGTAAACAGGATGGTAAGTTACCACATTCATAAAAAAAGCTGTTTATTGTCATGGGTAGGCCTGAGAGTCCCTATGACGATTTCCTTAAATTTGAATAAAATGTCTATATTATGATCTTCGAGCAAATTACGAAAATCATGCATTCACTCCTTGCAGTCTACATACAACACATTCCAATCTCCAATATTATTTCTCATACAGGGGCCACTGAACGGTTTTGAAAGTGGGGGGGGGGGGGGGGGGGCTGATCATGCCCAAAAAACACACAATCAAATGGTAATTTTTACGTTTTTTGTACACGGTTTTGAAAAAAAAGAGTGTGTGTGGAGGGGGGGGGGGGGGGGGCTGAAGCCCCCTCCGCCCGGTTCCACGGCCCCTGTCATATGAGAAATCTATCTATTGCTGCTAGTCATCAACTAATAAATTAGTATAACTCATCAATCTTATATAAATGTAATATTATCACCATCACTGAGTTTAAAGTCCCATGAAACATTCGTTAAGAGGCTGTTTAAAAATAAGACGATCGATAGTTCTAACGTTTAATAGCTTTTTCAATTTCCACTTCCCGATACTCAAATATTGAAGAAATGGAGAAAAATACGTATTGTTTGTACAATGTACAAAGGCTTATTCATTTTATAAAGGCCTTCAAAATAATCGATCTGTAAGGAAGATGCTTTAACAAAAATACTTAAACAGTCGAGAAATGTGGATTCCTCCGATAATAAGCATTATGTTAAACATAATTTGTGTTCAATGAAATTTGAAAACGCATGTTATCCTGTACTGCTTCTAGGACCTATATCAATATTTTTATTATTAATTCTTTCTAGGTGTCCATCTGACTTGCAATGGCGACTCGATGGTAGTTAGACTCGACGCAAGCCGTCTACTCGAAGATACAGCATCACCATTCTCCGTTCACTTCATTGATCTTTCGTGCAAAGAAGAAAGTCATGGCGCCAACACCGTTACTATAGCAACACCTTACAACAATTGCGGAACATTTAAGCAGGTAATTTGCACTCTATTAATCGCCCTCGATAGTATACCATGGTTCGTTTGGAAGAATATTGTTTAATTTGTTAATTGAGCAAATGTTTTTATTAGACAGACTTTGATGTGATTATTAAAATAACTATTGCAGTATAAGTTGTGAATAGACTGAGCAATCAAACGGAGAATGAAGTTAATGAGCACATGATCAGATGGGATGTGATAAATATAGTCATTTTATCAGCAAGACGTTAGAGTGACATAAAGGTTATTGTAATTAGGTCTATACTTTTCATGTTTCAATTGACCTTTTTATCATGTTTATTTTGAATATGCTGGTGGAAAATGTATTTTATCCCCTAGCGAGAGTTGTGGCTATTCACATATGGACTTTAAAACATGAATCGAATTAATTAATAATAACTTCTTTGATAATTATATAAAAAAATTTTGATATACATTATGTCAACATAATCTTTCCAGCTATATAGTTGCAAAAGCAAAGTCATATGCAACAACATAAGTAAATGCCACACTGTGATGCACTTTGAGAGGCAATGCAACAAAATGTAAAAAAAAATCCCCAAAACAATATAAACTTTAATTATTTCGTAATAGAAATCAAGATAGCGGATGATAAGCATGGTCTAATTTTCTAACTGCTAGTTGAGTTTGATTTGATTGTGATTTAAAATTCACACTTTTCTCAATATCTAAAACAGTTTTATTTATGGAGTACATCAGTTTCGTATTAAGAAGATAGTCGTACAGCCGCGGAATGATAATTGACTAAAGGGGGGTATTCGAGAAAATTATTTTAAACAAAAAAAAAATGACTCCAAAAGAGAAGGAAAAGAAAATCGGTTATCATCATTCATGGGGACCCCATTCATTCAGATGAGGCAATCTCATTGTCACCATTTTGATGGTTATATTCGAGGCGGCCTTTTCTGAGCGATTTCATAATTATCAATGAAAATAATAATAATTATGTGTGTTATTCTCACGCAGGTTAAAGATGCAAGTATTGTATACTCAAATCAAATTTACTTCCAATCAACTAACGGAGAAAACCTGGATATTCTCGTAGAATGCGAGATTGTTCGACGAGATTTCACAGTCGGTGTCATGTCCTCGTCATCGATCAACGATCTATCGACATCAAACGACAACGTCAACGACACCATCAGTGAACCCCAAATTGGATATGGAGCGTTTTACATTACGATGGAACGATATACCGATGCGAATTTTAAAGACAAATATTCAAATTCAGACAGCAGTCTAGGCATGGACCAAGACCTATTCTTTGAAGTAGAACTAAGGGATGTCGGAGATTTGAGGCTTAATTTAGAATCCTGCTGGGCCACTGTCGAATCAGCGTCGGATTCTCAACCTCAGTATGAATTTATTTCCAATGGGTGAGTGGGACTTAGAAACCCGGGGGGGGGGGGGCACTCAGTATATAATGCATAGTGGGTATGTGCCGCGGAGGGGACCCCCATTTTTACACTCAAATTTCCGTTCCAAGGCATAGCATTTTTGTCTTATTGAGAAAAAGAACAAAGAAAGCCGCTCCAAGGCATAGCATTTCCTTCTTATCAAGAAGAAAGAAATCCGCTCCAAAGCTTCGCATATTTTTCGTTACGCCGTTCCGGTCGCATTGATGTGTTACAATTTTAGTGAAAAGCGGCCGTAGAGCGCTTTTCGACCATCGCCTAAAGCGCGAGCGCACCCGGCGGAGGCCCCGCTAGCTGCGTCATGCACGATTGCCCGTTCCATAGGGATGCATACGCACTCACAGAGATACGGAGATCCGTTCCGAGGACCCCCGTTTTCACAAACATTTGTAGTTCCGAAGCCCGTTCCGAGGACCCTCCTTTTTACAATAAGCCCGCTCCAAAGCCCCCGTTTTTTGCCTCGCCCGCGGCACACCCCTACCACTTTTTTGGTCGAGTGCCCCCCCCCCCCGGGCTTAGAAACAAAATAATGATATAAACAATAGGTCAAGTCCACCATAGGATAAATTAATATTTGATTTGAATATAATAAAGAAATCAAACAAAACAACGCTGAAATCTTTATCAAAATCTGATGTAAAATAAGGAAGTCATGATGAGTTTCAACCATTCTCACAATTCAGTTATAATTATCTGAGCAGCCCAGGTGATATGGAAATGAGAGAGTCGATGTCTCATACTCTATAGTTCTTTTTCTATGTTATATGAATTAAAGAATATTTCATTGCTTTTGCAGCCGATTACAACCTAATGAATCTATTCAATGAATAGCACTATTATAAATTTGACATGCTCAGTGATCAAATAGATAAGACAGACCTTGTTCGAATTCTAATGAGGCAAAGTGATAATATATCATCTTTCAAAATAATGAAATACAAGATAAAAAGGTGAGAATATACAACTAGAATATATATACAACTGAACTTGAACATGTTGAAGTTGAAATTCTAATGGAATGTTATACAATACACTTATTTCTACAGCTGTAAAGTATCAAATAGATAAGACAGACCTTGTTCGAATTCTAATGAGGCAAAATAATAATATTTCATCTTTCAAAATAATGAAATACAAAAGAAAAAGGTGAGAATATACAACTTTGAACATGTTGAAGTTGAAATTCTAATGGAATGTTATACAATACACTCATTTCTACAGCTGTAAAGTGGATGAGACTGTGGTGTTTTATAACGATCCTACCTCCCCTGCCATTCAACGATACTCATTCCGTTCTTTTGCTTTCAGAGGCTACAACCCAGAGGTGATGTATTTTCATTTCTGTCATTTGAATATTCCATCCTGAAAATATAATTAAATTCATCTGACCCCTCCCCCCAAAGAAAAGTAAAAATAAACAAATCCAAATTGCGTTTCTTTCATTCAAATAAACCTTTATTTTCTTCCTTTTCACATTTTTTTTCCACAGAGTTGGTGATACGTGGGAGCATAACTTTGGAAACATAATATGATATACAAACTTTTGAATACTTCAAAAACTATTTATTAACAGATTTTTAAAATTAAATTCCTTGCATTCATTTGACTTTATTTAAATATGATATATCTTATGAATGCTAGTCAGTCACTGAATCTGCAAAATACATGTACATGGTATAATGGAATATCAGTAATTTTCATATTGCAATTATTCATCGTCTCAAGGGAGAGATCCAATGAAGTACAATTTATGGACTGCATTTTGTTTACAATTAGTATGCCGACATTTTTTTTCATACTGTCACGAAATGATATATGTTCCAAACCAAAATACATACTTTGACTTTTTGCATATTTCCATGGTTCACTTCTCTATGTTTACACATACCATTTCAAATGTATTGATCCGTTGGTGAATATTGTGTCCGACTGAAAAAATAAAATATAATAGATATATTTATCAATAATTTGGTTGATTTTGAACTTTTTCAAGATGGTGGGAGGGGTGGTGTCGGATCCATTATCACCTACATTTTCTACCAATTTTGTCTACAGTGAATGCCTTTTTTCTTATGCTTTACAGGTGTACATACATTGCAAAGTTTTCGTTTGTGACGTAGAGAGCTCAGAGTGTATCCCATCATGCAACAGTTCGAGACGGAGAAGAAATGCGAATGAGAAGAGCATCACTGCAAGAGATATCAGAACTTATCAACATCGGTCAAATCGTCATTAATCAATATCTTTACGAATTGATTTGGAATAAATTAATGTAATGAATACAATTCCCCAAAAAATATATTTTATCAGTTACTCTCTAAATGCAAAAGAGCTATCTGGTCCCTACTCACGCTCTTCTCAGAGTGAGAAGAACTCACTAATTTACGAGTGAGATTTGCATTATTCTATAGTGGATTTTACCACTTTTTCATAAGTTTCATAAGGGTTCATAAGGTAGTATTTATTGTCTAAATAACTAAATAAATGGAAATGTGCATTTTTACATTGTATTGAACATACAAAACACATCATAGAAAATGAACATATTTACAAAAAGTCAAACACTGACATATTACAAACGAATATACACGTGCATATGATTTTAGAACGTTTTGTGTAATTAAATTGACATTAAAATTAAGATTGAAATTGGAATTGGCATTGGAATTGGATCTGTAACTAATATTGTAAATTGAAAAGGAGTGTGTCTAAAAAGATGTACAGTTCACTACAGAAGGAGCAACAATTCTAAGGAAGTACAGGGCCCCAGTAGCGTACCTAGGATTTTCCACAGGGGGGGGGCAAAACCGTCCGTCAAAAAATTTGACAATAAAAAAAAAAAAAAAAAAAAAAAAAAAAAAGGTCTTCAATCACAAATAAAGGATTTTGTACCAGAAAAAAAATTGACAAGCAAAAAAAAAAAAAAAAAAAAAAGGTCTTCAAGTTCGTCAGGGGGGGGGGGGGCAAAAAAGGTCTTTCAAGCTCGTCAGGGGGCGGGGATACGTCATTTGCATGTGTTGTGCCCCCCCCGTAGGTACGCTAGTGGTACAGGTCACCCCAAAGGGATTGGTCCCTACAATCACTCCGAGAGGAATGCGATTAGGAACTAGATTAGAGTAAATTACGAATCGACAAGGATGTAGCTTCTTGTCAAAAATTTGATGTATTGACCTGTGTATAGACCACACCTGTCATTTCATTCCTGTGTTAAATTATAGTGTTATTTCAACACACTCAGGGGCGGATCTAGGATTTTCAAATGGGGGGGGGGGGGAGACGCAATTTCCCGACAAAAATTTGACAAGCAAAAAAAAGAAAAAAGAAGGTTATCAAGCAATTAAAATTGGAGGTCACTTCGTCCACGTAAAATTTGACAAGCCAGAAAAAGGGTCCTCATCTGTGTAGGGACGACACATTCCTATAAAAAAATATGCTGTAACTTTCAAAATGGGGGGGGGGGGGCGTACTCGTGTAAAAACGGCATATTTACATTAAAAATATTGACTATGTCTCTCAAAGGGGGGGGGGGGCACGGGTCAGATTTGCCCCCCTCTGGATCCGCCACTGACACTTGGGTGTTTTTACAACATGTCCATCTGGGCCCCGTTGCAAAAAAAGTTACTATTATGGTAACTCTGCCATACAATGGTAACTACCATGGTAACGCTGATCAACAACCAGTCTTTGGTGTTGTGTTGAATCTCAGGGTGTTATCATAACACATCAGGGTGTAATCTTCTAGGGACACTATGCTTTACAAAACATATGTTACTGTAAAACTATTTGGTGTCATGTTCAGTCTCTCGGGTGTAATTTAACACCCCATGGTGTGGTCGTCTATATATATAGAGACACCTATTGGTGTCACTATTAACACCGCAGTTCTTACAGTGTATAGCTTAGTAATTGATTTATACATATATCCTTTGTATCTATATCAATCAATTTCCAATTTCTATTTAACTGTATAGGTTTAACATCTAAGCTGTTTCTGAATTTAGTACAGTGTTTTTACTAAATTGACAAATTTTGAAATCTCATTTTTTTAAAACATTAATGGGCAGGAAATCCCAGGATGATTATTATTCTGTCATATAATCAATATTATTAATGTACGATTAAGTGATTGATGATGATAACTGACCATAGATAGAACCTAGTTATTCATGTTATTTGAAGGCTGAAGCAAACCCTTTCTTTTTATATTGTTTACATACTGTTTTCATAGTCAGCTTAATGAGTATTATTTGAGTTACAATTAGTCAATAATTGATTTCAGTTTCACTCGGAAATCAATACCCCGAATGGACTAAATGTTCTAAATTAAATAAGAAGTTAGAGAATATTTGAGTTCGGTCAATTATTTCCCCCATTAGCATGATTAGTCAACATCAGTGTATGCTGTATACCATCCGAGATTTATTCAATTTTATTTGAAATTACACCCAGCAATGCCAGTGGCGTAATCAGCCAAGAATTTATAGGGGACAGATATGGCGGATGGAGCAAAAGTTCGAAGAACATGCGAGCGATCAAAATATTGACCCTTTTTTAAATTAAAAAACCCACATTTTTTGATAGATTTTGGCACTATGTTAAGAAAAAAGCATAATATTTCACTTTTTCTTGTTTCCTTTCCTTTCTTTTTCTCTGCCTTTCTTGGTAGTGAAACCTTTTTTTTTTTGGGGGGGGGGGCATGGACCCCAAGCCGCCCCATGTACGCCAACGATGACATCGCATGATATAATACACGGAAGTATAGGCCTAATAATTTAAAAAGTTGGGGGTAAAGTCAAAAGTAAAAGATTTAATTTTCGTGTAAAAAAAAGGTTCAGCTATTACTTAATTGCTTTAAATAATTTGTCTCACATCGTTTCTGTCATTATATTCTACATAAGAACGTATGAGAGAAAAGAAAGAAAACAAAATGAAGGAAAAGAACAGAGAAACGAAGAGGGGAGAGAAGAAAGGAGAACAATAGAAAAGTAGAGAAAGACTAGAAGAGAAGAGAAGAAAAGAGAAAAGGATGAAGAAAAGGAAAGAGAAATGACGACAAAGGGAACATAGGCGAAAATATAAGAGGGAAGAAGAAGAGAAAACAAAGAGAAAAGAAGGAGAAAAAAAGAGAGAATAAAAGAGGAGAAGTAGACAGAATTTTGTTATTTTTGTTAATTTGTCATTTTACAATATTCATTACTCCTTTACTCCTTTACTATGGAATCATTTTGATTGATCTCGATATATTGTATCTTGTATGTTTTTTACAGATGTGAAATAAATGAATTTGAATTTTTTTTTTTTTTAGAATAGTATGAAAAGTGAGAAAGAGAATGAAAAGGTTTACCTGAATAAAAATAAAATCAGCTTATTCATTGTTATGAAATATCATTTTTTGTTGCTGTCTGTTCAATGACGGCATATACGCTTCAACACGAAATGGAAAATAAACAACAACAAACAAACAAATAAAAATGTAAAGTAAGACTGCCAAAATACATCACATGTTTAGCATGTTTTTTTAATGGAAATTTATGGATCCACCAAAATATTGCTTAATGAAAGGAGAAGATCCATCAAATATTAATATCGTGTTTTTAATTTATCATGAAAGAAAAAAAAGAGGAAGGGACACACTAAAGAAAAAAATAGCGAGAGGGAGAGAGAGAGGGAGGGGGGGGGAGAGGGAGAAAAAGAAAAAAAAAAGAGAGAAGAGGTGGGAGATCCCAAACTAATTACACGAGTGTCCTTCATTGCAGTGTACCGGTCAGTTGTTGTCTGATCACGTTTCCATGGTGATCGCAAGCGGACTGTATTACATAGATTATGGTGCAGTGGTCTGCGTCCTTGGAAATTATTGAAAATCAAATAAATGGGAAATATATACTTAACTTCGTCACCAGCCCGGTCACCAGCATTGTCAAAATGTAAAGATGTCATGCTTGGATACGCATATTTTGTGCCTTCTCATTCCAGTTCTGTTCATTTTTTAATGATCCACGCCCGCCCCTGCATGTGTCATGCTAGACTCGTTTTATTTAATCCCGTTGCTGGCTCGGTTTACGTAACAGAATAAGCAAACATAATAGACTGGACAAAGTGTGAAAGACGTATTGGTCTTTGTACACATTTATTGTGTAGTGTATGCTCTTTCCTCAATTTGTTGTGTGTTGACAGTACACAAATCAAAGCATATTAAGTAAACGCACACACATGGGGATCTACGATGACACCGGGTGACAGAAATAACGC
Source organism: Lytechinus pictus (assembly GCF_037042905.1). Taxonomy (NCBI): domain Eukaryota; kingdom Metazoa; phylum Echinodermata; class Echinoidea; order Temnopleuroida; family Toxopneustidae; genus Lytechinus; species Lytechinus pictus. Next base: position 28,176,551 of record NC_087255.1, on the reverse strand, counting down.
ATCTACCAATAAATCATAGTTTCCCATCTGCACTTCATGAATGGATAATTTTTGTTTAATACACACCTCAAGTCATCGTGACTGGACCGCGTATTAATCATCACAGAGCACGTTTTGTGAGATAGCGGATAGCGACCATCGTTTACATAGTAACGCTGTATGATGGACACCGTGGACATTAAATCTGTCGAAGTGCTCGAGGAATCTACCGGCCTGAAACTCTTTAAAATTATTCATTTGAATTAATACATTCTTAATACGGGGATCCTGCCTCCTGATATGAAATGGGTAAGTCGACATTTTATTCGTGATAATCTTATCCGAACCCTGTTTGAGTACAATCGTTACAAGCATTTTATTTGTATGATTAAGGAGAAATGTAATCTTTTAGTGTTGCTCATCGGGAGGCCTAGATCCATAAATAAAGGGATGTCTATGTTGACATTTTTTTTAATTCAATGAATGAATCATTCAATGATTCGTAACGATGGCAATGACGTCACCTTATAGTGGAACAATGTTCTAAATTGCACAATTTTCTGAATCCCGCATAGGACAGGCTGAGGGTGAAAGCACTATTATCATGGGTTATAACATAAACCCCAGTGAGAAGGGAGGGCTACACACATACATATTATTAACAAGATTGGAATTATCATGAATTTCACAAGCCTTAGGCCTATATGCTGTTAATGTAAAGCTTTTCGAATTCGGTCTTAGTTGAATAGATGCAGATTAAAATGGCTGATTAATTTATTATAATTAGCGCGGTTCCATAATTCATGGTCAACGCCGAACGTTATATGCATGTTTTTTTTTCGCTCCAGTCATTGACCTTGAAAATGGGGTGCGATGAATAGTGTTATAATCATAATAATGGTATACATGTATCTATCTCTTTCCTTTTTACATTTCGGCCATTTTTTTAATTAGAGGGTAGGTACAAGACAAATGCTTAATTTTTGTTTATTTATGTCAAATATGATCGTTAGGTACATGCATATATATATATATTATATATATTATAACCTCGTTCGTAGGATGATTGGGTACATGCAAGTTATACTTTCCAGCTCATTTCTTTTATCTGGGTCTCATATTTACATTCGAAAGATCATAAAGATGGAGGGTAATCGTTATTATTTATAGACCCATGTTACATGTCTATGGACTGAATTTTTTTAAGAGTAATTTTTTGTTGATTTTTATTTTTAACGTGTTATATTTTGCTGCCAACCTGAAGCGTCTAAGAATAGAAAACAGGAGGGAGGGTATTTAAGGATCGATAAAAAGATGGGAGTTTGGTCTTTACAATCATACCACCTGCTATAGACAACCATCAAAAGACGAATTATCCCCCTCAACAATAGTGATGGTTTATAGAAGAGGAGATCAAATTATTGATCTGATGATAACGTGGAGCGTTCTACTGGAGCTGACGTGATATGCAATACACTGTATAAAATGTAGTTGTAAAATTACTAATTGAGATTACATTTGGTAATCACTAAACATAATCATGCATTTAAAACCCCTGTTATTTGTTGATAATTATTGTCAAACCAATGGAAAGCAAAGATTTTAAAGGAAATATGAAAGAAATGATACAACACATGAACATTCGAGAACTTATGGACAAGTCCCATGTTCATATATGAAAATTGAAGCCATAACCAGAGTAGAACATAAATTATCACAATGAAACAATGTACCCTCTCCGTTTGACACCATTCCGGTTTTGAAATATAAAATGTAACATAATTTTATATGCAGTATATACTGTATATATCGGTATATTGAAAGCCAAATATAGTTTTATCGGAAGGGAGATAGTTATGTAGGTAGCAATGTAATAGACGGGGATCAACTATGGTTAGGATATCAAGTAAGAAAAACAACAACAACGGCATTTTTATCAAACAACGTGAGTAAACGGGTACAAGAATGAAAATAGAATTTTTTAAAATTTTCTTTATCTCAGTTATTGATTACTTCGTTAATTTGCCTGCTCTACAACATATATAGTCTCGGTGCTTATAAAAATTAATGGAATTAATAATGGAAATAGAACTTATATTGGCAGGGGCAGATCCACGATCGATTTCATTAATGGGGGCGGGGGGGGGGATTTCAATCAAATTTGAAGTTGGCATATTATTTTGGAAAGCAACGTTAACGATGGCAGGGAGGGGGCGGCGCTTCCACTGCTCGCTTCTCATAAGCAGATTATAAACAACAATGTATTTTATCGGGGGAGGGGGTGCCATTTGCCCCATGCCTTGTAATCGGAATGTTGCCTGATCCGTGATGCTGTATTTTTCATAACTTTGAATCAGTTATTAATATTCATCACCTATCATGTTTTCGATTCTATCTATGAAGTTTCATCAATGTAATCAATTCATTATTCGGTTGTTTTTCTAGTCGAGTGAAATTGCACTCACCTATATATTTGAATGACCATGACACGGTTTTTTGTTGTCAGAATGATGGATGTTTTTCATTTAATATATCCTTTTCGTAAAATGACTTTCTAAACACGCAAAATCCACTTTCATGATTAGAATGAATAAAGGTTAATTGATCGTACATTTTTTATGTTGCTTGAAGATCGTACAAATGGATGCAAAATATGAAAATTTCTCATTTAAAATAATGAATTGTGAATGTAAGCATTTTTCTCTCCCGTACTCATGGATATGCCCTTCAACTTAATTTGCCTTCTCACTCCTTTATCCTTTCTGTATTTCCAAGCATGCACAATTGCCTTCAGAAAATTACATTAACTTTGGGAGGATGATATCCCTCTTATGTTACCTTTCTCTCTCTTTCTCTCTGACCAATTTCCATCTGAAATCGCATTCACCTAGATTTGAAATACCATGACACCTTTTTGTCAAAATAATGGATGTTTTCCATTCCAACAAAGTCGCTTTCATGATATACTGTATATCTTTTTCGTAAAATTACTTTCTAAAGACGCACAATTCACTATCATGACTATATAATAAATAAAGGTTTTTTTTTCATGTTGCTTGAAGATCGTGCACAGGGATGCAAATGTGAAAATAACTCATTAAAAAATGAATTATGAATGATAGCAATTTTCCCTCTCGTCCTAATATACAGTGCGTCCCACAAAAAACGAAACCGAGATTAAGCGATGATTTATCATAACTAAATCACAAATACAATAGACAAATGACCTACCATTGTAAAGCTTAGAATCTCCTCTTTCATCTGATATTACTTAGATTATTTCTCATTCACGCATGAGTGAGCAAAAACAATTTGAAGAGGAGATACCAAAAAGCCATTTGGCGGGCTGTATCTGGGTTTCAAAAAGAAAACCACATTTTTAGAAAATTCAATAGCTGCTCTTTAATTTGATACCTCATTTACAGAAAATGGTCTAGAAATAACAAAGTTCTGGTTGTTTGAAATAAGGCTTGAATTTCAATAATTTCATAAAATTAAGAGGTTCTGCAGGCTAGCGTTCAAACTCACTCGACACTCCGTTTTGTTGGCGATCAGCCATGCATTAAGTCTCTTGTTAACCATGCGATAGCTTCTGTGGGAAACCGGTGAAAACACGTTTATTTAATGAAATTATGGAAATACAAGCATTGTTTCGAGGGGACATAACTTTTTTACTTCTTGACCATTTTTGGTGATTAAGGTATCAAATAAAAGAGCAGATATTGAACTTTTTAGGCATGTGATTTTCTGTTTGAAATTCAGATACCCCCCGCCAAAGGAGTTTTTGGTATCCTTTCTTCAAATTGTTTTTGCTCACTCATACGTGAATTGGGAAAAATCTAAGTAATATCAGATGAAAGAGGAGATTCTAAGCTTTAAATTGGTAGGTCATTTGTCTATTGTATTTGTGATTTAGTTATGATAAATCATCGCTTAATCTCGGTTTCGTTTTTTCTGGGACGCACTGTATATGTAGATATGCCCTTCCACTTAATTTGCCTTCTTTCTCATCATTCCAAGCATGCACAGTTGCCTTGAGAATATTACATTAACTTTGGGAGCATATATTTCAATTGTCTCTCTCTCCCTCCCTCCTTTCAATGATCAGGGACGAACAAAATAATTAACACCGATAACTGGAGGGACGGATATTTGAAAACAATTAAACAGAGTGAAGGCCGTTCATGCTCACTAACATGAACATAGAAGAGTAATGATAGTCATAATAGATGAATACGATATTACGATAAGTGAAGAGAGGATAAGAGAGACAATATAGAGGGGAGGATATATGTTGATGATGCTAAGAGGTATTGGTCAGTCAGATAGTGCCATCAATTTAGAAATGATCTATTCCGAGGCGCATTATTACTCTAGCTTATAAGAGCTGTTGTCCGACAAGTAATCAGATCTGACAAACTTCCTTGATTTTGAGAAGCACAGTTCCTATTGTTGCAACTGTCGGATAAGTTCTTTCATAAATCGCTCTCCAGTGCATTCACAATCCATCAATCCTGACAGCCAGGTACCCATTCGTCTCACCTGGGTTGAGAGCTACACAATGTGGATATATATCTTGCTGTGGGAAAACGCGCCATGAAGATCGACTGAGTACATATTAAGAAACTGCAGTTTACTCTAGGAGTTTACTGTAGATTTGCATCTCAAACAAATGTAGTTAGTTTGCATTAAATAACACTATACTACTCAAAATCTGATCAGAAAAATCCTAATATTCAACTTCACGGCGACTCGACATTTTGATAGTATGTGAAAGAAGTTTCTCCTGTCTTCGTTTCTCGCAAGACATACACTGCAAAAACAGTTATGTTAAACCAAACTACACCAGTCCGTGTTAAAACAGCCTCATCAAGCATTTTAACAACAGTGTCTAATTCATGGTGTTAATAGTTCATCAGCCATGGGTGTTCTTTGTTATATCGAGAGTTTTTTGTTTGAGTTATAAAAATCCATGGTGTACTTTGACACCTGAAACTGTGTTCATCTCACTCATAACACCGACTATAGAGGGGTTCTACACTTTACATTTTTCAGTGTGTATGGTAAAGGCTGTGAAAGGAATTTTGATCAGGATGATTTGAAGATGAGGATTGGGTTTAGGTTTTAATCTAGGATTACAATTTTTGTGTAGGTTCGCAGGTTTTGTTTGGAGCAATAATCACCTGAGCGAATATCTGGAATCAACGTATCCCAAGAAAAAGTCTCCATACTTATATACAACATCTATAATACTGTGGGGAAAGATATACTTTCTTCAATAATATTATTTTGATAGATCTACTGTACAATTCCCATATTCTCTTGTTAACAGGTGATCCGGAGGAAGAGGGTCGGAGCATTTCCGAATCGTCGGATACTGCCGAAAACTCAACGAAACCAGCCGAAGGTGACACGGAAACTACCGAGAAGGACACGATGAGTGGAGTTTGTAGCGAATGTGACAAACCTCCTTCTTTCTACAGCATCTATGACAGACAGAAAATACTGTTTTGCTCTTCAGAATGTCACGGAAAGAGAAATGAAAAAGTAAGTGAGGAAAGATCAGCAAGATGATTGATGTAAATATTTATTTGAATGATTATTTTTTCAAATACAAATTATGGCTTTCAACCAGATAAATAACATTTACAACATTCCATTTTATTTGTTTAACATTCCATTTGTTTGTAATTAATTCAATTATTCATCAGTTTAGTTCATTTATATCAATTATAAATCTATTTGATCAATTCAACCCTTCATCGATATTTTTGTTTCATAGGGTCAATCAAGAGAGTTATTAATCATTCGTTTACTCGTATCCATTCGATACAATGATTGGTCATAATTTGTTTGGGTCGTGTTCAATCGATATTATAAATAATCATTAAAGATAAAATGTGATCAATTTAAGAATATAACTGATAATTTTCGATAAGATTGTGATAAATTAAGGCAATATTATTGATCATTATCGAAAATAATTCGTTTAATTCTACACACTATAATAGCGTGTAATTGACTAAGAATTTTATTTTCTAATTTCCTTATTTAATAACGAAATGGCGCCCAGGAGAGTCGGCAATAAATATACGTATTCATTATGTCTTTTAAATTGTGTGTCAGATATCAATTAATGCATAATAGCTGTTGAGGGAAACTCAGAATCAGACAAAGACTAATCAAATATGATCGCCTCGAAAGGCTAATAGTATATCATTAGTAGATCTGAAATGATCCTAAATGTTGTAACTTCAGACCAGTTATTGACACTATTTAAATCGACTATAATAACTCAGGTATGGAAATACAGTTACCAGTCTTCCAATTAGAATCAGGAACATTTTAAGGTTTTTTTTCAGTCTCGTAATTGCCTTGGATTACGCCATCAAAATTTATTTATTATTTATTTATTTATTTTGTTTTATTTATTTTATACTGCAGGGTAGGCCTGTTCAGTTCTTAAAACTGCTTTACAAAGGCGCCCTGCAGTTTAAAATACATGTCAAGATAACTATGAACAACAACAACAAACAACATCAAAAATACAAAATACAAAATATCTAACATCAGAAACAATTAACACCAAAATATAGAGTGAGAAGTGACAATTTAAACATACATAGCATTGTAAATCAAAGGAATATCATTTCGCTCTTTATCAATTCGTATGAAAGGCTTTGCATAATTTTTTAAAAACTAACAAGGAGGTACAAACTTGTAAATTTGAAGGAAGTGCATTAAATAATTTGGGTCCGACATATGCGAAAGATTTTCTTTTATGTTCAATTCTAGCTTTGGGAAGCTGAAGGGGGCATCGTAAAGAATACCGTGTCCTGTATTTCACGGGCCGTTTACATACTAAAGGTTTT